>NC_141688.1:245435410-246934585 GCF_964263255.1 Lissotriton vulgaris | reverse complement strand
TTCCTTCGGCACTTGCTGCTATCGGGCGTCGGGCAAGTAGATAGTCGATCTGCTCCAAACCACTGTGTGTTTGTATAGGCAAATCAAGGCATATTTATACTTTGAAGGTGTGGAGTTTGATGCATGTTTGGACTTATTAACGTCACTCAAAGGCTCATTTCCTGGAAAACGCCGGGAGTTCTAGGAGAACTTAATTTTCAAGCAGGGGAAGTCCCAGGCTGCTGAAGACGGGTGTTTCCAAGAAAACGTTGTTAATTCTTGGAGCTTAGTGGAAGTATCCATGCCGTATTTGGGCTGTATGGTTAAACCCAAATATGGTAATGATTTCTATCCCTATATAAGGAAATTATAGAGTATATCTATATAAGGGAATGAATTGGGAAATTTATACTAGGGTCCGAGATTCATTTACAACAGTGGAGCGCAAAAGTGAGGTCACCTGCCTGGTGCATTTGCAGGCTCCTTGGAACCTGTTGCGGGTCCTCCACGTTAACCGCTTCAAGCCCCACTTCGAATGGTCCAAAGTGAGCATGCTCTTGGCGACAGATGAGGAGGAAGTGGAGAGTGAACCTTTACCGGACCACCTGTCCGCCCAAGAGAGGGATGGATCGGTGGATGGTGTGACCCTCTCCCCGGCCCTAACCACGGAGCAACAGAGCGAATGTCACCAGTTGTTGGAGCAGTTTGCCCCCCTGTTCTCCTTGTCCCCTGGTATTACTCACCGGTGTACCCACGACGTGGATAACGGTGACAGCCCCCTGGTGAAATATAAGATTTACTGGTTGGCTGACCGGGTCAAGGCGAGCATCAAAGAGGAGGTCTCGAAGATGTTGGCATTAGGGGTGGTTGAGCCGTCCAGCAGTTCCTGGGCCAGCCCCGTGGCCTTGGTCCCGAAGGCCACTGCAAACAAAACAGGTGATGGACCGAATGTGGATCAATGTCACACATTCATCCCAGTCCAAAGATCTGGGCCCAAATCCATCGTTTTTTTGCACTCCACACCACCCTGGGTTAGACAATGGCGATATGCAAATCAGATCTGACCCTGTGCCCCATGGGAACAGTCAAGTCCGAACTACAAAAGCCATGTCCTTCCCAGAACGGAATCAAGCATCCGAGGACCGGACCGGTTTCGAGGTAACACCTCTCATCAGCCCGGCTAGCTTGACTCCAGTGGTGTGGAGTGCCTGGGACCCACGTCTGGGCATCCCCAGCGCACTTATGGCGGCAATTGCAAACAAAACAGGTGATGGACCGAATGTGGATCAATGTCACACATTCATCCCAGTCCAAAGATCTGGGCCCAAATCCATCGTTTTTTTGCACTCCACACCATCCTGGGTTAGACAATGGCGATATGCAAATCAGCTCTGACCCTGTGCCCCATGGGAACAGTCCAGTCCGAACTACAAAAGCCATGTCCTTCCCAGAACGGAATCAAGCATCCGAGGACCGGACCGGTTTCGAGGTAACACCTCTCATCAGCCCGGCTAGCTTGACTCCAGTGGTGTGGAGTGCCTGGGACCCACGTCTGGGCATCCCCAGCGCACTTATGGCGGCAATTGCAAACAAAACAGGTGATGGACCGAATGTGGATCAATGTCACACATTCATCCCAGTCCAAAGATCTGGGCCCAAATCCATCGTTTTTTTGCACTCCACACCACCCTGGGTTAGACAATGGCGATATGCAAATCAGCTCTGACCCTGTGCCCCATGGGAACAGTCCAGTCCAAACTACAAAAGCCATGTCCTTCCCAGAACGGAATCAAGCATCCGAGGACCGGACCGGTTTCGAGGTAACACCTCTCATCAGCCCGGCTAGCTTGACTCCAGTGGTGTGGAGTGCCTGGGACCCACGTCTGGGCATCCCCAGCGCACTTATGGCGGCAATTGCAAACAATGGTCCCGAAGGCCACGGCACCCAGTGCCGCCCCGGAACTGCGTTTCTGCGTGGACTATCAGGGGCTCAATGCGGTCACGCAGACTGATGCACACCCCATCCCCCGAGTCGATGAGCTCCTCGACCGGTTGGTAGTGTCCAGATTTCTGAGTACGTTCGATTTAACATCAGGGTACTGGCAGATGGCCCTAACCGAGGGGGCCAAAGAAAGATCTGCATTCTCGACTCCAGATGGGCATTACCAGTTCTGTGTGATGCCCTTTGGCTTGAAGAATGCCCCTGCCACATTTCAAAAGTTGGTCAACCAGGTGCTGGCCGGGCTGGAGGAATTCAGCGCCGCATACCTGGACAACATCGAGGTGTTCAGTTCCAGTTGGGACGAACATCTGCAAAACCTCGGGGAAGTGTTGAGGGCGCTGCAGACGGCAGGCCACACAATTAAAGCCAGTAAGTGGCAAATTGGGTAGGGATCGGTGGTATACTTGGGAGACCAGGTAGAGAGCGGCCAGGTGGCACCCCCTACAGCCCAAGAGCGACACAATTCTGGCTTGGGAGCCCCCAAGACCCAGACCGAGGTGAGGGCCTTCTTAGGACTCACCAGATACTACTGGAAGTGTGTTAAGGGATATGGCACCATCGTGGGCCCCTTAACTGTGCTGACTTCCAAGAAGCAGCCGAAAAAAGTGATCTGGACTGAGTCCTGCCTCAAGGCATTTGATACACTGAAGGCCGCCACATACACATGCATGGCCCGTGCTCAAGGCCCCTGACTTCTCCAAAGAATTTGTTGTTCAGACCAACACGTCATAGCATGGTGTGGAAGTGGTGCTCTCACAACTGAATGAAGAGGGCCTATACCAGCCAATAGTCTTCATTAGCAGGAGACTACTCTCCAGGGACGCAAAGGAGGAGTGCTATAGAAAGGGACGCTTTTGCAGTGGTCTGGGCACTGAAGAAGCTGAGGCCCTATCTGTTTGGGACTCACTTCCAGGTTTAGACCGACCACAGGCCCCTCAGGTTGTTAATGCAGAAGAGGGGGGAGAATCCAAAACTGCTGAGGTGGTTCATCTCCCTACAGGGAAATGGACTTCACGGTGGAACACCGTCCTGGGACAGAACACGCCAACGCTGATGCCCTGTCCCGGTTCTTTCGCCTTAGTGAGGAAAACTTCCAGGAGTGTGGGTAGTTACCCTTACTTTTAGCTGGAGGGGACGTGTGTTAGACTTGGCATCTTTTGGCGTGTTTCCCCCGAGTTTTTGCCCTCCCAGTTGTGACTTCAAGTGCCCCATTGCCCTGCATCTCTGAAAGGTACTGTTTGCAGGTCTTCCCGAACCCGTAGTTGGCCTGCAACCCTGCGGTCAGCCAGAACTGTTTTTGGATTTGTTGTTCACAATGTCGTGATAGCCCTGGATGGAGCTATCGACATCAAGGAACTATTTTTAAAGCATATTTTGATAAGTGACAAATTTGAAGTATAGTATTGTGGATTTTTATCGTATTTGGTCTTGTCTTCAGTATATAAAAATTGGATATTTTTTTTAACTGGTGTGGTGTCCTTCTGTAGTGCGTACACTGTTTTACTGTTGGCTATGTGCAAATACTTTACACACTGCGTCTAAAATAAGCCTGGCTGCTTGTGCCAAGCTACCAATGGGGTGACCAGGGGTTATTTTAGAAGTGTAACACCCTTATCCTGACTAGAGTGGTGGTTTCTACCTCGCTTTGACGCAAGTCTGACCTAGTCAGTATACCCCATTTCTTACAAGCGGTGACCATCCACAAGCCTCTCCCTACTCTTCACGGCCTCCTACATCATGAACGGAACTCTTTGTGCTAGAATTTATAAGGTAACTTTTTCAGCGGGACTAGCATGGTCCCTGTGTCCAGCCTCTGCTCCATCGCAGGCTGCCTGAACTTGTGACTTTCACCTGGCCTCACACAACCAGATAAATGCAAGTGGCGATTTGCACTGTTGGCTGCTCCACTAACCTTATAACTTTGAAATTGCACATCTCTGGTTCTACTGATTTGAATGTGCTACATTTTGCTCTATTGTTCTAAATTGGTCAGGGATTTTACTTGTGCTGTGTTTTTAAGTTATTACTGTTTAAGTGAGGCATAAATACTTTACACATTGCCTCTAAATTAAGCCTGACTGTTTTTGAGCCAAGCTACCAGAAGGTAGCCCAGGTTACTTTAGTGACGGTTTGTGGTTCACCCTGACAAAGATTGTGTGTTTGCCAGAGAAGGGCTCACACCCCACTCAAACACCAACTCAGAGGCATATTTATAGCCCCTGTTGCCATCACAACGTCACTTTTCAGGACGTTGTGTTGGCCATCAAGGATTCGCCTAATTGACAAGGCAGCGTTAAGCCACTTAAGGTGGTTTAACACTGGCTTCTAAATAAGGCACTCTTTTACGCTATACTTAGGGTGAAAGGGGAGGGCAATGAGTGTTGCTGTTGGCTTTCCACCGCAACACCCATTGATTTTCACATTGCCCCCTATTTATAAGGGAGGTGTAAATAGGAGGGAGCCAAAATTAACATCAATGAAACCAGGCAGAAATGTTTAATTTCTTCATGTTTTAGCTGTTTCTATGTGTGCTTGTTTGAAAATCATTTTCTTTAATTCATATGATATTTATCGGTATTTGTCATATGTATTTAACATTATAATATGCCTTTTTTTAATATTAAGTATATTTAAATTTTAATTTCTAATATACCTATATATTTTTTGTAAAAAAATTATATTCTTAGTTGTTCTTATTTTGTTTGCATTTAATTTTGAACTGGCTGGAATGGGAATACTAATTTATACCCCTCTGCAATCCAACATTTTTCCTACTGTTGCACTGACAGGAGTGGGAATAGTAAATTGTATCCCTCCTCTATCCAACACTTTCCCTACTGTTGAGCTCACTGGAGTAGGAATGATAATGTTTACCCTCCGCTATCCAACACTTTCCCTACAGCTACACTTACTGGAGTAGGACTATTAAGTTTTACCCCTCCGCTATCCAACACTTTTACTACTGTTGCACTCACTGGAGTGGGAATTGTAAATTTTAACCCTCCGCTATCTAACACTTTCCCTACTGTTGCACTAATTGGAGTGGGAATAGTCATTTTTACCCCTCCACTATCCAACATTTTCCAAACTATTGCAATCAATGTAGTGGGAATAGTACATTTTAACCATCCGCTATCCAACACTTTCCGTACTTTTGCACTCACTGGAGTGGGAAAAGTAATTTTTACCCCTTTGCTGTACAAAACTTTCCCCACTGTTGTACTCAGTGGAGCGGGAATAGTAATCTTTACCCCTCTGCTATCCAACACATTCTCTACTGTTACACTCATTGGAGAGAGAATAGTAAATGTATCCTTCCCCTATCTAACACTTTCCCAACTGTAGCAGTGACTAAAGTAGGAAATTTAAGTTCAAAGATTTTTAAATAGCTTCATGTTTTAATTTATAATAGAATATTTTTTTAATTGCTTTTATGTTATTGATATATGTATGTATCTGTGAGCAAGCTTTGTAAGAAGCGAAACGCGCTGGGTACTGGTTGCTGAAATAAATCGCAGTAATTAAACTGAGACGAGAGAGTGCGTTTTCATTTCCCTGCTGGAAACCCTGAGCGATATTGCAACGACTAACCCAGTCGTAGAAAACTGCACCACACCATCAACAGAGCGCCGACACCAGCCTGGGTTAAAACTACTTCTCATGTATCTATCTATATATCTATATATATATCTATATATATATATATATATATATATATATATATATATATATATATATATATATCTATATATATATATATATATATATATATATATATATATATATATATATATATATGTATATATATATATGTGTTAAATATTTATATAATTTTAAAATTATAAACTAAATGAAAATGTATAGTTTATTTTCTTATAGTAAATATATCTATATATATATATATATGTCATCTAGCACCACTGCGATTGGTGATTGTCCGCTCCACCCCTCGTGATGTCATGTGCACCTGTTGTAGCCGTCCCGGTGGACCACAACTCCCAGGAAGCCACTGGAGCCCTCCAGGTGAGTGGTGCACGGAGTGTGCTGCACAATGTCAGCAATGTAGAGCGGATGGCAGGATGACTCATACAGCCTGAAAAGCAGTTTCCCCTGCAGCTCGAAACTCCGGTTGCTTCCTCGGGTCCCCACATGACTGACTCAGCCTGCACGCACAATCCACAAATAGGCAGGGGCATGAAAACAATGTCTCTCGCCCTACTGAGGCTAATAGCCTCAATGTACCGCCAAATGTGTCCAGGAAGTGCAGGCGGACTCTTTCTTTGTGAGGAGTTTGGTGGATCTACATACGCGCCGGCCAGAGACGCGTTACAGAAGCCCCTGACTCCTAAATGGGCTTGGACTAACCTGGCATCTGCTACGGCAAAACCCTTCCCTCTTCAATGTTAATTGAAGGTCTCAAGTCCGCCTGCACTTCCTGGACACATTTGGCGGTACATTGAGGCTATTAGCCTCGGTAGGGCGAGAGACATTGTTTTCATGCCCCTGCCTATTTGTGGATTGTGCGTGCAGGCTGAGTCAGTCATGTGGGGACCCGAGGAAGCAACCGGAGTTTCGAGCTGCAGGGGAAACTGCTTTTCAGGCTGTATGAGTCATCCTGCCATCCGCTCTACATTGCTGACATTGTGCAGCACACTCCGTGCACCACTCACCTGGAGGGCTCCAGTGGCTTCCTGGGAGTTGTGGTCCACCGGGACGGCGTGGACTACAACAGGTGCACATGACATCACGAGGGGTGGAGCGGACAATCACCAATCGCAGTGGCGCTAGATGACATTTAAACCGCACTTTGGAACAGCTTGCAGAAAATTCCCTGGCACTGACGAAGGCCGAAGGAGGCCGAAATGCATTTGCCACACAGCATGAAATAAAGGAAGTTTTCTTTGTTCCCCACGGGCTTCTGCTCTTTCTTTGTGAGGAGTTTGGTGGATCTACATACGCGCCGGCCAGAGACGCGTTACAGAAGCCCCTGACTCCTAAATGGGCTTGGACTAACCTGGCATCTGCTACGGCAAAACCCTTCCCTCTTCAATGTTAATTGAAGGTCTCAAGTCCGCCTGCACTTCCTGGACACATTTGGCGGTACATTGAGGCTATTAGCCTCGGTAGGGCGAGAGACATTGTTTTCATGCCCCTGCCTATTTGTGGATTGTGCGTGCAGGCTGAGTCAGTCATGTGGGGACCCGAGGAAGCAACCGGAGTTTCGAGCTGCAGGGGAAACTGCTTTTCAGGCTGTATGAGTCATCCTGCCATCCGCTCTACATTGCTGACATTGTGCAGCACACTCCGTGCACCACTCACCTGGAGGGCTCCAGTGGCTTCCTGGGAGTTGTGGTCCACCGGGACGGCGTGGACTACAACAGGTGCACATGACATCACGAGGGGTGGAGCGGACAATCACCAATCGCAGTGGCGCTAGATGACATTTAAACCGCACTTTGGAACAGCTTGCAGAAAATTCCCTGGCACTGACGAAGGCCGAAGGAGGCCGAAATGCATTTGCCACACAGCATGAAATAAAGGAAGTTTTCTTTGTTCCCCACGGGCTTCTGCTCTTTCTTTGTGAGGAGTTTGGTGGATCTACATACGCGCCGGCCAGAGACGCGTTACAGAAGCCCCTGACTCCTAAATGGGCTTGGACTAACCTGGCATCTGCTACGGCAAAACCCTTCCCTCTTCAATGTTAATTGAAGGTCTCAAGTCCGCCTGCACTTCCTGGACACATTTGGCGGTACATTGAGGCTATTAGCCTCGGTAGGGCGAGAGACATTGTTTTCATGCCCCTGCCTATTTGTGGATTGTGCGTGCAGGCTGAGTCAGTCATGTGGGGACCCGAGGAAGCAACCGGAGTTTCGAGCTGCAGGGGAAACTGCTTTTCAGGCTGTATGAGTCATCCTGCCATCCGCTCTACATTGCTGACATTGTGCAGCACACTCCGTGCACCACTCACCTGGAGGGCTCCAGTGGCTTCCTGGGAGTTGTGGTCCACCGGGACGGCGTGGACTACAACAGGTGCACATGACATCACGAGGGGTGGAGCGGACAATCACCAATCGCAGTGGCGCTAGATGACATTTAAACCGCACTTTGGAACAGCTTGCAGAAAATTCCCTGGCACTGACGAAGGCCGAAGGAGGCCGAAATGCATTTGCCACACAGCATGAAATAAAGGAAGTTTTCTTTGTTCCCCACGGGCTTCTGCTCTTTCTTTGTGAGGAGTTTGGTGGATCTACATACGCGCCGGCCAGAGACGCGTTACAGAAGCCCCTGACTCCTAAATGGGCTTGGACTAACCTGGCATCTGCTACGGCAAAACCCTTCCCTCTTCAATGTTAATTGAAGGTCTCAAGTCCGCCTGCACTTCCTGGACACATTTGGCGGTACATTGAGGCTATTAGCCTCGGTAGGGCGAGAGACATTGTTTTCATGCCCCTGCCTATTTGTGGATTGTGCGTGCAGGCTGAGTCAGTCATGTGGGGACCCGAGGAAGCAACCGGAGTTTCGAGCTGCAGGGGAAACTGCTTTTCAGGCTGTATGAGTCATCCTGCCATCCGCTCTACATTGCTGACATTGTGCAGCACACTCCGTGCACCACTCACCTGGAGGGCTCCAGTGGCTTCCTGGGAGTTGTGGTCCACCGGGACGGCGTGGACTACAACAGGTGCACATGACATCACGAGGGGTGGAGCGGACAATCACCAATCGCAGTGGCGCTAGATGACATTTAAACCGCACTTTGGAACAGCTTGCAGAAAATTCCCTGGCACTGACGAAGGCCGAAGGAGGCCGAAATGCATTTGCCACACAGCATGAAATAAAGGAAGTTTTCTTTGTTCCCCACGGGCTTCTGCTCTTTCTTTGTGAGGAGTTTGGTGGATCTACATACGCGCCGGCCAGAGACGCGTTACAGAAGCCCCTGACTCCTAAATGGGCTTGGACTAACCTGGCATCTGCTACGGCAAAACCCTTCCCTCTTCAATGTTAATTGAAGGTCTCAAGTCCGCCTGCACTTCCTGGACACATTTGGCGGTACATTGAGGCTATTAGCCTCGGTAGGGCGAGAGACATTGTTTTCATGCCCCTGCCTATTTGTGGATTGTGCGTGCAGGCTGAGTCAGTCATGTGGGGACCCGAGGAAGCAACCGGAGTTTCGAGCTGCAGGGGAAACTGCTTTTCAGGCTGTATGAGTCATCCTGCCATCCGCTCTACATTGCTGACATTGTGCAGCACACTCCGTGCACCACTCACCTGGAGGGCTCCAGTGGCTTCCTGGGAGTTGTGGTCCACCGGGACGGCGTGGACTACAACAGGTGCACATGACATCACGAGGGGTGGAGCGGACAATCACCAATCGCAGTGGCGCTAGATGACATTTAAACCGCACTTTGGAACAGCTTGCAGAAAATTCCCTGGCACTGACGAAGGCCGAAGGAGGCCGAAATGCATTTGCCACACAGCATGAAATAAAGGAAGTTTTCTTTGTTCCCCACGGGCTTCTGCTCTTTCTTTGTGAGGAGTTTGGTGGATATATATATATATATATACATCTACATATATAAATCATTATATATGTGTTAAACTTAAAAAAGTAAACTTGTTAAAATTTATATTACATTTAATTATTTTATAAAAATTGTTTTTATTATTATTATTATATATATATATATATGTGTGTGTGTGTATATGTATATGTATATATAAAACAATATTTTGTACAACTGTATTTTAGACATCAATATTTTTTCCCCGATATTTTTGTATTTACCATTATACATGTAGGATATCGATATTTTTTACATCAATCCCAAAACAAATTAATATCGGTGAAACATGGGAGAATTGGGGGCTACTCATTCTGGGGGCTACTCGTTCTGCCGGGCGGGGGGGCATAATTTTATGTTACACCACTGCCAGTAATAACGGACCCCTTTAGTTACATTCTATGGAGAACTTCAGCCTTTTGTTGCTGGGTAAGTATTGGACAACGTATCGTAGAAACAATATTTCCTGACTTTTATACCCCAAATCTATGGTATTTTTTCAAAATATTACAGAAAGAGTCTGTTGGAAATGTTCAAATCAGTCCCACTTTGTGGAGACATATCTGCAGGCACTGGTACCCATATTTTTCATTATGTCTGTATGACTGAACTGTCCACTCACACTTTAATTTCCATGTTTCTTCGATCGAATGATGCGAGATTCTCTAGTGAACAAAGTTGTCTGTAAAACACATCTCACTGGGGGACATTCCTAGAAACAGGAGAGTCTGGGTTGACTGACCGCATGAAAAGCAACGTCCATCACATTGGGACCATGAGAGATTTCTTCTGTTTTACATGCCCTGCAGAACACATTAAATTTTGATGGCTTAGAAATGTCAGTATGACTTCCATGAAATAAAGAATGGATTTTCTTTGAATGTACAGTCTAGAGTGTTCTGTAAAAATGTGTAGTGTTATTCAGTGTTACTTGTGTCATTTGTGTTAGTCATGTGTTGATTGTATTGTAGCCAGGGAGCAGTTTACATTAACTACATCAGTAGTGATATATTGTAAGGAGCTGCTATTTCATTAAACATTTTTGGTGTTTCTTTCTACAGAGGTGAGTTGTGTTTTGCCAGGAAAAAGTAAATTGCATTGTTTGTCCACACAGTAAGTAATAGACATAGTAAAGATATTAATATTTGTGGCCGAAATTCGATTAATATCAATTAACTCAAAATAGCTTACAGGAAATGTGGTAGCAAAATATTGTATATCATGGAACATCGAGATCCAGCATAAAAGCAATGTAAGGATTGTGCTATATTTGAACAATCTAACCTTTTATGTTTTTGTGCTTACTGTTCTACCGCCAAACAGGCTGGAAGTGTATATAAACACCTCAGCTAAGGGTTAGACTATCCTATAAAGGTTTCTTTGTATATATTAATGTGCGAGGATCAATAAATTGAGGTACATGATCAAGCAACGGATCAAGAATGGTCTTATACTGTTATCAACTTGTTTTATATGCTCTAAGCGTGTGCAGGGGATTGTTGTGTTTTTCTGTCAGTGGTTTTCAGGGAGAGGGGTGGTTCTCCCTACCCCTTTGCTCCGCATGCACATTACGCTATTTCTAAACACTTTCTGCGTACTGCCTAGGAGCGCCATTACCTTATTAAACCACCAAATGTGGAAACCCACCAACCAACAAGGGTCTGAAAAGTAAATTCATTAGGCTAGAGATACTGAAAAAGAGTAAGTTATCCAAATTGTGGGATGGGGATACCTTAGAACAATACATTAAACTGGGGAGAATCAAGGTGGGCATCAGGTCGCAAATTATCTCCACGTACAACGATTTAGAAGATGACTTACTAGTGGCTTGGGAGAGGGAATTGAAAGCAAACTATAACAGACTAATCTGTATATTGATCGAAAATTCAGAGAGGAAGGTTAGCAAATTACTGCAAGAAATAGATATCCTTGAAGCAGAGATTAAAGATCTCAATCTACCGGAGGAAACAGAGAAGAGTTACGCAATCCTTGTTGGCGTAATTCTGACAAATCAAAACGAGGTTAAACAGACGAAGGTCAATAAACTAAAGAGGGATGAAAAGGACTATGACAGTGTGAGGGTCTTTACCTTTACCAAGAGATATGATCATGTAATCCCTAAACAACAGACAGATAGAAAGGAGCCAGCCACATCTATTAGTTCCAGCTCTACTTCACTGGACATGCCAGTAACTAGTGAGAGTGAACAGGTGGGGACTGGAGGTAGAGTGCATCTCAACAAACTTTTTTTACGGGAGGTACTAAAGATAAAAAAGGGGAACTTAGAGCAGAATCGGTGCACTCCCATCACAGGTGGACAAGGCGGGGAAAGAGAGGAGGCATGGCAGGAAGACAGGATGAGAACCAGGTTCTGGAGCAAGAAGAAGTAGGGACCCGGCAGTGATTAACCTTACAGCTAGAGTTATTAGCTAAGCTGCTACATCCCTACTACAGAAGGGTTTGAGCTTTTTTCCCATGAATAAAGGACCTATATGCAAGGCTAAAATTGACTGGTTTAAATCTATCAGAAGTCTCACACTGAAAAAACACTTTGCACTTTTTCCCTGTGTTAATAAAAGTAGGTCACACAGCAACATATTTTTTCATGTGATAATTTGACCATCCAGGATGTGTTGGATACAAGGTTACTAATGTTGATTTCTGAATGTGGAAGGGACCCAATGACTATGGACAGACGTCTTTGTGATCTTGATGTCCAAATGGACTTGAATATTAGCAACGGACTCAAGGCCAAACCAAGATGGACTCCCCCAATGCGGGTTGGCAAAAACATAGGCATTTTTTATGAACTAGTTATGTCAGACTTGGACAAACATGCTGACTCACATCATTCACATCATGGGTGGACAGACAACCTCACCAAGGCAGAATTTGAATCACTACATCTACTGAAGGTGGATGACAATAATATAATACGTGAGGCTGAAAAGGGTGACAATGTGGTGCTTGTGAATCATGTCGACTATGAGAGGGGAGTCCTCTCACAACTTAATGATACAGATTGCTATGAGAAGCAGACCTCGAATCCCATCTGGACACTGAACAATCACATTAACCAAATATAAGCCTTTTAGATTTTAACAAATACACCTATCTTAAAGTTGATTGTTTTAGACACCCATGTTTGTACACACTGCTGACAGTGCATAAAAATGATCCCTTTCAACAGGGCTGACCTATAGTGTCTGGCATAGGTGGGCCTTCAGAGAAGCTATTGGAGTATGTGGACATATTTCTTCAGCCGATGGTAGTCAACCTACCATCATACATTAAAGACACTGAACACATACTCAGCACGTTGGCTGGCATTACCTGGGAAGAAACCATGACACTGGTATCTTTAGATGGTACTGCTCTTTATACGAGCATCCAACATGATTTGTGCTTACGGTGTTAGAACGCATACTTAATTCCCAAGAAAATGTATACAAGTTTCTCAAATTATGCGGTTTGATACTATACAACCTATATTATCCTGTAGCATCATTCTTATTTTAAGATGTCACAGAATTTAACCAGAACCCGTTGTTGTATGGGTGCACTCCACACCTCACCTGGCCACTGCTCAGGGTGTGAGGCACCGCTCTATCCGTCGGTACCCCGGACCGGACACGAGCATGAAGCGGAGGTTCTATTGTATCCAACCGCATAATTTGAGAATCTTGTAAACATTTCCTTTTGTTTGCAGTAGCGAGAAATCATCTAGTTCCTGAGGAATGTCAATATCACAGTTTGATCAACAAGGCTGAAACATGTAGACCTGTTTTTTTTCGGACAAATGTAGTTATTTGGTTTAAGCTGCATACTCACTTGTTTTAGTTTTGACACTAGGTTAGATCAGAATAAATGTGTGTTTCTTCATGGTAGCCAATTTTATATCACTTTTCACTCCATCACTACACGCACTGCAACCATCACTAAAAACATCTATCTTGCTACATCTCGAGTGGTTTTAGTAAATCCCAGTTTTGACCACCTAAAACATCCCTGAGCACCTCCCTCCCAGGGAGGGTATCGTAGCCCTTAGTTGCACCAGGTCTTGCAACTAAATGATGAAGCATGCCTCTTCAGAGGGGATGGTGATGGGATTCCATCCCCTATAAAGGACTCCTCTATGATCTTGGAGGTGTTTGAAAACTTTTACTGTACTGTTAGTGTTGCTGAGCTTGTCAAGCTGAAACGTACCCCCGGATTGTTAGTGGGTTATTTCAATCATATAGCTATGCACATAGCGGACTGTCCTGCTCAGGATGACCACATCACCTTCTTCTTTTATGGATTTGACACCATACCCAGGGACATGAGTTGTGGGAACAGAGTACTGTCACAGAGAAGTAGAGAGGCGACCTGGATCATGTGCCTCAAAAGTGTAGAAACGGGCCTCAATGCTGACCAGGAATTACATTACTTTTTGGGGGACTGATTTCTTGTACCCAACATGAGGGTTATTGACATGAGTACCATACACTGAAAGTATTTCAGATCTGCCACATCCTTGTGGTCTTCTGTACCTACATGCTTTGGCACTTGACATACACCCCCTGATGTGACTAGTAACTATAACCATGTTGTTCAATCTTGGCTGTTTATTTGGAGCATCTAACTCTGCACATACAGTAGATGTGCCTTATTATCTGGGACTTTATGTCTCTGATTGTTATCTTATCCTGATACCATGTTGAGTAAAATAGAGAGTTAGAATGCTTACCACTATTCTCTCATGCTCTCTACACACCTATCCACCATGATCTGGAAATAACATCTAACAGCCTTTGTTTCACAATAGAATGGACAGATGAACTTTCTATACTCTATATTGTACTGAGCGATTTAAAGGACTGTGTCTGTAGGTCCTGTGAACACGTGATATGTGTTGTTTGACATATGTTGTCAGTCATCAGGTTCATTGTCTTCACGTACCTTTTGTACACTCTCTGAGTAGTGAAGTCTATTCCCTCAACTTCTCCTCAATGTTGCCATTCAACCTCAGCTAGGTTAGTGGATTAAATTTGCTGTGTGGGGTTCCGTTGATTGACACGCTGGCCCCGTTCATCTTTACACGCTACTGATCCTAGAGGATGTTGGCCACCATTTGTTTTATATTTACCCCATTCTAAGATGGCCAACACCCGTTCTCTTAGACTTACCTGTTTTGTAAATAGGGTAAGACTGACACTTGTTTTTAACTTACACTAGCAAGAGGCAGGATTTACGTACCTCATTACTTTCATTACTTATAATGGGCAACATTGCCTATGATTATAAGCATTTCCAGTAGTTATTACTTACCATATCATTCCGTTATGCACTCATTCCATTATGCACTCACCTCTTAGTTGTAAATAAATCACAGGTAGACTGTTGTACACAGTAAGAAGTATGACAGCGCCAATGGGTGCACACTTTGACTTTGGGACTGACCCCACGTCTCAATCGTCCTTTTTAGGTCGAGGACCTAAAGGCTGAGCTTGCGCAGTCTTTGGTCGGAGATTTAATGTTTTTGAGTACGGGGCTTGAACCTCCCTCTCTCCTACATCTCTCCTCCATTGGCTGGCTTCCTAAATGGAGGCCAGTCATTGGAGGAGAGGGGCGTCACTCCAATCAAGCCCTGTCTCTTTCGGAGTCGGGGGCGTGTTTTTTGCGTTCTTTCCACCTGTGACGTCATCCGTCACTCAGAAGCCAAGAACACGCCCCGAATCCGAAAATTTTCGGATGTTTGCGGCGCCATTTCTGCCCGACCACCTGACACGACAGACCGTTTCCCTGCCCCTGCTCTCTCCCTCCGTTGTCCCGCTGCTGTATTTTCCTACCATTAGTAATCTCAGAGTCCCCTCTCGTCATCCTGCCTCTGCTTCCTTCCTTCCGCTTCCTCCTCTCCCTGTGTTCTTTCCTCCGCCGGCCCCACATCCGTTCCTCCCACTTCCCCTTTCCTCTCTCTCTCCCCTCTTCCTCTCTCTCCCCCGCTCTCTCTGCCTCCCTCCCTCCCCACTCCAGTGGTGACGTGCCCCCTCAGCCTGGTGGGCTCTGCCTGCTCTGTCCCTCCTCCTGCTCCGGCTCGGCTTGGGGTTTGGGCCTCTCCCTGCTCTGTCGGGATCTCCGCTCGGAGCGTGCCTCCTCCCCAGAGCCTGGAGAGATGCAGGACTGGAAGCCCCCTGCAGAAGGAGGAGGCAGTCTGAGCCTTGCCCCCTCCTCGCCCTAGAGAGCCGGGCTCTGGCTGCAGGGGATGCCGGCCGAGAGTGCAGGAGGGGCCCTGCCGCCGCCCGCCGTGCAGCCTGTTGATTGGGATTGCCGTTTCCCCTGGAGGGGGGCTTGGCCTGCTGTGTTTTCTTTTGCATTATTTTTCTTCGCTCCACGGTGGGTTTTCGGGCGGGTGGGGCCTCCCACGCTCTGCTGCCGGATCCCGGTGAGAGAAAAATGAGCGAGGAGATGGCGCCTTCCACCAAAGAGTAAGTGCCACATTCAGCAGGGTATTTTGGAGGGGGCGGGGGTTCAGGTGGGGGCGGCGGTACATGTGTGGTGTGGGTGTAGTACGATGCCTCCTCCTGCCCCGGGAAGCATTTCATAGCCAGACCGTTGTTTTAAAGAAGCATCAATAGTGGTGGGTTTGTTTTGTGACAGCGCCGCATGTGTGGAGTACGTCCTGCCCGGAGGGACGCATGCACTGGGGCATGGAAGGGGTTAACGTTCATTCCAGAAGTCTGCATGCATGGGTTGCTAACATGGTGAACTGTAGGAGACGTGCAGCGGCTGCATTCCCGGCTTTAAAGACGGCATGCATGTGCTGGTACAGCCTACGCTGAGGCTGCCATGCAGCGCCGCATTCCTAGCTCGGAAGAATGCATACGTCCGCTTCTCCTTCCAGCCGTAGGGCAGCGTTGATTGCCCGTATGTTTTGAATACCAGCAGTTCCAGGTGCTGCTTGCTTGGGCTTCTTAGCACTAAAGGTTGCATGTGTTAGGCAGGGGTTTCTTTGCACGCGTAGGCAACTATGCTAAGCTTTTTTCTCCCAGGAAGCTAGGCCGGTTTCAGCCAGTAACCCGGATAACATGACTTGTGCAATGGGATGCAACGATCTACCCTATAAATCCCATCCAGAGCAATGCATTCCTCTTATCGCCCCGTTAATATGCTCACTGGGTCGGAGCTGTGCTGTTTGCGGTCGCTCACCCTTCAAACTGTTGTGTTGACTTGTGTACTGCATTTGAGCCGGGTATTACTGATTAGTGTGAGGGAAGAGTGCCTAACCGAGCATCACTCACACCAACCAGTCTAACATGCGCCATGCATTTGACATGGGGCGTCTGGCGAAGCACACTGGACCCCAGAGATGTTCTCATGATCCCTAGTATTAAAACTCATATTTCTAAAAGTAACCACACTGGGCTCTTTACATTTGATCAGATATGTGTCATACCTGCCCATCCATTGGAACAGGCGTGTGGAGCCAGCTGCCTGTGTTATTGGGCTGTTTAGGTGTAATGCAGATGTTGAGCCCTGCACTTGTGATGCTAGATTGTTTAGATTATTATTTAAACAAAACAAGGGAACCCAGGGCGCAATATGCTAAGGACCTTGGGTAGGTACTTAATTTTTAAAGACAGTGGTCCTTAGACAGGAAGAAGATTTTAAGAAAATAAATATAGGCCAAATGGAACTATATTTTTATAAGAAATGTCTAGCCGGACAATTTATTATCTTAATATAAAAATTCACGAAACAATAAAACACAGAGTGTGATAGTAGCAGGACACCAGCCGATGTCAGACTAACACACTAAGAAAACACAAACAAGGGGAAAAATAGTAGGCAACAACAGGTCATCTGGATATTGTAAATCATAAAACAGATAATCCACATTATACACATATGCATGTAAGATTCGTGTCAGCTATGCATTTAGTGCATTTCAGGTCGACGACGTTTCGAACCTTAAACAATATCGGTTCATCCTCAGGACATCCCTATTGGTCCTACGGACCCACGTGATTGCGAATGACACCCATAACGCCTTCACTTTCCTTAGTACGAGTCGTGTTCATTTTGCACGCCGGCAAGGACCCCCATTGCGGACCTGGTCCTTCTATTTCTCGATAAGACCGCGTAGATACCTGGCTGGATTACCCATATGATCCCACACTTGCCATCATTAATGTCAGTTATTTCATTTTATTTTTTAACAGAATTCCAAACGAGGGTATCTATCCCACCGGTGAGCCCAATCACTAGAGCACTCATGGTTCTTTGTTTGCGTGCTCACGAACAGCCCCATTTACCCTCTCCTTTTCCCCATAGGTCTGTGGTATGTAGAATTCGACTCACCTAATCGGTAAGGTTTTTGCCGCTAATTTCGGTTTCCAATTCAATGGTAAGCAGACCATTTAGTGACCTCCACCCCCTTTTTTTCCCCCCGCCCTCCCCACTTTAGAAGACAGCCCTAATTTGAGGTCTGTGTTGAAATTCCATTCAGCCTCACTCCACCGGTAAGCCTCTAAGCGGTTCACATCATCACCACATTCCCTGAATACCGTTGTTCCCCGCCACTCTCCCTGTAATTCCGTCACTCTGGTCATGAATCTTGACACAGTCCACCTGTCGATTTGCGCAACAACGATTCACTTCACTTTTTTCCCCCCCTTTTTTAAGCATGAGCAAGTCTGTGTCACCAATTGGACGCCGTGCCTCCCACCTCGCTCCGTTTTTCCAACACACCGCCTGTATTCAGCATGCATCACACTCCGTTGCCGCTGACACCTTGGCATGGTATGAGTCTTGCACTGTATACGCAGTTGTAATAAGGGTCTGATTTACTGACATGTTTAATCTTTTATGTTTCCTTTCTCTCCTTATTTTCCCTGTTATGGTACAGCAGATTGTTTAGAAGCACCATCTACACAAGCATACCCATCTGATGGCGTGCTGCATGCAGTGGGGCCGAGATGTCCAGCCATGCATTCCTAGCATCAGCCCATTCATGTGCTGCATGCAGGATGGAGGAAGGATGACAGGCCAGGCATCAGTTGATGGTCTCCTTACCTTGGAGAAAATGTCTATGGAGCCACATTACTAAACAATCAGCCTCGACACACATAATAAATGTGCTCCCTGTATTGAGTGTTGGTGTCTTGGAAAGCATGTCTGCTGCCATTCCGTGAACACAATTGAAACACTGCATTGGTGGTGTTAAGACAAGCTGTGCTTATTCTCCTGCCCCCTCGCTGTGCTTATTCTCCTGCCCACTGGCTGTGCTTGCTCTCCTGCCCCCTCGCTGTGCTTGCTCTCCTGCCCCCTCACTGTGCTTGCTCTCCTGTGTGTGTGGCTCTGGGTGTGTATGTGGCTCTGGGTGTGTATGTGGCTCTGGGTGTGTGTGTGGGGCTCTGTGTGTGTGTGGGGCTCTGTGTGTGTGTGGGGCTCTGTGTGTGTGGGGACCTCTGTGTGTGTGTGGGGCCATGTGTGTGTGTGGGGCTCTGAGTGTGTGTGGGGGGGTCTATGTGTGTTTGTGGGGCTCTGTGTGTGTGTGTGGGGCTCTGTGTGTGTGGGGGGGGATCTGTGTGTGTGTGTGAGACTCTGTGTGTGTGGGGCTCTGTGTGTGTGTGTCGGGGGGGGGCTCTGTGTGTGTGTGTGTGTCACTCTGTGTGTGTGTGGGGCTCAGTGTGTGTGTTTGTGTGTGGCTCTATGTGTGTGTGTGCCTCTGTGTGTGTGGCTCTGTGTAGATAGCTTTTTTAGTGTGTGGCTCTGTGTGTGGATAGCTTTTTTTGTAGGTGGCTCTATGTGTGGGTGGCTCTGTCTGTGTGAGGGTGGCTCTGTGTATGTGGCTCTATGTGAATGACTGTGGGCGGCTCTGTGTGGTGGCTCTGTATGTGTGTGAGGGTGGCTTTGTGTGGGTGGCTCTGTGTGGGTGTAAATGCAATAGGTCATGCATTTGCGAGCGATTAAGCTATTGGCATTGTAAATGACAATGCCATTTATTTAACGTTTAAGCTATTGGCAATGTAAATGACAATGGCATTTATTTATGATTTTAAAAAAAAAATGTCATGAGCAATGCCAATAGCTCTACTTTTAATAATGCCGAGACCATTGCATTGTAAATGCTTGTTTACATTACAGGATGGTAATATTGGATGCTCCAAGATGGCCGACGTCCTCTCACCCATTATACTGGGTCGTCCATATCTAGTCGTACTGGCCATAGTCCTTTGACTATGTCTGCCCTCATACTATTTAACGTGGGATCCCCAGCGGGTCTATGTAGATACCCACCGTACACGCCGCAGAGAGAACCACATTACTAACAGGTTAGCGCTCATATGGAGACACTTAGAGTTGTAATCCCACACCTGATGTGTGTAGGGAGCGGGCTTCCCCTTATGGGAGTGCTGCACGAGTGCATTTACTGTTGAGTCAATAAGTTACTTAATTATGACTTGCCTTTTTGTCGCCATATCTTTCCAGGATTGGGCAACCGTCAGTAGTGATATGGATGCTGGTCCACTTGATTTCTAAACATTACTAGGAAGGGTTGCTGCACTAATTCCACCTATCTTAATATTTTGAATTATTACAAACGCTGGTAGTCCACAAACAAGGTACACAGGTTGATTTTACCTCACTGTTTTGTAGGCTGGCATATGCTCATTTTAGATATGGGTGTGGCTTCACATGTAAATCTGTGCACTTTACTTGGCCCCAGGAGCCTATTTAAGACTACTACCTTAAGGGTGCACATACACATGAAGAAGGAATGACTCATATCAGGCTTTAGGAACTTTACGAATGGTCCCTGTGTCCTAAAACTCTGACTTTTTCAATACCTTTCGGGACGGAAGTACAACAGAAATGAAGGTCGGTTTCCTTTTAGTTTCCACTAGCACATTTTGTAAGTCCCTCGCTGGGTACTCAATTGCAGTACTAATTTCTCTGTGTCCTTGTTTATTGTTATCTCTAGGGTCTGCACTATGAGATTATAGGTATTTTTTCTTTCATTTGTTAAACATATTGATAGTAACATTAAGGGGGTGTCTCTCATTTGTTTAACTGTAGCAGAGTCCCCATTTAATGGTCTACAAATGTTACACTATGATTTCCTAGCGCCTATGTTTTCCCTTTTTTTAAGAAGTCACACATCTGATAAATCAGCTGATAACTATTGCCTCAATATAAGACCTGTATATATTATTTAGGTACGTCTATCATACTAGTTTTTAATAGAACACTATGGTGGTAATTTCACAACAGCATGGGTTTCCACAGGTTCAAGTTGGCAACCACACTCTTTCTGATGCAATGTCTCAGTAGGAGTATGTTATGAGGTGTAACTTTTGGATACCTATTATTCTCTCAATGTATACTCATATGTTTTTTAGCCCTGAAAAAGTCACTGCTCACTGCAGTAGACCGCAACGAAACCCATGTTGGCTAAGGCTTTGATTTTGCCCACGAGAAGAACAACAAACTGAGTTGCATGATCAAGCAACGATCAAGAATGTTCTTATACTGTTATAAACTTGTTTCATATACTCAAAGCACAGAGACCTGGAAGACGAATGCCCACCAATTTTGGTAGTTGTACGAGAGTTGACCTTGACTCTGCAGCTGTGAGGACCAGGCAATGCTGAAGAAGACCAGGTGCCATGCACAAGCTGTCCCTCATTGGATGTGGAAAGTTGAGGGGTAGGTGTCTCTCAGGAGCAAAAACAAGCCTTGGCAACCTTAAACAACATAGAAGATGAAGTAGGTACAATGTCAGTATCAGCAACCTCCAGGGGACTCACCACAAGCAGGCGAGTCAGGGCAGCCCCCAAGCAATACGGGGAGCACAAAAGAAACAGAGGTGACCCTCAACAGGACCCACAGGCCAGAGGCACTGGAGTTGCAAATGTACCTTGTGCAGCTCATCAAAAAGACGCAAGTCACGGTGCAAACGATGAGGTGTGGCGAATATTCTGGTCACTGGGGATGATTGAGGTTGGGACTACTTGGAGATCGTGGTCGAAGGAAGCCAACAAGCCTTTGCAACGGCAAGCCAATACTGTGCACAGGAGTTCGGTTCCTGTGGATCCCACGAGGGAAACTGACCACAAACTCGGTGAGTGGGCAGGGCTAGCCTCACGAGCTGTGCTCAATGAGTGTTGCTGAGCCTTTTGGAGTCAGTAGGAGCTTAGGATCAGCAGGCCAGTCAGCTTGTTTGTAGTACCTGCAGATGCAGGGAAGTGACTACCGCAAGTGTCTTGGATGCCCACAGGCATTGGAAGGTTCCTGTATGGTGCACAGACACAGACGAAGCAGCGGACTAAAAGGAGGACAAAGTTGTGCCCAAACAAAGTTAAGTGAAGTCCATAGTGCCCAGATGGTAGAAGTTTAAGTAGTCTCTGAATTGATTTGTGTTCCACGACAAATCTATGGACCTACACCCAGGTAAGTCCTTAGGTACTTTAAGGAAAGCTTGGGGACGATTCAGGATTCCCTCACAGGGAAGAGTTTGGACAGTATGGAGTATACTCCAATGTCTTTTGTCCAGTTTCGCGCCAGAGCGAGACCCAATGGCTCCAAGAGCTGGTTTGAAATGGACTATGCAAGGAGGCACCAAATGTGCTGCCCCTCATGAAGACTGAGTGGTGCTGGTAAGGGCACCCACCCAACCCCAATACACTAAATCCTATCTGGGAGATGGTCAGACCTCCCTGTGACAGGAAAGCTATTGTTCTGCATTCCCCTGCTCGAGCTTAGATCAGCAGCAGGAGGGCAGAATGTTGTGCTTTCCGGGTCGAGAAGATACTGGGAGCACTGAGAGCATAACGGAGGGCTCTTCCAGTGAGAATAGACTCCGTAGGACCTTGTCGGCAACGTAGGTTGCATTGTTGATCCTTGCCTACCTTGCTTAGCGGGGGGGCTAGACCGGAGCTCTCACCCTCTCCCTGCTCTGGGTCCGCTGTGCTGGACGGCGCCTACCGGCTCTGCTCTTCTCTCGCCGCCGCAGCACGCCTCCATCCTTCTCTGCGGCTGCTGTGAGGGGGAGAGGTCAGGCAGTGAGGACTACAGGCTCCTGCCTGCAACGTGGCCGGAAGCCGCCAATGCTACAAACGCACCAGGAGGCGCTTTAAAAACAGCCTCTTTCCCCGCGTCGCGGGAGCGTGCGGGAGTATCCCGGGAGAAGCCCGGGACAAGGGCGGGACAGTCTGTGGCAGTCCACGGCAGGACGAGGCTGGGCTGGGCCACAGATTTTGGTCTTGCAGCTGAGGCTATCCATTCCCCCCAAGTGAGACTTTTATTTTATTGACTTTAGGACATTGTCCAGTTTTAGCTACCATATTTGGCCTTAGGTTTGTGAGCTGATTTTGGTATCAGTATATTTTGATATTCATGAAAGTCTTTGTTCTTTTAAACTTATTCAAACATTTAAGGGTTTGTCGCCAGATTTGACCATGTCTAAACAGAAACGTGATAAAACCACACCTGTGTTAGCTACTATAGATAACTAGCTAGTGAAAGTCGTTAATAAAATCAATAATGACCGGAGAGCTTTGCTAGGACGGGGGAGTCCTCCTGCCCTACCCCCAGCCACTCCCACCCCACCGGCTGCTTTTGTTAACGATGACAGTGCTGAACTGGGCAATAGGGTAGTTGTTACGACCGAAACCCAGGTTCAATCTGATTTTAATCAGGACACCCTGGATGTATCTAATGAGGCAACGGAGCAGTGCCCACCGGCCCCTAGGGCGGTGAGGGCATGTAGGAAACTATTGGAAAGAAAAGGCGCAGTTAAAATTAATTCTGAGCAACTTGTTCTTCTAGTTAGTGTTATTGAGGCCAAGATGGAAGAGATTAATCAACCCCTAGTGCTCAAATTGGATATTGTTTCCTTAGAAGTTAAAAGACTAGGAGGTCTTCTGGAAACACATCTGGCCTTGGCCGAAAGATCTAAGGTTGCCGCTAACGGTTCTGCCGAAGAGGGTTATGGAACCAGTAAAAGCACATCAAACCCTCCTGAGGAGAGAATAAGCGTAATTGAAACTGCTATGCCTGATCCAATACCAATTAATTGTCAGAACAAACAGGCTATAGCAGCACCAGAGAGAAAAATGGATTTTAGAGAATTAAAGAAAAGTCGTTTTATTAATCTGCCCCCTGACTGTGCTCCCTATGTGGTCGTCCTGACCAATGTTCTGCCTAACGATCCTCATATCACCCAATCTCACCAGGAATCTCACTAGTCACTCAAAAATATCAAATATTATCTACCAGAAGGGTAAATTGGATTGGCCCGTCTAGAATTACCTTTAGGGGGGACTGCGTAATTATTAATTTTAAACACCCCCAACACGTTGCTACAGCCTTGTTAAGAGCAGCCTCCCTAGTATATGATGCGAATAGTGTACATGTGCGCCCACTTGGCTATTTCTATAGTCATCTTACTGCAGCACCTCCCGATACCAGCAGAAGCAGACCCTTTATACCTATTCATCGCCCTATCTTTGAATTAACAATGCAAAATAGGTTCCAAGCTCTAAGTTCCTTGGACACAAACGACTGACATTTACAGGGCTGAGGGTCACCTGTAAGGGCGATCATAAACAGTCAGGCAATTGAGCCAAACGTCCTGCATACAGCCTCAGAGCAACTCTTGACGGGTGGTCCAATAGCGATCAATGACTGTGGGGATTCATCAAATGGTAACTCAAAGGCGGAGGATGGTACACATACTATTGTTGCATCGGATGCTATAAGTACTATGCATGCTAACGGTATCACAATTGTTAGTTGGAATATCGCTGGACTAAAATCTAAGGGGAATGTTCAGGGCTGGAAGAACTTTATTAATAGTCATGATATTCTTAGCTTCCAGGAAACATGTTGTAGGGAAGTTGTAAATTACAAGGGGTTTGCTTCTTATAGTTTGGTGGCACAAGGTTCAACCTCAGGGAGAGCTAAAGGTGGCCTTTTGATCTTGGTTTCCATTAAGCGACATATTGTAGTAAAAAGGTACTTGAGCGTGGGTGCGCACGTACAGATTCTTTGGCTTATTGCGGACCAAGGGCGCAATATATTACTAGTTAATTACTACATCAATGTGTTTGATAATTCCAGGACGACAGTAGTCAATGATTTGGCTAATGTAATTGATAATTTTAGCACAGAATTAAATGTTTTAAATGATTTTATCTGGGTGGGCGATTTTAACCTACCGCTGTGTGAACTGTCAACCCAAAAAGGTCTGTGGGGTTATCAATAATGTTGGTTTAGATGACTTGCATTTTAGACATAACAGCTATGGCGAATCATTACACAAGTTTATGGGCTGCCATGACCTGGAAATCTTAGATTTTGCTAAAGATGATCAGGGTCTGACTATCCCTACCTTTAAGAACAAGCAGAGCAGTTCAGTTATCGACCATGTGATTGTCTCGCCAAATATTACCCCATACTGTGCCCCCCCCCCCCAGGATCGAGGTCACTTCTCTAAGTGACCACAATTGTATAATTTTGGAATGTACCTTGTGGGGGAGAAGCACTGTGGAAGAGGGTACTTCATTTTACTAATGTGGAGCCACACAGACCCAATGGTGTAAGAATAAGATGGGTTGGGGAGAAGGCTAAAGAATTGTTAAGTTCTATTGTCAAAGAAAGTTTGATTGACATTACCCTTATTCTTGATAATGATACAGATCACGAATAGGTTTTAACTGCTTTTAACGGCATTAATAAATCCATCGATGCCAGGTTCACTAGACCTAAAAAAACACAATGCAGAAATGGCCCGGGTTGGTTCGACCATATGTGTACCAGTTTATTAATAAAGCTAAAACACGCTCTTGCAAAAAAGACTAGGGTCCCCGCCCCAATCGTCAAATTAAGACTAGAGTACAAGCAAGCACTGAAGAGGAGGATGGGTGAGATTCAGCAGCAGGCTTGGGATTCACTTAATGAAGCCGCAGAGTTATCTAATAACACACTGTTTTGGGCAACAGTTAACTCCGCTTTTCTTAAGGAGGAAAACATACCTAAGCTAACATCCAACGTATCTAGCGATGACTGGGTCTCGCATTTCTCCCAATTTTTTGGTTCATCTAACTTTGTCGATAATAACCCGAGTAGATCGCCCACTATTCCATTGGGCATAACTGCTAACGAGGTCGAGCTTGGCATTGGTGCTAGCAAGGGGGGTAAAGCACAGGGACCTAATGGGGTCCCTATAGATGTTTATAAAGCAGCCCCAGAGTTGTGTAGCCCTCTTTTTGCCATCGTTTTTAATGCAGCAGTATGTACAGTGGCACCAAAAACCTGGGGGGAATCCATCATAATCCCAATTCACAAAAAGGGTATTAGATCTGACGTAGTAAATTATTGCCCCATCTCTCTTCTAGACTCCTCAGTTAAGATCATGAGTAGAGTTATGTTGGTTAGACTAGAAGATTGGGTTGAGCAAGAGGGCGTCCTGGCCGACAGTCAGTTCGGGTTTAGGAAGGGTCGGGGAACACTCGACCAGTGTATTAATCTTGATTTATTGATAGGTAAAAACACTGAAGATAAGCAGGGCTCATTATACCTCTGCTTTGCAGATCTAAGTAGTGCCTTCGATATGGTCGACCATACTATATTGTGGCCGACCTTGTTACAGCTAGGAGCAACAGAGGGTATAATCTTCTTTCTTGCTAGATTATACGAAAAGTTAGAAACCTGTGTGCGCTATGGAACAAAAGGTGAATGCACCCCAAAATTCAGGGTTAAACGAGGGATTAGGCAGGGCTGCGTATTAGCCTCCCTGCTTTTCATACTGTTCATTAATGAAATTGACTCCATTTTAAAAGACGTAAATGCTGATGCCCCTAAAATTAAAGGCGTTTCTGTACCAGTGTTACTATATGCTGACGACGCTGTTCTGCTTTCAAGAACACCCCCCGGACTACAGCGTCTGATCGATAGATTTTCTAACTTTATCAAGGATAGAAAACGGTCTATCAACAAGGGAAAAACGCATACAATGACTTGTGGGGCTAGAAGCAAAACCTCTAATACCTTTTTTATCGAGGGTGAAAAGGTGCAAGAAGTAGATAAATTCTGCTATCTCGGTATAACCTTCTCGAAAAACAGAAAGTGGACTAATGAATTCAACAATATCAGTATCAAAATGGCCAAAAATGCACATGGTGTTTTGAGATTCGCGGCAAAAGTTGGTAACAGATGCACAAGGGATATGCTCCATATTTATCAAGCCAGATGTGTCACCATCGCAATGTACGGAGCAGGGGTTTGGGGTCACACATGCTCCCATAACCTGCAATTGGAGGAGAACTTTAAAAAAAAAAACTTTTATGTTTACCTACCTCCTCTCCGACTGAGTTGATCCATCGGGAATTGGATATCAATTTTTTAGATGACCTATTATCCATGACGCCATAGCTCATGCTATGGCGATCGATATGGCGTCATGACGAAAAGGCTTTTAATAGATCTACTATAGAGGATTGTTTATCATTGGATACATTTCGCAATATCCCTTGGTTAAAATATGTTGCTGACTGTTACTTAGAAATATTTAATATAAATGTATTGATTGACCCTAGTGCCGCATCTAAGATATCCACAGTAGAGCTGAAAGCTACATTCCTGGCCCAAAAAGCAGGGAAACGGGTTTCAGCTTATGGATCTCTGTTCACAGTCATGTTTTACAGTAAATACAACATGAATGAAGGTTTTCCATGTTACTTAGCCATGGTAACTAGGCCATCCCATAAGTTTGTGCTAACTGGGTTGAGGTTCGGCGTAGCACATCCTTTAGTGGCCCTGCCAAACCTTAAGAAACATCCAATTGGGCCGTGTCTGTGTGATGGCGTTACCAAACAAAGCACTTTGCACTTTTTATTGATTTGTACACTGTACATGAATTTTCGATTAGTCTATTTGAAACCCATGTTTGTTAAATATGGTGCATGTACAGTTAATCAGGCGATGAGCTTGTTATTTAACATGGAGTCTGCTGATATTTGTTTTTATACTGCCACCTTTTTAAATTGTTCTATAAAGGCACGTAAAAGTATGCTATTTTAGGAATAGTGCCTGTATTTTTATGATATCCTTTTTCTTTGTTCTGAATTTCGCAATATTTGTATTTTATATGTTTTGTGCTTTTATGGTCATTTTGTATGTGCTGAATAAAGCTTCATGAATTGATTGACTCTTTAGGCTGCAGGGTGTCCTGCTCATGCAGGGGCACCCTCACACTTAGAACAAAGCACCCTGCCTTCAGGATTGATAAGGCCTGCTATAGGAGTGACTTATCAGTTTTAAGTTGAGTGACCCTAGATATAGGAAATCTATATCTTTTGTAAGTGATGTAAGCACCAACTTACACAGGATGCAGTAACAAGCCTGTAGTTGCATATTGAATGGTCTCCCATGGACGGCATAATGCATGCTGCAGCCCATGGGGGACCTCTGTGGTACCTTTCCCCTGTGTACCTTAGTACCATATACTAGGGACTGATAAGGGTACCCCAGTATGCAATCAGGGATGTACCTAAGTACTGACCACAACAATTTAAGGGAGAAAGCAGAGAGACTGGGGTCCTGAT
The DNA here is from genome assembly GCF_964263255.1 of Lissotriton vulgaris. Taxonomy (NCBI): domain Eukaryota; kingdom Metazoa; phylum Chordata; class Amphibia; order Caudata; family Salamandridae; genus Lissotriton; species Lissotriton vulgaris. The sequence continues at coordinate 246,906,455 of NC_141688.1, read as the reverse complement.
TAGCAAGATCCCAGTCAGAATAGTCAAGAACAGCTTAGCACCAGGAAAAAAGTGGGGGTAACCATAAAAGCATATCCTACTTTCCTACAAGTGGACCCTTAGCTGAGAGAGAGGACCCATGGCAAGGTCCTAGAGGCAACTCAGCACACCATTGTACCGCAAGGGGTCTACAGCAGCCCCACAGAACTTATCAGGCCACAAAGAGGCTCCTGATTCACACACACCTCCCCGCCAGCTATAAGTCTCATTCCTAGCATCTGTCTTAAAACATTTTCAGAAATCAGCGAAAGGTTGCTTCAATTTAGACTTTAGAAAACCCTTCTAAAAGTCACAGCTTTCTGCACACAGGCCAGCCTCGAAAGTACTCATTAATGAATGCCTGCTCAAGTGCCCAGGCTACAAGACCCATTGTTCCATGACAAAAAACCTGAAACACAGTAAAATTTTGAAAACATATAAAACCCAAAAAATCTGACAATGAATACAGTTGGCGGAAAAATGCCTGAGCCTACAGTTTGGATATGTAGAAACCCCTAGCGCCTCCATATACTAAGAGCCCGTATCTGATTAACCCTGCGCGTAGTGCACGTAGTAGCGCTACGCGTAGCTACACGAAGTGCACTTCACACTACGCGAGCTACGTGTACTGCGTAGTGCACTGTGCAAACTGCTGTGCTCACTGATTGCACAGTGCTGGATGCTTGTACGCACTGTGCAATCAGGGCAAACTGCATCTTGCACAGTGCAAGCGGTCGTTTTCTGCCGCTCAAGTAGATATTTACTCAAGCGGCAGCTTTCTAAACGCGGACTGGTCGTTTTCTCAGCACGAGAGGTCACGAGCATACGTGACCACTCACAATGAGAAACCTGACCTCCCTGCGTTGAGAATCTTGCGGGAGTATTTTTTCCCACGCTCGCGATCAGCAACTTGATGTTGCTGATCGCGAACGAGTAGAAAGTCTCGCCGGGATGTCATTTTGCTCGTTCACGGTCACCAACTTGACATTGAGGACCGCGAAAAAGCAAAAATTGACTGCTATGCTACGCGTGTTTGCATTCTGCTTCGTGCAATTCGCGTAGTGCGAAGTAGAGCAAACTTCGCAAACTTCGCAAACTACGCAATCGTAGCGTAGTACTTCGCCCACTTTTATGAAAGATCAACTTTTTTCAACTTGTTACTACTTGAACTGTTCTCTAGAAAAGCACCTTCCAATAACAGGAAGCGGTTTTAACAAGCACCTCCATGTAGATGCAATACTTCAAACCCCTTCTTTCCCTGTTACAAACAACCAAGTGATAACCTGTTTACACATTTTCCTCTACCGAGAAATAACTCAATCTGGAATAAATTCAACCGAAAGGGGGGCTGATCACCTCACTGTCCTGTGTGGGGTCTCTTCTCTAGCATCAACCAAACGGCTCCCAAGAGCCCCATGACTCACATGAGCCACCCAATGTCTATCATATCATGCCAATCCAAGCTAAGTAGGTACAGGACCCCAGGAGGGCTGCCAGTTGTCCAAGACCTCCGCCTCACTCACTATCAAGTTGCTTTGCCCTAAAGCGCTCCCTAAATGAAGAAGGACCCATCAATCAATCAATCAAAGACATTTATATAGTGCACTACTCACCCGGAGGGTCTCAAAGCGCTTGGGGGAGGGGGGTCCGCTACTGCTCGAACAGCCATGTCTTGAGCTGCTTCATGAAGGCGAGGTGGTCTTGGGTCAGGCGGAGGTGGGTCGGGAGGGAGTTCCAGGTCTTGGCGGCCAGGTAGGAGAAGGATCTTCCTCCTGTGGTGGCTCTTCGGATGCGGGGTACGGCGGCGAGGGCGTGGCTGGTCGATCGAAGCTGGCAAGTGGGAGTGTAGAAGTTGAGGCGGCTGTTGAGGTATCTTGGGCCTTGGTTGTGTAGGGCTTTGTGTGCGTGGGTGAGGAGGCGGAAGGTGATTCTCTTGTTGACCGGGAGCCAGTGCAGGTCTCTCAGGTGTTCGGAGATGTGGCTGTGTCGGGGGATGTCGAGGATGAGTCTTGCTGAGGCGTTCTGGATCCGCTGGAGTCTCTTCTGGAGCTTGGCGGTGGTTCCGGCGTAGAGGGCGTTGCAGTAGTCCAGTCGGCTTGTGACGAGGGCCTGGGTGACCGTCTTCCTGGTCTCGGTGGGGATCCACCGGAAGATCTTACGTAGCATGCGTAGGATGTTGAAGCAGGACGAGGAGACGGCGTTGACTTGTCTGGACATGGAGAGGGAGGAGTCCAGGATGAAGCCCAGGTTGCGTGCATGGTCTGTTGGTTTGGGTGCGCTGCCCAGGGCGGGGGGCCACCAGGAGTCGTCCCAGGCGGAGGGCGAGGAGCCCAGGATGAGAACTTCCGTCTTGTCTGAGTTCAGTTTCAGGCGGCTGTTCATCATCCACTCGGCTACGTCTTTCATCCCTTCGTGTAGGTTGGTTCTGGCGGTGGCGGGGTCGTTGGTGAGGGAGAGGATCAGCTGGGTGTCGTCGGCGTAGGAGATGATGTTGAGGTTGCGTTGGCGTGCGATGGCCGCAAGGGGGCTCATGTAGACATTGAAGAGGGTGGGGCTGAGCGAGGAGCCTTGAGGAACGCCGCAGATGACTTCGGTGGCTTCTGATCTGAACGGGGGTAGGCGGACTCTCTGTGTCCTTCCGGCGAGGAAGGAGATGATCCATTCTAGTGCCTTCTCCTGGATTCCGACGTTGCTGAGGCGCTGCACTAGGGTGCGGTGGCAGACAGTGTCGAACGCCGCGGAGAGGTCTAGGAGGATGAGGGCCGCTGTTTCCCCATTGTCCAGCAGGGCTCGGATGTCGTCCGTGGCAGCGATGAGAGCGGTCTCTGTGCTGTGGTTGGCCCGGAAGCCAGACTGCGAGTGGTCGAGGGATCCGTTCGTCTCGAGGAAGGCGTCCAGCTGCTTGTTGACGGTCTTCTCGATGACTTTGGCCGGGAACGGGAGGAGCGAGATGGGACGGTAGTTTTTGAGTTCGGTGGGGTCCGCTGATGCTTTCTTCAGTAGAGCGCTGAGTTCGGCGTGCTTCCAGCTCTCCGGGAAGGTGGCGGTGTCAAAGGAGGTGTTGATGATGTCCCGCAGATAGGGTGCGATGACAGCGTCGGCTTTGTTGAAGACGTGGTGAGGGCAGGGGTCGGTTGGAGATCCGGAGTGGATGGAGTTCATCGTACGGATGGTGTCTTCGGTGGTGGTCGGGGTCCAGGTGCGGACGGTGGTGGTGGGGGGCGTTGGTGCAGTCATGGGGTGCATCGGTTGTGTGTTGAAGCTGTTGTGTATGTCTGCGATCTTGTTGTGGAAGTAGGAGGCGAGGGAGTTATAGAGGTCTTGAGATGGGGTGATGTCGTTGATTCCGGCGTTGGGGTTGGAGAGCTCTTTGACGATGTTGAAGAGTTCCTTGCTGTTGTGTGCGTTGTTGTCCAGTCGTGCCTTGAATGCAGTTTTCTTGGTGGCGTGGATCAATTGGTGGTGTTTTCGGGTTGCAAGCTTGAGGGTGGTCATGTGGTCTGGTGTCGGGTCTTTGCGTCATGCTTTCTCGAGGGCTCGGCAGTTCTTCTTGGAGCTCTTGAGTTCGTCAGTGAACCAGGATGCTTTCTTGCTGCCGGGTCTGCTGGGAGGGGTCCTCAGTGGGGCGAGGTCGTCTGCGCAGTTGCTGATCCACTTCGTGAGGTTGTTGGAGGCCTGGCTAGGGTTCGCTGAGCTGGTGGGTGGGTGCTGGCTCAGGGATGCGGCGAGCTGGTCGGCTGTGATCTTGTTCCAGCTTCTGCATGCAACCTGTTGTTGGTGGTGGTGGGTCGTGGTTCTTCTGAAGCTGAAGTGGACGCAGCTGTGGTCCGTCCAATGGAGTCCGGTGGCGTGGCTGAAGACGATGTCCTTGCTGGATGAGAAGACGGCGTCGAGTGTGTGTCCGGCGTAGTGGGTGGGGGTGGTCACCAGCTGCTTGAGACCGAGGTTGGCGAGGTTGTCCAGCAGGGTGGTGGTGTTGCGGTCGTTGTTGTTCTCCAGGTGGAAGTTGAGGTCCCCGAGGAGGATGTAGTCAGCGGAGGGGAGGGCGTGCGGGCTGATGAAGTCGGCGATGTCTTCGCTGAATTGTGTGCGAGGTCCCGGGGGTCTGTAGATGAGGGTGCCTCTGAGGGTGGTCTTGGGGTCGGTGTGGATCTGGAAGTGCAGGTGTTCGGCGGTTGTGAGGGTGTCGTCGGTGTTGGTCGTGATGCGGATGGTGTTCCTGTGGATGATGGCGATGCCTCCTCCCGTCTGTTTGGTGCAGTCCCTCCGGGAGATCTTGTATCCGTCCGGGATGGCGATGGCAATGTCGGGTGCTGAGGAGGCGTTCATCCAGGTTTCCATGCGGAAGGCAACGTCTGGAGATGTGGTGTCGAGGAGGTTCCAGAGGTCGATGGTGTGTCTGTGGACGGAGCGGGTGTTGAGCAGGATGCACTTCAGGTGGTTGCTGCTGGTGTTCGGTTTGTTGGGTGCTGGTGTAGTGCAGGTCCGGTTGCAGGTGAACTTGCAGTAGTGGCAGCTGAAGGGTCCGTGGGTGCGTCTCGGAGTGGCTCGGTAGCATCCGGGGATTCGGCCGCTGTTGAGTACGTAGAGTTCGGTGGCGTCGTAGCTCCGGCGGGTGGGCTGGTGTCTGCGGGGGCCAGGGGTCCTGGCGCTGGGCGCGGTCCTGGCACGGACGGGCGCAGACGGGCTTACCTTTGGCGCGCCTGCTGCGCGTCAACGCTGCACGTTTGCCACTCTGCCATAAGTGGAGAGTAGGGGGGTGGGCGGAGCGAGGGAGGAGCAGCTGGGAGGCGGGATCGGGGCGGCAAATGGGAAGGGCGGTCGAGGGAAGGGGGCGGGGCCGCAGGGGGGCAGCAGCGGGGAGGGGAGGGAAAACGCGGCTGGGGCTGAGCACAACAGGGGCAACAGGGGACAAAGGCGACGAACAAATACAACTATAAGCCACAGGGAGGGGATACAATCACAGAGAGACGAAATAAAATGAAACCACAATCAGCGCACAAATTGGAACGAAAAACGGAGGATTACAGAGCAAGGCAGCGCAAGCAGCAGCGGTCGGGGGCCAGGAGCACAGCTGTAGGCAGCGGCGGCCCTCGGCGGGAACCAGGGGCACAGCTGCGGGCAGCGGCGGCACTCGGGGGCAGCCTGGGCTCACACAGGAGGAGCGAGCGCGGTGCGTGGGGTGACCGGCCCGGAGGGTCAGAGGTCACTGCTCACCACTGTGCCCCCTCTGCCCCATATGGTCCAGTGGGAGGGAGGAGCAGCTGGGAGGCGGGAGCGGGGCGGCGAATGGGAAGGGCGGTCGAGCCGGCAGGGGGGCAGCGGCGGGGAGCGGGGAGGGGCGGAAAAACGCGGCTGGGGCTGAGCACAACAGGGGCAACAGGGGACAAAGGCGACGAACAAATACAACTATAAGCCACAGGGAGGGGATACAATCACAGAGAGACGAAATAAAATGAAACCACAATCAGCGCACAAATTGGAACGATAAACGGAGGATTACAGAGCAAGGCAGCGCAAGCAGCAGCGGTCGGGGGCCAGGAGCACAGCTGCAGGCAGCGGCGGCCCTCGGCGGGAACCAGGGGCACAGCTGCGGGCAGCGGCGGCACTCGGGGGCAGCCTGGGCTCACACAGGAGGAGCGAGCGCGGTGCTTGGGGTGACCGGCCCGGAGGGTCAGAGGTCACTGCTCACCACCGTGCCCCCTCTGTCCTATATGGTCCAGTAGGAGGGAGGAGCAGCTGGGAGGCGGGAGCGGGGCGGCGAATGGGAAGGGCGGTCGAGGGAAGGGGGTGGGGCCGCAGGGGGGCAGCGGCGGGGAGGGGCGGGAAAATGCGGCTGGGGCTGAGCACAACAGGGGCAACAGGGGACAAAGGCGACAAACAAATACAACTATAAGCCACAGGGAGGGGATACAATCACAGAGAAACGAAATAAAATGAAACCACAATCAGCGCACAAATTGGAACGAAAAACGGAGGATTACAGAGCAAGGCAGCGCAAGCAGCAGCGGTCGGGGGCCAGGAGCACAGCTGCAGGCAGCGGCGGCCCTCAGGGGGAACCAGGGGCACATCTGCGGGCAGCGGCGGCACTCGGGGGCAGCCTGGGCTCACACAGGAGGAGGGAGTGCGGTGCGTGGGGTGACCGGCCCGGAGACGCACACAGGATGACAAACTACCCAAGAGTCATGGCAAGTCCATCTACCAACAAACACAAAACAACCCTTCAGTGAAAACCAATCTCTCTAGTAGGCCCTTACTCCCTCAAACTCTCTTACCCCTGAATCTCTCACCAAACGAAAGGAAGATTTTCAAAAGTAAAGCCCTGAAAGAAAACCCAGAGACTCTCATAGCAGACCACTTTCACTGATACAAAAAGGTTAATTATTTACCCACCCATTTGGTCCACAACAATCTGGCTCAGTTACATTTCTTGAACAGTCAAGGTATCAATAACACTCATATCCCACATGGAAAGAAACTCACTACCTCAGCATCCTAATGTCTCAAAGCTGAAGTGAACGTGTCAATCTATTAGAATGGCAATATCATTGTACAAGCTTCAGATGCTAACCCTAAACTCTTTGACACACACTTTAGGATGCTTCTCAACTTCAAAAACAACGTCAATCCATCAGTAGATTTGTAGAGTGCTTCTTGTCACTCATGAGGGTATCCAGGCCCTGACAAGGTTGATTAGCCAAATAGTCAGGTCTTCATGGACTTTCAGAACTCTAGAAGGGTAGGGGAGGTCTATGGATGAAAGGGTACCGTGTTCCATGTCTTTGCTACTAGATAGGAGAAGGAGCGACCTCCGCATCTGCTATGTCTGATGTGGGGGGTGAGTGTTCGTGAAAGATACATGGAGCAGAGGTGTATGGTGAGCTGATGGCAGTTCAGGCAGTGGTACAAGTAGGCAGGTCCACAGTTGTGTAGGGCCTTGAACTGGCATCTTTTCTGAACCGGGAGCGTAGAGGTGATGTGGTTTTATCTAAGGAGATCCAGGATGAGTCTGGCTGTGGCAATGTTTATGGTCTGTAGTCGAGAAGGAGAGCACTGATCCCTGCATCGAGAGCATTGCTGTAGTCCAGTCGGCTAGAAATGAGGGCCTGTATGATGCTTTGGGGTAGCCGTTTGAATATCTTGCGAAGCATGCTGAAGATGAGTAAGCAGGAGGAGGAGGAGATGGAGTTGACCTGAGTCACCATGGTCAGCATTCAGCAGGCGTAACGCCAGATAGCCGGGCTTCAGAATGGCTGAACTCCAATTAGGCTCCTTATACAAAGGCTCATAATCGGTCACCATCAACAACAAACTGACTTTCTGACTGTTTAGGGCAGCGTCCTGAGTGGCGGCAGACTTGTGTGGATAGTTATGACTGGCAGACCATGTCTTCCTGGTATTAGGGGGGAGCAGAGGCAAGTTATTGATCCAGCTATGCTGTGGCTTAGGTGAGCCCTTATGGTTACTATGCTTCATCCCCCCTGAGATGGACTACTGTGCCTCAGGGTCTATGGTAAGGTGGTGTTGAGCATTCCCTTTGGCTGATTTGGTGGGGCTGTGGAACAGACACAGTACTGTGCGAGCGCCTGCCTGTCCCCCCTCCTGTACAGTAGAATCGTTGATCCCAGCATCACCTTTGGCCGGCGCAGCTCTGGATCTAACAATGCTGCACACACAATGACTGAGCCTCTTGGTGGGAGCTGGGGGTACCGTGCCTATGCTGTGGCAAGCCTGTGGTGGGGAGAGTGGCACGACCAAGATTGAACACAATTTCAATTCAATTTTATTTGAATATGATTTGGAACTCGATTGAGATCCACATATAATAACATATTTAGCAACAAAAATTCTAAAAGCATAAAATCCACAAATTACCTTCCATTTATACAAAAAACAAAATATAAGAATCACTTCTATTAATATAATTCTAGAAAACATTTAAAAAAGTTAAAAATTCTGAAACAGAACATTTCATTGGGAGGGTTGAAAGTGGCATCACGTAAAGGTTTAGCAGAGGAAATGCTTAACTGTAAACAAATTGGTCTTACCCACTTACGACGGTGGGCCATTAGAGCGGGGCATATAAAAAGGACATGGGCAATATCCTGAATTGAATTGTCATTGCTGCATAAATTACATTTGTCGGAACCACCCTGCCTCTGGCTAGTAATTTGTTTAGAGGGAGGAGATCATGTCTCAGGAGGAACCAAAAACGGCGTAAGCCGTGAGGAAGGGTCCAGGATGCATAAGGTTGTATATGTTTAAATGAGTAAGAGTTGACAACCTCAGTGACACCTTTCTTTGCAATAAGGATATCTCTATCCCTCCTAAAACTTAACTCCCAAGTTGCCCGTTTTAATGACAGCTTTAGCTGATATGGCGTTAATGAGAAAAGAGTGGATTCCTCCAATTCTAAAAAAGTGACAGCCCTTCTAAAATTCTTTAGAAGTAAGGAATATTCATTCATGGGACCCAGTAATTCCTTTTTAATCAGAGATCCTAAAGTAGCTGATTTGCCCTTGGCTAGGTTAAAAACCCAACGTATAACTCCTGCCAGGGCCTGTACCCAGGTACTTCGAATGCCGAGTTCAAGCCTGAGGGATTCCACTCTACAGGCATTATTGACCGACAATAAATGTCACAATAAACTACCCTCGATAGTATCTAGGAAACCCCATTGACTCAAATCATTTAGCTTGATGCCATAGAGCAGGGAAGCTGGAATTTTTGCTCGAAAGGCCTCCAACAGATGTAAAAAATGTCTTCTGCCAGTAGCCTTATAAAGGGCACTCAGTCCATTTCCCTGGGTCTTGGCTTTCCTAATGTTATTGTCTATGTGTGGCTTGGTACTTAAGTTGCTACATACTATTTTCCCAGGGAAAACATAAGATTTTACAATTTCAAGTTTCTCGTTACCCAAAAACCAACTAAAGTTTCCGGATTTCGTTTTTCTTTTCCCTGTAATACACATTACCTTACTTTTGGACATGTTAATTTTCAAATGATGGGACTCAGCGAATCGGTGTAATGCATGCAGACGATTATTTAGTCCTTTTGGAGTAAGGTCCAAGAGAAGGATATCGTCTGCATACATTAGGCATACGACCGGTTTGTCCCCTAAAGTGGGAGCAATTCCTTTGCTTAGGGATAAAAACTGGGGTAAGTCACAAACATAAAGAGAAAACAACAAAGGAGCCAATAAACAACCCTGTTTTAGACCATTAGCTGTGGGAATTGCTTGGGATAGTCCTCTCTCTCCACCCAGCAATACTCTACACCAGGTATCAGAGTGGAGTTCCTGAATTAGATTTAACATCCTAGCTGGCATACCCAAAGTGAGTAGTTTCTTCCACAGCAAGGGACGATCAACTTTGTCGAAGGCCGTGGAGAAATCGATAAATGCTGCATAGACCCCCCCTCCTCGGACCCTGATATATTTATCAGTTATTACTTGGAGAGCGGTTAAGTTATCCAAGGTACCGTGGTTCTTTCGGAATCCCGTCTGTTCTAGGGGAAGTACATTTGCTTGGTCCACCCAATCATTAATTTGTTTCAAGAGACATCTTGCAAACACTTTGCCAATTGCATCCAAGAGGGCAATTTGGCGATAGATTTGGGGAGATAGTCGGTCTCCCTTTTTAAAAAAGGGCACTAAGATACTCCCTTTCCACGACAGGAGGATCTTTCCGCTAGTGAAACAGGTGTTAAACACAGGGCATAACAATTTACTCCATTTCATGCCATTTTGCTTTAGAACGGAGATGGGAAGTTCATCCGGCCCCATTGCCCCGGATGAGCGCATTTCCTTTATAGCTATTTCAATGTCCTTTTCAGATAAGGGGGCCAAAGGCTGATCGCTCTCTTTAAAACCTATAGGGGAGACCCCTACTCCATTATTTGCATAGAGAGATGTGACACAATCCACCCATGATTGTTCTTCAATGGGGATTGGAAGCGGTCTGATTCTTGATCCACACCCTTCACCTATGAGGGACCAAAACTGTCTCATTTCAAGATTAAACACATGTTTTGCTGCGTTCTTTTTTGACACGTGATTGTGCTCTGTTACCTGCAGGTTGGGGATATTCTCCCATATTGGCCCAGCTGTAGATGCTATAATTAACTCTGTTTTCGGCAAAACAGAACACGCCCTCTTTTTCTTGCAGTAGACAGTGACAGAAGAAGGACAAGAAGATACAGATTATAGGTTGTTTGGCAGGAATAGCAGAAGGGGTTTAGTCTTTTTAACTACACCACCAGAAGCGGAAGGCAGTAAATCCACTCCCGGAAGTACAGACGGTATTTACAAGATACCATGAATGGTAGCGGCACCCGAGAAGGTGAATATAAGGGCGGGAATCGTTATCTCTTTCTGGCGTGGGAAGAGTAGACAGAACATTGATCAGCGTGGAGGAGGACTAGAACAGCAACACCGCTGACAGACGCAGGTGTCAACAAGAGAGCAGAATCTGCACCACTACTGTAATTTACAGCGGTTGTGCAGACTCTAATTATTTATATTAATTTCCCTCTTCATCGTCCCTCGAAATCCCCCCTCATGCTGCCCCACCATGGTTACCTGCACAGACCCCGGCTGGCTGTAAAGGAGGCCAGCATAGACTACACACCGCGGGAAGAAATCTAAGCAACAGGTCGGTAAGCTGCGTCATCCCACCAGATTCTAGGAGATGTGTGGCTCACTCAGGTGCGGAAGCACTTCACAGGGTGAAAGGGAGGATGAGGGACATCATACTGAGGTTACAAAGACAACATTATTTCTACACTCCCCTTAAGTTTGTAATGCACCTACCAGTATTTTAACCCCTGTGCACCTCCTATTATTTTCAACTCCTGTGCAGCTTACATTGTTTTCAACTTCTTATCAATAGCAGGCCTGAGGAAAGGTTTCTGTTTTTGTTGAGCATGATTATTTAATTATTTTTAAGGATCCTGTTAAGAGAAGGAAGTAGGATTTCAAAAGTGATACAATAGACAGAAAGAAGGTTGGGAAAAGAACCTTAGAGATATAAAGTTGTTAATATTAAAGGATAGCTGAAGTATAGAAGTGAAAGCCCTATAAGATAACAAAAGCCCTTTTATGTGACTTTTTTGTTCCCAAGGGTGCCAGCCGGCAACCACCCTGGACAAAACCTGAAAAGGAGACAAGAGAAAAGCACTCTGTTCAAAATCAACAGCAGACGTGAATATATAATAAGAATCATTAAAAAACAATAATTTTGAATCTTATAAATTTTTTGGTCACAATTTTACTTCACCGAGCAACACTAATCCTGAGGGCCTATGGTGTGACCTGTCAGTCGACATTGCTGATTCGAGGCCAGGTGGGGTCCTGTGCCCATGTTGGTCTGCCAGCAGACATCATCACACGATCAGGAGGACCCTGAGCCGGATGAATATATGATGTTACTATGCAAACCATTACTATGCATGCTTTTACAACAAGGATTTTTCATCACAGCTACCATTACTATTGCATGTTTTTACAACGCATACCATTACAACAAAAAATTATTTGAAAGCGTAAAAAAATGATTACAACACAGACATTTACAATGCATACTTGTACAAAGCATACCATAACAACATACCACAACGCATTTAAAAAAAATTATAATAAAGTCCTGGGATGGGATGCAAGGAAAATAGGGCTTTGGGTGTGGTAGTGTATTATTACATGTGTATTTAAAAGAAATACCTAAGTATTACAATTAATACTTGTGTATTAAAAGTAATACTCACATGCATTTTCATGTTTATATTTTTAGAAAAAGAATAACTTACCACTGGGACAGGATACAAAGAAAATAGGGGTTTTGGGTGGGCAAGTGTATCAATACTCGGGTATTTAAAATTAACATCAGAGCATAAAAATTAATACCAGAGTATTAATATATGTACTCAATTATTTAAATAAATACACATATACAAATTCACCAATAAATATTAATATGGAGCAAATAAAAAGATAATTTTGTATTTTTAATATTCAAATAATTAAAATTAAAATGCATTGAAATATGACTTATTGCAACACCATACAATCAAAACACTATCAATTTGATAAAATACACATCATTAAAATATACCAAACATATTTTATAAAAGAGTACACCCAAACAAAAGAGCATGAACACAATTAAATATAAGAAATTAACTACAAATGAAAAAACTAAATTATTAAATATAATTATACACCAATGAACGGCAATAATACACCACCATTTTACTCTGCACTAACATAAAAGTCCTACAACATTTTCTATGGATCTATCTTCACACGCAATTCATAAAAATGTCGAACAATACATCTAAAAATATATAACGGATATTTATAAAAAGATAAAAATAATTACACATTTTGTCAGCATCACATATTTTCAACTAAAAATGATCATTCACCTTAAAAAAACGTATCAAAGCAGCCGACCACCATTTTGAAAAAAGTTGTAAACTGACTTCCACAAAGACCACACATGTTTTGCCAGCCTACAAAATCTCCAACTCAAACAATGCCATCATCAAGTAAGTGAACCCATTAAAATATATTAGAAGTAGAATATAACCTTAAATTAAATAACAATTACCATTCAAAAAAATGTTCAGCATTTTTGGAATTTAAAAAAAAAGGGATAGTAACACACTTCATGACAGTCATTAAATCCAAAAAACTCTGGGGCAGATTTACAATAACTGGCACATCCCCAGGGATGTGCCAGTTATTGTGCGCTGCAGCTCCGCCACCCATGGTGCGCCGCATTTACAATACGGCGCACCATGGGGCAAAAACGGCACAGATGCGTGACGCATCTGTGCCGTAAAGGTGGCGCATTGCTGGAGTTGCATCGCAAGAGCGATGCAGCTCCAGCAAGGCTCGGGGGTGCCCTATCTGTCCAATGCTGCGTCAATCCTTAGGCCTGCTTCAAGCAGGCGCAGGGTGTTGACGCAGCATTGGCCTAAAAGTGACTGAGTGAAATCTCATAGATTTCACTCAGCCACTTTTGCGAGGCGCACCTGCCCCGGAACGCCCACCCTGCGCCGGAACGCCCACATGTGGCGCAGGGCTTTACAACGTGACGCATCTGCCTAGATGCGTCACGTTGTAAATGGTTCGCAGGGATGCGCCATGTTTACGCCGCCGTTGCGTGACGCAAACGTGGCGCAGGTCCAACATAAATCTGCCCCTCTGTATGCAAAACAAACTTTTTTTAAATTGATGTAAACTGTAAAAAATGTTAAAAGACTGTACAAATGTAAAAGCCATACTGCAAATTGTTTTTATAACAAAGTACTTGCCTCAGAGAAAATGCAGGATGGTGGTGAGGGGCCAAATTACTATTCCTACTTCAATAGTAGCTTGCCTCAAGAAAGTGTAGAATATTGGCGGGGGCAATAATACTATTCCAACACTAAAACATGCTTGACCTCAGGGAAAGTGCTGGGTGGTGTTGGGGGCAAAACTACTATTACAACTCTGAACTATGCTTGCCTCAAGGAAAGTGCTGGATGGTGGTGTTCGCAAAATTACTATCTCAACTCCGCACTGTGCTAAACTCAGAAAGTGTAGGATAGTCTTCAGGGAAAAATTACTAACCCTACACCGAGCAGTGCTTGCCTCAGGAAAATTTCTGGATTGTGGTGGTGGCAAATTTACTATTCCTACTCTGAGCTGTGCTTGCATCAGGGAAAATGCTGGCTGGTGGTAGGGCAAATTTACTATTCTTACTACAACTGGTGCTTGACTCAGGGAAAGTGTAGGATAGTGGTGGAGGCAAGATTACTATTCCTACTCCGACAGGTGCTTCACATAGAGAATGTGTAGGATAGTGGTGGGGACAAAATTACTATTCCTTCTCCAAAATGTGTTTGCCTCAGTGAACGTGGAGGATAGTAGTGGGGGGAACATTAATATTCCTACTCTGAACTGTGCTTGCCTCAGGGAAAGTGTAGGATAGTGGTGGGTGCAAAATTACTATTCTTACTTCAACAAGTACTTGCCTCAGGGTAAGTGCTGGATGGTGGTGGGGCAAAATTAGTAATCCTACTCCGACCTGTGCTTGCCCCAGTGAAAGAGGTGGATGGGTTTCATGTATAAAACAATTTAAAAAAAATTTAAAACATTTTTAACACATTCATTTTTGTCAAGAGATAACAACATCAGCACCCAAAATAAGTTCCAAAGGACACAGGACATATTCTGTATAAAAAACAATGTATTAAAGACAAACAAGATATAAAAAAAGGTAAATATAAATCAATATTTTAGAAAAAGTACAAGTCAAGCAATGTAATGCACAGTTGAATTCACTTTGCAAAACAGGATTAAATTCTCTTTCACTTTTTAAACAATTTTCATCTTCTTTTACTTCCAGAGGTCACGTCCAAAAAATAATTTTGGATTTAAATACTCCAAACAGAAAAAACCCAGCATACCAAGGTAAAATTTACACGAATGATATTTGTCAATAACGTTTAGTAACAGAAAAATAATTGTACAATTCCCTTCCATCAGAAGCTTTTCTCACAAAAACATCTATTCAACAAAATACCTAATGTTCTCATACGTAAAGTACAAATAAATCATGATTAAAAATTAAAACAGAAGCAAAAAAAATTGTAAAAAAACCAGACTTGCAACTATTATACCATAACAAATAGCTATTCTATTCTATTGCAGGTAAATTCAGTCCAAATATCTTAAACTCCAAAAAAATCTCATTATTTTTTTCTCTTCCAGACCCAACTAAAAATTAAACTCACAGTTTACAAAAACACCAAATGCAGTAAACATCAGTAATGTCAAAAGCATCAAGAAAGAGCAAGAAAAAAGGTAAGATACAACAATACATAAACTGTATAACAACGTAACCATTTTTCTCTTCAAGGAAACCTTTTTTTAAAAAAATAGCAAAAATACAAATACAACATGGTTAAGCAATTTTTCTAACTTCTTACAGCATCATCTTAAAACAGTAAAAAAAATGCATAAATTGTTCTGTAACGTTTTTTCTCAAAACAGGTAAACACCATCAATTAAAAATAAATTAACCCTTTTTTCCTGTTTCAATCCATAACAGAAATGTCTTCACATCAAGTAGCTGAATACATCTCCCCTAGCCGAGGAAACCGTTTTCTTAAACATAGTGAGTATATTTATTGTAAGGAGAGACTAACTGTGCCCAGGTATAATTGGAGGTGTGTGCAATACTACTCATCCCATTGCACAGGGAGAGTGGTGACTCTTGGTGACTCTGTATTAAGAACCACAGAGCATAACCACTCTGCCTATGCAATAGAGATTGAAGTTAGAGAAAATATTAATGAAATATAAGCTATTGCATCCACCTCCAATGACCCCTGTGGCGCAATTTTGAGGGAGGTAGCTTAACACATTCAGTCTTATGTTGCTAGTAGTATGCCCACAATACCAAACCTAAGAAGAATTATTCAACGTAAAAAATAGGCAAGTAATCCACAAAGAGTAACACCCTAAACCTTTTCTGACATCAAAATTCCTCTTGAACTTTCTTTTACAGTTACTAATGACCCATTTCTTTTACATGACAGCCAAAACCCTAAAAAAAGAATACTGATCTTTCGTACACCCATAACCTTGTTAAGTTGGAGAGCAGTGATATTTAGATGATGGATGGGACTTTAAATCCACACCTCGTCCATTCACCCAAATAGACACTATTCACACAAATATTAATAATACAGTTGTACCCTTAGTATACAGTTTTCCCTGATAAACAATCCTCAATATACACTGAATTTTTGTCAGTGAATAAAGCAAAAACAGGAAACAAAAGTCCTAGAAAAGTATTAATTTACTTTGAAGTACCAATGATTAACACTATTACCAAAATTTGTACATGGATACCCAAATACAAGGTTGTTTTTTTTCAGTTTTCCCAAGCGTATTGGCGAAAAATTAAAAAAACATCCTTAGTTGAGGATTGTATATCAGATAGCAAAATTCAATTTGAATTAAAAAAACTATCAGCGCTTTGCTTTTATCCTCCTGACAGTGTAGACGAATACTACACTTCAATTACAGAATCGGAATACTTTACATCAAACAAAGAAAAATTGGCACCCCTTCTAAATTATGTTGAAGACACATGGATTGGCCATCTGAGCAGGTTAAGTCGTAGGAGGAAACCATGTTTCCATGTGAAGTGGTGGAACTCCTACTCGACCTGGTTAGAGGGGGACCAAAAACAAACAATGCAATAGAGGGATGGCACAACTCTTTCAATAAATCAATTGCCAAATCTCATCGTAATTTCTATAATTTCTTGAAAATTTGGAGGAAGGAGCAAAGTTTCCAAGAAATGAGAATGTCGCAATGATTAACAGAATGTCGTAATGATTAACAGGTAGTCTGAACCCACCAACATTAAAGAATAAAAGAAATGTAGGAGAGATTATTGGGTTTAATTCAACAATTTTCATTGATGTTGGCTTTGGACTACCTGGATAATATTGCACACATCCTCTATTTCTAACCTACACTATCTCCTTAATTGCTGTTTTGCCCAAATATACTCCCTAATTCAATTGGCATTAAAAAAAAATAATAATAATAATTTTCAAAGTCGGTCTCCATACCGTCATTTTTTTTTTTTAAATGTATTTATTAAACAGCATCACATATAAATTCACAGTCATGAAAATATTATCACTTAATCATCCATATAAGCGTTTCAATGTTTATAGAGAACAGAAAGCGTAAAGGAATAAAATAATAAAAAATAAAAAAAAGAAAAAATAAAGAAAAGAAAAGAAACTCTTCAGAAGGCTGTTAATACACATCTTCTATGCTTGACAATTTTTCTTATGTGTTCAACTTGGTTAGGTAAAACATTTTTTCCTAAACTATTTAACTAACGATTAAGTAATTACCCCTTAGACCCATGCATCCATCTTTCAACCGGTTCCCAAATTTTCAGACCCCGCATTCGAGACCGCAATCCTTTAGCTGCATATATTGCTGTTTCTTGATTATAAATAGCCAAAAATCTTGCCAGCCACATTTGGTAGGTTGGGGGATTTGCATCCTTCCAACTGGCTGCTAATAAAATTTTATATACAGTTACCCCAATACATAAACATGATTCTTGAACTTTATTCAATCCCAATGTATTATCGGAGCCCAACATAAATAGCATAGCTGACACCGGGAGCTGTTGTCCAAATAATTCTTCCCAAAATTTAATCAAATCATTTTTAAGTGGAATTAACACCCGGCAGCCGTAAAACATATGAATTAAGTCAGCGGGGCCCTGCGCGCATCTTGGACAGAGATCATCAGATCTTTTACCCCATTTAAACAATTTTGCTGGAGTAAAATATAAATTGAAAATCGTTTTATAAGTCTGAGCTTTTAAGTTTGAAGACATAATTATTTTAGATGTTAATAGTAAACTATGGTCAATATCAACATTTGGATCGTTTAGTCTAGATGCCCATGATGATTCCGTATGTTCTATATCATCTTTTATTTTTTCTAAGAGTAAATCATATATTATCCCTATTCTTACTGTTTTAATAGTCAATATATTCAAAATAGGTATTGTATCAAATGATATCTCCGGAATTTTTGCTTTCAAGATCGCTTTAATCTGATAAAATTTGAATTGGTGATTATTGGGAATATTGTATTTCTCCTGAATATAAGAAAAATGAAGGTCTGTAGAATTCTCGCATAAATCCGATATTGTGCTTATACCAGCTCTGTTCCATTTCTTGGCCATATCATCATTTACCAACCGGGGCGGTCTCCATACCTTCAGCTGTCTTCTTTTTTCTACACTTGGAATTACGTAGAATCAAAATCCTTTATATTCGTGTAATCTATTACACAAAATCCACAATCCTTTTTAAAGCCCATGACCCTATTTAAACTTTGAAAATGTGCAGTTGTTATAAGAGTCAGAGTCAGAGTCAAAAACACTTTATTCGATTAAATTAAAATCACAAAAGTATGCTATACATTCATAGTTGATTATTGGAGTATATAGAGAAATTTTTTTTAAAAAATAGCTTAAAAACAAGACACATTATATACAAATACAAAATTTCCTATTTACAAATTTCCTTTTTACAAAAGTTGTAGGAAAATTAAAATGTTTATCCTCGTACTGCACTGTCTGTGGTTTACTACACAATTTCATTTATACATTTGTGGAATGGAGTTTGTTCAATAATATATTTACAATACTATTTACAAGCCTATAATACAATCATATTAACAGTGCTACCCCTACTGGGCGTACAGTTTTTAACAAAGGCTAGGACAGTTGATCGATGCCTTCGCTCTGTTTCGACGCGACCTGATGGACATAGTGAGAAAGTTTGCCACCCCGTACATGATTAGGGGTGTTTCCATTAACTGTAAAAACAGAAAGGCCGGTTTCACTTGGGTAAACTTGTGATCATTTAATATGGGCTTAATGTATTTCTCTCTTGCAATTCTGAAAAAAGGACAAAAAAAGAAAAAGTGAAGAGGATCCTGGTCTGAGAAATCGTCACACTTACAGGGGGCGTTCTCATGTGGTTTACACCATTTATTGTATTCACCCAGCAAGAAGTGAGACTGATCAAAGCGAAATTTAGTGAGAAGCCACCGGTGGAAAGGTTTATTTACTACCGCCAGGTATGGTTCGATAGCTAAAGATGTTATTGTCAAAAAATGGGACCTCACGGTTGGCTTCATAATCTCGCGAGTTTCTCTATCGGCTTCTCTTTTCTTTATATATTCCAATTTTGCCCAACTGATATCATCTTTTTGTAGGCCTTCAGGGTTGGTATACAGCTCAGGGCGGCCCAGATATTGTGCTATTTTCTTGATATAAGAAAGCCACTCGATCTCAACCACACGATCCCGCCCCATACAGTCTTTTATAATCGTGTGGTTCAAAGTTAAATTGGGAAGTTTGTTATAAAAAATATATATGTTCATCCCTAAATAAATCACACACAAAACAAAATCCCCAAAAAGTTAAATGAATTCCAACTCCAATCTACATCCAAAAATACATCGATGAAATCCATATAAAAAAAATCATACTGCGACAACGCCTAATCTATTCTTCTTTCTTTTTAAAGTTGCGAAATAAAAAAAAGATATCTTTCAAAACACTTTTGTTTATTAAAATGTATAATCTATATACTTTTATAAACTTTATTAAACAATATGTGTTACGAAAGAATGAGACCTGCACCTACTACTGCACCGTGTTATGGAATGAAATTGCTGGTTAACACACAATAAAAGTACCAAAAACTACACCAACATTACATTACTACATCTAACTACCACCCTCCTCCCTTCATACAATAAACATTACCACTATTCTATGTTTTTTAAAATTTTAATTTGTGTTACCTTGACGGAGCTCTCCCTTGAATTTGATCCGTGGAGGGACGTTCCTCATCATTTCAAATTGTATCAAATTAATATATACATTTTGCATTATCTTGATCTATTTTACATAATTAATACAGCTGTATACATTTTAGAAATCTAGTTTTTTATAACTTTATTTTTGTTTTTCTTTTTTAATTAATCTTTGTATATTAATTGTTTTTAAAAAAACATTGTAATTAATTCTTCACCCCAAAACCTGAGTATTAAAATGAAATAGCACTAAAAAATGCATTATAAATTATCCCTGTTAATATTAACTTTTCACAAACATTTAATATTGAAAATATCTGAGTGTTTTTAACCATTCACTATAGTATTAATGTTAATACCTTAGCATTAAAATGAACTACCACTACCATTTTTTTAACTATAAATCATCGCTGTTAATATTAACAAATTACGTTTGAAAAAATACCTGTTTTTGTAACTTATCCATTAATAACTAAATAACAAAAATACCAATACATGTAAAATTAATATATCATCACATATACTTACCTACCTATACTTACAAATGTGTTGTAATAGCATACGTTGTAAAGGTATGCGGTGTAATGGCATACGTTGCAGTGGCAAATGCATTATAATAGCCTGCAATTTAATGGTTCCTGCATTGTAAAGAATGAGTTGCAAAGGCATTACAATTTAATGCCTGCATTGTAATGGACGTCTGCTGAGCCGGATATGTGTTCTGACATCCTGCTTCGCAGATGGAGGACTAATGGAGCGGCCAGCTGGATCATACCTACATTGGCTGAGAGATAGGTAAGTGTGATCATTGCATTTCTTCCTAGGCCCCCTTCGGGTTGATTTATCTCATGCATTTCTATGACTCTTAGGCCCCCATTAGGATGGCGGGCGTAGTTTGCCCGCCCGCCATTCTCACAGTACCAGGGACCGCCCGCAATCCTAATGGGCCCCTTGGTATCTATGGCAGTGGCTCAGGAGGATATTGGTACTATACGAGTACCCCAGATGTGACTGTGACACTAGGGTGTGTATATGTGCCATTCCATAGGATTGGCGTGATGTGGCATTTACACAGACCACTTGTGGATGATATTTGGACTGAGTATACCAGGTTCAACCTGGTGCCAGATCAACCGAATCTTGCTTACGGGGTATGCCATTTTTGTCTCCTTTATTTCCTCTGTAGACTTGACTGTTATTTGGGGCGAAATAATAAAGAAACTCAAAAGGGAATAAATCATGGTTGACTCAAGTGCAACCCAAAATTGATGTTCTCACTGGGCGACAAGACATCCTTGAAGGAATCGACTGCGAACCTGGGATAAGAACGTCAAATTGCTTCTTTTCATCATGCAAAAAACCTTTCCACTGATGCCAAGCTGTATTCACTGATGGACAGGGTAGATCAAATGAAAAACACCTTGGACAGATATTAGAGACGGCTCATGATGGCTGAGTCCTGCAACTCCACCATCGAGGATCACTCAGTACAGAGTGCAGAGGTAAGATGGTGGCTGCGTGAGTGCCGTACAAAGCCGCTCTCCCTGCCGTGGTGTTAATGTGCATTCTGCCATGATTAGGAGAACGTTAGGGAAGACGGGGAAAGCGCTGTAACAAACCCGTAGACATATTTCTGGATTTCCTGGTTTCCTGGCTCTCCGCTGATTTGAGAACGGATGAGGTTGTCGAGTGTCGTGCTCCTGACAGTTCATCCCGTGTCGACGCTTTTCTCGGCGGCAGCTGGTTTCATGCGAGAGGTGCTTCGGAGGCTCGGGGAAATAATCGCTACTTTCTTTCACCGGGAAGATTGCTGAAGACTAAAATAGCAGTGGCCGGATGCAACATTGTAGCCACAGAGTTGAGGTTGCTGGGCCGCGAATACTGTAACATGAAGGTGAAGACGAAATCTGTTGCAGGAGCTAAGGGAACATCCACAACTCGGCGTGCGCTTGCAGAAGGTACAGGCCTGAATTCATCTTAGAGTGATAGGGTCATGCAGAGCAGAAAGAAGACAGAGCCTGCAGCAAAAAACCGGTAGGGGAACTGCGCCCCGATAAGATGCCCACTAGAGTCAAGCAGTCTATTGTACCAGGAATGTTTTCCGGCCGGGGTTTAGGTAATTCCCTTAAAAAAAAGACTAATAAAGGTGAAAACAATTCTACACCAAAAGTAAATGTGAACTGTTCTACTAAATTGGCTGTATTGTGTGGGGTGCTTGATAACAATGGCTCCAGTACAAGAGAGATCCCCCCCAGAGGCGGTAGAGCCAGCTAAATCTCCTCCTCCTGCAGAACGTTTAGATAGAAATTCATTTGGTATAGAGGAGGAGACACTAAAAAAATAGACAAATGCTTAACAAGAATCCATGAATACTGTCAATATTGTGGAAGCCCCGCGCTCACAGGCTGTAACAGGGAAATATGGGGCCAATATTCAGGGAGATAGTGAAATCCTAGCAATACATTTTATTCCCTGACAGATGAATCTGACCTATCTAATAATAGCAAGAAGGATGGACAGATGAAGACATAACTGGGGGGGGGAGAGCGGGAGCCCTCTGATGAAATTTGATACACAAGAACGCCTACCTGTTCGCACAAAGAAAAGGAACGCAAGAGGGTCAGATAAAGAGAAAGGTTTTACATCAGATTAAAGTCAAATAAAGCCAGCTCAAATGGGACTATTCTGTAACCCAATTTGAAAAGGGGATTGAAGATGAGGTCAGAGACCAAGCAAACGCTTTAGAATGTTCAATTGGTACTAATAATGCTACAACTCCACACCACTCTATGGAGCTAATATACGCAACTCTGAAAACAATGCAAACCGAGGCTCGTCAGGAACATAAGAGGGCCCACCTGGCAACTAAAAACTTGCAAGGAGTCATACGCAAAGTTAATAAATCCTACATAGAAATAACTGAGCGTAACTCGGCCTTAGAAGAAATGATTGTACAGCTAGAGGCCAGTACGGAAATTTCCGGACAACAAACTTTGACTAATGAAAGCAGGATGACCAATGTGTTATGGAAGTTGGAGGACTTTGAAAATAGACAACTCCTCTATAACCTCCGATTACTTGGGATTGAAGAAAATGCAGAAGGGGATGATATTCGTGGTTTGTCCTAAAGTTACTTAAGGAAGCCATCCCCGAACTTGCTCATTGGAATTGGGAGTTTGAGGTGCAGAGGGTGCACCGAGTCCCCCTGATGCTCAAAAAGAGACCTGGGAAAGATGGAAAACCAAGCGCCATCCTTATTTTGTTTGGCAATTTTCTTCTTCGTCAAGCTATTTTTGAAAAGGCCAGGCCTAACGCACAGAGGGTGGGTGAGAGACATTACATTGATGTTCGACCTGACTTTTGCCAAACAACAGTGGTGAGGAGATGGCAGCTCCCATTGCTTATTACACCATTTCAGAAACTGGGTTGTGAAGTCTTTTTATTGAATCCTGTAAAGGCACAAAAAGGGTATTCATGTCGGAGATTCAAGCCCAGGAATTTGTTAATGAACTCTCGAAGAAATAAGGGTGGGAAATTGTTATTGTGGAATTACTGTTCTCCCTATGTTTTTTCTCACTCTCTACATATGTGGTTTTTGGTGGGGAACGGCTAGGGGGCATAGCACACGCAGGAGGCATCACAAGGGTCCTTGGACCTATTTCCCCCTTTTGAAGAGGAGGGGATGGGGTTGAAGAGGGGTTGGTAGAAGCCAAGGGGAAAAGGGGAGAGTTCAATGCACTGGGTTGATTATCGGATACATGAGTTTGTATGTCTTGTTTGGCGCTGCCACATGTTTTGGAATTATATTTTATTTTTGTTATGAAGAAATTTAGGATTGCATCCATTAATATTTGTTGGTTAAATGACCCCCAAAAAAGAAGGAGAGTTAATCTCGATGTTCAATTTTTGAGGGTAGATATTTTATATCTTCAAGAGACACACATTGAAAGGTGTAGGAAGGGGGTTTTAGAGATGGCGGGATACCAACTCATTGCTACTACTACACAGGAAACTCAGACAAGAGGGGTGGTGGTACTGGCACGAAAGGGAATGGGCAACTTTCGGCGTTCACTGGTAGATAAGATGGGCAGATGGGTAATATTGCAGTGTTGTTTTGGGAACAAAATGCTTACTCTTTGCTCTGTATATGGGTCAGTCCTCGATGATCCTATATTATTCTGACCATAATCCTCTGGTGATTGAAATAAACATTGGGATTTAAATACACCAGACATGTTGCACATTTAATAGAGCTCTATTAAGTGAGGAGTGTTATCTTCAGCAAATCGGGGAGTGGATTCTGATGTTTATTGCTGAGAATTTGGGGAGCACTGATACCAGTACCGTGTGGGATACATTAAAAGCAGGGGTCAGGGGAGAAACATCAAGATACGGTAGGATTTGGGGAAGGCCGAAGCTGGACTGATAGAGGTATTGTCTGCAGGGGCTGATGCAGTGGCAGCCCAAGTAAAGATTGCTATTGCTAGATCTGATATGACTGAGATACCGCTTAAGAAATTGGCCGGTAAATATAGCCCTGGCGGAACAAGGTTTAAGAAAGCAGTGAGAGGGTGGGTCATTTATTGGCAGTTCGGACTAGGGAAAGGACGATACAAACACAGATTAGCAAAATTAGGAATCCCAGTGCGGGCATGGTAAGCGAGCCTGATGCTATCTTTACCACATTAAAAAATGTATATCAAAGATTATACACTGGAGATGTTCGAGCTGGGGACCAAGAAATTGAAGCTTACTTAAGGGGGCACATTTTCGAACAGCTATTTCCGGAGGAAAGAGATAATTTAGATAAGCCATTTACAATAGTAAAAATAACCGAGGCTATTGACTCCCTACCACTAGTTAAAGCTGTGGGATCCGATCTAATACCTTGGAAGTTTTACAAGACATTTAAGACACAGTTGTTGACACGTATGCTGGAGATATTTCACAGAGCTCAAAGTGACTTGTTAGCCCCAAGTCTTGGAAAAATGCTAATATTAGAGTTTTCCCTAAAAAAGGCAAATCCATAAAACAACTGGGTTCGTACGGGCCAATCACGTTGGTTAATAGTGATGCAAAAATCTATTCTAAGATTTTGGCGAATAGATTATCTGGAGTTATTAAAAAGCTAGTCTCTCCTTTTCAACATGGGTTAGTACCTGGAATGGGCACGACTGATCATATTCGCCGCATAATTTCGCTGTTTGACTATACAAAGATAACAGGAGACCCTTTGGCTGCAATAGTATTTGACACCGAAAAAGTGTTTGATAGGGTCTCCTAGCCCTTCTTTGGGCAATTATGAGAAAGAATGGCCTTGGGAAAGGGTTTATTGGTGCAATCAGATGAATGTATCAGGATCTCAAGGCTAGAATAGCGTTGATGGGTCTTATTTCCGATACAATCAAAATTACTTGTGGAACACACTAAGGATGCCCCTGGTTCCCCAATATTATTTGCATTATATATTGAGTCTTTAATTAGAAAAATAGGGAAGAATAATAAGATACAGGCCATTCAATCTATTGGAGGAGACCCCAAGATTCTAGCATATGCTGACGATCTCGCTGTAATAACGGCTAACCCACTGGACGCGATTATTGAGGTAGAAAAGGAGTCTAAAGATTGTTGCAAAATCTCAGGAAATTATCTTAATAAAAATAAAACGATAATTGTTAAAAATTCTAAAACAGTCCTGAATTATGTATGAGTAGTGGAGAATGCTAGGTATCTTGGGGTCGATATTTCTGCTAATGTTGATGAAATTGTGCAAATCAACATTTAGCCGCTATTACAAAGAACTAAAGCACACCTTAATAGAATGACTTGTTTACATATTACACTTTTAAGAAGGTGCAATGTTATTAAGATGTTATTTTTGCCCAAAATTTTGTATTTGTTTAGAGCCATTCCAGTTGAGATAAATAAGGTGTCGTTCTTGGCTTTTAACCAAATAATCTCAAGATTTTTGTGGGCTGGGAAAAGCCCCCATACAGCACTAAAATACATGACCCTATCTAGACACCGTGGGGGGTGGTCTTTCCCCAACCTCCAGATTTGCTACTGGGCATTAGCCCTACAACAGATGGCTGAGTTAATGGGAAAGAGATGGTGGTAACAGAGGAAGCATCATACAATTCTATATATAGGTTAGTACTTGGGGCACAGGCCTATGGCTGTCTTATGGGTCACATTGATTTTGCTTATTTTAAAAGAGTAAAATTTAAGATTATACTGGGAGCATTTAAGGTCTGGACGGCAGTTAGGAAGAAATTTAAAATAGATAGGATACACAGATATACTCCTTTGTCAGATAATTACTTATTGCCGGAGATCTACCGAGTTGGATATATGAAAATCTGGCAGGACAAAGGAGTGACATATATTGGTGATCTGCTGAGGGATAATTTGATACACCCTTTTGATATAATTAAGTAGAAATTTGGGTTTGGCAATATGTATTTCTTTAAATTCTTACAAGTGAGGGAATACTTATCTAAAAGGCCAATTAACGGGCTTAGAATTCCCTTACTAGATATGATATTAGGTGCCCCGTCACCTATAGCTAAACTCTGAAAAATACTTAGTAATATACTGGAGGACGATCTTACTAAACCGGAAACGTCCTTTACGACGCAACTTTTACCACGCAGTACCTTTACAACACAGGTTTTTCAACGCAAGTCATTACAACGATTTGCGCTAGGGGGCGCTCTAGGATAGGTAATAGTTTAATTTACTATCCAACACCTTCCCTACTATCCACGGGGACTGGAGTTGGAATAGTAAATTAAACTATTCACTATCCAGAACCCCCCAACGCAAGTCGTTGTAAGGACTTGCGTTGAAAAACCTGCGTTGTAAAGGCATGCGTAGTAAAAGCATGCGTTGTAACAACGTACATCCTACTAAACACACTAACCGCTAGCAGGATCTGGTACAAGCAGAGGTAGGGGATTGCGAGGATTCTCTACCGCTTAGCCAGACTGCATTTTTCTCGGCTAATTTGCAAGTACAATGTTGTAAGACCTGGCACAATTTGTATATTACCCCAGCGCGGATCTACAAATGGGGAGGCTCTACAGGTACACACTGTTCTCATTGTGGTTGCTTTGTTTCAGATAGTGTACACATGTTTGCAACTTGCCCGCGATTATCAATTTTGATCAACGAAGTGGGAAACTACATCAATCTTATGTTGGGGTTTAGGGTTGATCTCACACAGCTAGTAATCGTGCTGAGTGTAAGTAACCAAGCAATGAGAGAATCAAATCGAGTTTTGCTTTTCACCGCTATGGCAGTGTTTAGGCTATGCCTGGCTACAGCATGGTTAGATAAGGAGCCACCTGCAGTACAGTTCGAGGGGGTGGATGGGGTGTGGGTAGGTTAAGGGGGTGGAGGTTGTAGCTGGAAGGGTGGGAGGGTGTAAAGACAAATAATCAACATCTACTACATACATATTGAAATGTAAACTGTATAAATGTACTTATTATAAGTTTAATGTATGTGATGGATATGTAAAATAAATATTTTAAAAAAAATAAGAGCATCACTCAGTACAGACATGGGAGAAATTTCTCAACAGAAAGAAAGTATTATGGAGGTTTCTGATAAAAAGCGAGTACCTTTATGCAAGCTCCCACTGCAATAATCTGCTCTAGTTGGAATCCTAAAGTCTACGAATACAGGGGACCATCTATGTAGAAAAACTCCTCGCCACCTTGTTTGGGAAAGATCAATGCTCACAGGTCTTTGTGTTCGAGAGGGCTCACCAATCTCTGAACCCTTTAGCTGCCACCCAGTTCTGTACTACTTCCATTCATTGCTAGACTGCTCAGTCACAGAGATCATAATATGGTGCTGCAGTTGGCCAGGTCAAAGTAATCAGATGACGTTAAAAGAATGCATTGACACTTTTCATTGTATTGGTAGAAAACAAGGTATTCCTAAAAGTTATCCAAATGTCCCTTTTAAAATCTCAGAGAAAGAGAGAGCGTAAGAGAGCAACCAGAGCCTATTATTATTGAGATGCACACATCATAAGAATCCAAGAGAGAATCCAGACACTCTTCTGTGTATCCAAACCCCCAATGCCCTTACCTCTACCTGCCAGCATCTGCTACAGGAATAGTGAGCTTGCTGAGGTGCAAGACTATCTTCAGTCCTGTTGAGACCTGTATTTCCAGTCGGCGCCTTGGCCATAATGACATCCAACTTAAGTGACAATGATGGAATATGCATTATTTACTGATAACTCTTGTTGTGTGGGGAAGGGTGTGCTTTCCCTGTTTACTCCAAATGGCTCTCCAAATGTGGTTGTCCTTGATACCTAACATTCATTTAGAGGGTCCCTACCTTATTTGTTACTTATGTTGTATGTACAGAGTGGAGGTCCGGGGGGACCTGCACTGAGTTACTGTGATGCTGCTTATGACCCATGTGGTCTGTGGCCATGCTGTGGCATCTATACATGGGTCTACTGACCCCAGACGAGGCTGGATGTCAGACACAGGTTACCTCTCAATCAATCAATCAATCAAGAATTTGTAGAGCTCACTACTTACCAGTGAGGGTGTCAAGGCGCTGGGCGAAAAAGGGGGGGCACTACTGGTCGAACAGCCAGTCTTGAGTAGCCTCCTGAAGGTCAGCAGGACTTGGGTCTGTCGCAGGCTCAGTTGAAAGGTGTTCCAGGTTTTGGTGGTGTGTTGGGAGAAGGATCTGCGGCCGGTGGTTGTTCTTCGGATGCGAAGGGCAAGGTCAGCGGAATGGAGCTGGCAGTTGGGGATGTAGCAGAAGAGTCATCTGGGGTGGGCTGGGCCGGTCTTCTGGAGTGCCTTGTGTGCGTGGATGAGGAGCTGGAAGGAAATCCTCTTGTTGACGGGGAGCCAGTGCAGGTTTCTCAGGTGGGGGTGATGTGGCTGTGCCGTGGTACGTTGAGGATCAGGCGTGCAGAGGCGTTTTGAATGTGTTGCAGTGGTTTGATAAGCTTGGCTGGGGCTCCCGCGTAGAGGACGTTACCATGGTCGAGTCTGTTACTGACGAGGGCCTAGGTGACTGTTCTTCTTGTATCTGTCAGGATCCACCTGTAGATCTTGCGGAGCATGCGGAGGGTGTTAAAGCAGGAGGAGGAGACTGCGTTGACTTGCTTGGTCATGGAGAGTGATGAGTCGAGGATGACTCCCAAGTTGCGTGCGTGGTCGGTGGGTGTCGGGGCTGCTCCCAGTGCAGTAGGCCACCAGGAGTCATCCCAGGCTGAAGGGTTGGAGCCGAGAATGAGGACCTCCATCTTGTCTGAGTTCAGCTTCAGTCGGCTGATCTTCATCCAGCCGGCGACGGCCTTCATTCCTTTGTGGAGGTCGGATTTGGCAGTGAGGGGGTCCTTAGTTAGGGAGAGGATCAGTTGAGTGTCGTCAGCGTAGGAGAGTATGTTGAGGTCGGGCTGTCAGGCGACTTGTGCGAGTGGGGCCATGTAGATGTTGAACAGTGTTGGGCTGAGGGATGATCCCTGGGATATGCTGCAGGTGTTCTTGGAGGCTTCAGATCAGAATGGGGGTGGCGGATGCTCTGGGTTCTGCCGGATTGGAAGGAGGTGTTCCATTCCAGGGCCTTGTCTCGGATCCCTGTCTCGTGGAAGCGTGTGCATAGTGTGCAGTGGCAGACGGTTTCCAAGGCGGCGGAGAGGTCCAGACGGATGAGGGCCGCTGTCTCACCGTTGTCTAGCAGGGTCCTGATGTTGTCGGTGGCAGCGATGAGGGAAGTCTCTGTGCTGTGGTTGCTGTGGAACCCTGAATGGGATGGGTCCAGGATGCTGTTTTCTTCGAGGTATCGGGTTAGCTGTCTGTTGACAATGTTCTCGATGACTTGGCTGGGAACGGAAGCAAGGAGATGGGCCGGAAGTTCTTGAGGTCTCTCGGGTCCGCCTTGGGTTTTTTGAGTAGGGTGTTGATCTCGGCGTGTTTCCAGTTCTCTGGGACGGTCGCGGTCTCAAAGGAGAGATTGATGACGTTGCGCGGGTGGGGTGCGATGAAGCTGCTGGCTTTGTTGACAATCTGGTGCGGGAGAGGGTATGACAGGGAGCCGGAGTGGGTTGTGCTCATGGTCCTGATGGTGTCATCTATGTTCACGTTGGCCCTTGCTGGCAGGAAGACGTGGTCGGTGGTGTGCGGGAGGGTCTGTTTTTGGGGCTGTCTGGGCATTAAAGCTGTCCTGGATGTCAACGATCTTGCGGTGGAGGAAGGTGGCGAGGGAGTCGCACAGGGCTTGCGACGGCGGGATGTCGTTGGTGTTGGAGCTGGGGTTGGAGAATTCCTTTACGATGTTGAAGAGCTCCTTGCTATTGTGTGCGTTGTTGTCGAGTCGGTCTTTGAAGGAGGTACTCTTGGCAGCCCTGATGAGGTGTTGGTGTTTGCGGATGGCGTATTTATGGACTGCGAGGCTGTCCAGTGTCTTTTCATTGTGCCGTTTCTTCTCTAGTTTCTGGCAGGTTCGCTTGGAGGCTAAGAGTTCTGTGGCTCTGTGGGTGGGTTTCTTCAGTGGGGTGAGGGTGTTGGCGCAGTCGTTGATCCAGTTTCTGAGGTTGCAGGTGGCGTTGTCGATGTTGGAGGTGTCGGTGGGTGGGCCGAGAGTGAGGTTTGCTCGTAGTTGGTCTTCGGTGACTTTGCTTCAGCAGCGGCGAGGGATCTGTTGGATGCGTTTGTGTGTGGTGGGTTTCTGGGAGGTGAAGTGGATGCAGCGGTGGTCAGTCCAGAGGAGTTCGGTGGTGTGGCTGAAGGAGACGTGGGAGCTTGAGGAGGAGACTGGGTCGAGCATGTGGCCGGAGGAATGGGTAGGCGTAGTGACGAGCTGCCTCAGTCCGAGGTTGGAGAGGTTGTCGACCAGGGTGGTGGAGTTGCTGTCGTTGTTGTTCTCAAGGTGAAAGTTCAGGTCACTGAGGAGGATATAGTCGGTGGAGGTCAGGGCGTGCATGCTGATGAAGTCTGAGTATATTCTTTGGAAAGTTTGTCTGGATGCCACTTGGCTTCTTTTACAGGGGCTGGTGGGATGTGTTGTTTATTCATGCCTCTTCACCTGGGGTTACTGTCATTTATCTGGTGTCTATGCTTGGCTGCGTATTTCTCTTTACCCTGGCAGGCACGTCCTTCTGTTATTTGTTGGTTTGTAGACCTTATGGCTCTGCAGTGGAGGTGGTTTAGAGAGGTTTTTCTCAGTGGCAAGTTGGGGTGGCCAGTGTGGGTGTTAGTAATTTTATCAATAACTTGGTTCAGCTTGGGACACATACTACATTGATTGTAATCCTTACAATTCCAACTTGAACATTCAGCAATATGACACATTAAACACTGACCACCATACACTGCTTCACATGGAATGCCAGGGGCTTAAATAATCAACCTTGTGACATTTACCTCTTCCCCTCTCCAAGTAAGTCTTCCTCTCTCTTCTTCCCCTCCCAAGGTCGGGGGAAGACTCACACACTTTTGCCACGTTTGGAAATCTTTAACTCAAGATCCGTGGGTTCTCGAGACTGTTCAGGGTTTAAAATAGACTTTATAGATCTTCCCTCCCAAACACACACGCCCAAACCTTTGATTCTTTCAGTAGAATATCAAGAGATTGTCAAGGAGGAAATCTCCTCTATGCTTAAAAAAGCTGCTATTGTAGAAGTGGCATGGTCTCTATGGAAATTCGTCAGCACTCTCTTCTTGGTTCAAAAAAAGGAAAAAGGTTGGAGACCGGTTATAAACCTATGAGAAGTAAAGAAGTATCTGGTCTACAGACACTTCAAAATGGAGGGCATTCTCCTCCTCAGAGACCTCCTTCTGCAAGGAGACTGGCTGGTCAAGTTAGATCTAAAAGACGCCTATTTTACCATCCCTGTGGCCGAAGAACACCAGCCCTTACTTCGTTCATCTGGGACAATCATCTCTTTCAATTTCAGGCCCTCCCATTCGGGCTGTCACTCGCCCCTTGGTGCTTCACCAAGATCATGAGAACTATTGTCTCTCTCCTGAGAGAAAGAGGCATTCTTTTAATTATCTATCTAGACGATATCCTTATCATGTCCCAACTTCATTCTCAACTTTCGGAAGACCTCAAGACCACCAGGAATCTCATAGAGAGTCTCGGACTCATTTTAAATCGGGAAACATCCATTCTTACCCCCTCAAAATCTCTAAAATTCCTCGGGTTCACCGTAGATGAACAAGAAGATCGCCAAGATTCACAAAGAGATCAGATTTGTTCTAAAACAACAATCTCTTACTCTTCAGGAAATAGCCAGGCTTCTGGGCTTACTTTCTTCCTCTATTCAAGCCATCTTTATGGGACCACTGAATTACTGTGTCCTCCAGAGAGTAAAAGCCCAAGCCCTCAGGTCGGGTCTTTGGTACGGAGACCTTGTAACCCTAGATCAGCAGGCCAAGAAAGGACTCTCCTGGTGGCTGGACATTTGGATGCATGGAACGGGAGAGCCAACTTCGGCTCAACTACAGATTTTGTCCTGGAGTCAGACTCCAGCCTACATGGTTGGGGTGCCTGTTTGGTCTCAGGCTGAGTCCTCCCACCATTTAAACTTTTTAGAACTAACGGCTGGTTTATACATCCTAATGAGCTTCAAACACTCACTTCAGGGCAGATCTGTTGTCCTGAAAATGGACAACATCTCTTCAGTCTCCTATATCAACCACCTTGGCGGGACCAGGTCAGCAGACCTCTCCGATTTAGCCAGGAATCTCTGGATTTTTTGTTTAGAACACAAAATTTCCCTGAAGGCAGAATATCTCCCTGGAAAGTCGAATCTTTCTCAGATTGGAATTTGAGGTTCCTTTTAGACTTCAGCAATTGGAAACTCAATGTCAGCGTTTTCAACTCTGTGTTTCATATTTGGGGCCCTTCGATGTAGACTCATTCGCGAGCAGATTGACTTTCCAACTGCCGAAATACTGTAGCTGGATGCCAGACCCGGGCGCTCTTGCAGTCAATGCCTTTCTCCAGTCCTGGTCTCATCTTGAGCCTTATGCCTTCCCTCCCTTTGCCATGAGCCAGAGGGTTCTACAGAAAGTGAGACAAGACCAGTGCTTCTTGGTCCTGATAACTTCCTCTGGCCTTCTCAGGCTTGGTTCCCGACAACCTTGGAACTGTCTAGCGACATCCCCATCCTAATTCCTGCAACAAAGGGTCTTGTTTGAAACGCAAACGGAGAAGACCACCACCTAATCCTTACAGGGAATTTGAACCTTCTTGCTTGGAAAGTGTCAGGCAATCTAACGAGTTGTCTGGACTTTCGTCATCAGCTCTCACTCTCCTCAGAGAGTCCTGGGCACCAAGGACACATTTCAGATACAATAGCATTTGGAGAAAATGGTTTCGTTGGTGCATGGAGAGGAACTTGGATCCCGTGGAGGCTCCAATCGTCAGCAAAGTTAACTTCCTTGTTGAAATATTCAACAATGGCCTCTCGTATAGATCCATTAATTGTTACAGATCAGCGATCTCTGCTGGACATTCTCTCGTCAACGGTAAGACAGTAGGTAAGAATGTTATCATTTGTAGAGTCCTGAAAAATATTATACTAAGAAGACCTCCTAGACCCAAATACCAATCCTTGTGGGATGTTACACTAATCCTAGACCTTTTTTCTTCATGGCCTGATAATCCTTTTCTTAATAGGAAAGGTCTTTCCATTAAACTTGTTACTCTCTAATGTTTGATTTCTTGTCGTAGGGTATCTGATGTTAAATCACTTGATATTTCTAATAGATGTTATGACATGTACAGTGTTAAGTTTGAAATCCTTCTGAGAACTAAAACTATGTCAGATTCTATTTTTTACCCTTGTTTTGATTTCCTCAAAAAACTGTGCTGTTGATTGTATGAAAGAATACCATTCCAGAATAAGGGACCTTTGCCCTCAGGATGCTAATCAACTTCCTATTTCTTTTGTTAAACCATTTAAGCCAGTCTCTTCCTGTTTCATTGCTAGATGTGTCAAACTAGCAATGAACCTCTCTGGTATTGACCTTTCTAAATTCGAAGCCCACTCTCTCAGAGGTGCTATGGCTAGCAAATCTTTCTGGTCTGGTGGTAAGTTAGATGATATCCTTAAAGCTGCCGATTGGTCCAATGCCTCCACTTTTCCTCGTCATTATGGTAAACCTATTGAACATATGTCCGATGTTGTCCTTCAAAGTTACCAAAATGCATAATGTAGCCTCGTGTCTTGTAATGAAATTGCGATTCTCCTATTAACATGACCAGAGAATCTGGTTTTAATTAAAGACACGGAGGCTAACATTATCCCACCCGTCCCTTCCTTGGACGGATTATATATTTATATGTTCTTGATGATTTGCCTTTATATGCTGTTGATTATTTTCACTTATTCCTTTACTGTTTCCTTATGCATCATCATCATCAAATAAAGCTTTATTCGATTTTTGCAAAGAAAATCATAAAAGCACATATAGTACAGCATAAAATGAGTACGAAGCTCAGTCATAAAACAGCAACATATACATTTTTTAGAAAAAAAGTTTAAAATTTAAGTTTGTGCAAATTATGGCTGACGGGGAACAGAAGACAGTTAATTCATGGACGCTCTACACCTTACTGCAAATTTCAAAAAGCTAGTAGCTGCAATGATTGTAAGTTCATCTTCGAGCATGTATAGCTTGAGTAAGGCTGGCCTGCACTGTCTTAAGCCCCAAAGTTTTAAGAGTGGGAGAAGATGTTTCCTTCTACCCCAGTCATAAAATTTGCAGAATAAAATAACGTGAATGTTGGATTGCTTGGAAACATTGTCACAAGGACAGGCCACCAGGGTAGTCGACCAGTCATTTACAGTGGGAAATGTTAGTAGACGGAAAAAACAATCCGTCCTCATCCTTGTTAGCAACATTCTCGTATAGATTGTAAGAATCGGGGAAAGATAAGGTGGGATGCCGGCATCATAAAGTAAGAGGTTGTGATAAGCGATCGATGATTTGTTACCTTCAAGATAAGAACGTCTGTCTGACAGTAAGCCTAAACAGCGAGCCTTGAGGTCCTTTTTAGAAATCGTTTGACACATTGTGGGATTAATATACATATCTGCTAGATCCAATGAGGTTAGAAATTTCTGTACGTAGGCGAGCCAGGGTATTTTTCTTGAGTTAGTTAAGGCCATACAATCCTTAATTACGTCCTGGTTTAACACCGTTTTTTCCGAGGACCATACTTTATGCCATAGCAGAATTGGTGCGATTTTGATTGTGTCCGAGATATATACACGTGCCAGCTCATTATGGCAGACTGTGGTTGAGATGGATCGAGGAACAGCCAGCAAAAATCTTAAAAATGCATTCTCGCTGGTTTGGATCTCTCCACTGTCCGCCAGGCCCCAGATACCTGCTCCATATGTTGCGGTAGAGACGCATTTAGCAGCAAATATATCCAACAAAATCCTAACTGGTTTCCCACCTAGTTTAATAGCAAATTTCTTCAAGGCTCCAATTTGTCTGATAAAAGCCAGATTTCGGGTGTGTACGGCATTTTTCCATGTACCTGTGCTGCTGAAAAGTATACCCAGGTAAGTGAAAGTTTTCGTGAGGCTGATCTTAGTTGCGTCAATGAACGTATTGCAGGAAATGTTCTTTTTGTTACTGCAACACATTGTAAAAGTTTTACTTACATTGATCTTAAGGCCTCTCGAGCCCATGAAGGTAGAAAAGGCAGTCAACGCTTTTTGAAGCCCTAATTGGGTCCTGGACATGATAACAGCGTCATCCGCATATAAAAGAATTGGGACCGCAAGGCCATTTATTTTTGGATAGTCAACATCTAGATTGGCCAGGCAGTCGGCGACGCTATTGATGTACAAATTAAAAAGAAAGGGGGCGAGGATGCAGCCCTGCCTGACCCCCTTTTTGATAGGGAACTTGCTCGTGCAGGCTCCATCCTTTCCGTAGCGAACCTTGGCCCCTGCTCCTCGATATAGTTCTTTTATGAAGGCCAAGATGTTAGGGTCAACGCCCATATTGATAAGGGTAGACCAGAGTAAGCTGTGGTTAAGGCAATCAAAAGCAGAGCTTAAGTCCACGAAAGTCATGTATATATTGCCCCTTTTTGCCAGCACGTATTTGTCGATGATCAGAGCTAAATTTAAGCATTGTTCCACTGTCCCGAGACCGGAAACGAACCCATATTGAAATTTAGACAAAATGTTATTTTTCTGGGCCCATGTTTGTAATTGGTTCAACAGGACTCTCCCAGCCACCTTCATCATGGAGTCCAGTAAGGAAATAGGTCTGTAACATTTTGGGTCCGTTCTTTCACCTTTTTTAAAGATGGGTATTATGATCGCCTCTTGCCATGTAGCAGGGAATCCTTTGCGGGCATAAGAGTTGAGAACGTTTGTAAGAATAGGTGCCCATAGTTGGATGTTGTCTTTAAATAGGTCTATAGGGATTCCATCTCGACCGGGAGCTTTGGCATTAGAGCTTTCAAGGATGGCCAGTTCCACTTCTGAATAATTAAAGTAGATGGATAGTGGGAACGGCTCTGAGTTGTTGATTTGCGACTCATTGCTCTCCATTGGTTGGGTTACGAGATTAAGTGGTTCAATCCGATCATCTAGTTTGTACAGTTCAGTAAAATGATTTATCCAAACTTCTTCCGTGATGGCAATTTCTATGCAGTCTGTTGACCTGTCGCTAAAGAAGGGGGCGTTGACCTCCCTCCAGAAAGCCGTATTGTCTCTTAAGGTGCTAGATTTCAACAGAGCTTCCCAGGCCGCAGTTTTCAGTTCCGTTTTTCTGACTTTAATTGCCTGTTTATAGGCGGCACGGGCGGATCTAATTTCATCCCGGTTTTTTGGAGTTTTGTTAAGGGTGGCCTTCAGGATGTTATGGGTGTTTGAACACTCTTGGTCAAACCAACCGCGGTTCTTAGAAACATTGCTTTTGTTATAAGTTCTAGTCAAGTTTTTTCTAATTTGCGAAGCGATTTGGTCGAAGGCGAGAATGATTTCTTGTGGATTGGGAGGATGTTCTAAGCAAGACCGAAAAAGATCAGGGACAGTTTTGATCAGGTTTTCAAGAAATTTCGAGGTATCAATTTTGGCCCATTTTATTGTGTATCCATTTCTTGATGAGAGAGAAATGGTATGTGAAAAAAGGTTTTCTATATTACTCCTAGGCTTAGTTCCGCTGGAGGGGGAATATATTTTGGCGCTGATGGGGTAGTGATCGCTCAGAACCAACTCCTCTCTGTTAATTTCTAGGGCATCGCCATGATGACTGTGAGATAAGAGGAAAAAATCTATTGTCGTGAGCGATCCCCTGCCATGAAATGTGGGTAGAAAGTCGGTCGGGGGCACTGTTAAATCGTTGAAAAAGCCCAGATCCCATTCATGTAATAGGTTGTTCAGTTGGGATCCCATGGTTGAATGTTCAAAATGGGTGGTATGTTCTCCATTAGGGGCTCTTTGGTCACAAACCCTGGTTCCACTGTATGGGCATAGGTGACAATTAAAATCGCCTAATATGATCAAGCGTCTGTCTGAGCAGGACCCTCCCATACCCTTCTTTATGAGTTTAGAGAGAAACTCTATAAATTTTGATTGGTCGTCTCTCTGTACGCTGTTATATAGATTTATAATAAGAGAACTGACTACCTCTTTCCCAGATATTTTGAAGGCCTGTAGTGAGCGATCAAAGGACTTTGGGCTGGAATCAGTTGGAGGGAGCTCAACGCGTTCTAATGATACGTTTAGTCTGTTTGAGACGTACAAGCAAAGACCTCCCGAAGGCCTACCTCTGCGTGACTGGGTGGATGGAGTGAAATGTGTGCTGTAGCCGTCCAGGTTTATAGGTGTCAGGTCCCAACATTCCTGGAACGCTAAGATATCAAACATGGATGATCCGATGTTTATTCAACGAGTATGAAATTGTTGCCAGCAATTCTCCTCATCTTCTATGCTGTGGGAGGTGGAAGACTTTAATGTAGTCTAAGTCTTAGCAGTCGATATCTTCCACAATATTTATCACTCACACGCAACTGCAATTGATCACCATCTGTTTGACATCTAGTGTGTTCCACACCCTATATCAATAGAGGGCACACATAACTTTTCTGTTCATGGCTCCTGGTTCAGGTTGGCATTCTCTCTTGAAACGCGGGGTATTTGGTCTTTATCTGAGGTTATATTCCTACTCCCAATTTGCTCACTAACCAACAACAAGTCTTTTTGTGGAGACTATTCCTAATGTCTCTGCATGGTATTGCGTTCTGCTAGGAGGTTAAAGCTGAAATTGCCAACTACATCTTCCTGAACTGCCGCTCGGTCAGTAAAAACAGTTCGCCGTGGGATCTTAAGGCATATATCCGTGCAATATGTACTTATAAGCAGCATGGTATCTTGATGACCATCTTGATAGGTTAAAAAGGGAAATCCTTTTGCTTTAAAGGCAAGCCGAGTCTGGTGGCTCAGTGGACTAATGCATCCACTGCAGGGGCCTGTGTTCGACCTCATGGTCAAGGGTTCATATCCCGACGGGTCCACTCAGCCTTTCATCCATTTGAGGTCAATAAAATGAGTACCATTGAGTTGGGTAACAATATGCATCTGTTATTTCAGCGCCAAGATGCCCCGTCGCTGGGGCGAAAGTGCGCTTTACAAATACACATGTTATGTTATGTTAAAACACATGTAGCAATGATGCCTGTATACTTGGCGATACTAAAGCCGAAATGATATTACTTTCTGAGATGGCTGACCGTGACATCAAACCCTTAGGAGGTCAATTCAGAGCCAGAGTATACAACAAGGTTGAGGGACTGGATAGGACATTAGCAGCTCTTACATGCCCAGCTAATCCCTCCCACAATATTAACCACCTCCAAAATTATGCTGGGAAATTGTTATATGGAGCAGAGAATATATTTCCATAATTCTGTGCAAACTATTAAGAGCCGTAGATGTTGCAGGAGCCTCCCTCTTCTGAGGCACATAATGCCTTCCATAATAGAATTGCTTTCATTTGGTTGAAGGGGGCCAAGAGCTAGTTTCTGATTCCCTTTGAGTCTTGAGAAGATCAGGGTGGTCATCTCGGGTATGCCTACATGTAAGGAAACGGGGCGTACACTGACTTCCTGGCACCCGCTTGCTAAAGGTATACGAGGATGCTCAGACTCAAGGTATTCTCCTGAAGTCAATGCGGTAGACTATCTTGATCACACTCTTAAAACCTGGAAAGCCATCCCACATGTGTGAATCGTATCAACCTCTCTCTGTCTGCCTTAACACTAAGACTAAAATACCTGCCAAGCATCTGGTGAATAGACTGTTGCTAATTGAGTGCTAGTGTCTGTCCTGATCAGTCAGGATTTTGTCCCCTGCTTGTCCATCTCGCATAACTTAAGATATCTTAATGTCTTATTGCTTCAGTTAGAGCTGGACTATCAAGCAGTGACAGTCTTTTTAGATGGCATCAAGACAATCAAATCCTTATAATCGCAATTTTTGTTTGGGGTGATGCCCCAAATGGGAATTCCTTCTACTTTAAGGGGCTCTGTTTTTCTTCTGTACATAGAACCGACAACTAGATTCCGCCTTATTGGTCTTCATTCAGATCACGTTGCAATCAAAATGGGCACTTATCAGGGGTGTCCAATTCACCCATTTTATTTGCGCTCACACTCTAGCCCGTGCCCTGTATCGTCAGAAAATGTCATGGTGCTAGTGGCCTTAATGTCACCGCCTGCAACCTCATTATTTTGGTATATGTGATTATATCATACTATATCTCTGTGATCATGATCATAATCCAACTTTCTGGCATCTCCATAAATTGGAACAAATCCACTATGATCCCATTCTACCATAGCACTTTCTTGTTTCCTAGATTTCCCCTTCCAATGGTGCACAATCTCATTCAGGTACCTGGGGATATGAATAACACAAAATGTGAGCACCACCGTTTCTAAAAACTGATGTCCAAAACTGAGGATAAGGTACAACATTGGCATATCCTGCCTTAGTCATTATTTTGCAGAATCACCCTCATAAAGATGGCGTTCTTGCCTCAACTTCTATACCTTTTTCTCAAAATCCCAATTACACTGAATCAGCAATTCTTTAATCAAATGATCTATAGTGCGGTTGATTTGGCCTGGGCAGGTACTCCCCTGAGAGATAATGGGGTGCATTATGTTGTGTGGTTGTGCAACCTCACCCTGTAATACAATTACCAACTCTTTTTGGACCTTTTGGTTTTGTTTGTCACACCTTCAGCTCAACCCCGGTTAGCTGTCGCTCGGAGCAACAAGGCTTATACAAAGGTACAAGTGTAGAGAATTTAAACATCACAAAAACAATTGAAGAAGAAATTAAGAATACATGAAAAAATGATACTAATTTATTTAAAAGGGTTGATTTGTTAAGCATGTTTAGATACCACAACAAAAAGGATACACCGGAGGGTACCGTAGAGAATTTACCAATTCACCAAATGTGACACTGAGAAACTTTTTCACTAAAAGTGCAGGCACTTGCAGTCATTTTAGGTGAATAACTCCAGTATGGAGCCTATCAGGGGGACCAGCAATCTCCTCAGAAACAGTTACCTGAGCTGGAGAAGCAGTCTTTAGTCAGTTTCAGGCATGGCTTTCCTATGGAGGTTGTCATGAATGAAAGGATGAAGAATACTGAAGATGCTCAAAAGATGCTGTGAGTGTGGTGTGGTTGATGGGGGCCTTGCTGAGATGACTCTTCTGTCCACGAATGGAGTGAACTAATCCGCAAGGTTGACATTCCACAAGGTCCTCTCCCTGCTTGCTGAAATCCAGTGCAGTTTGACTAACGGTCACCCAGTATCGCAGTTGCTGGTCATCCTATGGATGTCCCGCTAGACTCAGAGGACACTCCTGGGCTCAGCAAACTTGAGTAAAATTTTGTGCTTTTGGTTCTGGTCCCTGGTGCTGCAGGGCAGCGTTTGGCAGGGGGTTGAACATTTTGGGTTAACAACTTTGCCCCAGCAGGCTTCTTCAGCTGTTGTGTCTCTGTGCTGCGAACAGGAGGGCAGCCAGCTGGCCCTTGGATTCGCTTGACTTTGACTGGGCTTTGTAGACAACTTCCCCTTAAGCAGGACAGGCCCAGTCCCTCTCCTTTGCTAGCCACCAGGTGCCGCACTCTACGACACTGCAGTCTGTTTTTGATGGTTCCACGGTCCTTCTTCAAGTCCCGTTGAGACCTGAGTTTGATGTGACAGGGGTGCCCAAGTTATGGTCAGAAAATCCCCTAAGGGCAGGAAGCGGGTGCTAGCCAATGGACTATCAGATTCCCTCCCACCTGGTGACCACCTCCTGTGAAGTGTGGCATTTGGGCATTCAGGGATGCACCTTTCTGCCCACTTACAATATGGCAGGACCCCTCGCCCGGTGTGTGGAGCTCCCTAGTCCTACCCAAACGTGTAGCTACCAAGGGGTCTACACTAACTTGTTTCCCGTTTCCTGTCACTAGTGAGAGCCTGTCTGCCTGAACAATGCAGTAGTCCCTCTCCTATATTACCTTCAAAGGTGGCTTTTCACTTGAAGCTCGCCTTATGGGCCCACACCCATGTGGGTTACTGCATGAGGAAGGTGACACCTCCTTTCAGAGCAAGCCTCTGTTGTATGCTTTCCTGTGAGTAAATAGCACGTCTCCTCAGGAGGGCAGAAATCTGTCTCATTGACAAGCACATGTGTGCAATCAGTGACTAAAGGCAACAAAGGGGCAATTTTGTTAAAGTTGCCCGCTGCAAATTGTTACAATAATTGAGACCTGAGAATCAAGTCATGCTTCATGTAGCAACTTGTTCGATACCTTGGGTGCACCCCTCCAGAGTTAGCACATCTGAGGTCTCAGCATGTAAGCTTGTACTTGCCAATCGGGTGACCATGTCTTTCCATAGTAAAAACAACCGTTTTGCGTTTTTACTACCAGAAAATGTAAAATGTATATTCTGCCCGTGAGGTATGCTACACCATGCCTGAGGACTTGATAGGCCTGCCACAGGGGTGACTTACATATATACCAGGGGGAAGTCTGTCTTTTGTCATCACTTTAAATGGCAAAGTCAGGCTAGCAATGCAAACGGATCTTGCAGCCTGCAGTCTACGGGCTGGAAGTCTCTTCCTACTTGTATCATCAGGGTGGCACAACCAGTGCTGCAGGCCCTGGTATGACGCTTTGACTTACTTGCCCAGAGTAACATTTATTAGGGACGTACAGGCAAGTTAGCTCAGCCAATTGGAAATGATCCAATTTGACATACCAGTTTAAGGATATGAGCACAGGCAATGAGGACAGGTTAGAAGGCCTCAGTGAACTTTAAGAGTTGAATAACTAGCAGCATCCGTCCAAAAATGTGGGCTTGACCATACACAAAGAGGCATTTCCTTACAACCTCCTAGTCTTTTGTAGGAGGTGCTGATTTTGCTTATGATCAGAGGGGACAATCTCTGCCTGATTTTGAGTGATACTATATCTGTGCTCAGAAGCAATTTGGCTATTATTGGCTGCACCCCCTCTCTTTATAACCCTTATCGCAATCATGAAAGATATAGTAGATGCCATACTGATACCAGCCACTATATGCTTTTGCCCATCTTATAACCTTCTTGCAATAGACTCTTGCCCACATGCATCAAACTCCCGTTTTGCGATTCCAAAATCGCAATTTTTACCGAATCGCAAATATTATGCGAATTCCAATTTGCGATTTCGCAATTCCCATTGATTCCTATGGGCCAAAAGGCCCATAGGAATCAATGGGAATTGCGAATTCGCAAATTGGAATTCGCAAATTGTTGATGCATTCCATGGGTGCAGGGGGGGTCCAAAGGACCCCCCCCTGCACCCCTGAAATGTATTTTACAATGGATGTTTCACACACACACACATGTCCTAAGGACATGTGTGTCTGTAACATGACAGTGTTTAAAATGCTAATTTGAGCATTTTAAACATTTTTCGCAAATTACCACGAGGTTGAACCTCGTGGTAATTTGCACTTGCAATCTTTCAATTCGCAATTTTTAAAAGAATGATGCATTGCATTGAAGGAATCGCAAAATTGCGATTCCTTAAATGCAATCGCATTTTTGAAAATCGCAAAATTGGCGATTTTCAACAAAAACAAATGATGCATCTCAAAAAGCATTTTTGGAATCGCAAACGGCCGATTTTAAGGAATCGCACCGTTTGCGACTCCAAAAATGCTTGTTTTCAGCTTGTATGGAATACAAAGAACGGCTAATCCAATTTTTTACTCTCCTGAACTGTCGATGCTACAGCTTCACCCTCATCATGGACAGACCTACTTTTAGCGCCAAGACGCCTGAGGTTATTCATGCACTGTACAAATTAACATTAACATTAACATTAACATTCAAAGATTACCTCCTTGGGTCCAACAAAAGCTGACCAACAAAAGCTGACCACCTCAGACTGTGGGCAATCTGTAGGTCAGCATTTCCAACATTTCCATAGGACCCATAACTTGGGCAAACAATATCACCACTCCTGTCCATCAAACCCCACAAGCAGACCCTCACTGATGGGTATTTTGTTGTGCACAAATAGGGCCTATCTCCTATAACAATTTACTGTGCCTAATTTACTTTAAGTTCCTCCATCGGTTGTTCAATACTCCATAAGGGGAGAAGCTTAATGACTGAGGCGGTCTGTATGAGATGACAGAGTCCCAATGCTGACTTTGTGCGCCAGGCATAGTGATGGGTAAGAAGCTTCAGTCAATTGACCTTAATTTTTGAGGTACCTGTAAAACCTTGTCATCTTGTGGCTTTGCTAGGTTGTACCCTATACCTTTCCTATGGGCGTGGGCTGCCTGGCAAACGTGTCTCCCCTGTTGGCTGAAAGTAGGTTGGTTTGTGTGTGGGGCAGGAACCAAACACCAACAGCTAAACACTGGTTAACAGATATGATTTATAGAATGCTAATATTCAATGCTGCCCCAATCCAGCCAGCCTTACAACATTTGGCATCTATTTCACAGCTACTTTATTAATATCCAGCGGCTAAATGATCTTGCCCTGACTCCAGTTTAATTGTTGGTGCTAACAACTTTCCATGGTGGTGGTGTTCTGATTTGGGGGGTCGAACAATGTGCTTTCATGTGTAAATTATGTATGTATTAATTTGATGGTCAGGCTGGTTCCATATGCTTGTCTGATGAGATGCTGCAGAGAAGAACATTGAGGGAGCTACTGTGAAGTCAGGCAAACTGGTCATGCACCTTCAATGGATCGGCTGGCAGGTAGCTTACAGTCTTCTGTTGGTTCTCAAGGCACTTATTGCTGAAAAGTTTTCTATAACAAAATGTTCTCAAGGCACAAACATCACAAGGTCAAAACAATTTCCCTACATCAATGTATTCTATGCATTCACTTGGTATGAAAATAGTGGTTGTTCAATTCCGAACCAGTCTCCTAATAAGTGTAGATTTACGATTATTGGAAAATCCCATGCTTACTTATCCACAATTTACCTCAGTACAATTAAATGAATAATCATCATGCAGGTGATCCCCTAAAGCGATTGCTGTCCTTTGTATATTAACAATTATGAATACTTCAGAGACCTCAGATTTGAAAAACCAGATGAAGCTTCTGCAAAAAAACTGTCAGAAACTGACTTTGAAGGCCCCCCTTCATCCTGAGTCCTCTGGTTTGGGGTTGAGGGGATACCAAAGGGACCCCTCCTGTAAAACCATGCACAGTGTTTTGAACACAGGCTCTCATTAGAGTCAATGGGAGTCCTTCCGAATAGTGTTCAGAAGCATCATCATTTGTTGGGCAGAAGCGACGACC
Source organism: Lissotriton vulgaris (assembly GCF_964263255.1). Taxonomy (NCBI): domain Eukaryota; kingdom Metazoa; phylum Chordata; class Amphibia; order Caudata; family Salamandridae; genus Lissotriton; species Lissotriton vulgaris. Next base: position 246,862,168 of record NC_141688.1, on the reverse strand, counting down.
GCGAGTCGGTCGAAACCAAATCCGACAAGGAGTCGGGCAGTTTAGTTTCCGACTAACATCGTAATCAGACCCTCAGTGAAGTTTAAATACCACCTGAACTGACTCTAACTCATAACGAAGAACAGTTCCTTCTCTATGATAATAAATCTAATGTAAAAAGAATTTTAATGTTTGCAATTCCCACAAACCTACTAAAACTTCAATCATATGAAACATGGATGATGGATGGTACATTTAAAATATGTCCCAAACTATTTTTCAATTATACACAATACATGGACAGACCCAGACTAGCAACATCTCCTTCATTTAGCCACTATTACCTAACAAACAAACAACAACCTATTTAAAACTCCCAACAAAAATAAAGTAAAAAATAATAACTACTACCCACAAAAATTATTAACTTTGAACAGTCAATGATACAAGCCATCCTGAAAAATTATCCTCACACAGCAATACAAAATTGTTATTACCATTTTAATGAAGGCATATGGAGAAACCTTCAAAAGTCTACTCTAAGGGCCCGATTAGGATGGTGGGGAGACCGCGACTGATAGGCTGTCGTGGCGGTCTCCCCACCATCGTAAACAACTACACCTCCTGCCATATTTTGATGGCGGGTGGACGTGTGGCAGTCGTGAAGACCAACCACCATGCATCCGATGGGCTCCTTGAGCCCGCCGGTGCGGTGGTGGGGCTCGTAGTTCCTACAATGGTGGTGGTGCCTAACAGGCACTGCCGTAGGGATCGGTTGTCCCTTTCCACCTGCCAGTACATGCCAGTAAACCACCCACAGGACCTGGGGGGCACCTATTGTTCCCCCAACATGTCCCTGCACCATGCTTTGCGGCGGGTGCTGCAGTCAGCAGCAAAACATAGGCAATGCCACCGCTTCGGTGGCGGTCGCATTGTAGGCATATTGTGGGACTGCCACCTTCTAGGCAATTGGTCCCAAATACGAAACTATGGCGGACAGACTGAAGTCCGTCCGCCATTGTAATCAGCCTTCTAAGTGTAGAATAAGTAACTAGCAGCAACTTTGCAAATGAAAAATAAAACAAATATGGCAATAGCCAACGTCACAAAATCAGAAGTTCCGGAACACTACAGTTTAATAATTGAAAGCCCCTATTACAAAACCAATAAACATAAACTAAGTCCCCTACTGGACTATTTTGAGGACACCATGGTGAAATGTATACAACAGTACCCCAGCTCAGGAAGCAAAAACAAATACCGCAGTGGAAGAATGGAGTTATGCCTTCTAATCCACAATGGGAAAAACCCTACCTACCATACATAAATTACTAGAAACTATCCAAAAAAAACAATGTTACCAACAATTAAGACTAGAGCAATCTGTAACACAACTATGTCGTAAATTAACAAAACTAACTAAAGCAGTGTATGAGCACTTACAAATCAAAGTAAGGCTCTACCCAAACACTATCGGATTAGAGCACTTAGAAACCATAGCAAAATCCACAGTCTAAAAAATTCCCACTACTACATAAAAAGCACCAATCTGAAAATTAAATTCCTAACTAAGCCTTAAAATTATTTTGAAGATATAAAATATAAATATAATGTCAAAAAATATTTTACATAAAAAAATAATTATTTGAGATAAAAATAATATTTATCTTAGAAAATATAAAAAACATAGATTTCATTTAAAAGCACAACAAACAACAAAATATATAATAATCCTTTCTAAATTAAAAACAAATAGAAACATATCATTAAAATAAATAGAAATAAAAATGCATGCATAACATTTCCCATTGACTATAAATAATTGAAAACATCTTATTATTTTGTAGCTGAAGAATTTCATCCACAGAGCAGTTTAAAAATCCAGAGTTGTGTAAAATCCAACAGTTAAATGTAAATAATTTCCCCCAAAAATGAAAAAAATAAAACTGTCTAAAGAAAGATCCTCAAACCAATTCTCCGAAGTGTAGAACAATAAAAACCTTATTCTTTTCTTGAAAAATGAAATAAAACAAAACCTTCTTCCAACGCCAAGTCTGGAACGAAAAACTCCCTCCCACACAAATATACAGTAATAATACTACAAAACAAACAGAAACATACTTACAATTCCATAAAAAATACTAGTCAAGATATAATTAAGGGGCTGATTACGATGACCGTTGGACTTTCGCCCGACTGCATCGCATCGGGATAGCACCGCCCAACAAGCTGTCCGCGGTCCCCCACCCCAAATTACAATTCGTCCGCCATCAAGGCACACAGTGTATTTCTTGTATTGCGTATGTGCTGCTGGCTGCAGCACATGACGCAGTAAAAAAAAATGCACATCGTGCACATGCCTGAACTATGTGGCAGGCATCATGCGGTGCATGTTACTTGGTACAGGGATATTTATGGCCCCCAAAACCCAACATTAAGGGCTGCGGGGAAATAGGGGCCTTCTACGAACCCCCAATGACCCTTTCCATCAGCCTTTTCATGGCGGTAACCCGCTATGAAGCGGCTGGCTGGGAGGGAGATCATAATCACTTCACCGGTGCCAGGGAGTCACCACCACCATTGAAAGGATCGGAGTGCCCTCTGACAGAGCTTTTCAGATCCGCAGCGGTCGCTCGATCCGCCCACCACCCCTCACCTATGGAAGGGTGGAAAACATGCTTACGATGGCGGTAAGACCGCCACTGACAGGCTGTCGGTGGCGGTCTTTCAGTCATTTTAATCAGGCGCTAACACTCTACAGGACACCATAACACTAGGCTTATGACGTACTTACTGTACTTCAAATAAAATACCCTAACTAGTACACTACACGACAACAACCAAAAACACAATGTAGACACCCTAAACAGTACCTAACTACCTTCCCCTACTCTTTACATACCAAGTAATTAAAATAATCTTGCCTTAAACGATGCGACACAGCTGCCAATTGCGAGCTTCTCCTTTCAGAAACAACCAAAAAAGAACACTGATGGACTAAAAAATACAAGTGAAAAGAAAAAGAGCCGCCTATTTAACAAAAAAAAATACTATTCTGCATTGACCTCAAAGTAAAAGGAAAAGCTTCAATATAAAAATATATTAGAAATACATATCAGTGTTATAAATTGAAAACATATTTTTTATCTTGTTAGAAATTGCACAATATATATTAATAAATATTACAACATACATAATATTTTTTGCTATACAATAAAAAATATATCATACCTTTTAATCATTACAAATAACTATTTACTGTTTATAAAAATATGAAAACGTTGTACTGTATTTTTACACAATGCTTTCCCATCTATGTATTAGGTTTTCCTATTCATTAAATAATATAATGTAGGAATATAATATTATTAATATCAAAAATATTAGGTATAAGTCAAAAAAAATTATTAGCACATACATGTTCAGAAAACATATATTAAATGATAATGTACACTGTATTTAAATATTTAATATATATTAAACAAATCTGAAAAATTGTATAACTGTTACAAAATAAGAATGAAAAGGATATATGTATGAACAAAACTCAATTAAATATTTTTACAGTTGAAAAAAATATATATCTTTCCAAACCTTTGCATTATATACTATACAAATGTTAATTAGTTACTGTGTTAAAAAAGTTTTTTTTAAATATAACAAAGTAGGTTACGTTAGAAAACAAATGTGTTTTAGTTTTACTTTCTGACAATTTCACACAAAATATTGTACATAAAATCAAAGTTACTAAATGTTTCTTTTAATGTTCCCCATCAAGATAAATTGATGAATTAAATGTAAATCTTTTCATTTGAGTATCTATTTCAATTGTCATATATTATAATTTGAAAAAAGCATAATTTTATGAAATCTAAACCTGTTTTAAATTATTGTTTTAATAAACATATATAATTTACTATATCCGCTCCAGCCTACATTATGGGCCTGATTACAATGTTGGTTGGAAACCAAACAGACACACTCATTGTCGGATTAGGTTCCGACCAACTCGAAGTCGGCGGTTCCGACCGACCGATTATGATGCTTCCGTACACATTTCGGAAGGAGTCCTATTGACTTCAATGGGAGCCTGTGTTCCAATCAACAATACAGGTTTTAATGGAGAAAATAGGTGTCTGCGGAAAAACTTACAGTCTGTGGCGGGCACCCCAGGGTGCCTGCACACTGTGCATGGTTTTACAAGGGGGTCCCTTAGGTACCCCCTTGACCACCAATCGGAAAGTCGGAGGACTTAGGATGAAGGGGTGCATGCTAGGGTCTCCCTGAGTTAGTTTCTGACAACATTTTCTTGTTGGACAGACCGAGTCAGAAAGGCTGTCAGAATCTGACTTAGTAATCTGTCGGTTGGAAACAAGGTTAGTAGAGCTGTATGAATCTGCTCATACCGACTCGGACTCTCCTTATGCTGGTCGTAACCGTTTCTGAATAAAAGAACAGTGTACCTGCTTCGAGTTGGGCGGATGAGTTATGAGACGGTCTTGGAGAGTCCGATTTTCAGTCATGGGCTTTCCAACCGACATCGTAATCAGGTCCTAAATGTGTTATTAAAAATAAACATAATTGAAAATACAAACACTCACAGTATTAAAACATACTCATTATTTTATTGTTTTAAAATGTAATAAACTTAATTTTAAAAATTAATTATACTTTTAAACAGTTATTAAAACATTATTGGTAATTACAATAATTTCAACGCATACATTTTAACAAGATTTCCAACACATTAAACAAAATACACATTTTAGTGAAGATAGTGATTGTTTAAATATTATTTAAAAATGAAATAAGCATATTTCTATATAAATAAAGAATTCTCATTTCATTAATGTGGTGTAATATTGTTTTTTATTTGGTATACAGTAATAGTAATTATTTAAAATGTCTTTGCAATTACATTAGGGATTAAAATATTCAATACAATTATTTTTCAAGAATAATCAAGTTTCATTTTTTTTAATACATTCGCATATTGCGCGCCGGCCAAGATGGCGGCGTAGTCTTGGAGCTCCGCATCGAGCCTCGGAGCATCGCATCTCTCGGCGGCACAGAGGGACCTGCTTCCTACGCAGAGCGCCGTTTCCGAAACCGGAATGTGAGGCCCGTTGGCAGCCGCCTCTGTTTTCCGGCTCCGGGCTCATTTTGACTGCTTTTCAGGAAGGATTGCTCTCACCACAATAGCGGCCGCCATTTTGTGCGCCGGCCGCGTTTTCCTCACAGCGGCCGGCGGGAAGGTGCTATTTACTTCTGCTGGTGCCGCTTTTACTTCAATTCATCTCCCAATGCGGCATTTTTCCACAAGGTGAGCCTCTTTATTTACTTTTTGAAGTCCCTCATGACGCTCAGTGTATCCTCGCTTGGAGTGCCTTAAATTCAACAGCCGCCATTTCCTGCATTTCTGCTTCTCTTCAGAGGCTTTTCTATTCTATGAATTATTGCACAGCAAGGTGGTTATTTACAACTCCTCAACATAGTACTACCACAACAGCGGTTAGTTATGGCTTGCAGATTACTATACTTCTGACACTCCCTGAATTTGTTCCTAATGTCGTATTTTGCTGCATTTTACACTTTACTTTGTGGAACTTCTCTTCTACCTGCAAGACATGATTGACTACTACAGCATGTTGTTTCTGCCATTTTCGCAAATTGTGTCTGTGCCACTATTTGCATTCCACTCCTTTTATTTAATGCAAATTTTCGCATAACATCTTCTTCGTTGGAGTGATTTCCTCTGCATTGTCCTCCCGGTTTTGGCAATTTCGCTTTGAGAATACCACATAACAACGCCTTCGTTGTTCTCAGGATCTTCAGAGCTTAATCCAGAACTTTTTTGTTATGATACTAGCTTGACTGCAATTTGCTGCTCCTCTTTTGCGGTGCCTGGCCATTTGCGTCCTTTCATTGGACTTATTGACTTCTTACAATTTTATTCTTGAGTTCTCATGGGAAAACTTCGCAACTTGAAGCTCACATCAATTTCTAAGATCCCGGTCGGATCGGATTCTGACTCTCCACTCCCAGACATGGAGGAAAATCGTCCATCAAAATCAGAGACGCCGCACGGAGCCATTCCAAAGACTTCCAACGTGGGTAAGACGCCTTCTTCTTTGGTTTCTTCTAAGCGTCTCAAAAAAGATCCACCTTCACCTGGGAGTTCATCCTCCTCTTCCTCTATGGATCTCATACTAGAGGAACTCCGCGCTCTCAAGCCTTTCATGGAAGCTACCACCAAAAACATGCAGGCAATGCAGGAGAAATGGTTGTCTCTGGATGCACGAGTTCTTACCCTGGAACAGTCTGCAGACTCCTTGCAATCTTCATGTTCTCGTATATCATCCATGGAAGCGGAGATCCTACTGCTAAAGAGACAGACAGAGGATTTGGAAAACAGAAATCGCAGAAATAACTTACGCCTCTACGGCCTGCAGCACTATCGCTCCACCCTTATCAGCTGGCTTTATTGTAATTTCCTTTTGGGATGACAATTTCTTCAGAGCTTCATGTTCTACTTTGCTCAGGTTGTGGAAAACTTTAATAATTTTGGGGTCAATTTCTGTAATTTCCTTCATAACAGCCTTTTCGAATGTTAAAACCTCCACTGGGAGGTTAGCACTTGGAGGGGTAAACGTAGACTTTTTATGAAGACCGGTATCAGTAGTGGGTAGGTTAGTTGGAGGTTTGTTTAAAGTTTTTGTAAACATCAGAAATTGACCCCAAAATTATTAAAGTTTTCCACAACCTGAGCAAAGTAGAACATGAAGCTCTAAAGAAATTGTCATCCCAAAAGGAAATTACAATAAAGCCAGCTGATAAGGGTGGAGCGATAGTGCTGCAGAATTCAACTTTCTCACACATTACACGACACATAGTCTTCATATAAAAGTGCTCCTTCGCAATCGCGATAGTCGCAGCACGCCTCAACCCACAGCGGGTTGAGAAGCCCCAATGATGAAGCATGTCACCGTGAGGAAACTCCGGTGAGTGAGGGGACTATAAAGAAAAAGTTTTCTTTCCCTGTTTTCTGAAACAGACCTAAAGGTGTCATGTTCCAGCAGTTAGCCAGGTTCTCTGGATCTGAATTTTTCAGATCTTTTGTTGAATAAGTATTGCTGTGGAGGGCGAACCTGGCTGAACTCTCCCTCTACCTCCCCCTGTTTTGTAATTTATAAGAAAATGGATACAGCTATCACTCGTTGGCATCCACTCTTTTTGTCCTGGTGGGGTCGCCTCCATTCTATAAAAATGATGCTATCTCCCCTACTTCTTTATACTATTTCCATGCTCCCTTTACACATCCCTCTCTCTTTCTTTAAGAAAATTGATTCCCTACTGCTGAAATTCCTCTGGAACGGTAAAAGATCCCGAATAGCCCTTGCTTCATTACGTAAAGACAAAGCTAACTCTGGAGTCCGCTTTCCTGACTTCAAACTTTATCACCGCGCTTTTTCTCTGAAGCAAACGACTCGCTGGTTATCATCTGACCTACCTCATCATCCCCCTGTCTGGTTACGCATGGAATCCTCTTTCATCTCCCCTTTCACCTTTCAACAATTCTGTTCTTTTACATCCTCCTTAACTCGTCTTCGCTCCCCTATTCTTTCACATTCTCGTAATCTCCTTTCCCCTTACGTCTCGTCCTCTTATTCATCTCTTCTTTCTCTTCATGAACAACCGATTTGGAATAATGCTCTTCTTAAAATAAAAAACCATACCATATATTGGAAAACTTGGCATTCTCGAGGTCTTTCCTGGATATCTCAATTAGTGTCTCAAGGTAAACCTCTTTCATTTCAACACCTTCAATCTCTTTTCTCTTTACACGTTTCTGCCCAAACTCAATACGACGCCCTTTATCCAGCCTTACTTTCATATCTTCAAGCTCTTCCTTCCTCTAACGAAATTCCGGCAACTTACAGACCCACTTCCCTTTTATTGGACACGTCTCCTTCTGCTTCCGCCTTATATAATTCTTTTCGTCTTACTAATGATAGATTAAAATCTCATACTGAACTCCCTTGGGAACTGGACTTTTCTCAGACATGGCCGGTTCCTCTTTGGGACAAAATTTGGACTAAACTCCATAAGACCTCCAGAGCTGCTAACACTACCCAGACTTTATTTTTTATTTACCATAGAATTTTATTTACTCCACTCGCCCTACCCCGTTTCACACCAGACACTCCCTCCTCATGTTGGTCCTGTCCATCCCCCTCTGCTGATCTCAAACATATGTTGTTCGAATGCCCCCCTATTTCCTAGTTCTGGCAGTTGGTCTGGAAGCAAATTCAAAACATTTTTCAATTCCAGATCCCCTTTTCGCCTTTACTAGTTTTTCTAGGTTCCCTCTCGTCAGAACTTCCACACCCTTCCAGCCATTACTCTTTACTTGATCTCTTCCTTGCCATAGCTTTTCATATCATTACTTCTAATTGGAAACAAGCTGCGAATGTTACCTATCAATCCTGGTGGAATGCAATTTGTTTTAATCACCGTTTAGATACCAATTACATATCTCCCATATCCTTAGCTATTAAACGGGACCTACTTTGGCTCCCTTTGGTAACATATCTCTCTCCCTCTGCTCCTGTTCCTCCCTCTCCTGCTCCGGACACAGTTGAAGTCCGTAAACCCCCATGATTTCCTCATTATTTGTTTATTCATACTTGCATTTGATTACTGTTATTATTATATTCGTATATATTATATTTTTGCTTAAAGTATTCCTGTCTTTATGATATGTTCATGCTTTCTCATGCTTGTAATGCTTATTTTTATGATGTTTTTATTTTAATGTTTATTTCTGCCATTTGCTTATTGTAACTCTTCTTTTTCCCTCCCTTTCCCTTCATTTCCCCCTTTTTATTCCTCAATAAATCAAACTTAAAAAAAAAAATACATTCGCATAGAGGGAGCTTGGAAGAATACGCTGTTTGGAGTATGCTATCATGTACCTACCTACCATCCAAAGGCTCAAACATCGTTTTCATCCTCTCCTAATTTGATTTGAAGGGCGATAGACTCTCACTGTATCAATTACTATTTGGGGGTCGATTACAATGTAATGGGGAAGCATTCCCACCGAATCCGATTAGAAATGCTTTCCAAACAATTCATATTCGGGGAGGTCCTACCGACTAATTATGATTTCTCGGGATGCTTACAGACTTGGGGGCAGATTTGCAAGAAAGAGCCATTTGGCTACACCGCACTGAGTCACTTTTTTAAAGCACAAGCATGCAACACATTTACAACAATATGTGGCATCTCTGTGCTTCCCCCTGCTCTGCAGCACAAACTGCTGCCATGCGCCAGCGCAGGCACCATTGCACCACATAGCACCTTAGCACACATAGAAGTAGAAAAATGTCATTGTTTCAATGATTGTTTATATGCCGGAAGGGAACCCTTCCTGAAGAAAAACAATCATTTGAGGTGATTTCCTCTTTCTATGTGTGCTGCAGAATGCAGCACTCATAGAAAGAGGAAAAGAAAACGAGGAGCAATGAATACATTTCTCCTTGTTGTGCCTCCCTATGCCTCTCCTGGGAAGGCATAGCATTAACACGCATTTCCAGATTTACAATTCCTAGTAATTTTTTTAATGTGTCTGGTGCCAAGCGTGTTGCATCGAAACACCCACAGCAACACCCATGGACCGCCCCTTACACGCAAAGTGCTCAGTGCAAAAGGGCCACGTATACAAGGACAGGAAAGTCATGCAGGGTGGCTTTTCCTGTCCTTGTAAATAGGGAGCAGTAAAATGCGCAACTGTACGACACAAAAAGTTACGCACCCGTGGCGCAAGGGGCCTGTAAATCTGCCCTTGGGTTCAGTCCGACTCCCATTGACTTCAACACGAGCCTGTGTTCAGAACGAGAACATAGGCTCCCATTGGAAAAAAGGGGTGGGCGTGTAAAACCTAGAACCCTGTGGCAGGCACTCCATGGTGCCTGCCACATTGTGCACGGTTAGAAAGAGGTGTGCCTTGGCTATCCCACCGGGCCACTCCTGGTGAAGGGGGGCCTGCAACTTGCCCCCAAAGACCACTCCCGGAACCTGTTTTGACTCAGGCAAATTGTGTGCTAACGCCTTTCCGAATCGGTCATCGTACTCGCTCGTTCAGAAACCGTCTCTATTGGGCTGTACGATTTAGCTCCGGATGACTCCGCTGCCTGTTACCCGTTCGGAACATAGTCGGACATCCCAGACAGTGTCCTTGGATCATACTCGGTTGTCAGGAACGGTGACTGATTTGGTCGGGAACAGAGGTACTGAATTGGATTCGCAGAAGCCGAATCCCATTCAGGGACTTTCCTGACAATATCGCAATCGCCCCCTGAGTTGAGCAGATGGCTTCCGACGCAGTCTAGGAGAATAAAACTGCTGGTCGGAGGCTTTCTGACCAACATTGTAATCAGGCCCGAATGTTTGGGGAGTTGAGGGGGTCAGTAGTAGCTTTATTAGTTCTAGAAATTAATCGTTTTAAAGTCGAGATTGAGGGTAATTGTCCTGTTACATGTTCAGGAACTCTGGTTAGGATATCCTTAAGAGTTTCTGTTGTGGATTTCTGAGACCTAGTACTAGCTTCTTTAAGATTTTCTAAAACATACCTGACTTCTAGTTCTGCTATGTTAGGAGGTGGTTATGCTCTTTCATATTATTACAGTAGTTTCCCTTCTTGTCCTCCCTTAACATGCATTCAAATAGTAGACATATCCCATGTAGCATAGTAAAAGTTCAGTTTGTGCAATGTTAAGAATTTTACACCTTCAGTTATTGTGATATTTGAACTGTGATGAGAAATATTATTTAGAAAATGGAAAATATATTTTACATTTATTTATTGTGCTAAAACAGTTAAAAGAAATATGTACTTTGTAAAGTTTTCTGTTGCTCTTTGGAGGCAGTGCTTGGGGTTTTCTCTGTTGTTTAGCAATATTTTTCATATTGGGGTTGTGGGTAGTTAGTTGTGTTTTCTGGTTGGGAGTTTTAGTTATTGGATAAGTATTTTTATAATTTATACTTACTTTCTTTGGAGGAGTTTCTTGGATGTTATTTGTAGTTAGTTCTGTGTAGGTTGGATATTCTGTAGAGGAGATATAGTCAATAGGAAGATTAGGTTATTTTTTTAGTTTGTTTATGATTAGTTTCTTTTTGTTTTGCTTCATTATGAAATTTCCTTACTTTGAAAGTTGAATTAGAAGTTTTAGATGTGGTAGTGTGATGTTCTTGAAGAAATATGGCAGAGGTTTTTGCTTCTTTTGGTCTTTGCTGGTATAATACAGATTTATGTAAACTTTTGATTTGTTTATATGGTGTATATTTTATTGCAGTGTCATTTTTGTTGGTTTATTTGGTCTGTAGTTATTTTTCAATGGTTTTTAAAGTGTGGGTTTAATTGTTTTGGCAGTTGTTTCCTTATTTGGCAAATGCTCATTGATGTTAAATTATGGTTTATTTTGTAATATTATGTGTATATTTAGTAATATGTATTTTTTATAATGTAATAATGTGGTCAATTATATATAATATTTATTTTAATTTATTTACTTTGTTAAATTTATTTATGTGAAGATGTGAGTGAGGTTAAATATTGTGTAGTGATGTTTTATTTCCGTATTAAAATAATTTTTAATTAGTTAATTATTTTGTTTCTGTGTGGACTATTGTCTATATAATTAATATAATATGTTGTGGTATTTTTATTATTTTTAAGATGTTAATATTTGTGTGTGTATGATAATATTATGGTCTATATTTTTGTTGTTTTGTATATTTATTTAATAATTATGATATTTTTGTTTCTGATATTTGTGTTTTTGAGATTAGATGTATCTGTATTTTTACTGGCAAGATTTTTTTTAAATTTGGGTATTTTCTTAAATAAACATAGGATGGCGATATTTTTTTTTCTCATTCACCTCCAACCCCAGCTAACCTGAAATCCATGGGCTACAGCTGCTACTCCAGAAAGAGAGGTAGGCCTCACAGTTCGATCTTGCCCCTCAGCACTACCAGCAACAAACCCACTACATCCTAGTTGCTGTCCTCCCGTTGTTACAGGGGAGGGTAGTTGTACTCTCTTCAGGGCTGAACCCGGGCCAATGTCGCTGGTCGTCACAAGCTAAGACACTAGCTGAGAGCTTCCTTGAGGCTTAATCATTGGATTAAAACAAAACAAAAAAAAAGGGACACAATCAAACTGCTGTCCGGTTTCGTAGTTTTTTCCAAATTTTTCTTTGAATTTTTCAACCGAATCAAATCCATTTTAGAGGTTTTATATAAAGAAGACAACCACTCCGAATATGTGGGGGATGTTACTTCAGTATTCAATCACAAAAGAGGGGCGAGGGTCAACTTAGTTTAAACTCTACCGCCCCAGACCCCCAAAGACCTCAATTGTACACACAAAAGGGGTGGATAGAGTAGGTAACATAAAAATACATGTATACACAACATACAGAGAGGGCCCCAATAGGGCAAATCACTCTATTTGAAAAAACTGCCCTCACTCACATACCAAGGTATGTGACATGCTTCATCATCGGGCCTGCTTACAATAAGCCCTGGTGTACCCCACACAGGACGGAGCATAAGGGAGGGGAAAAAAATAATAAATTTCTCTTAACACGACATATAGTCAGGAAAAATAGACATAGACAACACTCAACATATAAATTGGTGAGAATCGTGCAAACACCAAGTGATCTCAACCGAGGAGTGCGACAAAAAACTGCAGTATGAGGAGTGATTAAAACTGATTAAAGGTGTCAACCAGAATACAACCTTTATTAAACTTTCCTTGACACCCCTACCAGGGTTAAAAAATAGAAGAAAAGGATGGGGAAAAGCCTCTAAGAAGTAATTAGGAACCTCAAGGCATCCCTCCTACCACTGCCAGAGTCAACATGTTTCTACCGCTCTGTATGCGCCTGTAAGGTCACTCCGGTCTTCTTCAGGACCGTCGCATTCGGTGTCACTCTGGGTTCCCCCGTACTTCGGAGAAATATTATCCCAACAGGGGGGCAGGTCAAATCGATCCGTACCTCTCCTGTATTGTATGTGAAGAGTGTTCCCTCAAATATGGGAGAACATTCACTATAGCAAAGAGAGAGAGTAGAGAGAAGGTGATATAATCCCTACTCTTTCTTTCAAATTTTGTACATGTCATCCATGTCTCTTTTTTTCAAATTATTACATGTCATCCATGTCTTTGGACATTAAGATCCATTGTTTAATGTTGAGTCAAAGACCCCATACGCAAGTTATGCATGGACTCCTGCTCAACTAATCACTTGTCCCTGTGTAATCAAATATATACAAGACACCGTTCCTTATACTTAACCATGTCTCTGTATTAGCGTAATCACCCGTACCTCGTACCTAGCTCCATTCAATAACCGAGGGACCATCCTTGTACTACAATCTCTAACTCTTGCTGTTTGCGTGCCCCCACTCATGATGTTATATAATGTATGGTTCACTTACCGAGTTCATATAAATTACAGACTCGAACTGGTGTCCGGTGAGGGGGACGCCAAAGGACACAATCTGAAAAAATAATAAATACGGGAGGAGATGTTACCTGCCAAGTCTCCTTGTTACTTCAGCCCATCTCTTACAGATTTCACGTCTGGCTAAAAGCATTGCAAAGAATAGGAAATCTCTATCTCGGCCACTGATATCCCTCCAGATGCCAAAAATATTGGTTTCAAGGGAAATATGTATTTTGTACCCCAGGATTGATGTTAATGAGACTTCAATTTTGGTCTAGAATTCCACAAATGTAGGACAGGCCCAGAACATATGCGTATCCGGAGCCCTCTCCAGATTGCATGTTTTACACTTGGCCGGGGGGCCTTTGGAGATTTTAGAGAGCCTTTCCGGGGAGAAGTAAGCCCTGTGTATTGTAAAATTGTGGTTTCTCCTCAACCACGCTGGCTTTACAGTCGAGAAAAGGATGTTAAATGAAGCTAGCCAAAGGGACTCACAATCTGTATCTGGAATAGCCTCGCCCCATAATTGGTCGGCCAGCTTGAATTCCCCGTCAATAGCCTCTTCGATTGCCCAATAATAGTAGGATATTTCTTTCTTCCCTACTGGTTTGTTAACTAGATGGTCTTCCCGGTGATACCCCTACCCTAGTGGGGTCTTCAAATTCTGAGACCAGCTCAATAGCTGCAGATATTTGAACCTTGACAGACCTCCCACCAGCTTATCGTTTAGAGTTGCCCAAGGCAATAGCGATCCACCGACCGCGAGGTCCTCCTGTACTTCCACTCCGGATGTTTTTAAAGGGGCTGCCAACTGATCTTTTAGGCAGCTAGGGGTTTCCAGGCTGTCCCACATAGGTGCAAGCCTCGAATAGTATTCAAGGCCAATTAATTGTTTCATCTTTGCTCAATTTTGGGCCAAACCACTTAGGACCTTCAGTCTGACCTTCTTAAAAAAACTGTTGTCCCCATATTTTGTTTCGCTTTGTTCGCCCTAAGTTGGCAAGGTATGCTCAGACGTGAGTCGTTGCTCACTTGGCCACTGGATTCAAGATAGCCTGGCTGATGAGGATTATGAATCCGAAACCGGTCCTAGGATGCTTGTTTCCGGTCCAGGGAAGACATGGCTTGGCAGTTCGGGCTGGACTGTTCCCAAGCGGCACTGGGTCAGACTGATTTGCATATGGCCACGTCTGAACTGGGGTGGCTGAGTGAGCTAAAGAATGGTGATGGATTAAACCCAGATCAGTTGACAGGGGGTGAGTGTTTGATTTGCTCAAATGCTCCATCCACCATCCCCTTTTGTTTCACTTTATTCGCCCTAAGTTGGCAGGGTATGCTCAGACGTGAGTCCCTTGCTCACTTGGCCACTGGATTCAAGATAGCCTGGCTGATGAGGATTATGAATCCGAAACCGGTCCCAGGATGCTTGTTTCCGGTCCAGGGAAGACATGGCTTGGCAGTTCGGGCTGGACTGTTCCCATGAGGCACAGGGTCAGACTGATTTGCATATGGCTATGTCTAAACTGGGGTGGCTGAGTGGGCTAAAGAATGGTGATGGATTAAACCCAGATCAGTTGACTGGGGGTGAGTGTTTGATTTGCTCAAATGCTCCATCCATCATCCCCTTTTGTTTCGCTTTGTTCCCCATATTTAAACATATAACCTTCTCGAGGAAGCCCCAGTTGTTCTTACATGGCCAAAAACATTTTACCTCTACCTGATGAATTGGGGTTTTTTAGCAGCATTTTAGAATATGACAGCTGAAAGGCACAAGCATAATATTGAATATCTGGAAGAGCCAGACCTCCTTTTCCCTCTTCTGTCTCAGCTTCTTCCATGATATTCTCACTGCTTTGGATGCCCAAACAAAAGAATTGATGTATTTCTGAATTTTATCTATTAATATTTTGTCAAAGTTCAAAGGAATGGTATTAAACAGGAATGTGATTTTTGGCAAGATAGACATCTTTATAAGGTTTCTCTGCCCAATATAGACAGAGGTAGATGTTGCCAAGTTTTCATAAGATCTTGAGATTCCTTCAGAATTTTATTGAAATTAATTTTAGGAATTTTGTCTATCTCTTGAACAATCTTTATTCCTTGGTAACGTAGCTCCTTCTTGGTTTGGTATCGGGACACTGGCAAGTTCCAAGTCATTATCTCAGTTTTATCTTTATTCACCTCGTACCCCGACAGCCGGCCGAAATCCATAGTGAGTTCAATCGCCCTGGGGAAAGAAGAATTCAGATCTGATGCCAAAATAAGGATGTCATCGACGTACGGGGCTACCTTCCTCTCCCATGAACCGTTCTTAAATGGTATAATAGCCAGCTCCTCTCTAAGTCGCTGAGCAAACGGCTCAATATAACGACTGAAAAGGAGGGGGGAGAGGGGGCAGCCCTGTCTCGTGCACCTTTCAATTTTAAATGGTCTGGTGGTTTTACCATTTAGCACCAGTCTGGCAGATGGTTCGCTATAGATAAGGCGGATAGTACGGCAAAATTTTGGCCCAAATTTAAATTTTTCCAAAACTGCCCCCAAAAACTTCCAATCCACCCTATCAAAAGCTTTGGTAGCGTCCAAAGTCATTGCTGCTAGGGGTAAAGAAAAGGTGGATGCAAAATCTATAGCGCCAATAAAATCATGTGTGAGATCAAAGAGATTTCTCCCATTGATGAATCCCTTCTGGTCAGAATGGAGCACTTCCCCTGCTATATTCCCTAGTCTATACCCCAAGATTTTTGAAAAGATTTTGTAGTCGGAATTTTTTAAAAGAAAATTGGCCTATATGAGCTACAATTTATAGAAGGCTTACCTGGTTTAAGGATTAGGATGATATTTGCTTCCCTCCAGGTCGCCGGTGGTCGGGCTCCTTCTCGTAGGATTTTAATTAAAAACCTCGGCCAAAAGTGGGGTAACTACCTCAGTCAAATCCCTGTATAATTCTGCAGGAAGGCCTTCCGGCCCTGCCACCTTGCCCTTCCTACTGTCCAGAAGAGCCTTCCTTACGCATTAAAATCTTTTGTGAGAGGCCTGATTATAAATAAAACTGACTATAAAAATAGACAATAGAGGCAATAGATCACTTCTGTGGAGTCCCAAATGAAGTCAGTGAAGGAAAAAATCAATCGGGTATCTGAGCAGGAACAAGACCTCCAAGAGACACTAATGGCGGAATTAGAGGCAGAATTAGAGGCCTTAAAGGGTGAGTTGGAAAATACAATCCAAACGAGAATTTCCGATAGATGGTAGGTGAGCAAGCTCGCCCACTTTGAATACGGAAGGGGGCGGGAAAGTTGTTGGCCTGGAAAGCCAGAACTGACAGAGTCAAGAACCATATTAAAGAAATAGATGATGAAGGCTCCAAGCTATTAACAAGTAAAGAGGATGAGATAGGAAAGATCTTTCATGCCTATTTCGAAGGGTTGTATAAAGATGAAAGTGACTCTGATATAAAATCTGTTCAAGACGAGCCAAATTCTATCGAGCTACCCGCACTGAGTGTTACCCATCAAGAAGGTATGGAGGCAGGAATTTCTCACCCAGAGATGGCAATATTTTTGTCATCGATATTAGTGTGGCAATAATTTTGTAGCTGGATATTAGTAGTGTTGATATTATGTCAGTAATCCTAATGCCACCTTGTACATATGGAGCAGGGCATTGTTCCACAGCAATGTCATTAAAAGTGACATTCCTGTGGCGCAATGCCCTTGTAAAATATGCCCCTTAATGCCTAGATAATTGCTTGTAGCCTCTAGCTGAAGTACTTGCAAAAGAATTTACATTTTACATTCAAAACATGCAATCAGAAAATGCACGACCGAGACAACCTATTTCTTTGTAGTCACATGGTATGTGTTCATGGTTGATTTGTCTTCCAAGAATTATCACACACAGACATTAGGCGACTGCCTCCTTCCATTTCTCATCCCACATTAACTCCAGAGACCCCAAGCCAGTGCAAACAATACGTACAACTGTCAAAATACAGTCATAAGGGTGTTGTAAATGCACAAGGAATTGACATGATTAAAAACATCACATTTTTAGCTCAGGAACTACTGGATGTTTAAGTACTATTCACGGTTCGCTTTTTATGCAGGTTCATCTCTCCTGCTTTTCAGAGGCATCAAGACCCTCTCAGGCACTTTGCTGCCTCAGGCCTCTTGACTACATGTAAACTTTAGAGTAATGTCAATGAAAACCAGTGTGCAGCTGCAGAAACTCCACAAGAGACAGAAAAATGTAAATTGATACTTGTATAGCGCACTACTCACCCGCAAGGGTCTCAAGGCGCTTGTACGAATACCGCTGTGGAACCCATCCTGGCTTTCCCTGTGAGGCATCCACTCCTGGGCACCCCCAAGGTGGAGGCCAGGCATCCTTAGCGTTGTGGAGATTAAGCAAGCTATTGCCCAGAGTTGCAGAGTGGGACTCCATGATTGGAATAGGCACCGAGGCGAGAATTATCAGGTCCATGGAATTTTGAGCCCAAGAACCGCCGAGGCGGGGAATTGAACCCTGGTCCCGGGCTAGACCTCTGCATTAGGGTCTGCCGCTATAATCATTGAGCCACACTTCTCAGAAGGCACGTGTAGGTGTAAAAACTTACCAGCACCGCCCACTGGATATTTCAAAACCAGCCTGGCATGACAGAGCAACAGCAGCCAGCTATTCTTCTGTATGACTACTCATAAAACAGCCACCCTAGGACCGCAGGCAGACGTCTCCTGTGCTCTTGACAAGGCCACTTGGCAGTTGTGTCTTACTAAACAAACAGCACCACGGCACAAACAGATTCACCTGTCTAGAAAATAAAGTCAGTTTCCTAAGATCACACAACTGGGTCTAGTGAGCATCCTGTGATCCTGGTATGGTTCTACAGTCACAGCCACATCTGCTACAGAAACAGACAGGATCTTTTCTATCTTTGTGACCTCACTGTCATCTCTAGTTTCACTTGACCTAGATCTGGGTCCACTGTCTCCAGGCTGGGGGCCCCTGTTGGCATGAAGAAACCACTGCCTAAAACCAGCAGCCTGCTTCCGCTTTGTCTGGGCAAAAGTACGAGTCCAGCATAGGCCGAGGGTCAGGCATGCCACGCAACAAAATTAATCTACATTATGTCCTGCATTTTACAAAATATTCCTCATTATTACAGATGAAGGAAGTGAAGTCCGTTCTAGGAGTTAAATGGATTTGACCAGTAGCACACAATTCTGTTCAGTGAGGAAGCCATATTAGAACTCCAGTCTCCTGGTTCTACCATCTCACATGTGGGCGGCATGGCAGTCACGTGGCGGGGCAATAAAAAGGCTCAATGTAAGCCTTAATGCTGTATCGCTGCAGTAGTGCCATAGCACGTTCCACCACGGCATGTCAGCGGTGACCATACCATGATGGGGGTGCATGCATTTGGGAGACTCAACATGTGCCCCCCTGCATGCAACAATACCTGTGGGACAAGATGGGCCTTGTAGGGCTCCCTTTATTTCCTGACAGCCAGCAGTTTCATGGTGTAAAGAACCTCCAGGACACCACTAGTGGTCAGTAAACAAGTAATGAACATACCCCCAGCATATCGTGAGCTTTGGACTGCCGCACCACCGCCAGGGAATGCGTTTCGATGGTGGTCACTCTGTTCACCTCAATTATGGGAGCAGGAAATCACCTTCAACCAACCTGCTTGGCCATACTCTGCACCCATGTACAGGGACATCCACTCCTTTTGTTCTAGATGCACAACTGTAGGCATGATTCCTCAGCGTAGCAGGAAGAAGGTAAAAAATGTACATCTCAACAAAGTCACCTTAGCCTGCAATCCGTTCCCGTAGGTAAATAATGTACCATTAAATCGGTTAATGTAAATACGGTATTTATAGCGCTTAGAAACCAAGGAGCAGATTTACAGGGACTGGCACATCTCTGCAAATTAGCCGGGATGCGCCAGTAAAGGTGCAACATGCAAAAATACCCTTGCTCCACCAAAGGTGCTTCGCTTTTTCAATGCGGCGCACCGTGGCGCAAGGATAGACAGATGCATGTCCCATCTTTTGTCGTAAGGGTAGCGCATTGTTGGAGTCTTGTCGCAAGCGGGACGCAACTCCAGCAATGCTCAGGGGCGGCCTATTGCTAACATGCTGTGTCACTTATTACGCCTGGTTCAAGCAGGCGCAGGTTTTGACACAGTGGCGTTGTAAAAATGACTCCGTGAAATCTTGTAGATTTCACTGCGTCACTTTTAAGAGGCTTTCCTGCATGGGAACGCCCACCCTGCATACATTATACCTGACGCAGGTATAATGTAGCGCAGGGCTTTACAATGTGACACATCTCCCTAGATGCATCAAACTGAAAATATGTTGCAACGTGACGCATTGTTTGCAATGCCGCTGCTTCACAGAAGTGACTCAAATGTGGTAAGGGGCTTGTAAATCTGCCTCGAGATTCTGTATGGCGCACTACATAAAAATACCATATTAAAACAACCATTGTAGCCAGCAGTTTTGTGCCCAAGGCCTTTCCCACTTTGATGGGCCTTGACCAGGCCTGATACTAAGAAGGCCCCTTCCCACATGCCTTTGCGATCCGTAGTAATGATCAGTCTTCTTCTGCCCCTCTTACCACCGTTCTCTGCCCGGTGCTCACTCACAATCCAGGGTGATGGAGGCGGGATTGCCAGTGTTGGGGATGGAGCCACAGTTGTGGAGGGGAACAGAGCACACTCTTCTAGAACAAAACAAAGGCAGCTCCAGAGCTGCTATGAGACAGTTTGTTTACAAGACATAATAATGGCCACAGAGGAAGGCATGGAGCTAGAAAGGCTCTCTTATTATACTCGCTGTGCTGTAATTTTCAGCTCAATTCGCTTTCAACAGGTACATGGCATTTGTGTGTGCTGTTTGTGAACTCCCCATGTGCTCTCCAAGGGCGCTCCAGACCACAGCCAGCCAGCATGGCGAATGAGCAAGAAAATGGTTCTCGTGAGCAGAAAAATGAGGGAAGCGGTAAATCAGAATTTTAGAAGCAGAGGAGCAGCCAAAGCGGGGGTGGTTTTGATACAATTTAGTAATTTATGCAATAATCAGCATTCTTCCTTCTGCAGTTCATTTCTCCTGTTTTGTTTTTTCAAGATAAATTTGGGAAAGTATTTAGAGGGCATATGAACAAGGGTGTTATCACCACTTTAGCGGCACCTTTTGCCGATAAAGCGGCGTTTTTTTTATCGCCCAATTACCAAGCTGTCGCTAACAGCAGTTAGCGACAGCATCCAGGCGATAGCAACCGGTTTGGAGCCCACTTTGCATGTCAGCGATATTTATCGCTAATGACATGCAAAGTGGGCGTACCCAAACTGGTAGTGACTGAAGGTAGTCGCTAACACAGCTATCGCCTATTAGCAATACCCACAACGCGATAAAAAAACGCGCCCTAAACGCGATTAGCGCCAGGATTTTACACCTGCTAAAAACCTGATTTAGCCATATTAGTCAATGGGAGGTGGAATCTACAGCTAAGTCTCCACCTGCCTATTAGCGAGATTTTCCTTAGCAATAGGATTTTGATTGCTGGAAATCTGACGTTAAACATGGGATACGCCTCTATCGATGGATTTTTTATCGCTGTGGAGATAAACGTTGGTAATACTGCTTTATCTAATCGATAAAATCCAGTGATAGGAGGCGATAAAAAAAATTGTGCTAAGCGCGGTTTGCGATAATTATCGCAAGTTGTTGCTAATATGCCCCTTTGTTTGTCCGTATAGTGTCTTCGCTGGTATGAACAGTGGAGTTAGAAAGGTGCATATAACATAATCTTTCCTTGGACTCCCTATTCGTCCATTCTAACCAATTATATATGCTGGCCGCTGCTACATCGCCTCTAAAATGAAGATTGTTTCTTTTGTCATATTCTAAGAGCACTGCAGTTGTTAAGATCTGCACAGCTGTCCTTCAGTCCTGAAAGGTCTTCAGGGCACTGTCCAGTCCTGCCATCTGTGCCTGGCACCTCTCTGTAAGATTTATAAACATGTTTTATCCCTGCTTGGGGGCTGCCTGCAATGTGTGAACCCCATCTGTGTACACCAATCTGCGCTGGGTCTCGCTCTTGGCTGTCTGATTGGCTGCTGCTGGACAACTGCTGTCATTTGGCTGCATCTGGTTGTCCAGGGGCTGTTGTGACAAGAACGGGAGTCCAACATGGCCGCTGGCATCCAAAGGATGAGGCGAGAAACGTGCAATCTCCAGTCTGGAGCCTGTTCTTTCCAAGATGACAGAAGCAATTGACTGTGGGCCAAATATTTGTTGTCAATTTGAGCTG
Organism: Lissotriton vulgaris; assembly: GCF_964263255.1. Classification (NCBI taxonomy): domain Eukaryota; kingdom Metazoa; phylum Chordata; class Amphibia; order Caudata; family Salamandridae; genus Lissotriton; species Lissotriton vulgaris. The sequence continues at coordinate 246,840,347 of NC_141688.1, read as the reverse complement.
CACAGTTCATTTCACACAAGTAATATTTATTTTAGAGATAAGCTGTGTAATTGCATGTATGTGGGTGGGAAAATGGCCTTGGATCCCCTCAACCTATGAGCATGAGGAACTATCAGGGAGGGCGGAATTGCTCTACAGTACACGCTTTTGGTTAAGTTATTTATTTATTTAAGAGTTTTTTTATAGCGCTAGCATGCCCTGGGATATCAGAACGCTTTACAGCGTCCATGTTCACACAAAAACACAAGCCCAATCAGCCGATTTGCGTCCAATCAAGTTAATGGTCCAGCATGAAGGGAGAAAAATAGCTGTGACTCGGTATAGAGACAGCCAGGGTTGAAGAGGCTGTCGCTGTCGCTGTTGGAATCATTGGGCCTGATTCACAGAACTAACTTAAGACAAAATCCTAAACTTACTACTTTTGGTATTCACAGAAGTTAGGATTTTGTCTTAAGTTTGTCTTAAAACAGACTTAAGACAGACTAAGGTTAGGATTTTGTCTTAAGTCTGTCTTCAGTCTGTCTTAAGTCTGTTTTAAGACAAAATCCTAACTTCTGTGAATACCAAAAGTAGTAAGTTTAGGATTTGGTCTGCAGTTAGTTCTGTGAATCGGCCCCAGTGATTCTGCAAATGTTTCCCTTGCATTTCACCCAGAGACTTTGCCTACTTTTAGAAATCTGAGTGCTTCCATTACCACCCAAATTAGTGTCATTCAGTGCCCAGATTGATGAGTGAGTAAAGGCACACGTAAAGTGAGTGAAGCACGTGAGACCAAGCTCAGGAATGATCATGTTACTGAGTCTGAAGATGAGCGAGTGAATTGGTTAATGTGTGAAGAAGAAAGTAAAGGGTTTAGTGAAGTATGAAGTGGGTGAATTAATAATGATTAGTTATTCCATATGGGTAGTCTTTTTGTTAGTCTATACCAGCGGTTCTTAATCTATTGACTGCTATAGTCCCTCACTGAATCATTATAGGAATCCAGGAAGCATTAGTGAGTCATTATTGGAAGCCCCCAGCCTGAGCAGTTTCTATGATTTGAACCTCAAAACAATACACAAAAATGCAATAATACAAACATCATGTATACACCAAAAAAGTGCCCAAATATTGGAATATTTATTTCAATTCACAAACAAATTTGGAAAAGTTTTCAAAATGTTCAGTTTTGTTCTTTATTTGTATATATATTTATGAATTTTAATGTATTAATTGTGTTTTATTTATTTTATTAAACTAATGCAGACTGCCTGAATAAGCCTCACGGACCCCAAGGGACCCTAGATCACAGGTTAAGAACTTGTTCTATACTGTCCTTGTTACATCTAGGTGCAAGCAGTTGAGTAGTTGCCTGTACAATCTTGTGGGAGCGAGACACAAATACCACAAACTGAATCCCTATGCCACCAAGAGCCCTGTAACCACGAGACATTGACAGAACTCCAGGTGTTAACAGCACCCGGGGAAAACGGAAGTAGAGAAAACACAAAAGCTGTCGTCCAAGGGCGCCTTCAAGCTGATTGCGTCAATTCTCAGTACTGTAGGTTCAGTATAAAATGCATCGACAAGAATATTATGAGCTTTTTTTCATAGAATCTTTTCCTCTTAAGCATGAAAACAAACATAAACTATAAACTGTTAAGTGTATGCCCTTGCCTATTAACTCCCACTTTCCCACTTCCCATGGGCTAGAACCCTGGGGGGCCCGAATAACAGAACTACTTTAAGACAAAATCCTAAACTTACTACTTTTGGTACTCACAGAAGTAAGGATTTTGTCTTAAGTTTGTCTTAAGACAGACTTAAGACAGACTCAAGTTAGGATTGTTTCTTAAGTCTGTCTTAAGTCTGTCTTAAGACAAACTTAAGACAAAGTCCTAACTTCTGTGAATACCAAAAGTAGTAAGTTTAGGATTTTGTTTAAGTTAGTTCTGTGAATCGGGCCCTAAGAATGCAATATAAAACCTGGAAGAACAAAATAATGACAGGATGGTGGGTAAATCGAGAACCAGAATGTCCCTACAACTAGAACTCCCCTATATTACCCAATAGTCACCCAAACACAAAAAGAGTCAGGGGTTGAGGGACCCTATACGACCGGAATTACATAATTCTTTTAATGTCTTACAAAATAAAATCTATAGGAAAAATGACTGAGTCATATCTGCAGGATCGCCAGAAAGTCTTTAGAAACAAACAGTAGATTTCAACTCAGTAGGGTGAACATCATTTAATAGTATTCTCCTTCTATTGCATTATACGCATATCATCATCCATAGATTTCATGGAATTCCAGTACTGGATGGTGAGTATCTGTGACAAAAAGCTTGTATCCATGTGACATAGCTGCCAAGGTGTCATATTTGCCATGTGTGCCGTTTTAATAATTTCTCAGTAATTATGAGCGACATTTCAACGACTATGAGTGACACTGTCTTGCGAGCAAAATCAAGCAATGAAGATGAGGGAAACAATATCAGAAATTACACACATTTGAGTAGCGAGAATACCGCGGTGAGAGCGCGCCAGGCGGCGCTTTAAAGAGGCGTCACCCCGGAGGAGCGGGGGAACCTCTAGAACCTTTTGGAGCATTGCAGAACACTTTGACATCCGTACCTGCTGAGGGCGAGATAAGGCAACAGCAGCTGGGTCCGCTTCTGTCCCCTCCCGCCGCCGCATTAACCACCTAGCGGCCGCCGAGCGGAGGGGGGCGTCTGGCACCAGAGGACTGCAGGGATCAAAGACTGCAACTCCCGCCAGCCCCAGCGGCGAGAATACCGCGGTGAGAGCGCGCCAGGTGGCGCTTTAAAGAGGCGTCACCCCGGAGGAGCGGGGGAACCTCTAGAACCTTTTGGAGCATTGCAGAACACTTTGGCATCCGTACCTGCTGAGGGCGAGATAAGGCAACAGCAGCTGGGTCCGCTTCTGTCCCCTCCCGCCGCCGCATTAACCACCTAGCGGCCGCCGAGCGGAGGGGGGCGTCTGGCACCGGAGGACTGCAGGGATCAAAGACTGCAACTCCCGCCAGCCCCAGCCGCGAGAATACCGCGGTGAGAGCGCGCCAGGTGGCGCTTTAAAGAGGCGTCACCCCGGAGGAGCAGGGGAACCTCTAGAACCTTTTGGAGCATTGCAGTACACTTTGGCATCCGTACCTGCTGAGGGCGAGATAAGGCAACAGCAGCTGGGTCCGCTTCTGTCCCCCTCCCGCCGCCGCATTAACCACCTAGCGGCCGCCGAGCGGAGGGGGGCGTCTGGCACCAGAGGACTGCAGGGATCAAAGACTGCAACTCCCGCCAGCCCCAGCGGCGAGAATACCGCGGTGAGAGCGCACCAGGCGGCGCTTTAAAGAGGCATCACCCCGGAGGAGCGGGGGAACCTCTAGAACCTTTTGGAGCATTGCAGAACACTTTGGCATCCGTACCTGCTGAGGGCGAGATAAGGGAACAGCAGCTGGGTCCGCTTCTGTCCCCCTCCCGCCGCCGCATTACCCACCTAGCGGCCGCCGAGCGGAGGGGGGCGTCTGGCACCGGAAGACTGCAGGGATCAAAGACTGCAACTCCCGCCAGCCCCAGCGGCGAGAATACCGCGGTGAGAGCGCGCCAGGCGGCGCTTTAAAGAGGCGTTACCCCAGCGTCGCGGGAGCGCGCGGGAGCGCCCGGGGCGAGGCCCGGGCAAAGGGCGGGCCGTCTGTGGCCGTCCGGGGCCGACGGCGGCCGGGCTGGGCTCCCCCTTTAACGGTGGATTAGTTACACTCTCCAGGTATTCATTCAAGGTACCGGTTATTGAGTCATGTTCGTGCAGGAAATTTGCTGATCATTGGTCTAATTCCATCGTTGTATAGGGGTTACATAGGTCTGCTCAGCATTTCCAACTACATTGAAATACCCACGTAGGGCTGGCATAATGGCTGGCCTTGAACTGAACTCCTCGTTACCTGCAACTATTGGAGTGAGTATACTGGGCCCTCTTGATAAATTTTTTGCACGGGCAAAAAGGGACATAGACAGAGAGATAGAGTTGGCTGAGCGGAGAGCAGAGCGTTGCCTCTCTATTGAACTGCTAAAACAGAAACCCTTAATACCCGCCATAATTGAGGTTACTTCAACGCCAAATAACTCTATAGAGGGAGAGACAGATATAGACCTATTTAATACAAATGACATCCCCTTGATTTTTAAAGAAGGTCTACCTGAAACAATTCACAAGGAGCTTGCTAGCCCCATTAACACCACCCAAAAACTATTGCAACCTCCTGAGGTTATTGCATTGAACTCACCAATAACTCAGGATCTAGACGTGTCATGCCACCCCTTGCCGTAGTTATCTCTATCATAGAAGAAGGGACACAAGGAGGAAAACACATAGATAATCCACCAGTTGGAAAGACACAGAGTAAGAGAAGTCATGAAGCTTGCCATTCCCTGCCAAGGAAAAAGGCGAGAAAGGCAGGGAGTAGAAAAAGGCCCACAACTACAAAAGTAACACCGCTAGCAAAAATCTTTACCGATAAAACTAATAAGGCCACTGCGAAAGAAGTACCAAGTAAGCCACAAGCAGAACTGAGGGCGCCTCTATCTAGCACGACGAACTGGGGACTTGTAGAGGACATTGAACACCTCCTCAGATCCTTCATGCTTCCTATTTTAGAGAGGGTGAAAAGGTTGGGAGAAACTGTGGAGCGTATTCTGGAAATACAAACATCCAAGGTAACGGGACAAAGTAAAGGGAATGATAATGGCCAAGTAGATACACACCCCCCACAGAACACCTTGATTCATACTAATGACCAGCCAAAAAAAAACCCTACCTATAAGGACAAAAAGGTGACACCAAAGGGAATTCTGGTACCTCAGGAGGGAAAAGCTAAGATCATGACTAAAAAGGTGCCAGTAGCGGTAGAGGCGACAAAAACAAATAACCCGCCACAAAACCAGTTCACAACAAATCAGAAAAGAAATGTAAATCTACCCCCAGGGTCACTAAACTATGTCATCATATTAACCGGGGTCCCCAAGATACCAGAGGGCAGTATAGAGCCAGACACAAGCCTAAAAAATAAAGTAAATCATTGGCTGCGGGCTAACAGACCTCTCCCACCACACCTAAATGGGGAGATAGTATTTGTTAGACGCTGCGACTGGGTGGGAGTAAGACCAAAAGATATAGATGACGATGTGATCATCATAAACTTCAGGGATTATAGGGTAGTTAACCATATCTCTGACTGGTTTTCAGGAAGGCAGGAGGGGACTGTAACCACTCGAAATTTGAGTTATTTTTATCCAGAAGGTTTGATGAGGCCCCGTATCCATCCCTCAAAGTGGGGTCACCGCAATTCACGGGCATCATCTAACTATAGACAACAACCCAGCCTAGTTAGGCATAGGTACCATGAGCAGCCACCTGGCATCTTGCCGCACTATTCTAATAGATTTGACCATAGCCTAAGTAGGCACAGGTACAATGATCTGCCAGCTATCTCCTTGCCGCATTATCCCAATAGATTTGATCATGGCCTAGATAACAACTATCAACATATAAACCCAAATCCTTTTTGGAATATTCCACTCCATAATCTCTATGAACCACTCTCGGGTCTAGACCTAAACGATTGACTCGATAAACCAAAAAATAAGTCAAAATATAACCAGGTGAGGGGAAAGGAAAGTGTGTATAAGAGTCTTTCATCTGACCAAAGAGTAGGAAGTAAGAGAAATACGACCCTAGTCTATGAAATAGGGATGATGAACAAAATTAAAAAGGTAAATAGGATAAAGGATAAGGGCGATGAAATTATAACAGAGAGGGCAATAAGGAAGAATGCTGTAGAGAAAGCGAATCTGTTAACTAGACCAAAAGAACAGCTTATAAGTGTAGTAACATGGAATGTGTGTGGGATTGCCAACAAAGTGACAGAAACTCTTTGGGTTGAGTTTGTTACCAATGTGGACATACTCTGTGTCCAGGAGACATGGGCTTTAAAGGAGGTGCACATGGATGGTTTTAAAACCTTCCATGTTCCCGCAGTCACCTCCAATCATGGCAGGAATAAAGGGGGTCTATGTGTCTATGTGTCCAACCGTCTTAACACCAGTACCAGTGTAGGTAGATCCACGACACCCTACTTTCAATTGGTCACGATTAATTTAAATAGTAGAAATGTGCTGATAGTTGTAAATTTTTATGATAACATTGAGAACGCACATTTTAGGGAAGAACTATTGAAAGTCTCCAAAGAAATGAGGGAGGTAAAACCCTTAAAAGGGAGGGAATTAATCTGGATTTGGGTTGGCGATTTTAACGTGAACATATGTTCTAGCGACACATGTGGTTTCGAGGAATATGGGGTGGGGGAACATGGGGATAGCAGTCACTTTGCACACCATACTAAAGGGGAAATCTTAAATGATATCATGGCCAAGTTTGACCTAGGGTTTGCAAATAGGTTATGCCACCCCAAGGTCGAATTTACCTCCACCTTCATGGCAAGAGGACTACAGTCAATCATTGACTTTATAATTCTACCGAATAGGTTTAGTAGTAGGGTTACGAACTTTGAAACTCTTGCTATGGGCCTGAGCGACCACCTACCATTAAAGATTGTCCTTAATATACCGGGTGTTAAAACAACCTCACTAACTGAGACTTTATCATGGACCCAAAATTTAGCGGTAGCACGCCAAAACGGTATTGCGTTAAAATGGAGCATGGCCGATCCTGAAAAAACTTTACAAAGAATTGTGCATGATGCTCTCCCTTCACTACTTGTATGTTTAGAGGACAATCCCACAAGTGGAGAAATATTGGAGGCCTTTAATAACATCACGGAGACCATAAAGGGTGTTCTGACCAGGAAGTGTCCAAAAAAGAACAACACCCCCAAGGGCTGGTTTGACACCCAATGTACCAAGGCACACAATGTGCTAAAAAAGGCCCTAAAAGACCCAGTAAGGGATCTTGAGACGATTCGAGCATTAAGGAAAGCATATAAAGTAGCAAGAGACCAAAGAAAGAAAGCAATTAAGGAAAAGGCTTGGCAAGACTTACTGGTGGCAGCGGAAAGCAGAGACCCCAAGTCATTTTGGCAGGTAGTTAATTCACCATTCATTAACAACAAGGTGACAGCGAAAATAGAAATTACTATTGATGAAAACGCCTGGGTGGAGTTTTTCTCTAAACTGTACTGTAACACTCTGACAGAGCAACAATTACCGAGTAAACATCACCGGATCCCACTAGAGTTCGAACTTGAGGAGGTCAAGGTAGCTATTAAGTCCTCTCAGAATAACAAAGCCCCGGGCCCAGATGGGATCCCAAGTGATCTTTACAAAATGAACATAGATCTTTGGGCACCTATCTGCTTACGAGTAATGGGGGCTTGTTGTGATATAGGCTTCATTAAAACCTGGGCAGAATCATTGATTATCCCAATATACAAAAAGGGGGATAGGGAAAGCCCATCAAATTATAGACCGATATCACTTTTAGACTCGCTAGTAAAAATAGCAGGTAGAGTAGTCCTGACTAGGCTCCAGGACTGGGCAGAAGAACAGAATATCTTGACCCCAGTACAATATGGATTCCGGCTAGGGATGGGTACTGTGGAACAAGTGCTAAATTTTGTTCTTTTGCAAGGGAAATACACCAGCGCAAAAGAGGGGTGTTTTTACGCAATCTTCGTCGCCCTTTGTCGGCGTTTGATTGTGTTATACACGATAAACTTTGGTCAACATTAGAGGAGATGAAAGTTGATTCTTCGATAGTCCTCTTTCTAAGACAACTATACTTGAATGCCTCTGCCAGAGTTAGATACGGTTTGGGAGGGGAATGCACAGGGTCTTTTTGCATACAGAAGGGGGTGAGGCAGGGATGTGTGCTGGCCCCATTTCTTTTTTCTTTATATACTAACAGCTTGGAGAAGGAACTGGGTGCCAGCAATATAGACTCTCCTAAGGCCGGGAACACGCAGATCAGCTCCCTTTTGTATGCGGATGACGCTGTGTTGATGGCAAGAACAAAGGTTGGCGCACAAAAAGTGTTGAATAGATACATAGCATACATGGAAGAGAGGGGCCTCAAACTGAACGCAAAAAAGTCCTTTGTGATGGCATCTGGCAAAGGTGGAGCCAGATTTAAACAACTGAAAGCGGCAGGCACCCTACTACAAGCCACAAAAACATTTCCATATTTAGGAGTTGCTATTGAGGCAACAGGGGGTTAGGGTCCCGAGGTAAAAAATAGAGCGCTAGTATTTAAACGTTCAGTTGCGGCTATAAAACATTTTGCTAGCAAATTGGGCAGAAAACAACCTGGCATAATGCTCAATATATATGTCGCCAAATGCAGAAGCATTGCCCTGTATGGGGCAGGGATATGGGGGTACCATGATGTGACAATGCTCCAGATTATCGAAAATAATTTTTTTCGATATCTTTTGTCTCTCCCAAAAAGCATGTCAAATTATAATTCCCATGCAGAACTAGGTATGGATTATCTGACAGATTTGATTAAAACCCAGCCAATTCTCCTATGGAGGAGAATTTGGGCGACGCAAGAACTGGGCCTAAACCGAGAAATAATCATTGATGTCAAGTCATTAGCCAATGTTAAAAGAATCAAATGGCTTGAGTATGTGAGGAAAGCCCTGACGGACATGGAAAGGCCAGAATGGTATCATAAACCTGAACTAATTGGGAAAATCCCTAAGAAAGCCTTAAAAAACCTATGTATGGAACATTTTAATACCTTAAGGCTTGGGAACGAAGTCAGCAAAAGAACTGTGCTCGACCACCAGCCGCTGCTGACTACCTACAAAATGCAACCGTACTTAACTCTCATCACTTTGGGTTTTGAGCGCTTTGTCCTGACTAGATTCAGGTTTAATATTTTTCACCGACTGGTCTCATATCCGGATAAAAATGACTGGAAAAGAACTTTGGCCCCATGCCCATGTGACAATTTATCCACCCAGTCGACCTTCCATCTTGTACTTTTTTGTAAACTGTATAAAAAAGAGCGCGTGAGATGGCTGAAACCCTATCTAAGAGTTGGGGCTTGGAGGCAATGTAGGCCGGCTTATTTAAATCTCCAACAATTAGGAAACCCTTTTTGTCTTAGTTCCATGTCAATGTTTTTAAAAAGTGTTGTAAAATTAAGGAACCTATCATGAATTTATTAAGTATCGATTAATCACCTAAACTTGATTTAATACTGTTTTTATAACTATTTATTATATGTATTTGCAATGTGATTTTTGCTTGTATGAACTGATTTTATGATTTTTTATTACTTGGTGAAAATCGAATAAAGCAATTGAATTGAATTGAGTAGCGAGAAAACTAGTGAACTGCTACAAATCATAAGTAATATAAACGACTTCCATTTACCAGACTCCAGCTAAAATTTCAGGAAATAGGTAATGCAGCTCATTATATTCAGCTGAGTGACTTGCAGACTCACTCAACTGCCGCCAGTGACATGCGCAGTAACACAAATGAAAAACAAAGCAGAAACATACTGGGGCATATTTACAATTACTGGCGCATCCCTGCAAATTAGCAGGGATGCGCCAGTAATTGAGCGCCATGCCTCTGCCAACCATGATGCGCCGCATGTACAATGTGGCGCACCATGGGGCAAAAACGGCACAGATGCGTCACGCATCTGTGCCGTAAAGGTGTCGCATTGCTGGAGTTGCGTTGCATGCGCGATGCAGCTCCAGCAATGCTCTGGGGGGCCCATTCTACTAATGCTGCGTCAAGCCTTACGCCTGCTTCAAGCAGGCGCAGGGTTTTGACGTAGCATTGGCCAAAAAGTGACTGAGTGAAATCTTGTAGATTTTACTTTTAGGAGGTGTTCCTGTGCCGGAACGCCCCCCCTGCACCGAAATGCCTCCTTAAGGCCCAGGGCTTTACAACGTGACGCATCTCCCAGATGCATCACGTTGTAGATAGCCCGCACCATGGCGCATCTTTTGCGCCGCCGCTGTGTCACAAAAGTGACGCAACGGCGGCTCAAAAGAGACGCAAGGGGCTTTTAAATCTGCCCCACTGCATGAATGACGGGGGCGCAGGCAAACTCAGAATAAAGCTAGGATGTGGCGCATTTGTTAGCAGGTGTCTGGGAAGGCACCTGGTTGATATGAACCACACTTTACTCATAGAACTGTTCAGCTATGTTTGCACTGGCCGTTTCCTTTAGTTTAAATCGTTGAAGAAATTCACTGCATTTTAAGACGCCCTAATATATCAAAAGTAATCTGTGCCATTTAATTGGACGCCATGAATACCGGACACAGACTATGCTATTTATTTAGACGCTGCAGTAAAATATTGAATTCAACGGGAGAGGGAAGGTAATAACAAAGCATGCGGTGGCCCGGGCCGGTGCGAGCCTGCGGCCTGCTACCCTCGCTACCTCTGGCCATTATAGGCAGCGCTGCCCACAAACTAGCCAGCCTCATTCTAGCTCAGAAAATAAACTCCTGCAGCAGGGTATGACGGAGATCATGTAGCAATGCATCAGGAAGGGAGACTCTAGGAAATGCTCTGTATTTTTTTTACTTAGTCATCTGGCTACTCTAACATAACATTTTAGTGGTTCAGTATTTAAATAGGAGTCCTGCTAGAATTTTGTAGGGGTTCAAGCAATCCATTCTAATATAGAAGCATTGTATGCTTTGCTGCTACTATTTGAATGCTGATCTATAAACAAATAGAAAAGATATAAATGCAAATATAAAATCTGCTCCAAATGGAAAACACTTTTTTCTGAGAGTTGGATTCTCACCAATAACTGTTCCACAGCTTCAACCTTCAAAACAGCTGGCAATGTACTATGCTACTTTCAATGGCACATTACCCTGTCTCTTCACTCTGTATCACTCCTTATACTAACTTGCAGTGAGGCAACATTTCTGTTGCCCTCACGATTCTCCAGTTTCCTTACTAAAAAGGGATCATCGCTGAACATTATGCTTGTTTCGTTCACAAATTGCTCACCGTATCAATAATTGTGCATACTGTGAAAATACAAATGGTGTTAATGTGCCATATCTGCAGAGGCATATTATATCGCCCACAGGAAATGTAAAAGTTACTTTTAATAATACCCTTTTGTACCTATGCATAGACAAAAAGAATACTCTACAGAAGTGTGGTTGTATTATTGTGCACAGTTGCACAACAAGAATAGTGGCTCAGGGTTGGGCTTCTCAAACCCGGTATACAGGTTCGAGGGTCACTCGTGGGCTGCACGGTCAGCGTCTCTTGGTCTTTTCAAGATGGCGTGCCCCACGCTTCCGGTCGCCTCCACGGGTCTCAGCTCTGCAGGGACTGTGGATCGGGCTGTAAGAAGGCAGACAAGCTTGCTCTCATCGATCTCTGTTGCTCGAGTTCCGGCGGGAACTGCAACAAAGCAGATGTCGAGGTGCTGGATGGTGCCTGTTTGCACAGGGTGGTCACTCCTTGACCACAAGGGAGATTCTTCAGTCTTCTACGTTGAGTAGGATGTTGAAGGGTACAGAGTTTCGTTTCAAATGTTTCATCAGGATAAACTGAGTGCGTTGGCACTGCTCCCATTCTTATACCAATCTAAGGAGCTGGATTACCTGCTAGGTCCCCTCCTATGGGTGGGACCCAGGAAGGGAGTGAATACACCCCTTTCCTTTGATCCAGGCTGCGCTGGGACAGGGGCTGGTGTGCCCCAGAACCGGTTTGGCCGGATTATGCAAGGGGAAGCCTTGTGCTCCCCAGGCAGTGTCTGGTTTCTTTCAAACCTCCCTGCTACAATCCACTATCTCCTGTCTGGGGTGGTGTAACACCGCCCTGCAACAGGAAAGCCTTTGTCCAGGCCTCTTCTGCTGAGTTTCGGTCAGCAGCAGGAGGTCAGACTCGTGTCTGTGGCAGAAGCATCCATTTTGTGGATCTGAGGCTCTTATAAAAATCAACCGCGTTTCAGTAAAGTAACATGTCTTCTCCCTCTAGAGGAGTGGAATGCTTTCCCCGTCGACAGACCTGTCGAGGGGATAGTATTCCAAATCGTATGACACCTTACACGACATGTTTTGATAGAGCAAAACCAAAGTTGCTATATAACCGTGAGGATTATAATGCACTTAATAGTATATGGTTTGGCATTATCCCGGAACAGCTTAGGGAGTTGTTCCCGACAGCTGCAGACAGGCTCAGCTCATGCCAGAGCTCCATCTCACATTAAACCACGTACTCTGCCTCCAGGATTGATAAGGCCTTCCATAGGAGTGGTTCACAGGTTTATATGTGTCCAGATATAGGTTTAGATATAGGTATACTATATCTAAGCAAGGGGTGATTACACCAACTTGCCCCAGCTGAGTGATCAGCCAGTTGTGTCAATTTAAGAACCAGCCGGGGGTGGCAAAAGCTATGCTTCAGCCCCTGGTAGGCCTTGGTGGCACCTATGCCCTGAGCACCTATAGTGCATGGTACAGGGGCTGACAAGGAGTCTATTTTCCAATTGGGTTATGTACCTATAGTACATGTATGTTAATTTAGAGAGAGAACAGCAGGCTGGGGGTCTGATTAGCAGGCCCACAGCCTCAGTAAGTCGAAAACCAGTGAAGCAAAAAGCAAAAATAGGGGTGACCATAGGATAGCAGACCCTACTCTCCTACATGTAGTATCAATGCCAACACATCATGAGGTAAGAGGGAGACAGGTGTAGCATCTGGAGTGCAGGTCAGCAAGACCTGTCACATGGAGGGGAGGGATTCACGCAGACCTAACGATGCCTACTGTTGACGCACTGCGAGGGCATAAAGCGGCAGGCAGCGCTACATAGGCTTTTTTTTTTGTTGGGGTAGGGGACGGGTACAGTTTGGCGTGGGGGCTGGAGTAGAATGATCCTGAGAGACGAGCCGGCCCGCGCTCTTTATTAATGAGATGGTGGTGCGCAACAACTTCTGTGTACGCGACAGTGTGGGGGACTCCAGACGGGCCTCTGAGCCTCTTGATTGGGTGGTGCACGGGACCGGCCTGGATTGCCTTTGAGGCTTTTTATAATTGAATGGTGGGTCAGGGTGGGTATGCGCGGTGCGCAGTTGTTTCCACAACGCTACTGCACGTAAGGGGTGGGGGCGAGCAGGGATGGTCAGGTGACCAATGCCCTAATTGCATTTGCCATGATGATGACATGTGCATTGAGCACGCGTGCAAAAGTGTGCGTGAGGCAGACTGAGGTGTGGCATCCCACTACATAGGACTGTCCGAAGAATGAGGTCCGTCACCGGCCATAAATAATGTGAATCGATTTGTTGCTGGCTGTAGGAGAGTAGGGTCTGCTATCCTATGGTCACCCCAATTTTTGCTTTTTGCTTCACTGGTTTTCGACTTACTGAGGCTGTGGGCCTGCTAATCAGACCCCCAGCCTGCTGTTCTCTCTCTAAATGTGTAATACATGTGCTATTAGTACATACCAGAATTGGAAATGGACTCCTTGTTAGCCCCTGCACCATGCACTATAGATGCTCAGGGCATAGGTGCCACCAAGGCCTACCAGGGGCTGAAGCATAGCTTTTGCCACCCCTGGCTGGTTCTTAAATTGACACAACTGGCTGATCACTCAGCTGGGGCAAGTGGGTGTAATCACCCCTTGCTTAGATATAGTATACCTATATCTAAACCTATATCTGGACACATATAAACCTGTGAGTCACTCCTATGGAAGGCCTAATCAATCCTGGAGGCAGAGTGCGTGGTTTTATGTGAGATGGAGCTCTGGCATGAGCTGAGCCTGTCTGCAGCTGTCGGGAACAACTCCCTAAGCTGATCCGGGATAATGCCATACCATATACTCTTAAGTGCCTTATAATCCTCGCGGCTATATAGCAACTTTGGTTTGGCTTTATCAAAACATGTTGTGTAAGGTGTCATACGAATTGGAATACTACCCCCTCACCAGTTCTTGCGACTGGGGTAGCATTCCACCCTTCTAGAGGGAGAAGACATGTTACTTTACTGAAATGCGGTTGATTTAAAATGAGCCTCAGATCCACAAAATGGATGCCTCTGCCACAGACACGGGTCTGGCCTCCTGCTGCTGACCGAAACTCAGCAAATGGTGGCCTGGACAAAGGGTTTCCTGTCGCAGGGCGGTGTCAAACCACCCCAGACAGGAGATAGTGGATTGTAGCAGGGAGGTTTCAAAGAAACCAGACACTGCCTGGGGAGCACAAGGCTGCCCCTTGCATAATCCGGCCAAACCGGTTCTGGGGCACACCAGCCCCAGTCCCAGCGCGGCCTGGATCAAAGGAAAGGGGTGTAACCACCCCCTTCCTGGGTCCCACCCATAGGAGGGGACCTAGCAGGATGTCCAGCCCACCAGATTCGAATATGAGTGGGAGAAGTGCCAATGCAACTCAGATCATCCTGAAGAAACATAAGAAACGAATTCTGGACCCTTTGACATCCTACTCAAATTAGAAGATTGAAGAATCTCCCTTGTGGTCAAGGAGTGACCACCCTGTGCAAACAGGCACCATCCAGCCCTCGACCCTTGCTTTGTTGCAGTTCCCGCCGGAACTCGAGCGACAGAGATCGACGAGATTAAGCTTGCCTGCCTTCTCCCAGCCCGATCCACAGTCCCTGCAGAGCTGGGACCCGTGGAGGCGACCGGAAGCGTGGGGCACGCCATCTTGAAAAGGCCACGAGACGCTGACCGTGCAGCCCACGAGTGACCCTCGAAGCTGTACACTGGGGTTTGAGAAGCCCCAATCCTGATCTACACTTGCACCAAAGCTACCCCCTCCACACTCGACAAGTGCTGCGTGGGGCCCTTCTGCTTGTGTTGGCTCGACACGTTGGCCCGGTCACTTGCCAGCTGGCTTGTGGCCCCTGTGCCGACGAAAACTTGAAAACGACTTGCTTTTCTGGTTGCTCCAGATCTGCACCAGCTCCTGTGAAAAGGAGCCCCCACTCTGACCCTCCTGGTCCGAGTGAGCAGCAATCTCCCGGTTCCGCGTGGATTGCTCTTGCCAAGTGCTGTTTGCTGCAATCTTGAAGCCGACAGTGCTGACGGTGAGAGCCTGCGTGGGACAGATCGCCACCTGCTCCTGGACATCACAGATGCCCCAGAGCCCACGTGACAGCTGAGAGAAGCCTCTCGACAAACATCTGATTGCCCAATATTGCCTGGTTCCGTCCTGGTTCCACCCTGGTCACTACTGAGTGACCCAGACTCTGTCCCCTCTGCTTTCAGATTCATCTCGACTTCGATCCACCCTTGGATCACACCGGACACTTCTGCTTCCCATCGCCTGCAGCTTCTCCAGCTCCAAGCACCAAGAACCTGCATGTCAAAACCTGACGCCACTTCGACCCTGTGCACCCACTTCCTGTGGGTGAGGTAACCTTGCAGCGCCGGTGTTCCTACACTGGTATACACCTCTAGGGTCTGTGTCTTAAGTTTTGTTCCTCTAGGTTCAGCGGAAGTATCTTTAAACTAACTTTGTGTAACTTTTATGCCCCATTGACATTGCATTGGTGCAAGCCGCACTTTATGTGCTGCACCCGAGTCCTGCGGGCTTCTTCCGACTTCACATTGCTAGTCCTGACTGCTCCCAACGATTCTCTAGGCCCTAGGCCTAACCACTGTTCGATTGGTATCTCTTATACCATTTTTTTAGTATATGGTTTGAGTGGCCACCCGCCCTCATCCATAATTGAGCAACTTTGTATGTTATACTATGCTTTGATTTAACGCTTGTGCCCCTTTGCTCATAAAGAGTACAGGGGATTAATTTAGAAATAAACACATATATTTTTATAATATATACTTGTGTGGTGTCCTTTCATTTGGTATTACAGGAGTGTATGTGGTACATAAGGGATTGTTTGGACTGATACAAGGTGGTTCCAGAATTGGAAACACCACATATCAGGCCAACTTCTCACATTGGTGCGCAGCAGTGCGGATTTGAGCTTGCTGTTTGTTTTACCATTGCAATCTTTATATCAAATTGAAAGATCACATCAAGTACCTTAGGTACATATAAAATCAAAAGCTTAGCATATTAAGTTCTACTGAACTTAGTAGTTGTAGATTAAAGGGATTAGCACACCCTAACTACAACTCACTAACAAGGTACAGTAGGAAAACACTTAGTTTAGGTAAGTGCACCACTTACACCTCACTAGCAGTCATGTCTTATACAGGTGGAGCCTCAGGCTCTGCTCCTGTAGCAGTTGACCCTACCAAGGCAACTTCCAGATATGACAACCTTAGCCACAAAGACTTGGGTGCCTTGTGCACAGCAAGGGGGCTAAAAAAGGGCAGAGGCCCTACCATTCCTTCCCTGATAGCTATCCTGGAAAAAGATGACTTAGATAAGGCGAGTCAGGCTCCCTTAGATTCAGGTGAGGGGGTGAACTCCCCTGAGAATGAGGATCTTCCAGAAGAAGAAGAGGAGGAGGAAGAGGAAGAGGAAGGCTCAGAGATAGAGGAGCCTGAAGATCAGGATCAGAGGGTGACCCAGGTACAGATTGGTAGGCTTAACCAGGCCAATCTAGATCTACATGGGGGTGGAGAGGGCCAGCACCTCCCCAGATCCCATAACTTAATTCTCCCAGGCAACAGGAGGGTGAGATCTCGATCAGGAGACTCTCATGTTTCTAGTGTCTCAAGAGAATCTCAAAGGGGAATGACTTCCCCCCAGAGGAAAGAGCATAGAGCCAGGATGAGGGCTGTCCAACTCCAGATAGAGAGGGAAGAGATAGCCTTGGCTCAAGCTAAACTTGCTTTAGCAAGAGAAAGAACATTGTGTGGCTTAGATGCCACTGGTGGCAGCAAAGTTCCTAAAGAGAAAGACAGGGCCTATGATAATAGAAACCTGACAAAAAGTGTGCCCCCCTACAAGGAAGGGGATGACATCCACAAATGGATGACTGCTCTTGAGAGGGCCTGCATGGTACAGCAGGTCCCTGAGGATCGTTGGGCAGCAATTTTATGGTACTCCTTTTCTGAGAAAGGGAGGGATAGGCTCCTCACAGTTAGACCTGAGGATGCCAAAAACTACTCTGTCCTGAAGAGTGCTCTTATTGAAGGGTTTGGCCTAACCACTGAGCAATACAGGTTGTTGTTCAGAGACACCCAAAAAGCACAGACTCAGGACTGGACTGATTTTGTTGATTGTGCCACTAAGACTCGGGAGGGTTGGCTGCAGGGAAGTAAACTCTCAGACTATACAGGATTGTGCAATCTTATAATGAGAGAGCAGATCCTTAATAACTGTCAGAACCAGCTGTTGCATCAATACTTTATTGACTCTGATTTGACCTCTCCCCAATAATTGGGAAAGAAGGCAGACAAATCGGTCAGAATAAGGATTAAGCAGAAACCCCAGAACCATGGTGACCAGAAGAAAACAGACCAGAAGGGTGGGAATCAGAAAGATAAAGTAAAGGACCAGAAGTCTTCAGGCCCCCAAACTAGTAATAAGGAGGGTGGTTCCCAAAATGACAAAAAGAAAAAGAAGAATGATGGCCCAAAGAAACCTTGGTGTAATACCTGCAAATCAGTTTCACACTGGGGCAGTGAATGCACTAAGAAAAATCCAGTTCCTGCCACTGCAGCTCCTAAAGCAACTGCACCCCCTAGTACAGTCATCAGTGGTAGTGCACAACCTAAGGGGATAGTAGGGTTAACCCTGGGTACTGAGGTGGAATCTGGCCTAGTCAGAATCCCCACTCAGGCAGTTCTCCTATATGATGTGGACTTATCTTTGACCACTGCAGTAAGCCCCAGTAACCTGGGCAAATATAGGCAGACTCCCTTAATCAATGAGAAACTGGCTCAGGCCTACAGGGACACTTGTGCCAGTGTCACTATGGTGAAACCAGACTTTGTGGACCCTGGTCAGATTGTACTAGGTGAAAGTTACCTAGTGACCTATGCAAGCAACTCCACTACTTCACATAGTGTGGCTGTTATGAACTTCTCCTGGGGAGGGGTGAATAGCCTAAAGAAAGTTGTTGTGAGTGCAGACCTCCCAGTAGACTGTCTGTTAGGCAATGATCTTGAAAGCTCAGTTTGGTCAGAAGTGGAGTACAGGACTCATGCAGAAATGCTAGGGATTTCAGCTCATGTCCTTGCAGTGTCCAAGGTCTCAGGCTAAGAAGTGCCTTCCTGAACCAGTGTAGGATCTTGAAACATTAGATCAACCACAACCCAAGAGAAGGAGCAAGAGGGTTAAGGCTGTGCCTTCCCACTTGCCCAGGTTGAGGATCAAGTTTCATAGGAAACTGATTCTGCAGTCCAAGAGGAGACTGTCTCTGAGGAGCTTGAACCTGACCAGGATGAGTTTCTGGGGACTGGGGGACCCTCAAGGGCAGACCTGGGACAGGCCCAATTAGATTGCCCTTCACTTGAACCCCTCAGACAGCAAGCTGCTGCTGAGGCTGCAGGGAATGCTCAAGGTGCCCATAAAGTTTATTTGGATGAAGGACTCCTTTATTCAGAGGCTAGAGACCCCAAGCCTGGTGCCACCAGGAGGTTGGTTATACCTTTGAAGTTTAGGGGTTTCCTTCTCACCTTGGCCCATGATATTCCCCTTGCAGGACACTTAGGCCAGAATAAGACTTAAGACAGGCTTGTTCCACACTTTCACTGGCCTCACATGTCAGAAAATGTCAAGGAGTGTTGTCGCTCCTGTGTCACTTGCCAAGCCAGTGGTAAGTCAGGTGGCACAACAAAGGCCCCCCTGATACCACTACCTGTGGTGGGGGTACCCTTTGAAAGAGTTGGAATAGATATGATATTGTGGGTCCCATGGATCCTCGAACAGCATTTGGGCACAGATTTATACTGGTGGTAGTGGATCATGCCACCAGGTACCCAGAAGCAATTCCCCG
This sequence comes from Lissotriton vulgaris, assembly GCF_964263255.1. NCBI lineage: Eukaryota > Metazoa > Chordata > Amphibia > Caudata > Salamandridae > Lissotriton > Lissotriton vulgaris. The sequence goes on along the minus strand of NC_141688.1, from coordinate 246,821,463 downwards.
GAGGTCCACCACAGCACCTGTGGTGGCAAAAGCCCTCATTGCAGTTTTCTCAAGAGTGGGCTTTCCAAAGGAGGTTCTTTCAGACAGAGGTACCAACTTTATGTCTGGATACTTAAAAGCAATGTGGAAAGAGTGTGGAGTAAGCTATAAGTTTACCACACCCTACCATCCACAGTGCAATGGGCTTGTTGAAAGGTTCAACAAGACCCTAAAGGGAATGATAAAAGGTTTACCAGAGAAGCTTAGGTGGAAATGGGACATCCTTTTACCCTGCTTGCTCTTTGCTTACAGAGAGGTCCCACAGAAGGGGGTTGGCTACAGCCCTTTTGAACTTTTGTTTGGCCACCCTGTGAGGGGTCCATTGTGTTTGGTGAAGGAAAGATGGGAGTTACCTCTCAAAAAGCCTAAGCTAGATATTGTGGACTATGTACTTGGTCTCCGCTCCAGGATGGCTGAATACATGGAGAGAGCATCCAAAAACCTTGAGGCCAGTCAAGAATTACAGAAAGCTTGGCCTTTTGGCTGTTCTGGTTGAGTTCCAGCCAGGGCAGAAAGTGTGGGTGTTGGACCCAGTGGGCCCAGCAGCACTCTAGGACAAATGGACTGGACCCTACCCTATCATTGAGAAAAAGGGAGAAGTCACCTATGTGGTTGACTTTGGCACCCCTAGGAGCCCCCACAAGGTGCTCCATGTAAACCGTTTGAAAGCATTTGGTGACAGGGAGGACATGAGTCTCCTCATGGCCACAGATGGGGATCAGGAGGAAGAGAGTACCCTCTCCCAGACCTGCTTTCCCAGAACCCTGATGATGGTTCAGTTGATGGAGTAGCCTTGGCAGGCAGCCTCACTGAGCAGCAACAGGTGGACTGCAGACAGGTGTTGCAGGCCCACAGGCATATGTTTTCACTCACACCCAGCCAGACTAATTGGTGCACCCATGAGGTGGACACTGGTGACAGTCTGCTTGTGAAGAATAAGATCTACAGGCAACCTGACCATGTCAGGGATTGTATAAAGGCTGAGGTGCAAAAGATGTTGGAGCTTGGAGTGATTGAGCCATCAGAGAGCCCATGGGCTAGCCCAGTGGTCCTTGTGCCAAAACCTCATATCAAAGATGGAAAGAGAGAAATTAGGTTTTGTGTGGACTACAGAGGTCTCAATGCTGTCACTAGGACAGATGCACATCCCATTCCAAGAGCAGATGAGCTCATTGATAAATTGGCTTCTGCAAAGTTTCTGAGCACATTTGATTTGACAGCTGGCTACTGGCAAATCAGACTAGCTGAAGAGTCAAAAGCCAAAACAGCATTCTCTACCCCTAGTGGACATTATCAATTTGTGGTAATGCCCTTTGGTTTGAAGAATGCACCTGCCACCTTCCAAAGGTTGGTGAATCAAGTCCTTGCTGGTTGGATGACTTTTGCACAGCATATCTAGATGATATTGCTGTCTTTAGCTCCACCTGGGAGGATCACCTGATCCACCTGAAGAAGGTTCTGGAGGCCCTGCAAAAGGAAGGCCTGACTATCAAGGCTACTAAGTGCCAGATAGGGCAGAGCGAGATAGTGTACCTGGGCCACCTAGTAGGTGGGGGTCAGGTTCAACCACTGGAGAGCAAGATCCAGACCATACAGGACTGGGCTCCTCCAACTACCCAGACACAAGTCAGAGCCTTCTTGGGCCTGACTGGGTATTACAGAACATTTGTAAAGAACTATGGGTCCATTGTGACACCATTGAATGACTTGACATCCAAGAAGATGCCCAAAAAGGTTCAGTGGACAGTTAGCTGTCAAAAGGCATTTGATGACCTGAAGAAGGCCATGTGCTCTGCACCTATCCTGAAGAGTCCTGACTACTCCAAACAGTTCATTGTACAGACAGATGCTTCTGAGTTGGGGGTAGGAGCTGTGCTATCACAACTTAATCAAGATGGTCAAGACTAGCCCATTGCTTTTATTAGCAGAAGGCTGACCCCCAGGGAGAAACGTTGGTCAGCTATTGAGAGGGAGGCCTTTGCTGTGGTTTGGGCCCTGAAGAAGTTGAGGCCATACTTGTTTGGTACTCACTTCCTAATTCAGACAGACCATAAGCCCCTCTTGTGGCTAAATCAGATGAAGGGTGAAAATCCCAAACTGCTCAGGTGGTCCATTTCCCTACAGGGGATGGACTTTACAGTGGAGCACCGCCCAGGGACTGACCATGGTAATGCAGATGGTCTCTCCAAGTACTTCCACTTAGAACATGAAGACTTATCTGGTCAAGGTTAAGTTTAATGTCCCTGCGTTTGGGGGTGGGGGGGGGTTGTGTAGGAGAGTAGGGTCTGCTATCCTATGGTCACCCCAATTTTTGCTTTGTGCTTCACTGGTTTTTGACTTACTGAGGCTGTGGGCCTGCTAATCAGACCCCCAGCCTGCTGTTCTCTCTCTAAATTTGTAATACATGTGCTATAGGTATATACCACAATTGGAAATGGACTCCTTGTCAGCCCCTGTACCATGCACTATAGGTGCTCAGGGCATAGGTGCCACCAAGGCCTACCAGGGGCTGAAGCATAGCTTTTGCCACCCCTGGCTGGTTCTTAAATTGACACAACTGGCTGATCACTCAGCTGGGGCAAGTGGGTGTAATCACCCCTTGCTTAGATATAGTATACCTATATCTAAACCTATATCTGTACACATATAAACCTGTGAGTCACTCCTATGGAAGGCTTTATCAATCCTGGAGGCAGAGTTAAGTCAAGTCAAGTCAAGTCAAAAAGATTTATATAGCGCGCTACATACCCAGAGGGTCTCAAGGCGCTTATGGAGGGGTGGGGAATTACTTGTCGAATATCCAAGTTTTAAGTTGCTTTCTGAATGCTAAGTGGTTCTGAGTAAGGCGAAGGTGAGTGGGAAGGGAGTTCCAAGTTTTAGCTGCCAGGTAGGAGAAGGATCTGCCTCCCATGGTTGTTTTGTTGATGCGAGGTACAGTGGCAAGAGCTTGGTTGGAGGAACGTAGCTGACGGGAGGGGGTGTAGAAGGACAGTCGTGTGTTGAGGCAATCAGGTCCAAGTTCGTAGAGTGCTTTGTGTGCGTAGGTTAGGAGGCGGAAAGTAATCCTCTTATTTACGGGGAGCCAGTGGAGGGTTTTTAGATGACCAGAGATGTGTTCTTTACGCGGGATGTCTAGTATGAGCCTGGCAGAGGCGTTCTGGATGCGTTGGAGTTTTTTCTGGAGTTTTGCGGTGGTACCGGCGTAGAGGGTGTTTCCGTAGTCCAGGCGGCTAGTGACCAGTGCGTGGGTGACCGTTTTACGAGTTTCGGTGGGGATCCATCGAAATGTTTTTTTGAGCATGCGAAGAATGTTGAAACAAGACGAAGAAACGGCGTTGACTTGTCTGGTCATCGAGAGTGAGGAGTCCAGGATGATGCCCAGGTTCCGTGCGTGGTCTGTCGGGATGGGTGCCTTTCCAAGGGCCTCTGGCCACCAAGAGTCATCCCAGGCGGAGGGGGAGGTGCCTAAGATGAGGACTTCTGTTTTGTCGGAGTTCAGTTTCAGATGGCTGTGCTTCATCCACTCGGCTACTTCTTTCATTCCTTCGTGTAAGTTGGTTTTGGCGGTGTTAGGGTCTTTGGTGAGTGAGAGGATCAGTTGAGTGTCGTCAGCGTAGGAGATGATGTTGAGGTTGTGTTGGCGAACGATGGTCGCAAGGGGGCTCATGTATACGTTGAAGAGGGTGGGGCTGAGAGAAGATCCTTGTGGCACGCCACAAATGACTTCAGTGGACTCTGATTTGAATGGTGGGAGGCGGACTCTCTGGGTTCTTCCGGTGAGGAACGAAGTGATCCATTCCAGTGCTTTTCCTTGGATTCCGACGTTTCTGAGGCGCTGTAAAAGGGTGCTATGACAGACTGTGTCGAAGGCTGCGGAGAGGTCGAGGAGGATGAGGGCGACTGTGTCTCCGTTGTCCAGTAGAGATCGAATGTCGTCAGTTGCAGCGATGAGAGCGGTCTCAGTGCTGTGTTTGGCTCGGAAGACGGACTGTGAGGAGTCGAGGGATTTGTTGGTTTCGAGGAATGCGGCGAGCTGGTTGTTGACCGCTTTCTCGATGACTTTGGCAGGGAATGGAAGGAGTGAGATAGGGCAGTAGTTTTTGAGTTCGGTGGGGTCAGCTGTGGGTTTCTTCAGAAGGGCGCTGAGTTCGGCATGTTTCCAGCTTTCCGGGAAGGTTGCGGAGTTGAGGGAGCAGTTGATGACGTCTCGGAGGTGCGGTGCTATAATGGAGTCTGCTTTGTTAAAGATGTGATGAGGGCATGGGTCTGTGGGGGATCCAGAGTGGATAGAGTTCATCAGACGGATGGTGTCCTCAGTGGAGATAGGCTTCCAGTCGTTGAGGATGTTCAGGGGGGGTGGGGGTCCTGAAGGGGGTTGGGAGGGTTGGTCTTCGGGTCAGTTGTCGAAGCTGTTGTGGATGTCTGCAATTTTGTTGTGGAAGAATGAGGCTAGGGAGTCGCAGAGGGCTTGTGAGGGGGTGATGTCGTTGGCGTTGGCCGAGGGGTTGGTAAATTCCTTGACGATGTTGAATAATTCCTTACTGTTGTGGGCGTTGTTATCTAGTCTGTCCTTGAAAGCGGCTTTTTTGGCGGTCCGGATCAGTTGGTGGTGTATGCGGGTGGCGTTTTTAAAGGTGTCCTTGGTGCTGGTGGTTGGGTCTTTTTTCCAGGCCTTCTCAAGGGAGCGGCAGAGTTTCTTGGATTTCTTAAGATCATCGTTGAACCAGGAGGCCTTCTTGCTGCCTAGTTTGATTTGTCGTTTTTTCAGTGGTGCTAAGATGTCGGCGCTGTTGGATAACCATTGTGTGAGGTTGGTGGCTGCTTGGTCTGGGTTTGCAGAGTGGGCTGGGGGGTTTAGAAGAAGCGATGAGGAGATCTGGTCGATGGTGATTTTGTTCCAGTTTCTTTGCAGAGTGGGTTGGGGGTGGTTGTTGGAAGTGGGTTTGTTGTAGGTGAAGTGAACGCAGCTGTGGTCAGTCCAAAGGAGAGCTGTGGTGTGGCTGAAGGAGACATGTTTGCGGGAGGTGAAGATAGGGTCGAGTGTGTGACCTGCGATGTGGGTGGAGGTGGTGACAAGTTGTTTAAGTCCGAGGTTGGCGAGGTTGTCCAAAAGGGTGGTGGTGTTGCGGTCGTTGTTTTTTTCAAGGTGAAAGTTGAGGTCGCCCAAAAGGATGTAATCCTCGGAGGGGAGCGCGTGTGGAGTGATGAAGTCTGTGATGTCTTCACTAAACTTTGCGCGGGGTCCTGGTGGCCTGTAAAGGAGGGTGCCTCTGAGTGTGGTTTTGGGGTCGATGTGGATCTGGAAGTGAAGGTGTTCAGAGTTGGCGAGGTTGACGTCTGGACTGGTAGAGATGCGGATGGATTTCTTATGGACGACAGCGATACCTCTTCCTGTGTGGCCGGTACTGTCCTTGCGTGTGATCTTATAGTCTTCTGGGATGGCAATGGTGATGTCTGGGGCAGAAGAGGCGGTTATCCATGTTTCTGTTAGGAAGGCGACGTCCGGAGAGATGGTGTCTAGTAGATTCCAGAGGTCAATGGCGTGCCTGTGGACCGATCGGGTGTTGAGCAAGATGCATTGTAGGTGGTTGGGGTCGGATATCTGTTGTGTGATCGTAGCGGAGTTGTTGTCGGTGCCGTTGAATTTGCAGGAGTTGCATGAGAAAGGTCCGTGGGTGTGTCCAGGAGCGGCTTGGACGCAGTTGGGGGAGCGGCCGGGGTTAAGGGCTAGGAGGGTGGTGGCATCGTAAGTAATGCGTGAGGGGAGGGCATTGCGAGGACCAGGGGGAATGGCGCTGGGTGCGGTCCAGGCGCGGACGGGCGTAGACGGGCTTACCTTTGGCGCACCTTCGGCGCGACTGGGGCGCGAATGCTGCGCGGAAGGTCATCTGTCATATATGAATGGTGGAAAGGGGGAGGGGCGAGGGCGGTTCAGCTGGGAGGCGGGGCGGGCTCACGAGGACGCAGACCAAGGACAACAACCAAATAAACAAGATGGCAGTGGGGGGAGGGCAGAGCACAGCGCCGGGGGTAATCGCGCACTAAAGTTGATATAATGGCAGCGGAAGCGAGGCGGATCAGCGCCCAGAGCTATACAATACAGACAAACTTATTTTAAAAATACTATACAGTTGCAGCAGAAGCGAGGCGAAGCAGCGCCCAGAGCAATACAATACGGACACACTTTTAAATATACAATACAGTTGCAGCAGAAGCGAGGCGAAGCAGCGCCCAAAGCACTACAATACAGTCAGCTTTTACGATACCAGGTCTCGCCAGGGAGACTGGGGAGCGACCTCTCACCAAGCAGCAATGAGGGGATCACAGCGCTTCCAGGTACGGGAGCGCTGTAAATACACAGTGGGAGGGCGATTCAGCTGGGAGGCGGGGCGGGCTCACGAGGACGCAGACCGAGGACAACAACCAAATAAACAAGATGGCAGTGGGGGGAGGGCAGAGCACAGCGCCGGGGGTAAACGCGCACTAAAGTTGATTTAATGGCAGCGGAAGCGAGGCGGATCAGCGCCCAGAACTATACAATACAGACAAACTTATTTTAAAAATACTATACAGTTGCAGCAGAAGCGAGGCGAAGCAGCGCCCAGAGCAATACAATACGGACACACTTTTAAATATACAATACAGTTGCAGCAGAAGCGAGGCGAAGCAGCGCCCAAAGCACTACAATACAGTCAGCTGCTGTCGGGAACAACTCCCTAAGCTGATCCGGGATAATGCCATACCATATACTCTTAAGTGCCTTATAATCCTCGCGGCTATATAGCAACTTTGGTTTGGCTTTATCAAAACATGTTGTGTAAGGTGTCATACGAATTGGAATACTACCCCCTCGCCAGTTCTGGCGACGGGGGCTTGCATTCCACCCTTCTAGAGGGAGAAGACATGTTACTTTACTGAAACGCGGTTGATTTAAAATGAGCCTCAGATCCACAAAATGGATGCCTCTGCCACAGACACGGGTCTGGCCTCCTGCTGCTGACCGAAACTCAGCAAATGGTGGCCTGGACAAAGGGTTTCCTGTCGCAGGGCGGTGTCAAACCACCCCAGACAGGAGATAGTGGATTGTAGCAGGGAGGTTTCAAAGAAACCAGACACTGCCTGGGGAGCACAAGGCTGCCCTTGCATAATCCGGCCAAACCGGTTCTGGGGCACACCAGCCCCAGTCCCAGCGTGGCCTGGATCAAAGGAAAGGGGTGTAACCACCCCCTTCCTGGGTCCCTCCCATAGGAGGGGACCTAGCAGGATGTCCAGCCCACCAGATTCGAATAAGAGTGGGAGCAGTGCCAATGCAACTCAGATCATCCTGAAGAAACATAAGAAACGAATTCTGGACCCTTCGACATCCTACTCAACTTAGAAGACTGAAGAATCTCCCTTGTGGTCAAGGAGTGACCACCCTGTGCAAACAGGCACCATCCAGCCCTAGACCCTTGCTTTGTTGCAGTTCCCGCCGGAACTCGAGCGACAGAGATCAACGAGACTAAGCTTGCCTGCTTTCTCACAGCCCGATCCACAGTCCCTGCAGAGCTGAGACCCGTGGAGGCGACCTGAAGCGTGGGGCACGCCATATTGAAAAGGCCACAAGATGCTGACCGTTCAGCCCACGAGTGACCCTCGAAGCTGTACACCGGGGTTTGAGAAGCCCCAACCCTGAGCTACATTTGCACCAAAGCTACCCCCTCCACACTCGACGAGTGCTGCGTGGGGTCCTTCTGCTTGTGTTGGCTCGATGCGTTGGCCCGGTCACTTGCCAGCTGGCTTGTGGCCCATTTGCCAACAAAAACTTGAAAACGACTTGCTTTTCTGGTTGCCCCAGATGTGCACCAGCTCCTGTAAAAAGGAGCCCCCACTCTGACCCTCCTGGTCTGAGTGAGAAGCAATCTCCCGGTTCCGCGTGGATTGCTTTTGTCAAGTGCTGTTTGCTGCAATCTTGAAGCCGACAGTGCTGACGGCGAGGGCCTGCGTGGGACAGATTGTGACCTGCACCTGGACGTCGCAGATGCCCCAGAGCCCACGTGACAGCGGAGAGAAGCCTCTCAACAACCATCTGATTGCGCCCGACATTGCCTGGTTCCGTCCTGGTTCCACCCTGGTCACTACTGAGTGACCCAGACTCTGTCCCCTCTGCTTTCAGATTCATCTCGACTTCGATCCACCCTTGGATCACACCGGACACTTCTGCTTCCCATCGCCTGCAGCTTCTCCAGCTCCAAGCACCAAGAACCTGCGTGTCAAAACCCGACGCCACTTCGACCCTGTGCACCCAATTCCTGTGGGTGAGGTAACATTGCAACGCCGGTGTTCCTACACTGGTACACACCTCTAGGGTCTGTGTCTTAAGTTTTGTTCCTCTAGGTTCAGCGGAAGTATCTTTAAACTAACTTTGTGTAACTTTTACGCACCATTGACATTGTATTGGTGCAAGCCGCACTTTACGTACTGCACCCGAGTCCTGCGGGTTTCTCCTGACTTCAGCATTGCTAGTCCTGACTGCTCCCAGCGATTCTCTAGGCCCTAGGCCTAACCACTGTTCGATTGGTATCTCTTATACCATTTTTTTAGTATATAGTTTGAGTGGCCACCCGCCCTCATCCATAATTGTGCAACTTTGTATGTTATACTGTGCTTTTGAGTTAACGCTTGTGCCCCTTTGCTCATAAAGAGTACTGGGGATTAATTTAGAAATAAACACATATGTTTTTATAATACATACGTGTGTGGTGTCCTTTCATTTGGTATTACAGGATTGTATGTGGTAAAACAGTTTGCTTAACACGACCTCTTAAGTTAAGCCTTTAAGGCTACTTAGTCCATGCTACCCCTAGGATAGCTTGTCTACAAGGTTGACTTACAACCAGACACCATAAGGGATTGTTTGGACTGATTCAAGGTGGTTCCAGAATTGGAAACACCACATATCAGGCCAACTTCTCAAATTGGCCCCCCCTTGTCCTTGGCTGGCTAGTCTTGCCCTGCCCCTGCCTTGCTTTTTGCTGCCTGCCCGGTGGGCCCGCCTCAACTACCTCTCTGGGGGTGCAGCCTTCAGGTCAGTTGGGTGGCAGCTCCAGGAACAGAACTGGGGCTCGGCTGGGAGGCATTGGAGGGTGAGCAGGGCGGGTATTGGAAATGCAATTGGCCTCGCATTTGTTTGAGTTGGAGCGCCTCCCTGGATGGCGCGGAGTGTTTCCTCGGTGGCCTGTCCAGCAGTGTCCCCATTGCTGATGGTGAATATGGAGGCGTTCCCAGGTCTCCACAGAAGAGATTGAAGGGAAGTGGCTCAGGAGTGTTTGGGGGTGGATGTGCGTGTAGAGAATGACAGAGTGCTTTTTTTGTTGGTTTAATGTGACACAGGATAGACCTGGCTTGGCAGTTCGGGCTGGACTGTTCCCATGAGGCATAGGGTCAAGACAGATTTGCATATGGCCAGGTTTAAACTGGGGTGCCATTGGATAAATGAGTCCTATTCAATTGGGTGAACTGATAATTATGGCTGAGATACCCGCCACCCCCTCTCAACACAATCCCCAAAGGAGGGAAACCGGAAACAGTTCTTGAAGTTTTTTGGAAGAGGGAGGGAGTGACCCTCCCGGCCGTATTTATTAAAACAAAAATTAAAACATTATATTAATGTACAATTTCATTACCACATTGCGATGTTTGGCTAACCTTAACAGATTCTCTAATACAGAGGTTCTCCTAGCCGAACTAACATCCTACAAAACATTGACTTGAAATTTTGAAATTGTACATCCTAACGTTTAAGGGCCAACGGCAAGGTCGTAACCGGTGTCAAGATCCCTAACCAGAAATACCCCCCCCACTTGGGAGGGGCGACAGGACTGAGGCGTACCTCCAGTGCAACTACCAATTTCCCTTGACTTGACGGGGGCACCAATAAACTCGACGCCATTTAAAGGTCGTTCGAGGACTCGTGTGAGGTATCTAGAAGGTAGCGTAGACCTCCCCCCAAACCCCACACAACTTACCACATCTGCCGTCGCAGACGTCACTGGCCCCGGGAAATTCCCCAGGAGGGGGCTGTAACCCCTCCTACACAGGAAGGGGCCTTGACCGCCTTTCCTTTTCTTTCGGCGACCCATCCTTAGAAGGGACCGCCTCCCCGTTGAGGGGCCAATGGCCACCTCTCCCGAGCGCTCCCATCCGTGTTGGGTGACGCCCACTCATAGGGATCTTCCAATTAGTGCTCACCGATCATGACCTTACCGCCCGACCAAAATAAATACGACAATGCTAACTAAATTACTAAATGACTAACTATGAAAAGACAGTAGCAAAAACCACTTTATTAAAAGCATGCTTACTGATAAACACAAAAGCAGAAATACTTTATTTGCAAAACATAACACAAATTGACCAGACTTTATTGCATACTCAAAGTCATCACGATAATCACCATAACCTGTAAACGAAAATCAGAGTTATCCATCAAATTTTTATTCAGACATTATTAAAACCACTTGCTGTCTTCAGGGGCTGGTGGGTGGGTCAAAATTGGCTCTTCGTTCCGTCTCGAGCTCACGTGCAGCGAGGAGGTGCAGCTTCAGAGCACAGGAACAAGAGGATGCCTTCGGGTCTTGCGTCCCCTTTTATCCGTCTTCAGGGCGGGCGTAAACCCGCCCCTGCCTGCCCCGAGGGCGTGGCCAGCCGCGTCAGTGTCTAGGCCAGCCCACTCTAGGGCGGGAAAAAGCGCGCCCCGGCTACGCCGCTTCGGGCATACCAGCCGAGACACGCCTCCCGCCCAAGATGGCTTCCCGGGGGGATCGTGGTACTCTGCCATACGTGCGGGGGGACCGAGTGGTCGCCCCTTTCCATATGGCTGAGATACCCGCCACCCCCTCTCAACACAATCCCCAAAGGAGGGAAACCGGAAACAGTTCTTGAAGTTTTTTGGAAGAGGGAGGGAGTGACCCTCCCGGCCGTATTTATTAAAACAAAAATTAAAACATTATATTAATGTACAATTTCATTACCACATTGCGATGTTTGGCTAACCTTAACAGATTCTCTAATACAGAGGTTCTCCTAGCCGAACTAACATCCTACAAAACATTGACTTGAAATTTTGAAATTGTACATCCTAACGTTTAAGGGCCAACGGCAAGGTCGTAACCGGTGTCAAGATCCCTAACCAGAAATACCCCCCCCACTTGGGAGGGGCGACAGGACTGAGGCGTACCTCCAGTGCAACTACCAATTTCCCTTGACTTGACGGGGGCACCAATAAACTCGACGCCATTTAAAGGTCGTTCGAGGACTCGTGTGAGGTATCTAGAAGGTAGCGTAGACCTCCCCCCAAACCCCACACAACTTACCACATCTGCCGTCGCAGACGTCACTGGCCCTGGGAAATTCCCCAGGAGGGGGCTGTAACCCCTCCTACACAGGAAGGGGCCTTGACCGCCTTTCCTTTTCTTTCGGCGACCCATCCTTAGAAGGGACCGCCTCCCCGTTGAGGGGCCAATGGCCACCTCTCCCGAGCGCTCCCATCCGTGTTGGGTGACGCCCACTCATAGGGATCTTCCAATTAGTGCTCACCGATCATGACCTTACCGCCACAGGCCGGATAGTTGACCGGCTATCCGGCCCCCCACAAAGCTCCTACCTAAAGGTCATGTTTTAACGTTTTTAACCATGCTAAGAAGTCTCCTATGAGTAACTCATTCCCCACCCGAGACAAATGCACACCATCCCCCAAATACATACTGTCATCACTAATACAGCCATGCGAAATAGAATGCAATGTCCTGGAACGGAACAACCTACTCACTTTGTTATTAAGCTTTCTAACAGAATGATTCAAAGCATGAATAGAAATAGCCCCTCACCACACCTTTCGTGGGATCATATGGGACCACGCAATTATGCACCCCGGAACTCTCCTCGCCAACCAACTTACAGTGGAAAGCATTGCCTCCAGGAGAAGTCGTCTACCGGTGGTGACCAAATCATTGCCCCCTAGATGTACTATGACTATAGACGGCGGTGACCTCGTCCGCCCTAACAAACCCTCGAAAAATGTTTGAAACTGGTCAATACAGAGACCGCCTCTTCCGTAGAAGGACACCCTGTACCCGTATTCCCCAGCTACGTGAATCATGTCACCTGCTTTGAATACGTCCGCGGCACGCCTCACGTGTGAGTGGCCCACGACCCACACCTCCTTTTTCACAGCCGGTGATGTCTGACCGCTGGCCCGGTGTTGGGTCGACTGCATAGTCCGCCCCGCCTCGTAGGCTTGCGCAACTGAAAACCAAACAAAAACAAGAGGCGTGAGTACATCATTACAGCTTCACAACATGTGTAACCGCACATACCTCTTATAACAATTGGAGGACCAACGCCCCACTCGTTTCACTTGTTCAACATTAAGACCCCTAGCTGTAGCTTCTGTAGCAGCCCCTATCCGAAAGGAATGGGTCCCAAACTCGCCCGGGTTCAAGCCCGCAGCGGCAATTGACATCGCAAGCACCCGCTGAAACTGAAATTTCGTCAGTGGGGTGGCGTCCGCGTGTCTCAACAAGGTCCCCCCCCATGATGCCACCCTTCGTGCTAGGTATTCTTCTAAACACTTTACCGGACACATGGAGGACCCGGGAATCCTGCGTATGATTATGCAGTCACCCATCCCACCTTGATCGGTCTTGGACCTGACAAAGGAGACAGTCATTGTCTCACCTCTGATCTGAACATGTTCCTGGCACAAACCCCCTGTCACATCCTGTTTGTTCCTTGCCACCAGTCCGCTTACCCGCATCGCCCCATGAAATGCCAGCGTAAAAGCGGCTCGGAACAACACTGTCTCAAACTGAGATGAACATGTGGAAGGGAGTGTGGCCAACAACTGGGCCAACCTATCCAAACCTATCGGGCGCCTCTCATCTACTCTGCGACCTTCAAGGCGTTGCCACCCACGCAGCGCTTTCTGTACCACGAAAGACGCTGTCGGGTCCTGGATACCATGAGCCCTGGCAACAAAGGAAATGGCAGCACGATGCCTCTGGGCCGTAGCCACCGATTTCCCAGCCCTACGTAAGGACATCAGAAAATTCACTACCCATTCCTCGTGGCCCCACAGCCCCTCTCTATCGGGCCCCAAAAAGGCTAAATAGGACCGAAACGCCCCTTCATATGCCTTCCTCGTCCTTGGTGCTAGACTCTCTCCCACGAGGTGACGAAGTTCGGGGCACCGAGAGACCAGAGAGCTTCGGGAAAGGGTGCCGGCTCTGGGTCCGCTGTGGGAAGGAAACCCGAGAAAGCCTGCATATGAAAACGAGACAGTGCATCAGCCGCCTGATTCATTACCCCCGGGACATGTTTTGCTCTGAATAGCACATTCAGTTGCATACACAGTAAAACAATTTCTTTGAGCAGTCTTAAAATCATTTTACATCGTGCAGCCTGGCTATTGATGCACTCGACCACGGTCATATTGTCAGACCAAAAGATCACAGAGTGATCTTTGAACCCTTCGGGCCAGGTTCTCAGGGCCACCAAAATGGGGAAAAGTTCAAGGAAAGCAATATTACTTGTCAGACCATTGTCATGCCACCATGTCGGCCACCTTTGTGCCGACCATTTTGTGCCGAAGATGGCACCAAAACCTATGCTACCTGCTGAATCGGTCCATAGCCCCAGCTCTTCCGAGGACACGGCTGGTTTGTTCCAGACGACTCGACCATTAAAGTCCGCCAGGAATGCTAACCAAATGCGCATGTCCTGGCGGACCTCAGCCGATAGTCTCGTGCGATGATGGCCCTCCTTTAGGCCGACCATAGCTTGGGCAATTGAACGGGAGAAGGGGCGGGCCATTGGTATTACCCTCAGGGCAAAATTCAACTGTCGCACCAACTGCTGTAATTGATGCAGCGTAACTTTAGATCCATTTATACACACTCGGAGGGCTGCCCTGAACTTTAACACTTTGTCAGCTGGCAAACGAAAACAACCCTCACTGGAGTCTAACTCGATCCCCAGAAACTCAAGGCAAGTCGTAGGACCCACCGTCTTACCTGGTGCCAATGGCACACCAAACTGCTTCATTAACATACAAAATTCGGCCAAGGCCCGGCCACATTCGAGATCCCCGGCTGCCCCAAGGAACAGAAAATCATCAAGGTAATGCATTACATGGTGGAAACCCGTCTTCTTTGTGAAGACCCATTGTAGAAAACTACTGAATTTCTCGAAATAGGCACAAGATATAGAGCACCCCATCGGCATACACTTATCCATGTAATAACAACCCTGAAACATGAAACCCAGGAGACGCTGGTCGTCTGGGTGTACCGGGAGCAATCGGAACGCTGACTCGATATCTGACTTCGCCATCAGCGCCCCGGGCCCCAGGCGATTCAAAATGGCTACGGCCTCATCGAAGGATGCGTACCGCACCGAACATACTTCCGGATCTATTGCATCGTTAACAGAAAGACCACGTGGAGCTGATAAATTATGAATCAATCGGAACTCACCCGGGTCCTTCTTGGGGACCACCCCTAAAGGAGAACAAACAAAATCTTGCACCGGGGGTACACTAAACGGGCCGGCGACCCGACCTCGAGTAACCTCTTTCCGGATCTTATCCTGTACCACGGTCGTATGCTGCAGGACCGAAAGTTGATTTTTACACTTCTCCACACCCTGAAAGTCCCCTACCGGGATGCGGAAACCATACGAAAATCCGTTCCGCAGCACCCCAGCAGAAGTACGATCCGGGTATTCACTGAGCCAGGGAATCATCGCCAAGGTATCAATCGGGGTAGGTAAAGGCGCCCCTCGGACTATGTTAGACCTGTTTGGCGCCTCCTCTCCCCCCGTTATCACCCGTTTTGGCTCTGCACGTGGACTCAGGATGGGGCGACCCGCACCCACTACATTCATGTTTAAATTTACACGATCCCTGGGGCCTAGTACATTTACCTCTGTTGAAATTAAAGCACAACCCCCTTTTTCCTGTATTGCCGGCAGGTCTCGACTGATCGTCGGTACCCGTACCTGAACGAAAGGGCGTCCCCCCATATTGGCGGGAGGATTCGCCAACATTACTTCCTACCAATGGCATTTTCAACATACCTGTCTCCTTCATTTTATCCCATGTCAAAGAATCATAACAATCCCAGGTCAAGCTTTTATTATGCTCTTTAGCCTTTCTAAAAAGATTATCGTAGCAAAACCAATGGTTACCCTGGTATGATGTCGAGTACCCCATGATTCGCGACTGATAGGTCGGCAACTCGGAAAGCAACTCGGGCCTACGTTCCCCCAATATCGACGTAAAGATTCCCCATGCATTGCCCCAATTGCCAATATTTTCATTCACTTTAAAGGCGGCCATTTTTGCGCGCCAAACACTCGGATGCATGAGGTCTTTCTGACCCTTAACATGCTCCACTTCATAATGATCAACAAGCAACGAGAAGATGTTCACATATTCCCCTGCCCAAATCTTCTCCTTAATTGCCAAAGGCACATGTTGACCCAACCTTTCTCTACGAGAGGGTGCTGACTCATCCCTCGCAATCGGCAATGGCCGCTTACCTGCACCGGACGCTGCCTCTGCGGTCGCAATCGTCCCTTGTGGCTTGTCAACTACTGCAACCGGCGCGGACACCTTGGCTGCTTCCCGTTTCTCGCGCAATTGCTTCATCAGCGCCTGCGCCTCGGCAGCCGTGGCGCCCTCACTACTTTCGCCCAACCACGCTGCAAGTTGTGCTGCCAGCTCGGGCGGCATATCTTCATTGGACACCGGGGTGACCACCACGGGAATCGGATTCCCCTCCGCCGGTACTGGGGTTGGCGCTTCGAGCGGGGTACAGGGAACCGGGACGTCTCCCCCAGCTGGTCCCCTCCTTGGCCTCTTGGCTCTCCCTCCTGGAGCTGCTCCAGCCGACGGACGTTCCGGCCCCCCTTCCCCGTCTCTCTCCGCCACCCGCTTCTTTAGCTCGGTCATCTCCTTCATGAGGACCCGAACCATCTGTTCGGTCGTCATTCTCTTCCCGCCTTTCTTGGGCATTTCTCCGACAGAGTATCTGTAAGACAAAAGAAAGATTACAACGCTCAAAATTGGCTCTTCGTTCCGTCTCGAGCTCACGTGCAGCGAGGAGGTGCAGCTTCAGAGCACAGGAACAAGAGGATGCCTTCGGGTCTTGCGTCCCCTTTTATCCGTCTTCAGGGCGGGCGTAAACCCGCCCCTGCCTGCCCCGAGGGCGTGGCCAGCCGCGTCAGTGTCTAGGCCAGCCCACTCTAGGGCGGGAAAAAGCGCGCCCCGGCTACGCCGCTTCGGGCATACCAGCCGAGACACGCCTCCCGCCCAAGATGGCTTCCCGGGGGGATCGTGGTACTCTGCCATACGTGCGGGGGGACCGAGTGGTCGCCCCTTTCCAATTAAAATGTATCATATTGTGTTCGAACATCTCTGCATGGAAATAGCACTGAAGATGCTGGGTGCTTTTATCGAAAGGGATAGTGCTAATGTATAAAGATGTTGTCATGATTACTTCTGATTTGCTAAAGAATTGATTAATGTGATCGTGCTATGACGAATCTGGAGTTTATCTAATTTGTTATGGAAGAATGGTGTTATAAAAAAATCTTGATTCTGGTGGTGGGCCAGATTTTTCCGATACATTCTTGATTTATTGGGAATATTCTTCAACACTTTTTCTGATTTTGCTGCTCAATTTTCAATTAGAATGATTTCAGATTTTTTAATACTCTGTAATAACTCCTCATGTGAGCCATAATTGAATTTAAAGTGTTCCACGTGATTTTGTGATCTAGAACTAAGTTATTGAGTGGTGGCAGTTACGTTTTTTGATACTCTACTATACTGATGTCATCCTTCAGAGAACGACTGGACAATAACACCCACAACAGCAAGGAACTCTACAATGTCCTAAAAGAGCTCTCCAACCCCAACGACAGCAACAACGACATCACGCCTTCTCAAGACCTCTGCAACTCTCTGGCCACCTTTTTTCACCGTAAGATTGTCGACATACACGACAGCTTCGGCGCTCAGAACACGTACCCCACCATGGAAGCCTACACCCCCCACCACCACCATGTGTGCCTGGACTTAGGTCAGCACGGAAGATACCACCCACACATGGGCATCCGCAGACATTTTTCCAGGGGGGGAGCAAAACGGTAACATCGTCACCATTCTCCGACATGATGTGTGCCAGGTGGGGCACAAGAAACACTGGTGCGCAGAACTGGGATAGACTCAATTAAATGCCAGGAATCCAGGACATGTGAATGACCCTGCCACAGGCCAACAAACACCGCCTGTAGGGAAAACGCTAAACATTCTGACAAGTTGCTTTATCTCGGTCTCCTAGGTGAGCACCCTTCAGGGTCCTCGATCCAACACCAAATAAGGCTGTCTTCAGCACTCAATAATTTAAAACAGACTATGATTAAAGCACCAGATTAAATATACTGTATGCACAGTGTATGTTAGGGATTATTTGTAGCGCACATATTTGCCAATGTTGGCTTCTTGGCGTTAGAATTCATGATAACTTTTACCCAAAGTTAAAGCACAACATCAGTCAGTAAAAAATAATGCAGCAATCACACACGCTGGTGATTCGCCAAGGAGTGCTCCCTTTACTAGAATTCCCCGGGCATTGCTAATTTTACACACATTCAATTAATTGATACAAAATAAAATGTATGGGTCCAAATTTTAGCAATTTTTTTTAAAAGAAACCTAGACTCCCTCTACTTGTAGTCAATGTCAAACTGTCAACGTGCGCACATTTAGGGATACAATAATGGCCAGCTCCCTTATACGGAAGCCCTGCACCATAAAAGTGTGGCACTACGGAGCCCACAGCGGCGGCACATCACAAGTCTAGGGATGCTGAGTCTTACACAGTGGTCGAGTGGGGTAAAAAAAGTAGGAGAACAGTGGGCAGAGAATCAGAGGGCCAGAATAATCCAAGGATTGGATGTGTGGGTGGAGCCCAATTTTTTGTATTTGTTTGGCATTTCACTGCCCAGTTTAATCAACCAATGGATACACATGATTATTTAAGGTAATAATGAGTTATTGAGATTGAAATATATTTTTCAAAGTATGCTTCTAATCACAGAATGTACTAAATGCGATAAAATGTGGAAACACAAGCCATTTGTCTCTGAGCCATGGAGTTTCTGTCATCAGTACTTCTCCCTTTCTCCACAACAGCAGTTCAAACATGAAAGCAAAATATCCTAATTTGCAAATGTTTTCTCTAAAATTATGGTTCTGCCATGTTTGCCTCATAATGCAAGATCTGCTGCATGATCTGACCATTTAAACTAATACATTGTTTGTAGCTCAAACACATAAAAAGTTAATAAAAAAGGTGACTTGTGTTGCTGCGGAGTGGATGGCCTATTGAAAAGGTTGACTGGTCACCTTTCTCACTGCTGCGCTTGTATGTTAGACGGGTACTAATAAGGCAACATCTTTCCAGAGACTGTTAGCATGTGTACACACGTCAAAATAATAAAATATCTGACAATATACTGCATTACGTTGCAGCCTTTTTATTAAAGCATAAGTTAGTCAACACTACAGCATACTTTTGTCATCCTTTGCTGCATAATTCAATCCAGTAGCCCCACAGCAGGCAGCACATGTTAAAAGTGCTTGTAAATGAAGCAGGGAGACTGTGAAGTTTGCAAACTTAGTTTGGTGTGCGTGCAAATCCTGCATTGCCAATCCCTGGTGAGTTGCAGCTACTACTGCTGAAACAAGGCCAACGAAGGTACCTATGAGTGAGGCAGACTGGCCTCAAGGGCAGGGCCAGCCATAGCACTGGTGGTGTCCTGTGCATTAATGTTTGTTAGTGCCCCCCAATGACCACCTCTGCCATGGATTCTCTCACTACCACCCTTTAACTGTGCCCCCCAAGTCGCCATAACAACTCTCTCTCACATGCATTTAATTTGATTTACAGCACCAATCATACCATTGTAGGGTGTCAGAGCACTTTACATTACACACATTACACAGAGACAATCAATGTATACATGTGTAAATCACGGTATAGGAAATGTTACATAAGACTAAGGACTACAAGGTGTAGGAGTCACATGACAACCATACTAGTAGCCTATATAGTTTTATAGTGATTGGTCCGGAGAAACACAATACCCCGAATTTAAAACGTAATACCATGGTTGGGAGTTCTACTTGATAATCAGAATTGATTTCTGTCCAAAAGAACACTTTTTGGGACATTAGGATGAACAAAGACTGAGGTGGGGAGAATATAACGCTCTAATTTATACCATGCAGTTTGTATGCAGCTCTTAGATGACAGTTAATAGCTCACCGTTCTAAGTAAGGATTTTTACTTATAAACTGCAAATAACAAAAGGATCTCTCTTACAAAAGCAGTAGCCAACTGACCTATTTACATTATGTGCACTTTGTGATCTGCATGGCACATGTTCTTTGCAGCCGGTACATTAACCCTCTGAGCTACCTTTCAATGATCAAAACTTCCACTAAACAAAATTCTGATCTCTCTCTGGGAAGAACATTAATCACCAGAGTCATCATGACATTTTTATTGTTGCCGAAAATTGCTGGAGGCCAGGAAGGAGGTAGCAAGCGTTTTTAAAACGTACTTGCAAACATGATGCCTCCACCTAAAGTCAGCACCAGGTGCGGTCACACTGGTTGCACTGCCCTAGAGCTGGCCATTCACAAGGGTCCTGTAACCTCAGTGACTGTTGTTCTAGGGTGTGCTGCTTCCAGGCCTGCCTGCAAGACTGAAGGTGAACTTCAGTATGGATAATGGTGGACAAGCCTTGAAGGTTAACCTACACTTGTCATGCTAGGGTCCACCTGCTGGTGCGAAGACACCAGGGCTTCTAAGGTCTAAGCATGTGATTGTGATCTTGCAGGAGAGTGGTATGGTGGGCTGGTTATTAAGGCTGAACCTGGTTCCCAGTTCCAAATTCAGCAGCTCTGACCATAGTGCCACATCCTCTCACCCTACTGAACACCATACTGCCCCACTGAGAAAAAATCCCACTGTCTTCAACTGCAACCCAATTGTTGCCCGCTATAAATACCTGGATGCGGCTCAATTTAAATTACTCACTAGACAAGAGCAATATGCGGCCTACAAAAAAAAAAAGTAATAACATCCTGGAAAAAGCAAACACTTATAGGGAATGCAAAATTTTGCAAACCATGGAAAATGTAAGTAGGAACAACATGGTTACCCTTAATGCTTTTACACTCACTATTCAGAAATCAGTGAGTGCTTTTGCCTGAAAAGTTAAGGACACACTACAGGGCCCTGAATGGACCCATTTCAATGTCCATTGCTTATATCCTTACAAAACGTAAGCAGTATGGTAAAAAGACCACATCCCTGGACGCAGAGCCGCCGCCCGCAGCACACATTTTGTTTGCCGATCCACACATTGCAGTACCTCCAGGATTGGTCCACTAGTACCTAGTCCAGGGAAAACAAAGACAAGAAAACAAAAATAGCGCTTCACTGGCAAACTCTGTAAAAGTGGCGCTAATGTGTTTTGGTGTGAATAAAATCAGTTTGGGCAGTTTGCTACCACTCTGTCTTATTTTATTTAGTTATTTATCTATTTTTCGTATTTTTAGCCTTTTGTTCCCAATGCTGCACTATGGAATTAAAATTTCAGAAAAATACGACATTTCCAGCAAAAGCATCTTTCTTTTTTGGATCCATTTCACAGGGAAGCAAATAAATGAAAGGAGAGGAAAGAGAGTGAGAACCCCGTCTGGAAGTCACGGTTTTCATTGGTCTCCGGAGGGAGGGCAAGGAGGGGCGCTCCAGGGGGGGGCAAGTGCCCCTCCTTGCTCCCCCCTGCGGACGCCCATGCACCCACACGATGAACACCATCCACTCGGGCTCCCCAGCCGATCCTTGCCCACACCATATCTTCAACAAAGCTGACTCCATCATCGCACCCAAACTTCGGGACATCATCAACAACTCCTTCATATCCGCCACCTTCCCGGAGAGCTGGAAGCACGCAGAGATCAGCGCCCTCCTGAAGAAACCCACCTCAGACCTCAAGAACTTCCGCCCCATCTCGCTCCTCCCCTTCCCTGCAAAAGTCATAGAGAAAACCGTCAACAAACAGCTGACAGCCTTCCTGGAGACGTACGGCTCCCTTGACCCATCGCAGTCTGGATTCCGATTGAACCACAGCACCGAGACCGCCCTCATCGCGGCCACCGACGACATCCGGACCCTGCTGGACAACGGAGAAACCGCCGCCCTCATCCTGCTTGACCTTTCGGCTGCGTTCGACATGGTCTGCCACCGCACCCTGACATTCCGCCTCCGCCACGCCGGGATCCAAGGAAAGGCCCTGGAATGGATCACCTCCTTGCTCTCAGACAGAACCCAAAGAGTCCTTCTCCCGCCCTTCCTCGCAGAAGCCACCAAGATCATCTGCGGTGTACCTCAAGGCTCCTCGCTCAGCCCCACCCTCTTCAACGTCTACATGAGTCCCTTCACAGCCATCGCACGCAAGCACAACCTCAACATCCTCTCCTACGCCGACAATACCCAGCTGATCCTCTCCCTCACCAACGACCCCACCTCCGCCAGAGCCAGCTTCCAGGACGGAATGAAAAACATCACAGACTTGATGAAGCTCAGCCGCCTGAAACTGAACTCAGACAAGACGGAAGTCCTCATCCTCGTTCCATCCATCTCCGTCTGGGACGGCTCCTGGTGGCCCCATGCTCTGGGCCCCCCACCCAAGCCCACGGACCACGCATGCAACCTGGGCTTCATCCTTGACTCCTCCCTCACGATGGCCAAGCAAGTCAATGCCGTTACCTCCTCCTGCTACAACACTCTCTGCATGCTCCGTAAGATCTTCCACTGGATCCCCACTGGAAACAGGAAAATGGTCACCCAGGCCCTCGTCACCAGCCGTCTGGAGAACGGGAACACCCTCTACGCTGGGACCACCGCCAAACTACACAAAAGACTCCAGCACATCCAGAACACCTCAGCACGACTCGTCTTGGACATCCCCCGACACAGGTACATCTCCGCCCACCTGAGGGAACTGTACTGGCTCCCCGTCAGCAAAAGAATCACGTTCAGACTCCTCACCCACGCACACAAGGCTCTCCACGAATTGGGCCCTGAATTCCTCAACAACCGCCTCACGTTCTACACTCCAACCCGCCAGCTCCACTCCACCAGCCTTGCCTTCGCCACCGTCCCACGGATCCGCAGAACCACCACCGGAGGAAGATCCTTCACCTACCTGGCGGCCAAGACCTGAAACACCCTCCCCACCCACCTACGACTCACCCAGCACCATCTCTCCTTCAGGTAGCAACTCAAGACCAGTAGCAGCCCCCCCCCCCCCCACAGCGCCTTGAGACCCTAGCGGGTGAGTAGGGCACTTTACAAATACTCTTGATTGATTTATTGATTGATGTTGGAGATGGTGTCTGTTGTACTTGACTCTTTCTTCAGGGTCTACCCTCAAACTCTCTGCCTTCACTCTCCTATTTTCTTAACCTGTTTATGTTGGTCTTTGGACTCTGGGCACTTCTCCACTGCTGACCAGTGCTAAAGTATGTGTGCTTATTCCTTGAAAACATTGTAACATTGGCTGACACCTGATTGAAGGATATAATTTACTTGTAAGTCCATAGTACAGTGGTACTACATGTATCTAGAGCCAGTTAATTAAATGCTACTAGTAGCACTCCTTGTGCCATCCACCTGAATAGCCGTTTAAACATGTCGCAGGCCTACTATTGCAGGCTATGTTAAATGTTTTAAACTGCCATTTTCACCTGGCAAAATAAACCTTTTGCCAATCCCATACCTTATTTTTTAATACATATAAAGCACCCCTACAGTAGGCCCTAAACAGCCTACAGGGCAGTATGCAGTGTATTTACAAAATTGGACATGTACTTTACATTTAGCATGTCCTTGTATTGAAAAATTCTTACATTTGTTTTTTCACTACTGCAAGGCATGACTCTCCAACAGGATAACAGTGGGTTAGCTTATTACATTATATATTCAATCAGTAACTTTCAATTGGGGGCAGGTATGAATGTTCAGTTCGGTTTCTAAAGAATTGCAATTTAAAAACCTCTTTTAAAACAAAGTGGGATTTTAAGTTACAATTCGGAAAATGTCACTTTTAGAAAGTAAGCGTTTTCTTGCTCCAACCATTTGCTGCCTGCAGACTGTATGCTGGGTCACATGGCTAGGTGCAGCTGGTAGTTGATCTTTGTTTATTGCTCCCAGACAGTGCGATAAAGGGTTGAATAGGTTTTGACTGGATGGGCCTCCTCTGACTTTATTAGGGGGCGAAGCTGTCCTATACCAAACTTGCACATCACAAAGCCTCCGCCTCAGCACACTCACAAAGGGTTTGACACCAGAATTTTTTTGCCTTCAAACAAGCAGGGGCCAGCCTAGGGCACAAAGGAAGGAAACTCCAAGCACCAGCACCCTGGGGGTGGAACCCTCTAGAACATCTCCTATTTGAAAACTTGCTTCAATGATAAATATTGTACCCTTGGACACCTCTAGACCTGTGGAAGACTCAGAAGGATCGCTGCGCTGCTCTCCTGCAAAGAGGCTCTCACTCTTCTGCCTTGCTACTCTGCATCCCTGCTGCCCTACTGGCTGAGAAAGAAGACTGTACTTGCACCATTCATCCCAGGCTGAAGTGACTCCAAGGTTCAGCGGACTGACCTCCTATTCTGAGCAAAAGGACATAACAAGCTCCAGAGGCCACCCTCCATCTGCTCAGCTGACCTACTGCCTAGACCTGCAACTGCGACCCCCTGAGCCCTGCTGTCCTCTGATGGAGTGAGTACCCGACCCCCAAGAGGTGTCCCTCAGGTACTGGAACCTTGGTGTGGCATCAGTTGAGATTCCCCGATAAGAAAAAGAGAAATCCAGAAGTTTTCAGTTCTTCATGACCACAAGCTCCAAGATCTTGCCACCCGCATTGACCCCTAATGCAAAACTCAGGTGTACCCGACTCTTCACGCTACAGTGAACCCCAGTGATCAAGGGCAAAGCAAGATCTGCATTTCGTGCCACAGCCGCGCCAGCCCGCTGTGACCGTCAATGTGAATCTACAGCAAAGACCATATGTGATATCCAACATGATTGTCACACTACAGCAATGACTGTCTGTGATATCTTGGTACCTCTTTTCGTTACAGTGGCAACCATCCGCAATGGTTTCCCTGCTCCTATACCCCTCCACCATGAATTGAACTGTTCGTGCTGGACTTTCGAAGGTAACTCATTCAGCAAGACTAACTTGGACCCATTATCTGGCCCTGCGCTTCATCATCTGAAGCTATGACTTACACTCTGACTTGCACGACAAGTTAACAGACCGAGGCACTTTGTACTATTAGATGCTATAAATAATGCTTTAAATTTCATACCTCCAGTTCTATGAATTAGATTTCTGTCGTTTGGTCTCAAATTGATTGCATTTTGCATTATTATTCTAAATTGCTGTGTGATATTTCTTGTATTGTGTTTTCACTCAAAAACTCTTGGTAGTGCTGTAAAAATACTTTACACATTGGCTCCAAGTTAAGCCTGACTGCTTTGTGCCAAGCTACCTGAGGGTTAAATCACAAGTATATTTGAGGATTGCGTGTGACTTCACAGTCACAGGAGTTTTGGTTGCTGCTTAAGAAGGGTTTCACCTCACTCAACCAGTAACCCTATATGCTGCATTGCTTGTTTATGCAAATATTTTCCTTGAGAGAATTGTATGAGGTGGAATTTTGAGGTTTTAAAATGTTGTGGTGTCCTAAATTATTGGGCTATGGTTTTCCCTCCTAAGTATTTCATATAAATATGGTGAGAATTAAGGGTTTTTACGCATATGACGCAATTGAGGATATCCATTTACAAATCTGGACATTTGACAGGCTACCTCCATGTGCTTTCGCCTGCAACCATCCACTGACCAGCTACATGACAAATGTAAGCAAAGTACACCTTTGTGACAAAAAGACTCTCAAGACACACGTCTGTACAATGTCTGTGAGTCACACAAATAATGCTGCTAGTGCAGTGCATGCGGTTGCAGCAGGGAGTTCCCACAAGACTGTTTCCAGGAGAACCCAAACATATGTGAGACAACATTGCACATTCAGGTAAGCATAATAACTCATACTACGTGAAACAATAGTAACCCAAAAAGTGTGCATTCATTCAGGAAACGTTCCACTGTCAAATCATGAACCCACTGAGCTAAGCAATGCTTCATCATTCTTATGGGCTGCATACCAGATTAAGAAGCACTGAAGAACAGTGTCGGGCAGGGACAGAGAATAGGCCTATGCACCAAAATAAAATTAGCCCCAATTAGTGAATTTAAATAATAATAGAGGTGGCTCATGTTTTCAAATTAGGGAAGTTTTCAACCTGTAAAGGCACTCTCGATAAAGGTTTTGCAATGCATGGAAGACTACATAGATTTTAGTTTGCCGCAGACAATGTTTGTCTTATATTTAAGGAAATCAACTTTAAAAACAGCCTAGGAGATCATAAAACAGGCCCACAAACAGCCAATAAAACGGCCTACAGACTGACCTGTCAAACCAGCACACCAGGCACTACCTGGCTGCTGCCCTATAGGCCAATCCCACCTTGCTGAAGATTCTGAGGTTGTGTATGGGGCACAAACAGATAAGATAAACAATGTATGTGACTCTGATTAATGTTATTGTTACCTGTTATAAAAACATTGTAAGACCATGAAATAAACAGGCCAGTAGATGAGAATTTCACACATCCCTGCCTTGTGCCCAGTCAACCAATCTTATTTCCCCTTGCATTACAAGCAATGAAAAGCCATTTTACATAATGCCCCTTCCTCATTGGTTGATAGGAATCCAAGCGTCATAATGTACAAGAGGCAATTTTTTTTCTGTCTAGTAAATAATTTTCTTTTGCCCTGATAACTCATATGCATTTTTAAACAGAAAGCCAATATTCAGATTTTGTTTTTATCAATCACGCCTTTTTGTGAACACTTCCTGAACGTTTACAAAATACTGTAAGTACTATTTTGCATTAAAATGTACCTCATATTGTAATCTTTTCAACATAATTATAGAAGCAATTAGCAAATTCTAATTTGACTGCTACATTTATCTGATTATACGAAAATGATGTTTCCAGAAGCAATTAATGGCTTCTCGTTTCACTGGCAGGGAGTATTTAATCAGTCACATTGGCATGAAATGTGGGGCATGATAGCAGTTTTTGGCAGAGTGCATCTATTCCTTCAGTAATATCTAATAAATATGGTGATTAGCATCTTGTTTGTCCATTTCCTATTAAGTTGATCTACTGCTGTTGGGTCTCGTTAGACCGAGCTCCCTTCCAGTAAACATTTACTATCTAGCTAAATATTCAGGTTATATTCTTTTTGATGCCCTTACATGCTGTGTCAATAAACAATGTAGAGCATGGTTTCTAGGCAGTGAGGCTTCTGGAAGCACAGGCAGGGTGCAGCTACAGTTCAGTTTAGTTACTAAACTCATACCAGCCATTGTCATCATTTAAGGGTCGCAGCTGCGACCCCTGGCTTGCCCCTTGTGACTCGTGGCACTGACTTTGCAACCCCAAACAGCTCGTTCTTCTGGACATCGGTGGGGAATTCCCTCACCTCGTTTTTTGTCATTTTATAGTAATAGTGAATAATATTGCACTATTCGCAATTAGTTTATTAAAAAATGGAGTGCAAATAGCTGGAATGTGACTTTCCCTGGCAGCTGAGGTACGTTAAACAAAATACTTTTAAATGCATGTATATTGTGTGCGCGCTTGCAGTGTAGAGTGTGTTTATATAGCAGAGAGTGCAGGGCCAGCTTTAGCCCCTTACACGCCGGGCTAATTCCCCTGTGGTGCGGGGGGAGGGGGAGCGTGAGCGGCCCCGCGGTGCTCGTGACGAGCCCAGCGCGTTATGCTGCACAGTGGAGCTGTGCTCATGACGAGCTGAACTCATCACGACTCCGCCCACTCCCATGGAACGCCACGCACAGGAGGGGAATTAGCCCTGCGGGGGCGTTCCATGGCCGTTATGACGAGCTCAGCTCGTCATGAGCACAGCTCCACTGTGCCTCATGACGAGCCACCGAAGAGGTTAGGGCAGTACAATTGGTGCGGCCACACTGGGTGCTGACCTGGGGAGGGGACACTGACCTCGGGAGGGGGGGGGAGGCAGAGTTAAGCAATAACTTAAGATTTCAAAACACCTTTTGCAGAGTTACATGAGCCTCTAGCTGTCAAGCAGCAATAAAAATGTCAAGAGATAACTCCTGTGGTTAATGCTCTAGTTAGAAAGAGAAATGGAGTTTAGTCTAGTGGCATAAAGTAGCACAGAGGCTTAATATGCCTGCTGCAAAGAACAACGTACCGTGCAGATCACAAATCTGTATTTTGTATGGATAGCCGAGTGGAGTACTACTTTTGTCACAGAGAACCTTGTGTTACCGCAGTACATGAGATACACCCCTCATATTGAACAGTGACTGTGATGTACTGTCAACAAGGATCTAAATGCAAACTATTGGCAAAAGTTAGGACTTTATGGGATCCCCCGTTTTTTTATTATCCATTCCTAATGTTGCTAAAAAGGGTTAGTTTAGGGAGATATAAATTCTTATTTATAAAGCCAGCCTATACCAGTGCTTTAAAACCAATAAAAAGAAATCCGAGGAGGAGGTCAATGAGGCGGCGCCAAAACGGATTGTCTCACTGGGTGGCACAAGCGCTAAAGCCGGCCCTGAGAGATTGTGTGAATGTGTGTACATGTGTAGGCAGAGTGTGTGTACATGTTCAGTTACAGCTAGCAAGACATTCAGCTAGTGGTGCGGCGGTCACCTGGGGGAGCTGGGTTAATTTGAAATGTAAAAAAAATTGTAAACTTTCCTTCGCTGGCCCGGTCCAGTCCAGCGTCGTCCTGCATCGTCTCTGCTCCTCACAGGAAGCAGACAGCCTCTCTCCCCTTAGCCATTCACAATGCTGCAAAGGCAGAGTTGTGATTGGCTGGGACGCTGACCACACAGGCGTCTATCGGGAGGCCATTTTCTCCATGTAGGCTGCATGCAGCTTACATGGAGAAAAGGAAGAGTGCGTAGGACTGGTTTGGATGGCTCTGGGGCTGACCAAACAGTCAGTGTCCTCAGAGTGGGCAAGCCACTCTTCCCCTTGCCTAGACCACGACCGCCCACCCAATGTGCCCCCAACCAAACCCTTCTGCTTTCACACAGTGCGAGAAGCAGAAACGTAAAATAGTATTTATAATACCAGTTTATGTTTCTGCTTCTCGCACTGCCAGAAAGCAGTGGGACGATGCTCCCCTGCCCACATGGAGGAGCCACCCCCGTATGTATGTGTATGTGTGACTGCTTGTGTATGTATAGGTATATGTGTTAGTAAAAGTAAAGGTCAAGGGACATGTAATCACTTCCGCTACCCCTAACATTATAATGAATTTGATGTCCATGATACCAGCTCCCCAACACTAGCCACACCTAGGCCACCAACTAGAAGCGACATAGTAAATATAACTGCAAAAAACACAGTTGATGGACAGAATGTAGAACAATGTCATACATTCACCCCAGTACAAGGATCTGGGCCTAAATCCATCGTTTTTTTGCACTCCACACCACCCTGGGTTAGACACTGGCTTTATGCAAATCAGCTCTGACCCTGTGCCCCATGTGAACAGTCCAGTCCGAACTACCAAGCCATGTCTTTCCCAGACCGGAATCAAGCATCCAAGGACCGGTTTCTGGCCACTTGGAGTCAAGCTAGCCGGGCTGATGAGAGGTGTTACCTCGAAACCGGTCCGGTCCTCGGATGCTTGATTCCGTTCTGGGAAGGACATGGCTTTTGTAGTTCGGACTGGACTGTTCCCATGGGGCACAGGGTCAGAGCTGATTTGCATATCGCCATTGTCTAACCCAGGGTGGTGTGGAGTGCAAAAAAACGATGGATTTGGGCCCAGATCTTTGGACTGGCGTGAGTGTGTGACATTGATCCAGATTCGGTCCATCACTTGTTGTGTTTGCATAGTAAATATAACAACATTAGCAAATGAAAATACCAAAAATTCTAAACACAAAAAACAGATATATACACAAATAACACAAAGAAATTAAAAAACAAATCCACCTGAAAAGGGGTTAATTGAGTATTAGGGCTTACTTATAGATAAATACTTTAATATACATTACATAAAAACATTCAGTTAATGAATGTGTCTGTGTAAGGGTATATATAAATTGAAAGTTGGGAAATGAAGAAGGTGCGAGGGAAAGCCTCCCACAAAAGAAATAAATTAAAAAAATAGCAATTAATCAGATACATGGGGTCTACTCAGCAGATAAAACACGGATACAAAAATTCATTAAAGAGAAACTTGTTTTGGAAAAAATATTGAATACATTCTTTCTCGTGAATAAATATTAAAGTTTGACTCCCAATATTATTCAGCTCTAGGTTAATAAACTATTATTGATATTTAATCACTACAACTGATGTAATCACATGGAACCTGTGCTCACATCGTCAGAGTTAAAAGGAAAGGTGGAGAGTCCCGTTACCAACAGGGAGGGTTATTGGTCTGTGTTTCTGCAATAAGTTTAGAAATAGTTTTCAGCTAGATTCATGAAGCCAAATTGCGATCGCAATAGCTGCGAATATGCAATTGCGATCGCAATTTGATGAAAAGGAATTCATGACAGTGTAATCCCTAAAAAAGCAAATTCGCAAAAAAATAAATGCGATTTCGCAAATAAATTCGCATAATCCTGGTAGAAGCCCATTAGCGATTCTGAAATTACGAGAAACCATGGAATCTGCGAATTAATCTGCGAAATCGCAAACCAATCGCAATCGCTATTCATGAAAAATCGCAGAATGCAAAAAACCTGAAAATCGCTATTTGCGACGTGCAATTTAAGGAGAACCCAAACCAGGTGGTAACCAGTAAGGAAAAAAACAGGTGCAGGCCTGACCAAACACACTTAAGGATATGCAGCTGGAGCATGATGACTCTCACAATGCCAGGACTCTACATGGTGGTCAGGCGGCGAAGGCTACAGCGAGCAGCATGGAACAGACGTAGGATCCAGGAGCGGATATTCTGCCAGCGGGTCACCCTTCTGGGCCAAACCAGGGAGCAAATTTACTAAAAGTACCGCCTGAATGGGGCAATGATCATCAAGCTGATCCGGGACCTAGACCCCCTGATGCAGCACCCAACAAGGAGGACCAATGCCGTGCCCACACATGTACAGGTATTATGCAGCCTGCACCTTCTGGCCTCCAGAAGCTTCCAGGGGATAGTCGTTGTTGCAGGGGGGATATCCCAGCCCACCATGTCCCGCTGCCTAAGGAGTTTCCTGGAGGCTATGCTGACCCGGCTACACCACTACATCTCATTCCCCACCAGCCAACAGGACTTGAATGACACCAAGCTACAATTTTACAACGTAGCACAATTTCCACATATAATAGGATGCACCCACAGTACCCACATCCACATCTGTCCACCAGCACAAACGGAATACATGTATCGCAACCGCAAGTCCTACCACTCTCTCAATATCCAGATGGTTTGCAATGCAAAGACAATCATCACGGACATAGTGGCACAGTACCCGGGGAGCACACATGACTCCTTCATATTCCGGCACAGGGGCATTCACACACGACTGGCCAGGGGAGACTTTGGTGAAGAACACCTACTAGGTAAGTACACATGCCCCACAATATTACACTTTGATAATGTAGCTGCGCAGAACAGGCACTCACCCTCTGCGCCTATCATTCAGGTAACAGCGGGTACGCTCTCCGTGAGTACCTCCTCACCCCATACCTCAACAATGCAACACCACAGCAACGGCGTTACAATGCTGCACACATATGCACCAGAAATTGCATTAAGAGGACATTTGGCCTTTTGAAGAGCAGATTTCGCATACTGCACAAGACTGGTGGGGCCATCAAATACGAGCCAGAGGTCTGCTGCCGCATCGTGGCCGTGTGTGCAATCCTCCACAACATTGCTACCAAGCGCAGGATACCTGTAGACATCTCTGGCAATGAGTTGAAGGGGACAACCGACCACCTGCACATGTGCGTCACGCATGTGGGGAGAATCCTGCAGAAGGACACAGGCGCCGTAACCAAATCAGCATGAACTATTTCTAGTGAACCCACTCCCCACACCCATTACTTTACTCATGCATGACAACATTAATAATGACATGAGTCAGATTAAGTTTGACAGAATATTTGTTATTGTTACAGCACAATAAAGTGGGGATTCCCCAAACTGTTACATGAATGACATATTGCCTCATATGTCCCATGTTCTTCAGGCGGGCATGCTTGTAGCAGCACAACGGCCCCTCATGTTAATGTTCAAATGTTCAATGCCGCCTCCGAGCAGATGCTCCCAACCTCCTTTCCACATCCTCCTCCTGATTCGGCCGTGAGGCAGCAGAGGGCCTGCTGCTGCGGCGGGGTGCTACCACCGGTGGCACAGACTGGCTACTATGGCTGGAAGTAGCCTCACTAGTGTCGTCACCCCCCGCCTGGCCATGGCCGGTTGCCTGCATGCCCTGTACAGCTGTTGTCACCTGCTCTAGAGCTCTTGCGACGTCCTGACAGCACTGGACCATTTGGACCTGCATGGCCAAGGAGCGTCGCGAGAGCTGGGAGGTCGCATTGCCAATAATGTAATTGGACCACGTGTAGCTGGCAGGTGGGTCAGCAGCTGCCGGTGTCTGCGCCGGTTTAGGTCCCGCTGGCTGTAAATGGCCTGTGTGTTGGCCTCCATAGCAGCCGTCATCCTCTCCATGAGGTCAGACATTTCACCAACATTCCTGGTGGTCTTGTTTAGCTGGAGGTGGATAGCCGCGAGATGACGGGCTTGTGTTTGATGGACATGGAGCATACGGCGCTCAATGGAGAGCCCACCTGGCAGCGCGGGAAATGTTATTGCGCTGCTCCCTCACCAGTCCGCTTGACTGGCTCCTCACAGCCGCAGGGCAGTGTGCTTTTTCGGCGTACTGCTGCTGGTGTTGTCAGCTCCACTAGTGGTTGAGTGACGCGCTGAGGTACTGCTGCGCCTGTTGGCGCAGAGGTGGCACTGTCCACAGGGGCAGGTGGTGGAATGAACGCTGGTGCAGCAGCTTGCCCTGATGGTCCTGGCTGTGGGAATAGATGTAGGTCTCCCTCTGTGTCCTCTGTGATGTCCTCAATTTGAAGGGCATCGCTGTCTGTACTGGGGACTTCAGCGCCACCTGTGATGTAAAGTGGACGTTGATTAGTGACATGTTTCTTCCACATTTAAGCTTCCTACATGCATGCAGGCTACCATTCCCTGACTCCCTGCAGGATTGACTCTCACTAAACAGGTCTGGCTTTATGGGGCTAGATGGTAATTGTGGTCAGACTACATGTCCCACAATGCAATAGTGCTTTTGTGGTGTACTTTGGCTGCATGACTGGGATTTGAAATGGGATGGTGTGGAGTCATGGACATTGTTAGGGGACAGGGGGTCGCAGTCGCATGGCACTTACCTTGTGTGTCTTGGGTGGGTCGGAAGGAGTCAAGCTGGATCACCCCCACGCATGCCTGCGGATTGATGGTGTCCTCGAGTGGTGTGTTTGGTGGGACAGTGGGCTCCCCTCCACCTGTCGCAACACACTCTCCCAGATTCTCTGTATTCTTCTCCTTTGCCCGCCCTCTGAGGTCGTACCAACGCTTTTTCAGCTCATCCACTGAGCGCTGGGTCACCCCCACAGAGTTCACTTTTGCGCGGATGCGCACCCATATCCTCCTCTTATCGGCCTCAGGCACCCTTCTGGAGTCTTTTCCAAAGAGGCGAATGTGGTCCTTGCAGACACCCTCTATCAAATATTCGAGCTCTTGCTCTGAAAATTTAATTTTCCTTTTTCTTCCAGTGGAAGCTTCACCTGCAGCTTCCTGTGACATGCTGTGCACTGGGGTGTCTCCTGGTTTTCTCCTGTAGGCACTCTGGAGGGAGGCTCTAGCAATGTGGCTTCCACTTCAGGCTCTCACTGCTGAATGAGGGTGGAACCTGACTACATCCTGGTTGTGATGTCATCACTGTGCTCAGAATGCGACTTCCCGTTTTTGCGATCTTGCTATTAGCGAGATCGCAATTTGCGATTTCGGTAATTGCGAGATCACAATTTAAACGCGGGGATCAGCCGATTCTGCGATCTTTTACTGATTTTTGGAAACTCGCAATCGCCGATTGTGGGCGATTGCGATTCGCATTTTTTTTTCTCGCAAGATTTCATGAATGCCATTCCGCGATTTCTAAATTGCGATTCGCTTTTTTTTGCAATTTAGAAATCGCAGAATTTGACATTGATGAATCTGGCTGTTTATCTTTAGTAGCACATCCCATGGGTTTTGAAAGCGTGCCAGCTCTAAGAGCAGCAGGAACGAACAATGCCTAGATGTCAATTTAGCAAAATGCTTGGGGTAGCGGGAGACACATGACAGATGCTCTGACATCAATGATTTAAACAGCTTAGGGCCAGATGTAGGTTGCCAAATACCGGTCGGTAACGAGCGATTTCGGCCGATACCGACCGATACCGACCGGTATTTGGGATTTGATATGTAGAGGGCCACAT
The DNA here is from genome assembly GCF_964263255.1 of Lissotriton vulgaris. Taxonomy (NCBI): domain Eukaryota; kingdom Metazoa; phylum Chordata; class Amphibia; order Caudata; family Salamandridae; genus Lissotriton; species Lissotriton vulgaris. Next base: position 246,787,657 of record NC_141688.1, on the reverse strand, counting down.
ATTTAAAGAATCGGTATATTTACCGATTCGGTAAATTTACAGAATCGGTAAAATACTGAATCGGTAAATAAACCGATTCTGTAAATCCTTATGTAGGTGGCACTGTAATCAGTGCCACAGGTCCTTACCGAATCGTTATTTACCATGGTATACTATTCCATGGGAAATAAGGAATTCCAGTGTACATGCACATCTATGCATGTACACCTGTGCCATGTGGCACACAGACATGCCCTAAGGGCATGTATGTGTGTCACATGGCACACAAGCCAGAAACAGGGGTGAAACAGGGTGTCAAAGTGACACCCTGTCCCCCTTGTAAAATCGGTAAATTTACCGATTCGGTAATTACCGAATCAGTATTTGCTGTGGAATCCTATGGGCTTCAAGGCCCATAGGAATCAATGGCAAATACAGATTCGGTAATTACCGAATCGGTAATTACCGAATCTTACCGATTCGGTATTTTTACCGAATATTTTACCTACATAGCAATTACCGAATAGTAAATACCGAATCGGTAAAATTTGGTATTTACCATTCAGTAATTTGCTATTACCTACATCTGGGCCTTGATTCCTTATTCCACTCCTAGCTACTCAAAAGTAGTCTATTTCCTGCTCAGTGACTAGGGAAAGTAAGGAGTGCTTACTCTATAAAGTTAACGGTGATGTTTTTGTGATGTGGCGTTAGAGGTAGCAGGAAGAAGGGGAGACAAGAGAAACACCACAGGTAGCTTCCACCCTCACTGGCTGCTCCTTACTAATATGTGAAAAAATACCGCACAGGAATCGTCAGCGGTACTTCAACCTGCTGAGGGCCTCAGCATCTGTCCTAGTCAACATAAGGGAACTCAGGTTCCCTCATCTGTCCCTGGTTAATCAGAAATTCTGACCTTTCTTTTCAGCTTTACCATGAATCTAGAGAAGGTGGTCCATGTAATGTCCCTAAAGGAGTCATAAGCCAGGCCACACAGGCATGGTTCTTAGCATCTCTTGATTGTTCTTACTGGATCGGTCTACACATGTGGAGGACGCTTCTTCTCCTACATCACAGCAAAGACCTGAAACAGCCTTCCCTCGCAGCTCCGGACCATCAACTCACTTACAGAATTCTGTAGGACCCTCAAGACCTGACTGTTGGAATGAGTCTCCAGGACCGGCAAGCATCTGGACACTCCACCAGCTGATTAGCTGTGCTAAACAAATCCTGATTGATTGATTAATGTCAATGCTTGGTACAAACATGTCATAGATAAAACTTGTCTTTGTGGCTCAACCCTTGGCTCCTCAGTTTCACCTTTGTTCTTTAACATCTACATGGGATACAGTGCTGAGCAACCACAAAGTATCAACTCCAGTTCCAGCTGCATGTTGATGGTTCTCAGGCGCTTTTAGATGAAGAACAGTTTCTCAATAATGGTTTCTAGGCCATCATGAGTTCAGCAGATGTGTGGCATCACCTTAAAAGTAGTAAATAGTGTTAGAACATCTTTTGGTCATGATACAGGACCAGCATTCATCAATGGAGAGCACCTAATATGAGAGGGACATTGTTATTTATTTTTAATATTACAGTCGAGGTTGTGGTCTGGTAGTTTTTAGAGAAAGAATGTGAGCTAGACACGCATAGACACTACAAATTTTTAATATTGTAATAGAATGATGCTTCTTTGATTACATTCTTCATGTTCATTTTTGTAACTGGATATAATGGGCACGTCTCTAGGTGCACACATGGGGGTTGATTCACCAACATGCCAGAAGTCGCGGTAGTGACATCACACATCCTTTGACCACAATAACGTCACAGGAAGTAACTTAATATGACCTTTGATGTCTTCCTGGAAGTGATGCCACCTGACCTTTGACCCTGGTAGCATCACAACAGCTCTAAAGTTATAAAACCTACAATTAGGGAAATGTAATGAACTAGACAAACCATTCATACTGTTATTATATAATCACGTCTCTTTCATCCATCATCTCTACCACTCACAGTTCTGCTTAAGTATCCCTTTAACTTCTATAGGTACTCTCTTCTTTGGCACCTTCCTGCCCATCTTCCTTTAACATTACCTTTTCCTCCCATACTCATTCGACATCACGCTGTGATGCGTTCACCTTTTTCCCAGTTTACCTCTTAAGCATAGCACTATAATCATTTTCCATCCAACTTTAGCTCTTGGTAGCATAGTTCCATAACCACTATAAAAATAAATACATTTTGAAGTGTGTTGCAAAGTGTAATATATTTAAATATTCCAGTTGTAGAGGACCAACAGAAAGTAAACAGGGCTCATTGCATTCCTATTTTCAACTGTTCCTGGTACTCAGTGGTGGCTCCTCCGCTATGGGGAGGACTGACACCCACACTGCCAGCCGCCTAAAAAGTAAAAAAATAAAACATGGATTGTGAGAAGTTGGCCTGATATGTAGTGTTTCCAATTCTGGAACCACTGGGTATCAGTCCAAACAAACCCCAAAGATGTCAGGTTGTAAGTCAACCTTGTAGACAAGCTATCCTAGTGGTAGCATGGACTAAGCAGCCTTAAAGGCTTAACTTAAGAGGTCGTGTTAAGCGAGCTGTTTTACCACATACAATCCTGTAATCAAATGAAAGGACACCACACAAGTATATATTATAAAAATATATGTATTTATTTCTAAATTACTCCCCAGTACTCTTTATGAGGAAAGGGGCACAAGCGTTAAATCAAAAGCACTGTTACACATATAAAGTTGCACGTTTATGGATGAGGGCGGGTGGCCACTCAGACCATATATCAAAAAAGTGGTATAAGTAACACCTTACGAACAATGGTTAGGCCTAGGGCCTAGAGATTCGCTGGGAGCAGTCAGGACAAGCAATGAAGAAGTCGGGAGTAGCCCACAGGAGACGGGTGCAGCACGGAAAGTGCGGCGCGCACCAATGCACTGTCAATGGTGCGTAAAAGTCAATTAAAGTGAATAAAAAGATACTTCCGCTGAACCTAGGAACACAAAACTTTAGACACAGACCCTAGAGGTGTGTACCAGTGTAAAGACACCGGCGTTGCAAAGTTACCTCACCCACAGGCCGTGGGTGCACAGGGTCGAAGTGGCGTCGGGTTCTGTCACGCAGGTTCTGGGTGCTTGGAGCTGTTGCAGCTGCAGGCGCTGTGAAGCAGAAGTGTCCGGTGCGATCCAAGGGTGGATCGAAGTAGAAAAGTACCTGAAAGCAGAGGGGACAGAGTCTGGGTCACTCAGCAGTGACCAGGGTGGAACCAGGACGGAACCAGGCAATGTCGGGCGCAATCAGGCGGTTGTCGATAGGCTTCTCTCCGCTGTCACGTGGGCTCTGGGGCATCTGCGACGTCCAGGAGCAGGTCACGATCTGTCCCACGTAGGCTCTCGCCGTCAGCACCGTCGGCTTGAAGATTGTAGCAAACAGCACTTGGCAAAAGCAATCCACGCGGAACCGGGAGATTGCTTATCACTCGAACCAGGAGGGTCAGAGTGGGTGCTCCTTTTCACAGGAGCTGGTGCAGATCTGGAGCAACCAGAAAAGCAAGTCGGTTTTCAAAGTTCGTCGGCACAGGGGCCACAAGCCAGCTGGCAAGTGACCGGGCCAACGCGTCGAGCGCACACAAGCAGAAGGGCCCCACGCAGCACTCAGCGAGTGTGGAGGGGTGAGCTTTGGTGCAAGTGGAGCTCGGGGCTGGGGCTTCTCAAACCCCGGTGTACAGCTTCGAGGGTCACTCGTGGGCCGCATGGTCAGCGTCTCGTGGCCTTTTCAAGATGGCGTGCCCCACGCTTCCGGTCGCCTCCACGGGTCTCAGCTCTGCAGGGACTGTGGATCGGGCAGGTAGAAGGCAGGCAAGCTTGATCTCGTCGATCTCTGTCGCTCGAGTTCCGGCGGGAACTGCAACAAAGCAAGGGTCGAGGGCTGGATGGTGCCTGTTTGCACAGGGTGGTCACTCCTTGACCACAAGGGAGATTCTTCAGTCTTCTCACGTCGTGTAGAAAGTCGAAGGGTCCAGATTTCGTTTCTTATGTTTCTTCAGGATGATCTGAGGTCCGTTGGGACTGCTCCCCCTCTTATTCGAATCTCGGGGGTTGGACATCCTGCTAGGTCCCCTCCTATGGGTGGGACCCAGGAAGGGGGTGGTTACACCCCTCTCCTTTGATCCTGGCCGCGCTGGGACAGGGGCTGGGAGGCCCCAGAACCGGTTTGGCCGGATCCTGCAAGGGGCAGCCTTGTGCTCCCCAGGCAGTGTCTGGTTTCATTGAAACCTCCCTACTCCAATCCACTATCTCCTGTCTGGGGTGGTTTGACACCGCCCTGTGACAGGAAACTCTTTGTCCAGGCCTCCTCTGCCGAGTTTCGGTCAGCAGCAGGAGGTCAGACCCGTGTCTGTGGCAGGGGCATCCATTTTGTGGATCTGAGGCTCATTTTAAATCAACCGCGTTTCAGTAAAGTAACATGTCTTCTCCCTCTAGAAGGGTGGAATGCTACCCCCGTCGCCAGAACTGGCGAGGGGGTAGTATTCCAATTCGTATGACACCTTACACGACATGTTTTGATAAAGCCAAACCAAAGTTGCTATGTAACCGCGAGGATTATAAGGCGCTTAAGAGTATATGGTATGGCGTTATCCCGGATCAGCTTAGGGAGTTGTTCCCGACAGCTGCAGACAGGCTCAGCTCATGCCAGAGCACCATCTCACATAAAACCACGCACTCTGCCTCCAGGATTGATGAGGCCTTCCATAGGAGTGGCTTACAGGCTATATATGTGTCCAGATATAGGTTTAGATATAGGTATACTATATCTAAGCAAGGGGTGATTACACCCACTTGCCCCAGCTGAGTGATCAGCCAGTTGTGTCAATTTAAGAACCAGCCAGGGGTGGCAAAAGCTATGCTTCAGCCCCTGGTAGGCCTTGGTGGCACCTATGCCCTGGGCACCTATAGTGCATGGTACAGGGGCTGACAAGGAGTCCATTTCCAATTGTGGTATGTACCTATAGCACATGTATTATGAATTTAGAGAGAGAACAGCAGGCTGGGGGTCTGATTGGCAGGCCCACAGCCTCAGTAAGTCGAAAACCAGTGAAGCAAAAAGCAAAAATTGGGGTGACCATAGGATAGCAGACCCTACTCTCCTACATAACCCCCCCCAAACGCAGGGACATTAAACTTAACCTTGACCAGATAAGTCTTCATGTTCTAAGTGGAAGTACCTGGAGAGACCATCTGCATTACCATGGTCAGTCCCTGGGCGGTGCTCCACTGTAAAGTCCATCCCCTGTAGGGAAATGGACCACCTGAGCAGTTTGGGATTTTCACCCTTCATCTGATTTAGCCACAAGAGGGGCTTATGGTCTGTCTGAATTAGGAAGTGAGTACCAAACAAGTATGGCCTCAACTTCTTCAGGGCCCAAACCACAGCAAAGGCCTCCCTCTCAATAGCTGACCAACGTTTCTCCCTGGGGGTCAGCCTTCTGCTAATAAAAGCAATGGGCTGGTCTTGACCATCTTGATTAAGTTGTGAAAGCACAGCTCCCACCCCCAACTCAGAAGCATCTGTCTGTACAATGAACTGTTTGGAGTAGTCAGGACTCTTCAGGATAGGTGCAGAGCACATGGCCTTCTTCAGGTCATCAAATGCCTTTTGACAGCTAACTGTCCACTGAACCTTTTTGGGCATCTTCTTGGATGTCAAGTCATTCAATGGTGTCACAATGGACCCATAGTTCTTTACAAATTTTCTGTAATACCCAGTCAGGCCCAAGAAGGCTCTGACTTGTGTCTGGGTAGTTGGAGGAGCCCAGTCCTGTATGGTCTGGATCTTGCTCTCCAGTGGTTGAACTTGACCCCCACCTACTAGGTGGCCCAAGTACACAACCTTGCTCTGCCCTATCTGGCACTTAGTAGCCTTGATAGTCAGGCCTGCCTTTTGCAGGGCCTCCAGAACCTTCTTCAGGTGGATCAGGTGATCCTCCCAGGTGGAGCTAAAGACAGCAATATCATCTAGATATGCTGCACAAAAGTCATCCAGCCCAGCAAGGACTTGGTTCACCAACCTTTGGAAAGTGGCAGGTGCATTCTTCAAACCAAAGGGCATTACCACAAACTGATAATGCCCACTAGGGGTAGAGAATGCTGTTTTGGCTTTTGACTCTTCAGCTAGTCTGATTTGCCAGTAGCCAGCTGTCAAATCAAATGTGCTCAGAAACTTGGCAGAAGCCAATTTATCAATGAGCTCATCTGCTCTTGGAATGGGATGAGCATCTGTCCTAGTGACAGCATTGAGACCTCTGTAGTCCACACAAAACCTCATTTCTCTCTTCCCATCTTTGGTATGAGGTTTTGGCACAAGGACCACTGGGCTAGCCCATGGGCTCTCTGATGGCTCAATCACTCCAAGCTCCAACATCTTTTGCACCTCAGCCTTTATACAATCCCTGACATGGTCAGGTTGCCTGTAGATCTTATTCTTCACAGGCAGATTGTCACCAGTATCCACCTCATGGGTGCACCAGTTAGTCTGACTGGGTGTGAGTGAAAACAAATGTCTGTGGGCCTGCAACACCTGTCTGCAGTCCACCTGTTGCTGCTCAGTGAGGCTGCCTGCCAAGGCTACTCCATCAACTGAACCATCATCAGGGTTCTGGGAAAGCAGGTCTGGGAGAGGGTCACTCTCTTCCTCCTGTTCCCCATCTGTGGCCATGAGGAGACTCATGTCCTCCCTGTCAACAAATGCTTTCAAACGATTGACATGGAGCACCCTGTGGGGGCTCCTAGGGGTGCCAAAGTCAACCACATAGGTGACTTCTCCCTTTTTCTCAATGATAGGGTAGGGTCCAGTCCATTTGTCCTGGAGAGCTGCTGGCCCCACTGGGTCCAACACCCACACCTTCTGCCCTGGCTGGTACTCAACCAGAACAGCCTTTTGGTCATGCCAGGCTTTCTGTAATTCCTGACTTGCCTCAAGGTTTTTGGATGCTCTCTCCATGTATTCAGCCATCCTGGAGCGGAGACCAAGTACATAGTCCACAATGTCTAGTTTAGGCTTTTTGAGAGGTAACTCCCATCCTTCCTTCACCAAACTCAATGGACCTCTTACAGGGTGGCCAAACAAAAGTTCAAAAGGGCTGTAGCCAACCCCCTTCTGTGGGACCTCTCTGTAAGCAAAGAGCAAGCAGGGTAAAAGGATGTCCCATTTCCGCCTAAGCTTCTCTGGTAAACCTTTTATCATTCCCTTTAGGGTCTTGTTGAACCTTTCCACAAGCCCATTGCACTGTGGATGGTAGGGTGTGGTAAACTTATAGTTTACTCCACACTCTTTCCACATTGCTTTTAAGTATCCAGACATGAAGTTAGTACCTCTGTCTGAAAGAACCTCCTTTGGAAAGCCCACTCTTGAGAAAACTGCAATGAGGGCTTTTGCCACCACAGGAGCTGTGGTGGTCCTCAGGGGAATTGCTTCTGGGTACCTGGTGGCATGATCCACTACCACCAGTATAAATCTGTGCCCAGATGCTGTTTGAGGATCCATGGGACCCACAATGTCTATTCCAACTCTTTCAAAGGGTACCCCCACCACAGGTAGTGGTATCAGGGGGGCCTTTGTTGTGCCACCTGACTTACCACTGGCTTGGCAAGTGACACAGGAGCGACAAAACTCCTTGACATTTTCTGACATGTGAGGCCAGTGAAAGTGTGGAACAAGCCTGTCCCAAGTCTTATTCTGGCCTAAGTGTCCTGCAAGGGGAATATCATGGGCCAAGGTAAGAAGGAAGCCCCTAAACTTCAAAGGTATAACCAACCTCCTGGTTGTGCCAGGCTTGGGGTCTCTAGCCTCTGAATAAAGGAGTCCTTCATCCCAATACACTCTATGGGTACCTTGAGCATTCCCTGCAGCCTCAGCAGCAGCTTGCTGTCTGAGGGGTTCAAGTGAAGGGCAATCTAATTGGGCCTGCCCCAGGTCTGCCCTTGAGGGTCCCCCTGTCCCCAGAAACTCAACCTGATCAGGTTCAAGCTCCTCTGAGACAGTCTCCTCTTGGACTGCAGAATCAGTTTCCTGTGAAACCTGATCCTCAACCTGGGGCAAGTGGGAAGGCACAGCCTTAACCCTCTTGCTCCTTCTCTTGGGTTGTGGTTGGTCTATTGTTTCAAGATCCACCACTGGTTCAGGAAGGCACTTCTTAGCCTGAGACCTTGTCACTGCAAGGACATGAGCTGAAATCCCTAGCATTTCTGCATGAGTCCTGTACTCCACTTCTGACCAAACTGAGCTTTCAAGATCATTGCCTAACAGACAGTCTACTGGGAGGTCTGCACTCACAACAACTTTCTTTAGGCCATCTACCCCTCCCCAGGAGAAGTTCACAACAGCCACACTATGGGAAGTAGTGGAGTTGCTTGCATTGGTCACTAGGTAACTTTCACCTAGTACAATTTGTCCAGGGTCCACAAAGCCAGGTGTCACCATTGTGACACTGGCACAAGTGTCCCTGTAGGCCTGAGCCAGTTTCTCATTAATTAAGGGAGTCTGCCTATATTTGCCCAGGTTACTGGGGCTTACTGCAGTGGGCAAAGATATGTCCACATCATATAGGAGAACTGCCTGTGTGGGGATTCTGACTAGGCCAGATTCCACCTCAGTACCCAGGGTCAACCCTACTAAACCCTTTGGCTGTGTACCACCACTGCTGACTGTACTAGGGGGTGCAGTTGCTTTAGGAGCTGCAGTGGTGGGGACTGGATTTTTCTTAGTGCATTCACTGCCCCAGTGTGAAACTGATTTGCAGGTATTACACCAAGGTTTCTTTGGGCCATCATTCTTCTTTTTCTTGTTTCCATTTTGGGAACCCCCCTCCTTATTGCTAGTTTGGGGGCCTGAAGACTTCTGGTCCTTTTCTTTATCTTTCTGATTCCCACCCTTCTGGTCTGTTTTCTTCTGGTCACCTTGGTTCTGGTTTTTCTGCTTAATCCTTGTTCTGACCCATTTGTCTGCCTTCTTTCCCAATTCTTGGGGAGAGGTCAAATCAGAGTCAACAAGGTATTGATGCAACAGCTGGTTCTGACAGTTATTAAGGATCTGTTCTCTCATCATAAGATTGTACAATCCTGTATAGTCTGAAACTTTACTTCCCTGCAGCCAACCCTCCAGAGCCTTAGTGGCACAATCTACAAAATCAGTCCAGTCCTGAGTCTGTGCTTTTTGGGTGTCTCTGAACAACAACCTGTATTGCTCAGTGGTTAGGCCAAACCCTTCAATAAGAGCACTCTTCAGAACAGAGTAGTTTTTGGCATCCTCAGGTCTAACAGTGAGGAGCCTGTCCCTCCCTTTCTCAGAAAAGGAGTACCATAAAATTGCTGCCCACTGATCCTCAGGGACCTGCTGTACCATGCAGGCCCTCTCAAGAGCAGTCATCCATTTGTGGATATCATCCCCTTCCTTGTAGGGGGGCACAATTTTTGTCAGGTTTCTATTGTCATAGGCCCTGTCTTTTTCTTTAGGAACTTTGCTGCCACCAGTGGCATCTAAGCCACACAATTTTCTCTCTCTTGCTAAAGCAAGTTTAGCTTGAGCCAAGGCTACCTCTTCCCTTTCTATTTGGAGTTGGACAGCCCTCATCCTGGCCCTATGCTCTTTTCTCTGGGAGGAAGTCATTCCTCTTTGAGATTCTCTTGAGGCACTAGAAAGGTGAGAGTCCCTTGACAGAGATCTCTCCCTTCTATTACCTGGGAGAATTTGGTTATGAGATCTGGAGTGGTGCTGGCCCCCTCCATTCCCATGTAGGTCCAAGTTGGCCTGGTTAAGCCTGGCAACCTGTACCTGGTTTCCCCCCTGATCCTGATCTTCAGGCTCATCTACATCAGAGCCTTCTTCGTCTTCTTCCTCCTCTACTACATCATCTTGAAGATCCTCATTCTCAGGGGAGTTTATCCCTTCCTCTGTTTCTAAGGGAGTCTGACTCACCTTATCTAGGTCATCCTTTTCTAGGAGAGCTACTAGGGAAGGAATGGTAGGGCCTCTGCCCTTTTTTAGCCCCCTGGCTGTGCACAAGGCACTCAGGTCTTTGTGGCTAAGGTTGTCATATCTGGATGTTGTCCCTATAGGATCAACTATTACAGGAGCAGAGCCTGAAGCTCTACCTGTATCAGACATGACTGCTAGTGAGGTGTAAGTGGTGCACTTACCTACACTAAGTGGTTTCCTACTGTACCTTGCTAGTGAGTTGTAGTCAGGGTGTGCTAATCCCTTTAATCTACAACTACTAAGTTCAGTAGAACTTAATATGCTAAGCTTTTGATTTATATGTACCTAGAGGTACTTGATGTGATCTTTCAATTTGATAAAGATTGCAATGGTAAAACAAACAGCAAGCTCAAATCCGCACCGCTGCACACCAATGTGAGAAGTTGGCCTGATATGTAGTGTTTCCAATTCTGGAACCACTGGGTATCAGTCCAAACAAACCCCAAAGATGTCAGGTTGTAAGTCAACCTTGTAGACAAGCTATCCTAGTGGTAGCATGGACTAAGCAGCCTTAAAGGCTTAACTTAAGAGGTCGTGTTAAGCGAGCTGTTTTACCACATACAATCCTGTAATCAAATGAAAGGACACCACACAAGTATATATTATAAAAATATATGTATTTATTTCTAAATTACTCCCCAGTACTCTTTATGAGGAAAGGGGCACAAGCGTTAAATCAAAAGCACTGTTACACATATAAAGTTGCACGTTTATGGATGAGGGCGGGTGGCCACTCAGACCATATATCAAAAAAGTGGTATAAGTAACACCTTACGAACAATGGTTAGGCCTAGGGCCTAGAGATTCGCTGGGAGCAGTCAGGACAAGCAATGAAGAAGTCGGGAGTAGCCCACAGGAGACGGGTGCAGCACGGAAAGTGCGGCGCGCACCAATGCACTGTCAATGGTGCGTAAAAGTCAATTAAAGTGAATTAAAAGATACTTCCGCTGAACCTAGGAACACAAAACTTTAGACACAGACCCTAGAGGTGTGTACCAGTGTAAAGACACCGGCGTTGCAAAGTTACCTCACCCACAGGCCGTGGGTGCACAGGGTCGAAGTGGCGTCGGGTTCTGTCACGCAGGTTCTGGGTGCTTGGAGCTGTTGCAGCTGCAGGCGCTGTGAAGCAGAAGTGTCCGGTGCGATCCAAGGGTGGATCGAAGTAGAAAAGTACCTGAAAGCAGAGGGGACAGAGTCTGGGTCACTCAGCAGTGACCAGGGTGGAACCAGGACGGAACCAGGCAATGTCGGGCGCAATCAGGCGGTTGTCGATAGGCTTCTCTCCGCTGTCACGTGGGCTCTGGGGCATCTGCGACGTCCAGGAGCAGGTCACGATCTGTCCCACGTAGGCTCTCGCCGTCAGCACCGTCGGCTTGAAGATTGTAGCAAACAGCACTTGGCAAAAGCAATCCACGCGGAACCGGGAGATTGCTTATCACTCGAACCAGGAGGGTCAGAGTGGGTGCTCCTTTTCACAGGAGCTGGTGCAGATCTGGAGCAACCAGAAAAGCAAGTCGGTTTTCAAAGTTCGTCGGCACAGGGGCCACAAGCCAGCTGGCAAGTGACTGGGCCAACGCGTCAAGCGCACACAAGCAGAAGGGCCCCACGCAGCACTCAGCGAGTGTGGAGGGGTGAGCTTTGGTGCAAGTGGAGCTCGGGGCTGGGGCTTCTCAAACCCCGGTGTACAGCTTCGAGGGTCACTCGTGGGCCGCACGGTCAGCGTCTCGTGGCCTTTTCAAGATGGCGTGCCCCACGCTTCCGGTCGCCTCCACGGGTCTCAGCTCTGCAGGGACTGTGGATCGGGCAGGTAGAAGGCAGGCAAGCTTGATCTCGTCGATCTCTGTCGCTCGAGTTCCGGCGGGAACTGCAACAAAGCAAGGGTCGAGGGCTGGATGGTGCCTGTTTGCACAGGGTGGTCACTCCTTGACCACAAGGGAGATTCTTCAGTCTTCTCACGTCGTGTAGAAAGTCGAAGGGTCCAGATTTCGTTTCTTATGTTTCTTCAGGATGATCTGAGGTCCGTTGGGACTGCTCCCCCTCTTATTCGAATCTCGGGGGTTGGACATCCTGCTAGGTCCCCTCCTATGGGTGGGACCCAGGAAGGGGGTGGTTACACCCCTCTCCTTTGATCCTGGCCGCGCTGGGACAGGGGCTGGGAGGCCCCAGAACCGGTTTGGCCGGATCCTGCAAGGGGCAGCCTTGTGCTCCCCAGGCAGTGTCTGGTTTCATTGAAACCTCCCTACTCCAATCCACTATCTCCTGTCTGGGGTGGTTTGACACCGCCCTGTGACAGGAAACTCTTTGTCCAGGCCTCCTCTGCCGGGTTTCGGTCAGCAGCAGGAGGTCAGACCCGTGTCTGTGGCAGGGGCATCCATTTTGTGGATCTGAGGCTCATTTTAAATCAACCGCGTTTCAGTAAAGTAACATGTCTTCTCCCTCTAGAAGGGTGGAATGCTACCCCCGTCGCCAGAACTGGCGAGGGGGTAGTATTCCAATTCGTATGACACCTTACACGACATGTTTTGATAAAGCCAAACCAAAGTTGCTATGTAACCGCGAGGATTATAAGGCGCTTAAGAGTATATGGTATGGCGTTATCCCGGATCAGCTTAGGGAGTTGTTCCCGACAGCTGCAGACAGGCTCAGCTCATGCCAGAGCACCATCTCACATAAAACCACGCACTCTGCCTCCAGGATTGATGAGGCCTTCCATAGGAGTGGCTTACAGGCTATATATGTGTCCAGATATAGGTTTAGATATAGGTATACTATATCTAAGCAAGGGGTGATTACACCCACTTGCCCCAGCTGAGTGATCAGCCAGTTGTGTCAATTTAAGAACCAGCCAGGGGTGGCAAAAGCTATGCTTCAGCCCCTGGTAGGCCTTGGTGGCACCTATGCCCTGGGCACCTATAGTGCATGGTACAGGGGCTGACAAGGAGTCCATTTACAATTGTGGTATGTACCTATAGCACATGTATTATGAATTTAGAGAGAGAACAGCAGGCTGGGGGTCTGATTGGCAGGCCCACAGCCTCAGTAAGTCGAAAACCAGTGAAGCAAAAAGCAAAAATTGGGGTGACCATAGGATAGCAGACCCTACTCTCCTACATGGATACTATTATTTTTTTTCTTCTAAATCTTGTGGGGAGGGGGCCATCGCGGGGTTGGGGGTGTGCAGTCACAGGAGGAGTGGTGCCACTACACTCAGTTCGCTTGACCGGTTTAGCTGGCTGTCTTAGGATGGTCAAACCGCGATGTGCACTGACATCTGTTCAACCCCAGCTGCACCGCTGGGTGGAGAGAAAAGCAGGTGTAGTCTCCAGTCCCCTTTGGAGCAGAAAACAAGCGCGCACAGTTCGATCCTATATCTTTTCTAATGCATAAGAGATGCGCTGGGATTGGCAACAGGGGAGTCTGGGAGCCTCAACAGAAAGGAGACGAGCGGCGATCAGTGAGAAGAAGGTACAATATTTTTTAGGTCTCACCTATGCAGCGCGCATGCGCTGAATAGGAGGAGACCTTAGGAAATCGATTTGGTTCTGAGGCATTGCAATGCTTTGAATGGCAACGTGTGCACGTTTGGCGATTCCTTCGCGGAAGCGAGATTTGAAACCATCTGTTTGTAATTAACAGATGGTTTCATAGCTTCTCCCGCAAGGGAAACAGATGCAGACCCCCTGCTCTCTTCCCTCCCCCTTCTGCCTCCTCCTCTTTCAGCAGGAGGTGCACATGCTTGTTATCAACCACGCTACAAACTCATTAGAGCTGAAATATTTTGTTTAAACATCCAAATATTTTAACTTGATTCAATATTTGCTTCTAGTTTCTATAAAGAAATGAAGCTAGCAGAAATGACTCTGTCTGCTATCACCCAGCTACAGCATGTAAAGTTGGAGCAGCACTTACGTCCCACTTTGGTCATAATTGACAGAAACACGCCACACCAAATATTTAATTTAACCGATGTCACCTATTTTGTCCTTTTGTTCTCGCAGAATATCTGTGTTTCCCTCAAGCAATGCTGCTCTGTTTTCTTTTTGTGGCCAAGTGCATCGCTTCGCCTTAGACTGAAAAAGCTTAGTGACCTCTTTGCTCTGTAACTCTATATAAATCTAGCTCTGCACACGCTTTTCCCATTCAGCAACGCAGTATTGTGCAGCTAATTTTGACACGTTAGTTCACCTTATATTTTGTCTTTATTTTAGTTTTAATATTACATAACTGTAGGGATGTGTCCCTTTTTAGGTTTTGCCTAGGCAGTGCGCATGCGCTTTTCTAGGAGATGACCTTTAGAAATTGGTCAGCTCTTTTCAAGCATTTGTGTGCTTGACTAGGCTTGTTTTTTTAATTGGTGCTTTCAGTTTCCTGTCGAACGCGTTTCTTACTTCCTTAAAGGAAAACAGGATGCATTTTTAAAAAAACAAAACGTTTTCAATTCATTTTTTAAGGGCAGGCAGGGGTCCCTGGGACCATTGCCTGCCCTTAAAAAATATTTTCCACTGTGTTTGCAAAGGGGAAGGGGTACCCTGGGGATCCCTCCGCTTTTGCAATCCCATTACCACACACTTGAAGAGGATGGTAATTTAGGAGTGCTTTGCTCCCGCAATTGCGGACACAAAACATCTGTACATAGGGTTGCCATGCTATTAGGAAGGGAACGCCCTTTCCTGATAGCGAGTCGCAAAACCCTATTTTGCGAGTTGTGAGTTACAAAATAGGGTCTGTACATACCCTATGCTATTTTTGCATGAGCAAACCGGTTCACAAACCTGTTGAAGCATGCAAAAATCATTGTACATCTAGGCCTAAGTGTGTGAGTGCTTATTTCTTGTGCATGTCGGATTATGTTCTCTTGCATTGCTTTGGTGCGACCAACATCTTTGTTTGGTTTCAAAAAAGAATTTTGTGTACAGAGTTGTTTATTTCCTTGTGTGTGGAGAGAGTGTTTGGCCATGATATTCATGTGAGAATCACTGTATCACTGTATTCAGCCTTTTTTTTCTTACGTTTTGGAATTTTTACAGTCAACTTTACTAATCCCTTAGACATGGGATAACAGCCTGTTTTTGCACATTTCTTTAGTACAGCCTCTATGCCCCTACACCAGGAAGAGCTAAGTGGGTGATAGTCGCTCATTTCTATGTTTTACAACATGCCCTTACATGACGGATTTCAGAATGGGTGCAAGAACCATTTCTACTGTTTACGTTTTTACGGAGTCAACATGTGCTACATGATTTTGTTTTACGGTGTGTAATTCACCAAGTGCTGGTTGGCGGTGTGCAAGTCACCCTATGCTACACATTTTGGATGATGGTGTTTAAATCACCTTTGCCACATGTTTTGGTTGACAGTGTGTAAGTTACCCTGTGCTACACGTTTTGGTTGACGGTGTGTAAGTCATCCTGTGCTATATGGTTTTTAATGATGGTGTGTAAGTCACCCTGTGCTACGCATTTTAGTTGATGGTGTGTTAGTCACCCTGTGCTTCATATGTTGTTCGCTGCCCTTAGTATAGGAGCGGTTGTCTGAGTAGGAGTCACCTATTTTCATTATTTTTCTTCAGGCTTCCTTACTCAAATGATGTTTGTAGAGAGTGAGTGTTTCCGGTTGCTTCAGGTTAGCCCAGTCACTCTAGTTTTTTGGGGACATTTGTTTGGGTGTCCGAGACAATTCTATGTTTTTACATGTGTGTAAGTCATACCTGAGGCTAATTCCTGTTATGCTGTGTTGTGCCTCCTCTCATGCCTGTTTGGCCAGTGGGTGTGGTGGGGGTAATTCATTGGTGAGAATATGTAGTTCAGCTTACATGTTGTTTCTCATGCCACATTTAAAGCTATATTTTATGAAATGTATAGAGGGGCAGGATGTGCGGTGTCTAATTTTGTACATTTATCTACACATCTTCTAGGATTTTCTTAAATGTTGTCTTGAATATTTTTCTGGTTTGCCCCATCTACCCAGGAAGAGGCATCAACATCATTCACAAAAACGCCCTCCATATGACCACCCTCCCGGACAATACAACGGACCTCATGCAGCACCTCCACTTCCAGATCCAGACCATGCCCAAAATGACTCAGCACCTTTACCACCAGAAGATGACGAAGATCTAGGACAAATTTGGCAACCAAAACCACCTCACCGCTCCAGATCCCCCCTTATGCAACGTCACCCATGCTCAAATGGATCCTGCTCACGAGAGAAGATACAGTGAAGACCATGAAAAGCATCCACTCCGGAGCACCATCAGACCCCTGAACACACCACATCTTCTACAGAGCCTCCTCTGCCATCGCACCCGAACTACATCAGACGATCAACAGCTCCTTTGAAACCGCCACCTTCCCTGATGACTGGAAACACACCACGGTCAACCCCCTCTTGAAGAAACTCTCCTCAGAACCAATAGACCTCAAAAACTTCAGGCCCCTCACCCTGCCTCCCTTCGCAGCCAGGGTCAATAAAAATTAATAGCTATATTATAAATGGTTGGCCACCTATACAAAGTGTGCATAGGTGTGTAGTGCCATATTAACAGTCTCCTCTGAGTTATCTGTAAAAAATAATGTAATTGCAAGGCATGGAATGTTTGGGAAACTAGTAAATTCAGCACATAACGGACATCCAGGTATATCTGTTACAAAGAAGTTATTACGTGAGCATTTTTTGGAGGCCGGGCATAGATACCTATGTTGAGCAATATATTAACAAATGCCCAGAATGTTTGTTATCTGACAAGCATTGTAAATTGAAAACAGGAGTAACAACCTTGGGTTAAGTTAGCTATTAATTTTCAGAACCATACAATGTTTTACAACATGGTATGAGATTTTTAATTGTGCTCACGTATTACTATTCAAAAAGGGTATCTTATGAGTTTGTGCCTGCACCCACCACTGAGTCTGTTATTGATTTTTTAGAAAGCGATTTTTGTACAGAAGGGATTCCCTCAGATACTGGTATCCAACAATGGGACACATTTCACATCTAAGAAAAAGAAAATCTAATTTTACATGACCTGCGTAAATTGTGGGAGTAACACGCACCATGTGGAGCATATTGGTATATGCGGTAGGATATTGTGTCTGATATACTGTGTTGTGTTGCTGCTTATCCCTTCTAAGCTAACTGCGTTTTGCACACATTAGATTCACAAACGTAATATTATAAAAGGCCTACTTTTTAGACATTTAAATAAAAACTTTTTATCATTGGGTGTTGTAATTCTGCTACCTGTTCGACCCCTGCGGCACCAGGATGTTAAACAGGCCGCATTGCACAGGGGTTGACGCTCTAGTTCTTTCTTCCCTCCACTATTTAAATCATGCTGGAGCGACCACGCAGTGAGTATGCGGTAGGATATTGTGCCAGATATATTGTGTTGAGTTGCTGCTCATCACATCTAAGCTAACTGTGTTTTGCACAAATTAGATTCACAAATGTAAAATTATAAAGACTTAGGAGCAGATTTATGAGTCCGTTGCGCCACTTTGCGCCGCAATTGCGTCACTTTATATGACGCAACTGCGGCGCAAACAATGTGCCCTATTTAAAACGTGACGCATCTAGGAGATGCGTCACGTGGTAAAGCACTGCGTTCCTGCGCAGAAACACCTCCTGAAAGTGGCTGAGTGAAATCTATGAGATTTCACTCAGTCACTTTCAGGGCAATGCTGCGTCAAAACCCTGCGCCTGATTGAAGCAGGCGTAGGTCTTGACGCAGCATTGTGCACATGGTGTACCCCCGAGCCTTGCTGGAGCTGCGTCGCGCTAGCGACGCAACTCCAGCAATGCGCCAGATTTCCGGCACAGATGCGTCACGCATCTGTTCCGTTTTTGCACCATGGTGCGCCGCATTATGAATGCGGCGCACCATGGGTGGCGGAGCTGTGGCGCACTGTGGCGCATGTTAACTGCCGGATCCCTGGGGATGCGCCGCTTAACATAAATCTGCCCCTGACTCTTTAGACGTTTAAATAAAAACTTTATATCATTGGGTGTTGTAATTCTGCTTCCTGTTCGACCCCTGTGGCACCGGGATATTAAATGTGCCAGGATTGCACTGGGGTTGACGCTCTACTTCTTTCTTCCCTCCACTATTTAAAACTTGCTGGAGCGACCGGACGCAGCGGGCCCGCTGGAAGACCTGATTCAGATATCTACCCCTGATATAGTTTTCGTGACAGAAACCTGGACTGACAATACATCATGCCCAGACTGGAACATCGCATTACCAGAGGGCTATGCTGTCACCTCGCAAGATAGAGAGGAAGGCAGAGGGGGGGGTATAGCCATTATTTACCAAGATCACCTATAGGTGAGGGTGGAAGCCATCTCAGTTCTACCAGCGGAGGCGCTGCATTTCTGTATAAAATTAAACAATCTCTCGACCTTTCAGGGGCTACTCGTATACCATCCACCTGGGCCCAGAGAGGCTTTCTCCCAGGTACTTTTGATGCCTTTGGACTCCTACTCCCTCACAATTCTGGGTGATTTTTACTATCATCTGGAATTAACAAATAATTTGGATACAGTTAGATTGCTGGATAACCTAGCAGCTTTTAGCTTAAGTCAACTAGTAATCGAACCCACACTCTGGATGGCGTTTTTACTAGTAATCTGGATATTAACCTGACTAAAAAAATAATCCTCCAATGGACAGACTATAAGGCTGTCTATTTTAACATCAAGGTCATGCTGCCTAGCCACTACATTCAAACTAAGCCAACCAAGGTAAAAATTTGACGCTCGAACAAAGTTCTAAGCCCTTGGCCATCTCTAAGCCCTTGGCCACCTCCCCACCCCGCTAGCAAAGGATAATAACAGAGCAGCCTCCCATGTTTAATGGCTGACTACTGGAAACCGCCGAGCGTGTGGCGATATAAAGATCCAAGTTATCGTCACCTTGGTACAGCCCGGAGATCAAGTGCCTAAAAGTCAAGTGTAGGTGAGCTGAGCGTCTTTGGAGACAAGACTATAGCAATGAAAAAAACAACCTATAATCTAGCTATATAACAGTGCAAGAAAGCAATTATTGCCACAAAAAAAAGTTTTTTTACCATTAAGATAGAGGAAGCTGGTAACTCCACTAAGGAACTTTTTAAATCTGGCTAAACCACAGCAGAACAACGCTTTTAAACCAGACCAAGCCATGTGTAACAAATTTGTCCCATACTTTCAGAATAAGGTGCAAGTGATCTATAATGACTTCTTGAGCACTTGGGGGACTAACTCATTCAATCTTTATTTTCGGTTTATAAAACCATAAAAGATATACAATAACATTTTAAACATCACAATATTAATACATTTCAGAAGATTCTGCCAGGCCAAGAAATAAAACAAATTAGGTTAACACTAATTATATAAAAAGCATACTGAGGAGAACAGGAAATACAATTGTCTCTTTAATAAGTTGCTTAACTTAGAGGATCAATAGAGAAAGTGCAAGTGCTTTAATGCAATATATGCAATTAGGGCATTAATCTACCAATCATCTTATTGAGTCGTAAAGTGCAAATATAGTCAATCAAAGTAACACTATTAGTTCAAATGGTAAAAACCGAAGTACAGGTTCAGATCTAAAATAACAATATTTCTAAGACCGTGTGCTAAAATTTCAATCCTTCCTTTGCCCCTTTGAACCTACATCAAACAGGTACCTACTTAAACTAAAAACATTTTTTTGGGGATGGGTCAGTTTTCAGTATTCTTACTGCCTCGCGGCAGGATCTTATACCCATTAACCGGCAAATAGGTTGCATCCACTTCTGTCTATATTTTATATAAGCTGGGCAGAAGAATAATACATGAAGCTCGTCTTCTCTTGCACCTGGTTGACATAGGGCACAACACTCAATGTTTTCTTCCCCTTGCTTGCAAGCCCATTTCGATATGTTCGAGTTTATTTGTAGAATTCCATATCGAAATTTCAGATATAATGACTTTGCTAGTTGGGGCTGCACCTCGTCCATAAAGGACTCAAACACCAGATTTGCTTTGTTAGAGTACCAATGGTTGAACTATGTAGCACAATTTTTTGAATATAGGCCCAGAAGGTTGATTTTAGTATTTTCTTGGAGCCCAAAGACAATTGTGTAGGCTCTTCCCAGAAATGCGTTAGCCCTAGTTTAGTAAACAAGTACCGGACATGCTTAAGCCACGGCAAACCTCTTCCGTGGGTGAACTATAAAATTTCTTCCAGCCCTTCTTTGTAGTGCTTTAACTCCTCTGTCGACCATAATCGCACCCAAAACAATAATGGTCTCAAAATTGCCCGGTGAGCCATGCGGCTAACATTAATATGCATTACAATGGGTATTAGTGGTGTACGTATAGGAAGGCACAAAATGTTCCTAAAGAACTTATTTTCTCCCCCCATAAAAGTAATATTACTTGAAGGTCCCCATAGCTCCGCCCCATAGAAAGAAGCAGACTTCGCCTTATGCTTGTATACTTCAACGGCTGGGGAAACTGCTTTAGACGTGCTACTCCCATGTTTCTTTACTATAGGTAAAGAGTTCTGGAGTAAGATGCTCTTGCTTTTCTCCAATTGCAGTTTCCAAGACATTTTAGTATCCAAGGTTATACCTAGATAATTAAAATGTTGCACATATTTTATCTTCTGTCCCTTGACAGTGAAGTTGTTTTTAAAAGATATGGGCGGATTAACTGTCATTAATTTCGTCCTACTAGAATTTATTTCCAGGCCCTTAGTCTCCCAATATGCATCAAAGTTATCTATTAAACGCTGTAAACCTTTGGGAGTTTGTGATCTTAGAATGGTGTTGTCTGCAAATAAGAGGGCAGGCTCTGGCACCCCACCTACACCCCTGTTTACTTTGATTTGCTCGGTAAGTTCACCATTTGGACCCCATCTGACCCTTGCAAAATTCTCCTCATGTAGTCTTATGAGTTGTATGAGTATTTCCCCAGGTACCCCTTGGTTTTTAAGGATTTCCAGAGGAGATTTCTAGGGATCAGATCGAAGGCAGCCTTCAGGTCAACTAATACGATGTACAGGTGACCCTTCTTAAGCACTGCATATTTCCAACTCATACAAAAGAATCTAAAAACCTGGTGAATCGTGCTTGTTTTACCTCTAAAACCAGCTTGACAAATAGATAAAATACTATTCTCCTCAATCCAACTATTTATTTTTGTTAAAATTTGTCGGGCATATATTTTTTGTAAAAAGTTTATTTAACGAATTGGACGATAATTTGATGGGTCTTGGCGATTACCTTTTTTAAAAATTGTTTGCATGATTCTGGTATAGCTGAACCTGCAGCGTCTGAATTACATAAAAAGTTAATATAGGGCCGTAGATCGCTTTATAATGCTTCAATAAATCTCCTGGTATTTTATCTGGACCTGGAGCTTTTCCAGGTTTTACCGCCTACATAGCTGACAGAGTGTCTTCCAAACTAAAGTTTAGAAGGGCAGTAATTGGGAGTGTGACATAATGTTGCATTTCAAATTAAGTGTCACTCATAGATGTTGAGTATAGGCAGGATAAGTGGCTGACCCATGTTTTCGCATCTAAAAAAGGTCTTTGTTACATCTCCCTGCCATATTTTCTTTGGATATCAATCGCCAAAAGCCAAAGTGGTCCTTCGCTTTCGGTGCATAGATTAATTCAGACCATATTCTATCATCCCAATTTTTTGTTTGTTTGCGCTAGCAATTTCTTGTCCTTTTTCTCTCTAAAGGCAGCTATATTCTTTTCTTTTCTTGCTAAGATAAGTTCCCTCTTTGCCTCACAGCATTCTTTATTATACCAGGGATTTTCTAGATTTGTTATATTAGCCTTCCCCTTTTTACAATCCTTTGGAATCGTACTTAGGATTGGTGTCAAGGCATCTACCAATGAGTGATGGATATCTATAATTGGGAAATCTACAACAGGGAGGTCAACATATGGTTCAATATTATCTGCAAAGATATCATATATCTGCTTCATTGCTTCGTCATTTCCCCCTATAGGAGGCCACTTTAAGGCTATGTGGTGATTAATTAACAATGGTTCGGTGATACTAAAGGTAATGTCTCTATTGTTCAGGGGAATTGGGTGAAAAATAGAGGATATTAGTGTCAATCATAGGAGATAATGGTCACTGTTGGTTCTATCCCTCAATAACCAAATTGTGTATAGTTGGACAAAGATTAATAGATACCAATATATAATCAATACAACTCCTGCAATTATTCCTACTAAATGTAGCTACATTCAGGCTGTCAGAGGGCAATCAACCATTACAAGCTCGAAGTCTTTATCGTGACACTAATCTCATTAGTTTTGCTACAGCACCTAAGCAGAGTACTACCGGGCTACTTTCTAATGGGGGAATATGATTTGCCTTGTCTTCCACTTTAAAAATATTTTCAAACCTAGCAACAGGTTCAAATTTATGGTTAAGATCTCCCCCCACAATTATTCTTGCCCTTGGGTTAATTGAACTTAGAAATTGGTCTATATGTTCTATTACAGGTGATTATTTGCTGGCTATGCTCGGTCTGGTATAAATATTTACTATATATATGTCAGTTTGGTCCTGCGTTTGGATCTGCACACCAACTATATCCCGTGTGGGAAAATTTCTCTAGAACTATATCAATACATAAGGTAATCTTTATCCATATAACAAGACCTCCCGATGGCTTCTCTCTAACTGAAGGAATAGCATTAACGCTATATGTTTTGAATCCTACTTTATAAGGAATTTCCAAAGCCCAAGTTTCTTGTAATAGTATTATTTCACATAGCCTGATGTACTCCTGCCACTCTACCTCCACTTGTTTTCTTGTCATGCCTGCTATATTCCAGGAGGTTAATCATATTTCTGGTTGCCCTTTCGTCCTTATTTGCTGATTGGTTACTATTTTCGTTTCATTCCTGAGTTCTAAACTTCCATCGCCCCTTTTATCAACGTGGCAATTATAATTAAGACAGTCCATTCCATTACAATGCAACGGATGGTTGACCTCGACAGTAAACCTACTATCACTAGGCACAGGCACTGGTACTGCATCCAATATACCATGAGGCCTAACAACTACTTGTTTGTCTATAAAAACCTGTCCAGTCTTGATCCCTATGTGGGACTAACTGACTATTTTGAATTTTAGTTGAGGATGCAAATGTTAAGGTCTTATACCCATCGGCTAGATGTGGTGCATATTGTGTTGCAAATAATTGTCAGTCTTGAGCATCTAAATCTGACAGGGCATGAAACTTGTTGAACAGCGGGGGTGGGAAGGGATTATTTATTAGAGGACCAAGTGGCGGTTTGTAAACATATCCCAGAGGAAGAGCACATATATCACTACTCTGGATATGTAGTGGCTTGCAGTTGTTTGGTAAGTAGCGAACCATCTGTGGCCGGCGAAAATTAACTACAATACAATCGCCATCAAATACTCTTGGGTGATGGACCCACCCACCCAGCTCTACGAACCATTAAGATCTCTCTAGTAGCAGATGGATGGAATCTTTTTTGGTTTGTTAACCAGTCCACGGTTTTGTTGCGTAACTCAGCCCTTGTTTCCCTTTGGCCCTCCCTGAGAACAGGTACACAAGCTGGCAGCACTGCCCTGTCCACGGTTTGAACAATTTAGGCGCCTCCGGGCGCGGGTGATGGTGTGGCGGCTTGTGTTGCAGCGTGGGGGATGTAGTCCCCTCTCTGCCATTGAGGAAATGAAATAAAATGAAGATAAAGATGCAGCAGACTTGGCAGACAGGCCTAGAAAAACTGGTATGGTGTGGGCGTAGGTGTGAGTTTGAGAAAGTTACCTCAGGAAACGCAAGTGCAAGTGAGGCACTCTTTAACAATTCCCCCTGCTGCACACGTAACACAGAGGTTATAACAGAGTTGTCCTTTACTGTTGCATATAACAATACTGTTCCCAACTGTTGATTGCCAAGTAAAGTTTGCGCTACGCAGTCTACAAGCTCACAGTTCTCTACTAGCGCAAGGGTTGGAAATGTAATAACAAAGACGGGCGCAGATGCCACGGTTCTCCGGTCTTGACAGGTATGGGCAGGTATGACAGGTGTGGGCACAATTCCCCCGCAACTCCCCCACACACGAACACACGTGCTCGCTCTCAACCCGCTCCCGGTGGTGCGGTGGTGCAGCAGAGCGGTTTGGAGAGTTACCTTGATCGGGTCGAGCTGGCACAGCGGCTCGCTCTGGAACGTGGTTCTCCCTTGGCTTGGGCTGGGCTGGGGCTGGGGCTGGCGTCTTGCTGGAGTTTTCTCAATCAGCTACGAGGATTCTTTAGGCCACCTCATGCTCTGGCGTGAGCATGGCTCCCTGCAGATGCCCCCCACATGTTGCTAGGCGATGGTCTGGTGCTTCTCTCAGCGCAGCTTTTCCTCTTCACACTCCGCGGCTCTTCCTCCCGATAGCACGCTCCCGAAGTCCTGTAGTCCGTTGGCCTTGGGCACAAACCTCGGGTTCAAACCGTAGACCACCGACCTTAGACTCAGGACCTCTCAAGCCGCCCGCTTGGTTGCTTACTTGCCCGGTGAGGTTCGATCTACCATTGCAGACTATCCTGCTTCCAGACAGTCACTAATGATGAGGTACAAAAACTTCTCCTCTCTATAAAATCCGGCTCACCCACAGACCCTTGTCCTCCTGCCATTATGCACCTAGCCACTAGGAAGAGCTGCAACAAGCTCACCCCTCTTGTTAACCAAGTCCTGGAATTGGATAACTACCCAGTAACCTGGAAAAAGGTATCTATTAGGCCAATTCTAAAACGCCGACCCTGAACCCGAACGAACCAAAGCACTATCGCCCAATTGCAGACCTACAGATAGCAAAAATACTGGAGATGTCAGTAAATAAGTTGTTGAATGAATACCTAGATGCTAATAATCTACTGGACGCCACACAGCATAGTTTTCATGCTTGTCACTCTACCGAATCAGCCCTGATTACTGCAACTAAAGAGATCCACATAATAGTTGATGGGGGGGCCAGGGCGTTCTTCGTACTCCTCGATTTGTCGGCTGCATTTGACACCGTGAATCTCGCGGTGTTAGTGCAGCGGCTGAAGACTGTGGATGTCAACAACACTGCCCTGGCCCTCTTCTCCTCCTTTTTTGGAGGTGAGGGAGCAGAGGATGCACTGGGATGGTCTGCAATCAGATATTTTCATCTTCCATGTGGTGTCCCCAGGGATCGATCCTATCCCCGACAATGTTTAACATCTACGTCACTCCGTTGGACAGACTTATCAGGAGGCATGGATTTGCCCTGGTCTCTTATGCCGATGACTCCTAGCTTGTTATTTCTATTATCAATCAGCCTGAGACCACAGCAGCTAGGTTTCATGCTTGTCTCACTGAGATCATGACCTGGTTGAACCATAGCTTCCTGAAAATTAAAACTGACAAAACCAGGTGATAGAGTTTGGTCCTGGTCTGCCTCTGTAGAATGACTCCTGGTGGCCGGTTGATGCTGGGAATGCCTGTGTCCTGTCCCTAAGCACAGGAACCTCGGCGTCATCTTCGATGACCAATTGATTTTTTCTGCCCAGGTAAACAGTCTCACTTCCCCCTGCTTCTTTTTACTAAAAACTTTGAAAAAAATCTTCCCGTTTATCTCACAAGAATTGCAAAAGACGCTGGTGGTGACATTCTTCCTGTCCAAACTGGACTATTGTAATGCCCTTTTTTTGGGCATTGATAAGTCCCAGGTGAGAAAACTGCAGTCTTTACAGAATGCTGCAGCAAGATTACTTCTAAACATACCCAAAGGACATCAACCTCAGCAGGAATTAAATCACTGCACTGGCCTCCTATCCAGCAGCGGGTGGAATTTAAGGCCTTATGCCTGGTGCACAAAGCACTCTATGGTGGCGGTGCTGAGGATATCCAAAGAATGTACTACCTTATACCCCCTCACGTGCCCTTAGATCTGCTAATTTGGGCCTTATGAAGATTACTAAGATCAGACAGGCAAGATGGGGTGGCAGGACTTTATTGAATTGTGCGACAAAGATATGGAACAAAATGCCTTTGACCATGAAATTTCAATCTAATCGGCAGCTCTTTAGGAAGGACTTGGAAACATGGCTGTTTACTTCCACATAGTCCACCGGTAACACAGGCCATATTTTCTTTCCACACACACTAGCACCAAGACGCCTCCACAATCGAGCGCTCTACAAACATATATCCTATCCTATCCATGTTGGTGGAATAAGGGTACAATTGTTAGTATAAAACCATATCAGAAACAAAAAATTGCATTTTATTTCTTAAACGTGATATTCCTGTTTGTACCATTCAGGAATTTGATAACGAAATTTCACAAAACTCTTCTGGAAATGTCATTAAAGACAATGCATCTGATGATAATATTAATTATAGAGATGACACTACTGAAGAATGTTCAAATTATGAAATGTTAAATTGTAGTAACATTGGTGACAATTCTTCTACTTATGGGTCATCATCTAAACCTGGAAAAAGGAAAATCGCTATGCCTGTTAAGTATGAAGATTATTATTTATTTTAGATTGTTTTACTTTATCCATATTCAGGAGAACACTTTATTTTATTTGCATAATAAAGGGAGATGTTGTATCCCCTTGAGTTTTGTTTTTTTGTTAAGGAATGTCTCTAAAGTTCTAGTTCTGTTTCCCTGGTTTTGACTGTTGACCAGTGGGACATTCTTTCCTGGATTCCCTACTGGGCAGCAGTGTTCCCTTCGACTCTAGCCTGCTCTTCGTGGGTTTTATCTATTTATATTATTTCAAGAAATAAAACATTTCCTTCGAGTTACGTCATCTACGAGTTTTATTTCAAGTTATCTTCTGATACAACATAAATCAGCAAAGTCATCTCTCAACCCCTACAGGCAGGCTCACAGCGCCAGATGTAGCTGAATTGTGTAGGGGCCAGTGACGGAGCATGAATCTATGCTCTTTACGGGGAGAGGTGTGGCGCCGTGGCGAGTGCGACTGGCGCTGGAATCTGGGGGATCACGGTTCGATTCCCAGTGCCGTTCCTGAATTAGCCCAGCACTATGGGCATATTACCAACGTTTAGCGATATTTATCGCTAACGATGCTTAGCAACTAATTTTTTAACGCTAAGCATCGCCAGAAATTATCGCAGAGATAACTTGCTATTAGCAAGGTTTATCTCAGAATTGATAAAAATCCTCTCGCTAACTGCCAATTGAGAGATTATCGCTGGAAAACCAACATAATCTCTTGAATTTTGGCGTTAGCTTGATGATAGGGGCTCACATACTTAGCCATGATATCCACCTTCCATAGGATATCATGGCTAAGTCAGGAAAATACCAGGTGTAAAAAAAGCAGTGCTAACCGCGGTTAGCGCTGCTTTTTTTATCATTAATAGGGTTGGCGAAATCCTTGATAATAGGAGAAATTTCGCTTAACAACATTTCTCCTATTATTTTTCTCTGGAACGCCCCCTTTGCATCTCATTAGAGATGCAAGGGGAAGCGTAGAGAAAAAGGGTGCTAACATGTGAATTTGCGCGTTAGCACCCTGTTGCTGATAGGGAGATAATTTTATCTCCGCTTTTTTGGCTTTTAAAGCTAAAAAAGCGGAGATAAATCCCTTGATAATATGCCCCTATGTGACTCTGGGCAATTGCTTGTTTAACCTGTTTACGGCCTCCAGCGCCTGGAGACCCTTACGGGTGATTGTTAACGCTAATTTTAAAAACAATTTTATGAAGTTATTAGACCCTCATCGGCACAGCTTTCCCTCCACACCTGCCAGTTATAAAGTACCATTGAAAGGCCCTGGTTTTTAGTTGCCTATTTTTCTCCACAACTAACTTTACAATACACTGGAGCAGACCATATCTTAGTAGATGAAAAAACCCAGGCGGTAAAATTTCAATAGGAAAGAATGCTTTGCAGGCTGTACCCATTTCCTGGACCCCATCTGACTTTAAAGCATGCCACGGGGGAAGTGTGCAATATCCTGCCCACCAGCCCTTCCCATTTGACCATCCTTCACAGAACCCCAGCACTCACTTACCAAATAGCAAGCAGGTGCTATATGTGTGTGCAAATAAACTCAGAATAGGAAATACTGTGCACAGTTCTGACTGATTATTCTGGGTCTGCACAGTTATTCCCCATTCCAAGGTGTTTAAATTATGATTGCACAGTACTGCAGGGTACCAGTAATTACGGGTGCACAGTGTGCACCACCCAAGTGTTCAGCAACTCACAATTGGTGTAAAGTGTCATAAATAGGGCATTGGAATTTAACCTATTTGAACAATTAAGGAAGCAGAACACTAGCCAGGTATAATGCTGAAGGGATACATAAGCACACACAAGATCACATGCAAAAAGTATAAGGTACCGCTGACAGTGACTGTAATGCTGTGATGGCTGTCAGGTTATAATAATTCTTTAGCCTGGAGCAGTACAGCTCACATACCAGAAGAAAATGTAGGGTCGCGCAACACTGGGAAGTAAACACTTCAAGATCCACGCCTGCTGCTACTTGGTGGAAACTGGGGTCTTGGCCCCTGGAAGTCTGTTGCTATGTTACTTAGCTCTTAGGACAAGTTCAAACGCTTGTACGTATCTGCTGTGCTCTGCGCCCAAAATCCTACAGGTTCTGTGATGTAAGTAATCACAGTATCCTTGAGAAAGTTCTTGAAGTGGATTTTATTCCAGTAGATAATAGAACAGCTCCCAGATCTATACATTGATACTCGTCTAAAATTCCATACTTTGCCACCTTCCACTCAGACAGCTTTACTGAAAACTTCAATAACTCTCAAGGATCAGACCATTTAGACCATCTTTTGGAGGTGGAACTCGTACTAAGTCACCAATACGAACTCTTTGACTACCAAACCGATGTTTATTTCAATTCGTCAACATTTTCTCTTGGTATCTCTTAACTCGTTCCCTTACCATAGCAAAATCCAATCCAAACTCATCAGAATCATTAGACTTCTAACACCGTGGCTACATTTTAGATCCTGGTTTCCTACCTCTTAACATTTCAAAAGGTGAACAACCAGTGACAGAATTAGGAGATGTACGATAAGTAAGTAATGTAGCACGCAAAGCTTTTCTCCAGTCAATACCACTTTTTACAGCCAACTGAATAAATTCCTTTATAACCTTATTGAAGCGCTCAACTTGACTATTGACCTGGGGATTATAATTGGAAACTCTCTTGTGAATTATGCCCTGTTTCTTAAAAAAGAACTCCATTTCTCTTCTTGTGTATTGCGTACCATTATCAGAAATTACTTCTGAAGGTAATTCCTCACCGCTAAATACATTATTAAGGAACTCTATTACTTGATTGGAATTAATTTTGTCAACTATTTTGATTTCAGGCCATTTCGAAAAATAGTCTACCAGGACCAATCCAAAGACTTCTTTACAAGGAGTAAGACTTGTAAAGAAATGGACCAATTATATCAATTCCAAGCTTTCTCCAGGGTCCTTGAGAATTTTCAACAGGACAAACTTCCACAGATAATGATTTGACCGATTTATCACTTCCTGAACATGGAATACATTCCCTAACCCATCTATCGACCATACTGTCAATACAGGGCCACCAATAAAATTCTCTCAAATGCCTCACGGTACTGGCATACCCATATGTCCTGCATGAGCAATCATTATCAATTGTTCTCTGACTCTGCGCGGAGGAACAATTTTATCACCTCGGGTAATAATGTTTTGTGAACACATGAGTTTATCCTTAATTTTTAAAAATGAGCTTAATTCCTCATTCAATTCCCTTTCCTCTGGCCAACCATTTTTTAAACATTTCTCAACAGCACACAAAACATCATCTTCAGTCATGCCTTTCAACCATATTTCCTCCAAAATGACCTCAACATCAATAGCTACACCACCATTAACATCTTCCATAGTATAAGCTACATCACATTCTTCCATAATGTCACCTAAATCATGAGCCTGTGACTGGGGTACAAATAAATGAGACATACAATCTGCATGTACATTTAATCGTCTCGGCATATACTACATGCTACACTGATATTCTTGTAACTTAGCTGCTAATTTAGCCAAACAAACTGCCAATGTTCTTCCACCTCCTGCAGCCAACATATTGGTCAAAGGTTTATGATCTGTTCTAAGTTGAAACTTCGTGCGGGAACATTTATCTCGCCTTGCAATAGGCCTTCGCTCACCACACCTTGGCACAGCTCCAGCTGTGAGGCCAACGGCTTTTCAAGCTCCGCATCCTCCTAGCACCGTGAGGGCAACGGCCGAGGACCACAGGAGGACTACAATACCAAGGTGCCCCGGGAGTCAGGGCGAACCTGTGACACCACCGCAAGCGCCCGGAGGCGCTTGTAAAAGACCGGAACGCCTCCCGCATCGCGGGACGCGCGCGGGCAGACCTAGGCGAAGACCGGGCAAAGGGCGAGCCATCAGTGGCAGTCCGAGGATGAAAGAAGATGGGACGGGGCCCATCTCTTTTGCTGTGACCCTGGGAATGTGATCCAGACATCTAAATTGAGCAGGACCTTTCCTTTAAAACACACGCAAAAAAGACCGCTGGCGTGTGTTTTGGCCTGCTCTGATCAGCCCGGAAGATTTTACCTCTCCTCCCAGTGGCCTCCAGGAGGTTACTTATTCAGGGGCTTATCATCTCGCGGCTGGACTTCAGCAACGCGTTGTTTCTGGGTGCTCCAGAATTCACCCTGAACAAACTGCAGCAAGTGCAGAACGCGGCCGCCAGGCTCCTGACGGGCCTTCCTAGGCGTCAGTCTGCTCGCCCTGCGTTGAATTGCAAAAACAACAAGTGATGGACTGAATGTGGATCAAAGTCACACACTCCCCCAGTCAAAAGATCTGGGCCCAAATCCATCGTTTTTTTGCACTCCACACCACCCTGGGTTAGACAATGGCGATATGCAAATCAGCTCTGACCCTGTTGCCCCATGGGAACAGTCCAGTCCGAACTACAAAAGCCATGTCCTTCCCAGAACGGAATCAAGCATCCGAGGACGGGACCGGTTTCGAGGTAACACCTCTCATCAGCCCGACTAGCTTGACTCCAAGTGGTGTGGAGTGCCTGGGACCCACGTCTGGGCATCCCCAGCGCACTTAGGGCGGCAATTGCAAAAACAACAAGTGATGGACTGAATGTGGATCAATGTCACACACTCCCCCAGTCAAAAGATCTAGGCCCAAATCCATCGTTTTTTTGCACTCCACACCACCCTGGGTTAGACAATGGCGATATGCAAATCAGCTCTGACCCTGTTGCCCCATGGGAACAGTCCAGTCCGAACTACAAAAGCCATGTCCTTCCCAGAACGGAATCAAGCATCCGAGGACCGGACCGGTTTCGAGGTAACACCTCTCATCAGCCCGACTAGCTTGACTCCAAGTGGTGTGGAGTGCCTGGGACCCACGTCTGGGCATCCCCAGCGCACTTAGGGCGGCAATTGCAAAAACAACAAGTGATGGACTGAATGTGGATCAATGTCACACACTCCCCCAGTCAAAAGATCTGGGCCCAAATCCATCGTTTTTTTGCACTCCACACCATCCTGGGTTAGACAATGGCGATATGCAAATCAGCTCTGACCCTGTTGCCCCATGGGAACAGTCCAGTCCGAACTACAAAAGCCATGTCCTTCCCAGAACGGAATCAAGCATCCGAGCACCGGACCGGTTTCGAGGTAACACCTCTCATCAGCCCGACTAGCTTGACTCCAAGTGTGTGGAGTGCCTGGGACCCACGTCTGGGCATCCCCAGCGCACTTAGGGCGGCAATTGCAAAAACAACAAGTGATGGACTGAATGTGGATCAATGTCACACACTCCCCCAGTCAAAAGATCTGGGCCCAAATCCATCGTTTTTTTGCACTCCACACCACCCTGGGTTAGACAATGGCGATATGCAAATCAGCTCTGACCCTGTTGCCCCATGGGAACAGTCCAGTCCGAACTACAAAAGCCATGTCCTTCCCAGAACGGAATCAAGCATCCGAGGACCGGACCGGTTTCGAGGTAACACCTCTCATCAGCCCGACTAGCTTGACTCCAAGTGGTGTGGAGTGCCTGGGACCCACGTCTGGGCATCCCCAGCGCACTTAGGGCGGCAATTGCAAAAACAACAAGTGATGGACTGAATGTGGATCAATGTCACACACTCCCCCAGTCAAAAGATCTGGGCCTAAATCCATCGTTTTTTTGCACTCCACACCACCCTGGGTTAGACAATGGCGATATGCAAATCAGCTCTGACCCTGTTGCCCCATGGGAACAGTCCAGTCCGAACTACAAAAGCCATGTCCTTCCCAGAACGGAATCAAGCATCCGAGGACCGGACCGGTTTCGAGGTAACACCTCTCATCAGCCCAACTAGCTTGACTCCAAGTGGTGTGGAGTGCCTGGGACCCACGTCTGGGCATCCCCAGCGCACTTAGGGCGGCAATTGCCCAGACGTGGGTCCCAGGCACTCCACACCACTGGAGTCAAGCTAGCCGGGCTGATGAGAGGTGTTACCTTGAAACCGGTCCGGTCCTCGGATGCTTGATTCCGTTCTGGGAAGGACATGGCTTTTGTAGTTCGGACTGGACTGTTCCCATGGGGCACAGGGTCAGAGCTGATTTGCATATCGCCATTGTCTAACCCAGGGTGGTGTGGAGTGCAAAAAAACGATGGATTTGGGCCCAGATCTTTTGACTGGGTTGAATGTGTGACATTGATCCACATTCGGTCCATCACCTGTTTTGTTTGCAACTGCCGCCATAAGTGTGCTGGGGATGCCCAGACGTGGGTCCCAGGCACTCCACACCACTGGAGTCAAGCTAGCCGGGCTGATGAGAGGTGTTACCTCGAAACCGGTCCGGTTCTCGGATGCTTGATTCCGTTCTGGGAAGGACATGGCTTTTGTAGTTCGGACTGGACTGTTCCCATGGGGCACAGGGTCAGAGCTGATTTGCATGTCGCCATTGTCTAACCCAGGGTGGTGTGGAGTGCAAAAAAACGATGGATTTGGGCCCAGATCTTTTGACTGGGTTGAATGTGTGACATTGATCCACATTCGGTCCATCACCTGTTTTGTTTGCAACTGCCGCCATAAGTGTGCTGGGGATGCCCAGACGTGGGTCCCAGGCACTCCACACCACTGGAGTCAAGCTAGCCGGGCTGATGAGAGGTGTTACCTCGAAACCGGTCCGGTCCTCGGATGCTTGATTCCGTTCTGGGAAGGACATGGCTTTTGTAGTTCGGACTGGACTGTTCCCATGGGGCACAGGGTCAGAGCTGATTTGCATATCGCCATTGTCTAACCCAGGGTGGTGTGGAGTGCAAAAAAACGATGGATTTGGGCCCAGATCTTTTGACTGGGTTGAATGTGTGACATTGATCCACATTCGGTCCATCACCTGTTTTGTTTGCAACTGCCGCCATAAGTGTGCTGGGGATGCCCAGACGTGGGTCCCAGGCACTCCACACCACTGGAGTCAAGCTAGCCGGGCTGATGAGAGGTGTTACCTCAAACCGGTCCGGTCCTCGGATGCTTGATTCCGTTCTGGGAAGGACATGGCTTTTGTAGTTCGGACTGGACATTCCCATGGGGCGCAGGGTCAGAGCTGATTTGCATATCGCCATTGTCTAACCCAGGGTGGTGTGGAGTGCAAAAAAACGATGGATTTGGGCCCAGATCTTTTGACTGGGTTGAATGTGTGACATTGATCCACATTCGGTCCATCACCTGTTTTGTTTGCAACTGCCGCCATAAGTGTGCTGGGGATGCCCAGACGTGGGTCCCAGGCACTCCACACCACTGGAGTCAAGCTAGCCGGGCTGATGAGAGGTGTTACCTCGAAACCGGTCCGGTCCTCGGATGCTTGATTCCGTTCTGGGAAGGACATGGCTTTTGTAGTTCGGACTGGACTGTTCCCATGGGGCGCAGGGTCAGAGCTGATTTGCATATCGCCATTGTCTAACCCAGGGTGGTGTGGAGTGCAAAAAAACGATGGATTTGGGCCCAGATCTTTTGACTGGGTTGAATGTGTGACATTGATCCACATTCGGTCCATCACCTGTTTTGTTTGCAACTGCCGCCATAAGTGTGCTGGGGATGCCCAGACGTGGGTCCCAGGCACTCCACACCACTGGAGTCAAGCTAGCCGGGCTGATGAGAGGTGTTACCTCGAAACCGGTCCGGTCCTCGGATGCTTGATTCCGTTCTGGGAAGGACATGGCTTTTGTAGTTCGGACTGGACTGTTCCCATGGGGCACAGGGTCAGAGCTGATTTGCATATCGCCATTGTCTAACCCAGGGTGGTGTGGAGTGCAGAAAAACGATGGATTTGGGCCCAGATCTTTTGACTGGGTTGAATGTGTGACATTGATCCACATTCGGTCCATCACCTGTTTTGTTTGCAACTGCCGCCATAAGTGTGCTGGGGATGCCCAGACGTGGGTCCCAGGCACTCCACACCACTGGAGTCAAGCTAGCCAGGCTGATGAGAGGTGTTACCTCGAAACCGGTCCGGTCCTCGGATGCTTGATTCCGTTCTGGGAAGGACATGGCTTTTGTAGTTCGGACTGGACTGTTCCCATGGGGCACAGGGTCAGAGCTGATTTGCATATCGCCATTGTCTAACCCAGGGTGGTGTGGAGTGCAAAAAAACGATCGATTTGGGCCCAGATCTTTTGACTGGGTTGAATATGTGACATTGATCCACATTCGGTCCATCACCTGTTTTGTTTGCAACCGCCCTGCGTTGAAGGCGCTACACTGGCTCCCTGTCAGAGAGAGGGTGAAATTTAAGGCACTCTGTATGGCCCACAAAATTCTGCAGGGGAAAGGCCCACCTATCCTAGGGGATATGGTTCAGCCTTACAAGGCCTCCCGCTCTCTCCGTTCTGACCATCAACACCTGCTGCAGGTCATGAGGGTGAGGAAGGCAAGAACCGGTGGTAGAAGATTCTCCATAAACGTGGCCACCCTGTGGAATTCTCTCCCTCTGCACTTACGCTCGGAAACAAGCCTTCTACGGCTCCGCAAACTTTTAAAAACTTACCTATTCCCTGTCTAGGTCTGGTGCCTATTGTGGTAGTGTCTCTTTCTGGATGAGCGCGGGGATGCCCAAGGGTAACCAGGCGCTATATAAAACTCGTTAATAATAATAATAATAATAATAAATAAGGTCAGTGTTGCAGTGATCGCTAAGTTCTGTCGCTACAGGGGCATGGCCACTAATGGAGTCGGGAGGGGCCGGGCGGCTACCATTGGAGGCGTTGTTAGAATGATAGATCAATTTTTAATCAGGGCATCATCAGTCATACAAAGGGAAATCGAATTCACTGAGAAACGTTTATCCATGAATCAAATATTCAATAAAAAATCCTCCCTGGGAACGATTGCTACAGCCCTATCCCCTCTGCCAGTTTCAGATGCATCACTTATACAGTCACTGCTAGCAGTCCACCCTGGGCCCAGAATTGCACCGGGTACACTAGAGAATGGTAAAAATACCCCGGAGCAGATAGTAGTTATGCTGTATAGCCCACCAGCTAATATGCCACCTCCGGAGTCCACATCAGGAACAACTCCCCAAAACTCCCGCTGCACTAGATCTGGTCAGTCCACGAGGCCGGTGGCAGACATGAACTCTGGTGCAATAAGTAAAACCCCGGAACAAGCTGCTAAAAGGAAGTGTGGGGGAATTGCTCTAACCAAAAAGAACACTAAAAGGCAAAAATGCTCTAGAAAGGATGTCTAACTGCCTGCGGTTGATTTAGTCGGAAAACCTCCTGCAACAGACAAGTCACTGTCATTAGTTGAAGAAGCTTCGGTACTCATAGAGAAAGGCGGGGATTTCTGGGAAAAGATGGAACAGATATTTACACAGTCATGCCTTCCAATTCACAAGAGACTGGACTCTATTGAAAAAAGACTTTCTCGTCTTGAATTAATATGTATCCCAAAAGAAGGAGGGGCGGGCAGGGAGAACTTGGAGTTGTCCTGTAATGGCCCAAGCACATCTGAGCCAATGCAAAAGGGGTCCAAAAACTTAACTACGGGAGAAATTTTTGGGGAGAGGGTACCAGTTGCTCAGTCTGATATAGTGGTTACACACCCAACTCCACAGCTATCGATAATGCAATGATTATCCCCACATAATATGGGAAATACGGGGGGAAGGTGCATGACTGTTGGAGGAAACCATGCACAAGGACCTAAGCAACCGAAAAAATCTGGGCATGGGAGCAGGAGTACAGGATCGCAGCAATCACCAGCTGCTCTGCCTAGACTTGCCCCCAGAGTCAGTACCATATGTGGTGGTCCTTGCTGGGGTCCCCTCCCTGAGTGCTGGTAAGGTAGAGGATTATAGGGACCTGAAAAATAAGTTTATTTATTGGTTGAATCGCCATAGACCTCTTCCCGAGGGGGGTGCCAGTGAAATTCTATTCGCTAGACGAACAGACAGGGTTGGGGCTAGGGAAAAGAATATAAATGGGAATTGCATCGTGATTAACTTTAGGGACAGTTGGACAGTCAGGCATATTTGTCAGCAGAATTCAAGCAGTCCAGACACATGCATTAAAAACCTGCCATTGACTTACTTTCACCCAGGTACATATGGCAAGAAATGCCCTGAGTTCAAGATGGTTAGAACAAACTGGATGGGTGAGGATAAGCGAAGAGATAATCCTATACTAGGTAACCCAAACTGGGACAGGTCAATACACAGCCCTATGTCTTTTGACATGTTTCATCATCCCAACAGATTCAATGATCTGGACTCTGTCGACTGACTACTGAGCCCATGTAAGTCTCACTCCAAAATAGCAGAGTGTAATAACATGACAGATGTGAAGGCTTACTTCCTGAATATGAAATATCTTTTTGACGTGTATGGAACCATGGCAGAAGATTGTCCACCAGAGGATGGAAAGTGTATAACTAGTGGTTACCCATTGAGTAGGACAGGAGGTAATAAGAGAAACAGTGGTATCAAGGCTAAAGTTGTAGAGACTAGAGGAGAAAGCGAAGTGGGCGATAAGAGGGGACCATTACAACCTAATTGTTGGGCCCATAGAGCTTCGAATTATAGTGCAAGTAAAAATCTAGCCCAAAGAGAGGATAAGGGGAGTGTCAACATAAGTTCTTGGAATGTGGCTGGGTTGAAAAATAAATTAAGCTCAGACGACTGGGGTCTATTCATGGATACACACGACATCTGCCTTATGCAGGAGACGTCGGCCATGGACGACTAGCAGCAAAGTGGGTTGCTACATTCAATGTCCCTGCATCAAAAGGGGATAGAGGGAGACCCTCGGGGGGGCTCAGTACATGGGTATCGACTCACCTTGGAGTCATGGCCAAGCAAGTATCAACTAATTCCCCAGACATTTTGTGTGTCCTACTAACATCACAGGGGAATAATCAACATCTACTCCAGGCCAACGCAGGGTGGCCAGGAGTCCCTAGTCATTGAACAGCTAAGGGGATTCATTAAGTCCTTAGATCCAGAGGCTGGTATCATTATTGGGGGGGATTTCAATTGTCAATTTGAACCCCTCAATAACTTAAGTACAGAGGATCCCGACGAGGAAAATTTACATTGGAACATTCCGGAGCCTGCAATCACTACTGTAAAAGCATGGACACCGTTGGTATTGCAAATTCTCTCCCTTTCATGGACCCTATCAGTAAGGCCTTGTAATGGCCGACTAAAATCGGAGAGGCCCGGAAATGTGACCTTTAATAGAGTGGGCCAATCGTCGATCATTGACTATATCATGATCGAATGTAGGTCATGGGACAAGGTCCAGGACTTCAAGATGTATTATCGGACGGACAGTGACCATAACGCACTGGTCATGTCTTTGAAGCCTGGGAGTTGGGGTGTGAGAAATTCTGTACCTGAGACCAACCCGCCCCCTTATCCTCTACTTTTAAATAACAATAGGAGGAGAGTTAAATGGCAGTATATTACAGGTTCCCAACAAGGCAGTCTGAAATATATTGCCAAATCTTGCCCTACCTCAGCAAGATGGCTGATGTGGGACTTGAGGGGGCTGTAGTTGGAAGGGACAGTAGGCCGGTAGAAATTCACCAACAGTTAACCTCAATATTGTTAGAGGTCTTTTTTCCACTTCAGGTATTCTAGGAAAATTTCCCAAGACCCATCCCTGGTACACCGCTGAATGCCGCAAAAAAAAGGAAAGCTGGTCAAAGCAGTCAAAGCAAAAGATAGACCCGAAATTAAGTTGTTAAGGGTGCTGTACAAGCATGTCTTAGAGAGGGCAAGAAGGACGTGGGAGGAGGGCCAATGGGAAGATGTGAGGGAGGCACTACAATGCAGAGATCTTAAATCGTTCTGGGCAATTGTTAATTCGGAGGGCAGGGTTGTGTGACCCGCCGTATGTCCTAACTTAGCCCCAACATTATGGGAAGAACATTTTAGTGCCATTTATGCTCAACCGGGCACTGGCGATTCCGGGTTGGAATCTCTGAGCCTCCTCCATGAGTATCGACTGGAGGGGGCTCAGGAGATATCGATCCGGGAGGTTGAGGCTGCCATTTCTAGGTTACTACCCAATAAAGCACCGGGGCTTGACAATATCCCTGGTGACCTGTTCCGGTCTGAACCTAGAATTTGGGCCCCTTATCTCTGCGTTTTATTCAACGTAATACTAATGAGTACAAGTCCCCCCGAGACTTTGAGGGGGGCTGAGATAGTGCCCATTTTGAAAAAAGGTTGCCCCCTGCAACCTTCAAATTACAGGCCTATCAGCTTAATAGATATTCCGCAGAAAGTTTTTGGGAGGATATTACTGGACAGGATCCAGCTATGGGAAAAGGAAAACCAAATCTTAATCAATCTACAAGCTGGCTTTAGATCTGGTATTTCCACCATTGATCAGATCTTCCGGTTGCAAGTCCTCTTCTGGAAAACATTGTGTGTGGAGGGTGGGAGTCTTTACCTCATTTTTGTGGACTTGCAGGCAGCGTTCGATCTGGTCCCCAGGGATAAGCTCTGGAAAGTCCTCCAGGATCTTGGGATGCCCAACTATCTATTGGATGCATTGATCAGGCTCCATTCATTTAACTTTGCTCAGGTCAGATGTGGAAAAATGGGAGAATTGTCAGCACGGTTCCCAGAGCAAAGGGGGGTACGCCAGGGGTGCGTGCTGGCTCCTACCCTCTTTTTCCTGTATATGAATGGGCTTGTTAAACATCTCTTAGCCATAAAGGACATGGATGCCCCAAAGTTATTTACTGGAAGAGTGACCGCATTAATGTTTACGAACGGCACTCTACTACTGTCACGAACAGCTACTGGCAACCAGCGTGTCCTTGATGGATTTGCTGATTTCCATGCCTTAAGTGGACTGGAAATCAATATGGCAAAAACCAAATACATGATTTTCAATCCACCAAGGCATACGCGACCTAATCCTACTCTGAATGGCATACCTCTGGAGAGAGTTAAAAAGTTTGTCTATTTAGGTATTACTCTCAAGGAAGACCTGGGCTGGGATGCACATAACTAAATCCGCTTTGAAATTAATACATACAACAGTATGTGTTCATTTCAAAGCGGTGGGTTAACAAAAAGTTTTAGAACATCTATATTTAAGCCGTCTGCCCCTGTTACTGATATATATACAGTCCAAGCTAGAGCTGCAGCACTATACAGGGCAGAACTATGGGGGTCACTGTTGACCGAAAAGTTTGGTAAAGGTTGAAAACACATTTATGAGAGAGCTGTTTGCCCTACCTGTTAGCACCCCATTAGTCCCACTCAGATTTGACCTAGGTTTGCTACCAATGAAAGAGGAGGCCTCCATGAGACCTTTAACCTACTGGAGAAGACTCTGGTCTGTCTAAGAACTAGCCCCGTACCGTGCAGAGTTTAAGGCGGTTTGGGTGACCTTGAGGTCAAAGAAAGTGTCCTTGTTATTACACATTAAGGACCTCTGCGAACAACTTGGTCTTTCTGGTCTATGGGAATCCCCTGAGGTAGTCTCTCCTACTATAGCTAGACTTGACCTGGAAAGAAGGTTTAGGTCTAATAACTTGCTGCCAATGCACGCTAACATGGCAGCAGTGAGGCTGACTGTTGAATTCCTCAATGTAAAAATGGAATATAAGTAGGAGGAATTCCTTGACAAGATCCGCCCAGTCCAAGCCAAGAAGCTGTACCTACAACTAAGAATGGGTAGTTTGCCACTAAGGTCGCTGACTTGTAAATAGGATGTGAATAAATGTCCACAGTGCCCGGCATGTGAAGATCCAATAGAAAATGAAAGCCATTTATTCTTCTTTTGCCTAGCGTATGTGTTGCCCCGAATGAGGTGGATTAAACCCATTTGTAGGAATCAGTGCTTTCGTGAATGTGAACTCACGCTTAGAATACTTAAATATGATACCCACCCACTGATTGTTTTTGCTGTGTTCCGCTTTTTAAA
Source organism: Lissotriton vulgaris (assembly GCF_964263255.1). Lineage (NCBI taxonomy): Eukaryota > Metazoa > Chordata > Amphibia > Caudata > Salamandridae > Lissotriton > Lissotriton vulgaris. Next base: position 246,747,158 of record NC_141688.1, on the reverse strand, counting down.
CAGTATGTGGATCAAGCGTAGAACTTTTATGATGACCTAATTTTAGATCCCAGTATTCTTTTAACAGTATTGCTGAATCACTTGATAACTAGTCAAGTCAAGTCAATAATGTTTACTCGGATAGTACATTATCCATAAAAGTACACACATAATTACATACATGGTCAAGATAAAAAAAAACACATTAAAATGGAGTAGCATTGCTGAATATTTCCTTATTAAAAACGATAACCGCAAAAAAGTGCAAGGTGTCATTATTATTCAGATCCTCCAATTCATGTCTTTTTCTTTCGCATTATCAAAAAATAAAGTGCATATGCAAGAATTGCCCTTTAAAGGACAATATATATACAGAACACATGTTTCGTGCATCAATTAGAGCGAGAGCTTGCTAGGTCATTTAGCAGCATTATTTAAGGTGCAGGTTTTGTAAAGTGCTTAGAGCATAAATCCTGGTTGCTAGACCATCTTGATAAAGTGAAAAGTACAATGTCAACCGATGATCATTAAAAGTAGACAGAATTCTACAACTCAATATATGCAAGTAGAAAATAAATAACAACTTTGGATACCAATAAAACATTTTGGCCAGATAGGCATTAGTTCTCGAATTATTTTGATTCATATATTTACAGATAGCAGTGTCAATTAGAATGTGGATGTGCAAAGTGCAAAGTGCAAATAGGCCTCTTCCAAGTGCATATTAATCACGTTGGTCTAGTTGAATGAATATTAATTCATAGAGGAACGGGATCGGGTAGCCATTTTTTAAAAAAGCACACACACAGTATATTAATTCATCATGTCTAAGGTGAGTCTTATATGCCACTTTAAAATCCTTTATGCCTTTAGCTCTAAAAAACTGTATCAGGAGGAACTTACAATATCTTTGATAGTAAGAGCAGAAGAACAAAAAATGCATTAGTTTTTGTTTACCTGGGTTCTGACATGGGCAAACCAGATTCCCTTAGGATGGTAGCCCATGGGGAAACACAATAAAAACTTTATGGATCCTGCTCTGAGACGAGACAGAAGACTACGCTCCCAATAAGTGATCTCTTTAAGAAGGTAACCAGCTGGTGTAGGCGAAGTAGATTCGATGTCACCTACTATTTGAATATACTGCTTCACAGTTGTTTTGGCCAGTTCTACATAATGTCTGGTCTCCCCATAATGTTTATAAAGAATGTTACGGATAGTCTTCATATATGCTCAAGATTGACTGCTGCCAGGCTCGCCCGTACTTGGGCCAGCCATGGGATTTTAATACCCTGACCACGGGGTGAGCCTTTACGTAGTCCTCCCAATAAGACAATTTAAATTCAGTGTGGCTTATATAAGTAGATGATGAAATTGGTAAACCCAATAGCCTTCTGCAAAATCTGTTTTCCCCACCCTGTGCATTTTTTAAGTTTGTTATATTGTGGTAAATAAAAATTACCGGGACTATTTTTCTATACATTAAATGACAATAAGGATAGCTCATAAAAAATGAGAGGCAGAGTCCGTGGTATCTGAGTCATACGGGCTTTAATTAAGATGACGCGAGTCACCGAGAATTGGGTTCCATCACCACTATGGTTCAGGAAGGGATATCTAATGATTTATTAACATCACACATTATATATAGTAAAACTGAACAGTTGCATTGAATACAGTAGGCGTAACAAGTGAAAAAGAGAGAGATAAGAACACATGGGCGTAAAAGAAGGCGTGTACAGGGGCATACACGGAGGTGTGTGCTGGAAGCGTCACAGAAGTGTCATAGGTGGGTGGATGCATAGAGAAATTCTGCAGGGTCAGCAGAAACCTTTACCATGGATGCGTGCGCAACTGAACATGACGTATATGGACGTGTAACTGGGGAGAGCTGGGGGCTTGACTTTTAGCACTAGTAGAGGAGTCTGGTGTCTGGGATGTCAGAACGACCTGCACCTATAGCATATCTGATATCTTGTGTTTGGAGGATATGTTGTCTGAAGTGAAAGGTCTCTCGGGCAGAGGCCGTTCATCACTGAATGCCAGTGGGTGCATACGTGTCTTCGTGCAATGCGCGGGGCAATGGGCCTACTATGGCAAAGGGTGCAGTAAATTACTTGTAAGGAGACAGGAAGGCCGGGCCCTTTGCTCTGCAGGCTGGAATATGTTTACCTATTTCACTAGACTGGAATGTGTTTTTGCGGAGGCTGAGCAGATAACTGTAGGCAAAATACCGTCTTGGCAGGCAGGCCAGGCCGAGCCGGGAACCGCTTCGCTGGGCAGGAAGTAAGGTAGAGGTCAGGGATGCATACCTAAACTGCAGTTTTCTGAGACAGAAGAGGCTCAGAGCCTGAATTAAGGGTCTGGCTGGATTGAGCCACAAAAACGTGTGCTTCGCGTTATTTAAAAGTGCACCATGTAAATGCATTGGAAACGTAGGCCTGGATGCGGAATTGACATTAGAACCATGGAGGGCCTAATAACTAACATGTTAACATTTGACGGAAATGCAGGGGCATTATTAAAACTGGCACGGAAAAGGAATTACATGATAACATGGACATACATGGGACATAGGTACATGGATAGGGTGCGAGGGGAGGGACACACTGACTACCTGAAAATTTCTATTTCCTCAATATCCCCAGATTTCGGCCCCATATGTCATGATTGGGACACATTGTGTTCTATAGATTTTTATTAAAGACAGTACCACCTAAAATCTTTTAGGCTAAGGGAGGGTCAATACTGAGTCTATAGCTTTAGTAAACTTAGACCTTCGTAGGCCAGGTGTTGGGTCCAAGAGCCGTTATCTGAGAATTGTAAACCCAGGTAGGGGAAAGTGCGAGTGCATAGCAGCGATTCATGGTCCAGAATAATCCTATTAATATGACGTTTTTTAGGGCCACAACACATTAAAAACGATTTTTTTAAATTAGTACAAAGGTCAAGACTATACATAAAATCCACAAATCCCCTCACTAAAATCCTCAGGGCATTCGGTGTACGACCCATTAAAAACGCATCGTCTGCGTAGAGTAGGGCGGGGAGTTTAGTGCCATTTATTATAGGGACATCCGGGGTTAGGTTAGACAAAACATTATGGAGTTCGTTAATGTATAAAATGAATGAAAGAGGGGCAAGGACGCACCCTTGTCTAACACCTTTACGAACCGTTATGTCACCTGACACCGCTCCATCCATACTAATCCTTACTCTTGCTTTTAAATCTCTATGGAGGTAGGCCAGAAAGTATACCAGGTTATTATCCAGGCCATAGTCCAAGAGACGTTGCCTGAGCCTTGATCTAATAACAAAATCAAAGGCGGACGAGAGGTCCATAAAGGCCAGGTACAGTGGACTATGTTGGGCTATGGTATATTTTCCTATTATTATATTAAGATTCAGGCACTGTTCCACTGTACCAAGGTGACTCCGGAATCCCAACTGCCATTTATTTAAAATGTGTTCTTCCTCTGCCCATGCCAAGATTTTATTAACTAAAACTCTGCCCAATATTTTAAGGGTGTTATCAATTAATGAATTGGGCCTATAAGCAGCTGATTCAGATCTTGAACCTTTTTTAAAAATTGGTATAATAACAGAGGTTGACCATGTACTAGGGATATCAGTTGTGGTTAAATTATTAAAAACATTTAATAGCAGCGGGGCCCAAAATTCCGGTTCTGATTTTATGAGGTCTATAGGTGGGCCGTCCGGGCCTGGAGCTTTATTGCCCGCACTCTGGGATATTGCCTCTTCAACCTCACCTATGGTTTTTTTATTTTTGGTGGGACACATATTAGACAGGGAATTGTCACAGTATAATGGGGGTACATATATCTTAGAAAAGTGGGCAACCCATACTTCGCTCGAGATGTTACATTTGAGAGGAGTAGACTGGTTCCCACGAGCTCTTAGGGATTTGGTGGCAGACCAAAAGACAGTTGTACTTTTAGTATTGGCGGCACGTGCTAAGTTGTCCCAGTGTTCTTTCAGGACAGTGTTGCGCCTGATTCTTAGTTCCCTTTTGTAGTTGGACCTTACTGCACGGATAAGGGTGGGATCTCTAGGGTGTGCCGACAAAGCCAGTCTCATTTCCCTATTAGCTCTGGAACAAATGTCATCAAACCATTTAGGGTCAGGATTACGTCTGCCCACTGGTTTGGAGATCAAATTTTTTATACCTGCACATAATTCGTTAAATGAAATGACGGCCTCAGGGTTAGGGTCTGTCAAAACCAGACATGTCTCACATAGGGTGGGATATGCTATTACCATTCTTGCAAAAATTTCCTTATAGTCTAGACCTTTCCATTTGACTCTTAGGGTGTGGGTAGAGAGATGTAGATTACAAGCTCCCAATTCTTTCTTGAAATTGGCGCGTCGTGCAACCTTTAACAGGACAATTTTAGGGTTGTGATCTCCAAATGTGGACGGCTTTACCTCTGCCCCGAAGAGATGATCTTGTAACGAGGGAGATAGAAAGACATAATCAATAACTGAAGCTCGTCACAATCCTCTATAAGTGGGCATTGGATTACTGTTAGTGTAGATTAGGGCGATATCCATCACGTTTAGAAGGCTTGAGTTCGTTAGGTGCTCTATTAACTCATATCCCCTTTTGGATGGGCCATGTGTGTTTGAATCAATAGAGTGTCCGCTTACACCTTTTCCTATCACTTGATAACTACTTAGTCGGTTTAATTCTTATTTTTTAATCATGACTAATTTTTACTGTAAAATATGTGTATATATATGAACTATGTTGTTAACCTATGTACTAAAAGTATTTTATTGTTCACTTTTATTATTATATATACTTTTATGACCCACAGTGGTCGAAATAAAGTTATCAATGATGATGATGAAACTTCGTGCCCCATAAAAACTGCCGAAAATGTTGAGCAGCCCAAGTGCAAGCTAACAGTTCCCATTCGTTGGTTGAATAATTGTTCTCAGCGCCTCGTAATGTCCTAGATGCAGCATAAGACACAATGTGTTCCTCACCTAAATTCTTTTGCAATAACACAGCGCCCAACTGTGTGTTGCTGGCTCAACAGCCACGATGCATTCTTTTCTAATAGTAAAGGGTTTTAGAAAAGGAGCAAAACAAATTTCCAGTTTCAATATTTCAAATGCCCTCTGTTGGTTATTACCCCACTCAAATTGTTCATTTTTCTTAAGCAACATTCGTAGCGAAAACACTTTAGATGCATAATTCTGAACAAACTTACTATAATATTCCGTTAACCCCAAAAAGGAAAACTATTTCTCCTTGTTAATAGGTGCGGGTGCTTTTGAAATGCTGGAAATATGGTCAAATTTCGGTTTAATGCCTTCACTGGATATCTGAAGCCCTACATATTCTACTTTGTCCTGTCTAAATTTACATTTTGCGAATCTAAGTGTAAGTCCTTTCATCTGTATATTATTCAGCCCTCAAATTGTTATCATGTTCTTCACAATTTTTTCCAAAAACTAAAATATCATCCTGAAATGCATTCGCCCCACTACAACCTTCTAACATTTCTTTCATCAGTCTTTGAAAAACAGATGTGGCCCTAGCCAAGCCAAATGGCATACGTAAAAAATGATACATCCCCTCTGGTGTTATGAAGGCAGTCAGACTTTTAGATTCATCATGTAACACTACCTGATGATAGGCACTTGCAAGATCTAAAGTTGAAAAAACACAAGCACCCGAAAGTGTGGAAATGAGCTCATGAATTTTAGTCAATGGATGTCTGTCTGTCCAAATCTCCTGGTTCAAACTGCGAAGATCAACACACAGACGGAGATCACCATTGCTTTTAAGAGAAAGAACTACCGGAGAAACCCAAGGCGAGGATTCAATGGGCTCAATAATATTCGACCTTACTAAATTGTTTAACATATCCTTTAACTTATCACGGTATGCTAAAGGTATGTTAGGCACTTTATGTCTTACCGGTGTTGCAGAATCTTTAAGTATAATTTTATATTTAAAGTCAACATATTTTCCAAGTTTCTCTTCAAATACTCTTGGAAACATTTCCTTGATATCAGAAACCAAATCCTCATTGTTAGATGACACTATATACACTGGAGGAGAAGCATTAGGATCGAGTTTTATACCCATTTCCTTTTGCTGGGACCAGCCCAATACAGAAACAACTTTCCTAGCTATATACACTTTTCCATTAGTTCTTCTTCCTTTGAAATCCAGTTCAGCCCAAATAAATCCTTCTAAATCAATTTTATGTCCTGAATAACCTCATGGCCTAATATCTGGCATTTAACATTTCCTATTGCCCCACAATTTCTCATAAACATCTTTACCAATTATAGAATACCAAGCACAAGACTCAACCATCATAGACACATCTTTTCCATCGATAAATATAATAAAAGATGGAAAACCTTTACAATTATCACTGGATACGCACATAATGCAATTAAATTCACTGAATTCTTTAGAAATTTTCTCTTTATCAAGAGTAACACAATTCGCTTTTTGAGAAGACCAACACATTTTTCCAAAGTGACTAGTTTTTTAACATTTGACGCAAATTTTGTTCAACGCTGGACAATTCTTAAAATTTCCAACGTGATCAAAACTGCCGCATCTATAGCAAATTATGAAATTGCGTTTGTTTCCAAATTTGTTTTCTTTAAAAACGCCTTCTTTTTTATAAGGAAAAGCCGTCATCTTTTGAACCACTTGACTTTTCACAATTGATACTTCCGGTACAGAATCTTGAACTTTGACAGTTAAATGTTGAGCTTGGCCTCTACTTTCATTAACACATTTTTCAGACTGTACAATCCCTTTAGCAATGTTGACAACAGCCTTAAGAGAAGACTCAGTGCCTAGCCATAGCCTTTCTTGGATTTTCTTACTTTTAGTCTTTATCATTATTTGGGGCCAGATGTAGGTAAGTAAATTTTACCTATTCATAAATACCGAATTTTACCGATTCGGTATTTATGAATCGGTAAAATAGAAGGGGGGAGATTTAGGAAGAATCAGTAATTGAATTACCGATTCTGTAAGAATCGGTATTTACTGAATCGGTAACCACCGATTCGGTAATGCCCATTGATTCCTATGGACATTGAAGCCCATAGGAATCAATGGGCATTACCGAATCGGTATTTACCGATTCGGTAAATACCGAATCTTGTAAGGGTGCAGGGGGTGTCACTTTGACACCCTCTAGCACCCCGATTTCAGGCATGTGTGACATGTGGCACACAGACATGCCCTAAGGGCATGTCTGTCTGTCACATGCCATAGGTGTGCATGCACACATGTGCATGCATACCTGGAATCGGTATTTTACCACCCAATTGGATTGGGTGGTAAAATACCGATTCGGTAAGGCCTGTGGGACTCAGAAGAGTCCCACCTACATCTCAAAATTACCGAATCGGTTAAAATACCGAATCGGTATTTTACCGATTCAGTAAACTTACAGATTCGGTAAATTTACTGAATCAGTAAAATAGGGCCCTACATGCCGAATACTGAATGCCGGTCGGTAACGGCCGAAATCGGCCGTTACGACCGGTATTTTGGCTCCTACATCTGGCCCTTGGTCTCTTAGTACTTGTTCATACTTAATAGTCGAAAGCACAAGACCCATCTAAAGCACGTAAAGCAGACACATAGTTTTCAATGGATTCATCTTCTCTCTGTGCCTGTGAATAACATTTAAATTGCTCTATTACTGTTTTAATTTTTTTTCCAAATCTGGTACTTAATTGTTTAACAGCAATTTAAAAAATGTTGGTTTCTTCAGATCCTTCTAGTGGAGGTAAATTTGAAAATTCTTTAATACCCTGTCCTCCTAAACAATGTCGTAACAAGTCAAGTTTTCTTTTAGATGAACAACCATCTTCTACTAGAACTTCAACATATGCTAAGAACATGGGATACCATAAATCCCATTTCATTTTCGGCTCACCAGCAGTAGGTAAAAAATGTGGTGGAGCTATTATATTTGACATAGTGAAAATGAGATTTCAATAAATGTTTCAATATAATTCACACAACAACAATTAGTAATATGTAATGTCCCTGAGTAAGCCTAATAGAATCACTGGGACAAAACACTAGAAATACATGCTTGTTAGACAATATAAAAATACTTCTTACTTGAGAAAAAAAAATATTAAAAGAATAGAAAGAATTACTGTGGCATATAGTCTAAAACTGCTTCTTGGTTGAAAGAAAGTGTGCGAATCACTGTAGTCCGCAAGCGAGATAAAATAAGCAGATTATTGAGTATGTTGAAATTCACTAAGAAAATTGCAATTCTGCCGACTCAAAATGGCCGACACCGTGCACTGTTATTCTGATGTCATTAATCCCAGAATGCACTGTGTTTCTGGAATCCCACAATCCTTTACGATGTTACACAGACACCAACTATGTAGTACAATCTGTTCCAAACTCTTCGCAATAAGATGCGAGAGTGGCCGTTAAGGTACAGTCAAATTTTCTATTTTCAAAAATAAATGTATCTCGAGCGTACTAAAGTGCGGAAAGATCGTGTAAACAAATCTCCAAAATATCGGTGAAATTGTCAGCCGCAGGTGCCTTCACCACACAATAAATTATTTAGAAACAGCCGCTGTTGCTATCAAAACAAGAGAATTTAGTTTTAACTGGAGATTTATTAACCAAAAGTAGTTCCATTTAATAACACATACAAGCATATATACAGCTGCTAGTGCAATCACAGCAAGCCAAAGTTTAAATCTGGCGCTGGTGCATTCAGGCACTATGATAAAAGTTAAACTGGTACCTTAAATATGTAAATAGGTGAACGCTGTCCTCAAACGTTGTCCTAGGGTTACTCCCACTTGTCGCCAAACGTGATGTAAGAAATCACAGTATTCTTGAGAAAGTTCTTGAAGTGGATTTTATTCCAGTAGATAAAAGAACAGCTTAAACACCCACGCAAACCCGCACTGCTCCGTAGTCAACCACCAACTCCGTATCCCCCATGGAACCTATATCATCATACAGAATAGAGAATATCAAAGTGACCTAACACATTCTAAATACTGTCGTAATGCTGTACACGGGATACCACAATCTGTAATTATAGCAAGAGAGAAATGGAAAATGCAGCTTTCCTCTATTCATATTGCTTCCCTTGCAATCTGAGGCCAGTGGTCACTATGAAGATGACAGGGGTCACAAGAGGCAAGCTAGGTCCGGTCCGACCACTGGTGACACCTAACGATGTCCATAGGTAAATATATAACTGCAAGTTTTGGTAAATTAAAGTACAATATACATATTTTAACTGAGTTTAGATCAGGCAGTGTTCCAATGAGAGCTTCTAGCTGGAAAGCCAGTGAAATTTTAAGGAAATGAAGTGAAAACCGTGACAATAGTAACTTTGTACATTTTCACAAATATTTTGTAATCCAGTACCTTCAGGCATCAAATTTTCCTTACACCTAGAGGATTCATGGCTACATGTGGAACAGTGAACCAAATTGGGTGCCATTCACAGCTTGACTGTAAGGAAGAGTGTCAAGTAAGGGCAAAATATTGTTAATCTGCGGCGTACCCCAAGGCTCTTCGCTCAGCCCAACCCTATTCAATATCTACATGAGCCCCCTCACCACCATCGCACGCAAACACAACATCAACATCATCTCATACGCCGACGACACCCGGCTGATACTCTCCCTCACCAAAGACCCAGCCACCACCAAACTCAACCTCCAGGAAGGAAGGAAAAACGTCGCCGAAGGATGAAACTCAGCCGTCTGAAACTGAACGCGGACAAGATGGAGGTCCTCATCCTCGGACCATCCACATCTGCCTGGGACGACTCCGGGTCGCTCACAGAACTGGGCACCACACCGACACCCACTGACCATGCAAGCAACCTGGGATTCATCCTGGACTCCTCTCTCACGATTACCCAGTAAATCAACGTCATCTCATCTTCATGCTTCAACAACCTGCGCATGCTCCGTAAGATCTTCTGGTGGATCCCTACCGGAACTAGAAAGACGGTCACCCAGGCCCTCGTCACCAGCCGACTAGAGTACGGGAACCACAGTCAAACTTCAGAAAAGACTCCAACGCATACAGAACGCATCCGCACGACTCATCCTCGACATCCCTCGCCGCAGTCACATATCAGCCCACCTGAGAGACCTGCACTGGCTCGCGTCAGCAAAAGGATCACGTTCAGGCTTCTCACCCACGCACACAAAGCGCTCCACGACATAAGCCCCAAATACCTCAACAACCGCCTCACGTTCTACACTCCAAAACGCAAACTCCGCTCCGCCAGCCTCGCCCTCGCCACCGTCCCATGGATCCGCAGAACCCACAGCGGAGGAAGATCATTCTCCTACCTGGCGGTCAAGATGTGGAACTCAGGACCACCTCACATTCAGGAAACACCTCAAGACCTGGCTCTTCGAGCAATCGCGGCACTTATTAAAAAATTATTTATTAAAGTGCTTTACAAAATTGTTGAGTTACACCAGATCGGTTTGGGGGTATTGAACAGTTTTAAAATAAGATACAGAAGGGTATTTCTGTATAAGGATGAATGTCTAAGACAAGCGCCTTAATATGAAGATCTAACAGCACTGCGCTGGTGCAGCAGGAGATGTGGAAACGGGGCCCAGACCCCAGGAGGGCCCATTGAGCTCTGATAATATCTGATTGAACTTCTCCAGCAGCAGTCACACTGGCCATTGTCCTTTCTCGCACCAAGGTTCAAGGTATCCTTGCTACGGTGTTAGATGTGAGCCAACCCCAGACTTCGATGAACGACTCACAGGAGGAGAGTGGAACGAGAAGGTAGGAGTCCACACTTCAGGATGCTGGAATCATCTTAGCATAACTGAGCATACTTGACTCAGCACCAGGTCAAAAACAGTACCTAATCAAATGCAGGTAAGAAAATGCGTATCTTAGGACTACTCCAAAACCTGAGTAGACCATCTTTAAGTGTTTGATGTGGTGGAAACCTGTTCCAGAGCGTAAGCACCAGATTTGGCAAGGACTCTGAGAGTTTAGGTAGTGGTACAGCAGGCAGAGCTGGGATATCAACAAGTAAACAGCTTCATACTGGATCTGAGTGGTGAATGGTAGCAACAGGGGGTGGAATCTCTTGCAAGGAGTGGAAGGGCAAAAAGCTATCCTGTAAACGACCAGAGAGACAGAATGCGGTTTTAGGAGTATTTAAAGGCATTTGTGTAGCCTAATTGTAACCAGAGTCCCTGCAACAAAGGTGCTCTTTTGTGCACCAAGCAGCTGCAGTGTGAATGCAACTCATCCCTCCTCCGACCTCCTTGGCATATGGCCTGTAGGCACAAGGAAGGCTATTTCAGTACTCTACCTTCCTAGCAGTGGAGGGAGAGTTTTGACAAGCTGATGATGCGTGGTATAGGACCTTCATTGGTACTTTCCCTGTCACCTGTAATGTCTTCTGGACCCTGTCAGCGGGATGCGTTGTAGTCTTTAGTGATGGCTGTTTGTCAGAAGTCCAACCAGGAGATGACATTAGTGACAACATAGACTTTGAGGGAAACAGAAGAGGGGGGATTACATGAAGCTGTCAAGGGTGCTCTTAGGTGGCATTTATGTAGGAGGTGAATGAGTGGTCACTAACAAACAGAACAACCAGACATCAATAGACTCAATTTGAATTTGAGGCAGTTCTATTCAAGACAGACCATGAGATGCAGGCCATGATGAGAAGTGCAAAGGTACCATGCACAAGGCTTCTGAGTTCTGCGTGTGGAGCCGCAGCTAATGTGGTTGCACAGAGACATGTAACTATTTCTGGGTGAGTGAATGCTCCTCACATGCTGCCGCAAGACTGAGGTACCTGGAGGTGTCCTCCACATGCATATTGTGTCTGTTGTTGTCGGCTCTCAGGATATCTGCTGCGTAGATAATAAAGGAGTCACTAGGGCCGATCTCATTGACACAAAGAAAACCTTTTCAAGACTTTATGCTTGACCCGGAATGCCTAGTACGGCCTAGGCCCTGATGCCATTAAAGCGATGTTCCAGCGCTTTACCCCGACCAAGCAACTCAGGTCTGCTAGCAAGAATTTACTAGTAGTCCCCAGGTATAAAAGGGTCAGGTAGGGAGGCATGGCTTTTTCCACTGCTGCTGCTAGGTTGTAGATCTCTCTCCCGGTTGGTTTATCTGTTCTTGGGTCTCATTCTCTTTTCCGCAAGGCTTTGAAAACCTGGATTTTTACACAGACTTCAGTATGAGCATTTTATCCGGTTGTACAACAGTCCTCTGTAGCGCCTTGACGCCCTTGGGCTAAGTTAGCGCTTTATAAATTAAATATTAATTCTTTCATTCATTAATTCTTACACTCAGCAAGTGATGGAGGTGATTTCAACCTAGAACTCCCTGATGGATCCCACCATGCTTAGCTGTAAAGCAGGGGTTATATCTACAATTGGTGCAGCAGGTGCAGTGACACCAGGGTCCAGAACCCAGAGGGGCGCATTGTACCCTAAGAATTGCTGTATTTCACTACTGTAACAGCAATGAAAGGAACCATTTCTCTTGCATGCGCCAGGACCCTTGCCATCCCTGCTACACTACACCTGAAAACTGCACCCGCTGTGAATTTATGAGTGTGTTCATTGATCAGGCCACTGTGGTGTCAAGAGTAGGGAAAGATTACTAAAGTAACATTTAACAAAAGACGAGAATAAAATGGGTTGAATTGTTTCTGTTGACCTTCCTTGTGGAGAATATTCCTATACACGACGGCCACCAGATTACCACCGCATCCATTTTAGAAAGCGCCCTTACCGCAGCGTAGCAGCATCTGGTGACTCCATCTCACTGCCTCGCCTTCTTTTATTTAAATTAAACGCTTGCATCTAGTCATAAGCAGACATCGAAAGCATGCAGATTTTCCATTTTATTACACTGCATCAAGTGCTCATCTTTCATGGCTGTTACACCTCAATAAATATGTTTTCCTCATAATCATGCCGCATTTAATTAACATGCGTTAAATGACTGATTAAATTAAAATGAAGCATGTCTTTCAAACACTTAATTCGAAATGTTACCAAAACGAATTCTCTTGTTGTGACAGAGCAGTCAGGGACACTTACCTGCTCGCTCGCGCGTCACTGGGTCCGCTGTGAGCAGCGCTGCTTGTTGCTTTACATCTTTTTTCCCCGCTTTGGTTTCATTGCTTGGGTTCAGGTTCATACCACCACGGGATGCACTGATCTTCTTCTGGGTGATCTGCGCTAAGATTCTTTTTTTAAATCATTTTTAGTAAGGAAGGAGAGGCATCTTTGTCAGTGAGAAAATACATGCACAGGAAGGCCCTTATTTCCAATTGGCTCAGAATACCCTGGAATCATCAACAATAATAGGAAAGGACATTGAAAAAAAGCAGCTAGTCTGCCATTTTTAAGTTGATAGAAAATTCTGCGCCAGATTTAGATAGGTTTAGCATTGGCCAATAAGAGCACGGTAACTGTTTTAAGTTTGAGCGCACAGCAGGTAAAGGAATGTATACAGATACAATGTTCAAATATGGTGCTCCAGATGAAGCAAGTCGGTTACCACGACAAGATCAGAAGTGCTATCGAGATAGCTCAAGCAATGCAATAATATTCATCGAGCACTCAGAGTCCACAAAGTCTTTTTTTCAAGTAAAGAAGTTTGTCTTTAATCTTGGTATGTTTCAGTTTCCATCTTCATTGAAAACATTCTTCAACATTCTTCAACACAAGTGCAGCCAACACGTGTTTCGTCTGGTCTAATCGGACCAAAGACTTCCTCAGGGCTGCAACCCAAACAGAGTACAACATCACCATTACATCCTTATTTTGCACTCTGTATGACAAGGACAGTATAAAATGTAACCAAATATCACAGGGACACATCCCTGAACACACCAGTGTTCAAAAGTAAGAAAATAGGTCACAGTTCTTCTGCTCACCACCAAGTTCAAGCTTGACACACCCAAGTAAAATGCTCATATTAAGTGGGATATGTAGCCTCCACTTAATTGTTAGTTCTATATCAGATAAATAAATGTAGTTATATACAGTAGGTTAATATAAGGTAAAAAGATGCGACCATGCTACGAAGCTTCCTACCTATATCTCTCCACGTTGCTCAATTCAACTACCCAAAGATAATCCTATACTGGTATTGCACTTCGCGTGTCTAATAATACTTATGATCGTTATTGATCTGTTCTAATTAGTCTCTCATTCACAGTCTACATTCCAAATAACTAAGTTAATATTCGCTATTGATAAACATAATAACTCTCTTACCTCTGCCTTAGCAGAATCTCCCAAACGAATCGGGCTCTCGCATTATGTGTTATTCATGTAAGATCAAGGTGCCGCTGTCTGTCACCTAAAAAACCGGGGGCACGTATTAGATTACACTATTCCTTCCAATGCATAAATAATGTCATATTCTTATCTATATTAGTCAGGGGGACCTCACCTCGTATCAAATATCCTGTGCCTCGGAACGCGTTTCTCCGTATCGGCGTCCTAGTATCGCGCCAGGGTTGCAGCCCTGAGGAAGTATTTGGTCAGATTAGACCAGACGATACACGTGTTGGCTGCACTTGTGTTGAAGAATGTTGTAGAATGTTTTCAATGAATATTATTGCATAGGTTTAGCATTGGGTTTGTGATACTTTTGAACGTACACCCGATGTAAATTCTTTTTTGGTTTTTATAACCTATTAGAAATTGAAATTTGCGTTTGCTTGTAAAAAAATCAATCCATCAAGCATTTGTAAAGCACGGCACACCACCAGTAAGGGTCTTAAGATGGTAGGGTTGCTGCTTGCCTCGTGGTGATCTGTTCATTCAGACAGCTAGGCCTTGAGTCCTTTTCAAAATTGCTGGAGCGCTGGGATGGTCCTGAGTTGTAGCGGAAGGTCATTCCAAGCTTCGACCACCAGGTGTGCGAATGAGTGACCTCCTCTGTCACTTCGACTGATCTGGGGGTGTCTGCGAGGAAGAGGCAGGCAAATCGTAGGTTTCTGGTTGGTTGGTTGAAGATCATGCATTTATCGATGTAAGCTGATCTCTTATGGATCAGAAGACAGTGTAGATTCTTGAGGTGGGGTGTGATATGAGTTCGTCTGGAGAGGTCGCAGATGAGTCTGGCCATTTTGTTCTGTATTGTCTGTAGTCTCTTCAGGAGGCGTGCAGTGATTCTTACATAGAGTGTGTTCCCATAGTCCAGCATGCTGGTGATGTTGGCCTGTCTGACAGTCCATCTGGTAGTGAGGATTGCTAACTTTTAAAGGAGATAGGCAAAACTCATTAAAGTGCCATTGTTTATACTTAGGTCAAGTCTCAAATGTAATCATCAGGTGTATATGTATGTGTATGCTCACTTTTTACACATTTGTTATGGGTTATTTTAATAATTTTAAATAATTCTACAATTAATTCTAAATTCAAAATAATATATATAATATATATATATATACATATATATATATATATATATATATATATATATATATATATATATATATATATATATATATATATATATATATATATATATATATATATATATATATATATATATATATATATATATATATATATATATATATATATATATATATATATATATATATATATATATATATATATATATTACCTACTGGCGGTCGCCAGTAGGTATATATAGTTAGGATTTTTTCCCTATGGGATTTCTGAAAATTCTATGTCTAATAACTTTGGCGTTTGTGGACGGAATTGGCTGAAATTTTCAGGAAAATGGCACATTTTGTTTCTGAGCAGCCCCTGAAAATTTGGGGGGGTTCGGCAAGGGGGGGCCGAGAAAAAAGGGGGGTCCCAAAATGCGTTTTTCCCATGTTAATTTCCATAGGGCGGTTGGCCTCACTTTTAGCCCGAACGGCTGAATGGATTTGCACGAAACTTGGCAAAATTGTAGGGACTGTTAGCCCGATGTGCCTTTGCTAGGTCTCAATATATGTGCTCCAGTGGATTTTGAGAAATTAACGTTCAAAAAAAGATATATATCTGTAACAGCGCTCCGGGTAGCGCTCCGGTTCGCGTACTTTTCGCGTAACGGAACTTTGCGATGCGAAGCTGATTGGCTCTCTGGTGTCTGTCAACATTCTAAACAGTCCGGAGCGGCCGCCATCTTGTCTCTCGGTAGGATCGAGAGACAAGAGGAGGCCAAAACAAAGGGGGAAATTACCATAAGGGGGCATAGTAGATCCTCGTTGACCCCCTAGGTTTTATGTGGCGGTTTTAAAAGGGCCCAGCAGGGCAAAAAAAAAATTTTTTTTTTTTGCGTGGTGAGCGCCTAGTCCGCGAACCGGAAAGCGTTCTGGGCAGCGTACTATAAGGATAAAAGAATGATAGACTTTTCAAATACTGTATGTTAATTGTTTGTTGTTTTTGTTTTCTTTATTTTTTAAGCATTTTTTTTTATTTGATTGTGTTTCATAATTCATTAAACTTTCTAACATTTCATTGTCAGAAATTTCAAAATTGTCATTGAATATATTTTGAAGTCTATGAGGGTGTAAAATGTCCTCATTTTCAAGCAGGTTATCCACTGCTTCCACACATTGAAGTAGTTCCTGGTCCCTACTTCATGTATGTATGTATGTATGTATGTATAAAATATTTTATTACGCGCTCTGCTACTACAGAGTATCCTGGCGCGATATCCTTGGCTGCTCTCTTCCAGTACAATTTTAAATTGAACTTGCTGCTCGTCTTCCATTTTGCCTGAAATTTGGATTAAAAAAATATATATTACTAGAGATAGGGCACTGTTGGGATTAATTTTAGATAGGCAGTTTTTATCAGTAAATTTATCTTTTGGCAGTGTATAGTATCAGAGTGGAAGTAGGACTATAAAAAAGTGTATGTGATTTAACCAAGAGAAGCCTAACTCCATCCATAACTATAACAGAGAAGTCTATCTAAATCTATAACTACTACAGAGGGATAGTATATAACTATCAGAAAAAGTTTACCATATTAAGTTATAGTGCACAATATACTTCAGTTTTAAAAATAATAACTTACCTTCACAAACAAGTTGAAGTGTTTACTAACAATTCAAATGTAATGTACAACAAGAAGTAGCAGTCAAAATGGCTGTGTTTTCTTCTCTTCCTTTATATATATTCAGGTATTTAACCAATCAAATGTCAGGTAATAAAAGTAGAAAATGAAAGTAACATTTTCATTGGTTGTCAATTCCAACACTTCAGATGTGTTTTGTGAAGTAATTTACCTCACGGTATTTAGAGAGGTCTACAGGCTTAATGGCTAAATGGAATTTCAATCAAATTTGTGAAAATGAAAGGGATTGTTATGTAGTTTGAGCTAATGTATATTTGGTGAGAGTGTCTCCAGTCGTTTTTCTGTGAATTACTTTCCCACCTTTTTATTGGACCGCTTCCACGTATGCGTCCCGGTCCGCGAACCAGCAGCGTAACGGGAGTCCACCATATTGTGTTTCGTTCGAATTAAGATACAAGATGGAGGGCAAATAATGTTCAGAATGGGTAGAAGGGGGCACGGTAGATTTATCTTGACCCCCTAGGTTTTCTGAGGGTGGCTGAGGAGGACCATATGTGCGGGAAAAAAACATTTTGTTTTGAAATTTTGCGCGGTTAGCTTCCAGTTCGCGTACCGGTTAGCGCTCCGGGGAGCGTAGTTTGTTGAAAATTAGAGAAAAAAGTTAGAGAAAAATAATAATTGTGAGTGATCAGATGTAGGGTAGCTCTGAGAAGAGCTTTTGGGTTTATGGTACATTTTGGTACTTATAAGTAGGTACCAATGCACAGTCTTAAATTCAAAATGAAAATTCTGTTGCCCTCATCTGAGAAGTGAACTCCATCTCCTCTGTAGATATCTTGCATGTAGTAACGCAAGTTATTGTTGTACATTGAGCCCATTCCATGGTCTCTCATGTAAGCTGAAACAGATTTGTTTACATGCTTCCTCGACTTCTCAATTTGTGGACAAAATTGGTTGGACCACCTCCATTTCTGTCTTTGGCATATATTGGAATATACCAAGGCAGTTTGAGGAAAAAGTGCCATTAATTGCTCAAAGGTGTCCTTTAAAAGCATTTCCAGACCTACCCCAGTCAAAGTGACCAAATCATTACCTCCACAGTGCACAATTAACAGGTCAGGTTTTGGCAAATACATAAAGGTTTTCACCAATGGTATCAATTGGTGACATTTTAATCCTCTTTGGCCCAACCACTTAATTTCCACATCTTGTAAATTGAGGTTAGGTACATTTCTGTTCTCAGCATACCTTTGAGCCGAGTAGATGTAACTATGTCCAACAATCCAGACATTAAACATGGTGAGAGAAGGTTGGGCTGCAGTCAGATGAAGTGTGGCAATGAAAGGGCAGTTGAAACAGTAGGAGTTTGTAAAGAAAAAAAACTGTGGATTTCCAGTGCTAATGATTCATTAGCAGTGATTGGTGCATTTCCATTTCTGAAAACAGAAAGTTAGGGTGCATGGATGTGTTCTTTGAAAGATGTAATTTGAATGGTCAAGGAAAAAACATTTAATGAAAGATTGCACTGGATACGCAGGTGCACTGAGAGTTCAGAGTTCAATTGAAACATTGTTGTGTGAACTTGCAAACATGAGAGGTCTTTCAGGAGGTGGTTGCTAAGCACAAAAGGCAGAGAGGGCAGAGGGGGGAAGGGTTTTGATTTGAAAAAAGTGAGGGAAGAGTTATGATTGGCTAATATGAGAGATATGTGTAATGAATATCAGCATTTCTGTGCTTTCTATAGCTGCAGCCTCTGGAGTGCATCCTCTTTGTTCTGCTGAAGACAATTTGGAGTATTTCTGAGACTGTTTTGAAACTCAAAAAGTATTTGCTAAGGTGAGAAAAGATTTATTTAATTTAGATAGAGAATAGTATGATTTAAGGAGAAAATGATGAAGAAAGCTGTGTTTTTAAAATGTGGCTTTGTCTCAAGTGATATACAAATAGATTTTGTTTCTTTGAGAAATTGTAATTGCATATTCGGTGTAGCATTCTGGCATGCAGTAACACAAGTTATTGTTGTACATGGAGCCCATTCCATGGTCTCTCATGTAAGCTGAAACAGATATGTTGTGTTTAAAAACGATTTTTGAAAACAATTACATTTCTGGATATGTTCTGCTAGAGTTTCATAGGTTGTTTGTGCCATATTTATAAGGCATTTGAGTGTCTCTGATGTTATTGTTCCCATTTTAATTGAAGAGCTTTCTTCATGGGGCTAGTTTCTTGTAAATACGCTCCCACCTGTGCTTGGTAAATTTAGATTTTGATTATGGGAGTTACATAGCCATGTTAAAAATGTCCCAAAAATGGTGCAAGGGCATTCAAAAAAACGCTTTCATGTGTCTCAAGGACATTTTCAGTCATATCCTCTTGAATGTAGGTATACAATTGATTTATATGCTGTGTTTAAAAACGATTTTTTGAAATCAATTACATTTCTGGATATGTACTGCTAGAGCTTCATAGGTTGTTTGGGTCATATTTATAAGGCATTTGAGTGTCTATGATGTTATTTTTCCCTTTTCAAATGGAAAGCGTTCTTCATGGGGCTAGTTTCTTGTAAATACGCTCCCACCTGTGCTTGGTAAATTTAGATTTTGATTATGGGAGTTACATAGCCATGTTAAAAATGTCCCAAAAATGGTGCAAGGGCATTCAAAAAAACGCTTTCATGTGTCTCAAGGACATTTTCAGTCATATCCTCTTGAAATTAAATGAAATGAAATTTAGGTTTTATATAGCGCATGGCTGCCCGTGAGCGTCCCAGCGCTGAGATTGCAGAACCTCTGGGGGTGAAAGCCGGAGGTAGGGAGGAAAGTTATTGCGGAAAGAGATGCGTTTTAAGAAGCTTCCGAAATTTCATATGATTGGTCTCGGAACGAAGATGAAATGGCAAAGCGTTCCAGGTGGTAGCCGCTGTAACGGAGAAGCGACGTCCTCCAGTTCGGGCTTTTCTGGTTCTGTGGACTGTGGCCAGATGACCTTGGGCTGAGCGAAGGGGCCTGTTGGGTCTATATGGGAAGATCATAGCTTTTAGCATTGGGGGCCCTTGATTTTGCATAGCTTTATGAGTGGTACAAAGGGCCTTAAATTTGACCCTTTCGCGGATCGGCAGCCAATGTAGTGCCTTAAGGGCGGGTTTGGCTGAGGCTCTACGGGAGGTCCCTGTAAGGATCCTTGCCGCAGCATTCTGTGTTCTTTGAAGAATGTTGATCGTGGATTCTGGGGCAGCCAGAAAGAGAGCATTGCAATAGTCCAGTCTTGATACGACTAGACCTTGGACAAGCAATTTCTGTGAGGGTCCCGGAAGTAATGGGAGGATCTTTCTGGTGGAACGCAGTAGCCCCACACATGTACCAGCTGTTTTTTTTTGCTTGCGTTTTCAGGGATAGGTCCTGTTCAAGCCAAAAACCCAGACTTTTTAATTCAGTCTTGGGTTGTGGGAGGGGGCCTAAGCATGCTGGCCACATGGCAGAGGGAATAGAAGGTATTTTGTTTCCCAGCAGCATGAGCTCAGTTTTCGAGCCATTGAGCTTGAGCCTTGAGGTGGACATCCAAGCATGAATTCCTTCTAAACAGTCATGGAGATTTTTGAGCTTGTCCTCTTCCAGTGAGAATGATACGATCATTTGGGTGTCGTCAGCATATGTGACGGCTTTTATCCCAAAAGGGGAGACCACATCTTCCAGGGGGGCCATGTATGTATTAAAAAATGTAGGGCTCAATGAAGAGCCCTGGGGGACCCCACACTGGAGAGGGAGGATGTCGGATCGCACATTCCCTTCGCAGACCTGAAATGTTCTGTCTTTTAGAAACGAAGAGAGCCAGCCAAGGGCTGTACCCCTTACTCCCAAACTGAATGCAGCGCTTAGATCCAGGAGGATCAGTAACACTGATCCTCCCGAATCCAAGATGCATCTGGCCTCTTCAACCACTTTCAGAAGGGCTGTCTCAGTCCCTTGACCTGGACGGAAGCCTGTCTGTGTGGGACGAAGAAGATTGTTGGTTTCAAGGAAGGCAGACAATTGCTGGTTGACCACCTTCTCTGCAATCTTACTTAGGCCTGGTAGGAGGGAAATTGGGCGGAGGTTGGTCAGATCCGCGGGGTCCATACCTGGTTTTTTCTGTAAAGCTTTGACAATGGCATGTTTCCAATTGGGGGGGACCACTCCTTGGTTAAGAGAGGCATTGATGAGGTTGGTGGCCAGATGCGAGATGGTGGGTCCGACTTGTTTAAGGATGCGAATAGGTGCTGGATCGTTAGGGGAGCCACTTTTCAAGTCTGAGAGGACTTTCAGAAAGTCGTCATTAGACAGTTGGTTGAAGCTGTCTAGAGTTGGACTAGTGACGAAGGCTGATGGAGCGGCCGGGGGATTATCATCGTTTAAAGGTGGAAGTGACTGTAAAATATTAGTGATTTTATTTTGAAAAAAACAAGCTACTTGATTGCATCTGGCAACTGTGGGTTGTTGGTTTGAGGGGGGGTTGGGTATTGTGAGGAGCTCTTTGACTATTTTATAAGTCTCACGAGAAGAATTGGAGGGAGCTTTGATTTTTTTATCAAAGAAGGAGGCTTGTGCTGCTTTTCGCGCAGCTTTATATGTCCTCATCGCTAATTTGTATTCTTCCTTGATGGTAGGGTCCCATTTTTTCCTCCATTTGCGCTCATGAATTTTGCAGATTTTCCTTAGGTTCCTAAGTTCCTGTAAATACCATGGAGATTTAAAGGTGGTACTTTTTTTCTTTAGGTCTATCTTGGGAGCGACTATATCCAAGGTGGAGGTGAGCCAATTGGTAAAGTTATCGTTGGCTATCACGGGGTCAGGGTCTGCAAGAGGAGTAGAGCGTGTTAACTCCTGTGTCCAGCCTTCAAAAGATATTCTGGACCATAGTCTGTCACGTTCTCTTGGAATTGGCATGTGGCCGGTATTTATGATGGTTTGCCACATAAAAGGGATGAGAAAGTAATCGGACCAAGGGAGAGGAAGAAGGGGGCGGGCTTCAATTATTGTAAAATTGGCAAAGAGAGGGTCCAGAAGGTGACCCTTAGTATGGGTTGCCTCTCAGTTAATCAGGTGAAGGTCAAGTGCTTTTAGATCTGAGATAAGATCCCCAGCAGTTTTATTAGTACTGTCCTCGAAATGTAGATTTAAATCACCAAGCAGGATGAAATTAGGGGTCAAGGTAGAAGATGAGGTGGTGGTTTCCAGTAGTGAGCTAACAAAGTTACCTATGGTCCCCGGAGGACGGTATATCAAAATACCTGAAAGGGATTTGTTGGGGGTTAATTGGAGTGAAAAATGAGCACTTTCACAGTCCTCAATTCCTCCTTCTTGTAACCTGCATGTGAAGGAATTCCTGTAGATAATCGCTAGGCCGCCTCCTATACCCTTTATTCTGTTCTGGTGATGTATGAGGTAATCCTTGGGTAGCATACTCACAATGTCAGCTTCTGAGTGAGGCGTCAGCCAAGTTTCCGTGAGAAATAAAATATCTAATTGTAGATCTTGGATAAGTGTTTGAATCTCTAACGCATGCTTGACAGCCGATCGGCAGTTCAGTAAAGCCAGACTGAGGCTGTTAGTTGTCTGGTGGGTGAGTGTCTCAGGAGATTCGTCACGGAAAATGATTGGAGGGATAGGAGTTGGGGGTGAGTTTGCCGAGCAGAATTGTAGAAGGTAGTCCCGTGAATGTCTGATTCGGTGCCCGTGCAAAACGGGCATAGTGGGTGGCCCTGTGCCCGGCCTGGCCCGGACGGGCACAGACGGGCTTGCCTTTGGCGCGCCTTCGGCGCGCCGCCGGCGCGCCCGCTGCGCCCGCCCGCTGCGCGGACGTGCATGTCCGTTATTTTTATTCATGGCTGAATGGGTGGGAGGAGGGTGGGAGGTGCGATCAACTGGACCGTCGACCTTCCCTACCCAAGATGGCGGGTCCGTTCGGTGAGGCGATTCAACAGCACCTATCACGAAGACGCTACCTGGCGAAACAATCTCGCTGCAGGTAAGGGACAAGCAGAGCCTAAAAACTGCTATTTAAAATATATACAATTTTTAAAATATTTCGGCTCCAAACTAGCGGGTACTCGCGGCGAAACTGCCCAGATGTACCAGTGCTCCTGTTTGTTCGAATTCAATTATAAAGTAAAAGTAAGCAGAGTGCGCAAGAGAGCGCTGAGAGCCCCGGCTTCCACCTCAGGGTAAAGTTTTTACGAGTTTCAGCAAAGTTAGAGCGTGAGTAGGGGACCGCCCTTAAGTATCCTGGGAGGGCGGGAGGGGCGATCAACTGGACCGTCGACCTTCCCTACCCAAGATGGCGGGTCCGTTCGTGAGGCGATTCAACAGCGCCTATCGCGAAGACGCTACCTGGCGAAACAATCTCGCTGCAGGTAAGGGACAAGCAGAGCCTAAAAACTGCTATTTAAAATATATACAATTTTTAAAATATTTCGGCTCCAAACTAGCGGGTACTCGCGGCGAAACTGCCCAGATGTACCAGTGCTCCTGTTTGTGATCAACAGTGCTCCGTTCGAATTCAATTATAAAGTAAAAGTAAGCAGAGTGCGCAAGAGAGCGCTGAGAGCCCCGGCTTCCGCCTCAGGGTAAAGTTTTTACGAGTTTCAGCAAAGTTATAGGTATACAATTGATTTATATGCTGTGTTTAAAAACGATTTTTTGAAATCAATTACATTTCTGGATATGTACTGCTAGAGCTTCATAGGTTGTTTGGGTCATATTTATAAGGCATTTGAGTGTCTATGATGTTATTTTTCCCTTTTCAAATGGAAAGCGTTCTTCATAGGGCAAGTTTCTTGTAAATACGCTCCCACCTGTGCTTGGCAAATTTAGATTTTGATTATGGGAGTTACATAGCCATGTTAAAAATGTTCCAAAAATGGTGCAAGGGCATTCAAAAAAACGCTTTCATGTGTCTCAAGGACATTTTCAGTCATTTCCTCTTGAATGTAGGTATACAATTGATTTATATGCTGTGTTTAAAAACGATTTTTTGAAATCAATTACATTTCTGGATATGTACTGCTAGAACTTCATAGGTTGTTTGGAGCATATTTAAAAGGCATTTGAGTGTCTATGATGTTATTTTTCCCATTTAAATTGAAGAGCTTTCTGCATGGGGCAAGTTTCTTGTAAATATGCTCCCACCTGTGCCTGGCAAATTTAGATTTTGATTATGGGAGTTACATAGCCATGTTAAAAATGACCCAAAAATGGTGCAAGGGCAATCAAAAAAACGCTTTCATGTGTATTAAGGACATTTTAAGTAAATGAGGAAACACAGGTGATGTAATTCTGAAATGAGGAAAAGAAACTCCACATTTTTCAATTACATCACTAGTGTTTCCTAAATTTATGAATGACATTGTGCAGATGAAGTTTAGGTCTGACCACAGATTCAAAAGAGGTCTGCCCTTTGTTCAAGAGTGAAGTGGACATGACTTACTTCATTGGTAGGCCTTCACATGTATTATCTCCTTTGTTTTCTTCAACAAGCGAAAATCTCATCTGCAACCGTGTGTTGGCCTCACCTCAAACAAACAAAACAGGTGATGGACCGAATGTGGATCAATGACACACATTCACCCCAGTCCAAAGATCTGGGCCCAAACAAACCTCTAGATAGGCCACACCTTATCGTCATCCTGAATTAATCATTTAAAATGTTAGGGAGAGATTTATGATAGGTGTATGCCTGTTTTGTACCACTGTGTGTCACTTTTGTGACGCAGTGGTGGTGCAAAAGATTTGCTATGTTAAATAATAAGTAGGGTGTTAAGTTTTTGATGACTGTTATTCATTTACTGTTTGGTAATAGTGGTTAATAACATTTTTTATTATATTTTTCCACAGATTCAACTGCAGATCATTTCAAAATTTGAAAAATGCCAACTAAGAATCGAATTAGAAAGGCTAGAAAACGTCAAAGACAGCAGGATCATCTAGTATTTCAGCAGTACTCTCCCCAAAAAACTTGTGAAATCACCAAGAAAGCTCCGGGTAAGACCACGAAATCATTCATAAGACATATTTGTAGTAAAAAAAGTATTTCAACAAAAAATGTTTCAGTCCAGAAAAAGAGAAGCAATTTAAATGGAAAGGAAAGACCAATCAAAAATGTTACTGCTAGAGCAAGAGATAACTCTGTGCATGATAGTAGAAGGAAACAACAGTTTAGGGACATTCGAAAACGAATGTTCCGCAACAGGATAATAGTTAATTTATTAAAAAATATTAAGAAAGGCCAACAGAAAGTGGCATTTTATAAGAAAAAGAAAAATGTAGAGAAAATTATTGATCATGCTTTCGAAATTAAGCGAAAGTTATTTATTTTGGTAATCAATAGAATTAGGAAACTAAACAAGGTAATTTCTGATTTCAAATCAAATAGTAGATGGAAGAGAGTAGTAAATCGTACTAACTTTTGTGAAGTTTTTTCCGGACAATGGATGCATAGTTCAAGTTGTGAGGCATTTTTTAATGAGGAGAGTTATTTTCAGGATAATGATTTGGTGTTTGCAGTTGACACCAGTGGTCGAGCTTATGAAGTGAAGGATGGTTGTCCAGTTGAAAAAGAAAAACTTGTGACAACAGAGGCAGACGAGGTGTTAGGTAAGGAGGTTTTAGGAAGACGTCCTAAGGGTCCTGTGTACATTTGGAAGTGTAGTTCTATTTGCAGTGTGCGACAGGATTCCATCAATTTGCTTTGTGATTTTGTACGGACATTTAATAAGAAAAGTTTGAAGCAGAAAATGAAGTTGTTGCAAGAATTAGATCCTTGCAGAGTGAGACAAATGACAGGTTTGCGTGGTCATTCGCTGGCTTGTCTTTCCAGGAGAGTATGCCAGAGTGTTTTTCATCATTTCAGGATGCTAGCAGTGCATCATAATAAAGTGAGGAAATTAGTGAGAATGTTGTATCATGCTAAGAGTCCAGCAATTATGCTTAAACAATTATGTGCTGCTCTTTTGCATGGTTCTGAAATAGATGTCAAGAATATTTGTGAAGAAATTGAGTTTTGTTACTTTGGAAGTAAAGATGAGAATGTTCAAATTGACCCAGAAGTAGAGGGTAATGTTGCAGATAATGTACAGGTTTCTAGTACAGATAAATTTCAGAAGGAAATTGCCACGTTTCAGATGAAATCAAGTGAGAGGCCTAATTTCACTTGTGTGTGTTGTCGACGCACTTATTACAAGAATCAGATTAAGTTAGTGGATTTATATGCAAAAAGTGAAAGGGAAAATAATAGTGAATGGAAGGATTTTGCCACATACTTGATGGTAGAAAATTATTTTGATTTGGGATCGGATCAACGTGTGTGTACTTATTTTGTAACAAATTAACACAAAACCAGATGCCTGCTAGGGCGGTTCATAATAATCTGGAATTGGTTGAGATTCCTTCTGAATTGAAGGATTTAAATACTTATGAATCTATTTTGATTCAAAGTATCCATCTCTTTCAGGCTATTGTAAGAATGGAGCCAAAGACAGGGAAATTGCCTCCATCAGATTTACAGAGAGGTTTAAAGGGAAGAGTTGTTTATTTGCCTCTAGATTTGAACAAAAACATTAACACAATTGGAGTAGAAAAGTGGAAGAGGAACCTCTGGTTATCTTGGTTAATGGGGTTCCGACAAAGAATAAGAAAATATGGCAATATTTAGTGGATGTTAGGAAAGTCAAAAAGGCAACATTGTATTTGAAGAAAAATAATAAGTACTATAAGAATGTATATGTTGCAGAAGAGGAAGTAAGTGATGAAGAGGATAGCGATTTGTGTGCTGGCCAAATTGAGAAAGTAGAGGCCTCTAAAAGTGAAGAAATATATGAACATTATAGTGTTCATCCTTTGCATTCCAAGGAAGTCATGGGGAATGCTATTGAGTTGTTTCAAATGAAACAAGCCAAAGGGAGTCCCATTAGTGTTTGGGAGGAAAGTTTGGAAGCTCAGTGTTTCCCACAGCTATTTCCAACAGGTCAAGGAGGAAGATATGATGAGCGACCTCATCAAATTCCTGCGTCTGAATACCGGACTTTACGATTGTATGCAGAAGATCCTAGGTTTCGTCAATGAATTCCCTATTTGTTTCATCTCCTGTTTGAAAGCGATCTGTCTGGACTGTCATATGCAGTGAACCACATCTTAAAAAGTGGTATACAGATGCGAAACATCTCGGCAAGTGACTTTATGCATAAAGTCAATGTCCAAGACAGTATTTTGGATTCTCACCTAATTAATCTCATGGCGTGTCAGCGTGGTACTAATGAGTACTGGTACCGTCGTCATGGTGATTTAAAATGTATGCTGAGGAACTTAGGAACTCGGACATGGTTCCTCACTCTGAGCTGTGCCGAGTATGGCTGGGAAGACTTACTTGAATTTCTACGAGAGGCAAATGGAAATATTGAAAACATTGAATTCAAGACACCTGGAGAACTGTGTTCTGTGGATCCAGTGAATGTATGCAGGTACTTCAATCATAGATTTGAAGCTATGATGTCTTTCATCACAAATAAGAAGAATCCACCTCTTGGAGAGGTGTTGGATTTCTTCTGGAGAAAGGAGTACCAAGCAAGAGGTGCTCCTCATATACATATGTTGCTGTGGATCAAGGATGCACCTACATTTGGAACAGATCCGGATGACTTAGTGATGAATTTGATAGAACAGTATTCTACGTGTGCTGTTCCAAACGCAACGGAGAAGAAAAGCCTAAGAGAACAAGTTCTACGTTTCCAAAGCCATCATTGTGGAAAGTACTGTCGTCGTAAATTCAGAAACAAGGACAAGTTCTACACCAAATGTCGTTTCAACTTTCCACGACCGGTGATTTCTAAAGGAAGAGTGAACAGTTTGATGTCTTCTCTGCGAGCTAATGTGACGAGGAAATCACCCAAAAATACATACAATTTGAAAAGGAACGAAGAGTCCAAGTACATCAACGACTACAACCCAGTGATTTTGTCCATGTGGAATGCTAACATGGATATACAGTTTGTGGCTGACAACTGTATGGCTGTGGCTCGGTATGTGACATCTTACATCACCAAAAAAGAAAAGACAGAATTGAAGGATATGTGGGAGGACATTTCCCATGAAAAGAGCCTCAGCAAGAAGTTGTACAGTTTCAGTCTGAAGATGTTGTCGCATCGAGAAATCGGAGCTTACGAATGTTCTGACCGGTTGTCTTCAGCAAGTCTCTATGGCAAATCCAGGAGTATCGTTTGGGCGAGTCTTGGTCTTGCTGCAACGCGAAATCGAGTTCTAAAACCTGTCCGGGAAATTGAGTATTTGGCGGAAAAGGAACCAAACAGTACCGACATTTTGAAGACCAACATGTTGGATACATATTATCCAAATCGAAGCAGTCACCTTGAGAATGTTTGTCTATATGAGGTTCTACAAAATTATATATTCAAGAGGAACATCAAAGAAGATATTGAGAAAGGAGTGTATGCTGTAATTGGAAGTGAGGGATGTCTGGTCAAGCAAAGAAAATGCCAATTAGTAAACCATCGAAAATTGAGTGGCGAATCTCCAGAAAAAAAGGAGTTTTTCAATTTAGCACTTTTGCAACTTTTCAAGCCTTGGCGTGCAGAAGAGGAACTGCTTGGAGATTTCCTCTGTTACGAAGACTCTTTCACTGCTGCTAAGGAGACCATAGAATGTCCTGCTTTTCCCAAATATCAAGAAATGTTGACTTTGGAAATTGAGCAGGAAGCAACGATTGCAGCCGAGATTGCCAGAGACAGTTCTCAGGACAGTCAGAGTTCCGTTTCATTGAGTCAGGATCCACTAGGAGGACCTATTATCGAAAATGAAGCTGCCACTGCTATGAATGAAGTGGAAAGAGCCATGGCACATGCTCAGGAGGATGCGGTTAACTTAGAAGACTTGGAAAAACAACTCAACGTTGAGCAGAGGAAAATATATGATGAAGTTACCAAGCAAATTGATCATGGATTAAGTCATGAGAAGAAAGAGTGCTCATGTACGTCGTTGAAGCCTGTCCGACTGTACGTGAGTGGAGAAGCGGGAACTGGAAAAAGTTTCCTTATTAAAGCAATTTCTTGTTATTTGCAGGAAAGGACTGAGTCATCGCTGTCTTGTGTTGTTACCGCTCCTACTGGACTGGCAGCACATAACATTAAAGGTATTACTTTGCATCGTCTACTGATGCTGCCAGTGGAGCATGACAACAAATTACAATACCACAAGTTATCTGGGGATGCTTGTTGTGAAGTTTCAAGAGTCTTGAGGAAAATGAAACTTCTTATCATTGACGAAGTAAGCATGGTTTCCAATGTCATGCTTGCCTTTGTGCATTTGAGAATGCAAGAAGTTCTTAAAACTGAGTATGATGTGTTATTTGGTGGCAAACACATCATTGTTTTCGGAGATCTTCTGCAGCTGACACCAGTAAAAGGACAACCTGTGTTCAAAATACTCACGCATGAAGATACCAGGAAGTGCCGAGGGAGCATTGGCAACGTCAATATATGGTTAAACTTCAATTATGCTGAACTGCATGAAAATATGCGTCAGGCAAAGGATGAAGATTACAAGAATATTCTACAAGATATTAGAATTGGAAAAGTGACCGAGCATGGGAAAGAAGCTTTAAATGCACGATTACTGTCAAATTTATATCCAGAACAAGACGTTGTGCCAGAGAATATTTTTCAGAAAATTACTGAGACAAAATCCGGAAGATGTTTGATGCCAACTCTTGCAGAATGTGCCAGCTTCAACAACAAAATGTTGAATTTAGAAAAGCAAGAGATTGTGAAACTTGAAGCTATTGACAGAATAGAGCATATGGGATCAACAATTATTTTGTCTGAGAATTTGAAATCAAAATTGGATTCATTAGAGAAGACTATATCTAAAACAGCGGGTTTTGAAAAGACTTTGAATGTGTGTTTAAATTGCCGAATCATTTTGAGAAGGAATTTACATGTTGAGAGAGGTCTGGTAAATGGATCAATGGGTAATGTTGTTGATTTTGAGAAATACAGAAGTAGAGATGGTATTGAATTTTTAAAAATTAAATTTGATGGCATTGAGGAAGTACAGCTAATTGGTCGTTGTTCTGCTAGGTTTTTGCTTGTTAAAGACTTATATGTTCGCCGTAAACAGTTTCCTGTTTGCTTGGCATATGCGGTGACAATCCATAAATCGCAAGGTTTAAGTGTAGATAGTGCATTGGTGAATATTGGCAGTTCTGTGTTCAAAGAGGGTATGGCATATGTGGCATTGTCACGAGTCAGAACTTTATCGGGATTGTACTTGATTGATTGTGATGTCACAAACATTTGTGCGGATCTAGATTGTGTTAAGGAATACAATAGGTTAAGAAGAGAGTATGCGCCACATTTGCCTCAATATCCTTTGTTTGAGAAACGTGTGGTAGGCCGTAAACGAAGAAATATGACTAATAGTAGGGAGGTTGTAGCAAAAAGCCGAAAAGTCGATAAACCGAAAATTGTAAGCAGAAAGAAAACGGATTCTGTTGAAGATGTTGTCGGTTTTCAATTTGAAAACAGTTCTGGTGTCAACTGCTATGCAAATGTAGTGGTTAATGTTCTCTTTTCACTAGAGACTTTAAAAGAACAGATTGTGTTCAATTCGGAACAAAGTTTATGCTGTTTGTTGAATTCTGTGTTAGAGAAATGTAGCACTGATCGAACAAAAGTAGAAAGTGTGTCTGAAGTTCGTTATCTGTTAGATGGATGTTCAGGTCAAACAGACTTCTCTGAAAATAATCAGCAGGATTGTCAGGAGTTTTTAATGTATATGCTTGATGTATTGCAAGATGAGGGTGTAGATGTAGATCACCTGTTTGGGCTTTCTTATCAATGGCAGCATGACTGCGAGAACTGTATGGTATCAAGTACTACTAGTGTAGACTCAGAAAGATTTATATATTTAACTTTGCCAGACAGTAAATCAGTCTCCTTTAATAAGCTAGTAAATGCAGCTGATCACAACATGGAGTGTAGCCAATGTAAATCTGAAATGATGTCAACATTATTTATACGAAGATATGGCCAGTATGTCATTTTAATGATCCAACGATGTAGGCCTGATGGATCAAAATTGTCAACTTTAATAAAAAAAATTGTTGCTTCTCAGCTGTCAGCTGTCAATATCAGGAAGGACTTTTGTAACTGTAGCAATTATCTATCACGATGGTCCTTCAACAACATCAGGACATTACACAGCTTATTTAAAGTCTAGAAACGGCTGGTCATTCTGCAACGATTCAGTTGTAACTTTAAAAAAAAAATTGCCGTTTGACCTTAAAAATTCTTACCTGGTGTTTTTAAAACCAAAATTTTAAGGAAAGAATCTCGGGATTTCCTCTGAGGAATTGCAAAAGGTTCATGAAGTAGAGGGAATGTAAGTCTGCAATGCTGTCTAGATTATTGGTCCAAAACTTTTAATTATAATGTCATTTTAAAAATCCAACTATATAAACCTGATGCAAGTAAGTCTGCTTCATAGTAAGCAGTATCAGTGTCATAGGAAAAGTAGAACATGAGTGAGCAAGAAGGATAAGATATTAGTAGTCCAGGATTGTGAAAGTAATCTTAAATGTTTTCTTTTTAAAAGTTGCGAAAATAGAAAATGACGGGATTTGATTACAAGAATTACAAGAGTTGTAAATCGCTGCAACATGATTTGGCCAAGTGGAAACATGTGGTAGAATGTGAGAAGTCTTTTATTGTATGTAACATATTTTTCAAAACGATGGAAGTTTTCTTTCAGAAAGTGGCGGGCTGAAAATATTTATAGCACAACAGAGTGTACGCTGTTCATAGGACATCCTTCGACGTTATGGAAAGTAAGTTAATTTTAAGGAGTTTTGAATTCAGATTTCTTATGTTGTATGGGTTTTTTAAACACAATCATTTTGATTGTGTTTTTTTTTCCCCGCTGTTACATGATGAATACCTTCAAGTCACTGATTTAAGTGAAATTTGATAGATTCTGAGAACAGCAAAAATAAACCATTTAACATGTATAATTAATGTTCTACTTTTTGTACTTATGATATACATTTAGAAATGTGAGGTAGATATGGAGAAACTGAGGCTTCTGTAAGTGTCAAAGTTAATGCTTACAGTGCTGCACTTCTGGGTACTGTTTTTTTTGAAAACTGAATAGGCCTCACCTCAAAGAAACCTCTTGAAAGGACACATCTTATTTGCATCCTGAAACAATCATTTAAAATGTTAGACACAATTTTATGATGGCTTTACATCTCTGTTGCGCTGCTATTGCATCACTATTGTGAGACATCAGCAGTGCAAAAGATGCACCATGTTCCAAAATAGGCCTCACTTCATCAGCATCAAGATACTGTTTGTTTAATATATATATATCTTTACCTTCTCATTCTACTGTCCTCGCTTCGTCCCCTCTCCTGTCTGCCGTGTGCATTTCTCCTCTCCCCCCCCCTCACACTAACGTCACACACACACGCAACGCCATTCACACACGCAACACCATTCACACACGCAACGCCACTCACACACACAACGCCACTCACACATACAACGTCACTCACACACACTATGCCATTCACACACGCAATTCATCCACGCAATGCCACTAATCCACGCAATACCACTCATCCACGCAATACCAATAATCCACACAACGCCAATTATCCACGCAATGCCTCTCATCCACACAATGCCACTCATCCATTTGCAAAACCAAACGAACAAACTCTTCTATTGTGAAACCTATTGCATTTTCAATGCTTGATTCTTTCACTTCCTTATGTATTTTGTTTTCCACAAATATATCCTCTTACTTCTCTTCTTAGGTAAATAAATCTATTAAACACCATTTCTGGTTTAAACCCTATAGCTGTCTTTCTTTTTACATCACTCTCTGTTTTCTTCTCTTGTACTTACTCCTTTATTATTATTTTTTTTTAAATTTGGGGTTAGCTCCCGGTTCGCGTATCGGCGAGCGAACCGGAAAGCGAACTAAAAAAAAACAGCTTGCCAGAGTGTTACACTTTCTAGCAATTTTTGTAAAAAGGGGAGGTAGTTCTAAAAAGAACTTTTTTTTTTTCTTTTATATTTTTTTTCTTTTTTGAACATTATTTCATTTTTTTGTATTTTTTGAACACTTTTTTGTTTTTTTTTGTTTTTTTTCAAAGGGAAAGAACAGAAAGAGGCATTGAAAATGGCTCAACAGGAGCAAAAAAAAAAATTTAAACTTCTTGCGTTTGGAACATTGGTGTTTCTCGAAAGCCAGATTAATCAATTTCACACTCATGTTAGCGCATGAAATTAGTGTTCCACAATACAAGCATGTCAGCTTCAGATGCACTAAATTTTTTTGTATGTTTGGCACTGTTTCGTTCGCCTCTGCCACTGAGAGAGAGAGATCAGAAGATGTTCTAGCCACCGAAGTTGGGGGGTTCTGTTGTAGTTCACGCATCTCTGCACGACTATAGTTGATTGGATGCCACCTCTGCATATGTCGGTGCATCGTGTGATTTCCAAAGCTGTATTTTTTATTAGTTCCCCTGGATAACTTTTCTTTGCAGATAAGGCACGTAGCATGGCGTGCATTGACTTTTTTTTCTCCAGGAGGAATGCTAAAAAATTGCCAGATAAAGCTTTCTTTCCGATGAGATACCCGGAGTAACTCTTGGACAAATTGTGGTCCCTCTTTTTCCTCTCCGTCTTCTTCTTCCTCTTCCTCCTCTATGTTTCCAATAAATTGTGCAGGGGGTCCTCTCTTCCTATTAGGAGATGGTGGTGGTGGTGGTGGTGGGGGTGCAGAAGCTGAAGCTACTATTGAAGCCATCAGAGAAAATGTTCAGGTCTTCCTTTCTCAAAGTTGAAAGTCAGAGTGAGAAAAAAGGTGGGGGCTTTCATCATTTGGGAAAAGAAATAGTTCTAAACCAATGAAAAGTGTTATTTTTAGGTCACATGACCTAGTGTTACATCATTAGGACACCAAAAGTGAAATGAACCAATGAAAACTTTAATGAACAAGTCACATGACCTGTTCCGCTCACGTTACGCGGAGCGCGCCGCGCTACGAATCGCTTCCGGTTCGCGTTCCGGAGCACTTCCGGGAGCGCTAACGCGACGCGTCATAAGACGTATTACGCGACAACGTGATATGTCGCGTTTCCGCGACGCGTCACGATGTTGATTTCTGATGCGGTAGTTGCGTGAACGGAACGTTTACCGGTTAGCGGACCGGGTCGCGGCATCAAATTGAGCTAACAGAAAGCTTCCCGGTACGCAAAAAAGGAGCGAACCCCAAAAATATTTTTAAAAAAAATAATCATAAACAGATAAAATATAATTTGGGATATAAAGAAAAAGACATTTTACAGCTACAGATATTAGCTTTTAAAAAACCATTGAAATTCAATGAAAAAACCATAGGTTATAGACAATATATAGTTAGGAATTAGCATTTTCTAAACCATATTTTACTCACACAAAACCATTGAAATTCCATATATAGTTAGTTGCCCTAACTATATATCGCGCACCCGCAATCCACTGCTGATGATGTCATATATTACATCATTCATGACATGGTCAGTGACATCACTGATGACATCACTGATGACATCACCCAGTGACTATGTTTCTGTAAAGTTAAGATATGTCTTACATATTGAAGAATGAGTGGATGTATAAGTGTCTGGATGAAGGATTTAGTAGGTGCATGACTGACTGTATGAGAGAGTGATTAAATGTGTGTCACTGAGTGCATGGGTTAGTGACTAAACTGTCTTATTTTGTGCATCATTATATCTGTTGTTCTGTATACTGCTGCATGTGTTGATCAGTAGCTACATGAGTAACTATATGGGTTATTGATTGTTTGCCCAAGTATTTGTATGGGAGACTGAGTATGTGTGTGAGTTGATGGAAGGTGTATGACTCTGTGCATAGATGTGTGAGCAGTTGATTCACTATATGTATGGGTTCAAAAGTGCATGTGGAAACAGCTGCATGGACAGTTGACTGTGTGCATGAGTGTATTGCTGAGTGAATGGATATCTCAGTGCTACATGTCAAAGTAAGTACATATATGGCTGAGATACCCGCCACCCCCTCTCAACACAATCCCCAAGGATGGGAAACCGGAAACAGTCCTGAAGTTTTTGGAAGACGGGAGGGAGTAACCCTCCCGGCCGTATTTATTAAAATATGAAACAAAATTAAAACATTAAATAAACAGTTTCATATTATGTACAATTTCATTACCACATTGCGATGTTTGGCTAACCTTAACAGATTCTCTAATACAAAGGTTCTCCTAGCCGAACTAACATCCTACAAAACATTTACTTGAAATTTTGAAATTGTACATCCTAACGTTTAAGGGCCAACGGCAAGGTCGTAACCGGTGTCAAGATCCCTAACCCATAAATATCGCCCTCACTTGTGAGGGGCGGCCCAGAGGCGTACCTCAAGTGCAATTACCAATTTCCCTTGACTTGACGGGGGCCCCAATAAAACTCGACGCCACTTAGAGGTCGTACGAGGACTCGTGTGAGGTATCTAGAAGGTAGCGTAGACCCCCCCCAAACCCCACACAACTTACCACATCTGCCGTCGCAGACGTCCTGGCCCCGGGAAATTCCCCAGGAGGGGGCTGTAACCCCTCCTACCCAGGAAGGGGCCTTGACCGCCTTTCCTTTTCTTTCGGCGACCCATCCTTAGAAGGGACCGCCTCCCCGTTGAGGGGCCAATGGCCACCTCCCCCGAGCGCTCCCATCCGTGCTGGGTGACGCCCACTCATAGGGATCTTCCAATTAGTGCTCACCGATCATGACCTTACCGCCCGACCAAAATAAATACGACAATGCTAACTAAATGACTAACTAAAAAGACAGTAGCAACTACAATTTTATTAAAAGCATGCTTACCAATGGACACTACAGCAGAATTTCTTTATTTGCGAAACGTAACACAAATCAACCATTCTTTATTACATACTCAAAATCATCACGATAATACCACAACCTGTAAACGAAAATCAGAGTTATCCATCAACTTTATTCAAAAAACCACTTGCTGTCCTCAGGGGCTGGTGGGTGGGTCAAAATTGGCTCTTCGTTCCGTCTCGAGCTCACGTGCAGCGAGGAGGTGCAGCTTCAGAGCACAGGAACAAGAGGATGCCTTCTGATCTTGCTTCTCCTTTTATCCGTCTTCAGGGCGGGCGTAAACCCGCCCCTGCCTGCCCCAAGGGCGTGGCCAGCCGCGTTGGTGTCTAGGCCAACCCACTCTAGGGCGGGAAAAGGCGCGCCCCGGCTACGCCGCTTCGGGCATACCAGCCGAGACTCGCCTCCCGCCCAAGATGGCTTCCCGGGGGGATCGTGGTACTCCGCCATACGTTCGGGGGGACCGAGTGGTCGCCCCTTTCCATATGGCTGAGATACCCGCCACCCCCTCTCAACACAATCCCCAAGGATGGGAAACCGGAAACAGTCCTGAAGTTTTTGGAAGACGGGAGGGAGTAACCCTCCCGGCCGTATTTATTAAAATATGAAACAAAATTAAAACATTAAATAAACAGTTTCATATTATGTACAATTTCATTACCACATTGCGATGTTTGGCTAACCTTAACAGATTCTCTAATACAAAGGTTCTCCTAGCCGAACTAACATCCTACAAAACATTTACTTGAAATTTTGAAATTGTACATCCTAACGTTTAAGGGCCAACGGCAAGGTCGTAACCGGTGTCAAGATCCCTAACCCATAAATATC
Organism: Lissotriton vulgaris; assembly: GCF_964263255.1. Lineage (NCBI taxonomy): Eukaryota > Metazoa > Chordata > Amphibia > Caudata > Salamandridae > Lissotriton > Lissotriton vulgaris. The sequence goes on along the minus strand of NC_141688.1, from coordinate 246,710,306 downwards.
GCCCTCACTTGTGAGGGGCGGCCCAGAGGCGTACCTCAAGTGCAATTACCAATTTCCCTTGACTTGACGGGGGCCCCAATAAAACTCGACGCCACTTAGAGGTCGTACGAGGACTCGTGTGAGGTATCTAGAAGGTAGCGTAGACCCCCCCCCAAACCCCACACAACTTACCACATCTGCCGTCGCAGACGTCCTGGCCCCGGGAAATTCCCCAGGAGGGGGCTGTAACCCCTCCTACCCAGGAAGGGGCCTTGACCGCCTTTCCTTTTCTTTCGGCGACCCATCCTTAGAAGGGACCGCCTCCCCGTTGAGGGGCCAATGGCCACCTCCCCCGAGCGCTCCCATCCGTGCTGGGTGACGCCCACTCATAGGGATCTTCCAATTAGTGCTCACCGATCATGACCTTACCGCCACAGGCCGGATAGTTGACCGGCTATCCGGACCCCCCACAACACTCCTACCTAAAGGTCATGGTATAACGTTTTTAGCCATGCTAAGAAGTCTCCTATGAGTAACTCATTCCCCACCCGAGACAAATGCACTCCATCCCCCAAATACATACTGTCATCATTAATACACCCATGCGAAATAGAATGCAGTGTCTTGGAACGGAACAACCTACTCACTTTGTTATTAAGCTTTCTAACAGAATGATTTAAAGCAGGAACAGAAATACCCCCCCGCCACACTTTTCGTGGGATCATATGGGACCACGCAATTGTGCACCCTGGAACTCTCCTCGCTAACCAACTTACCGTGGAAAGCATCGCCTCAAGAAGAAGTCGTCTACCAGTGGTGACCAAATCATTACCCCCAAGATGTACTATGACTACAGACGGCGGTGACCTCGTCCGCCCTAGCAAACCCTCAAAAAATGATTGAAACTGGTCAATACAGAGACCGCCTCTTCCGTAGAAGGACACACTGTACCCGTATTCCCCAGCTACGTGAATCATGTCACCTGCCTTGAATACGTCTGCGGCACGTCTCACGTATGAGTGGCCCACGACCCACACCTCCTTTTTCACAGCCGGTGATGTCTGACCGCTGGCCCGGTGTTGGGTCGACTGCAAAGTCCGCCCCGCCTCGTAGGCTTGCGCAACTGAAAACCAAACAAAAACAAGAAGCGTGAGTACATTGTTACAGCTTCACAACATGTGCAACCGCACATACCTTTTATAACAATTGGAGGACCAACGCCCCACCCGTTTAACTTGTTTCACATTCAGACCCCTGGCTGTAGCTTCTGTAGCAGCCCCTATCCGAAAGGAATGGGTCCCAAACTCGCCCGGGTTCAAGCCCGCAGCGGCAATCGACATCGCAAGCACCCGCTGAAACTGAAACTTTGTCAGTGGGGTGGCGTCAGCGTGTCTCAACAAGGTCCCCCCCCATGATGCCACCCTTCGTGCTAAATAATCTTCTAAACACTTTACCGGGCACATGGAGGACCCGGGAATCCTGCGTATGATTACGCAGTCACCCATCCCACTTTGATCGGTCTTGGACCTGACAAATGAGACCGTTATTGTCTCCCCTCTGATCTGGACGTGCTCCTGGCACAATCCTCCTGTCACATCCTGCTTGTTCCTCGCCACTAGTTCGCTTACCCGCATAGCCCCATGGAATGCCAGCGTAAAAGCGGCTCGGAATAACACTGTCTCAAACTGAGATGAACACGTAGCAGGGAGTCTGGATAATAACTGGGCCAGCCTATCCAAACCTATCGGGCGCCTCTCATCTACTCTGCGACCCTCAAGGCGTTGCCAACCACGTAGCGCTTTCTGTACAACGAAAGACGCTGTCGGGTCATGGATACCATGAGCCCTAGCAACAAAGGAAATGGCAGCCCGATGCCTCTGAGCCGTGGCCACCGATTTCCCGACCAAATGTAAGGACATCAGGAAATTTACCACCTACTCCTCCTGGCCCCAAAGCTCCTCTCTATCAGTCCCCAAAAAGGCTAAATAGGACCGGAACGCCCCTTCATATGCCTTCCTCGTCCTGGGTGCTAAGCTCTCTCCCACGAGGTTACGAAGTTCGGGGCACCGAGAGACCAGAGAGCTTCGGGAAAGGGTGCCGGCTCCGGGTCCGCTGTGGGAAGAAAACCCCAGAAAGCCTGCATACGAAAACGAGACAGTGCATCAGCCGCCTGGTTCATTACCCCTGGGACATGTCTTGCTCTGAATAGCACATTCAATTGCATACACAGTAAAACAATTTCCTTGAGCAGTATCAAAATCCACTTGCATCGTGCTGCCTGACTATTGATACACTCGACCACGGTCATATTGTCAGACCAAAATACCACAGAGTGATCTTTGAACCCCTCGGGCCAAGTTCTCAGGGCCACTAAAATGGGGAAAAGTTCCAGGAAAGCAATGTTATTTGTCAGTCCACTGTCATGCCACCATGTCGGCCACTTTTGTGCAGACCATCTCGTGCCAAAGATGGCACCGAAACCTATGCTCCCTGCCGAATCTGTTCACAGCCCCAGCTCCTCAGAGGACACGGCCGGTTTATTCCAGACGACTCGACCATTGAAATCCGCCAGAAATGCCAACCAAATGCGCATGTCCTGGCGGACCTCTGCCGAGAGCCTTGTGCGATGATGGCCCTCCTTCAGGCCGACCATGGCTTGAGCAATCGAACGGGAAAAAGGGCGGGCCATTGGTATAACCCTCAGGGCAAAATTCAACTGGCCAACTAACTGCTGTAATTGATGCAGCTTAACCTTAGGTCCACTTATACACATTTGCAGGGATGTCCTGAACTTTGACACTTTGTCAGCTGGTAAACGAAAACAACCTTCTCCGGAATCTAACTCGATCCCCAGAAACTCGAGGCAAGTGGAAGGCCCCACAGTCTTACCTGGTGCCAATGGCACGCCAAACTGATTCATCAAGACACAAAACTGCGCCAAAGCCTGCCCACATTCCGGATCCCCGGCTGCCCCCAGGAACAAAAAATCATCAAGGTAATGCATCACATGTTGGAAACCCGTCTTCCTTGTGAAAACCCATTGTAGAAAACTACTGAATTTTTCGAAATAGGCACAAGATATAGAGCACCCCATCGGCATACACCTATCCATGTAATAATGACCCTGAAACATGAAACCTAGGAGACGCTGATCGTCTGGATGTACCGGGAGCAACCGGAACGCTGACTCGATATCAGATTTTGCCATCAGCGCCCCGGGCCCCAGGCGATTCAAAATGGCTACGGCCTCATCGAAGGATGCGTACCGCACCGAACACACTTCCGGGTCTATCGCTTCATTTACGGAAAGACCACGTGGGGCTGATAAATTATGTATCAGCCGAAACTCACCCGGGTCCTTCTTTGGGACCACACCTAAAGGGGAACAAACAAAGTTAAGAACCGGTGGTACACTAAACGGACCGGCGACTCGACCTCGAGTAACCTCCTTCCTGATCTTATCCTGTACCACGGTCGTATGCTGGAAGACCGATAGCTGATTTTTACACTTCTCTACACCTTGAAAGTCCCCCACTGGGATGCGGAAACCATAAGAAAACCCGTTCCGCAACACCCCAGCAGAAGTACGATCCGGGTATTCACTGAGCCAAGGAATCATTGCCAACGTATCAATCGGGGTAGGTAAAGGCGCCCCTCGGACTATGTTAGACCTGTTTGGCGCCTCCTCTACCCCCGTTATCACCCGTTTTGGCTCTGCACGTGGACTCAGGATGGGATGATTGCCCACACCCACTACATTCGTGTCTAAATTTGCACGATCCCTGGGGCCTAGTACATTTACCCCTGTTGAAGTTCCAACAAACCCCCCTTTTTCCTGTATTGCCGGCAGGCCTCGAGTAATTGTCGGTACCCGCACCTGATCGAAAAGGCGTCCCCGCATACTGGCGGGAGGATTCGCCAACGTTACTCCCTACTAATGGCAATTTTAACATACCAGTATCCTCCATTTTGGACCATGACACAGAATCATAACAATCCCACGTTAAGTTTTTATCATGTTCTTTAGCCTTCCTAAACAGGTTATCATAGCAGAACCAATGATTACCCTCGTGTGATACTGAGTACCCCATGATTCGTGAGTGATAAATCGGCAATTCGGGTAACAGATCGGGCCTTCGTTCCCCCAAGATCGATGTAAAAACCCCCCACGCTTTGCCCCAATTGCCAATGTTTTCATTTACCTTAAAGGCGGCCATTTTTGCGCGCCAAACACTCGGATGCATGAGATCCTTCTGGCCCTTAACATGCTCCATCTCATAGTGATCAGTAAGCAACGAGAAGATGTTTACGTACTCCCCTGCCCATATCTTTTCTTTAATAGCCAAAGGAACATGCTGACCCAACTTTTCCCTACGAGAGGGTGCTGACTCATCCCTCGCAATCGGCAATGGCCGCTTACCTGAACCGGACGCTGCCTCTGCTACTGAACCCGTCCCCTGTGGCTTCTCTACAGCTGCAGCCGGCGTGGACACCTTCGCTGCTTCCCGTGACTCACGCAGTTGATTCATCAGCACCTGTGCGTCGACAGCCGTGGCGCCCTCGCTACCTTTACTCAACCACGCTGCTAATTGTGCTGCCAGCTCGGGCGGCATATCTTCCCCGGACACGGGGGTGACCACAACGGGAATCGGATTCCCTTCCTCCGGCACGGGAGTGGGTGCCTCGAGCGGGGTACTGGGACCCGGGATGTCTTTCCCAGCTGTTCCTCTCCTGGGCCTCTTGTTTTTCCCTCCCGGGGCCGCTCCCCCCAAAGGACGTTTCAGTCCCCCTTCCTCGTTTTCATCCATTCGCCTCTTTAGTTCGGTCATCTCTTTCATGAGAACGCGCAGCATCTGGTCAGTAGTCATGCGCTTTCCCGCCTTCTTCGGCATTCTCCAACAGAGTATCTGAAAAACAAACAAGAACGATTACAACGCCCAAAATTGGCTCTTCGTTCCGTCTCGAGCTCACGTGCAGCGAGGAGGTGCAGCTTCAGAGCACAGGAACAAGAGGATGCCTTCTGATCTTGCTTCTCCTTTTATCCGTCTTCAGGGCGGGCGTAAACCCGCCCCTGCCTGCCCCAAGGGCGTGGCCAGCCGCGTTGGTGTCTAGGCCAACCCACTCTAGGGCGGGAAAAGGCGCGCCCCGGCTACGCCGCTTCGGGCATACCAGCCGAGACTCGCCTCCCGCCCAAGATGGCTTCCCGGGGGGATCGTGGTACTCCGCCATACGTTCGGGGGGACCGAGTGGTCGCCCCTTTCCATGTAAAACACAGTACATGTGAGAGTAGACATATATAAATAACTGTGCAGAAGAGCCAGTGAATGTGTGAGTGGCTGCATGGATCATTGAAAACTTGTATCAGTGATTGTATAAGAGAATATGTTTGAATTAGTAAGGTGTGTATAACTGTATAGTTGAGGAAATGGAGGTGTGATTGATTCTTTGCATGACTGAGTAGGTGCATGAGTAACTCCATGGATGAGTGACAATCTGTGAGTGTCTGTTTACACTGAGTGTATCTAAGGTTACATTAGAGTCTGAAGAGGTTCATCGTATTACCACATGAATGATGCCATCAGTGATGTCATCAGTGATGTCATTTGAGATGTCATCAGTGATGTCATCAGTGATGTCATTTGAGATGTCATCAGTGATGTCATCAGTGATGTCACTGACCATGTCATGAATGATGTAATATGTGACATCATCAGCAGTGGATTGCGGGTGCGCGATATATAGTTAGGGCAACTAACTATATATGGAATTTCAATGGTTTTGTGTGAGTAAAATATGGTTTAGAAAATGCTAATTCCTAACTATATATGGTCTATAACCTATGGTTTTTTCATTGAATATATATATATATATATATATATATATATATATATATATATATATATATATATATATATATATATATATATATATATATATATATATATATATATATATATATTTATATATATGAAAACTCCTAGTTTCCCACAGGTACGGGAAGCACTCAAGCCACGAAGACAAACACTGTGTACTTTGTGGAATTAAAGCCTTTGAAGAAGGAATCATTTTGAAACACGTCGACTGCCTGAGAGGTGATTGTTGGTGTGTGGATGTACACCGTGGCTTGAGTGCTTCCCGAACCTGTGGGGAACTAGGAGCTTTCATTGACAGGCGGCAACCCAGCCGTAAGGGGAGGCACCATCCCACGAAGACAGTGGGCTAGCGAGCTGGAAATCATGTCCAGTTCAGAATGGAGCCAAGGCCCTATAATTGACCACGCACGCCTCGGGGCCCATTGGAGGGTCTTTTAATATGATTCCACAAACTCTTTGTACATGGTGGACTACGTATCCCAGAATACCTACAGCCTATCAGGAGGCAACCATTGGCAGCCTATCAGGAGGCAAGGAATGGTATGGAATAAAGGTGTGGTCTAAACAAACCCTGTGTACTTTGTGGAATTAAGCCTTTGAAGAAGGAATCATTTTGAAATGCGTCGGCTGCCTGAGACGTGATTGTTGGTGTGTGGATGTACACTGTGGCTTGAGTGCTTCCCGAACCTGTGGGGAACTAGGAGCTTTCATTGACACGCGGCAACCCAGCCGTAAGGGGAGGCACCACCGCACGAAGACAGCGGGCCAGCGAGCTGGAAATCATGTCCAGTTCAGAATGGAGCCAAGGCACCTATAATTGACCATGCACGTCTCGGGCCCATTGGAGGGTCTTTTAATATAATTCCGCTAACTCTTTGTACATGGTGGACTATGTATCCCAGAATACCTACAGCCTATCAGGAGGCAACTAATGGCAGCCTATCAGGAGGCAAGGAATGGTATGGAATAAAGGTGTGGTCATAACAAACACTGTGTACTTAGTGGAATTAAGCCTTTAAAGAAGGAATCATTTCGAAACGTGTCGGCTGCCTGAGACGTGATTGTTGGTGTGTGGATGTACACCGTGGCTTGAGTGCTTCCCGAACCTGTGGGGAACTAGGAGCTTTCATTGACACGCGGCAACCCAGCCGTAAGGGGAGGCACCATCGCACAAAGACAGCGGGCCAGCGAGCTGGAAATCATGTCCAATTCAGAATTCCGAATGGAGCCAAGGCACCTATAATTGACCATGCATGCCTCGGGGCCATTTGGAGGGTCTTTTAATATAATTCTGCAAACTCTTTGTACATGGTGGACTACGTATCCCAGAATACCTACAGCCTGTCAGGAGGCAACTAATGGCAGCCTATCAGGAGGCAAGGAATGGTATGGAATAAAGGTGTGGTCTTTACAAACACTGTGTACTTTGTGGAATTAAGTCTTTGAAGAAGGAATCATTTCGAAACGCGTGGGCTGCCTGAGACGTGATTGTTGGTGTGTGGACGTACACCGTGGCTTGAGTGCTTCCCGAACCTGTGGGGAACTATGAGCTTATATATATATATATATATATATATATATATATACATATATATATATATACATTCATTCAAGTGCCACAAGGAAACAATTATTCCCACATGTGCATGGTGGGAATGCAAAACTCATCCTAGATTGAGGGTGCTTCAAGGATAAGTACCAGCAAGCAAACATGAGGTCATAAGAGACCACCATTGGTAAAATACAATGAGTCTAGGTGCATAGGCCCACAGTGAAACCACAAGAACATGAAAACTCAGGGCCCAATTCACAGAACTAACTTAAGACAAAATCCTAAACTTACTACCATTTTGTTAATCACAGAAGGCACTTACTAATTGATGAGTAAGTGCTGTCTGTGAATACCAAAGTGAGTAAGTGCACTTCTGTGAATACCAAAATGAGTAAGTGCCTTCTGTGAATACCAAAATTAGTAAATGATAGTTTGTGTATTACTTTGTCTTAAGTTAGTTCCGCGAATCGGGCCCACAGAGACTCCCAAAAGTGTCCCAGATGAGGTAGAACATGACCAGCCAGCCATGAGTTACAAGGCACCCACTACCACATAAGCTCTAAGCGGCAGGAGTCATAGGGCGAACTGTCACGTAAACAGAGCACATAATTAGAATAACAGGGTCTGGCCCATTAACCCCTTAAGTGCTTCGAACGTTCGGCGGCCGACGGCACCACTACCTCGGGAGTGCTGCCGTCGGCCGTTGAACGTTCAAACTGCACCTGCGCAATGGAACGTCCAGCACTGGAGCTGGACGTTCCATAGCTGCTAAGGTGTTAAAGCAAGGGCCCAGTACATTCAGTAAAGTTCTTAGTGCTGATTGCAGGATTTGGGTAGATTGTGGAAAGGGCAATCCGGAATGAATGAATCCCTTCTGGAAACGCACACTGAGTGGAGGATTAGACAGTGAAGGGGCATCATTTGAATAATGAAAAAAAGGATGGTTGAGGAGAACTCAGGGGATAACCTGACCCACTGCATTGATGCATGGGCAGTTGCACTGCTTGAGAACAGGTCGCCACTGATGGCTCAGATAAGATGGATTGTCTATGATAGTGGCTAATTAAGATTGGCAGCAAGGGATATATACAGGTGCAAGGATCCCTAGGAAAATAATACAGTTCATAGCAACTTCCAAAGGGATCTTAGCAAATTAGCTGAAGAGTTACCTCAATAACTAGAGGTGGTTTAGCCAAAAATAAAAATAAAGTAAATATGAATGGTGGGCATTTACCATTACATGAGCGTCAAAGTGATGTTTGTAAAGAGGCTTGTGATATAGAATACCATTGGAGTGCAAATATATAATAATGTGTCAGCTGTACTAAGATTCTAGTTACAAACAGTAATTGGAAATTGTGATTACAACGTTTGTGACCATGTGAGAAACTAGGGCTTTTTGCAATGGCCCCCATTTTGACTGCTAGATGCTGGCTAATGACTCTGATTGTGCCCTGGGCTCTGCTAACCATGCTCAGTATAAAAGGTACATGATAATTAGGTATAATTACAATTGGTACTGACAACCTATCTATAGATCCCTAGTGTAGTTCAAGGCATGTAGGTCTAAAGGCACAGTAGAATAATGCACTGAAGTGTACACTACTGTGATGTCTGCTGTCATTGTAAAAGTAAACCCTGCTTTGCAAGCTGCTTATTAAATAAAATGGTATGCAAATTCGACTTTTGAATTGAAGGTACTACCAACATCTTACGCAACCTTAGTGTTACAAATAAGTCACCCCTAAGGTATCCCTTAGGTGCTCCAGGTGTAGGGTGCCTTGTAACTGTAATCATAGACATCATAAAACACGTTTTATGTGCCTTGGTGAGGGGAAAACTGCCAATTTCCTATTGCCCCGCTGTAGTACATTATTTATAAAGACTACATGGAAAGGCTATATTACACTTTAATACAGTCTAACTATTGACAAAAATGAGCATAAATGATACTTTATAGTGTCAAAATAATAGTAAAATGAATCCAACAACTTGCTAAGGTTGGCTTTATTATAACTATGACAGAAAAGAAGTTAAGTAACTTGTTATTCTGTTGTGCCATAACCCTGCCTTCTAGCAGCCTTTCCTGATTGGTCAGCCTTTGACAGGCTGAGCCACACTTCTCTGATGAGATGTGTAGTGGCCTGAAAGGAAACAATGAAATATCTGTTGGCAGTAGATCTGCAACTACAGAGCTAAAGGCATAAAGAGGGAAGGTTAGCCAAACTGATCTTCAAAGAGGGAAAGGCACTAAGGACAGGACCCAGGCAAACCCCCATATGCTACACCCCCAGTCAGATGGGAGCCCCAGTAATTGAATTAGCAGAGGAGTGAGAAGGAGTGTTAATGGACAGTTAGTCACAACTTCATGTTGGGTCAGCCAGACTTTAAGCTCCAGGTGAGATGTTCTCCATTTTGGATTCTGGGATAAAAATATGCCACACTATGGAGGAAGTTGTCATATCTGGGGGTGACACCCTCTACCCCATTGGTCAACGGTGCTCCCCTGCTTTTCACCCTCGAAGCAGGGATAAATGTGGGAGAGCTAACTAGAAACTCAGATCCCTGCCTTGAAATTACAAGAAGAAAACAGAATGCCCCGCTTGACCCTTGCTTGGCCTGCACTAGAGAGGACTGCACTCATAAGGAATATATGTTCTGCCCATTTTGGTCTTCAGCCTAAAAAGGACTTTGCCTTCTGGAGGCTTTTCTAAAAGTTGGAGGCCATCTGGAGTATTTTAACCAAAATGCACCCTAAGTTGACAAACCCGTCTTCGAGAATCAAGCTGCCAAAGTTGAACCGTTATTGGGCCTAAAATTCAGGTTTGTTGTGCTGACACTCCAGATAAGATTTCCAGACGTTTACAGAGTCGTCCCGTTGGATCAAGCTGCCTTCATTAAACACAAACCCAGCCTGCCGAGGAGAACCACTCAATGTTGAGAGAAAAAGCGACTACGTCAGAAGATAAAAATTTAAACCTGCCCTACCACTCATTGTATCCGATTCGCGATTCATCATGGTCAGCCGGAAACTTTGACTTTTTCCAGGTCTAGCACGACCATATGTCCCAAGTTGGCACTTTTGGCTTTTAAGCGCTATACATTTTTTATTCTTTAAAAAATCACATTGGATTTTTGTTGGTTTGGTGATATTTTAATCATACAAATATTTCCTATTTTTATAAATTGGTTTTGGATTTTTATTGTGTGTTGTGTCTTACTTAGGTAATGTCTTGGTGTTTTTAAATGTTTTACACACATGTCTCATATGTTAAGCTGGCCTGCTCGCAGCCAGCTACCAAGGGTTTGAGCAAGGGAATAAAATATTGAGACCTAGACCGGACCTTATATGAAGATTGCAGCCTTATTACTAGTGTTAGGTACCTACCTACACCTACTAGTAAACCACCTTCTAACAGACGAGTATCTAATTTCGCCAACCAACCTTCATAAGGTTAGACCTTTTCTCAAAATGAGGAATACTAGGGTGGTACAGAATTACCTGCTTAAAGAGTAGACATTTGAGATCCCCAATTACAGGTTACCATAAAAGAGTTGGTGGACTCCTTGGGACAGCGGATCACCATCCCTGTTATTGCATTTCAAAACTGCTAAGATTTCCTTTTTTAAAACAGACTGACTTCCTTAGAGAAACTGACCTGCTTTAAAAAAAGTTGTCAATTTAGAATACCTTCAGTGAGAGTTGGCAGTAATCTTCTGGACCAAAGCATACTGGGCCCGATTCACAAAAGTAATCTAAGACAAACTCCTAATTTTACGACTTTTGGTATTTACTAAAGCCATTTAAGAGTAGTAAAGTTAGGATTTTGTCATAAGTTTTGGTCTTAAGACAAAATCCTAACTTAAGTGACACTTAAGTTAAGTTTAACTTGAGTTAGGATTCTGTCTTTCAGCCAAAACGTAAGACAAATTTAAGACAAAATCCTAACTTTACTACTCCTAAATGCCTTTTGTGAATACCGAAAGTCGTAAAGTTAGGATTTTGTCTCAGATCACTTTAGTGAATCAGGCCCACTCTCCTTAAAGCTGCTACAACATTTGTCAAAGGGGATGGGGTCCAAAGGAAACCCTTTGTCTTTTGCAAATCAGTTATTACATAATTTGGGAGTGTAATTTATTGATAGTTTGCAACTGGAATTATGGTCGCAAACCATTCAGCATTTGGAACAGAACCCGAAAACATGCTTCTTTCAAATACTGAATAAGTAATTATTTCAAAACTAATTTTTGCATTTTACAAAAAGCTTGCTGAATCATAACATTTATTTAGTATATTAGAAAAAGTTTTTTTACCGGTTGCAAACCCTCTGATTTCTAACAATGAGTGGTTATGAGCCTGGTATTTTTTTGTTTTCGTCTGGCCCAATGTTTTCGGAGAGGTACCTGTTGCGGGTGTGGAACGGAAATTAGGAAGTAGTTTAATGCTTATAAAATAGCAAATAAAAAGGTAAGCCTTCTCAACTAGCATGTGTCTTTGTCTCAAACATGATTTGTAAGGCTGGGTGGAGTTCGCAGTACAAAAAAACTTCACCGTGCAACGCGGCGATCCGCAAGCAGTGGAGTGCAATAGATAAATGCTCTTTACCATGATATTCAGTGCCAGGTGTTTGTCTGTATGGAGCAATCAATGCAAACAGCACCTTACACTGCGCAAGCAGTCACTGCTTCCTTTCTGCCGCTAGAGTAGATTTTGTTCTCGAGCAGCAGCTTTATCAACGCGAACGGATGGTTTCTCAACACAAGCGGTCACGAGCATACGCGACCACTCGCATTGAGAAATCCGAACACCTGCATTGAGAAATCTCTCCGGCAGGTTGATCTTCCATTCTCACACTTGCCAATTTGACGTTGACGATCGCAAATGAGAAAAAATCTTGCTGGGAGGTGGATTCCCCTCATGCGTGCTCGCGAACTTGATGTTGACGAGCACAAGCAAGGAAAAATCTCTGCCACTTGGCTCCACCTTGGGGACTTCCAGTAGGGACCATCCCACAGTGAAAGCCAGGACGGGTTCCCCAGCGGTATACCGCGCCAGGATACTCCAGTAGTAATTGTGCGCGTTACAAAACAGCATGTAACATAACATATATAACTTGGAGAGAAGTTTTTTAAGAAACACGCATAACAGGGAGTGCGGGAAAACTCTCTAAACTTCCCGAGCGGATCAGAGTTCACCGCCCAGACTTAGTAGCTCAAATTCTGTACTTTCAAGACCAATGTCACATGAACAGGCTTAGGGCCAGAGGTTCTCTAAGGGCATTCATTAAATATGTTCATACTTTTAAGATAGTCTCTCTTGTGAAAGTGAAACTCTTAAATCCATGGAGACATTGGTTTAGAGCTTCACTCTGATCAAGAAAAGTTAACTAAATGTGTGGCCCAATGGAACCATTTTCAACAGAATGCCCATAAAAACTGGTAAAAAACAAGAAACTTTACAGGCAGTTTAAATGTTAATATCACATTTCTTTACTTATTTCTGCCACGTAATTCAATGTTTTCATCCTGACCCTTCCGGGTACAGGCACGGAAATAAACAAATTAGTTTGATCATGAGCAGTAGTCGAACACTGAAAATTTGAGGCAAAAGGGCAGATATACCCCACCCTTAATTGTGGGATTTCATGAGGATAGAAGAGAATGTCCTGCACCATTTTGAACACATTGGAAGTATGAGCTTAAATTGCTCTCGAAATGAAAAGCAAAATACAGCACATTCAGGGACATCTTAAGGATTTTGGGGAACCTGAGGGCATATTATCAAGCCTGGGCGATAAAATTGTCGCTGCTTTATCGGCAGGAAACTGCCAATAAAGTGGCGATAATGGGCTTGATAATATGCTCTATGGAATGCCAATCGAAACTCTTGTTAGATGTGAAGGACATTTAACATGAGCTTCGATTTATTTATTTATTTATTTAGGAGATTTGTAGAGCGCATGGCTGCCCGGGAGCGTCCCAGCGCTGACAGAATCCACTAAGGTCTCCAAGGAAGGGGCCGGGGGGGAAAGCAAGGGATCAAGGGAACAGCCATGTCTTCAGGGATTTGCGGAATGTTAAGAGATTAGGTTGGGCCCTGAGGGCCGGTGGAAGAGTGTTCCACATCTTGGATGCTTGGAAAGAGAATTGTCGACCTCCGAAACGTGATTTTTTGATTTTGGGTATTTTGGTCAGGTGGGCATTGGTAGAGCGTAGGGTTCTGGTTGTCGTGTAGGGGGTTACGATATTTTTCAGAACCGGGGGGGCTTTTCCGTGCAGGATTTTGTGGGTTAGGCACATGGCCTTGAAATGCACCCTTTGTTCCACCGGGAGCCAATGCAGTTCTTTGAGTGCGGGCTTGGCAGAGCAGCGTTTTTTGGTGCCAGTGAGAATTCTGGCCGCGGCGTTTTGCACCACCTGAAGCTTAGAGATGACTTTTTTTGGGGATCCAAGATATAAGGCATTGCCGTAGTCCAATCTGGACAGTATGAGGCCCTGGATGACCAGTTTTCTAGACTGGAATGGTAGGAGTGGAAGAATTTTGCGGATGGAGCGGAGCAAGCCAAAGCAAGTTCCTGCAGTTTTTTTGGCCTGGGTGCTGAGAGTGAGTTTATCGTCCAACCAGATCCCCAAGCTTTTGATATCGGTTTTGGGGATAGGTGGTGGGCCCATGCTGGGCGGCCATAGAGACTCCGGGCGAAAAAGGGACTGGTTGCCTAGTACCATTAGCTCCGTTTTTTCCCCATTGAGCTTTAAATGGGAGTTGCTCATCCAACTGATCCATAGAGCATATTATCAAGCCCATTATCGCCACTTTATCGGCTATTTCCTGCTAATAAAGCGGCGATAATTTTATCGCCCAGGCTTGATAATATGCCCCCCTGTTCGGAACAGCTTTGAATTTATTATCAGTCTTCACCTCTCACATGCCTTCTTTGGCCAGGTCACTAACAGTGTGCATGAAAAGTCCTCCAAGTTCTACATGTTTTGACATCGAATATTAAGGGATACTGAGGTGTTTGACTCAATATTGTAACACAGCAGCAGCAGCTCACTAATATTACTGCAAATGATTTCATGAGACATCCTGTTTCTCATATGCGAGGCACTGTTTTGAACTAAAATGCACAATTTTATGGATCTTTCGAAAACGTAAACTAAACTTGGATATGGAAAAGGTCTGTCATAAACTCACACAACAATCAAATTTTAAATTATTTTAAAGAAAAGGGTATTTAAAAACTCTGGGGCATATTATCAAGGGCGTTTATCTCTGCTTTTTTGGCTTTAAAAGCCAAGAGAGCGGAGATAAAATTATCTCCCTATTACCTAGCTGTCTCTAACACTAGCTAGCGACAGCTAGTAGGAGATAGCGACCATCTTGGGCCCCACTTTGCATGTCAGTGATATTTATCACTAATGACATGCAAAGTGGGCGTGCCAAGATGTTAGCGACTGGAAACAGTCGCTAACATCGCTATCTCCTATTACCAACTTTTGGAGATATTCGCGCTAATATCTCCAAAAGCTAACACCTGAGCAGTTCTTAGCCATGTTATCCAATGGGAGGTGGATAACATGGCTAAGAGCATTAACTCGCTAATACATGAATATCGCTGACTTTTTAGCAATATTCATGCATTGCGGCCGAGTTGTTATTGCATTTGCGATAAACCTTGGTAATAACAAGGTTTATCTGCGATACAAAATCGCCGCAGCTTGGCGATAATCTATTCACGCTAACCAAGCAATAGCGATAATTATCGCTTTTGCTTGGTAATATGCCCCTCTGTTTTAAGAATTGTTCTAGGTCGTCAGGGCAAGACTCTGCAGAACAGAGCTGGCTCTAACAGGGCCCCCCTCAAAGGCAGGGGCCCCCAGCCAGAGCTCTCCATGCCCATTCCTTAAAACGTTTCTGAGTACATCAGGTTAAAGTGAATAAGAAGTGACCAATGACAAGGCTAGGAAAATACCGCAGAAGGATCTCGAAATTCGTAGCACAACATCAGTGACATTATTTAGCCAAAAGAGGTCGGATGCAAATGTAGCTCAAGTACCTGATTTAATTGCCTGTTCCTTTAATGTTGTCATTAGTCGGTCTGTATGAAAACTCGTCTTCGCAGACTCTTACTTTACTTTGGTGCTCATGGTGATACCTTCTACACAAGTTCCTCGCTGACACCGCCCAGGTGTGAATTGCATGTTTGCATCATTGTTAGGCAAGTTGCACATATTTCACATGGAAATCGTGTGATTTCGCAAATTCCTCATTATTACTAACCTAGCATCACACTTCTCGGGAGAGCAATACATCAAGACTTGTTCACTTTGAATAACCTTTATTTAGTAAATTAAATCCAAAGGATACAATAAAATAGGACATATAAATACAGGTTACGAGAAAATAATGTAAATACTAAGGGGCATATTTACAATAACTGGTGCATCCCAGCATTTCAGCAGGGATGCGCCAGTTATTGTACGCCACAGCTCCGCTACCATGGATGCGCCGCATTTACAATGCGGCGCTCCATGGGTTAAAAACGGCAGAGATGCGTGACGCATCTGTGCCGTAAAAGTGGCGCATTGCTGGAGTTGCGTCGCAAGCGCAACGCAGCTCCAGCAATGCTCTGGGGGGCCCTTTCTGCACAATGCTGCGTCAATCCTTACGCCTGCTTCAAGCATGCGCAGGGTTTTGACGCAGCATGGACCCAAAAGTGACTGAGTGAAATCTTGTAGATTTCACTCAGCCACTTTTGGGAGGCGTTCCTGCACCGGAACGCCCCCCCTGCGCCGGAACGCTTCCTTATGGCGCAGGGATTTACAACGTGACGCATCTCGAAGATGCATTACATTATAAATACCCCGCACCATGGCGCATCTTTTGCGCCACCGCTGCGTCACAAAAGTGACGCAACAGCGGCTTAAAAGAGGCGCAAGGGGCTTGTAAATCTGCCCCTGACTTCGTAAGAGAGTTTAAACATTCTTACGTATCGATGTACGACTTCAAATTTTTGGAGCAACTTCACGGTAAGATAGTTAGACCTTAAAGTTAGCCTTTAAATAAAGAGTACTTATTCTAAAAAGGAAAGAATCCAGAATAAATACATTTATTTTAAAATAAATGTCTGAATACCACATATGTTGCCAATCATCCTCCCTTAAAAGCTGTTCTCTTAGTAGTATCTATGTTTAGAAAAAGGATCTTCTTTCTTTGCAGTTAATAATTTGGCTACATTCATCAATGTACCCAGAGCATGCAACATTTGCACCTTTACCCCATTTAAGGGGCACTAAACTTCGTTCACCTCACAGCAGCCATCTTTCAAAAAGGAAGTCTTAAATATGGTATTCTTCCCCTAATAATTGAGGGCACATTTGTGCCAGGGATGCAATTGTGTACCATAATAAACGGCAACAATATTTGGAGTGGTTGTAATTGCCAACACTTAAAGGAATTCCAGTATGGGTATTAAAGAGGGCCGCACACGAATGAAGGAATACCTCACAGGTTTAGACATACTAGAAGCCAAATAAACTGTGGTTGCTTTCATTCCCTTTGTAGGAAGGGGCCATGTAAGGTGAGTGCTCTTTACGAGTAAAAGAATCAGGTCTGCTCTGTGTGAAATCATTTTCATTTGCTTCTTAGCACCTTCCTAAAATGTGCCACTGACAAGGGTGGGCTGGAAATAGCTTCTGCCTGCAGAGTGTTTATTGCATTAATAATAAAATAATTTTTCCAGGAAGCAAACAGGCTGAATCCCATGAAATTGCAGACCAGATTGCCACCTTCAGGGAGGTGGCTGCGGCGTGTGTCAGTCTGTGACAGAAGACTAGGAACTGTAGCATTAGTGTTAGAGATAGCTGTACCCGGTTCAATCTTAGCCTGATATGAGAATGGCTTATAGAGCTGGGGAGTGGAAAGATGTAAGAGAACAATTAAGCCACCTATTGACTATCCCCAGAATGCAGACAAGCCCTGTACCAAGAAGGGCAAATATTTTGCATGAATACCTGTAAATAGAGGGGCTAAGGACGAGTCTTCTACGTTATTATCAAATCACCTCATTAATTGATCATGGTACTTTCTGAGTGAACCTATGTCATAAAACCAAGTACCCAAATAGCAGTATTTTGTCTGCCTCGAAACATACTCTACACCTACATTCTACCTGGTCAGCATGCAGTGCCGATTCCTATACACTAATAGGCCGATTATGTTGTCGGTCAGAAAGCCTCCGACCGACATTGTCGGTTTCAATTCTGACTGACTGATTACAAGACAGCCAGTCGTAATTGAAACCGGCTGGTCTTTCCGGCTGGATTCCGACGGGTCAATTGGATTTTGCCCGTAATTCATACAGGTAGAGTTTTATGCTATCTGGATTACAATGCACGGTTTCTGGCAGTCTTTCCATGTATGGCTTTCCGACATGGAAAGCCTGTCAAAAAGTGTGTTTGGGGGCCCTAAAGGGTCCCGATCTGTTTTCAGCCTCCAGATGGAGGCAGTTGGGGCACCTATGTTGTCCCAAATTTTAATCTCTGCACCTTGTAGCAGGCACCTTGAAGTGATGCTGCTGTGGCATTAGAGGGTTGTAGATACTCCCCCTCCTCTGTTGTCAAACAGTATAATGCAGTTCCTACTGCGGTTCCTACCTTAAACTGTCTACTTTGATAGATGCTCCTACTAAGACACAAACAGGCCAGGGTAAACCAACTAATATGGCCATGTGTCCATCCCTCAAGGTCCCTGCAACCCCAGGACCTAGCTCAGTTCTGTTTTGGACACCTGGCTCACCTCAGATAGCTGTACCCGGTTCAATCTTAGCCTGATATGAGAATGGGTTTTAGAGCTGGGGAGTAGAAAGATGTAAGAGAACAATTAAGCCACCTATTGACTATCACCAGAATGCAGACAAGCCCTGTACCAAGAAGGGCAAATATTTTGCATGAATACCTGTAAATAGAGGGGCTAAGGACGAGTCTTCTACGTTATTATCAAATCACCTCATTAATTGATCATGGTACTTTCTGAGTGAACCTATGTCATAAAACCAAGTACCCAAATAGCAGTATTTTGTCTGCCTCGAAACATACTCTTCACCTATATTCTACCTGGTCAGCATGCAGTGCCGATTCCTATACACTAATAGGCCGATTATGTTGTCGGTCAGAAAGCCTCCGACCGACATTGTCGGTTTCAATTCTGACTGACTGATTACAAGACAGCCAGTCGAAATTGAAACCGGCTGGTCTTTCCGGCTGGATTCCGACGGGTCAATTGGATTTTGCCCGTAATTCATACAGGCAGCGTTTTAGGCTATCTGGATTACAATGCACGGTTTCTGGCAGTCTTTCCATGCATGGCTTTCCGACATGGAAAGCCTGTCAAAAAGTGTGTTTGGGGGCCCGTTCTGTTTTCAGCCTCCAGATGGAGGTGGTTTGGGCACCTATGTTGTCCCAAATTTTAATCTCTGCACCTTGTAGCAGGCACCTTGAAGTGATGCTGCTGTGGCATTAGAGGGTTGTAGATATTCCCCCTCCTCTGTTGTCAAACAGTATAATGCAGTTCCTACTGCGGTTCCTACCTTAAACTCTCTACTTTGATAGATGCTCCTACTGAGACACAGGCCAGGGTAAACCAACTAATATGGCCATGTGTTCATCCCTCAAGGTCCCTGCAACCCCAGGACCTAGCTCAGTTCTGTTTTGGACACCTGGCTCACCTCATTTGGCGTATATAGTGGCCAGCAGGTTCATAGATATACTATGAGCAGGATCTTGTGAGCCGATTTAGGATCTGGCGGTCTTTGACCACCAGTCTTGTGGTGGTGGTCCTGCAGCTGCCCTATTCCCAGGCAATCATTTAGACCATCCCCCACTGCGCCGGCTGCACAGCGGACAGTGGAATCCAATATGCAAGGCGGAAACACCACGGCCCATGTAGCATATTTCGAGTGCTTCACTACTGCCAGGCTTTTCATGGCAGTGAGTCTACCATGAAAAGGCAGATGGTGGGGAAACAAAGAGGGCTCCCATGCCCCCATGTTTGCATGCACCTCAAGTTCCAGCACAGCATGGACCATGGAAATGCACTTTTTTGCATTTTTCACAGTGCAATGTGAAGCACATACATGCTCTTATGACATGTATGTTCGCCAAATGTACACCCATGCTTATTTCAGGGGTGCAACAGGGTGTCCTTTTGACACACTTGCACCCTTAAACTTGCATTCTCAATTGGCGATTCTCTAATTGCTAATCGCAAAGTGAAAATGTCTTCCCATTCATTCCTATGGGCAACTAGGCTGATAGGAGTGAATGGGGAGGTATTTTCTTAATTGCAAATCGCAATTTGAGATTCGCAATTAAGGAATATGTAGGATTCGCAAAATTTGTTGCAAATCCCACATACAAAGCATTTTGTGATTCTCAAATAGCAATTGCAAATTATCGCTATTTGAGAATCGCAAAAGAGGATTTTGATACATATGGCCCCAAATCATTTACAGCTTCAGTGACCATGCACAGGCCTAGCAGGGGGCGTGTGTCAGGTCTGCAGCAACTGCACTGCTATTAGCACATATATTAACTCAGGACGTCTACAAGGCTTGGTTCGTAGAAAACGTCATTTTTACAAACCCCTGTGGCTCATATACAACATATTGACCTGTACTTTTATTGTCCCCCAAGAACGGAAATGCTCTAGAAAAGTGGACGCTGTACATACAAAGTACATGTCCCTATGTTGCCTTTCAAATAACACACAGTCCCGAAGTCACAGCACAATAACAATGAACTTCATTCAGATGTGAACTGCACAAGAAAGACTCCAAAGCTTCCTGAAAGACATAAAGTGTTTTTAGAAACTAAGCCACTGCTTCATGCAGTTTGCAGTCAGCAATGCCTCTGTACTTAACAGTATGCATATTAATTCCTTAGCAGGTTTCTCCCCTAAAGAATAGACGCAGAACAGCCAGCAATAGTACATTTATTAGCCAATTATTTCTCAGTATCTGAAGAAAAAGGTCAGTGTGATACTGGTTAGCAACAACAGAGCACCGAGCAGAGCAGCAAGCACACCACAATATATATCAGGCTGTAAGTGGAAAATCTTTATTCAGCTGAACTACAACATTTATCTAAAGGACAGCACAGCATGGAAGTATATTAAATGCCCACTATTAACATTTAATCTGTTGCAATTAAATTTTAATGAGCTACAGACATATCCCTATGCCCTTCCATGACATATGGTGGGCTAGGGCTGCTGATAAGAGGGAGTTAAGTATAGAGAAGTTATACAGGCAAGTGAGGAAAAAAAATTAAAACGTACTTGAAAGTGCAATTTGAAGGAATAAGGTACAAAAAGGAAAGCGCGAAAGAAGAGAAATAACTGTCAGCACAAATGAAGAAGAAAGTAAGGAAATAAACACATTTCTTGATAAGCATTGTAAAAAACACATATCCGATATACATGGAGCAAAAAAACATTAATAACCATTGATTTTAACACATTCTGAAAACATTGCAAAACACTGAGCAAACCCACCAGTATTCAAAACAAATAGAAACTAAAAATGAAATGCCTTCATGTGATCCACAGTGACAGAGACCTAGCCACAAGTGAAAGTCTGAAATAGCTCAGTGTGTTAAAGCATTTTGCTATACTTACACTGTTTCTATCTCTAATGTCAACCCTGAAATCTGCAATAAATGGGTTTCTTCTGAAGTGCTGCGAGGTATAAATTTGCTCAATTCCTCATTCAATTACTCCGTCATTTGCTCAAATTCTCTCACTCACATTACCATGAACTGACTCACTCACTCACTCACTCATTAACTAAGTTGTAATAACAGCTTTGTTAGGTTGCTTTTTTTTACATTAATGGTATGTTACCATTTTAGTAAATAAATAAGGTAACTCCCTTGGCTACGTAGTTTTTTTTCAGTTCTATGGTGTCTTAGCTGCTGGGACAGCATACTGAAGATACAGCAGCCATGCAGGTGAGTACTGCCTCAATGCACATTCGAATATCATTCTAATGTGTGAAACATCAGACAGAAAGTAAATTAACTAATACAATTATCTGAATAGTTTCGTTTGCTTGGAAGGGGTGATTTTTTGTTTTTGCTATGTCTCGACATTCACTATTTTCAGAGTGAACTGCTCCAAATTGCTCAAACTGTATCCATCTTCCTCAAT
Organism: Lissotriton vulgaris; assembly: GCF_964263255.1. Lineage (NCBI taxonomy): Eukaryota > Metazoa > Chordata > Amphibia > Caudata > Salamandridae > Lissotriton > Lissotriton vulgaris. The sequence continues at coordinate 246,688,696 of NC_141688.1, read as the reverse complement.
TTCTCCTGGGGCCATTTAAGCAGATCCTAAGGTGTCTTTAAAATGTTTACAACAAGCCACATCAGAATGGCATTTCATGCAACTTTAAGACTGCAGTTTGTAAGTGTTGTATGTGACCCTCAATGACGTCATAGTCGTTGAAGTTGAGAGTTCATGGCTTTTGCTACAGTACCTCTATGTGGCTCAGTGTGTGGCTTTGGATAAAGGCTAAGTTGATGTTTTGTTTAGGAAATAATTTTTCAGCGAGGCTAGCTTGAATCCAGTGGTGCAGCGATGAAGGGACTCACGTTTGGGCATACCCATACCACTTAGAGGGCGCACAGAAACATCACAAAATAAAATAATGGACGGAGTGTTGAAACATTTCAAACACTCACTACCAGTCACCGATCTGGGTTTAATCCATTGTTATTTCGCTCGCCACGTCACCCCAGCATGGATCCAGCCATATGAATATCAGTCTTGATCCGGCTACCAATGGAAACAGTCCAGCCTGAACTGCCAGGCCTGGTCCTCACTAGATCAGAAACAAGCATCCTGGGACCGATTTTGGAGTGTAACCCCTCATCAGTGAGGCTAGCTTGAATCCAGTGGTGCAGCGATCAAGAGACTCACGTTTGGGCAAACCCATCCCACTTAGAGGGCGCACAGCAACATCACAAATGGACAGAGTTTAAAAACATTTCAAGGTACTGCACACCTTTTAAAGTATGAGATGAGGAAAAGTCCACATTTGTCTCTAACTGAGACAATCACTGGCCTGTTGCATGCGATGCATGGTACGCAAATGACCTAGGGGCCATTGAGTACTTTTTATCTTAAATCAGATAAGAGTTGCGAAAACGTAATTACATATTCTTATGTACTTTATTATTTTTATATATATAAATTTGTATTTCACTCTGTGTACTGATATAATGTATAATGAGATATGCGTAAAGTTTCCTTTGTTTCTAGTATGCTTACTAAGGGGCAGATTTACAAGAGCTGGGGCATCTCTGCATATTAGCAGAGATGTGCCAGTTAATTTGTGTCACGTAAAAAAAAACTTGCGCCACCATGGATACGTCGCATTTACAATGCAGCGTGCCGTGGCTCAAGGATAGACAGAGGCGTGACACATCTTTTGGCATAAAGGCAGCGCAGTGCTGGAGTCATGTCGCTAGCACGACCGCAACTTCAACAATGGTCAGGAATGTCTATTCCTATCATGCTGCATCACTCCTTATGCCTGCTTCAAGCAGACACAAGGTTTTGACGCTTGTGCCAGTTTTGTTGTTGGGATGATTTTCGGCCAGACACGGACCGAAAATCATCCCAACAACAAAACCGGCCTCCTGTGAGAAAACCGCCCCCCCCCCCCCCCATCCAGCCGCTGTGACCTGAGAGTTGCGTACTCTGCTCCGTCAGTGCCTCCGCTCCGTGGAAAATTTAAGGGGTCTGGTGCTGTAGACAGACTATGCACTTTGCAGCCTGAGGCTGCCACCACCAGGAATTTTTTAACAGGCCTGTGTATATGGAGGAGGTGCCCAGGCAAGTTTTTTTGATTAGCTGCCGCCTTCCTGTAACTTAAACTACAACGCGGGACGCAGGCGGGGCGGACCCTGGAAAAGCCAACAGATACTTCCGCGGCTAAAATTACTGGCACGCGCTCTCCAGGATTTTTGGCACTCTCTGCAGCATAAAGGTGAGTTAGGTCAACTTTAATAAATTATCAAAAATGAGGCCTCTCAAGCTGCACGATTACGATGTGATATATGAAGGCCGTGTGGGTGTGATCCTCGAGCAGTTGGTGACAGCTTCTTTGGTGCGGAACAACCTGCTGCTCTGTTTCTCCTTCTCTCTCTCTTCCTATGCACCACTTCCACTTTGACAGGGCAGAATATGTGCCACCCATCCAGGCAAAAATTGCCATCCCCTATTGCATGCCCAAAGGGTGGCACCCACTACTCAGCTACCTAATGTCCCTTGGTGAAACACACATGGTGGCCCTCATTGAAGTACCCATTTGCAGTACTACTGTTGGATACAGTAAGAAGGTATTTTACTAGTGCTTGAAATCGGAAATATATATTCTGATATATATTCTGATATCTCATTACTATCGAAGGCATCTGCCTTTCCTCTGCCGGTATCACTCACCCCTCCTTTCTTTCCCAAGTGCTTGGGTGCCTTTTATAAGAAAAATGTAAATTGATACTTGTATAGCACACTACTCACCGCAAGGGTCTCAAGGCACTTGTACAAATACCGCTGTGGAACTCATCCTGGCTTTCCCTGTGAGGCGTCCACTCCTGGGCACCCCCAAGGTGGAGACCAGGCATCCTTAGCGTTGTGGGGGCCGTTGTGGAGATTAAGCCAGCTATTGCCCAGAGTTGCAGAGTGGGACTCCATGATTGGAATAGGCACCGAGGTGAGAATTATCAGGTCCGCGGAATTTTGAACCCAAGACCCGCCGAGGCGGGGAATTGAACCTTGGTCCCAGGCTAGACCTCTGCATCAGGGTCTGCCGCTCTAACCATTGAGCCACACTTCTCCACGTAACATTAACAGAGCCAACTGTGAGCTGAAAGCAGGCCAGCCTGAAAAAAAAGTCTTTCTCTTCCTCTCTCCCAATCGTTCCCCTTTCTGTAAATCAGCTCTGTTCAGGGCTTGAAGTAGGTTGAAAAAAACGGAGGGGGGGAGCCAGGGAGAATGTAATTAGGGCGTGGTTTTACAAGTAAGTGTTTAGCATAGGGTGCTGCCTGACTAACAATTTGCATCCAGATATATAATACACCTACAACATGCCAGGACTATTGGCTTTGCTAATGGTTGTTAGTTGCATAAGATACATAAGCAGCAACTATGACTTTGTTGTATAGAATATTAAAAATGCCATTGCTTCAATTCAGACATTATGAGACTCTGAAAGACCTACAACGAGTCTCTTTGAAGTTGCATCAAAGTCAGTGAAGGTTGACGCTGTTGCATAGTTAAGATTTGCTTTATTATCCTGAGGGTGAGGGCAATGACGGAGAGCCCGATAGGGACCCATTTGAGCACCTGCTTTTTAGAACTGCCGGTCATGCGCACCAGCAGGACCCAGCCCACTTATAGTCCTGCCTCAGTTTCTATTTTCCACTTTCTCGCTCTGCTTATGCTCTTGCCTACCCTACTGAAATCCACCCTGGGGAGAAGACGAACCTGCAAAGTTATATGTAACAGATACTACCCCTCTCCTCCATCACCCGCATCTCCTGGTAGGTGCTTTGTCACATAAGATCAGGGGATCGTGAAGAGCTCTCAGACATGGTAGTGTGGCCAATTGAATATTGCAAACACGTGGCAGTGTGGTCTTTTGAATGGATCACTGACAGAATTTCGACCTCCTAAATATCGACCTACAGGAATATCGAGTCAACAATATCGATGGCAAGAATATCGACATCCTATCTACAACATGGTAAGTACAAAAATATCGAAAAAATAATATAGATGTAAAAAATATCGATGTTAAAAATATCGTTTTTTTTCTTTTGATATATAAATGTAAAATTAAGTATATAACACTAATAAATAAAATCTACATAGTTAAAAGTATCTAATAATGTTTAAAATTAATAAATAATACATATATATTAATAATACATTAATTAAATATTTACAGTAAATATATAATATATATGTACTGAACAATAAGTATTAATAATTATTTTACTAATTTATAAATTAATAAAATATATTCTAAATTACTAATACATTTACAAACATAAAACAATAACATAAATAAAATGTAACTAATATAAAAAATAAAATAAACATTTAATTTTTTACAATTAATTATATAAAACGTTGGATAGCGTAAGGGTAAAAATTACTATTCCCACTCCAGAGAGTGCAACAGTAGGGAAAGCGTTGGATAGCGTAGGGGTAAAAATTACTATTCCCACTCCAGAGAGTGCACCAGTAGGGAAAGCGTTGGATAGCGTAGGGGTAAAAATTACTATTCCCACTCCAGAGAGTGCAACAGTAGGGAAAGCGTTGGATAGCGTAGGGGTAAAAATTACTATTCCCACTCCAGAGAGTGCAACAGTAGGGAAAGCGTTGGATAGCGTAGGGGTAAAATTTACTATTCCCACTCCAGAGAGTGCAACAGTAGGGAAAGCGTTGGATAGCGTAGGGGTAAAAATTACTATTCCCACTCCGGAGAGTGCAACAGTAGGGAAAGCGTTGGATAGTGTAGTAGTATAAATTACTATTCCCACTCCAGAGAGTGCAACAGTAGGGAAAGCGTTGGATAGCGTAGGGGTAAATATTACTATTCCCACTCCAGAGAGTGCAACAGTAGGGAAAGCGTTGGATAGCATAGGGGTAAAAATTACTATTCCCACTCCAGAGAGTGCAACAGTAGGGAAAGCGATGGATAGCGTAGGAGTAAAAATTACTATTCCCACTCCAGAGAGTGCAACAGTAGGGAAAGCATTGGATAGCGTAGGGGTAAAAATTACTTTTCCCACTCCAGAGAGTGCAACAGTAGGGAAAGCGTTGGATAGCGCAGGGGTAAAAATTACTATTCCCACTCCAGAGAGTGCAACAGTAGGGAAAGCATTGGATAGCGTAGGGGTAAAAATTACTATTCCCACTCCAGAGAGTGCAACAGTAGGGAAAGCGTTGGATAGCGTAGGGGTAAAAATTACTATTCCCACTCCAGAGAGTGCAACAGTAGGGAAAGCATTGGATAGCGTAGGGGTAAAAATTAATATTCCCACTCCAGAGAGTGCAACAGTAGGGAACGCGTTGGATAGCGTAGGGGTAAAAATTACTATTCCCACTCCAGAGAGTTGAACAGTAGGGAAAGCGTTGGATAGCGTAGGGGTAAAAATTACTATTCCCACTCCAGAGAGTGCAACAGTAGGGAAAGCGTTGGATAGCGTAGTAGTATAAATTACTATTCCCACTCCAGAGAGTGCAACAGTAGGGAAAGCGTGGGATAGAGTAGGAGTAAAAATTACTATTCCCACTCCAGAGAGTGCAACAGTAGGGAAAGCGTTGGATAGCGTAGGGGTAAAAATTACTATTTCCACTCCAGAGAGTGCAACAGTAGGGAAAGCATTGGATAGTGTAGGGGTAAAAATTACTATTCCCACTCCAGAGAGTGCAACAGTAGGGAAAGTGTTGGATAGCGTAGGGGTAAAATTTACTATTCCCACTCCAGAGAGTGCAACAGTAGGGAAAGCATTGGATAGCGTAGGGGTAAAAATAACTATTCCCTCTCCAGAGAGTGCAACAGTAGGGAAAGCGTTGGATAGCGTAGGGGTAAAAAATACTATTCCAACTCCAGAGAGTGCAACAGTAGGGAAAGTGTTGGATAGTATAAGGGTTAAAATAACATACTTATAAATAAAAGTTTTTTGTAATTATAAAAATATAAACTATTAAATAAATATAAACCATATACAATACCTATACATAATTATAAAATACATGCTTAGCGAAATATATTTAACCTAAAATAATTTTTAATTAATACCATTTAATAATATTTTATTACCAATTAATAATTAATTAACAATTATTTTATTAACAATACAATTATTTTTAATACATTATTAATGAATTAAATTTATATTACTTCCCACCAAATTTCCCCATAAAACCACTACCCACAACATAACACATTTATCCATTTATGAATTAATGAAAATTAATTAGCAAATAATTAAAATTAATTAACTATTAATTAAAATTAATTAACAATTAATTAAATTTATGTTATAATTCCTACTAATTATTAATTAATTAACCATAATTAAATTACTTCCCACCCTATTCCCCTATAAACCCACATCCCGCTACAGAACATATATATCAATTAATCAATTAATTTAATTTTTTTTCCAATTAATTAAAAATAATTAGCAATTAATTATAATTAATTAATAAATCCTACTAATTATTAATCAACTTACCATAATTAAATTACTTCCCACCCTATTCCCCTATAAACCCACAACCCGCTACAGAACATATATATCAATTAATACATTAATTAAAATGATTTTCCAATTATTAACAAATAATTACCAATTAATTATAATTTATTAATAAATCCTACTAATTAATAATCAATTTACCATAATTAAATTATTTCCCACCCTATTCCCCTATAAACCCACAACCCGCTCCGGTACTAAAACATACAATTTTCTTATAAATTAATTTATTATTATATAAAATTAATACACATATAATAATAATTATTTTAAATACTTAAGTTAAACATATAACACATACATAATAAAAAACTATAAAATAATACAAATATCGATATTAGTGTCTTCGAAATTAGTAACATCGATATATATGCTATCGATATTACTAACTTCGATATTACTAACATCGATATAAAGAATTTCAATATTACTTACCTTAGGGTCGATATTCTGTCCTACGATATTCTTGACTTCGATATTATGCTCCTTCGATATTTCATACTCGATATTATGGTAGGTCGATATTTCCTACTCAATATTTTGACTGTGTACCCTTTTGAATACTTCCATATGAGCATCCGTCTTTGGTGTTGGGATGCTTCCTCTGTTCCTTTTGCGTCCTTGGCCTGTTTGCTGTCCGGGTACCCTATTTTGTATGTTCTTTTCTTGTTTTGACCAGCCAAGTAGGTCAGCCAATGTGCGTGAGGTGAAAGGAGATAGTTCAGTGGTTTGAACTCAACGTTTGTATTGTTTTTGAGGGTAATAAAATGAGTGTAATTAATCTGAGTAATAATACCTAAGCCTAATTTTTACACAGTAAAAAACAAGTATTCCAGGCTGTTATTAAATTGCTGTTATTGTTCTAAAATGGTCTGCATGGAAAGAAGCCATGTGCAAGGGGCCTTGTACAGAGTGGGAAGGATAGGTAGTCCTCAAAGCTGCCAACTTGAACAACAAATCTCACTGTGTGAGACCGGGCGGGGCCTTGGAGGGGGCAGAGCCGTGTGCCAAGAAGTACCTCAGAGGCATTTTTTTCCCCCACTCTGCCTCCAATGTTTGAAGAGGCTGGTGCCTATGGCCCAGGATGTTCTCACACCCCTTAATGGACGACTTGATAAAAGAGATAGAAATTCACTATTTACAGTGGTTTTCAGCTCTTTTTCAATGCCAGGGTGCGATATCGACTCCTCGCTGGGTAACTGTGTGATGAGAGGTACTATCAAGGGCATGGTCGGCTCTACGGTGGTGCGACTGGTGCCACCCTACTGGGTGCTGACTTTGGGTGGGGGCGCCTAACAATATGGTTTTAAAAACACCTGCTGCTGCGTTCCTCATCTCCAGCAATTTTCAGACAACAATAAAAATGTCAGAATAACTAGTGATTAACTGTTATGAAAGAGCTTCATGAAAACTGCAAGGTATAGGCAGAAGCTTTATGCTTTTCCCCAAGCCTTTCATTATCCTAATGTTGCAAAATGTGTTTATTTGGGTAGAAATCAATTCTTATTATTAAAGTGAACCCCCAACCAAGGTGTTCCATTTTCAATTCTGAGTTTGTGCTTCTCCAGACCAAGTACTCAAACTATATAGTCGACTACAACACCTTGTAGTCCTCTGTCCTATGTAACGTTTCCTATAAACTGATTTACAAATGTATGATTGATTGTCTCTGGGTAATGTGTGTGATGTAAAGTGTTCTGATAAGTTACACTGGTATGTGTTGCGCTATAAAACTAATAAATGCATCTGAGAAAGAGTAGTTTTGGAGACTTGAGGGGCACTGTTAAAGGGTGGTGTTGAGCCGTGGCAGAGGTGGTCATGGGGGATGGGGGGGCATCAACAAACATTGTCGCACCTGGCGCCAACAGCGTTAAAGCCGGCCCTGGAGGTGTGGGTGGTAAATAGAAAGGTAATGAATGGATAGAAGGGGACAAGCACAGAAAGACACATAGTGATAGATTTGCAAGTAATCGGCAGGGAGGAAGGCAGGTTGAGCAGAGGGTGGAGGGCCACAGAAAGGGGTGGAAGCGAAGGGGCAGAAAGAAATAAAGGAGACAAATAGCAGGAAAAAATAAAGAGAAAGAAACACGCAAAGAAAAAAACCCAAAACAAAATGTGATAAAAAAAGGAGGATGATCAGTAAGCTGAGAAAGAAACGAAACCGATAAAAGAAGCCATGTATCAGAAACTCTACAGGGTGAGGAACGTGGCCAAAGTCTTAAAGGGTGCGAAGGCGATAAAGAGGCCAGCCAAGCTTGGGAGAGAGTCCAGGTAAGATGCTACAGGTTTCATGCGAACGTATGGACATATATGTCTGGTTATTCATTGCTATCCATTAATTTATATGTTGTAGAATTAGGCAGCAATGTAAGTCTGCGATAAATGAGCAACCAAAGCCCTGTGCAGTGCACTCTATATACCTCAACCGCACTCGTCTTCCGTAGCATTTTTACATTTCTGTGAGGTGGGAACCTCGTGAACCTCAGAAAAGTCTTGCTGCATCTTGGGTGACTTGAACACAGCCTTCTTCTTGAGACCCTCAATGGGCACTGGGGGGGCAAATGTTTGCAGCATTTTGACGAGGAATATTTTCTTGCCCCCTAAGTTTTGATTCAAATCGTATAGAACATCTCCAGCCTCGTATGTCTCTGTATTGCTCAGAAAAGTCCCTGTCATATATCAACACACTTGAGGCTGTTCTTTTCCATGCACTGTATAGTGAGTGACAAAGCCACCCTGAATGATGCACACAATATTGCACCTATGTAAAGCTGTGAAAGTGTGTGAGGGCTTTGATTGAGACTATTACAAACAGCGGGGCATATTATCAAGGGGGTTTATCTCCTCTTTTTTGGCTTTAAAAGTCAAGAAAGCGGAGATAAAATTATCTCCCTATTACCTAGCTGTCGCTAACACCAGTTAGCGACAGCTAGTTGGAGATAGCGACCATCTTGGGCCCCGCTTTGCATGTCAGTGATATTTATCACTAATGACATGCAAAGTGGGCGTGCCAAGATGTTAGCGACTGGAAACAGTCGCTAACATCGCTATCTCCTATTACCAACTTTTGGAGATATTCGCGCTAAGCGCGAATATCTCCGAAAGCTAACACCTGCCCTGAGCAGTTCTTAGGCATGTCATCCAATGGGAGATGGATAACTTGGCTAAGAGCATTAGCTCGGTAATGCATGAATATCGCTAATTTTTCATGGATATTCATGCATTTCGGCTGATTTTTATCGCTTAGGAGATATACCTTGATAATAGCAAGGTTCCTAAGCGATACATATTGCCACAGCTTGGCGATGAAAATATCGACGCTAAACCAACATAGCTATAATTATCGCTAGTTGTTGGTAATATGCCCCAGCATTTTTTATTTCGGCACCATTTTCATGGCACACATTGCTCTTTTTTTCCTGCAAAGTCAGTGGTTTTAGATGTGAAATATATAACTTAGTGCAATAAATAATGGTTTCAACAAATTAGCATTGAAGGGGAATCTTTCTTTTATATAAAATTGGGGGTAGGCTGGATATATGATGCTCGCTATCCGTCAAGGTGGAGGTAGTATGTAGTACCAGCTGGAACTCCTGCAACCACTGTATTTTTGCTAGATTGACAGTCACATTAAATCAGCTGGAGGCATTGCCCATGAAAATACACAATTCCACAGCCATGGCTTTTACTTCATTAATATGGATTTGCTGCACTCGCCACATAATCCGTATACGCATAATTTTAAAGATTTTAACAAAAAATGTTTCTAGATCAGATGGATAAACAGTCATTAAATTGACACACATGGGCCTAGCGCTTTGTAAAAGGTAACAGATCACTGTTCAGCTGCTGACTTGTAATCAGGCATTTAATGAGGTGAGAATGTTGCTCGGATTCTGTGTCATGCCCGTGGATGAGAGGGCTGTTATGGATGTCCCGTCCACTGTTCCCCTAACAAAGAGACACCTGGTTACTGCTCCCAGCTCCTGTCTGCTGAGTCAGGAGGGCTTATGAGTCACTGTGAACAGACAACTCTTTAACAGAACACGTGAGCGCGCAGGGGCGGTACACTGTGTTTACATTTGAAAACGCATGAAATACACTCAATAAAAGAGAGTGGTGCGCGACCACAGGGAGAAGGGGAAAGAACCAGAAACGCCTGAAAAGTAAATCGACTCAGAGGTATAAAAGGGAATATCCTTTGGTAGGATAACATTCAGTCAACTTATGTCTGGGCTATTGATTCCTCAGGAGCAGTACCCTCAAAATGCTCAGCTTCTGGCAGCACCAATTCTGTGCTCGTTAGTAACAAGAAGGTCGGAGAGGCCAGACAGTGAAAAGGGTTTGGAGAGGGTGTAAGGGAGTAAGAGGGGGTTTCTGCACTCTGGGCACTTCGGACAACAGCGGCACACAATAATAACTGACACCACACAGTTTGGATGGTAGTGTGGACCGGAAACCTCGAGCAACCTCCGTCCATTTATTTGTAGCCTTCTGGCCAAGCCTGGCCAGAAGGTGTTACAATGTGTGGGTTTGCTTCCGGGTCTCAGCCGAGACCCGCGAAACACGAGAATGTCACAGAGTGTACTTCAGGGAGGGAGACCTGTGGAGAAATAAGGTTAAGCCACACAGTATAAGCAATCAATGAGGTCTAGTATCTAAATCATTCAAATACTTTGTGCATGTATCCAATATGTTAACACAACAGGTGATGGACCGAATGTGGATCAATGTCACACACTCACCCCAGTCCAAAGATCTGGGCCCAAATCCATCGTTTTTTTGCACTCCACACCACCCTGGGTTAGACAATGGCGATATGCAAATCAGCTCTGACCCTGTGCCCCATGGGAACAGTCCAGTCCGAACTACAAAAGCCATGTCCTTCCCAGAACGGAATCAAGCATCGAGGACCGGACCGGTTTCGAGGTAACACCTCTCATCAGCCCGGCTAGCTTGACTCCAGTGGTGTGGAGTGCCTGGGACCCACGTCTGGGCATCCCCAGCGCACTTAGGGCGGAATATGCAAACACAACAGGTGATGGACCGAATGTGGATCAATGTCACACACTCACCCCAGTCCAAAGATCTGGGCCCAAATCCATCGTTTTTTTGCACTCCACACCACCCTGGGTTAGACAATGGCGATATGCAAATCAGCTCTGACCCTGTGCCCCATGGGAACAGTCCAGTCTGAACTACAAAAGCCATGTCCTTCCCAGAACGGAATCAAGCATCCGAGGACCGGACCGGTTTCGAGGTAACACCTCTCATCAGCCCGGCTAGCTTGACTCCAGTGGTGTGGAGTGCCTGGGACCCACGTCTGGGCATCCCCAGCGCACTTAGGGCGGAATATGCAAACACAACAGGTGATGGACCGAATGTGGATCAATGTCACACACTCACCCCAGTCCAAAGATCTGGGCCCAAATCCATCGTTTTTTTGCACTCCACACCACCCTGGGTTAGACAATGGCGATATGCAAATCAGCTCTGACCCTGTGCCCCATGGGAACAGTCCAGTCCGAACTACAAAAGCCATGTCCTTCCCAGAACGGAATCAAGCATCCGAGGACCGGACCGGTTTCGAGGTAACACCTCTCATCAGCCCGGCTAACTTGACTCCAGTGGTGTGGAGTGCCTGGGACCCACGTCTGGGCATCCCCAGCGCACTTAGGGCGGAATATGCAAACACAATATGTTTGCAGACATTGTTACACTTCTCCAACTGGAAATGTATTATGGGAAAGTTCTAATCTCTTCTTACCATGTCTCACTCAGTGATGTGTTTCACCCTTACACACTTTGCAGCTAAGGTGCCCTTTACAATAACAATGCATAGCATAGTGTTAATAGTCAAATGGTTTTCTTCATTAAGACAAGCGCTATAAAGACATTCAATACTGTGCTCTGCCAGTTTGTTTTTGTAAGATTGCTTATACTGGACATGCATTAACGCTATGAATATCGCTAATCAGAGCTAAAGTGCCTGCGCTCTTTCCTTTAAACATGGTAAAATTGGCTTACACTTAATTGGAAAATTTAATTCACTTGTAAGTCCCAAGAAACATGGTTCTACATGTACCCAGGGACTTCAAAATAAATGCTGCTACTGGGCAGCCATGGCCTGTAGTAGGTGTTACTGCAGGGCGGTGACGCAGGGAGGGGGAGGGGCAGGGTGGGGGGTTGTAATGTATGGATTACGGAATTTAACAGGTAAGTAAACATATAAATAAATAAAACGAATTTCGTTGCGCGCACTGCATCGCATTTGATGATGCAATGCACAACAAAATTTGTTTTATTAATTTATATGTTTACTTACCTGTTAAAGTCCGTAATCCATACATTACAACCCCCCTCCCTGCCCCTCCCCCTCCCTACGTCACCGCCCTGCAGTAACACCTACTACCAGCCGTGGGTGCTACTGGGCCTGCAACATTTATTGTGCCACGCACTTAAGTAGCCTATTTAAACGTGTCAAGGCCAAGGCCTGCCATTGCAGTCCGCCTGTGCAGTTGAAAAACTGCCATTTTGACCTGGCAAAGGAACCTTTTGCCAGACCTAAAAATGTTCCCTTTTACTACATATGTCACCAGGATGTCACCTCTAGCGCAAGCCCTTCCCATAAGTAAGGGGGCAGTATGCAGAGTGCAGTGTATTTAAATGGTTTGCTATATACTTTTAAGTTAAATATGTCCCAGAATAGGCGAGGCTGAACTGCTACCCTTCTTCATTGTGTGATTCTTGATTTTTTCAAACTCCCATGAGTTGACTTTAGTAATGTACAGGCAACATTGATGGCAGCACCCACACTCTGAAAAGTGTTCCTGTGCCACTGGCCTGGGTGCCTTTGTGTGAATTGTTCCTGCTTTCTGGCCAGGGTGCCATGTGTGGCTATTCCGGCCTGGGTGCTTATGTGTGAAGTTTCCATGTTTTCTGGCCTGGTGTGCCATTTCCATAGTTTCTTGCCTCCTTTGCCCTAGGTGCTAGTTATCAGATGCTTATGTGTGACATTTTCACAGTTTCTGCCCTCAGTGCCCAGGTGCTTATGTGTGACATTTCCACGGTTTCTGGCCTCAGTGGCATGCGTGCTCATGTGTATTTTTGGTGCTCTCTGAAAGAAGGTCTATGGGTAGTCAGTCAGTCAAAATACTCTTTATTCGATTTTTGTTAAAATCATAAAAGGTATAGGACAAACACAATACAGTATTTAAAAACATCACTAAATCACGTTAAAAAAAGAATGGTTTTCTGCATAATGATTACATTTCATCAAATTGTTGCATGCAAAAATACAAATCTATTTACAAATGTAAAAAATTTTCCTTTAAAAACAAGTTTGAGTTAAAACAAGTTAGTCTGGGATAGTCTTTTTCTCCTTGTTCTAAATGCCGCAGTTAAAAAGCAAGCAACGCTAAACATGGTGTAAGTATCTGCTAACATTTGAAGGAAGATTAAGGCTGGCCTTATTTGAGTAAAGCCCGCTGCCTTCAGAACAGGGAATAGATATTTCTTCCTTTCACTGCTATAAAAGTCGCAAAAAAATATGAAATGAAGGGTATCTTGCGGTGAGAAGTTATCACAGCCGCATGGCGGGCCATCCTCAGGTTTTGACCAAACCGGGAAATTTCCTAAGGAGTAATGAATTAAATTCATCCTGAATTTGGTCAGTAGGAGTCTATGAAGAGGATTAGTTACGGTTTTTAAATAGGGTTCCATGGTGGGTGAAGTAGTTAAAACAATATGTGCCCTCACCATGGGTTTCCTTAATTCTAAATCTTCTCTATCCATACGGGACCTCTCCATAAACATCTGCTTAATCCACCCAACGTCCCCCCTCCTTATATTCGATGGGTCATTAAAAAGTTCCGGTCTCCCCAGCATTAAAAAGGTAGATTTAATAAATTTTAGCCAGGGGATTCTCATGGCGTTATCCCTTGTAATGACGTCCTTAAGGATGGCATGGTTTAACGTCAGCTCGGGATTCAACCACGTTTTGACCCAGAAGAGGAGGGGTGCTAGTTTAAGTTTATCAGAAATGTATGGTAAGCCTATTTCCTCATGAATAGAGAAGGTAGGTGTGGAATCTGGAACAGATAGAATATTCCTGATAATACCGTTTTCTACCCTCTGGATTTTTGCCGTCTCTGCGTAACCCCAAATCGCAGAACCATACATAGCGATTGGAACGCACTTACTATTATATATTTTGACCACGGCCTCCATTGGTTTTGCTCCCAAACGTTTTGTAAAGGCCAGCAAAGCTGATGAGGATCGTGCTAAGCTAAGACTTTTAGCATTGACCTGGGGAACCCAGGACCCTCTTTGATCAAAAAGGACTCCCAGATAAGGAAAGACTGGGACCCTAGAAAGGATCTCCCCTTTACAAATAAAAGTTTTTTTCTGCAACGTATTGACTTTACGACCAATGATCATGGTGTGAGACTTGGAGACATTGATTTTCAAGTCCAGGTTCTCCATAAAGGAACCAAAACGGTCCAGAAGAATCTGTAAGCTAATCCCTGTACGTGCTAACAGGACGGCGTCGTCCGCGTATAGGAGGGCTGGGATCTGAGCACCTCCTACACGTGGAACATCCGCCGATCCTGTTTCTAAGTGTTTCCCGAGACCATTTATATAAATAGTAAAAAGAAGGGGGGCCAGGATGCAACCCTGGCGCACCCCTTTTTCAGAATTAAAACTTTCTGTGCACCTACCGTCCCTGGTGACTCTTATTTTTGCCTTAAGATCTTGATGTAGCCTTGCCATAAAGGCCACCAAGGGCTCCTCTATGCCTAACTCTAGTAGGGTAGTCCATAGCTTACTTCTGTTCACCAGGTCGAAGGCCGAGGAGAGGTCCATAAAGGCCAGATAAACTGTCCCCTCCCCGGCCACCGTATACCTGGAGACTAGAAGGTGGAGGTTAGAACATTGTTCCAATGTCCCCCTATTCTCTCGAAAGCCATATTGGATATTCGAGAGTCCCCCATTCAGTTCTAAATTTTCCCTTAGCTGATTCAAAAGGACTCTACCTAAGATTTTAAAAGTAGAGTCGATGAGGGAAATAGGGCGATAACACCCAGGGTCCTCCCGATTTCCCTTCTTAAAAATGGGAACTATTATGGATGTTGCCCATGTTTGAGGTAGGCATCCTTCGGCCGCTGCTTTGAACACTCTGGTCAAGACTTTACTCCAGAGTACTGGGCAATATTTAAAAAAGTCTGCCGGGACACCATCCGGACCTGGGGCCTTATTTTTTGTGGTATCCGCAATGGCTTTAAGGACCTGCTCTTCCGTGACTACCACTGTGTCTGCACATAAGGTCACCTCAGTAGTACTTGGGCAGCCTGATGGTTCACCCCCGTAAATCTTGCTAAAATGCTGTACCCATCTCTCATCGGGGATTACACAATCTGTGTTCAGGTTGTTCTCCCCTGAAAAAAAGGGATGATTGATAATTTCCCAAAACTGTTTGCTGTTTTTTAGGACATCTACATTGAGAAGATCGGTCCAAGCATTATTCTTAATCTCATTTTTCCTTGCCCTCACATTGGTTTTGTAGGCCCATCTTAAGTTAGAGATTAGTTCTTTATCCCTTTTCTTGGCCTTAAGAGCCGTTTTCAGTTCTTTGTGAGCCCTTGAACATTTGCTATCAAACCATTTGTGGGGCTTTGTGGGGTACTTAGATTTAGGTTTTGTAAGATCCCTGACGGTTTGTGCACAGATGCAATTAAAAGCTGCAACAACCTGGGGGTTCGAGGCAGTTTGATCCAGACAAGTTTCTATCTGTCCCTCAATTTTGGGAAGTGGGTTTCCATAAACCGTTCCTCCATGGCCATACCCCATCTAAGTCGTCTGCCCTGATCACTGGGCACCGTCAAGGCGCAAACCCGGGGCTGATCCACCTGTCTGCGCCATAAGTCACTCCAGTGTATTGCAGTTGACAGAGGGTTATGGTCACTATGGTGTGAGACAGTAACTTTATAGTCACTTGCCTTTGAATTTAGGCCTACGGACATAAATATGTAATCAATTATCGTCCCTTTAGTTGTACCTTTATACGTGGGGACATTCTCATTAATAGCAGTTTTGACAGGTTCATATAAATTAAAATTGGCACACAATAAGTCAAGTGACTCCCCCATTTTGGTGTGTTCAAAGTGAGGAATGCAGGCTCCATCGGGAGAATCTGCATCTAATGATTGGCAAGGCAAATGACATTTGTGGCTATTAAAATCGCCCATTAAAAGAATTTCGAATGGAGTATGTGAGTTTTGACTGTATGTATTTAACAAGTTCGCCAAACAATGCACGTGTTCAAATTCGTTTGGTCCACCCCAGGCATTGTAGAAATTAATTACTAGTATAATACAGCTTGGGGAGACTGTCCATTCTATTGCTAGGATGTTTGGGGAACCTGAATTCAATGGGTTAAAAGATCCTACTAGATCTAAAGAAAAAAGTGTAATAAGCCCCCCTTTTGCTCTCCCCGCAGTACTAGTACTAGCGGGTGTTGTATAACTTAAGAATCCATCTAAGTAAAAGGAAAGTGAAGTGTCCCACGTTTCTTGCAGAGCTATGACCTTGTGTTTAGAAATGTATTGGGTCCAAGTTGGGTCTGATCTTTTAGCTCTTGTTCCTGCCACGTTCCAAGTCATAAATGTACATGGTAGGGAGATTACCCTCTCAGGCATTGCTATTGTGGGTGATGTTAGGGGTGAAGGTAGTCAATCGTTGGTGTCCAGATCACGTAAAGGATTAAAACGATTGACCAAGTCCATAATAGGGGCTGAGTTATGGGGCATTTGTCGGTATCGTCTCACGTTCCTAGTTACGGTTTGCCAGTCATACACTGAGGGGGCCGTAGTTGGGGGGGCATCCTATGTGAATTATAATGGGACTGTGGGGGATAAAAGAAACCTAAAGGGACTGCTCTGAGGCTATCACTTTCCTTAATATCTGATCCATCCCAAAACAAAGTGCTTGGGCAATGGTCGTTGTTGAAGTTTATCACCACACAATCACCTTTCACATTTTTAGCCCGTTTTCCCACCCATCCTACCCTTCTAGCAGCTATGATACTAGAGGATGTATTTGAGTCACCGCTACTTAAATCATCACACCATTTTTTTGCTTTTCCAATAAGTACGGGAGTTGACTCCTCCTCGCCTTCCCTTAGCGGGGTCACCCCTAGGAAAACGGCTACGTAGGGTACTACTGCAGGGGGCAGATTTAGATGGATCTTGCTTTCCAGGAAATTGGATGCCCCTGATGTCGAGGGGATCTCCTGTGGGGTAATAGGTATGGGTGATTGGGCAACCTGTATACCTACTATATCTGATTCCATAGGCTCAAGAATAGCCTCAGCTGATGGTAAAGGTAGGAGTTGTACTCTATGACGATCTGCAACTTTTTTATCACCAAGATGCAAGCTGTCCAATTTTTTCGCTATATCATCAATTAGTACACATTTTTTTAGTAAGCCTTCAAGACATGTGGTCATAGTGTCTACTATGTCCTTTGCAATTCCCACTAGAAGGGGTTCAATTCGTTCCTCAAATAGAGCCTCAATAAGGTCCTTCAGTGACTCCTCCGTCCCATGAGTGACTCGAGGGGGGGCCTCCCTCTTCTTACGTTTTTTCGGGGGTGTTTTTAAAGTTCCCAAAGGGTCTGGATTTGCTGTAGGGAGCAGTGTTTGGGAAGCGCAAGCTTGAGGTAAAGTGGAGACAGTAGCAGTTGTGGGTTTTGTTATGATGATATCAGGCTCTAAAGGAATGGCTTGTGTCTCAGGTGATATAGCTGAGGAGGGGGACTTAGCTATTAAACCCAGTTCTTGCTGTGCTGTGGCAATTTCTTTGGTTAAAGCCCCCACCGCAGAAGTGAGATAGGACAGAATGGAATCTGATTGTTTAGCCATTTTAGCCTTTTTACCACCATCATCTGCAGTAGCACCATTCTTCCGCTTACCCATGTTTGCCCAGAGATGTACGATAGGTGGCCCAGCCCTGCCTGGTCTTGCCGTGGACTGCCGTAGACTGTCCCGCCCTTGTCCCGGGCTTCTCCCGGTCGCTCCCGCGCGCGACTCGCGGGGCGAGAGGGGGTGTCAGCCTTTTACAGGCGCCTCCGGGCGCTCCTTCGTCGTCACTCGCGTGCACCCGCCCCAGGGGCTGCTGGGGATTGTGGTCCGCTGGGCGCTGCCTCCCGGCGTTTGTGTGGCGCGTTCTGCAGCGCCGCCGTTCCCCTCACGGCTCCTGAAGCAGCAGGTCAGTTTCGGATGTTCCCCCACTGTGCTCCCGGGGGGTCAGCCTTTTACAGGCGCCTCCGGGCGCTCCTTCGTCGTCACTCGCGTGCACCCGCCCCAGGGGCTGCTGGGGATTGTGGTCCGCTGGGCGCTGCCTCCCGGCGTTTGTGTGGCGCGTTCTGCAGCGCCGCCGTTCCCCTCACGGCTCCTGAAGCAGCAGGTCAGTTTCGGATGTTCCCCCACTGTGCTCCCGGGGGGTCAGCCTTTTACAGGCGCCTCCGGGCGCTCCTTCGTCGTCACTCGCGTGCACCCGCCCCAGGGGCTGCTGGGGAATGTGGTCCGCTGGGCGCTGCCTCCCGGCGTTTGTGTGGCGCGTTCTGCAGCGCCGCCGTTCCCCTCACGGCTCCTGAAGCAGCAGGTCAGTTTCGGATGTTCCCCCACTGTGCTCCCGGGGGGTCAGCCTTTTACAGGCGCCTCCGGGCGCTCCTTCGTCGTCACTCGCGTGCACCCGCCCCAGGGGCTGCTGGGGATTGTGGTCCGCTGGGCGCTGCCTCCCGGCGTTTGTGTGGCGCGTTCTGCAGCGCCGCCGTTCCCCTCACGGCTCCTGAAGCAGCAGGTCAGTTTCGGATGTTCCCCCACTGTGCTCCCGGGGGGTCAGCCTTTTACAGGCGCCTCCGGGCGCTCCTTCGTCGTCACTCGCGTGCACCCGCCCCAGGGGCTGCTGGGGATTGTGGTCCGCTGGGCGCTGCCTCCCGGCGTTTGTGTGGCGCGTTCTGCAGCGCCGCCGTTCCCCTCACGGCTCCTGAAGCAGCAGGTCAGTTTCGGATGTTCCCCCACTGTGCTCCCGGGGGGTCAGCCTTTTACAGGCGCCTCCGGGCGCTCCTTCGTCGTCACTCGCGTGCACCCACCCCAGGGGCTGCTGGGGAATGTGGTCCGCTGGGCGCTGCCTCCCGGCGTTTGTGTGGCGCGTTCTGCAGCACCGCCGTTCCCCTCACGGCTCCTGAAGCAGCAGGTCAGTTTCGGATGTTCCCCCACTGTGCTCCCGGGGGGTCAGCCTTTTACAGGCGCCTCCGGGCGCTCCTTCGTCGTCACTCGCGTGCACCCGCCCCAGGGGCTGCTGGGGATTGTGGTCCGCTGGGCGCTGCCTCCCGGCGTTTGTGTGGCGCGTTCTGCAGCGCCGCCGTTCCCCTCACGGCTCCTGAAGCAGCAGGTCAGTTTCGGATGTTCCCCCACTGTGCTCCCGGGGGGTCAGCCTTTTACAGGCGCCTCCGGGCGCTCCTTCGTCGTCACTCGCGTGCACCCGCCCCAGGGGCTGCTGGGGATTGTGGTCCGCTGGGCGCTGCCTCCCGGCGTTTGTGTGGCGCGTTCTGCAGCGCCGCCGTTCCCCTCACGGCTCCTGAAGCAGCAGGTCAGTTTCGGATGTTCCCCCACTGTGCTCCCGGGGGGTCAGCCTTTTACAGGCGCCTCCGGGCGCTCCTTCGTCGTCACTCGCGTGCACCCGCCCCAGGGGCTGCTGGGGATTGTGGTCCGCTGGGCGCTGCCTCCCGGCGATTGTGTGGCGCGTTCTGCAGCGCCGCCGTTCCCCTCACGGCTCCTGAAGCAGCAGGTCAGTTTCGGATGTCTATGGGTACATTTGACTTGGTGGGTAACCTGGTGCTCTTTAAGGTCATCATCTACTATTTACTGTGCTTTGAAAGTTGATACAATAGAATGTGTAATGAAAAATGTGCTTTAAAATTCACCATTTCGGTCTGTCTTTTTCCAAAATTTTCCTGGGGGGAAACATCCCTAGTAGCGTTCGGGCTAAAATTTGTCAGGGCTGCTTTCAGCTCCCAGTCTGGCCCTGTAGAACGCCATCTCTGCATACATTATACCTGATGCAGGTATAATGTCACGCAGGGCTTTACAAAGTGACGCATCTCCCTAGATGCATCACGTGGTAAATATGTCGCAACGTAGCGCATTGTTTATGACGCAGCTGCGTCACAGAAGTGATGCAACGGCGGAATAAAGTTGGAGCAAGGGGCTATTAAATCTGCCCCTGAGTTTTCATGATTCTAGCGGGCCCAGATCCCATTGTATTTAGTACTATTGCACATTTCTGCAAAGTATAACCTTAGTTTCAAGGTTGCCAACTAGAAGAGGGATTTTAGGAGAGTATTGAACTCAGTATTGTATTCACAAGTGATAGCTTCAGCTGTTCATTAGATAGTTTTACTGAGAGTTACAAGTTTCTATCACGTCAATAAGTCTTATTGAATTATATTGAGAGAAAACATATAAACTGTACTAATATATTTTTTGGCATTATATGCTTCAACTGGCCATTTAGGGCAAGATCTCTGATCAGTTGAAATGACAATTGTTTTTTGATCACTTGCTGTGCTGCTTGCTATTTTTGTATTAAACCCAAGTTAGACTTGTATTTTGTTGGAAGTTTAATATAAATTTGTAATCCAATCAATTTTTGCTGAAGTGGTAATCAAGAAATAGAACATTGCATTCATGATATGTCAAACAAGACCGGGAGATTGATCAGCTGATCTATATCCTGATCATCAGCTGATCTATCTCCTGGTCCATGTACCGCTCGCTCCAGTCATTCCTGAGAACTGTGCCCATGTCAGGGCTTGCCCTGAGTCACAACTCACATGTACAGTCTGAATAGTAACATAAATACTGATTTTACCCTTCTCGATCAATCAGACTGCATGTACCACTCAGCTCCTACCATTGGTGTTTCAAGACAGATGTACAGAACTGCAATATTATGGCTGACCTGACAGAGTTGTACATCTGCTCTCTGAACGAACAAACAAACGGCTTTATGCGAGAGACCAATTGTTTCCTACCACTTGAAGAGCGCATTGAAGATGCACAACTTCACGTTAAGAACGGCAGAGTAACAAACGTAAAATCGCGTAGGGGCGCTGCCTGAACACGCACATAGGCAAGCGTGAGACATTAACACTCAGGCCAGTTCAAACTTGTTCCAGAATCACAAAAAATTCTTCACAGCTGTTTCTGGTAAGATTTGGTCTCAGCTTGGACTAATTTTCACATTAAAAGTTTTTGGGGCTAGATGTAAGGAGCACTGGTTGCAAAATACTAATTGCAGTTTAGCGAGAAGAAGTGTGGAGAAGTGGAGAAGTGTGGCTCACTGGTTAGAGCAGGCAGACCCTGAAGCAGAGGTCAGACCTGGGACCAGGATTCGATTCCCGACGCGGCAGGGTGTTGAGCTCAAATGTCCACGGACTCGATAATTCTCGCTTCAGTGCCTGACCTAATCATGGGTTCACACTCTGCAACTCTGGGCATTAAGCTTGCTTAATCTCCACAACGGCCCCCTGCGGCAGGATGCCTGGCTTTCACCTTGGGGATGCCCTGCAGGGGCTATCTCACAGGGAAAAACCAGGACGGGTTCCCAAGGCAAGTGCGGAGATACCCCTTCGGGGGTCGATTCAGGCGCTATATAAGAAATATAATAATAATAATAACCCAGGATGATTATTTCTGAACCGACCTATGTACTCATAGGTTGGTTTCCATATTCCTGATTCCTAGTAAATCGTAATTTCACTTATCTCATGAATTTTAATGAGGCAGGCCACAAATTACAACCTACTATGGATCGCAGCCATTATAGGGATTGTAGCTTGCTCAGGTCAGCAGACCACCATGTCTGTGATTACTTTTAAATAAGGCAATTGTTTTTCAATGTATAAAGCTAAATTGCAATTCAGTAACATGTTACTGAATCACAATTTAGGTCTGTGACCAAATAATGATTTGGTATTATGGAAGGGGCATGGTTAGATGCCCCTTTCAAATGCCAGATCAGATTAGTACATATTAATGGTTTATTTCTGAATTCCGTTGGAAAAACATTACTCTTTTACCACGTCCTCAAAGGTGGTGGTAAGCCATTTGCAAATGAAAAGGGGTCAACAAAGGACCATTTCCCCCTTTGTGAATGACGACAAAAACATTTTTATAAGAATAGGCGGTGAGCCTATGATGCTAACCTCAAGCAGTTCACCACCCTTGTGGTGGCTGCGATTAATCTGTAATATTTAAAATTAAAAGCCACTAGGAATTGGGAATTTGTGAATCAACCTATTAGTATGTAGGTCGGTTGGCAAATTCCTACACTGGTCAACAAATACGGGTAACAAATTGTGACCAGTATTCAGTGACCAATTCCGAGTTTATCTGGCCCTAAGTTTCCCTCAGCAGTCCTGATTCATTTACAATGTTATCCTTCTGTTCAGCTTGGTTTGTGCTACATTAATGGCAATTATTATATACATGCATACATTCATACAATACAGAGGCACAGAAAAAAAGAAGATAGAGTGGTCTATACCTCCATTATCTTCTATGGAAGGCTGTTCCAGTAACAGTGATTGGCCATCTGTGGTGCTGGACTTACTACAGCACTGTGATAGAGTGATTTACTACTGTTCTTGGTCCTTTTTTGGCTGTAATAACTTTAGACATACAACAGTCATGAGGGGCGTGGTCTAGCCAAGCTGCGAAATGGCCGCTCTCTGAGAGGGCTCCGCCGGCTGGGTCAATATCTGGGTACGATCTGTCTGCAATTGCGCGCGTGACTACTGTAACTCACCTGCAAATGACTCTCCGTCCACTGGGGAGTTGATTGAACTGTTCAAGAGGCTGTACTAGGTAACATCTGCAGGCTGATCCGCGCCGTGCTCAGGACTACGTGTGTGAGCTGCAGACCCGGAGTGCATCGGCGTGTACATCGACATGCAGCATTGGCATTGGCCCTGGTGGCTTGAGAGCATGATCTGCCTTTGCCCAGACGAGGTGCGAGATGCTGTGCCCAAGGGTTGGACTGGGATACAGAGGCCGGCTCTTGAAAGAAGGGGGTGCGCCGGTCGGCAGGTGAGCAGCAAGAGGGACTCGCTGGATGGTCCTGCTAAGCCGGCTGGGCTGGTGCGGTCCCAGTGCCGGACCTGTGAGACTAGAAAGAGACACGGAGAAAGAGAACTTTTTGATAAAAATGGTTGATTTATATATTTGCTTATTCTATTAAAAAAACAGGGTACAGATCAACAATTTCAGGTCATATACACAGAACAAAATAAATGAAATAAAGAATTGTAAAATCAGCCTATATTTCATTTATGAAAAGAGTCCAGTCCATTAAAATACAGTAAAGATGAGTATTATCACAGTATCATAAATGCATCATCTGTTTGTTTTAATTGTAATCACAGGAATGGGACTCATTAGTCGACGTTTTGGTCTCCAGTAGAATAAATCAATGAGACCTTCCTCAGGAAAAAACAGTAGATCAGCAGTTGTGACCCTTGAAAAAACACAAACAGGACTGCGTGAGTTAGTCCTCCACTAAACTCGGCGTACTTTTTATCTGTTTGCATGTATTGTCAAATTTGTCACGCAATAGATGATTGGACAGCAGTCAATCTCGGCGTCGTCGTCTGAGTTGACCTCAGACGCCGACGCCAAGATTGACTGCTGTGCTTCTCTGATCGCTGTTACAGAGTGGAATACTTTCTGCAAATTGAAAATTCCAAAAAATTGCACGACGGCCACTGTCCAATCATCTATTGCATGACAAATTTGACAATACATGCACACAGATAGAAAGAGGGCTGGAACGAGGAATTGCCCATACCCCTGACTGAAGAACAGTGAAGTACTGTTGTGAGCAGCTAGACTTGCTCTCCCGAACTATAAGCTATGCCTGATCCACTTTAAATTCCTGCATAGATACTATAGAACACCTGCTCAACCCATGCGTATGGGTCTACAGGGGGATGCAGTTGCTGGAGATGTAACGCCCCGCAGGCTCCCTTTTTCCATTTGGCCTGGCATTGTCCCAAGATAGTGCAATATTGGGTGGGGATTTTTGCTTTCATAAATGAGATACTTGACCTAAGGCTGGAGCCATCGCCCATACTGGGCCTCTTGGGGTACACTAAAGACATGCCTGTAGAATCCAGACGCTTATTAGCCATGCTGCTACTCATGGCAAAGAGACGAGTGGCCATGTCTTGGAGGCTACCCGGGGTCCTACAAACGAAATGCTGGATAGCAGACTCCACACTCTGTCCAGAACAGCTAAATACATTTTGGAAACTAATGCTGGCAGCATCCAGACCCAAGGAAATCTGGGGCCCATTTCATGATTTGGTTAAAGTTCGGGCCATGACAGAGGATGGTGCAGATGTGCCCTAGAGCAATGACTCTCAGATGTATAGGGAGGGACCAGGAATGGATACAGAACTGTTGTTCCTGTTGCCACTGGGTGGTCAGTGGCGGGTGATCATCATATTCTCTATCACTAATGTATACTCTTCCTCTAATTAGTGTACTGCTGTTAAAGAGTAAGATGCTCTGACTTTTCATTTTTACCAAATTGTGATATAACGGGTTGCTGTTTTTTGTTTATCCCAAAACAGTTGGGGTTTCTTTTTTGTAGTTAATGCTTTTCTTTCTGTTCTTTATGTCTGCTTTTGTTTTTTCGTGTTACATGCAAACCTCAATCCTCTTATGACAGCTCCTGTTCTCTGTGACAATGTAACCATTGGATGACTATGGAGTTGCACAGGATAGGGTAATGGTATTCAATATGTATGGTATAAGATGTATTCTTTGTTTTTTCTGTGTATCAAAATTTCAATAAAAAAAAGACATACAAAAGTCTTACTCTTTGTGGGTGGATGTCCCTCCCTAAACCCCTCACATTTAGTAGTACGTTAAACCCCTTGGGGCATATTACCAAGCAATAGCGATAATTATCGCTATTGCTTGGTTAGAGACGAAAATTTACCGGAGCGCTGCGGCGATTTTTACCGCAAATAAACCTTGGTATTACCAAGGTTTAACGCAAATGCGGTAAAAATCGCCGCAAAGCATGAATATCGCTGAAAAGTCCGCGATATTCATGCATTACCGAGCTAATGCTCTTAGCCATGTTATCCACCTCCCATTGGATAACATGGCTAAGAACTGCTCAGGGCAGGTGTTAGCTTTTGGAGATATTCCCGCTTAGCGTGAATATCTCCAAAAGTTGGTAATAGGAGATAGCGATGTTAGCGACTGTTTTCAGTCTCTAACATCTTGGCACGCCCACTTTGCATCTCATTAGTGATAAATATCACTGATATGAATGAAAAGTGGGGCCCAAGATGGTCGCTATCTCCTACTAGCTGTTGCTAACTGGTGTTAGCGGCAGCTAGGTAATAGGGAGATAATTTTATCTCCGCTTTCTTGGCTTTTAAAGCCAAAAAAGCGGAGATAAACCCAATTGATAATATGCCCCCTTGTTCCTCCAACTCCCCTTGGTTTCACCCACATCTACTACTAAGTAGTTAAGCTACATGTGTGAGAATCCTCTCATGAAAAAAATGGGAGATGTGGAGGTGGAGATTTATGCTCCACCTTTGTGAGCAGAATTTTACAGTACTTTAGCAGTACTACTGTAGTACTACTAAACATATTACAACAGGCACTTTGTGAACAATCTCCTTGGGATTGTAAATATGATTTTGTAGTACTGTAGCAGTGCCACAGTAGTACCACTGAAAATACTACAAAATGCAGTTTAACCACTAACTTTAACTGATGCATTTCTGTGTTTTTTGTAGTTCAATACGTTGTCACTGTCATATACACCTTACTATAACGTAACTCTAACCTCTAGGTTTTTGAGTGAAATTCGGATTTTTTGTTTAACTGACAACATATTTTCTTTAACCTTTGTTTTTTTCAGTGAATTTCTACTGCTTTTGATAACATTTCTAAGCTTTTTAAAACAAAAATGGATCTTTTTATTCCACTTAGCTACAGCGTCACTATAACCTATGTTTTTTCAGTGAATTTGTAGGTTTTTTTTCAAGTAAAGTAATACTTTTTTACCATATATAAAGCCAACCCTTAGTTGTGCATGGCCTTTGGATGTGCATGGTAGAGGGTTTGCAACAGGGGCTGGCCCTGCAGCAAACCCGCTACAGGCAGCCAACCTCATGCTGTGCACTGCCTATGGCCATGGACAGCAGGGGGATAGAAATAGGACCTGGCTGCAGGCAACCAACCCCCCCCATAGGCAGCCAACCCCACGTTGCACAAGGCCTTTCGCCGTGCAAGACGTGGAGGGGTTGGCTACAGGGCCTGGCTATCAGCTAGGCCCTGCATCCAACTCCCCAGAGACAGCCACCCAAAGGCAGCCAACCCTACGCAGTGCATGGCTTTTGGATGTGCTTGGCGTGGGATATGCTGCAGTACCTATTTGCAGCCAGGCCCTGCTTCCAGCTCCCCGCAGTTGTTCAACCCCACACTGCAAACAGCATTTGGACATGCGCTTTGGATGTTGGCCACAGGGCTTGGCCTGCCATCAGGCATTGTGGCCAAACCTCAGCAGGTCGCTAATCCCACACCATGCACATCCTTTGGCGTGCGCAGCATAGGGTTGGCCTCCGGGCCCAGGGAACCCTTCCCCAGGGGATAAAACACTTATATTAACAGGAGGGGCTGACTACTGCCTGTCCCCTCGACCACATTACTTGGGCCGCATTACATTACAAAGGGGAGAGTGACCGTGAGACCCCACTCTACTGAAGCATATTAGGACCTGTGGACCCCATATTCCTTAGCCAAGTGCTTAATAAAGGGAGGGGGCATAGTACCCCCCTTACCCAAATTAGGCCAGCTGATTAAATGTCTGGGAGATTACAGGATTTGTGATTTTCATGCATGTCTTGTAATTCCCATTTAGCAGGAAACAAAGGGCCTGATTATAATACCGGGCAGCGGGACCACAGCCCGGCATGCCAGTTGGAATACAGCGCTACATGCAGATTGTTATTCTGACCGCCAAATTATGATAGGACTGATGGAGTGGAGGTTGGAAATTTTCCTTTCAGTTTTAGCTTGTGCTGCAGCCCAGGTAAAGGGTTGCAGGACATAATTAAATTATAATATAATTGTGAGCAGTTAGGACAGGGGACTAAGGTTCCAAGACCTGTAATGGCTACCAGCTACAATTTTCTCATGTTGCTGACAGCCACTCAGGGAGCTTGCTCCCTCAGGATTCTGAATCCTGTTGGAGCATATTTGCCCTAGGGGAAAAAAAAGCTACCTCGACCAATCATAAAGCTCTATTTTCTAAAATTGGATTTGAGGGACTCTCGTGAGAACAGTCCAGATATACAAATATTTGTAAACCTTAATTTCTCACAAACTACTAAACGGATTTACATGAAATGACAAAAAGCACATGGTGTGGACTAAGATCTAGCTCTTCTAAATTTCGAGTAATTATGTTCAGCATTTTTTGAGGAAGCTCTTCTGAAAAGGTCAATGGAAAATGCATGGTGCTTTTGCTCTTTGGCACCCATTCTTTTCTCAACCCCGCTTTATGTTTCACCCCGAAACTTTACATACACAAACTAGTCAAAAAAGAAGAAAGTTTTGAGAAAGTTTTGTGGCGATTTGTCAATCGGTGCCAAAGTTATCAGCATCACAAAGAAACACATTTCCTGTGGGAATGCAGATCTAACTATAACTACCCATAAATATGGAACACACTCTATCCATCAACTTTTGAATAATATTAATAAGATCGGCAACCCTCTCCTTTGTTAACAATAGGTTGGCTATTACCAGTGTGTTCGTCATAGGGTCTTATACCTGATATCTCACCATTGCGGAGAGCTCTGCAGGATATACTTTCAGAAATATGGATTTCTGGCTGTTTTAGGGGATTTTTCATTTCTTCAGTTTAATTCATCAGACAATGAGAGTGTGGGCTCTCCTCCCATGGGCTGCCTCACCTCTGGACATAGTTTACATCTGGAAGAGGGCCCGGTACAGACATGTGAGGGAAGAGGCGCAGGCCTAGTTCTCTTTGAATCAACTACCTCTCCACCGTGAGAAGTTGTGTGCCCACAACTGTCCAGTTTCCCTCAGTACAGAGACCTTAAAGTGCCTTGAAACAGACTCTGATTGAAGAAAGCCTTACATCCGTCTGCTGCCCTGCTGTAACTTCTGCTTCTCTTTCACGGACACTGAAGCCAGAGGCCATACTCTCCAAAACAAATATACTTTTTCCGTTTTGCACTAAATCAGAGCATGTGCTAGAAATGGAGGTCTCTAGTTGGAAGGTTGTTACCCTGGCCAAGTAGGGACCCTTCTACCTAGTTAGGATAAGGGGGATACACTGCTGAAATAACTCCTGCTCACACCCTTGGTAGCTATGCACGAGCAGTCAGGCTTATCTCTGAGGCAGTGTTTGAAGCATTTGCACATAACCAACAGTAATACAGTGAAAACACAACAAAAGGACACCACACCAGTTTTAGAAAAATATCCAAAATTTTATCTGAGCAAACAAGATCAAAAACAATAACAATCCACCATACAGTTCTTAGAAATATCAATAAGCAAAAATTTACTTAAAATGCAGTTCCTTGAAGTCAATAGCTCTGTCTGGGGCTATCACAGTGCCGTGAATACCAAATCCAAACAGTTCTGGCTTACTTTGTCATCGCTGGCCAGCTACGGTGTTGGGAAGACCTACAAAACAGTACCTTTAGAAAACGCAGGGAATCGGCGACCTCTTGTTGAGCTCTGAAGGGCGGGTGCCGGTTCCAGAGGTCAGTGCAGGAGTTCTCGGGCCCTTGAAGTCACATGCGTTGCAGATTGAACTCTTCTCGGTTGAAGTTGAGAGCGCCGTTTGCCTGCAGGTCTCAGAGCTGCAGTGCGAGGTGCGGCTTGCGGTGCAGGCAGTTGCTCGGTGAGGGTTGTCCAGTGGTGTCAGTGAGACCGGGGCTGCGGTGCGAAGTGTTGCAATGCTCATCACAGTGCTGGCAGTTCACAGTGCAAGAATTGGTGTCATTGTTGCAGAAGTGCTATCTTTGGCTGATGTACCAGAGTCAACGGCGCCAGCGTTGGGAGAGTAAGGCTGCGGTGCGGGATGAGGACAGTGCATCGTGTAACTTACGAGCGGTGTCCTCGAACCTTGGTGCATGCAGTAGTGTTGATGTCAGCGTGGAGCATAGCTGGCGCGGTTACCAGGGTGGCATCGTGAAGTGAGGCGGTGCGAAGTGCGGTGCCAATAGGCAGCAGTGCAAGTAGCAGGCTCGGTGGTGGCATCAAAAGGCGTTGACGGTGAGACCAGAATCGCGATTCTAAGTGCAGCAGTGCCCTCTGTGGTGCCTTCAGGACACAGAGCCAGCAGCAGCATCGGTTGGGTTGGGCGTTGGGTAGCTTTTTCTTCTGTTACAGCACAAAAAATACAGTGCCTAGTGACGGTAGCAAATAAACTTGTGGTTTTGGCTACTGCCAATGGCTATATCTTGGTTATTGCTGAGACTTCTTGAACAGAGGGCAAGCTCTTCCTCAAGCCCTTGTAGAAACTCAAACACGGAAGTTGCAGAAAGTTCTATTCAGTCCTTTCTCTGCTCAAGACAGAAGCAGCTACTACAGGCCAACACAGCACAGTACACAGCCAGGTGGCAGTTCCTCCTCACAGCTTCTCCAGCTCTTCCTCTTGGCAAGTTTCTGAGTCCAAAAGAGTTCTAAAATCCTGGGGGTCTGGGCCCCAATATTTATACCACATTTCCCTTTGTTCTCATGTGGCAGAGAGTGTCTGTGCTCAGTCCATACCAGTTCTGTTCTCGCTGCCCAGCTTACTTGCAGGAGGTGGAGACAGCATTGTCCAAGGCAGACCAGGTGTATTCAGGTGCAAGGAAATTGCAACTGTCTCTATTGCCGTTTTCACAAAAGAACCCATCGCTGTGTTCACAGGCTGAAGGTTTCTGGGATTTTATATGAGCATTGAAAGCAAGGTCGAACAACAATGTCCATTGTTATTTTGTTCTGGCCAGGCCATAGCACCTTGGAGAGGGACCTTTCCATTGAGAAGAGCAAAATAGCACCTATAATAACCATCTATTGGCTACAGTATGGGGTTGGCGGACAAAGTCCAAAGATCTTCTAATTTATAATCATTCTGCTTCTATGCAAGGGGAGATAGGTTAGGCTATACTGTCTTTCCACAATGACATTTCCGTTCATGATTTATGGACTAACTGCTATGCTGACCATCTTTGTATTATGCATTTTTCTGCTTGTTGTGGCACATATACTGCATATTAGAGCATGCCAGGTAAAATAAATAAATATCTGTCAAATCTTACTGCGGTCAAGTACAACAGTGCAAGCAAAAGGCTGTCACTTACAACCCTGATTCCTGAGAGATTTGGGATTGTTGTTTTCTGGAGTGTCTAATCACCCGTAAGCTAAAAAATGGCTTAACAGAGTAGCTGAATGAAGACCCTCAGTTGTACTCTAGCAAGAAATTTCAGTAGGTAAAGCATTTACACTTTACCTATATTCTTGTGACGGGTCGACAGGTGTTTGTTTCCGAGTATGCAGCAGAGAGGATCCATCAGTCCACTTGTCCGCTGCTGCATGTAATCATCTAGTTTCTATCCTGTTGTTGATCTTTCACCAATGTTGTTTGTCCATGATTTGGGCACATCCGACGTCCAGTCCAGTGGTACAACATAGACTTGGCTGGGTCCAGAGGTACTGGTAAGATATAAGACGACATGTGATTGGAGCACTACATATACATCAGACAATTATAGTGCGCCACCCATAATTTCTAAAGTGCTGACTGGTTCTTTAGTTCGCACTTGTCTTTTTCAGAGAAGTTCTGCTCCTAAAGTGTGCATTGCCGCCCAGTTTTGAGCAGTCTGGGCATGGCTATATGCCGGTGA
The DNA here is from genome assembly GCF_964263255.1 of Lissotriton vulgaris. NCBI lineage: Eukaryota > Metazoa > Chordata > Amphibia > Caudata > Salamandridae > Lissotriton > Lissotriton vulgaris. The sequence goes on along the minus strand of NC_141688.1, from coordinate 246,657,701 downwards.
GTTAGTCCCAGAATGTACGGAGACAACTTGTCTTGAGAGGACATTAGTCAGAAATTAAAGGTGGTGGGAAGAGGGGAGCATGCTCGCTCTAGATATGGCTGGCATTTTCAGGCTGTAATGGTTGTTTTGTGAAGTGTAAATAAGGCTCACAATGTCTGCTACAATTCAATAATCAAATAGTTTACACTGCACCAAAACTGAATCGTAAACATTATTATTATTTTTTGGGTGAACCTTATTTATAATTTCTTAACAAAACAGTGAAGCCAGTTACTGTAATCACAGTAAATAAAAATAATTCACATAAGGTACAATCAGTTATCCAGAAAAAAGGGAAAGGAAATCTATAGCAGAGAGACACAGCCAAGAAGAAAATATGTAAAATAACATAGCATGTCATACAGGAAGAAAGAATGGAGGCATCCCAATATTCATACAATAATGTTTCAGTTGATCATCATCAGTTGATGCATTGCCGGTAGAATTCACCATGGACTGCAAATAGTTATGCAAAGATTCCCAAATGCCTTTGAGCCTAGATTTAATTGGCTGGAGTGTAGCGTAGAGTTCGGAAATAGTGTCACAGTTAGACAGGACTTTCAGCCAAGTCTCCACCATGGGAGGGTGCGTACGCCCTAATGAAGCGAGCCCTGTCTCTTGGCGAAAAGAAGGGCTTTGGCAGTCAAACAATGTTTCTCCATTGGTAATGACGTGGCGTATCCCATAATGCCAGTAGAGGATTAGGTGAAAGTGGCTGCTCGATCATAAGTGACAAAGTACAAAAATCGCTCTAAAAAAGATGGGTATCAACTCACATGTCTAAGTCAAATGGTAGAAGTGTGCATAATCGGCTCAACACTTCTGGCACTGATGTGATCTAGCAGGGTCTAACTTTGGGGTGGTGTAAGCTCTACATATTTGTGTAACATTATATGTCTATGATACACCCACAGAAGCTTAGTTTGCATACAACAATAACACCAAACCATATCTGAGAGTGAAATGCCAAATCATGCTCCCAGGCCACCCAGGCTCTATCCATCCCTGTAGGCTTCAGTCGAATGGAAACATGGTATAGTTTGGAAACCAAGTGGCTGTTCTCGAATGACATAGTCAGTGAGCAAAATCCCTGGGTTCAGGCGGGCAGGTAGGTAACACTGCACAAAGTGTACTGTGCAAATGATGGAATGTATTTCTGTCCATGAGAAACAATTGATCGCTTTTAGCCAACATGGGACTAGCCCTAAGAAGTCTCTCTTGAAACAAGTCATCCTCAACTCGCAACCCATGCGCATCAAAGACTACGCTATACCTGGCATTCGAGAGTGAGTGGGTGCTGAGGGGTTACCCTGAAGAGGAATGTGGGGAGAATATAGAGGATCCCCGCCTAGATATTGCTGGAGCCTAAACTACGCTTGGCTAATGTTTGAATGGTGCAGGGAAAATCGTAAAGAATTCTTTATAGTTCCAATTGTAGTCTCAAACTTAGGGTAGGCCTGAGATAACTGGATGCCTCAAACATTGCCATTCAACTATCGCTCCACTGACATGCACGTCAAAAGACATCAGTCGGAAATAAAAGGTGGGGTGAAGAGCGGCTCAGCCTCACGCTAGACATGGCTGGTATTTTCAAGCTGCAATGGTTGTTGTGTGCAGTGTAAATAGACCATGCTTGTCTGCTGCAATTCAAAAATTAAATAGTTAACATGGTACCAAAACTGAATTATAAAGAATTCTTTTTAGCTCCCACTGTGTTCTTGAATGCAGTTAAGGCCTGAGGGGCATATTATCAAGGACCGGTGTTAAAATTATTGCCGTTTTATCGGCTGGAAACTGCCGATAAAACGGCCATAATGGGCTTGATAATGGGCTTGATAATACGCTCTTGTTAATTCCCATAGAAGCCCATGTTCTGGTGTTAACATGGGCTTCCATGGGAATTAACAAGAGCGTATTATCAAGCCCATTATCCTGACCCCTAGATCTCCCTTCCGCTTCCAGACCACAGACTCTGGAAAAAAGAAAACAAACAACAGATTAGTGGCTCACAATACTAAATTACCTTGGTGAGTCTTTTTTTGACATTTTAAAGCACAAGACTTTTCTGAATCTACAAACAGGAGCTTTTGCATTTGCTGAAGAACTATTTCAATTGAATAACAAACATTGGTTATTTAATTACTAAGACTATTCGATATTTGGACTTTATTGAGTTAATTGTGGTAAGAAGAATTACCACAAATCAAAGGTACCAATATTTAGGATTAAGAAAGAATTCAGTTATACATTTTTAACTTCAGGAAAGAGTGTATGATTGTTATTGCTATTTTCTCATTTTTCAGGACAAGAGAATAATTAATAAACATTTAAAGAACGTACCTGTTAGAGGAAAAGCTAATAGTTAATAGGTAATTATTCAGATTTTAAGGAAAGACTGTTTACGAACAAATCTTGAGTAGATGTACATCTTGAAATGATTCTAATGTATGGTTACTGTTTAGGAAATCGTGATAACAATCAGACAGTAGTATTTAAAGTCGTACTGAGAGTTCAGGTGAGTGGTTTGCATGACAGAAGATCAAGCCATTTTACAAAAACTCTTCTTTGAGCGATTAACGAAATAGATGTATTAGATACCTCTTCAGATTTGTCTGAGGTAGTTAGAACCCTCCAAATAGAAATGCAACAACTAAAGCAGGAGAACTATTTGTTTAGAGAAGAATTATCTAAAATTAAAATTAGGTTTATGCAATGGAGAGATCCAAAAGTCCCTGAGAAACGTCCGGTCTTGTCGCCACCTAAGTTTGGTAACTCGACCTCTCCCGGGCAAACCCAAGAGCACAACAGGTCAATTCTAATCTGCATGTTACTGTGGTTACCCCTACTCCTGTTCCTCTAGCAAACCCAGAACGTTTATTGGGAGACTACTCTCCTTTTGCTACTTTCATGAATCAATGTCAGCTGCATACATTTTTAGTTTAACAAAGACATGTTTTATCTGTCTTAATAGACTCCTACCCCTATAGGAAAGTCGAGTTTGGTCTTTAAAGATTGTAATTTGAAACCCTTTTTAATTTTTAAAGTCAGATTTTAAATTACAATTGTCAATTAGCCACTATTAGAAAGTTGGTGTTTTCTTGTCCCAACCATTTGACGAGTGCACCCGGTACCCTGGGTTACATGACTAGGTGTAGCTGGGAGTTGATCTTTGTGCATTACTCCCAGACAGTAAGACAAAGGGGGAATAGGTGAGTCAGGATGAGCCATCTTTGGCAGGATGAGGGGGAGGAGTTGTCATCTTCCACATCACAAAGACTCTGTCTCAGCACACTAACAACGGGTTTCACACTAGTGTTTTGTGCCGCCAGACAAGCTGGGTATGGAGAAAGGAAGTTCCGGATACCTCTATAGGTGGAGGACTTTATAAGCTTCTCCCACTTCAAAATGGGCAGCAGGCAAAAGTAGTGGACCGTCAGACTCAACTCTTCAAGTCACTCTAAACCTGTGGACTCTGCCAGGAAGTAGGACTGCCCAGCTGAGAAATATTTCCTGTTGACATGCTTGCTGAACAAGGACTGCTTTTCTTCCCAAGGCCTGCTGTTGCTGTACCAGGACTCTTTTGCTGCTGATGGAGCGGACTTTCAGATTTATTTCTAAAAAGTTCGTGACAAATGAAAATCTCGTGATTTTTATTTTTACTAATGTGTGTTGCATCATTTATATGTTTACTGATTCAACTTAGATTAAAATGCACTATCATGAACATATGGGTTTAATCATTTGTGCTCTTGATATGTTTGTCGTTTTGCTTTAAATAATACATTCACTTTGTCTTTTGTTTGTCATTTACTAACTGCAGCCGTTTTTTAAATAATAGCATGTGCATTCTTTAAATGTGCTTTTGTTTATGTATTAACGTCTCATGTGTATGTGTTTGTTTTATTTGTTTGTAATGCAAAACTAGGTAGGTAACATAGCTAATGGATTAAACTTAGTGGGTAAGGGTGGGTAACAGAATAATTATTATTTCTTGGATTAATTATTGTCTTGTGTTTCTTTGCATACTAGACACCCTCATTGCATTGCATGCAAAAGGCTTGAGGCCTACTTCTAAAGTGGACAGAAAGGTTTGACCAGAGAAAGAGCCTTGCACAGCTACACAGGAATGGAAAATTATATTGTTTCTACATTAATTCTTGGAGAGAGGCTTGCAAACAAAGGCTGTGTGGAAGTTTAGGACATTTGGTTCAATTTGTTCCTTGGTCAAGGCCGTACTTGTCGTTCGGCAGCGGAAAGAGGAAAAAACATTAGCGGACGAAGGAAGCCTTTGCTTTCGTTAAATGTTACTTTCTTTGGAAGCTGCTGGTGTCATACTCATGAACAATAGTACTTTTGAAAGTGACTTTGGCTATGTGAGAAACGGATGATGACCGCATCGTATGACACCTGACAGCCAATGAGACTTTATTATTTTTGCTTTTCTTTAGGTTTCAACTCTTAGTTAAGATAGGGAAATAGGCTATGAAGAAATAAATAAATAACTGTTTGAGTTTTCCTCATGCTGATGATGGTTCATTGAATTTACATGACCTTTTGTGCTAATAATGATTAATGTTTGAGAAATAGAATTGCTAATAAAGTTTAAGGCTTCTTTAAGAAATAAAATTTAATAAAATGGATTTTTGAAATGACAAGCTGGTCTTGATCGTTTCATTGTGTTACCATTAGTTAATCCATTGCCTTTATATATGACTTAATTAATGAATGTGTTAGATTAAAATAATTAGGTCATATGATTCAGTAGGTCAAAAAATACAGTTATGTGTTAAATATGGGCCTAGTGATAGATTTATAAATATTGGTAAGTATCCTGGTGTAGAATTTACATATGACACTGAATTTCTTTAGACCCGCTGGATCACTGCTTTAAGCTGCCCTGCTGAGCAATTACCAGTGTTTAGCTTTTGGCAGTGCTAGCATTGTTTGGAGGCATTCCTCCCATCAGATTTTGTATGTTTGAGGTGATGTCTTGAGTGGTCAAAGGGGTATACAGACATAGGTAAACGTACCACTACAACCATGCTGCACTTAGTTGAAGAGCCACACCGAACGTTAAACATGTTTTTGCAACAGCAACACTGATTCAGCACTCCACATGTATAAACATTAATACGTTTCACTAGATCAGGCAAAGTAAAGAGAAGCACATCAATTCAGCAGGTTCCAGTTTCTTTTAGTTCTTTGTTGAAACAATTCTTCATAAAAAACAACTGTAGCATACATGTTTTGAAAACCATCATAAATGTTTTGCCAAACAAATGTGATCATGCACAGCTGGCTGTCGGCCAAGGATGAAAAAAGTGGTGACCCTTACACAGAATAATTATACCGTGCCTCAGGACATGTTTATGTGTGTCAGGTACAGGGATTATGATAGAATACTGAAAGCCTGGTGTCGTAGAAACAGGGGAAAACTACTAGGTAAAAGGTCACCGGTTTAGAATCGTTATTGGCATGTGGATGGGACAAATGTATATAATAGGGGTATACATGACAGGGCTAGCCTAAAGGACTTGACACAATGGAAATACACCATACATACTTACATACATACAGTAACACACCTAATACTCTAGAAACTCTATTCAGCCAGAGATATGATATGTATCTTGTATCATCAGCCATGAAGGGGATCTACAGTAGCATTAAGTCACTGATTAGGGGCACCACTACAGTAATGACTCATAGTGTACAAAAATAATAGCACTTTTAATGGGTATAATTGGAAATATAAATGTGTTTTCTATTTACAGGTAACCACACTGTCGAATAGTTTGTCAAGGCTGTAAAACTGGCTTCAGGGAATTGTTGCACAGCTTCAGTAACGGTTTTATTATATGGACGCCAATTGTCTCTGGCTTCCCTTTTCACTTGCAAGGCCATTTATTGCTTCCTGACGGCAACAAAAACATTTAGCAAAGAGAAGAGAGAGATGGCCCCTTTTAGTTGGTTAACAAACATATGCGTTGCTTACTGTTTCATTAAATTTACTCTCAAGGGGCCAAGACTTCCCATTTAAGCTGTAAATTCAATACATACACATACATTTTTTCTATTGATGATTTCTGCTTGCAGGACTCTCCTTCTGGGTGCCAAGATGTGAAAGGTTTATATGAGAGGGAGAAAATAAACACACCTGAATCAACTCCCTAATGCCACCTCACACCCAATGCACACAAGAGTGACCTTGTGCTCTTCTCCTGTCTATCTTTGTCCCTCCCATTTCAACGTGGGTCCACTCCTTTCTCATTTCTATCGACTCACCTACTTCTCCTCTTCTCTTCCATTCCCGGATAGCATTGCCTCAATAATTCTAAGGTAACCATTCTAAGAATAACATGCATTCTGGCAGCAGGAGAGGACTGTCCTTAACACTTTCGCTGCGGCAGCTATTCCGCCGCAGCGCTAACGGTCACGGGGGGCACGCGGGTGAGCTCCGCGGGTGACAGAACCGTTCCATCACGGCTCGCGGGTGAGCTGTGCTCATGACGGAACGGTTCCGTCACGGCCCCACCCGTGAGCCGTGACGGAGCGGTTCCGTCAATAGCCTGGAAGGGGTTAAGGGCGGAAGGGTCACCCACCCACCCTATTGCTGACATAAACAGTGTCTGTCAGCCTGATCAAAGGTCAGCCTGACAAACATTCTTTTTTTCAGACAAGAGCTAATTGCACAGGTGCCTGGCTGACTGAGCTGAACTTTGCTGAGCTGAATATGACACAGCCCTGTGGGTGTGACATCTTCAACCTGGCAAAGTGCCTCGAGGTCCTTCCCCTCCTGGAAAAGGGGAGTATCACTGATAAACTTGGACCTGATCACTTTGGTTTTTAGCTCTGAAGTGCACAGAGCTAAGTGTCTATCATTGATGGCTCGTCACGGAGTGGAGTGGGGTCAGTGTACTGACTTAAGGTCAGCCAATGAGAAGAGGCAGCCATCTCAATGCTTCTGGAATCACTGAGGGTTCCTTCCACGAGAAGTAAGTGTTATGTTTTTTTATGTGTGGTACGTGTGTGTATGTATAAATGTATGTGCAGATGTAAGTGTGTGTGCTTGTGAATGGGGGTTGTTTGTGAGTATTCATGTGAATGGGTCAGTGTATGTGTGTGGCCCGCATGCTCCCATCCTGCTTGAATTACCGGCTGCCACTCTCTAGCAGTGTCCTCGCCTGGTACCCTTTTGGGGGTCAGTGGAGGGGGGGCCTACTGTCCAAAGGGAACCCTAAATCCCACATTTTACATACTGGACATATGTGGAGATGCAGCCTCACCAAAGCACCTGAAGATCTTTTACCATTTTTTTATATGACTGTCCTTAACATGTCAATGAAAGGCACTGTGGGTACCGTGCTGGCGTTACAGAATAGTTAGCCACATTTATGTCAAGAACACATACACCTTTTTAAGGATGGGCTACCATTATGACACAGGAAGCTACAATCTATCAAGCATGGGGCATAGTTATGCCCAGAATAGTCAGATATGACCACGAATTCCCAGTGTGTAGGGTTTTACCACCGTTGTGATGATCACGCCACACAGGGGGGATTAGAAAACTTCCTAAACGCATCCTCGATATGTAATATGTAAATCACTACTTTGCCAGTGACTGTCAGGATGTCAAAAAGAATGACCACGGTGTATGAAAGATGATCCGCTGTTATATCCTGACTACAAGGAATGTTAGGAAAAAGAATGTCTGCTGTTTGTTAAGGATGCACCTGTATTATTTCAGGGTCAGCTTGAATGGCTCAACCAAAGTTTAAAATGCACTAGCACTTTCTCTTACCTGGGTCTAGATTTCACCGCCCCCCGGAGCTTGGACAGCGCATATTGCTCTTTGCAAAAACATTTTCTTAGGCGATAAGCTCATTGTTTAGCCTACCGCAGCGGGGGGGGGGGGGGGTCTCATGCCCCTCTTGTAAATTGTCACAATGCAATGCCTTCGAATGGCTACATATAGGGCCATGGTATAGGGCATTACCAAATGCAATACTATTAAGGCAGAAGAAAACAAATTTTGCCGTAGGGTTTTGGCTGGCTCCATGTCCTCTCCCCAGTTTTATCTGTTACCGTAAATTGAATTTACCCTTTTTAAAAGTTTATATTTGTGCCCGTCCTCCACTGCTATGGTTAGCAGTATGGAAAAAAAAGGAGGCGAGCCTTAAAAGATATATTATTACTGATTGCATTAGATGTGATAATGGCATGACTATCCCATGTCTAGCCAGGATTTAATCTTGTTCGTGCAAGATTGGTTACCAGCATCTTTTTAAGAACCCTGAGGGCAATCATGCTACCAGTATAAATCAGTTACAGCTACCTCTGCCTACATTTGTATTGTGATGGAAGATTAGCCACAGAGATTAGAAAGACGAATGCGGCGGCATATTGGAACGTTAGAACGGACAGCTTAATTTGCAGGGTACCCAACTAAAACTTTGGGCCATTGGGAGCACAGTACACTGTTCCACTATAGGGCTGGCACCGTCAACTATTTGCTATGCTTCCCCTCCTTGACTCCTTGCCCTGCCCAAGTAATGGGAGCTCAGGTCAATCCACATGGCATTTTCTATTGTTTTTTCGTTTTTATTCTATGTACACAAAGTTCTCCCTGATAAAGAGGCGCAATATTACAGACTTTAGGGCAGGATTTAGTGTGCTGCTACAACTCAATGATGATGAGTCAATCGCTCATATGGGTGCTTTTTTAAGAAAGCCTGTCCAAGTCTGTATTTTGATGAATAGTGACTAAATCTGAATATATATCAGAATTATTTCTGGTATGGTTGGCATGACATGGTAATTAATAACGTATTTTAAGAACTGTATTAATTAATTGTAAGTTTTATTGCATACTTTTTATGTATTTTTATTTCGTTTGTCTGAACTTTTGTGGATACTTTTTGTACCCCAAAAAAATTAATTAAATTGAATTTGTCACACTTTGGCAGCATGAGACACCGTTTTTCATGGGGTATCAAAATTGTTGCTAGGAATAGTCTGTATATGACAAGGGTGGGGCTCTGTTGCTTTATCAATAGCTAGAATTATATAAACAATGTCCTATGTTAGCTCCATTGCAAATTTGTAGCAATTTTACGATTTGTTCAGAAATACAACTTCCAGACAAATCAGAAATTACAATAGTTAAACCATCATTGCAGAGCTTTCATCCGCAGATGACATTTCCTGCTGCTACATAGTCAAAACCTGGGAAATTTCCTGTGACATTGGGTGCTTTACCTCTGATTATTGAGGCAATTCCCCATTTTAATGGTGGATCAACACAAAGAAGACTTCACACTTACACGTCACAGGAGTGCAATTATGTATGTGCACCTAACATTATATTCACTGCGTGCCTTAAATTGTATTAACATCAGTGAAACATTTAAACGCATTACTATTATTATTATTATTAAATCGGTTTTGTACAGCGCACGGTTACCCTGGAGCATCCCAGCGCTTTGCCAAACAGAGTATTACTACGAACAGAGCAGAGGCAAAGAAGATTAGCAGAAGAGGAAAGTTTTCAATTGTTTTCGAAAACGCAAACGCAAATGCATTCACTGTAGAAACTAGAGATTTATATACATGTGAGCAATAATGTTTAGTTTAAACATAAATTATGTATTATTAAATACGTTTTGTGCTTACACTTCAAATTATATTGCATATGTACACATGTATTCTTTTTCTCATGTCTGCAGTTCATTTAAAGTTACACGTGTGCATGTATGATCATGTAGGCTGAAAAGCACATCAAATGCTCTTCTATGTTAGCCTGACTGCAGGCCTTAGTTGAAATGCTGTTTGTTTCATCAGAATGTTTTCATTTTCCACTTTTAGGTTCATTATCATGATTTGCATTAGCTAGTGAAAGGTTCATTGTCTAAATAAGAGGGCTTGTAGCAAACATGGAGGAACATTGATCAATAGAAGCTTTCTGTTCACTGTGTACCATAAAGGCAAGATGCTCAAGGCTGAGAACGTTGAAGCCTCAGTTTGATGCGTTAGGAATTCAGAGCCATGTTCCAGGAACATGTGAATAGAGCTCTGATTGGTTGGTGGTTGTATGAACAGAAATAATATGTTTAAATATCATGTTTCTCTTATATTGGGGATATCACAGCTGTACGTTTGTTCTGTTGGAGCTAGGCTGTAGGAGAGATCTCTATTAGACTTTGAGAGGTTCCGACCACTCCGCTTGCCCTATTCTTGCAAATGTGAACCTACATGCTAAACACTTAGGGGCACATGCATGAAGCATTTTTGTATTCGCAAACGGGCTGATTCTCAGAAATGGCCCGTTTGCGAATACAAAAAATGCTGTTCACATGCATCAAACCCAAATTGCGATTCAGTTGCCTGTTACCGAATCCCAAAATGGGTATCGAAATTCAGTATTTGGAAGGGTGTCCCTTCCAAATACCAAATCCTAACAGTATGCAGGAATGTTTTGTGACCGTGAATGCATTCGCGAAACATTTGCATATTACCACCTACTTCAAGTAGGAGGTAACCCATTCGTAAATGGGAAAAGCTCCCTGAGGGACCCCTTTCCCTTTGTGAATATTTGTAATAGCATATTTAAGAGAAGGCAGTGGACCCATGGACCACTGCCTGCTCTTAAAAATAAAAAGAAAACTTTTCATTTCACTTTTTGTAAAGCATCTCATTTTCCTTTAAGGAAAACGGGCTGCTTTAAAAAAACACAAAAAGATTTCTTATATAAACACAATCACCGACTTGGTGGCCTGCTGACCTCAGTAAGCTACCATCCTTGTGATTTTTGCGATTTTTAGGGGGTCGCAAAGGCTGACCTACTCTTTGTGTTTCATGCTTTGTAAATTGCGATGACCTAATTGCGATTCTCTGGAATTCACAATTAGGTATTTGCAATTTACAATGTTGATGCATGTTCCCCTTAATTCCTTTTCTAGTAGACTCCTACTGAAGTCTGATCATGCTGACACCTACCTTTATTGCTCCTTAATTAAAAACCCATGATAGATGATTCTATAATTGACCAATTTAGAGAAGGGCGTTTTTTATATGAAAACCTGTTCACCTTTATTAGATATTATATGTTTGTGGTGGTCACAATTGTGTATCCATGTTATTGCGCCTCAACCAACTGGGATATTTTCTTTGCCTATTGTACTAATGCACTTTTTGAATCTTGAATCTTCATATTGCTTGCATATTGACTGGATTGATTGGTAATCCAATTAAACCCTTTTAATCATATTCATTAGTTCCTGGTCCTCACTGTGGAGTCGCATAGGCTTCACAAGTTAAATTGTATTGTTGATGTTTTCTCCCTTTCAATGCTTCATGTCACCTACAAAGGTTCAATCTATTGACTTCACTCTTCAGTGACTTGACTGAGAGATCACGTTTGTAAGGCCCAAGCAGCTCAAGGAAGGAAATTAGTAAAGGGGCAGTTTTCATGGGAGAGAAGTGTCAGACAGCTAGTTAAGATGTCTGAAAATCAGGCATTAGTGGTTTACAGGCATAAGGACAGAGGGGTCGAGGATAACTGTGGTTGGTCTCACTGGTTAACATCAAGTACTGGCGGAAGAATTGTGAATACTTCCATCTCTGATACCTAAAATTCCTTGAGCTCACATGCTGCTTCTGCCATTCGACCTTCTACTTCTGTTTCTTTCAATAGAAATGGTAGGGTAATAAAAGCCCCTGTTAGGTTTAATGATTTTGGGGCATACTACCAAGTATGAGCGAAAAATATCGCTCTGCTTGGTTAGCGCCCGAAATTATATCGCCGAGCATCGCCGATTTTTATCGCCTAGCAGCCTTGATATTATCAAGGTTTATCTCCTAAGCGATAAAAATCGGCGGAAATGCATGAATATCGCTGTAAAGTCAGCAATATTCATGCATTATCAAGCAAATTCTCTTAGCCATGTTATCCACCTACCATTGGATAACCTGGCTAAGAACTGCTCAGGGGCAGGTGTTAGCTTTTGGAGATATTTGCGCTTAGCGCAAATATCTTCAAAAGTTGGTAATAGGAGATAGCGATTTTAGCGACTGTTTCCAGTCGCTTACATCTTGGCACGCCCACTTTGCATGTTATTAGTGATAAATGTCACTGACATGCAAAGCGGGGGCCAAGATGGTCGTTATCTCCTACTAGCTGTCGCTAACTTGTGTTAGCGACAGCTAGGTAATAGGGAGATAAAATTATCTCCGCTTTCTTGGCTTTTAAAGCCAAAAAAGCAGAGATAAACCCCCTTGATATTATGCCCCTTTGTTAGATATTAGGGTATATATATATATATATATTTTTTATTTTATTTATTTTTTCTGATAAGGGGGAAGGTGATGTAATAGATTGTTATGTTATTAGTTGCTCATGAGTATTATTCTATGTGCCCCTTTAAGACTTGTGTTCCTTTGATGTATGTGAGTGTTCCGGGCTCGTGGTTCGCTCAGTGACTGCAGTTACTGAGTGAGCTCCGGTCTGAGAGAACACGTTATTCGTGGGTGAACTTGTTTGAAATAAACTCCTTCTTTCAATCAAGAAGACTGTGGACTGTTTCAATTACTACAGATCCCAGACTTTGACAATATTCCCACATCCCAGAGTTCCCTGTGTAGGAATTCCATTATGGTATTTTTGATCCTCTTGACACAAGGAGCTACCTGCCACAAACCGCAATGAATTATGTCAGATAGCCAAAATGATTTAAAGAATGCCCACTATAGGTTATAAAGCGGCCTTTCTTATGTCAGAGATAGCCGGAATCTCACTGTATGTCAAGGATGTGCTTCTTACATTCTATAATGCTGTCAAGAATACCCACTATGTCAGATATCAACTGCCTGTGAGTCCCCACCACCAACCCTTACCCCCACAAGCACACGCATGCATACACTCACATACTCAGACACACATTCTCTGTTACCTGCAGGCTTTTATTAAACCACTCAATCCATCGGTTTTTGTTGGACCTCCTGTATTCAACTACAAGTGGATGAACAGTGTGATGAGGAAAGAACAGTAGTGGGGAACGCGGTAAAGTGTAATTATCAATATCTACTTATTTACCTAAGAGCCTGTCACGTCTGCCAATTATTTAACAAGGAAGACTTTGGGGAAGGACGATTTCTGAGCCTGGGCTGGTTCAGGCACCACAATTTATTTAGGAAAATCTGCAGGGAATGTTTGCATGCACAATGCATGTAACATAAAATATGTATTTGTAAAGCACACTTATCACCCGTGGGTCTCAAGGCACTGAATAACAAATGTTTATTGTTACCCAACTCAATGGTACTCATTTTATCAAACTCAGATGGAGGAAAGGCTGAGTGGACCCGCTGGGATTTGAACCTGCAACCATGAGGTCAAAACCAGAAACCTGCAGTGGATGCATTAGTTCACTAAGCCACCAGACCCGGCGGTGGAAGGAGGACGATGGCTCGCCTCCCTCCTACTTTTGCAAAGTACTGTAAATTACTATGTGAGCTGACTGGCCCTCAGGCTAACTGGTGAGACTTTGCTTGCCAGACAAAAGTAGCCTAGGTGCCAACCGCCCCAGATCGTTTTGACTCGAGTACATAACCATATTTTATTTACTGGAGAAATAGCATGAATGTGCAGACTTTATTCCACATTTAGTTAGTGAAAAATATGCAAAGGCTATGCAGACCCTGTCCATAGTTGTAAAGCGTTTTAAAACTAACGCTCATGTAGAACGGAGAGCAAATGTTGCTCTTTCTCGGGTTGTGCTGGTGGCAAATGTTTAACGCCAATGAAGATAAACTTAGGATAAACTTAGGTATAACACGCACTCAGTGGGCATAAATATCAATGGTATGTGCAGTTACACAGTTTTTTCCTGATGTTTGCCACATGAGGCTTTTTGATTTGATTTGATTAGATTTTTGTATTTATAGAGCACAACGAATGCCCGGGGGCGTCTTGGACCTTAAGGACTAGGACAAGAGTGAACTAGGCATGTGAATAAACGTTTAGAGGTCAGATTGAAATAGCCAAGTTTTTACTGCTTTCCTGAATGTTTTCAAATCAGCGCTATTTTTAACTGCTAATAGTAGGAGATTTCAGGATTTGGCGGGAAACTCCTTCCTCCCCATCGTACTTGCTTGAATCTCTGGAATTGCAAAAGTTTTTTGGGGTAGATCTGAGGTTCCTGGATGGTGCGTAGTATTTTAGTACAAGGGGCCTTTCCCCTGTAGTGCTTTGAAGGTGTTGCACAAAGCTTTAAAACTTTTCTTTTATTGACTGGCAGCCAGGGCAATCCCTCCAGCTGTTGAGAAACAGACTCATATTTAGGTATATCCAGAATCAATCTGGCTGCTGCATTCTGCAGTCGTAGTAACTTTTTCAAGAATTGAGTTTGGATCCCCAAATAAAGGGCATTGCCATGGTCAAACCTGGAAATGGCCAGCACAATTACCACTGTTTTTAGTGCCTTAAAAGGTATAAAGGCATGAAACTACTTGATCATTCTAAGAAAAAAACAGAAGCTGGAAGAAAGGCAGTTAATTTGGCTGTCAAATGTCAATCTACCGTCAAGGGTCACCCCGAGGTTTTTGACCTTTGAGACGGGTGTAGGGCACTCATCAAGTTCTGAGGGCCACTAGTTTGCGGACTAAGCAATGGGATTAGCGCCCAGCATCAATACTTCGGTCTTACTGCCATTAAGTTTAAGGCAGTTGGATTGCATCCACAAATTCACATGGCGCATGCAGTTATTGAAGCGGGCGGCAGTTTCCTCCACGTTGTTGGTGACTGAGATAACTACCTGTATTTCATCCGCGTAAGACACTACCGAGAATCCATACTGTCTTATCACTGCTGCCAAAGGTGTCACATAAATGTTGAATAGCGTAGGGCTTAAAGAAGAGCCCTACTGTACTCCACATTGCAGCTTGAAGGTTTGAGAGCTAGCTTAGTTAAATTCGACTCTAGAGGATCTCTCAGAGAGGTAAGATGTTAAAAGAGTCGTGGCAGAGTCTTGAACGCCCAAATCAGACATTCTGGAAATTAGGAAGTGGTGGTTGACGGTGTCGAAGGCCGCCGATAGATCTAATAATATCAAGGCGGCCTTCCCGCCTTCATCCAACGTTTTCCTGAGCTCCTCGCAGGTGGTGATCATGGCAGTTTCGATTCCATGACCTTCTCTAAAGCCAAATGTAAATGTAAATGTATAGGCATTTATATAGCGCACTACTTACCCGGAGGGTCCCAAGGCGCTTCGACCGCTGCGAAACCCTTCCTGGCTTCCCTGAGAGATGGTCCCTTAATGGGTATCTCCAGGGTGAGACCAGGCATCCCCGGCGGTCTGGTGGGGCCGTTAGTGAAGATGAGGCAAGCTAATGCCCAGAGTTGCCGAGTGTGATCGCTGATCAAAGTGGGCACCGAGGCGAGAGAGTTATCGAGTCCGCTGACCCTGGTCCAGAAACCTGCCGCGCCGGGATTCGAACCCAGGTCCCGGGCCGTCCTCTGCTCTCGGGTCTGCCGCCTCTAACCAGTGAGCCACACTACCAAATGGTGAGTGGTCGAGAAGGTTGTTGCTGGATATATAAGCCGAAAGCTGGGTGTTCAGTAATTTTTCTAGGATCTTGGAGACAAATGGAATTTTGGAAATGGGACGATAGTTATTGGGTTCGGCAGGGTCCAAGTGGGGTTTTTTCAACAGGGGTAGTACATAAGCTATCTACCATGCAGCAGGAAACTGCTCCTGCAGTATGATTCCAGAGAACAGTTCAAATAGCTGTTCGCCGAGAATGTCAGAGAAAAGATTAAACATTTTAGGGGGACACGGGTCAGAAGGTGCCCCTGATTTAGTGACTGATATAATTTCAGTAATCTGTTCTCTAGTAGGGGGGTAAAAAAGAAACCAGATGTATTTGGAACGGAATCGTCCTTATTAGATGGTAGATCATTGGAGAAGTGTGAATCCTTGGGAGGGTTGGTAAAGGTTCTATATACCAGCTCCACCTTGTCCACGAACGACTGACCAAGGGTATTACAAAAGTCTGGATTATTGTCAGATTTGGTATTAGACAATAGTTTTGTTAATTTTCTGACAGTCGCAACAAGCTCTTTGCTCGAGTTTTTAGCAGCCAAGATTTTCGTAGTAAAATAGTTACTTTTTTCCTCCATGATAAGATTTTTAAAGGTAGATAAGGCCTGTGCATAGAGCTTTTTCAGATCTTTATTATAGTTTTGTCTCCATCATTTTTCTATTCTCCTGCAGAGCTGTTTATGTTTCCATAGTCTATCAGACTATGGACTATGGACTCCTGAGG
Source organism: Lissotriton vulgaris (assembly GCF_964263255.1). Taxonomy (NCBI): domain Eukaryota; kingdom Metazoa; phylum Chordata; class Amphibia; order Caudata; family Salamandridae; genus Lissotriton; species Lissotriton vulgaris. The sequence goes on along the minus strand of NC_141688.1, from coordinate 246,641,339 downwards.
CGGAAGCCGGGAGAACGCATAACCTGTATTTTTTAAAAACTTTTAATCTGTGATAACTTGTTCAATCACCTCCCCTCCTACCTGCACTTGTTGGCTTCACTTAAACAGCGCTCCACGCTGCAACGACCCCTCACCTCCAGACGCCATTCTCGAGCGCGAGGCGCGCCACAGACACGCCCACTCTGTTGGCCACGCTCCTTTCAACTCCCCGCCTCACGACCATAAATATGTGTCTTGGTAGGAAGCGCAGCGGACGAGCGCAGCGGGCGCGACGATTGCGCGCCGAAGGCGCGCCTAAGGCAAGCCCGTCTGCGCCCGTCCGCGACCGGCCGGGACTAGGGGCCCTACACTCTGCCCCACTTATCACCTATAGCCCGGACCTACTTCGCAGCTACCAGGGCCCCTGGCCCATCACGACCAGTACCAGCTCTCGCATTTCTGCTCTTGGCATAGCCCCCCTCTCTCCCCTCCCTCACCCTCCTCCCATTCTGGATACCTCGCCTACGGCCTGTAGGCCTGCCTCTCCGCCAAACCCCAAACCCATCACAGCTTTCTACCTCAATACCCGCTCTGCTGTCGCTCACTCGCACGAACTCTCGGTCTTGCTGGACTTACAGGCCCCAGATCTTCTCTTCTTAACCGAAACCTGGTTCTGCGATGACTCCCTCCCTGCACTCCTATCCACCCTCCCAGCCTCCTACTACGCCCTCAGGGCTGACCGCCCTTCGGGCAGAGCCGGGGGCGGCGTGGCAGTCATCGCACGTACCGATTTCCCCTTCCAAATTCTGCCTTTTCCCAACATTGCTACCACCGAATTCCTGGTGATTCGCACAGTATCCACCTCCCCTCCTCTTACCTGTTTCCTTACCTATCGTCCTCCTCAGTCCCCCCTGCAGTTTCTTCCAGATTTTCTGGAAGTCTTGGCTACTATTGCTATCAACAACTCCTCCATCCTGCTCCTCGGCGATTTTAATTTCTGGCCTTCCGATCCTGCCGAATGTCCGTCATCTAAGGATTTCTCCGAAACCCTCCACTCCCTTAACTTCACACCCCATGTTCACTCCCCCACTCACATCAAGGGTCACCAGCTTGACCAAATCTGGTCCCTGAACTGCCCTGTGGAATCCTTATCTATCTCCCCTTGCACCTGGTCCGACCATCATTTGATTTCATTTTTCCTTCCCATTCTCCCCCCTGCTATGCCCCCCCGACCCAAAAACACCTGGGTCCGATCATGGGGCCGGGTCAATCTTGAGAACCTCTCCTCTCTCCTCGCTGGTTCTCTCCCGCCTCTCCAGGGCCTCACCACCGTCTCCCAGGCTGACGCTATAGACCACTGGCTCTCCCGCAGCTGCGACTCCGTCGCCCCGCTCAAGCGCATTACCTCAAAACGCGACAAAGATGCCAACCGGTGGTTTAACCAAGAGCTTAAAGCCACCAAACTCACAGTTCGCCGCGCAGAGCGGGCCTGGAGGAGAAACTACTGCCCCACCTTGAAGCTGGAATATATCAATATCCTTAACCAGTACAAAAAAAGCATCCTGGAGGCCAAAACAGCTTATTTCTCCTCTAAAATCTTAGCAGCGGAGAACCAGTCTAAAGAGATCTTCTCCATCGTCCACAACCTGGCATTCTCGGACAGAACTACGCTTAAACCTGCCCCGTCTAATGATCTCTGTCTTTCTCTTAACAATTATTTCATCCAGAAAATCATCACCATCAAGGCCAACATCCCCCCACCTCCCCCTTCTTTTGTGGACCCCCAATGTCCCCCTCCCAAAGGCAAACTAACCACCTTTCCCCCTATCACTCGGGAAAACCTGACTTCACTGGTGCCTTTGATCAAATCTGGCTCCCCTCTTGACCCTTGTCCTGCCCTTATCCTCCGCCACATCTTTGTCTCCTGCCCAGATCCCCCCCTTCACCTCCTCAACAGTTCCCTTGCGCAAGGCATTGTTCCTAGTTCCTTGAAGTCTGCGGTAATCGTGCCTATCTTAAAAAAACCTGGGGCAGATCCTTCTGTCCCCGCCAACTTCCGCCCCATCTCCCTCCTGCCATTTCTAGCTAAGGTGCTCGAGCGCCACGTCACCTGCGCTCTGAGCTCCTTTGTGGAGAAACATGGAGCCCTTGCCCCCCGCCAAGCTGGTTTCCGCCCCGCACACTCCACGGAGTCCGTGGTCATGTCGGTCCTAGACACCCTCAGGGAGGGTATGGACACCAATCATCACCAGGCCCTTGTGCTCCTCGACCTCTCAGCCGCCTTCGACACGGTGGACCACAACATCTTACTCTCCCGTGTCAGGGCGGCGGGGATCGAGGGGACTGCCCTGGTCTGGTTGTCCTCCTTCCTGAGCGACCGCACCCAGGCTGTTCGCCTGGGTGACTTCACAGCGGACTTCCGGAAAGTCCAGTGCGGGGTTCCTCAAGGTTCATCTCTTTCCCCTCTTTTGTTTAATCTATATATCGCCCCCCTTATCTTCTCTCTCCAACAGATGGAGGTCGCCGTATTTAATTATGCGGATGACCTCCAGCTGGTCTTTGATCTTTCCTCTCCTTCTGCTGTCCTCAACTTTCAAACTGTCATGTTTCACATCAGGGACTGGATGAGCCACAATCACCTCAAACTTAACCCAGACAAAACCGAGTTGGTATTGACGGGTGGTTCATCCAGCCCCTGGTCCCCCCTTTTCTGGCCTCCCTCTCTTGGTTCTCCCCCTGTCCCCTCCTCCTCAGTTAAAACACTAGGCATTAAGCTCAATTCCCAACTCACCCTCCACTCCCAGGTTAGCTCTGTGGTTTCTTCTTCTTTTCTCTCACTGCGTACCATTCGCAAGGTGTCCCGCTTTTTTACTTTTTCCGCTCTCAAACTTATCATTTTGGCCATGGTGGTGTCCCGCCTGGACTACGGGAACGCTCTGTATGCCGGTATTCCTGCATACAGCTTGCGCCGCCTACAACAGATCCAAAACCAGGCGGCCCGCCTAGCCTTCAACCTTCCTAAATTCCACCACTCCACCCCACTTCTGAAATCTCTCCACTGGCTTCCTGTGCAGGCTAGAATCCAATTCAAGCTCGCGTCCATCACTTTCCTGGCTCGATTGGACCTTGCACCGGCCTTCATCTCCTCTGAGATTGTTCCCTATGTCCCCTCCAGGGACCTGCGCTCTTCTTCTCAGTCTCTCCTCACCATCCCTCGCTTCCGAAGAAAGAAGTGGGGCGGCTCCAAATTTGCCACTCTAGCACCAACCCTTTGGAATGCCCTCCCCCTTCATCTCCGGGCCATCACCCTCTATCCCCAATTCCGCAAAAGTCTCAAAACCTACCTATTCACAAAATCCTTTGAATAAATGCCCACTCCTCTCTCCCTGCTTTTAACCCTCAGTCCCCACTAGCTTCAGCGCCAAGAAACCGCCGGTATACGTGCGCTTTAAAAGTATTTTTAAACTCAAACTCAAACTCAATCAGAAAACCAAGGTTCAGAAGGTTTATTCCTCCTTGAGAAAATGGTCTTTAGAGGAGCTACTATGTTAGTAGCGTTAGTAATCCAGGAATTCATATTCTGAACTCCCAGATCAGTTTTAACCTGTAAGTTAGGTTTGTTTGTTAGTAAGGTTGCCTGAAGGCGGTCCGTGTCAATTCCTGCCCAAGCCCTGTAGGTGTGTGTTGTTGTTGGAATGGTTTCTGTCTTAGGCTGCGGGGAGGCTGTAATAGAGAACAATATAGCTCTATGGTCTGACCACACCACTGGTAGGATCGCCCTAATTTTGATACTAGGATTGGAAGTGAAAAGGCCATCCAATGTGTGACCGGCAATTATGGTACTCTCCTTAACTATTTGCTCCATCTCTACGCTTGACATAGTATCGAAGAGCTCAGCATTTTCAGCATCAAATAAGTTCTCTTAGTGGTGGTTAAAACGCCTAGTATAATGTAGTTTGCATGATTAATACTGGTTTCTAGATACAGGGTAAGTTTGCCCACCAGGGGTGTACGAGCTCTCGGTGGGTAATAGATTAATAGGCCGTTCCAAGAGTCGTTTGGACTGAGTTGTATCTGGAAAGATAACAATTCACAGTCCTGTGTGGTCCCTAATGAGGATGTTGTTACACTATGTCATATTTAGCCATGATTGCTAGTTCACCTCCTCTTTTGTTGTTTCTGTCTGCTCTAATAATCTGGAAATCAGTGGGGATTGCTTGTATTTGGTAGGGATCACATGAATCATTAGCCCATGTCTCCGTAACAAAAGCTAGATCCAGGCCATGACTAACTATCATCTCGGCCATCTCTACATTATGTTTAATTAGAGAACGTGCATTAATTAGCATAGCCTTTATTTCGCCTCCCATCACTACCTGTTTCAAATTGGTTGAAGATAGTATTGGTTTGAAAATGAACTGCAGTTTGCAGTGTTCACATTCTTTAGGTTCTAGTGATGGATCAAGTTTACGGCAGCATAGAGGGGCAGAACTTAGATACGGATTATATAGGTACGCTTTAGAGTAAGTTATATGTCCTAGGCGTTGTGGGGCAGGGGTTCAGGCCCTCGGCCCGGGCCAGGCACAGACGGGCACAGACGGGCTTGCCTTTGGCGCTCCCACTGCATATGCGCATTAGTGTCTGCCTAAATAGTATTCTCAGGCAGACGGCTAGAGCGCTGACCTTGCGAGTGGGAAGAAGTACCGGAAGTTGCAATGCTCCTTTCTGACCCTCCGATCAATCGGCACTTGCCGTGTCGAACGGGGTCTGGGGCTTGCTAAGAACAAAGTGAAGGTAAAAACAGTTTTCGTGCAAGTTTTAAAAACAACAATATGCCTCAGTAGCAGTTTTTCTCCCTCAAGCTTAAACGCAGCTAGCAGCACTGGTGTTGCGTCCCTTCACCATGGCAAAGAGCAAGCAGTTCCTGCTAAATGAGATAGACAAACCTTTTAAATTACGAAACAATGGATTTTAAATGTTGACATTGTTCCCAGTAATTGTGGTTTGTAGACCATTCAAGATCACAAACATTTTTCGGTTACCATCTGTTTCCTGGAATTAGTTTAATATCACTCTCCAAGGCTTTTGGTACTCATTTTTCTGCCATGAAGAGCCTATGACTTTAGGAATTGTTGCGGGCTGCACTGAACATAGTCTGCCATTCAGAGCCCAGGACATCATTTCAGAGTCACTATCAACAGTTGCACAATCTTGGAAAGAGACCATTGGTTTTAGTGGATGCGGGAGTGCTCAAATGTTATGTTATGTGTATTTGTAAAGCGCACTATCACCTGCGAGGTTATCATGACACTGTGAAAAGACTTCTGGAAGCGGGAAAAGATAGTGATGGAAACCCCTAACTGAGCTGTAAGTTTTACCACCAGAGGGCAATTGTTGGGCTTAATGATGGTGTCCATGTCCAACTCTTCTCTACTTAAAGGTTGACGTGATACATGTGATGAACTCGCTGCTGACGGAAAGCAACAGAAAAGGTAGCACAAGTTAACTGTAGACTGTGGGGTTCAGTGGGACCTGATTATTTTAGTGATGCATCTCAAGGAGGAAGACCAGTGTGGAAAAGGAAGGTAAGGGATGTCCTGCCACACTGATGCCTGCCCTATCAGTGCTCTGTCATTCTCGCTAGTCTGGGGGTCGGAGAGCTGTAGACCATGTTGCCTCCAACTTGGCCTGTGTTGGCTAGGATAGTTATTAGGCGTTAGTATGGTCTTATTTACCATCGGTGTACGCCTCATCTTATTCCAGGTTGGCCTTGTCCCAAAAGCAAGTCATCCTCAACATTCTTCACCTCAATCCACCCTCCTCTCTAGTACATGTCAGTTGTCAATCATCTCAGTGTTATTCCTAGCAGTATTCATGTTGCTGTTGCTGCATCCCTGCTGCTGGTCCGGATCCTCCTTTGTCCACCTTCCTTGCAGACATTCTCAGTCAAACTCCAGTGTCACCCATCAGTTCTGGTGTCAGATTCCATTTACACTCCTTGTAATTTTCACATCAGAATAGTACTTCTGTGCTTCCTGGTACCAGCAGTCCCTGGGAGAGCATCAGAGACTCCCTGTGCAATTTCCGCACTGCTCTCATGTAGCATGAGGTGATAAGACCAAATATCGATGTAAAAATATCGATTTGCACAAATATCTAGGTAAAAATATTGTGTGTCAGAAATATCAACAGAAAAATATTGTGGTCAAGAATATTGATTTTAGGTAAGTAATATCGATGTAAAAAGTATCTAAGTGTTAAATATTGTTTGTAAAAATACAGGAGCCGATTCTGATTCGGTAAAATACTGTACGAATAGCCGTACAGAGCATTTTTCCTGTACGAATCTTATCCTCGAATGTCCCCGTACGTACGATGTAGTACAATGCGTACCCAAAGCAGTTCTCCGTCTGAATCGTGCCAAAGCCCATAAGACTCAATAATCCGTACAAATTGCATTCGGAACGCACAGTATGTGATGTCCGTACGGATCGAGCATAATTTTCCGACCCAGCAAGTACGATTCGTCCAGTCAACACTCCGTACGACTCTTTTTTTAGAAGAGCTCAAAACGTCTGGAAAAGCAGAATTCGACTCAAAATGCATGCAATACAGGCCCCCGGTACGGTTCGTACACCCCATGATCTTCCCTGTTTCCCAAAAAAAACAATTTTGCTGTACTTTGCCTAAATTCTCGAACCCCTCCAGGGGAATCGACTAACCCTGGGTACCCTTAAAATCCTCATGTTGTTGGAAAAAAAGGAAGCAAATTTGGCATGGATACCTTATGTGGACAAAAAGGTATGGGGACTTAAGCGTGTACTAACCCAATTAGCCAAAAAAAGCGTGGCACGAGGGAAAGGCCTGGCAGCGAAGGATTTAAATGCTGTGTGCTGTACTGAATTAACAGTTTCTCCACTGAATGACGCACTTACACAATAAGCATGTAATCCATGAGTATTGTTTCACTTTTTAATATGGCAATGTCAGTCGCTGCTATATTTTTCCTATAACCAGACAGTGCTGCTGCACATGGATATAATGTGGCAGAAAAATATGCAATTGGTTTTCTGTGAATTGCCATGCTGTCGTGTGAGAACAGAATGTGAGCATACTTCATTTTCATGACAGAATATATAAAAATATTTCTCATAGTAAGGCCTCCTTATAGCTGGAGCTGAACACAAAGCATGCTTTAGTTCCAGTAAGGCTGCATATATTCTTAATCCCCAGGCACCGGATCAGAGATATCACTGTGCATTAGTCTCTTTGGAGGCTGCGCAATAAAGGAAAAGTTTGTAATTCACTGGTGACAGTAGCCGACCATTTCTAGAAATATCTTCTCTCATCTCTGCAGTGCTAGTGGATTCATTTTCAAAATTGTAGAGATGTGCTCTTTAGGCGCTTTCCTCATTCCCTTCTGAATTTGATGTCCCGACTCCCAAATAAATAACTTCTTTTTGACAATTTTGCATCTTTGTATGGTAAACTTTATTCCTATTTTCATCCAATTGATTCAATAATGCAATGGTAACCAACTTACAACCCTCTTTTGTTTTTGCTGCAATCATCAAATCATCAATGCATTGCACTAACACTGAGTCACAAGACAATTTTAAAGATTCTATATATTTGTTTAATATTTGGAAACAAATTGAATGTTTTTCTGACCAAATCAGGACTGTATTTTGAAATTCAAAAACAAAAAGATACTGTCTATCCTCTTAAAGAGGAATGAAGAGCACAAATCAATACTGTGGACCATTCTGCATCTACTGGAATTTAAAAAAAATAAGATGCTCATGTAGAAGCTCAAAGCGGCTAAGTCCAACCCCTTCTGTGGTACCTCCCTGTAGCCCAAAAAAAGGCATGGTAGGAGGGCCTCCTTCTTCCGCCACTTGGGCTCTGACAGGCCCATAATCATGCCTTTCAGTGTCCTTTTGAACCTTTCAACAAGCCCATTGCTTTCGGGGTGGTAAGGAGTGGAGAACCTGCAGGTTACCCCACACTCCTACCTCATGGCCTTCATATACTCTGACATGAAGTTGGTACTCCGGTCAGATACCATCTCCTTGGAGAAACCCACTCAGGTAAAGAACCCCATTAGTGCCCTAGCCACATTGGGCACAGTCCTTAGACGAATAGCTTCTGGGATCCGATGGCATGGTCCAGCAGGATCAGAATGAATCTGTAGCCCTTGGCTTGGGGTCCAGAGGCCCAATTGTGTCTGTATCCACTCTTCCAAAGGGGTGCTAATGACAGGAAAATATTGCAGGTGGTCTTTCACTTCCCCCAGACTGGCTACTCACCTGGCAGATAAGAGAGGACCTATGTAACACATCGAAGGCTGCCTCATTTGAGGCCAATAAAAAGTCTCTTTGCATCTGGCTGTCTAGAGGGAATGCACAAAGCCCAACTGTCACACACCCAAAATGTGTATTCAGAGACAGGCAGAAGACAGAAATGGCTAAAGTAATAAAAAAGGCCATACATTGTGATTTTTAATTGTGATTCCAGAGACACCAAACTTGTGGGTCCAATCTCTTCCCAATTGGAAAATGCACCTTTAAAATGTAATAAGTAATCCCAATGTTATCCTAAGGGGAATTTAGTCATCTCAGTAGTGAAAAACGAATTTAAGAGTTTTTTACTATCAGGACATGAAAAACTTAAAAGTATGTGTCCTACTTTTTAAATACACTGCACCCTGCCCTCTGGCTGTCCAGGGCCTACGTTAGGGGTGACTTATATGCATTAAAGAGGAAGGTTTGGGCCTGGCAAGAGGATTAAGTTGCCAGTTCTACATGGCAGTTTAAAACTGAATACAAAGGATCTACAATGGCAGGCCTGAGACATATTTAAAGGGATGTTGTAGTGGATGTCACAATCAGTGCTGCAGACACACTAATACCATTTAATTAACATGCCCTGGGAACATGTAGTGAACTTTACTAGGACTTTAAATATGCCAATTGTGGATAAACCAATGCTTCCATGTATAAGCAAAGAGCACATGCACTTCACCACTGGTCACTAGTGGTAAAGGGCCCAGAATCATAAGGCCGTCAAAAACGAAGTCAGCAAAAACAGGAGGTCTGAAGTTAAAAAGTCAGGAGAAACTACGCCAAAGACGTAGGTCCAACAACACCCCTTCCAAATCATGGGAATGCATGGTCAAAGAACCAACTGTAACAGTACAGAACATTCATGCATATGATATTCGAAGCGCAACACTTCTATATCCAGGCCATATAACCCACAAGGAATGCTAAATCTGAGCTTTTCTCCATAGTGGATTGCTATACTCTGTTTATTCATGCATGTGATAATTAAGGGAGGGTCACATCTAGACCAATTCGGGTCTAACTGATGTGAATATAAAGTTATACTCGATTTCAGACTCTTGAGTTTGGCAACTGAGTCCAGACAAAATCTTAGATTTCCACATCTAGGGTTGCTTCTGCACTGGTGTGTCCAATTCCGTAGCCGGAGAATGCATGTAAATGTACCGGCACTTTTAGACTTCTCTCCATTACACGTAAAGGAGATCAATTCTCACCCTAAGCCAGTCCACAACATGTACATTTAGGGCCTGATAACAAGTATGGCAGTCTCGCTGGGGGCCACGTCACTGCACTGATGTTAATGGGATATAAAAGGGCCTGCCAACTGCTCAAAACATTCTGCTACCCTTGTTATACTCTCTTCTATCATCTCATCCAATCCAGACATGATCAAAATTCACTGCAAACAAGTTAGGAATCTCAATAAATGCACATGACAAAACTAGCTAATGAGGAAAGCCTTTACATATATATCTGCATTTCACAGTGCGTGTCGAGTTATTTCAAATCTGGCAGCTAAAACTGAAGCAGACTACCCACAAATTTTATGACACACTTTGCAGTCTTTTTCAGCCCTCCACATACAAACTCCTGTAAGTGGCTGACCACTCCTCTTGGCTGATATAGTAATTTAATGGCTTCACTCCGCCTTTTCAGCATGACACCCTAAAGCATATACTGCTAAGTCACTTAATGGTCATGTACTGAACAAACCCGCCATTCAATTTTACCTTGCTTTCTTACTCGATATACTCTTCACTGTGGCTAGCACAGCTTTGTCTGACTTCAAATTTTACATCTATCACCTTTCCCTGGAATTACTAGGCCCGATTCACAGAACTAATTTAAGACAAAATCCTAAACTTACTACTTTCGGTATTCACAGAAGGCATTTAGTAGTAGTAAAGTTAGGATTTTGACTTAAGCCTGTCTTAAGTCTGTCTTAAGTCTGTCTTAAGTTTGTCTTAATATTTTAAAATTATCGGATTAAATATAATAAACATTAACATTAAATATATTAATCACATATGACAAAAAGATACAAATATTATCTAAAATAAATTAACAAATACATTTATAAATACTATTTATTTAAATGGAACAAATATTAACAAACAAAAAAAACTTAAAACATAAATGTATTTATTTTATTTCCTACCCTGTAACACCACAAGATTACAAAAAAACTTCATCATGTGTATTTAGATGTATTTTCATAGTTAACATAATTAATAAATAATTTAAATAAATCTATTAATAAAAATAAACAATAAACATTCATTAAATACACATTCTTTAACACTATAATATGCACAAGACACACCTAAAATGAATTACATAATTAACATAATTGAATAGTAATGAATTAATGTAAATTAATTAACAACTAATTAATAATTCATCAATTAAAAATAAATGACTACCCACCATTTATAACTATAAATACCACAGCACACACCTAAAATAATTACACAGATAACATAATTAAATAATAATTAATTAATTAAAATTAATTCACAAATAATTATTAATACATCAATTAAAAATAGATTACATCCCACCCTTCTCTACATTTTCACCTCTAAACACCACAACACATGCCTAAAATATTTACACAATTAAAAGCATTAATTGCCAATTACTAAATTAAAATAATTAACAACTAATTATTAAATAATTAATAATACATTAATTTACACATTTAACACTATAACATCTCAATACAACAAATATTAATAAATAAAGAGTATTCAATACATTTAATATAATTAAATTACTTCCCACCCTATTCCCCTATAAACCCACAACCGGCTACAGCACTAAAAATGCAAAATTAAAAAAATATATATAATAATTGCTTAAAATAATCAATACATTTGCTATAAATAAATTACATCCCATCCTATTCCCCTATAAACCCACAACCAGCTACCAAATTAAAAACGCAAAATTCGAATTTGAACAAATTAATAACTACTAAAATTTTAACACATATATTAAAAATACAAACAATTCTTTTACAAAAAATACATACATCACACACATATAACATAGATACTAAAATACATCACATACATTTTAAAAAATTCGATATTTTTCACATCTATATTTTTGCTAATTATGTCAAACACTTCAATATTTTTTACATTGATATGACTTACCTAAAAAAGATATTCTTCACAACGAGAATTTGTCTGTCAATATTCTTCACCCACAATATGTTTTACACAATATTTGTGCAATTCGATATTTTTTACTCAATATTTTGTCTCTGCACCCTTGTTTTGTCATAATGCCATCCATGCACTCAACATGGTTCTCTAAGCGTATGACCAACTTTGTTCCTGCCACCTCTCTCTCATACACAAAAACACACACACATGTTACCACCCTTTATCCCTCTTTGACTCTTCTAAAGTAAAAGACCATCTTCTAAACCACAGAGACTCCTATTGTCCATTTTTTTACTAACAACGTGTTTTCCCATACCTTTTTGCTGCCGGGAGGCTGTCACAGTGTGTGTGTTGTGGTATTTATAGGTGTAAATGGTGGAAAGTCATTTCTTTTTAATTGATGAATAATTAGTTGTTAATTAATTTAAATTAACTGATTATTATTTAATAAGTTATCTGTGTAATTAATTGTAGGTGTGTGTTGTGGTAGTTATAGGTGTAAATGGTGGGAAGTAATTTATTTTTAATTGATGAATTAATAAATAGTTGTTAATTAATTTAAATTAATTAATTACTATTCAATTATGGTAATTATGTAACTCATTTTAGGTGCGCTGTGCATATTATAGTGTTAAAGAATGTATATTCAACGAATGTTTATTGTTTGTTTTTTTAATACATTTTTTAAATTCTTTATTAATTATGTCAACAATGGAAATACATCTAAATACAAATGATGACTTATTTTTTTATTATTGTGGTGTTACAGGGTAGGAAATAAAATACCAACGGCAGACGGGCATGCTAACTGTGGGAACCTTTCTTACAGTCTCCCCCATTTATTGCTCTTCTACAGATTCCTGCTCCTATGGACATACATTCAGTCTTCCATGCCAATCTCTACTCTAAGGTCTGGCTCTCTTTAAATACCACCCCACTCCATACTAATTTCCTATCTAGTTACCACTCGCCCTCCAGTCCCCACCACAGTCAATACTTCCATCTCTGTTCCACTAGCATTGCCCTTGTAGCCCCATTTTTTACCCCAGGCTTTGCTGCTGCCCCCTTTACATCAACCTATTTGCTTTATCCAGACCTCCCTTGCAACTCTATCTCTTACCTCAACTTGTACATTGCCTCATCCCAGCTACTCCTTCTCTCATTTGCATCTATCGCGCATTGATAGCCCTGCTCTCACTCTAAACATGTCTTTCTTCTCCTCCCGTTCTATCATTTTGAGCAAAGTACCTTAAAAATTCTGCACCATCTTCAATATCACCCTGGTTAAACGTTTTCATTGACCACTGTGATTAGGATGCTGTTCTACCACCTGCTTCTTGAGTCCAGCTCTTAAGAATGATATGTAGTTTCCTGCCCCCTGCTGTGTAGGTCATATGTGTCGTACTGTGGCATTCTACATCAGGTGGACCATCCATTGCCTAAACCACTGTGCTATCCTTTGTTCGGCATACATAAGTGAGGGGACAACTTCTAGCTCTTTCATCTCTTTCTCTTCATTTTGCTGTTGGCAAGGCCATCACTGCCATGAAGGCTGTCCTGTTCCCCACTCAGCCCCCTCTTCCCAAACTGACTTGCTAGTGGCGCCATCCCCTTCTATTCTAGCTCCTCTGCCTGGTGGAGCGAGGCATTGTCAACATTTTTTACTAAGGCAACTACTTAAAGTACAGCATTGTGGATACCCACCTCAGGCCCCTCTCTCCATTGCCTTACCCGAGACTGCATACTGGCTGCACTTAGATCCAATTTATTGCTATTCCACTGGTAAAGTAAAATGGAAATTGTCCTTTCAGTAGACCTCCAAATACCCACTGGATGGAAACATTCTCCATGCTCCTCATTCATGAGTTTCTCCCCACCACTACTCCTCGCCCCTACCACAACACACTCCCTCCACCATCACAGGGATGCCCTCACCATTCTTTGCCTCCTGTGCCTACTTGAGATATGACATCTGGGCAACTCATACAGACGCCTCCATGCCCACTGCCTGACGGCAGTCTACGCCATTCAGCTTGCCCTTGCTAGATCCAATTGTCCCAACAAACTTGACTTTTCTCCCACTGTCCTTGGATGTTATGTTTACTCTTCTATATATTTATTTATTTTCAAAGTTTTTTGATAGCACAAACATGACCCTTGTGGATAGCAGAGTGCTTTACAGGTGTTCAGAGAGCAGAAAAATACTACCAAAATATCATAATTAACTGCATTACAGGATAAAGAACAAACCCAGCTGATGGAGGGATCAACACAATGTCAGGATTGATAGAGCAAACGCAATAACATAACAAGCGAGCAAAAGACAAGTGTGTTGTTGAGGTGTCACGAGAGGTGCTGATACATAAGATCCTAGGAACTAGGGCAAAACTGTGTTCACAAGTAGTGCTTTAACTTCTTTCCTGAAAGATGTGGTTAAGGGGTTCAGTCTGACATGGGCCAAGGAGTTCCAAATTCACGGGGCGATCCCAGAGAAAGCTAAATTGTAGGTAATGTTTTTACGAAATCTCTATGGTTTCACAGAAGAGTGCTTGAGCTTCTGGAGGATCTGCAACCACCTGACAGCTCCAACGTCTGAGCAAGGTATCTCTGGTATTACAGTGTAGGGCTTTCTGGGTAATGGAGGTATTTTGTATCTGTATTCTTGCTTCATAAAGGAGCCATTAGAGGGATTTCAAATCAGGGCGGATGTGCTTGTTTCTTTTTGATCTGCTGATGAGCCTTGTACCAGAGTTAAGGGATGCCCTTAAGGGAGCCGTTTTTGATCTGGGCAAGCTGCAGAGGATTTCACTTTCATAGTGCAGCCTGGGAATCATGAGGGCTTGCACTGCAGATTTGAAGACATTGGGGTGGTGGAAGGGTTTTAATTTTCTTGATATTTTCTTTTGGAGGTAATCGCCTTTGGTGGCAGCGCTGATGTGCTTCCGAGGACTGCGATGAGTTGCTGCCTATCCCAGCACTGCCACACTTTGTAGTTCCTAGGCCTGAATCCCCAGTTGCATCGCTATCAGCAGTGTGTGGTACCCCCACTGCAAAAAAAATCCCACCCACCCTATGGGGGAATGTGGCAAGAACTGCCACTGTTCATGCCAAGACCTGACCACGGGCAAGGCACTCACATAACCTTATTGCATGTTCAGAAGGGAGCATTTCTCCTGAACAAGATGATCAGCACTCACTGATTTGAAGAGGAAATGCATAATGACCACCTGCAACCCATCACCACGCCTTTCAGCCACCACAAAGAATGAAAGTAGAAAATAGTAACCCTTTTTTACCTATTGTCAATATTGTGCATGGCACTGTCCAGTGGGAATGTGGAAGAGAAAATGGAGGCAAGGTATCATATGGCCTCCTTAGTTATCCATCTGCACGATCGTTCTGTCAGATACCCAGGTGGCTCCCATCATTGACTGTACCTGCCACACTAAACCCCTGGGATGAGAGATGCCATACTCCATACAGTACCTATTCTCAGGCAAGAGGCGGATGCTGTTAGAACTATCTGTGCTTTGCCTACTCAGAGGCTGCATTTCTCGCTCTTGACATCATCCATTCCAACAAATAGAGTCAACATCAAACTGAACATTTAAAGTTTCTTTAAAGATAACAGGGTAGAAGATTAACAAAATATTGAGACAATGTTAAATACAGTAAACTTCAAATTCGAATGAGAGTAAACAAAGTACAATGTATTCTTCATGCTGATGACATTGTGATCTATATTTTATTTTGTTGCTAGAACCTGCCACTTGAATGAATTGTTGAGAATCCAAAAAACAGAGAGTAGGCTATACAATAATTTCATGTCAATGAAAATAATATTATAAAGAAACAGCATATATAGAGTTTGCAATTCCTCTGATGTTTGATTGGTAATAACTTTGCCACCATTTGACGAATCTCCACCATGCTTTGGAGACTATTCCTTTTTCTAAATTTTGCAGACCTTTTTCTTTTTCTAAATTGACTGAAGATGCAAAGCTTTGTGGTGATTAGTTAAGGGAGTGCAGAGAAAAAATGGGGGTCCAAAACATGTTTTTACAACAAAGCCATCTATTGACTTTTTACACAGACGCAGTGACAAAACGGCTGAACGGATTTTCATAAAATGTCGCAGGAATATCGATCATGGTGTGGAAAGGCTCTTTTTGGCAACTCATGAAATTCGTTTAGTAGTTTTGCAGTAATAAGAGACAAAAACGTAATGATATATATGGCCATGGTATACATGATTTGACAAAAAATAATATTATTGGCTAGTGACTGCCCTTACAAAAATAAAAGGCAGCCATATTGCTTTTACCACATATTGGCTGTGTTCTGAGTTAGGACCTCTGATATACATTAGCACTATGTTTTACACCTATAGGGAGACCTAAGTCACTTTATAAAACTGGTAATACTTAGGGAAATGTTTATTTATATTATTCTATGTATAACAAAAAAAAGATAAATGAGAACCACAATACTACCTAGAAAGTACCACAGTACCTTTTGAAATAAAAAAAGGATTTAATATTTCAATGCAAAATCAACTACACAAACTTTAGAAATTCTAAAGTTATAGTTACAGCTTTACAGTTATGACTTAAGTTGGATGGTGTGGCCAACCTCCACAAGATGTCTCATAAGAGTTGCGAGGCATATGGAGGTCTCGGACAGTGCTGGTAGCTGAAGGGGTCATCTTCTGCCTGCGACTGGGGTTTCCCCTCTCACTGTCCATGACAGGAGAGAAGGTTTTTGTAGGAAGGTGGCTACCTGACTATGGTTACCCCAGATTTTTTTGCCCTGTGTTTAGCTGGTTTTCGACTTAGTTGGCCTGGTTCCCTGCTAATCAGGGCCCCAGGCTATCTGCTCTCTCTGTAAAATGGATTCCATGTACCCTAGGTGCATAACTAGATTGGCTTGGGTCACCTTATCAGCCCCTGTACAGAGCACTATAGGTGCCCAGGGCATAGGTGCATCCAAGGCCTACCAGGGGCTGCAGCATATCTTTTGCCACCCCTGGCTGGCTATCTAAATTGACACAACTGGCTGATCACTCAGCTGGGGCAAGTGGGTGTAATCACCCCTTGCTTAGATATAGTATACCTATATCTAAACCTATATCTGGACACATATATAGCCTGTAAGCCACTCCTATGGAAGGCCTCATCAATCCTGGAGGCAGAGTGCGTGGTTTTATGTGAGATGGTGCTCTGGCGTGAGCTGAGCCTGTCTGCAGCTGTCGGGAACAACTCCCTAAGCTGATCCGGGATAATGCCATACCATATACTCTTAAGCGCATTATAATCCTCGCGGTTATATAGCAACTTTGGTTTGGCTTTATCAAAACATGTCGTGTAAGGTGTCATACGAATTGGAATACTACCCCCTCGCCAGTTCTGGCGACGGGGGTAGCATTCCACCCTTCTAGAGGGAGAAGACATGTTACTTTACTGAAACGCGGTTGATTTAAAATGAGCCTCAGATCCACAAAATGGATGCCCCTGCCACAGACACGGGTCTGACCTCCTGCTGCTGACCGAAACCCGGCAGAGGAGGCCTGGACAAAGAGTTTCCTGTCACAGGGCGGTGTCAAACCACCCCAGACAGGAGATAGTGGATTGGAGTAGGGAGGTTTCAATGAAACCAGACACTGCCTGGGGAGCACAAGGCTGCCCCTTGCAGGATCCGGCCAAACCGGTTCTGGGGCCTCCCAGCCCCTGTCCCAGCGCGGCCAGGATCAAAGGAGAGGGGTGTAACCACCCCCTTCCTGGGTCCCACCCATAGGAGGGGACCTAGCAGGATGTCCAACCCCCTAGATTCGAATAAGAGGGGGAGCAGTCCCAACGGACCTCAGATCATCCTGAAGAAACATAAGAAACGAAATCTGGACCCTTCGACTTTCTACACGACGTGAGAAGACTGAAGAATCTCCCTTGTGGTCAAGGAGTGACCACCCTGTGCAAACAGGCACCATCCAGCCCTCGACCCTTGCTTTGTTGCAGTTCCCGCCGGAACTCGAGCGACAGAGATCGACGAGATCAAGCTTGCCTGCCTTCTACCTGCCCGATCCACAGTCCCTGCAGAGCTGAGACCCGTGGAGGCGACCGGAAGCGTGGGGCACGCCATCTTGAAAAGGCCACGAGACGCTGACCGTGCGGCCCCCGAGTGACCCTCGAAGCTGTACACCGGGGTTTGAGAAGCCCCAGCCCCGAGCTCCACTTGCACCAAAGCTCACCCCTCCACACTCGCTGAGTGCTGCGTGGGGCCCTTCTGCTTGTGTGCGCTCGACGCGTTGGCCCGGTCACTTGCCAGCTGGCTTGTGGCCCCTGTGCCGACGAACTTTGAAATCCGACTTGCTTTTCTGGTTGCTCCAGATCTGCACCAGCTCCTGTGAAAAGGAGCACCCACTCTGACCCTCCTGGTTCGAGTGATAAGCAATCTCCCGGTTCCGCGTGGATTGCTTTTGCCAAGTGCTGTTTGCTACAATCTTCAAGCCGACGGTGCTGACGGCGAGAGCCTACGTGGGACAGATCGTGACCTGCTCCTGGACGTCGCAGATGCCCCAGAGCCCACGTGACAGCGGAGAGAAGCCTATCGACAACCGCCTGATTGCGCCCGACATTGCCTGGTTCCGTCCTGGTTCCACCCTGGTCACTGCTGAGTGACCCAGACTCTGTCCCCTCTGCTTTCAGGTACTTTTCTACATCGATCCACCCTTGGATCGCACCGGACACTTCTGCTTCACAGCGCCTGCCGCTGCAACAGCTCCAAGCACCCAGAACCTGCGTGACAGAACCCGACGCCACTTCGACCCTGTGCACCCACGGCCTGTGGGTGAGGTAACTTTGCAACGCCGGTGTCTTTACACTGGTACACACCTCTAGGGTCTGTGTCTAAAGTTTTGTGTTCCTAGGTTCAGCGGAAGTATCTTTTTATTCACTTTTATTGACTTTTACGCACCATTGACAGTGCATTGGTGCGCGCCGCACTTTCCGTGCTGCACCCGTCTCCTGTGGGCTACTCCCGACTTCTTCATTGCTTGTCCTGACTGCTCCCAGCGAATCTCTAGGCCCTAGGCCTAACCATTGTTCGTAAAGTGTTACTTATACCACTTTTTTGATATATGGTCTGAGTGGCCACCCGCCCTCATCCATAAACGTGCAACTTTATATGTGTAACAGTGCTTTTGATTTAACGCTTGTGCCCCTTTCCTCATAAAGAGTACTGGGGAGTAATTTAGAAATAAATACATATATTTTTATAATATATACTTGTGTGGTGTCCTTTCATTTGATTACAGGATTGTATGTGGTAAAACAGCTCGCTTAACACGACCTCTTAAGTTAAGCCTTTAAGGCTGCTTAGTCCATGCTACCACTAGGATAGCTTGTCTACAAGGTTGACTTACAACCTGACATCTTTGGGGTTTGTTTGGACTGATAACCAGTGGTTCCAGAATTGGAAACACTACCTATCAGGCCAACTTCTCACATTGGTGTGCAGCGGTGCGGATTTGAGCTTGCTGTTTGTTTTACCATTGCAATCTTTATCAAATTGAAAGATCACATCAAGTACCTCTAGGTACATATAAATCAAAAGCTTAGCATATTAAGTTCTACTGAACTTAGTAGTTGTAGATTAAAGGGATTAGCACACCCTGACTACAACTCACTAGCAAGGTACAGTAGGAAACCACTTAGTGTAGGTAAGTGCACCACTTACACCTCACTAGCAGTCATGTCTGATACAGATAGAGCCTCAGGCTCTGCTCCTGTAATAGTTGATCCTATAGGGACAACATCCAGATATGACAACCTTAGCCACAAAGACCTGAGTGCCTTGTGCACAGCCAGGGGGCTAAAAAAGGGCAGAGGCCCTACCATTCCTTCCCTAGTAGCTCTCCTAGAAAAGGATGACCTAGACAAGGTGAGTCAGACTCCCTTAGAAACAGAGGAAGGGATAAACTCCCCTGAGAATGAGGATCTTCAAGAAGAAGTAGAGGAGGAGGAGGAAGACCCAGAGGAAGGCTCTGATTTAGAAGAGCCTGAAGATCAGGATCAGGGGGGAAACCAGGTACAGGTTGCCAGGCTTAACCAGGCCAACTTGGACCTACATGGGAATGGAGAGGGCCAGCACCACTCCAGATCTCATAACCACATTCTCCCAGGTAACAGGAGGGTGAGATCTCTATCAAGGGATTCTCATCTTTCTAGTGCCTCAAGAGAATCTCAAAGAGGGATGACTTCCTCCCAGAGAAAAGAGCATAGGGCCAGAATGAGGGCTGTCCAACTCCAGATAGAGAGGGAGGAGGTAGCTCTGGCTCAAGCTAAACTTACCTTGGCTCAAGCTAAACTTACCTTGGCTAGGGAACAGAAATTAAGTGGCTTAGATGCCACTGGTGGCAGCAAAGTTCCTAAAGAGAAACCCAGGTCCTATGATAGTAGAAACCTGACAAAGATTGTGCCCCCCTATCAGGAAGGGGATGACATCCACAAATGGATGACTGCTCTGGAGAGAGCCTGCATGGTACAGCAGGTTCCTGAGGAACAGTGGGCAGCAATCTTATGGTACTCCTTTTCAGAGAAAGGGAGGGATAGGCTCCTCACTGTCAGACATGAGGATGCCAGCAATTACAAAATCCTGAAGAGTGTTCTGATAGATGGGTTTGGCTTAACCACTGAACAGTACAGGTTAAAGTTCAGAGATACCCAGAAGACACAGACTCAGGACTGGACTGATTTTGTTGATTGTGCAACTAAGGCTCTGGAGGGTTGGCTGAATGGCAGCAAAGTACATGACTTTACAGGATTGTATAATTTGATTATGAGGGAGCAGATCCTTAGTAATTGTCAGAACCAGCTCTTACACCAGCACCTGGTGGACTCAGATTTGACCTCTCCCCAAGAATTGGGAAAGAGGGCAGATAAATGGGTCAGAACCAGGATTAGGCCTAAGAATCAGGACAATAACCAGAAGAAGGAGTCTACCAAGCCTCAAGATAAGGGTGGGGATAAAAGTAAAGAAACACTTCCCCAGGGCCCCAAAACTCCAAGAAGGGGGGTGGGTCCCAAGACACTTCTTCAACAGAGAAAAAGCCTTATTGCCATGCCTGTAAACAGGTTGGGCATTACAAAACAGACAGCTGTTGTCCCAAGAATGGCAATAAAGAAAACATACCTCCAAAGCCAGCTCCAACACCTCCTGTTACTGTCAGCAGTAATCCCCCAGGAAGTGGGAGCACACCCAGGAATCTGGGTGGGTTTACTTTTGGAGCCCAAGGGGACCCTGGCCTATCCAGGTCTCCATCCCCAAATGATCTTGTCTATGAGACTGGCATGGGGTTTGCCAACTTCTCTGTTTGCCCAAATACCTTGAGCAAATATAGACAGGAACCAATCATCAATGGTTTGAAGGTTGAAGCTTTTAGAGACACAGGGGCTAGCATCACCATGGTGGCTGACTGTATAGTCCCCTCTAAGCAACTTTTACCAGGTGCCACATACCAGGTAACAAACATTGATGGTATCCAAACAAATCATCCTATGGCAGTAGTAAGTCTCAGCTGGGGAGGTGTCATTGGCCCAAAGAGAGTGGCAGTGTCACCAAACTTGCCTGTAGACTGTCTACTGGGTAATGATTTGGAAATCTCAGCCTGGGCTGAGGTTGAACAGGAAATCCATTCTAGAATGGTAAATTCCAAGGGAAAGGTTAGTGGGGCTGTACTGGCTATGGCCCCAATTCAAGATGTCCTTCCTGAAAAGGTTGGTAGGGCTGAGCAACTCTCTGCCCCATCTTTACCAGAAGCTCTTCCCAGACAGAATAGCAAAGCTGTTATGATAACAGCAGAAACCCAAACTGAGTCTCCTCCTGAAAAGGTTGGTGGGGCTGTGATGGCCACAGCCCAAACTCAAACAGATATGTGTGTTGTGAAGCCTGAAATGATGGATCACTCCACCCAAACTGAGAGCATGGAGGAGGAAGAGAAATCTCCCCCTCACCAGACAGTAGGACAGGATCAGCCTCCTCAGGGAACTGATCTTACCCCTGATGAAGGAACGGCCCCAGAGGTTGTTAGGCCTGGCCTGACAGGGCCTCTGATGGCAGTGGACCCTTCTCAGGTGGGATCCAGTCTGGAGCAGGTAACCTGCCCCTCTCTACCTTGCCTCAGTCAGCCCAGGGCTGCAGAGGACAAGAAGGACAGTGAGACCCAGAGGGCCCCCTGTCAAATAAAGCACCCCCATCAACAGATTAGGGGCACCAAAACTAGTAGGCCTAGTAAGGTGAAAACTTTAAAAACTCCTGAGGGAGCCCCCTTAAAAACAGTTAGGGACCTCCCACAGATGGATTCTGTTGGGCACAGCCAAACCTGGGACCCAAAGGGCCCAAACCTGAACTGTCCCTCCAGCAAGCCAAACAGAGGGACCCAGCCTCCAGCTTTAGGTAGCCAGAGGTTGACCCTGAGAGCTCAGTGCAACTCAGTTGAAGAAAGAAAGGCACATATGGTGGAAGATAATTGGAGGAAGTTGAGCCCAAAAATAGTGGAGCCTCACTTCAATACTCCATATCCAAACCAGCCTTTAACTTTGCATAAACACACCCAAGGTAGTGATTCCCTATGGTGGAGACCCTCTAATACCCCTAGGGTGAGGGACTGCTTAGTGGACCATGAGACAGGGGGTACCCATGCTAGTGCAGGTACTTCCTTATATGGCCACTCAGGCAATAAAGGCTTACCTGGCCAAGGATAGCCTCATCTCCTTTCGTTTGGGGGGGGGTTATGTAGGAAGGTGGCTACCTGACTATGGTTACCCCAGATTTTTTTGCCTTGTGTTTAGCTGGTTTTCGACTTAGTTGGCCTGGTTCCCTGCTAATCAGGGCCCCAGGCTATCTGCTCTCTCTGTAAAATGGATTCCATGTACCCTAGGTGCATAACTAGATTGGCTTGGGTCACCTTATCAGCCCCTGTACAGAGCACTATAGGTGCCCAGGGCATAGGTGCATCCAAGGCCTACCAGGGGCTGCAGCATATCTTTTGCCACCCCTGGCTGGCTATCTAAATTGACACAACTGGCTGATCACTCAGCTGGGGCAAGTGGGTGTAATCACCCCTTGCTTAGATATAGTATACCTATATCTAAACCTATATCTGGACACATATATAGCCTGTAAGCCACTCCTATGGAAGGCCTCATCAATCCTGGAGGCAGAGTGCGTGGTTTTATGTGAGATGGTGCTCTGGCGTGAGCTGAGCCTGTCTGCAGCTGTCGGGAACAACTCCCTAAGCTGATCCGGGATAATGCCATACCATATACTCTTAAGCGCATTATAATCCTCGCGGTTATATAGCAACTTTGGTTTGGCTTTATCAAAACATGTCGTGTAAGGTGTCATACGAATTGGAATACTACCCCCTCGCCAGTTCTGGCGACGGGGGTAGCATTCCACCCTTCTAGAGGGAGAAGACATGTTACTTTACTGAAACGCGGTTGATTTAAAATGAGCCTCAGATCCACAAAATGGATGCCCCTGCCACAGACACGGGTCTGACCTCCTGCTGCTGACCGAAACCCGGCAGAGGAGGCCTGGACAAAGAGTTTCCTGTCACAGGGCGGTGTCAAACCACCCCAGACAGGAGATAGTGGATTGGAGTAGGGAGGTTTCAATGAAACCAGACACTGCCTGGGGAGCACAAGGCTGCCCCTTGCAGGATCCGGCCAAACCGGTTCTGGGGCCTCCCAGCCCCTGTCCCAGCGCGGCCAGGATCAAAGGAGAGGGGTGTAACCACCCCCTTCCTGGGTCCCACCCATAGGAGGGGACCTAGCAGGATGTCCAACCCCCTAGATTCGAATAAGAGGGGGAGCAGTCCCAACGGACCTCAGATCATCCTGAAGAAACATAAGAAACGAAATCTGGACCCTTCGACTTTCTACACGACGTGAGAAGACTGAAGAATCTCCCTTGTGGTCAAGGAGTGACCACCCTGTGCAAACAGGCACCATCCAGCCCTCGACCCTTGCTTTGTTGCAGTTCCCGCCGGAACTCGAGCGACAGAGATCGACGAGATCAAGCTTGCCTGCCTTCTACCTGCCCGATCCACAGTCCCTGCAGAGCTGAGACCCGTGGAGGCGACCGGAAGCGTGGGGCACGCCATCTTGAAAAGGCCACGAGACGCTGACCGTGCGGCCCCCGAGTGACCCTCGAAGCTGTACACCGGGGTTTGAGAAGCCCCAGCCCCGAGCTCCACTTGCACCAAAGCTCACCCCTCCACACTCGCTGAGTGCTGCGTGGGGCCCTTCTGCTTGTGTGCGCTCGACGCGTTGGCCCGGTCACTTGCCAGCTGGCTTGTGGCCCCTGTGCCGACGAACTTTGAAATCCGACTTGCTTTTCTGGTTGCTCCAGATCTGCACCAGCTCCTGTGAAAAGGAGCATCCACTCTGACCCTCCTGGTTCGAGTGATAAGCAATCTCCCGGTTCCGCGTGGATTGCTTTTGCCAAGTGCTGTTTGCTACAATCTTCAAGCCGACGGTGCTGACGGCGAGAGCCTACGTGGGACAGATCGTGACCTGCTCCTGGACATCGCAGATGCCCCAGAGCCCACGTGACAGCGGAGAGAAGCCTATCGACAACCGCCTGATTGCGCCCGACATTGCCTGGTTCCGTCCTGGTTCCACCCTGGTCACTGCTGAGTGACCCAGACTCTGTCCCCTCTGCTTTCAGGTACTTTTCTACATCGATCCACCCTTGGATCGCACCGGACACTTCTGCTTCACAGCGCCTGCCGCTGCAACAGCTCCAAGCACCCAGAACCTGCGTGACAGAACCCGACGCCACTTCGACCCTGTGCACCCACGGCCTGTGGGTGAGGTAACTTTGCAACGCCGGTGTCTTTACACTGGTACACACCTCTAGGGTCTGTGTCTAAAGTTTTGTGTTCCTAGGTTCAGCGGAAGTATCTTTTTATTCACTTTTATTGACTTTTACGCACCATTGACAGTGCATTGGTGCGCGCCGCACTTTCCGTGCTGCACCCGTCTCCTGTGGGCTACTCCCGACTTCTTCATTGCTTGTCCTGACTGCTCCCAGCGAATCTCTAGGCCCTAGGCCTAACCATTGTTCGTAAAGTGTTACTTATACCACTTTTTTGATATATGGTCTGAGTGGCCACCCGCCCTCATCCATAAACGTGCAACTTTATATGTGTAACAGTGCTTTTGATTTAACGCTTGTGCCCCTTTCCTCATAAAGAGTACTGGGGAGTAATTTAGAAATAAATACATATATTTTTATAATATATACTTGTGTGGTGTCCTTTCATTTGATTACAGGATTGTATGTGGTAAAACAGCTCGCTTAACACGACCTCTTAAGTTAAGCCTTTAAGGCTGCTTAGTCCATGCTACCACTAGGATAGCTTGTCTACAAGGTTGACTTACAACCTGACATCTTTGGGGTTTGTTTGGACTGATAACCAGTGGTTCCAGAATTGGAAACACTACCTATCAGGCCAACTTCTCACAGTTTTGATCCGCAGAGGCTGGGGTTGTTGCCAATAAAACCAGTGCCACCCACTTCCCTTTGCAGTCGACTCCAATCAGGGTGACCTTCAAGAGACTGCTCTAAGGAACAATGAGGCCTGTGCTGGCTTAGCCCTGCCTTACCTGTAATGGAAACCCTGGGTCTGGAGGAGAGCCACACACAGTAGCTAATTGCTACCATTGATTATTCCACGAAGAGAGCATCTGAAGGAGGTAGCCTCAGGATAGGGGCACTAGGTTGCTTGTGCCTCCTTAGCGTAAATAGGCCTGGAGGATGGTGAGCCTGGTACAGACAAGTGGGCAATTTTCTCTAGGTACTGCAGTCCTGTCCTGTGGAGACGGAGAGCTGGCACCCGGTGGGTGATTGAAGAATGTGCACCAAAATGCAGTAAGCCTCAAACTTGACAAAGCCACATACGGAGGTTGAGACTCACCCTGGTCACCTTGCAGCCCCATTAGTGCATGAAATGGACCCCATGATGCGAAGTTGAATACGATCCTTAAAGCCATCATGGAAACCAGACTGTATCTGGAGGAAGAGTAGTTGTGGTAGCACTGGAACTCTGACTTCTGCATGTACACCAATGGAAGCTCCCAAACAGAGTAAGGTGCACAGAACACACATATACAACCTCCAAGCTCAAAAGCAGACCCTCAAAAAGCAAGTTGAGGACAAGGTCAGACTCCTAGTGGGCTAGCTGGATGATCTTTAAGTCAGGTTCAGGTGAAATCATTTCTGCATCCTCAGCTTACCGGAGGAGGCGGAAGGAGAGGATCTTAATGCCTTATTTGAGATCTAGCACTCTTAGCAGGGTGCGCCCAAGGTACTTTCCCCTCACTACACAGTGCACACAGGGTAGCTATTGTGCCCATCTGGTACTCTCTCCATCTGGTACTCTCCCCATCTGGTACTCTCCCAAGACCTATGGGAGACAAACTGCTAAACTTCAGAAACACGGATCAGACAATGCCTCCTGCGGACTCCAGTCTCAGCACAGCCGCCCCATCTCCTGTGGTGATGCCACATATGGCTGAAGAGATGCTTTAGTTGGCTACTACCCTGATGCGGTGGCCTCAGCCATGTGGATTTCCCATCAGGCATCCCTACTGACCATACGATAACCCCTGCTCATGGGCCAGGGGGAAAGCCCCTACATCCTGAAGTTGGGCCCTCCCTACCACCAACTCAACCGGATACAGTAGGCACACAGCTATCACTGATGGGCATGCATGTGCCCTTCACATTGCGGCACTGGGGTCTTCTAGGCCTGAAGGACATCCAATGGACTCTTTTATTGACTAGACCTGTTGTTATTGTTACACAGGTGAGGGCAGTTAATGTAAATTGATAAAATGTAAATTGATACTTGTATAGCGCACTACTCACCCGCAAGGGTCTCAAGGCGCTTGTACGACTACCGCTGTGGAACCCATCCTGGCTTTCCCTGTGAGGCGTCCACTCCTAGGCACCCCCAAGGTGGAGGCCAGGCATCCTTAGCGGTGTGGGGGCAGTTGTGGAGATTAAGCAAGTTATGGCCCAGAGTTGCAGAGTGGGACTCCATGATTGAAATAGGCACTGAGGCGAGAATTATCAGATCCGTGGAATTTTGAGCCCAAGACCCGCCGAGGAATTGAACCCTGGTCCCGGGCTAGACCTCTGCATCAGGGTCTGCCGCTCTAACCCTTAAGCCACACTTCTCCACAGTTAGATGTTTCTCTGCTGCCCTGGGTTTCGGAGTTGGGATGTTTATGTTGATGAGCCTTTCATAGGGTGTATGGAACTGGGTGTCTTCGTTCAAAGCATACGTGTGATTGCTCTTCCCCATCCCCCTTTTGGGAGCACCACACACCTCCAGTACCAATGTGGAAATTGCAGTCAAGTCACTGGAAGACCAAGCCTTCCGGGCAACTATTCATGACATCCTAGTGAACTATGTAGCAGAACATGCAATCACAGTCAAAACACAACTCTGTAGTATGGGGCACTTCATACATGCGATAATAGGTGCTAGAAGGATGTTAAACAGAGAGTTGTCCTAGAAAATGCAGAGAGGTAGCCCAATGCGGATTGAGTCACCTCCCTATGGCGCAAGAAAACAATGCCAGCATCCATGAATCCATGAATCCTTGCACTACACACCAAGCCAGAACTCACATGGAAGGTGATAATCTGAGATACCATCTGGTGTGGCTCCTTAAAGATTAAGCAGCAGCTGGGCCAGTGACGGCTTTATACACATGTCACGCCAATGTTGTATATTTTCAAGATGGCATTCACAGGGTATTTTATACATGCTACCAAACATTATGCAGCTACAGGCACGCCTCCTGGGGTCAGAGGCATTCCTTTTCACTATCACACTCCCTAGAGTGATGAAGAAATAAAAGCAGGCTTTAAACAGCTGCATAACTGATTAGGAGATCGAGCCCGCCATAAGTGACTTCCTCACATTGAAAACCACAGGGCTGGACATTTTGCCTATTGACCTGTATCCTAAGCTGACCTACTTATCTCAAAATTGTTTGAGATGTATTCAACTGCGCTGGGCGCCTGCATTTTATCACGCTTTATGCAAGTAGCAATACTAGACTCACTCCCTAAACCAGGCAGGGATTCACTGGATGTGATGTCCTACCTGTCATTGTCTATGATGGGATGCGATTACAAGATGCTCAGCAAAGTCCTTGCCATGCGCTTCCTGGACTGCATGCCCCAATTGATTTATGCAGATCAGAACCAGTTTATTCCCAGTAGGTCCACATCTTTAAAACTGCGTCATCTCCATGAAACCCTTGAGGAAGCTTCGTCACAACATCCCTACTCAGCATGCTTGGTCTAGACCTCCAAAAAGTGTTCAACACGCTACACTGGGAGTACATGTTTGCAGTGTTGTGGAAAGTGGGAATGGGTATTGGGGGACAGCTACACGTTTTGGTCAAACTTCTGTATACAGAACCAACAACATTAGTCCACTGATATCTGCCACATGCACACCCAGTGCATCGCAGCAGGATGCCTGGGTGCCCACTGTCACCACTTCTGTTCTCCCTGGTCCTTACGCAACGACAGAGGTGTCCCTCTACAGGGTGAAACACATGCAGTTTCCCTATACGGGTATGACATGCTTGTATATGTGTAAGACATACAAGAGGGAGTGGCTGACATTGCATGAGATTTATCAGCTTTTAGGGTTGTATCATAGTCAACTGAGTGAGGACATGCTTGTCCCTGATACACCATAAATGCCCACACGAAAGCAAACATTGTGGATGCCCACCTCATTCAATGGGCAGCTCATACATTTAGTTATTAGGCATCAACATATACTACTCCTCTGGCAACCTCTTTCAGAGCAACCTGATGAAAGCCTACTCCGCACCACGGCCTTAAACTACATTTTGGAGAAATCTCCCATTACTGTACAGAGACAGGAAATGTTATCAAAGGTGATAATGCTGCCAATGTTGCTTTATTACTTTGTAAATCTACCAATCCCCATTCTGCTGTTGGTGTTTCCTCTGCTAGAAGTAATTCTGGTGGGGAGATGCAGAATTTCACTAGCAAGATCACAATTACGCTCAGAGGCTGGAGGCCTGGGTGCCCTAACTACCAACATTACTGTCTTCTGCCCCAAAGGCCTGGCTGATGGCTTGCGGGGTTTAACAGAAGTGACAGCGGTGTTTGATCATGATATCATAAATAAAGTTCGGGAAACTGACGTTCCTCCCACAGCCACCAATGCCCAAACAGCCAACTGGCTCTTCTGAGCTGCTGATAGGCACCCTGACATTGACTCCCAACACGCTTCCATTCATACCTGATGTGCCATTGAGCTCCCTGGCAGCCTATCACAGGGCATAGAGGGCATGACAACGTCGGAATCTACCAGGGTGGGTACACCCTGAGCTCTTTTCTAAAACCATAATCCGATCCTATTTGAGCCATTGGCTGAACAAAATGATTACCATGGAGATAGTATTTGAAGTACAGGTGCATGCCAGCTGAGGTAGAGCGCCTCTGGGGAGATGCGTCCACAAACCTGTCACACACGGACTGACACACGCTCTCTTCCCCTTGCGGGCAGGCTGACGGCTAGTAACATGGATTCTGAAACCTATCCCGACAGTACCAGGGACTAGCTATATAGCCTGAAGTCCCGATGAGATTTGGGAAACCTATATTGACTGCAAAGAAATGGGAGAGGGTTGATGCGCGCCACAGCGGCAATGCAAGATGGCCGCCACTTGAAGAGCACCGTCCTTCCAACCGTGACGAATATGGTTTCCCCATAAATACTGCAGACTTTTTTCTTTTCTTCAAGGCTGCCTATGTTGCGCTTCATATTTAAAAGAGACAGACCAGCCTGATGTAGTGTCTTTCATGTTGTGAGGATAGTCTGGTATTTAGCTTGATGAATGCTCCTTCATTAATATTGCAGTTGTGACCTGCTTCTACGTACAATTTTGGCGGTACTATCACCTATCTAGTGAAGCTGTGCAGGTGTTTTTTATATAACAAAATTTGGAATGCACACTTATCTCTGAGTAACTTTGGACTGTACATTATGGTTGCACTCTGCTTCCTACTTACCACTCTTTTTGGCTCCTCCTCACCATACCAACAACGCTTTCTCTTTGGCTTCTTTTTGCATACTCTACGGCTGCTTTTTCTTCCTCTCTGTCGCCATTTGGGATTCTCATCATCCAAATAAACCACAGGGGGCTTCTTCCGGTGGACGAAAAGATGCAGCTACTTGTCCTGGTAAATACGTTAAAAAAAACCTCTCCTTCTAAATCACAGCTCCCTCTCACGTTGGAAGATACAATGGAGGAATTATGCCTCATTCATCCTTTCATGACACCGCTGCTACCCTTCAAATGTTAGATGAGAAGTTGTCTGTCCTTGATTCGAGGCTTTCAGATGTAGAAAAAGAAGTTAGTGATACTCTAGATGTTCTTGCTAGAGTTGATTGCCTCACCAAAGAAGTCAGTTTGCACAAAAAATCTACAGAGGACTTAGAAAATCGACATAGGTGTAACAATCTTCGCATGTATGGTATTCCAGAAGGTTCCGAAGGATCAGATATGATTGTATTTTGGAAAACTCAAGTCCGTCAGATAGATGGTCTCCCAAAATCCATGGACTTTAATATCCAAAGAGGTCATCGGTTGGGACCACGGAGTGCATCCTCCTCATTCAAACCAAGAGGTATAATTGCTTACTTTCTTCTCTACTCGGATCTCATGGCAAATCTGAATGCAGCTAAGCAACATAAGCAGATGCTTTGGTCTGGCCATAAAGTTTTCTTCAGTCAAGATGTCTCCAAGCCAACTGCTACCCGGCGGAAGGAATTCCTTGACCTTAGGCCCGCCTTAAGATCCATGAATGCTCGCTATGGTCTAATACATCCTTGCTTCTTCAAAGTAACCTATAAAGAAAGAACTTTGAGTTTTGAAGATCCTGCCTACCATATGGAACTGAGCAAGCCTTAATTGCCTTATTTTGTTTTTTTCTTTTTTTGGTCTTTTTTATTGTGCTTAATATGTAGTTTGCAATCTTTAACTATGTATTTGTTTGTTATCTCCCACATTTCACAGGTCTCCCCTCCATGGAATTGACATTGATGTTCCTCACCTCTGTTGCCTCCCTTGTGTGTAATGTGCGACTCTTTCTACTGCACTTTCTTTCTACTGTTTGGTAAGTTCCCTTCTTTTGTTCCACTAGTTACCTTTGTCTTTGGAATTTTTCCCACTTCTATTTCTATTTTTTTTTAAAAAGGTAATCTTGTGCTTTCCTCTGTGTCTCTTTATTTCTTTGGTTGTCTTGTTTCTCGCTGCCCCTCACACATCAGTGCTCTTCTTCACAGTGTTAGTTATAACCAAAGCCTTCTGGCTTTTTGTCATCTTCTTTCTGCTATCTCATCTTGGGAGATTATGTCCTCCTCTCTCGCTTTCTCTTTTTCCCTCATTTTCTTCCTCGCTAGTCATCTTCCTCTCATCATCTCCTAATTGGCGAATATGCTTTCTCTCCCAACATCCTTTACTTTATCTTTCTTTTCTTTTTCCTCTTGATCTTCCTGGATCTTTTTCTGCACTGAGTATTTTGTTCTTTTTTTGCTCTTTCATAACGGTGTTTCTATATTTCTATTTTCTGTTAAGTCTTTTGTTAACCTAAGCAATTTTACATACTCTTCTTCCTTTTTGCTATTCTCTTTTTCTCATTCCTTCCTTTTTTCATACTTGTATCTTCTTTTGTGTCTTACATTCTCTTTTGTAGTGAATTTTCATACTTTGATTAATATCTTTCCTGCAAATGTTATATTTAGTAGTTGTTTACCTTTATACGAACCTTACCTATGACAAGTCTCCGTATAATTTTATGGATGTTAAAAGGTATGCGTAACCCTGTCAAGAAACAGAGAGTGTAGTCCCACCTAGCTAAATTGAAATGTCATATTGCTTTGTTATAAGAATCACACCTCAGGTTACAAGATTTGCCTTCATTACGTAAACACTGAGTGGGTGAAATTTTTTGCTTGCCAGCTGACAGTAAAAAGAATGGTGTTGTTATTCTGTTCGATAAATCATTGTCTGTTTATTGACAAAATGAATCTAAAGACACTAATGGTGGATGGCTTTTCAAAGATGTCACAGTTAATAGCACTCCTCTCAATGTTTGCAATGTATTTGGCCCAAATGGTATTGACTCATCCTTTTGGTCTGATTTTTCCACTCTTCTCTCATCACATGCTGCTGACAATTTGATTGTGGGTGGAGACTGCAACCAACTTATGGATCCCTTTCTGGACCAAAAATCTCAAGCTAAATATGTCCCCAACAAGATCCCAAAAACCTTCCATAAAGCAATTATGGCAAGAGGATTAGTTGATGCATGGAGGACCTCACACCCGGAGGTTTTAGAATTTTCTCACAGATCCCACTCCTGGATAGATTATATTTTCCTTACTCAACATACCCTACAATTCATGAATAATATTGAGATTGGTTCCATTCTTATCTCCGACCATGCCTCCATAATTTTAGATATAGAAATCCTTCTACTACACTCTCATCTCGGTGCTGGCGCTTTAACAACTCTCTTCTCTTGGACTCTCAATTTGTGGAAAAGTGTACGCTCTGTGCTCATGATTTCTTTCTCCATATATCTCTTTTGTCTCTCAATTTCATTTAATCTAGGACGCCTTTATTGCCTCTGCCAGAGGTTTGTCTCCCGGAAAAAAAAGAAGACACTCTCCAAGTCTATATCTCTCCTTAAACAAATTAAAATGTTGGAACATCAATATTTTTCGCTAATTGCCCTGACTCACTATCAAAACTTATTTCAGCAAAAATGCAATGCAACAAATAGTCTTGGGACTCGTCCTGTAATAACCTTCTTAAATTCAATGAAAAAATGTATGGTGGAATGAATAAAGCCGGCAGATCTCTAGCCAATTATCTAAAAATTAAAAGGCAAAAAACTAAAACTGCTGCTATTAAGGATCCTTCAGGAGTTTTACATCTCTCAGATGCCAAGATTCTCGACTGCTTTACTGATTATTACACCTCGCTGTACACCACAGAATCTTTCCTCTCTACTGCTCTTATTGATTCCCCCTTTCAATGAATTCCTAAGTCTCCTGAGAATCAGGTTGACCTCTCTTCTTTGAATTCCCCCATCTCTGAACAAGAAATCATTGATGCTATCTCCCTCTTGCCTAAAGATATGACACCGGGCCCAGATGGTTTTTCCGTTCTATTCTTTCTCCAATTTAAATCACTTTTGATTCCTCACCTTTTCTCTTTAATTAATCACTTCCTTACCACTGGTGCAGCGCATGGTACTTTTACTCAGGCTATGCTTTGCCTGATACCTAAAAAAGATAAAGACCCGTCCTTTTGTAAAAACTACAGGCCCATCTCTTTGATTAACACAGATTGTAAAATCTTTGCAAAATTACTCGCCATATGTATTAATAGTTATCCCTGATCTTGTTAATATGTAGCAATCCGGATTTGTCAAATGTTGTTCCATTATCGATTACTCACACACTTTTCTTAATATCATCCATTTGGCTGCTAGATTAGATTCTCCTTTAGCCGCCATAACATTAGATGCTGAAAAGGCTTTGGACAGGGTTAACTGGGAGTTCATTTTCGGGGCCCTTAAATGGCATGGTTTCGGTCCTCCAACCCTTGAATACATTCAACTAATTTACTCAACCCCGACCACTTCTGTTTGGGTAAACAGAAGTGGTTGTCAGTCTCGTTATTTCCCTCGTTATTTCCCTCTTCTTAGAGGGACTCGACAGGGATGCCCTCTTTCTCCCCTTCTTGTTATCCTAGCATTGGAACCCTTTTTAGAAACAATCAGACTCTCTCCTCACTATACGGGTTTTCGATGCAAGTCACTTAATATTACGTTTACTGCATATGCAGACGATATTCTTTTATATATTTCTAATCTAACCCATCCACTTCCTTGCCAGGAATTCCTTTTACAGGAATACTCAAGAGTCTCAGGCCATAAACTGGATGTTGATAAGTCTGAGATCCAACCTCTTAATAAATTCTGTCTTCCTTCTATGTTTTCTAATAAGGGTTTTGAATGGACTTCTAAACATATCAAATGTATCGGTATCCTTTATGCTAACACCATCAAGGAAACTATTAAAATTAATCCAGTAGATATCCTTAAGAAAATGTCCGCTCTGATTGATGGTTGGTCTCCGCTATTTCTCTCATGGCGGGGTAGATTAGCTACCATCAAATTTATGCTTCTTCCTATTATACATTTTTACTCATCCATGCTTCTTATTTCTCTTTCCAATTCTTTTTTTTCGTGTTATCAATAGTTCTCTCTCTAAGTTTCTCTGGAACAACCGCAAACCCAGAATCTCATTGGCTCGCCTTCAGTCGTCTAAGGAATTGGGAGGTGTCAATTTTCCTAATATTTGCTGTTACCATTCTGCTTTCACTCTAAAGCAAATCTGGACTACTTTATCTGAGACTTCAGATCTGCTACTAACAGCATAGAGCTTGTTGGAACAAGCTCAGTATTCTTCTTTTTTCTTTTATATCTGCTGTCTGCTTGCCCCAACTTCCTAAACATTTCTCGTCTCCTATTTTTGTTCACTCCAAAGCAATAACTACCTCTCTGCTTCACTCTCACTTACCTTCTGCTGACCCTTTTATACGCACCCCAATTTGGTATCATAAATCCATTTAGAATAACGAACGTTCTTTATTTTGGAAAGAATGGGTTGACAGGGGTATTTTACACCTCAACATATAATGAAAGATGGATCTTTTATGGATTTTTCAGATCTCCAAACTTCCTACAATGTTTCCTCTTCTCATGCCCTTCACTATCCTCTACTCAAGGTATCTCTCACTTGTCTTTCTTTTCTGGTTTTTCCCACAAGTACTTCTGATCAAAATGTCCCTGCCTCTATTGATTTCTCTACACAATTCAAAGCTTCTACTATATATACAATATATGATACCATTCTTCGAAAATTAGGACCAAAACCAAATTAGAGCACATATGGGAAAAGGATCTAGCCCTAGTTATCCCTTTAGGCACATGGGATTCCCTGTGGACAAAAATTCACACCTCCTTACGTTCCGCCAGCACCACGCAAACCTTATATTATTTTAATAACAGACTTTTTCTCACCCCTTGTGACATGTACAAATTTAAGTTAATAAACTCCCCGAAGTGTCGGTATAGTCCTAACGGCCATATTGTAGCTCACTAAGAGCTTCTTAAATGAAAGCAGATAAGGGCATTCGAAATGTTAGCATTAGTATTCATATTCATGTGAGTACACATGAATTGGGGGAGACGCTGTCCCCCAATTTATAAAATGTTGGATAATAAAATGAAAGAGCTTAATGCTATGTACTATGGTGACCTGGCTTTACCTCAGTCTTAATGACTTTAATGATGTATAGGTGTACTAACTAGCTTTTGTTTGCAGCTGATAGCAATTGAGGGTTTAAGGTCTCTACATGTACACGGGTTGACAAAGCTGACATATATAGAAATTTGAAAGTAGAGATTAGCATTATGTGTAGAAGCAATGTAGTTTCGTAATGGTACACTTAAGGACTTATCTGCAGGGGGCTGATCATTCTGAAAGCCTGTTCATGAACCAGTGACATGCTTCCCTGCAGGAGCCATCCAGCTCTTGAGAAGTGTCCTGTAATCACACACAATAGACGCACCTTTCAGGGACCTTGCTCAGTGGTAAACGGTGTTTCAGGATTGTCAATGATGAACATATGATATTACAACGCCTGCAATTACAATGCCTGCTCTTACAACGCAGTCTTTATATCGCAACTACCATTACATTGCATGATTTTACAATGCATGCCAATACAACCCATTTTTTTAAACTACCATTACAACGCATTCCATTACAAGGCATGCCATTACAAAGCGTAATACTTTTAGAGCAACAGTAGTGTAAGTGTTGGATAGTGCAGGGGTATAAATTACTATTCTCACTCCAGTGAGTGCAAAAATGGGGAAAGTGTTAGATAGTGTAGGGGTAAAAATTACTATTCCTATGTACCCCAAAACCCATACCCACACTAATACTAAAAACATCTCCATTACTCACCTGATAATGCGTTGTAATGGCATGAGTTGTAATGGTATGCGTTGTAATGGCATGGTTTGTAGTAACATGTGTTGTAACAGCATACATTGTAATGGCATGCGTTGTAAAGGCAGTTGTATTATAACTGTTGCGTTGTAAAGGTAGGTCGTTATAATGACTGCGTTATAATGGATGTTTCTCCCACTGACAGTTTAAGTGCTGCTGCAATGTCATTGTCTGCATAATCACCATGGACCTTCCTTTGGAGTTGACCAGGTTATACCCAGGTGAAGGTAGAAGGGGTAGTTGTGCAATATGTGATTGGTCACCCATTGGACAATCTTTGACCTCCTCTGTAGCACCCATCATTTGGCCCTAAATGTGTGCCACCAAATGGATGGTCATAATTAGTGCAACCCTTCAGTATTTTTTTGTATACCTGTGTCCTGAAAATAGCACAGGTATATGGGAGAAGGCATTTAATTGCCTTCTCCTCGGTGAGGCAGGGACCACCGTGCATTGGAATGCCACTTTTAAGGTGAGGCTAGCATTACTTTGCAATGGATAGGAGATATCTTTGCAATTGTGCAATGTGTACCACAGACGGCACAAGGATTATTTTTGTTTAGTCCTTTGCACAGCATCGTCGCCACCTTGTTATCTTTGATAATACAACCGCTGAGCTGTGTGTTTAAAGGTTCTTCTGTGACCTGGGATACTCTAAGAGCACATCAGTAGTGTGTTCCCTGGCACCAACTCATTGTAAACCAGGGAAATTGTATGTGCTGTGAAGTAGGTGCTATTAAAGGGTGTCGTTCAACATCTCTCATTAATATGGGATGTTTGCTAATCAGGCACTACACCAGGCTGCTCACCTGCCATTCTTTCTCACCAGTCCAGTTCACTGGATCAAAATCTTTACTGGTCTTTTCTTGAACTGGTGTCATGATCATCGGATCAAGGCTGTCGTGCAGGTACCGGATCTCGGTAGGCCATATCCTCCTAAGGCTGTAGGATACTGACAAGCAAGAAAGTGACGTCAGAGATCAGGCTGTATGTCCCTCAGTTTGCTCTTACTACGAGAAAACAGGGAGACGGCAGCTCTTGTTTTTCACGTGTAATGTGCCCTTGAGGTCGTCTCCACAACTCACAGGTCTCTGAGGTCCAGTATTTATTTCGATTTCAGGTCACTAGGGAATGTGTCAGCTACAAGTGAAGGCCAAAAGAAAGCCTGTTTATAGAGCAAACTGGGGAATCTGTTTTCAGCAGGAATGTAATGGGTGTTACACTAACCAAGCCAGACATCGTGTGCAGAATTTCTGGTGGACTTGACCCTTTCTGCAGGATCAACCCAGAGTTCTGCCTTCCTTTGCCCATTTTTGTAGACTTTTTGGAGTATGCACAATTTACTCCGGCTAACCAGCGGTAAAGTGCTTGTGCTCTCCCATCTGAACATGGTAAAATTGGTACAGCCCTGACTTGTCCATTAAATTGACTTATTAGCCCCTAGTGTATGGTGCTACTTGTATCCAAGGTCTGGTAATTTAATGCTTCATGGTGCCGCCCACTAAGTTAGCTTAGTAAAACGTGTCTCAGGACGGTCACTGCAGCCTGTCGTGCAGTTTTAAATATAAACCGCTATTTTAATCTGACAAAATAAACCTTTTTTGAGGCCTCAACCTTCTATTTTAATACTTATAAGTCACCCCTAATGAGGCCTCATAGAACAGGGTGCATAGTATTTAAAAGTAGGTCGTGTCTACTTAGGTTTTACATATCCTGGCAGTGAAAACCCCTCCAAGTCGTTCTTCACTCCAGCAAAGCTAGCTCTCCCAAAAATTACACTGGGTTACCTCATTACATTTAAAAAGTGATAACTTCAGTTTGGGAACAACTATAAAAATTCTTCTTCCGCTGATTTGAATTGCAATTTAAAAAACACTGTGTGAGACACTGGCCTGGTATATGATGTCCATTAATGGAAGTGGTCACCTTGCACCTGTCCAGATGACCCTCATGGTGATTTAAGAGGTCTTACACAACCTTAGAGCAGCCTTCAGGCATAGTACAGAAGTAGTGTAAAGCAGCTTGTTTTACTAGAATGCAATGTAATAGTATGAATTAAGTGAAAAAGACACACCAAATATTTATAAAAATATGTATTTATTATATAATACTCTCTAGTATATTCCAATATGTCCAACACTGAGATAAACACAATGCACACAATACTTTAGCAAAGAAACACAGTAAATAACACAAAATATACTATGGCCCCAGGGGGAACCAAACAACATATTAAAAAAGTGGTATAAGAACCACCACCCGAGTCAAGACAGGGTTGAGAGGACGTAGAAGTGCTGGGATCACAAGGAACCACACAAGGTGAGTAGATTGGGACCCCACGGGCAGGGTGTGCAGTGTGGAAACACGACCACGTGCTGCATACAACTCTATGCAAGTCACAGTTGGATTTTTAAAAATTAGTGACCATAGGACCCTGAAATGGACTCTGAATAAACCCCGTAGAAGGTTGGAGAGCCATCCCACCCGTGGATACTCTAGTACCCACTTTACCTACAACAGGCAAGCAGGGTGCATACGTGTGTAGTGGTCTTGGAAACCGCCATCAAACCCAATGGAGGACTTCAGGAAAGTGCGCAGCTGGAAGAGGAGAAAATGTCCGTGGGAATCCAAATGTGGAATCTTGAAGCGGGGTACCTGAAAGCAGAGGGGACAGAGTCTATGCCACTCAGGAGTAACCAGGAGAATTGAAAGACGAATGCCCACCGATGTCGGGTGCAACAGGGAAGATGACAATGACCTTGACTCTGCAGCTGTGAGGACCAGGCAACACTGAGAAAGACCAGGGCCCAAATACGAGCTGTCCCACAAAGGATGTTGAGTGTGGAGGGGTCGGTGTCTGGAGGGAGCACATACAAGCCTAGGCAAAGGCAAGTAACGCAGGAATCAAGGAAGGAGAAATGTTGGGATGAGCACAGTCCAGGGGACTCTTCAAAGGCATCGGAGTCAGAGCAGGCCCGAGCAATCAGGGGAGCCCAAAAGAAACAAGTGTGACTCTCAAGTGGACCCACAGGCCGGAGGCACTGAAGTCACGAGAGAACCTCAAGCAGCTCCCCAAAAGTTAAAGGCCACGATGCACACAATGTGGTGTGGCTGAAGATTCTGGTCACACGAGATGTGAGATGTTGGGGCTACTTAAAGCCCGAAGTTCTTCTTGCAAAGAAGTCAACAAGCCTTTGCACCTGCAAGTTGGACATGGTGAACAGGGTTTTCGGTTATTGCAGCCCCCACTAGGGATACTGGCATCACACTTAATGAGTTGTGGAAAACCGCCACCTCTTTTTCAGAGCCCATAGAGTACGGAGGAGCTCAGGATCCGCAGACTGGTTCACTCAGTTGCGGTCCCTGAAAAAGCAGGGGGGTGACTCCTTCACTCCAAGGGAGATTACTTCAGTTGTCTTTGATGCTTGACAGGTCTTGGAATGTTCCTGTATGATGCACAGGCAAAGACAATGCAGCAGACTGGAAGGGAGATGTAGTCAGGCCCAAACGAAGTCCAGCGAAGTACAGAGTGCCCAGACGGTAGAAGTGCAGTTGTGTCTGATCTGAATCTTATCCCACGATGATTCTAGGGCCCTTCACCCAGGTAAGCCGTTAAGTACCCTAGGGAAAGGGTTGGGAAGAATAATGGGACCCCCCCAGGGGACAATGGGGAGGTTACTCCCTTCTCCTTTGTTCGGTTTCGCGCCCAAGCTGGAGCCAACGGCCGCCAGAACTGGTGTGAACTGGACTATGCATGGGGAATCCCAGTCAGACTAGTCAAAATATAGCTTAGCACCAGGAAAAAAGGGGGAGTAACCATGCAGAAGGATCCCCCTTTAATTGTAAAGTCGGATTTTTAGTTACTTTTTTAAAAATGCCACTTTGGAAAGTTGGCATTATTGTGCCAAAACCATAAGTGCCTTTCAGTCAGTTTCTTGTGGTGTGTTGTATAATTTTTCCGGGGAGGGGACAAAAGGGTCTTGGGTGTGGGGAAGGGTGTTCCCTTCCTGAGCAGCAATACTTGGGAGGTTGTTTCCAGACCTTCCTCAGCTTCAAACTAAGGGGGTGTCCACCACACAAAGGCTGGCAGTGGGTATAAAAGTGACACTCTCAGAGCCTCTCATCAGAACACTCCTGGACTTCTGTAGACTCAGAAGAAGGACAGTCTAGTAGCTGATTACCTAAGAAACCCTTGAGACACACACCAGACTTCACTGCCTGATGCTCTATAGATAGACAACAACCGTCTATATGTTATTAAATTTTTTTTTTACAGGGTTTCTTTGTAGTGCGCACAGGACCTGAAGGTATCGGGTATCAGAGTGCTTTCCACAAGCACCAGTTGCGTTACATGACGACACATTGATTTTTGTGTTAGGAACGAGGAGATTAAGCGATTTGCCAAGAATCACAGGATGTTGCGCGTCCTTGTCATGTCCTGCCACTGTTGTACTGATGACGACCATACTAATGCAAGTGTCCGACCAAGGCCTGAGAGTTCGGCAACCGATTGTCATTAGCCCATCACTGGATCCAGCCTGTAACCTAACCGCCGATGCACTCGTCAACGAGAGCTTCCCATGCAAAAACTGCACTAAGTTAGGAAGTAAACTTTCCACAGAGGAGAGCCTGGTCGCTGTACCTGACCCACACTCTATCGCGGTCAGCCTATACTTTTGAATTTGACCCAGTTACAGCACAATCAGATTACTACAGCTTTGTGCTTCTTTGTGCTATTTTAGCTTTAACTTTAAAAGATGATATCTTTGGATCTTCTTATTGGATTTTTTTCGTGTCAGTATCATTTTATTTAATAAAATGTTCTCTATTTTTCTAATTTTATTTGGGATTTTTCTTGTGTTGTGTTTTTACCTTAATACTGTTGAGTAGTGTATAAGTACTTTACACATTGTCTCCAAATTAAACCTGACTGCTTTTGTGCCAGGCTACCAGAGGGTTATGTTATGCGATTTTAATAAAGTGCTCGTTCACCCGAGGATATCATGACGCTACCCCTGAAAGAGATATGAATTTACTTAAACATGAGGCTAATCTAATGATTACAACTGAAATGCATTCTCTTAGAGCTATGTTTTTAAAGCAGTTGTGAAGGTTTTTAATTCAGTAAGGGATCAAATGTGCAGTGGGAGGTTGTTCCATGTGGGTTGGAGCCAAAAAAAAGAACCTGCTGCTCTAGCTCTTGATTTGCAGAATCTCTGCAGCATCAGGAGATTTGCTTTAGAAGAGTGTAGTTCAGTCTTTGAAGCATATCTCACTCGACTGGTCAAGAAAGCTGGGGTCAACCATGCAAAGCCTTAAAGACTAAGCAGAATATTTTAAACTGAATACATGGCTACACTAGTAACCAGTGAAACTGTTTCAGGATAGGTAAGGTGTGTGATCTCTGAGGCAACTTGAATACGAACCTGGCCACTACATTTTGCAGCAGTTGTAACCTTGCAATATTACAATTTGGCAAGCCAAGGTCATAGCTATTTCTATAATCAATTCTCCCCTGATGCCTTAATAGTCTTCATCGCTTCAACAAGAGAAAAAGGGTGTAAGTTAATGCTGCATAAAATAAAAACATGTTTTAGACCACAGCAATATCTTGTGGTCTTAAAGAAAGCTATTAGTCAACTAGTCAACTGCTTAGTCAACTACTATTCCTAAATTCCTTTTTGTTGGCTTGGGAATCAGTAACGTCCCATTTTACCGGCGCAGTAAAGATTGGACCAGATGCAGGATTGTCAGTAAAAACCACTACTTCAGTTTTCTCTGCATTTACCTTTAAATAATGACTCATCATCCAGCCACTAATACAGCGCAGCATATCTTGAAATAGGGACAGGGATGCAGCTCTTCTATCACGACATAATAAATCTGAGAGTAGTCAGCAAACTCAAAATCAGACACCCTCTACTAGGCTGTTCCTTTCCCATGTAAATGTTGAACGTATGAGGTGAGAGAACTGAGACTTATGGGAGCCCACAAACAATGTTATCTTCTGTTGCCCAAATTAGGTCAAATGGACTGCCTGAGTTCTGTTATTTAAAAATGAAGCTATCCATTTATGTGCCATCTCAGAAATGCCAGTAGCCTTTGAACAGCGTGGCACAATGTTATGGTCCACTGTGTTAAAAGATACAGGCAAAATAAGCAGGATAAATGCTGAGATATGGTCTACACCCACAATGGGCAGGGTGCAGTGCATGTGAAAGGTAGGACATGTATTGAGGTGTGTGCCATGTCCTGACAGTGATATAATCTCCATTTTTGTTTTTCACTGTTGAAAGGCCAGGTTTAGTATGCCTGTACTCACAATGTAATACACAACATTTTATGTGTGTTCAGAAGCCACTCTTTTAGAAGTGGCTGAGTTTTGTGCTCTAACATTTCTGTGTGTCTCTGCTTGGCTTTGGATTGACTTTCTGATTTGAACGTGATAGGATCTGGGGAATGTCTTGACCCAGGGGAGGAAGTGAGACAGCATCAGGTTGACCTGCATCTGTAGTATAGGGGGAGAAGAAGCCCCTAGAGGTGAAGAGGCCTAGGCTGCTGCTATAAAACAATTGGTTCCTCTCCTGCTCAGTGATTGACAATCCAGGCCCCCACTTATCAAAGGAAGAAAGGTGTCACTTCTTGGAGGCAACCAGAACTGGTTTGGACAGGGGTCAGTTCCCCCTGCAGCTTAAAGATTTCAAAGCCATTGAGGGGTATAACTATGAGAGCTGAAGCTGCTGAACTTTGGAGAATGGCTTGATCAAGTGTGAACAAGACTGGAGATACTACGTGGTCAAGAGACATTTGCCAAGGAAGAAACAACTGAAGAGACTGAAGGATAGGACTGACCCTTGCTGTGTGTTCTGGTGCTGGCCTGCAATTTGCTTTTTTAATCAAGGAAAGGCTAAAGGGACTTTGGTGTGTGCTGTATCCCCCTGCTTTGAAGTACTTTGAAGTGTGCTGTGTCTTGAAGTAACTTATCCCCAAGGGCCTGAGGTGGAGCTGGCTCCCTGTTAGGGAACACAGGAACACAATTGTTTCCAGGAGAGTCTCATCAGCGCTATGTGAGCACACCTGTTGCAGTCTGTGACCCTCGTAAGAACTGCCCTGTGATCGTGGATGCCTGGTGTCCAAGTGAGTCTCAGCAAAGCTGTGTGGGTGTGCTTTGCACAGTCTGAGACCTTCATGAGGATCGGCCTGTGATTGTGGGCATCTGGAATCCAAGCAAGGATCAGCTACGCTGTGTGCTCGTGCTTTGTGCAGCCTGAACCCCGTTGTGAAGATTGTCCAGTGATCATGTGCACTGGAATCCTAGTGAATCTCATCAACGCTGTGAGCATGTGCGTTGTGCACTGCGAGACCTTCGTGAGTATTTGCCTTGTTATCGTGTGCACCGGTCTCCAAGTCAGTCTCATTGCTGCTGTATGCAGGTGCGTTGTGCAATGGGAGACTTTTGTGTGTTATCGTGTGCACCTCATTAAGATGAGTCTCAGCGTTACTGTGTGCGTGTGCTTTGTGGCACACTGAGATCTTCGTATGTGAGGCGGGCCGGACTGCCAGTCCAGGAGGAGCTGAGTTGCCGGCATGAGCCACCATTTCTATTTCATAAAGCTGTATTGAAGGCCCAGTTGCTGGGCGCAGAGAGGAGAGTGGGTCCGCGCACCCCAAGGTAACATGTGTCGCTTACTTGGGTAATGCGCGGGCTCAGAGGGAGGCACTCTTGGCCTCTCTCTCATGTTGGCAGCGCAAGTCTCTGCTTCGGCTTCAAACACGGCCCTTATTACCAAGGGAGTGGCGTTACAAGGGCCGTAGTGCTAAGCTGCACTTCGGGATTACATCATACTGTGTTGAGGGCAACTGTGAGAGGCTGACTGAAGATAAGAAGTAGAGGCGGAGGGCCGCCTAAGGCCCAGTGATCGTGGCCTGAGTGTACTACGTAGTATTCCATTTCTACAGAACGGAGCACCTGACTGACGTATTACACATTGCATCATTTCTGTATAACAAACTACCTGATTGTTGTATGGTGCATTGTCTTGTTTATGCGTAACAAACTACTTGATAAGAGTAATGCGCATTGCATTATTCATGCATAATGAATTTCCTGATTAGGGTATACGCATTAGAAAATAGACGTAGGGAGGGTCAAATAGGGCTATATTTAACGACCAGAACCACTCATGCCCTAAGAGAAACTATCAACAAACAAAAAAGTGGCCTGGTCAAAAACCTGTATGTGTGCCGCAACTGAACTAGTGCCCCAAAACCATTAGTAGCACTAGAAGTGATAGCCCGGGCCTGTTAGAAAAATTCCCATCAGCCCACCCATTTGGTGGAATGTCGTCATGTGGGAGATGTCACCAATCCAATTCTCAAACAGTGCACCTAGTCATGGCGCAGAGATGGATGGATTAACATGGTGTAAATACAGACCACTGGGTTTCACTGGTGATGCTAATGGGGTGCAGTGCAAAAAATTAAAGTGATAAACGTGAAGGTAAAATTGACTCCAAGGGCCAAAATCAATTTTAATCAGTATGGCGCTCGGGTCAAGATTAAAATTCTGCCAAAATAGTTTAAAATAATAACTATATATGGGCAGAGTAAGTGGAGGTCGACATGTTTCAGCTGTACTGACTATTGGTCTCAGCTTTCTTCAGGACCATTAAAGAAACTGCGACTGCAAATCAAAAATTGAAAGATCAGTGATGCACGCTAATGTACATTGGATAAGTCCTACCAGTTCCTCTGAGCCCAGATGAATACTGTAGGAAGTCCGGAACTATATGTATCTCCTAAAAAGAGATATAAGCGTGAATCAGAAACCATGTAGTGCACAACAGATTTCAGGAAAACAAGCACAAGATAC
Source organism: Lissotriton vulgaris (assembly GCF_964263255.1). Classification (NCBI taxonomy): domain Eukaryota; kingdom Metazoa; phylum Chordata; class Amphibia; order Caudata; family Salamandridae; genus Lissotriton; species Lissotriton vulgaris. The sequence continues at coordinate 246,596,750 of NC_141688.1, read as the reverse complement.
TCAGCACACAAACAGGGCGATGGAGACAGTCTCTCCCCGCTAAACATGTTACTATGTTTTAATCCGTGTATAAAAATCACATAAATGAGAATGAGTGTGGTAACTTACCCAGCATTATGTGGGAGTACGCCTCACCTTACCCGGAACCCACTCGGGAAAAAGGGAGGCCCCGCTCTAGTTAAGGAGGGAAATGGACAGGAAAGTACCTTTGAAAAATAGCAGAGGGACTAACAACAATAATAGCTGCCATTTCCAAAATTGTTCTTAACAAAACCTAGTTTTAACCAAAAAAGAGACTCAACCAAATATAAGAAAATTGACTATAAGACTATGCAGAGAGTTAATCAACCACAGTTGGAGGGCAAGGGCACTCCTTGGAGGACTGTTTCTAGCGATAAAATGACTATAAGAGGCTATCAGTAACCTTGGAGGACTGTGTCTATCAATAAAGTAACTGCAAGAGGCTATCAGTAACCAAGTACTGGGCAAGTGACTGGAGACTCCAGGTGGGTAAAGCCACTCCTTAAGGGAACTCTCACTAGTATTAAATTGGCTCGCCCTATTGAGATAGCAAGGTGAAGGTCTGGTACCCTACCTGTCCGTCGGTACCTCGGCGCCGACGTCCGAGAAGGAACGGAGGTATCGACGCACAGGGCGCATGTGTATTTATACCCTAGTTGATTGGGTACCTGGCTGCAGCTGTTACTGCTTGTAATTCGTCCGGGTCGTTAATCGGATACCCGCGCTAAAATGCGCATGCGCTAGGCATCCCGATAGTGCGGCGAGTGAGTAGCGTACTTTAAACGCGCATGCGCACGGCGCATGGACCGCAGAACGCATGCGCGGGCTCTAAGCCATATGCATCAATCAGCGCGTGTGCCAGAGTGTACTGCGCATGCGCTGGTGTTCAAACACAACCGATAGCGATGTGTGCCACCGCAAGGAGAAACAGAGCAATATTAGCGTCTACCAGACAGCCGTATCACGGGCAAGAGATATAATTAATGAAAGATGTCAGGGGATCTTATGTACTTATTTGTAATTCTTATCTGGGAAAAAGTAAATATATATGCCATAATATATATATATATATACACACAGTACATAGAATGAGCCATGATGGAAGCAGCTATACATATACCCCTTATGACAATAAGTATTAACAGTGTGTACTAAGAATAAGCAGTTGCATGTGTGGAGTAGTGTATCAGGCTCAAATTGGCTAAATATGGTCTGGGATAAAGTCTTAAATGACCTCAAAGAAGCTAACAGGATGGGTCAACTAAGACAACAGATGCCGAAGACTCTGGACTAGTTGGATTTACAACGATGTCCACGGTATGTCATCATTCAAACCTTGCATGTGACTTTTCAAGAGAAAAATCCATTTCTGCTCCTTCCTGAAAAGAAATTTGGCCACGTCACTGATGTGTGACGGAATAAATGGCCTTTCTAAAATGACCCATTTCATTTCATCAGCAGTGTGTCCTTGTTCCAGAAAGTGGTTTGTTAGTTTAGTAGCGGTGTGCGACACCTGATGGTGCTTTTGTGCTCCCCTATTCTTATTTTGATCTTGCGGGTGGTATAGCCAACATACTTGAGGGAACAGGGACACGTTATCATGTAGATAGCGTTGTCGGTGTTGCAATTAGTATGCTTTTTGAGCAGCCATGTCCTTCCAGTCCCTATATCAACTATAGTGGTTTTTTCAGTCTGGGGACAGACACTGCACGACCCACAGGGGTAGTGACCCGAGACTGGAGGAAGGTTCCATAGGGTTGTTGAGCCGTCAGTCTTGGTAGTCCTGGATCTTGTGTGGACAAGAGTGTCTCGAAGACTAGGTGCCCTTTTAAATGAAAACAATGGTAATGGAAGGTTGGCCCCAGTACTATTCAAAATCGTCCAGTGTTTGCGAACCATTTTCTGGACAGAGTTAGACATTGTACTGAACGTACTAACAAATGTCAGGCGCTCCATTGGTGGTTTAGATGGGCGTTTTTCAATCAGTGCCTCACGGTTGTTGTTAGAGGCACGTTTCCATGCTTTGTTCACAAGATGCTTGGGGTAATAGCGTTCCTCTAGATGGACGATTTTGAATAGTACTGGGGCCAACCTTCCATTACCATTGTTTTCATTTAAAAGGGCACCTAGTCTTCGAGACACTCTTGTCCACACAAGATCCAGGACTACCAAGACTGACGGCTCAACAACCCTATGGAACCTTCCTCCAGTCTCGGGTCACTACCCCTGTGGGTCGTGCAGTGTCTGTCCCCAGACTGAAAAAAACACTATAGTTGATATAGGGACTGGAAGGACATGGCTGCTCAAAAAGCATACTAATTGCAACACCGACAACGCTATCTACATGATAACGTGTCCCTGTTCCCTCAAGTATGTTGGCAATACCACCCGCAAGATCAAAATAAGAATAGGGGAGCACAAAAGCACCATCAGGTGTCGCAAACAGGCTACTAAACTAACAAACCACTTTCTGGAACAAGGACACACTGCTGATGAAATGAAATGGGTCATTTTAGAAAGGCCATTTATTCCGTCACACATCAGTGACGTGGCCAAATTTCTTTTCAGGAAGGAGCAGAAATGGATTTTTCTCTTGAAAAGTCACATGCAAGGTTTGAATGATGACATACCGTGGACATCGTTGTAAATCCAACTAGTCCAGAGTCTTCGGCATCTGTTGTCTTAGTTGACCCATCCTGTTAGCTTCTTTGAGGTCATTTAAGACTTTATCCCAGACCATATTTAGCCAATTTGAGCCTGATACACTACTCCACACATGCAACTGCTTATTCTTAGTACACACTGTTAATACTTATTGTCATTAGGAGTATATGTATAGCTGCTTCCATCATGGCTCATTCTATGTACTGTGTGTATATATATATATATTATGGCATATATATTTACTTTTTCCCAGATAAGAATTACAAATAAGTACATAAGATCCCCTGACATCTTTCATTAATTATATCTCTTGCCCGTGATACGGCTGTCTGGTAGACGCTAATATTGCTCTGTTTCTCCTTGCGGTGGCACACATCGCTATCGGTTGTGTTTGAACACCAGCGCATGCGCAGTACACTCTGGCACACGCGCTGATTGATGCATATGGCTCAGAGCCCGCGCATGCGTTCTGCGGTCCATGCGCCGTGCGCATGCGCGTTTAAAGTACGCTACTCACTCGCCGCACTATCGGGATGCCTAGCGCATGCGCATTTTAGCGCGGGTATCCGATTAACAACCCGGACGAATTACAAGCAGTAACAGCTGCAGCCAGGTATCCAATCAACTAGGGTATAAATACACATGCGCCCTGTGCGTCGATACCTCCGTTCCTTCTCGGACGTCGGCGCCGAGGTACCGACGGACAGGTAGGGTACCAGACCTTCACCTTGCTATCTCAATAGGGCGAGCCAATTTAATACTAGTGAGAGTTCCCTTAAGGAGTGGCTTTACCCACCTGGAGTCTCCAGTCCCTTGCCCAGTACTTGGTTACTGATAGCCTCTTGCAGTTACTTTATTGATAGACACAGTCCTCCAAGGTTACTGATAGCCTCTTATAGTCATTTTATCGCTAGAAACAGTCCTCCAAGGAGTGCCCTTGCCCTCCAACTGTGGTTGATTAACTCTCTGCATAGTCTTATAGTCAATTTTCTTATATTTGGTTGAGTCTCTTTTTTGGTTAAAACTAGGTTTTGTTAAGAACAATTTTGGAAATGGCAGCTATTATTGTTGTTAGTCCCTCTGCTATTTTTCAAAGGTACTTTCCTGTCCATTTCCCTCCTTAACTAGAGCGGGGCCTCCCTTTTTCCCGAGTGGGTTCCGGGTAAGGTGAGGCGTACTCCCACATAATGCTGGGTAAGTTACCACACTCATTCTCATTTATGTGATTTTTATACACGGATTAAAACATAGTAACATGTTTAGCGGGGAGAGACTGTCTCCATCGCCCTGTTTGTGTGCTGAGTATCTTGTGCTTGTTTTCCTGAAATCTGTTGTGCACTACATGGTTTCTGATTCACGCTTATATCTCTTTTTAGGAGATACATATAGTTCCGGACTTCCTACAGTATTCATCTGGGCTCAGAGGAACTGGTAGGACTTATCCAATGTACATTAGCGTGCATCACTGATCTTTCAATTTTTGATTTGCAGTCGCAGTTTCTTTAATGGTCCTGAAGAAAGCTGAGACCAATAGTCAGTACAGCTGAAACATGTCGACCTCCACTTACTCTGCCCATATATAGTTATTATTTTAAACTATTTTGGCAGAATTTTAATCTTGACCCGAGCGCCATACTGATTAAAATTGATTTTGGCCCTTGGAGTCAATTTTACCTTCACGTTTATCACTTTAATTTTTTGCACTGCACCCCATTAGCATCACCAGTGAAACCCAGTGGTCTGTATTTACACCATGTTAATCCATCCATCTCTGCGCCATGACTAGGTGCACTGTTTGAGAATTGGATTGGTGACATCTCCCACATGACGACATTCCACCAAATGGGTGGGCTGATGGGAATTTTTCTAACAGGCCCGGGCTATCACTTCTAGTGCTACTAATGGTTTTGGGGCACTAGTTCAGTTGCGGCACACATACAGGTTTTTGACCAGGCCACTTTTTTGTTTGTTGATAGGGTATACGCATTGCCTTATTTTGCAGTACGACATGTCTGGTGGTTGTATTACGCATTGCATTATTTTACCTTGCAAAGTGCCCGATTGTTGCACTACGCATTGCATTCTATTCATTGCAGTGTCTGCTTGCTACGTAACGCATTACAGTATTTTTACATTGCATAAGTGCCTGATTGTAGCATTACGAACTGTATCACATGATATTAGGAGTACAGGAGAATGAATATAAGTGCTCATTGACATCGCCAGAACTTACAAGGGCTGATTGGCCTAACAACCAGCCAGGAGAAATAATACACAACCTCATACGTTGGTTTTTTATTGTGTGGTGTTATCGTATATCTTTTTACATAAAGTTTATACTCATTTTGTAAAACTCGTGTGGAGTCTATTTGTGGTGTCATCATAATTTTTTTATTGTGAGCGTGGTTGTGAATACTTTACACATTTGCCTTGAAGATGAGTGTGGCTGCTCGTGCCAAGCTTCCAAGGGGGTGAGCGGGACTATCTAAGAATGTGACCTTCCTTTCTCTGACGTTGGAACGTGGGTCCCTACTTGGCCTTAGGTACCTACCACAACCAACCAGGCATCCTGCGTCTAACATTTGCTCACTATTTTTATGAGGGGTTAATAATTCCATGTAAATGGTGTAGTGATCAGACAAGTACAATGCTCTATAATGAAATTCTCCAATAAGCAGTCAAAGGACCAGACAAGATCGAACATATGACCCTTACAATGGGTAGATTTTTTAAATATTTTGCTTTAATTAGATGAAATTCAATAGCTCCGTAAATTCTTGCCATGTATAATGTTGAATCAAATTCATCTGCCTGGTAATTAAAATCCCTAACAATGGGATTGTTATGATTGATAAGATCAAAACACATCAAGTTATAAAATAGTGTTGGAAAAATATTCATATAATATGGAGGTGGGTAAACAACAAGGAAAGTGTAGGTCATATTATGTGATATTAGGTTAAACAAGAGAAGATAGGTGTTCTTGATTGACTCAATTTGCAACTTAGTGGCCACTAATTGTTGTTTTACTATTTCTACTACTCCTCCCCCAACTCTACTTCGGGGTGGTTCACATGCAATAAGAAATAACCCTCATGTACAACTGCCAAAAGCGAGGGTGTGAGACCGTCTGTTAACTACATTTCGACCACTAAGAGAATGCCAGGCTGATCGAAAAGTAGTAAGTCAAAACTTTTCAGGCACTGCTTCATGGTATCACGCCCCACCACACTATTGCCTACTGCAACAAAGACCAATCTCAAAAATCTGTTACTACCACATACCTCCTCCCTCTCAGTAACGTTCCGTCTTGACTAACCTGGCATCAAAAAGTAGTACTGCTCTTTGTCCTTCCTGGATTGTTGTCCTACATGAATGGATAAGTCCAGCTGAGGCACTTGATCCTGCTAAACAACAACTCAAACACATCAATCCTCCCTTTTCCCTTGTCAAGGTCTTAGATGGTCCAGTCGACATCGAATCATCAAAAATCTTCCCTTCCTCTGAGGTATCACAATGCTCACCCACACCTGTCATCACATCAAGCACCACATTCGCCCTGGAGCTGTTGCTGGCAACTCTCCCTCACAACTCCACCATAAGCACGTAAATCATTCAAACAATCTTGATCCGATGTCAGGACAGTCGCTCCGGACTTAACCATTGCTTCAGCCTGGCATCTGCAAACCACTCTGTGTTTGGCCGAGAGCGGGATGCCAACACTGGCCTTACCTGCCAGCTTTGAGCAGCCGAACCATCTGAGCCACCAGGCCTCATGGACCACCTCAACCAGGGGTTCCTTTAGACCCCCAAGACTGCTCTTCCTCAGAAATATTCAAACCCCCTTGAAACCACACCCACTGACCACCCAGCGCCTCTGCTATATGGCCACTAAAACTGACAATATGCTTAACCTGCTGACCCTCCCTATGCAGACCAGGATCCATTAAGGCATTAGAAACAATGCCCCGATCCTCAACATGCCACTTCTGAACTTTATTAACTATTGGGGACAAACGTCTAGACACTAAAGGGACCCTCCCCAAAGCACTTGTAACTTGTAACTGTAACTGTAACTGTTTTCCAATATGCCCAAATAGGAAAAGCTGACCATTTCCAGATGAAAAACCCACCTTACTATCAGAATCCTCTATAACTATTGGATTCTGTGATACAATTACGGGTGCTGTCCTCTTTGATTGGCCCTATAGGAAGCCTGATGGTCTTTTTTCTACTTCGCCCAGTGTGTCATTTGGGTAAAAATGCGCTGGACGCCCTCTGTTGCTGTTCAATAGACACTGCATCTCAGCTTTGGCCTGAAAAACGTAACCCCGCCCCACAAAGCGCTCCCCCAACTTGTGACCTCCTTGAACTGGAGTTCGGAACCCAAGAGAAGAGGCAGCTGCATTAATAGGCAAAGGCACCTCAAGCAAATATGAAGTTCATTGCACTACCACATTACCACCTGCCGACCTCTTCAAAATGTTCATCTTACATTTTGATGACTTTTGCTGCATTGGAAAAGAAGCTAAAACCTCTGCAGCGACACCTTCAGAAGACACCCTCTTCAGTCATTTTAAACTGACCCACACTTGTTTTAAAACCAGTAGAGGTCGGTGGTGGGAGTGCTGCCGGGTGGTGATGTGGGGCGGGGGATGGGCAGGGTGGGGTGGTAGTAAACTACCCCCCCACCCTGCCCCTTTGCATTGCATCGCATTTGGCGATGCAGTGCGCGCAACCTATATTTGTTTTGTTTATTTATATGTTTACTTACCTGCATCTGGCCATGCTCCGTAGTTTACTACCCCCCACCCTGCCCCTTCCCCGCCCCATGTCACCGCCTGGCAGCACTCCCACCACCGACCGCTACTGTCTACAACTCCTTTTTGTATTCAATCTTGTCTACCCTCCTCCTGTAGAGCCTGTACTGATGTTGCTGTGGGTGACACATTTTGAGATTTACGAGGACTCATAAACCTGGAAATGCATGTGAATGCTACGCCTCCCCAGAGGACGCGTAGATAGGCGCAACAAAGAGAAATTTATTTATTTCTCCTCGTTTTTGTTTGCTGATTCTATGCGCGTTGCATTCTGCAACACACATTGGAAGAGGAAATCACTTTTAATGATTGTTTTTGTGGAGGAAGGGTTCCCTTTTTGCACATTAATATTCATTGAAAGAATGCTGTTTTTGTAATGCAGCACACATATGAGTTGAAAAACGGCATTTCAGATTGTTTTTGTGCAGGAAGGGAACCCTTCCTGAACAAAAACAATCTTCCCTCGACGCAGGCAGCCTTGCACCATGATGCAAGGGTGCCTGCGCCGGCACATGGTAGCGCCAGCGCAGGGGGAACCACAGAGATGCGACATATTGGTGTAAACATGTCGCATCAGTGCGCTTTCCAAACAAACGTAGCATGGCACAGCAAAATGACTTGCTACACTGCCCTGCTTTAGTTTATTGTAAAACTGTCCCCCTGAACTTAATGAAATGACTACAAGAATCTACACAGACACTGCCCAAAGGGTGTAAACTGCCTTAGGCCTACCCCTATGACTGGACGAAATACAACTATACCTGTAGACTGTTTTTTTTTGCTGGTACCCGGACCCGGCCACGTGCGTAGAGCACGGCGCGCGCACTGTTCGCAACTGTGTGGTTGCAAACCCTCCCTGGCGCATCTTGAACGCTAACCACTGAAAGAGGGCTCTGCATTTCCTGTTTCCCTCATTAAAAACTCAGAATTCACTTTGTGGTAAAACAAAACTAGAGTAAAATGAGCAAGTAGGGTAGAAGATCAATATAACTCATTGACAATTTCACAAAAATACTTAAAGTGCACACAGTCACTTCTCCTAAAATCAGCTACACAAAACATTAAAAACATGTGATTTTATTAAGGCACAGCGTCGCTCTGCAAGTGTGCTTATAAACCCTCCCTGGCACATCTATAGCGACAACCACTGCAGGGTGACTCACCAGTTCCTGTTTCCCTCGTGCTACTTGGCCAAATTTCTAAAACATACCATGAATAAATATAATACAAAAAATAAAAAAATTATTTAAAAAAACTCAGAATTTACTTTGTGGTAAAATGAAACTAGAGTAAAATGTGCAACTAGGATAGAAGGTCAATATAACTCATTGACCATTTTTGTATAAAATTACATCTTCCAAAATCCGCTTAAAAAACCATGTGCTTCTCGGATTGTCTTTATTACTTGAGTTGTGTTCTCACCGCTCTTAACTATTAACCCAGGGGCATATTACCAAAGGCCTTATCGCCGCTTTAGCGGTAATTTTTACCGCTAAAGCGGCGAGAATTTTATCGCCCTATTACCTAGCTGTCGCTAACACCAGTTAGCGACAGCTAGTAGGAGATAGCGATCATCTTGGGGCCCACTTTGCATGTCAGCGATAATTATCGCTAATGACATGCAAAGTGGGCGTGCCAAGATCTTAGCGACTGTAAACAGTTGCTAACAACGCTATATTCTATTACCAACTTTTGGAAATATTGGCGCTAAGCGCGAATATCTCCAAAAGCTAACGCCTGGCCAGAGCAGTTCTTAGCCATGTTATCCAATGGTAGGTGGATAACATGGCTAAGAGCATTAGCTCGGTAATGCATGAATATCGCTGACTTTTCAGCGATATTCATGCATTTCGGCCGATTTCTATCGCTTAGGAGATAAACCTTGATAATAGCAAGGCTCCTAAGCGATAAAAATAGGCGATGCACGGCTTTAAAATAATAGCGGCTAACCAAGCATAGCGATAAATATCGCTTATGCTTGGTAATATGACCCCCAATTTCTTACTATTCTCTTTTAGAGAATTCCAGCTGCTGTTGGGGAAAATTGTACTTCAACCAAACCCTCCTCAAATGCATACTTTAAGCTATTTAACCTCATACTTTCAGGTGAAAGGTAGACCCTTGCTATTAGAAGGGCTATAAGAAATGTAGTAACACCTTCATGGATGGAAGAATGTGGAGAACTGACTGAGCAATGGCGGAAGTAAACTTTGCGAAGTGGACACAGACTGATGTCTCTAGTACCATCATGGCAACACTCCCCAGCCCCAAGCACATAGCTTGCATGAAAATAAGTACACACCACACAGATTTTGTTATTGGGAAAAACTGCTGCAGGTTTATTACATACAACGTTATGTAATATGGTGGGTTATCTTATGGGCAATCCAAGGGCAGGCAGCATTCTCGGCACCTGCCCGCCTGATGAGCCAAGCAGCACTGGGGCAACCCCATCTGTGCTGCCCCTTCTGGTGATCCTCTTCCCGGATCACGTGACACCTGGTCCCTTATTACTTAGGCCCCTTTCAGGACGGAGCGTAGCAAGGCAAGCCCCCGGTTCTTCAGGCCCACAACCGCCCGAAGGACTAACGGGGCGCCGGCACTGTTTCCAGGAACCTCCCATGAGCCTCCTGGGCTTTGGCTCTGGCACCCCTATGTGCCGTGCAGAGGTACCCTTCTGTGCCCATTTGCTTCCAGATCGCCCTGTAACTCCACTAGCAATGAAAAAAGTACAAGATTACAACATTCACCATTCTTCCTACCACCATCCATGCCGGGCAAGAGACGGCATGTCCCGCGAGGCAGCGGCCGCCCGTGTTCGGTGCGACGACGAAGAGGTAGTTAGCGTGGTGAGGGGGACCTATATACCCCTGACCCCGCCTTGCGCACCTGACTTGACGTGGCACCACCCAGGAAGGGGTCTACGCCAGGGTCCCTACCTCCTCAGGAGGAGGGTGTTGTAGGGTGCCCGATGCCACTAGAGGGACAGCCTCTTGAGTGGCCTCCTGCGGTGACCTCGGGCGGCCGTATAGTACCATCAAGGCAACACTCCCCACCCCAAGCACATAGCATGCATGAAAATAGGTACACACAATACAGATTTTGTTATTGGGAAAAACCTCTGCAGGTTTATTACATACAATGTAAAAAATATCTTACGGGTGATCCAAGGGCATGCAGCATTATCGCCACCTGCCCGCCTAATGAGCCAAGTAGCACTGAGGTGAACCCACATCTGTGCTGCCCCTTCTGGTGATCCTCCTCGTGGATCACGTAACACCTGGTCCCTTAATACACACGCCCCTTTCACGGCGGAGCGTAGCAAGGCAAGCCCCCGGTTATTCAGGCCCACAACCGCCCGAAGGATTATTGGGGCACCAACATGGTTTCCAGGAACCTCCCATGAGGCTCATGGGCTCTTTCACCCCTATGTGCCATGCAGAAGTACCCTTCAGTACCCATTTGCTTCCAGATGGCCCTTAAACTCCGCCACAGCTCTGACGGCGGCCACTGTCGCTGACCGAGCCCCCCACCAAAACAGCTCCTTTCTCACTTGCAACATCTCATTTACAGGTCCCCTGCCAGTCCACAGGAATGAGACCCCATCTATATCCCAATAGCCCTTGACGTTAGACCGCCAGTGCCTCGTGACCAAACGTCCTTGTGGCCTGTAAACTTGTGCCAAGAACTGATCCTCCTATGGGAAAATTCCATTGCTTCACATGACTCTGCCCCGTGCCAGCTCTGGGCGGGGTTGATTCAAACAGATGGCACACATGGCCCCCTGAAGTTGCTGGTCTCACCTGGCTGCCGTCCAACTAGCACCGTGTGTCTTGCACACCTGTGCCCGACATCTAAGGGACAGCAGCCCACTTACACTCTCGGTTCAAGCCCATGGTAGGATCACTCAGAGGGGGCAGACAAGTGTTATGGGACCTGAGGAAAACCTTATGTGCAACTACCTTCAGTTTCCTGGATATTGGATATGCCCAATGGTCTAAAATACCCTGTCGCCCCATGGCTTTAACTCAGTGTGTACCAGACTTTTTGCACACCAGCACACCTATTACCTACAACTACGACCCCTCGCCTACTGCCCTGGCTAAAACGCGGGTGAATTACTTAACTGCAACCTGTAACCTGCCTGTGTATGCAAAGGACATCTTTTCGCTGCCTCGACAAGACGGTACGAGTTTGCGAGCCCCATCCCTCAATTATTCAAACTCATAATGCTGTGCATATGAATAAAACTATGCACCTGTAGCTGAAAATTTGTTAGTCAATGCGAAACATTTTGGATTTGTTCATTGAATTAAGCCCGGCACCACCTTGGGAAAGTCTTGCCCCTCCTAAACTTCTGCTACTAAACCCGGGGGCTGTCAAGGCAGTGGGCGCAGGAGGGGACCATATGTATCAGACCCCACCCTTTATAATACTAGGAATACCAAATGTACTCTAATACACTGATACCTTTTTGGGTTTTACCTTTGACTCACTGCTCTAACCCAGTTTGACCCAAAAACTTAGGGGTTTTTGCAGAGCCCCACTATGTATACTTGGTTACCTGGCTACTAATGCACAAGTAAACTAACCCCTACCCATCAAGTTGGGTTGCACAGTATATACAATGGATGCAGTGGGAAGGTATTCTCCTGAGGCCACATGCCACTGCACTTTTGGTGCTAATGAAAACTTTGTTGATTTGGGTGTCAGCTTTGTTGCCTCCACCACCCACCAGCCCCATTGAAATTGTGCTGGACTCTCGCTTACTACCCTAATGGGTGAGCCCACTGTATACACCGAATACATCAACAATTTCTGTTCTGACTGTAATTGGGACACGGTCCCCTCATGTGATCAAGGCGCAGCCCCCATGTTTATTGTTACTAAAACTCCATAGTACTTATTTTATTGACCTCAGGAGTGTGACATGGTAAGTGGACCTACCAGGCTCTAAACCTGTGACCCAGATCTGAACCAGCCACTTACAGTCCTGCTGCTTCCCAGGCCTGTGAAATTGTATCCCTGGGCCGACTGCTGGAACTTGAACCCCTACTAGGACAGGCCTGACTAGAAACCCCAGATATAGAAGGCCTGCCACTGGCCGCGAACCCTACAACCGAAACCCTGGTCTCAACGGATCCAGTGTTGAGACCCCATTGCCTGACAATAACCCATCTCGAAGGTCCCAATGGAACACAACATTGCACACTCATTCCCATCTCTTGAGCAGTGCCATCTGAGGGTCCACTTGACTCCAGCTGGTTTATTAAATCTTTAATTAAGGGGAACTTCTGAAGTCCTTCTGGAGTCTTCCCTGAATGTAGGAGACTACCAATGTCCGCAGTGAAATGCCTCTAAGCTCACTCCACTTGTAAAACATACCTCATTTTCCCACTAGAATACAGGACAGAAAGAAGGACCGGCAAAGTACTTAACATTTGTGAAACATACACTTAATTTCCTATTGACTACAAGCATGGCAAAGGACCAGTGAAGCTCCTTTCAGCTCAGCGCCAAAAAGCAGAAGGAGCCAACTGTGGATACCGGGTCACACCAGATTGGTACAAAGTCGCAAGTTCAGGCCAGACACGATGGAGTGTGGGTCGACTACAGGGACTCAGGACCACTGAGCAGATTCCCTGTAGTCCTAGTTTGTGGAGCATATCGAACAACCGAGTTAAAGTTGCAACACGCAGCTGAAGTGGATGCGCAGGTTCCAAGATACTGCGAGTCTGTGGTGCAAGTTCTTGAATTTGGTGTTGAGGATCTGGTCGACACAGGAATACAATGAAAAGTGTGGCATTGAGGATGTGTCGCTCAGCTGGGATGATGCTTTTTGCAGTGTCCACTATGTTTACTACAATATGTTATTTTTTCCTTAATTGTGCTCTGGGTTCTTCTAACCAGACCCATGGAATGTGCTGTGATTAGAGCACATGGTAATTAGATATAATTACAATTGGTACTGGTAACCTACCTGTAAGTCCCTAGTATATAGTAGGGAATGTAGGTGTAGAGCCCCAGTAGATGTAATGCACTTGAGTGTGCACTGATATGTGGCCTTCCGTCATTTTAAAGGCAGCCCTGCTTCTCAGGCTGCTTTGAAAAGTAAATTCTATGAAATTTTGACCTTGGAATTAAAGGTTCTGCCAAAGTCCTAAACTAACGTATTTGTACATGTAAGTCACCCCTTAGGACACCCCTAAGTGCCCCATAGAAAGAATGCCTTGTAACTATAAGCCGGAACTTTATAAAATATGTGTATATACCGTGGTGAGAGAAAACTGCCAATTCCGTTTATCCCCATTGTAGCACATTGGTTGAATAGGTGAACAAGGAAATACTTTAATGCAGTATAAGTACTGATAATGTAGGAATAGAAATGAGTCAGCTTGTGCATTATTTTATGTAATAAGCATTTGTGACACCATATTCTATTCAGACGCCATATTTAATCAGGAGCAAAAGTAATCCTTCACTATTTCTGAGAAAAGGTCTCTGCTAAGTGTAGTTTCTCCAAGGTTGGGTTTTGCTTCACTAATGAATAGACTGTTCTTATTAGCACACACCTTTCCCTCTAGCTAGAGGTCTTCTCCTACTTGTCTGGTGACGGGGCCGACTGGAGTAGCCTTGGACTTTGTACGTTTGTATGAGATATGAGCACTGAGATTGTTTTTTCTCTTGTATTCCATTGCTTTGCTGTGCCTGCCTGGAAAAATCCACTATGGGCTTGTTTTAGCCCAGTTACGAAATTTACTTAATGTATCTCTATACTTGTCGATTTCATTACCTCTAAAGTATTCTTAGCGACTGAGCTAAGAATAAACAATTATCGGTTTGTATTCTCTACTGTCTGACCGACTCTTCATATGGAAGGCTGACAGATGGTCATAAGCGAGCCGAGTGACCCGAATCCGGCCACTACCTTCAATAGGAGTGACCTAAAAATATACTTCAAAGTGTTAAAATGATAGAAGAAATCGAAGAAATCCAACTACTTGCTAAGGTTGGATTTATTTCAACTTTTACAAAGACGAAGTTATAGAACTGAGTCAAACTGCTCTGAATAGGTGTGTAGTGGCCTGCAAAGAGATAAATACCTTATAGTGGGAAGAGATCTGTAGCTGCCAAGCAAGGTGCAGGATGGTGGTGGAGTAGCCAAACTGGTCTTCAAATAGGGAATGATAGTAAGCACAGGACACAGATTCACCCCATATCCTTTTTTTAACACTGTGAGCGCTATTTGCTCCTAAGCTCCGGTCCAGGCCAGCACTCTCCATAGCAGCTCCACTTGCAGCAACACAACACATAGCCTCAGCTCCAGAGCCCTCCCCCCTCTGGGATCGCGCCGGCAGCCCTCCCGCTCCGCGCAGTGTACCGGTCTCCACCTGGTCTTCTCAGGACTTTTACTGGCAGACCCGTTTTAGTAACACTTCAAGTTTTGTTTTTTGTACCTAAGTTAAAGTTATTCTTGTACTTAATTCAAAGTCACAGAAGAGCACCTCAACACTTTCCTTGGAAGGAGAGGTAGTAAGGTTGTGCTGGGCCAGTGAGGACCCAACCTACTGTGCTGGTGACATCTTTTTGGTGTCTGGCCCTCTAGAAATGCGCTGGTAGTTTGAGGTAACCTTCAGTCACAGGAAAGTGCAAAGGAAAGGTGGCAGTATGTGGTGACAACAGGCTGCCTGTGCTACTGTGCTGGGTGGAACTGTCCACTCATTCTTTTGAGTTCAGGGACTTGCACTGTTCTTCAGCTCAAGAAGTAGGAAATGCTTACCACGAATACTGCTGGTTTTGGTTGGGCCCTAGGGCTCCTTGTCGCCAGCTTTATTGATAGATTCTGTAATCACGAGCCCCTGATTGTATATGGCGTATATCCCTTTAAGGGTCGGGACGGCCTTTGCAGCTAGCCTCGCTACTTCACTAGCACAAGAGACCATGGGCCCGATTCACAGAATGAACTTAAGACTCAATCCTAAACTTACTTCTATTTTGGTATTTACAGAATGTAGTTACTACTTTTGGCATTCACAGAATGTACTAACTACTTTTGTTATTCACAGAAGTTAGGATTTTGTCTTAAGTTTGTCTTAAGACAAACTTAAGACAGACTTAAGACAGACTTAAGACAA
This sequence comes from Lissotriton vulgaris, assembly GCF_964263255.1. Lineage (NCBI taxonomy): Eukaryota > Metazoa > Chordata > Amphibia > Caudata > Salamandridae > Lissotriton > Lissotriton vulgaris. The sequence continues at coordinate 246,581,110 of NC_141688.1, read as the reverse complement.
ACTTAAGACAAACTTAAAACAGACTTAAGACAGACTTAAGACAATATCCTAACTTAAGTCTGTCTTATGTTTGTCTTAAGACAAAATCCTAACTTCTGTGAATACCAAAAGTAGTGAGTTCATTCTGTGAATGCCAAAAGTAGTAAGTGCATTCTGTAAATACCAAAATAGTAGTAAGTTTAGGATTGAGTCTTAAGTTCATTCTGTGAATCGGGCCCCCTGCCTCGACCATAAAAGGTTATTATACCCATTGTGACCTTTTAATGCCTCTACCAGAGCCAACAGATCTTAAAAGGCAGCGTCCTGACGAGAACACTTGACTGCCCCTACGACGTGAAGACTAGCTTATCAGACCTCTTTCCTTTCACTTTTCTGTCCTGAAAATCCACATTAACCAGCTGTTTATGATAAACTACTTGATGTATCATAGGAAAGAGTTCCAGTAGACTTAGTAAGGTTACAGATAAATACGTTTATTTTTCTCAGATGTTAAGTGGGTTTTCCAGTAGGGTTGTAAATAAGGCCCGACCAGGAGCAGCCTCCCTGCTGCTCAGCCCAGGATCCAACTGACACACTACCTCACAGCAATTGACACATTCCAATGACATCCCCATCCACAACAACATCCCACCCAACACATTCACACAGGCTGAGCAGCAGAGGCAGAGAAACAGGGTAGATGCATGGTATAAAAACCTTATACATCCCTGGTGAAATCTGACAGGCATTTGAATTTAAATTTGAATTTAAAAACATTTGTATAGCGCGCTTATACCACGCGGTTTCATGGCATGACAATATCTGTCTGAAAGCACCCCAACCCAACTATTTATCAGAAAATACATTTATTAGGTGGGATGTAAAACCTCAAACACCACTCCCCAACGAAGCTACGCCATAGCAAGAAGGAATATGACCTTGGCCTAATTTCTCTATTTACCTTGCACCCCATGGCTACTTGCAATATCTTTATAGATGGGGCCACCAGAATTATATGATTCTGTGGCTGTTGAGTTTTTGGATCTATTGTACTTGCCACATAATTCACCACGTGCTGCATAACTTTTAGACTTCTAAAAATATATAATTTGTAGCTGAGACAACTAAAATGTCACTAAGTAAGCAATGCTGTAGGTATGTCTTGTAATTAAAAATGCAAGGCAAGCCTATCACCATTGCTAACGACTGCTGCTTAAATTCCCTAATAAAGACAAACCTGCGTGCTTTAGCAGGCTGCTGTATACCATAGTTCATTACTAGAGGTCCCTGGAGTCAGAAACAGATCTTTTCTGAAGAGCGCTGCAGTAATGCAGCACCTTAGGCTGTTACTAGACATCAATGGAGTCAGACAGAAATCCTTTCTGTGCAAAGGAGCAACATCTCACATTGTTACTGGTCAGGCATATGTCCTTGTTGTAATCCTGCAACATTACCATAGGACAAGGGTCTTCAAACTGGGGAGCGATGCCCCCAAAGGAGGCTCAAGTCATCCCAGGGGGGGTGCATGGCTCCGGCCAAAAGACGCCTTGTGCTGATAACTGTGCTCTGTTTTAAATGTGCGACACCAAGCCGCTGTGGAATGGGCCATCATTAACTTTCATGTTTCTGGCTGTCCGGGTATTTTAACTCACTTCCCTAGCACCTCGCCATCCACGATCACTACTGTTTTAACCAAGGGTAAATCCTCCAGGCGGAGGGTGCATAAATACTGCCCCAAGGATTATGCACACATGTGTATAAAAGAGCAGGGAGACAACATATACCGCTGCGGGTACACGGACAAAATATCGATTTTTAAATATCGATATACAAAAATATCGAAGTTTAAATATCGATGGGACAAAATATCGAAGGTAAGTAATATCGACAGTCTTAATATCGATATTAGTATGATATCAGTAATATCGAAGTTTTAAATATCGATGTCAATAATATCGAAATAAATAACCGATGTTACTAATATCAATTTTTAAATAAATTTAGTGTATATTATATTGTATTTATTATGTTTTATTATTTATTTTTAATGTCATTTAATTAAATATTGTCTTTTACTACTGTAGCGGGTTGTGGGTTTATAGGGGAATAGGGTGGGAAGTAATTTAATTATGTTAAATAAATTATTAATTAGTAGGAATTATTAATTAATTAATTGAGAAATCATTTTTAATTAATTTTAATTAATTGATTAATTGATAAATATGTTCTGTAGCGGGTTATGGGTTTATAGGGGAATAGGGTGGGAAGTAATTTAATAATAATTAATTAATTGATATATGTTTGTACATATTTTAATTAATAATTAATTGGTAATTAATTTATATTAATTAGTTAATTAATTAATATAATTTTGTACATATTTATAATTGTTAATTAGTTGGTAAATAATTAATATTAATTATTTAATTACATTAATTATAGTAATTTTTTTATATATAATTTTTTGTTATTCTTAATTAATTAATTTGGAAAAATATTATTAATTATTAAACTAAATTAATTACAGCTAATGTGCTAATATATTTACTTTATTGTTATTGTTAATTAATAATTAATTGATAAATAAATAATATTAATTAATTTTGGGTAAAGGAGTATTTTTAGGGTTCAGGGTCAGTTTTCAGTTTTTGGGTAAAGGGGTATTTTTAGGGTTCTGGGTCAGTTTTCAGTTTTTGGGTAAAGGGGTATTTTTAGGGTTCAGGGTCAGTTTTCAGTTCATGGGTAAAGGGGTATTTTAGGGTTCAGGGTCAGTTTTCAGTTTTTGGGTAAAGGGGTATTTTTAGGGTTCAGGGTCAGTTTTCAGTTTTTGGGTAAAGGGGTATTTTTAGGGTTCAGGGTCAGTTTTCAGTTTTTGGGTAAAGGGGTATTTTTAGGGATAAGGGTCAGTTTTCAGTTTTTGGGTAAAGGGGTATTTTTAGGGTTCAGGGTCAGTTTTGGGTATTTGGAGTACAGGGATATTTTTAGGGTTCAGGGTCAGATTTGGGTTTTTGGGGTACAGGCGTACAGGGTAAAAACAAAAAAATATTACATAAATCAAATAAATAACATTAAAAAAAATGTACATTAAATTATTACGTGTTTTATTTATTTTAAATGTATATGTATTAGTTTTAATTTTGTTTTAATATTTTTATTTAATATTTGTAAAATTATATGTATTTTAAAATAATTTTTACATTATTATTAATACATTTAAAAAAACGATATTTTTGATTCCGATATTTTTGTACTACAATATTATTTTTTCGATATTTTTGTACTTACCTTTATGAAGATAGGATTCCGATATTTTTGATGTCGATATTTTTGCTCCGATATTTTTGCATTTCGATATTCTGTCTGTCGATATTATGTCAGACATTCACCGCTGCGAGCACTCATAATACACGTGCATGAGGGTCTTTTAAATTGTGAGACACTACGTACCTACCTGCATACCCTGGTTATGCAGGACAAGTGATCCTTCCCCCATGATTTTTTCATCATTAACTTTTGTCATTTCTCGCCTAGCTGTCAAAAGGTAAGGGGCTTCAAATATTCTTCAAACCATCCACCCCTACTTCTAATAGTCACACTGTGGATACTAGTGCATGTTAGTAAGGTGCCTGCCTGGCCAGAATAGATGTTTGGCAATGAAGTATTTTAAAACATTAGCAGAAAGTAACTACTATGTTTAAATAAGTGTTGGCATATTTAAACATTTCCAATTTAATAAAATAATTGTGAAAAATTCTGAGAGGGGGCCTGATGGTTTTTGTTTGAACCACTGGACTGCCCTAGGATGATACCAGAGGTCCATGGACTCAGACACAAGTCTTTTTCTATAACACTCTGCAGTACTTTTGATAGCTCAGGCCACTGGAGTAAAACACAAATCTTTTATATAGCAAGCTGCAGTACCACAGTTTATTAATAGAGGTCCCAGGAGTAGGACACACATGTGTTTTGTTGCAGACGCAAGTTCTTTAGGTTATGCATAAAGGGCCCTGGAGTGTGACATATTTTCATGCCTCAAGTAAGCTGCAGTACCCTAGGTCAATAATGCAGGTCTCTGGACTCGGTCAAATCCTTTTGTATAGCAGGCTGCAGTAATTTAAGGCATTAGTAACCACAGGTGATAACGTGTTACAAATGAGGCAATGGCCCAACGCAATTTGATGGGCCTCTCTGCATAATACGGCGATGAGCCCCTAAGGCTCCCATATCTCATGAATTATGTATACCCAAGGACCTTATTACAAGTCTGCCAGTCCCACAGCCGTCGGTGCATTGCACCTTCGACTCTGGGTCTGCCAAAGCCGTGGTTGGACTGCCCGCCAGATGAGGAGTTTCCTGATCTCCTGGTCTGGGGGGTGGTCCAGCGGCGGGCTGAGAGCTACGGTCTGTCAGGCTCATCAAAGATCCTAACAGGTAGACCACACCTATCAAAGTGTTGCCTGCACTTTCCTGCACAGTGTGGCATAGATGCCACACTGTGCAGGTACTGGGGGTGCAGAATTACAGGAGAGCACTACATATGCCCACCTGCATGTAAACCCAAACGCAGAGGCAAAAGAGGGCCATGAAAAGGGTGGCGCTAAGGCAACTCAAAAGATGCTCGGTGGTGCCGCTGCAGCACCGCCTGCATATTTTGGCCTGAAACCTATGCCAGACAGCAGCAGGATCCTTGATCCGTGACGGTAGCAGTGGTTCAGTGGCAGTCCCACTTCCACACTTGTACTACTGCAGAAGGTCCAGCAGTGGGGCGGTGGTTGGATCATGGGACCGCTTTAGGTGTAATAAGGCCCTTAGACTGAATGAGAGTCCCCCTGAAGGCTGCCCTCCCCGCAACACAGGAGAACGCCCCTGAGATAAGGTGCAAAAAAGCAAAATCATATTTCTATAATGTGCTGCATTGTGCCACTTTTCTTTGCCTTTTTTGCCCCATAATCTGGTACACCAATTCGCATCTTTTGGTCTTCAATTGCAGCATCATTCCATTGGCAGCAAATGGAGGGAGCGCTACAGGAGATGCATATCCCACTCTCATATCTGCAATTTCTGAAGAAAGGATGTCTTGCTGTTGTACCTTTTCTGTGGTTGTCACTAAAACAGGCACAGCAAGCAGAACAACAGTCAATGAGAATCAGCCGGACATATTCCGTTCAAGACGCTTATTGATGCTGACATATAGAGAAACAGTCCCTGGATAAATGTGTGCGTAAATACATCCAGCCCTGTATCCAAATGAAGGTGATGGTTATCAGACAAAATGAGTGAATGAAAAGTAATGCCATCCTAAGTAGGCTCAACGTGGTTTACATTGTGCTTACAATGGACATTAAATCCCAGTTAAACTATTTACATATCTGGGGTTGAAGTGCCATTGCAAATACATGGGGGCATATTCACTAACAAATGTTGGCTCACAGTGTTACGCAAAATTTGGCAACGCGCACCCAATATTTTTAAAATGCAGGAATGTGCCATAGCAAAAGGATACTGCACACCCCTAGCTCTTGTACTAAAAAAGCTACATAGCACCATAGCAGGCACCCTTGAGTCATGGTGCGAGGGGGCCTGCACTGCAGTGGTGATTGTTTTTGTCCCTTTCTGCTCATAAACAATCATTCATGGCAATTTGCTCTTTCTGTGTATGCTGCAGAATGCAGCGCACACAGAATGAGCAAAAAACGAGAAATTATTTCTCTTCGTATCACCATTCTAAGGCCAGGTATTACCTGGCCTTAGTTGTAGGCGCTGGCACAAATTTGTAAATCTATAGGAGCATCAAAAGGCAATGAGCGTTGTGGGCACGCCCCCTGCAACACCCATTGCATTAACGTTAAGTGACTTAGAGGCATATTACCAAGGGCCTTATCGCTGCTTTAGCTGGAATTTTTCTCGCTAAAGCGGCGATAATTGTATCACTCTATTATCTAGCTGTCGCTAACACCAGTTAGCGACAGCTAGTAGGATATAGCGATCATCTTGGGGCCCACTTTGCATGTCAGCGATATTTATCGCTAATTATTATTATTATTATTATTATTATATTCTTATATAGCGCCAGATTCGACCCCCGAAGGGGTATCTCCGCGCTTGCCTTGGGAACCCGTCCTGGCTTTTCCCTGTGAGATAGCCCCTACAGGGCATCCCCAAGGTGAAAGCCAGGCATCCCGCCGCGGGGGGCCGTTGTGGAGATTAAGCAAGCTTAATGCCCAGAGTTGCAGAGTGTGAACCCATGATTAGGTCAGGCACCGAAGCCAGAATTATCGAGTCCATGGACATTTGAGCTCAAGACCCTGCCGCGTCGGGAATTGAACCCTGGTCCCGGGTCTGACCTCTGCTTCAGGGTCTGCCTGCTCTAACCATTGAGCCACACTTCTCCACTAATGACATGCAAAGTGGGTGTGCCAAGATGTTAGCGACTGGAAACAGTCGCTAACATCGCTATCTCCTATTACCAAAATTTGGAAATAATGGCGCTAAGCGCGATTATCTTCAAAAGCTAACGCCTGCCCCTGAGCAGTTCTTAGCCATGTTATCCAATGGGAGGTGGATAACATGGCTAAGAGCATTAGCTCGGTAATGCATGAATATCGCTGACTTTACAGCGATATTCATGCATTTCGGCCGATTTCTATCGCTTAGGAGTTAAACCTTGATAATAGCAAGGCTCCTAAGTGATAAAAATCGGCGGAGCTCGGCGATATTAATATTGCCGCTAAACCAACATAGCGATAATCATCGCTAGTTTTTTGTAATATGCCCCTTAGTCCCTTCTTGTAAATATAAGGAATGGCGTTCCACCACACTCCCATTGCTTTTTGATGCTGCACCATATTTACAAGGTTTGGGGCAATGCCAAAAGTATCGCCAGGGAACACCAAGTTTTAAGCGGAGGATACCTTGTATTCTGCAGCACAGACAGAAATAGCAAACAGTCTATAAAGATTGTTTATGTGAAGAAAGGTTTCCCTTCCTGCACATAAACAATCACCCATGCAGCACAGGCACCCTTGCAACATGGCGTGAGGGTGAATGCGCTCACGCTAGGCAGACTCTTCTGCACCAGCGCTAGGGGAAACACATGGGTGCACTGCATTCTTGTATATAGATGGCGCATCCCTGCATTTTGAAACTGACGGAGTGCGGAGTTACCTATTTTGGTGTGCCGCCAGTTTCTAGTAAATATGCCCCTTAGTGATAGAAGATGCTTGGCTTGTATGGCGTTTTCTAAAATGTGTTTTTTTTTTTCAAATATACTTCTATCTCATTGCTGGCTACTAGTTTTCCTCTGATTGATATAACATTCAGATAGGAGAGTGGGAAATGGGATTTTCAAAAAGCCACATTTTTCTTTTATTCGGTCTGCCTTCTTCTGGTCCAGTCTCTAGTGTCCAAGAGAGGGGATTATGGACATGACATGCAGCTACTGTACCTCAATGCCTCTGGTATGTTACATTTGAGAACCTCTTTTACTGTTTGCTAAAGTGAAATTCAACTTTAGTTTCTGGTATGGAGCCATTGGAGGTAGATAGTCACAAACAACATGCATCGCCTATGCCAGAGGGTCTGGCTTAAAACTGAAAACACAGGCCCCACCTATTCACTTTGGCAACATTCGTTGATCCTGCATTCACAGTCCCACTAATGACAATTTGTTGTGCCTGCCAAAAACACGTGGCTTAACTAAGCAGGAGATACAAAACACCCTCAATAAAATGTGGCATTGTGTTGTAATCTCACGCATAACAATGGTTACCATGTTATAGAATTCCGAGGCTTGTGTCATGGGATTCTATGTTTGTTTACCCAGAACTGTTTTTGCCAACTGCAGACATGGTGCCTGGCCTGTAGGGTGTCTATTTTCTCGACTGGGAGATTGTCACATTATTTTTTATTTTATTTATTTTATTTTATGCGATTTTATATAGCGCAAACTTTACCCGAAGGTGTCAGAGCGCTTTACATAAGAACCAGTTGCAAAACATAAGGACTAAGGATTACATGCGTTACAAAAAAGATACAAACAGAAAAATTGCAAATGTACAAGCTGTAAAGTCATACAAAGAAGAGACTAGTCATTAGATTTATCTCTATATACATAGGGAAGGGATACGAATGGATATACTCTAAGAGTCACATAGGAATGGTAGAGAGTACAAAGGTCTACTGCATATACTAGTGATTAAAGTTATTGCTATATACATAGGGAAGGGATACAAATGGATATACTCTAAGAGTCACATAGGAATGGTAGAGAGTACAAAGGTCTACTGCATATACGAGTGATTAGAGTTATCTCTACATACATAGGGAAGGGATACGAATGGATATACTCTAAGAGTCACATAGGAATGGTAGAGAGTACAAAGGTCTACTGCATATACAAGTGATTAGAGTTATCTCTACATACATAGGGAAGGGATACGAATGGATATACTCTAAGAGTCACATAGGAATGGTAGAGAGTACAAAGATCTACTGCATATACTAGTGATTAAAGTTATCGCTATATACATAGGGAAGGGATACAAATGGATATACTCTAAGAGTCACATAGGAATGGTAGAGAGTACAAAGGTCTACTGCATATACGAGTGATTAGAGTTATCTCTATATACATAGGTAGGCTTTCCTGTTTTCAGTTTCTATTTTTGGTAAATTCTGGTGGGGTTTTTTCAGTTTTTTCAATACCTTGAAAAACAGTGGTTATCAAGGGTTACACATTTTTGCACCATTACAAACTACAGTAACAGTGTTTTTCCGGTGTTTATGGAATTGTAATAAAAAATTATTGCTTGCTTTTTGCAGTGATAGCACATGTGTATAGTTAGAGTATTTGAGGTCCAAATACATTTTTACTGCATCAGAATGAACTACAAAGTCAATAGCATTCTTCATTAACTCTGAAGATTGTAAAAATGCTTTCAGCATACCATCTAGCAAGTGACAAGGATCTCTTACAGGGAAGGAGTTCAGCTCAGGTATCGATTTTTGACAGAACATCATACAACTGTTTCCCATACGTAGCTGAATTACTGCAAATACAAACAATATCACTCCAATCTTTACTGAACTTGGTAGGAATTTTTTTCAGCAGCATCCCAAGTGATGATGCGTTCCATTTTTAACAAACGTCTGGTGTCATGTTTTCACCACTGTCTCAGATGCTTGGTGAGAACATTCTTTTCACATATACCTGTCACTACATCTTGCATTGAATGTTTAAAGCTTGGGGTGTTTGGCAATTGACTTGCAATCAATACTCACTCACTAGAAAAGGAGGCTGATGTATCAAAGGATTTCACCCATTCTCTGTCTGTGGGTAAATGTGATAGTACATATTAGGAGAGATTCTTATGAAACCAGCCATTTTACCTATCAGTGAAATCAAATTTAGTCAAAATATCAAATATTATTTTGATATTTCCCAATTCTCTACAGTTTATAAAATAACTAAATAAGACTAAAACATGCTTCTAAAGACTGCATCTTTAGACCAAAGACCACAAAACTGAAAAAAGCAGAAGGAAGAAGAGACAATGTTTTAGTGACAACCCTAAACAACAAAACTCAAGAAGAAGAATGTTAGCCCAGTCTTTGTTGATGCTACCTTGTATAACAATGTTACATTGTATTGGCCCATTCAGGAAGAAATAAAAAGGCCTTTCACTCATCTTTTCCTTTCTTTGAATGCCACTTAGTTTGTGGTTGTAAAGGTGTTTTTTCAGTTTTTATATGTTTACACCGGTGATGGCTATTTTCCTTTCGGTGGGGTTTTATCAATTATTATAGGTTTAAACCTAAAACCAGATATCCTATACATAGGGAAGGGATATGAATGGATATACTCTAAGAGTCACATAGGAATGGTAGAGAGTACAAAGGTCTACTGCATATACGAGTGATTAGAGTTATCTCTACATACATAGGGAAGGGATACGAATGGATATACTCTAAGAGTCACATAGGAATGGTAGAGAGTACAAAGGTCTTCTGCATATACAAGTGATTAGAGTTATCTCTACATACATAAGGAATGTATACAAATGGATATACTCTAAGAGTCACATAGGAATGGTAGAGAGTACAAAGGTCTACTGCATATACTAGTGATTAGAGTTATCTCTATATAGAGAAAAGCTGAGTTCCATTAAGTGGGGTTGGAGGGGGGACGCAGTCACAGCACCAAGGGAGGGTGGGAGGGATATACGGGTATGAGTAATAGGCAAATTAGAAAAGGGAAGAAACAATCTCCACGGTATGTTTAAATACCCATCATGCAAGGAACAACTACTACGGCTATTAACAAAGACAGATAGACCCAGGTCCTTGTTGTAGCTGTTGGAAGTACTTACTCGAGATGTCTCTAGTCAGGCATGAGTCTGCTACTGAAGGCTTTAGTTCTTTCCGCCGCTGCTACTGGTCTCTCGAGTCAGATGCAAGTCCTAGATATAGCAGGCTGCAGAACCTTAGGCATCGACTGCAGGTCTCTCGTGTTCGATATAAGCCCTTGCTAGTAGGCTGCAGTACTATAGGTCACTACTACAGTTTGCGAGAGTCAGACACAAGTCCTAGCTAAAGCAGGCTGCAGTACATTATGCTGCTACTGCAGTTCTCTCAAGCAGATGCAAATCCTAGCTATAGCAGGCTGCAGCTCCTTGGGCTGCTACTGCAGGCTACTCGAGTCAGACTCAGGTCCTTGCTACCGCGGGCTGCAGTATCTGAGGCTGCTACTGCAGGTTTCTCAAATCCAATACAAGTCCTAGCTATAGCAGGCTGCAGTATCTTAGGTTGCTACTACAGGTGACTTGAGTCAGACACAAGTCCTAGCTATAGCAAGCTGCAGTAACGTACGCTATGGATGTAGGTCTCGCGAGTCCGACCCACGTCCCAGCAATAGTAGGCTGCAGAATTTTATACCACTAATACAGGTCTCTCAAGTCCAATACAAGTCCTAAGTATAGCAGTCTGCAGTACCTTAGGCCTCTACTCCATCTCTCTCGAGTACGACACAAGTCCTAACTAGAAGGCTGCAGTATCTTAGGCCACTAATACAGGCCTCTGGAGTCCGGCACAAGTCCTAGATAGTAGGCTGCAGTAATTTAGGACACTACTACAGGCCTCTGCAGTCCAACACAAGTCCTAGCATGAATGCTGCAGTATCTTAGGCCACTACTACAGGTCTTTGGAGTCCGACACAAGTCCTAGATAGTAGGCTGCAGTAACTTAGGACACTACTACAGGCCTCTGGAGTCCGACACAAGTCCTAGCATGAATGCGGCAGTATCTTAGGCCACTACTACAGGTCTTTGGAGTCCGACACAAGTCCTATATAGTAGGCTGCAGTATTTTAGGACACTACTACAGGTCTCTGGAGTCCGACTCAAGTCCTAGCATGAAGACTGTAGTATCTTATGCCACTACTACAGGTCTCTGGAGTCCGACACAAGTCCTAGATAGTATGCTTCAGTACCTTAGGACACTACTACAGGCCTCTGGAGTCCGAAACAAGTCCTAGATAGTAGGCTGCACTATCTTTGGTCACTACTACAGGTCTCTGGAGTCCGACACAAGTCCTAGATAGTAGGTTTCAGTAACTTAGGACACTACTACAGGCCTCTGGAGTCCGAAACAAGTCCTAGATAGTAGGCTGCACTATCTTTGGTCACTACTACAGGTCTCTGTAGTCCGACACAAGTCCTAGCTAGTAGGCTGCAGTATCTGAGGATACTTCTACAGGTCTCTCAAGTCCGACAGCAGTCCTAGCTTTAGAAAGTAGTGGTACCTTAGGCTGCTACTACAGGTCTGCAAGTCAGATGAAAGTCCTCGCAATAGCAAGCTTCAGTACCTTCACCCGCTACTATAGGTCTCTCGAATCAAACCCAAATCCTAGCTAGAGGAGGCTTCCGCACCTTATGCTGCTATTACAGATCTCTCGAGTCTGACACACGTCCTAGCTAGTGGGCTGCGGTACCTTAGGCTACTACTCCAGCTCTCTCAAGTCCGACACAAGTCCTAGCCATGGTAGGCTTCAGGACCTAAGGCCACTACTACATTTCAGGTGTCTATGAATGTTTTTTTATTTCAGAGGCAAAAATTGCAATGTTGGGTTATGAAGGTGATAGTCATCATAAAGGCAGAGTGCATCTCTAGTTACTTCTGGAAAAAAGAACCATACACTGGTAATATTAAGCAGTTATATGTATGTAGACAACTTTGCCACTATTTAGCATCAACAGTTCATTTTCTGATTTCTGGAATGTATTTTGCTAACGGTGCATAGTTAGAGTAGACATCACTGTTAGTCAAAAAGGGAAAGTGAGCAAGGACAGACTGGGAAAGAAATACCAAAAGACAGACAACAGCGGGCAATGTGGCCAGAGAAAAGAAAATGATGAAAGGCATACTCAACTTCGTACGCTGGAAGATGCTTGGCGTACTCTCCTTAGTACGCGGTGTACGGGGATAGCAGAGACAAGTCGTAGACTTGGGGGCAAAGTGGAGGCGTACCGTGGTGGCACCTAGCGGCGGGTACGGACAGTACCGGCGGCTCGTTCTGGTGCGGTGTGGACGCCTCTAGGTATGAGTCGTACCTTCTGTCAGAGTAGCAGGAGATCGATGCGGGTGACTACTCATAAAGCCGAAGCGGTGCAGGAGGCGGCCTGTACGCTTCAAGCGTACAGGTTGGGCTTCGCCTCACAAAGGATCCAGGTGGTTTCCAGCGGCGGGGGCGGGCAAGAGCAGTGCGGCTCGGAGGGACGAGGGGGCAGGGTGTGGGCGGCCCAGCGGAGCGAGGCACGGCTCAGAGGGGAGCGGTGCGACTCAAGGCGGGGGCGGCCAGGCACGGGCTGCAGAGAAGGGGTTGAGGCGCACTTCAGGCGAGGCCCCAGCGGCACGGAGAGGTCAGGCAGATCTCGGCAACTCGTCAGGGAAGGCAGGATGAGCCCAATGGTCCCGGGGCTCAGTTCAGGGGGCTAGCTCTGGTTCAAGCCCTTGGAAATCAATTTCAGGCACAAGTTTTCATAGTCCCTTCTGGTCTTTTTCTCTCCTTCCGTGTAGTAAGGCACCAACTGCAGTCCAGTCCAGCAGGTCAGGGACAGTCCTTCCTCTTTCAGCTTTTCGTGGTCCTTCTAGTCAGGCAGAGGTTCGTCGTGGTCAAAACAGGATCTGATTTGTTAGGAGCAGAGCTCCTCATTTTTATACATAGTTCCTTTTGTTCTTTCAGGCCAGGGGGGCCTTTGCATAGTCCAATTCAGATCTGAAGCACTTTGTTTTGCAGACTCTGGTTTCTCCTTTCAGGGAGCAGGGCAGGGACCTCAGACACTCTGCAGGAGGTGGAGCCAGCATTGTGGTGACAAGTACAGTCCAGGAGCACTCTGTTGACAGACTTCCCCTCCCTCTTCACAAAGTGCAGGGCAGAGTCATCAGTCGCGTCACAGGGGGCGGAGCCAGTATTGAGGTGGTAGACCACAGCCCTATTCAGAGTCAAGGGGCACTCCCCCCACCCATCCTGGTATAATCCCTCTATTCACCACCTGTCAGCCCCAGCCCTGTCACCCACAGAAACCAGACAGCAGATACACATCCTAGCAGAGGCGGGCTGAAATGGTCAGGCAATCAAATACTAACTTTCTAAAAGTAGTATTTGCAAACACAGGATATTAAAATAAACTTTACTAAAAGATGTATTTTAATATTCTGAGTTCAGGTATACTAAACTTGACTTTTTACCATGCTCCCTGAGCCTACTAGGATTATAGAGTGTAATAATTCCTGCAGCCCATTCTGGCCTATGAGAACAGGTAGCCTTACAATAGTAAAAAATGGAAATGGCTGTAATTCACTATTAGGACATGCCACACACATTAGGGCTTGTCCTACCTTATGCTTACAATGCACCCTGCCCCTGGGCCTACCATAGGGGTGACTCACATGAAGTAAAGGGAAGGTATAGAGGCTGGCAAGTGTGTACACTTGCGAAGCCAGCATGACAGTACCAGACTGCACGCAGGTTCTGCAATGGCAGACCTTAGACATATTTTACTAGGCCGCTTATGTGGGTGGCACAACCAGTGCTGCAGGCCCAGCAGAAGCATTTGTATTTACAAGCCCTGGCACTCCTGGTGCACTTTACTGCGGTCTTATAGTAAACCAAATAGGCCAATCATGGAAACCAATCAATGTATACATTTTTACAGTAGGGAGAGCATATGCTCTTTAGCACTGGTTAGCAGTGTTAAAGTGCCCAGAGTCATTATACCAACAAAAACAGGTCAGAGAGAATATAGGAGGAAGGCAAAACGTTTAGGGATGACCCTGCAGAGAGGGCCAAGTCCAACAACAGACAACGGCGGGCAATGTGGCCAGAGAAAGGAAAATGATGAAAGACAACAATGGCTGGAAAGTTGAAAGCGATGACGGACCAATACAGTAAGAAGGAAGTGAACAGCAGAAGGAGTACGGAAAGTAATGAGAGCCAAGAGAGAAGTTAAAGCGATGCGGAGAATGGGTCGGATTAGGAAAACGAATGACAAGCAACCAGGAGAAGGACGGTAGGGAAAATAACAAATGGAGAGGGAAAGCAAACAGACAACAGAAGGTGCTGCTGAGAGCAAAGGATGATACAGATAGGGAAATATCAGGCTGATGGATAGAGAAAGTGGAAGTAATGTTTTTAGAGAGACAGAGAAAGTAAAGAGGGAAACAAAAGAGGTGAGGAATGGGCAGGTTACTAGGGGGCATATCATCAAGTTACCGGCGATAATTATCAATCAGCGCATTTAGCGCTAGAATAATTATCCACGGGTAACATGGAATTTAATCGCTGAGATAGCATGCTATTAGCAACACTTATCTCAAAAGCAATAAAATTCCAAGTGCCAACTGTGAAATGTGAGATTATCGCTGGAAATCCAGCGATAATTTCACAATGTTTGACGATACCTTGAAGATAGGACAAGGCATTCTTAGCGATGATATCCACCTGCGAGGGCGAGATTGTAGATCTCTATCTTATCACTCTAGATCTAAACCCCGTTCTGGTCAACTGAACCTTTATTGCCTGTCTTTGAGGAAAGAAAGTGCATCCAATACCAGGTTAACTCAATCAATAATGGACTCGCTCGGAAAAACAACAAACTACTTCTAGCTTTTAAAGATTTATTACAAGGTTATGGTTAACTGCAAGTACAGGCATCTCAGAATGAGATTCAAAAGATATACAGGCACCACTACATACATGTGCTCTCGAAAGGCCCTTAAGCGAGCAAAGAACACTACGAGTACCAGTTCTAAAATCAAAAGGGCTGCAAGCATAGACACGTATTGTGATCTCTCCGTCATTTACAGCAGGAGTGAAAGGTTCAGGTTAGGCTGTCCCTACCCTGCTCTGGATGGTATCCCTACTTAACAGAACCCCAACCTACCAAAGGTGTCAGCTGTGAATGGCTCCCTAAGGAGATCACCCACACTTAGTCTCTAGATGAAACCCTATGATCGCCAGTCATGACCCCTCTCTGCCTACCCATCCGCTCTCTAAAGGGTCCTCAGGCATCTGCTCTCACTCCACCCCGGGGTGCTGACCCTAATACAAAACACAACAACATTTGAGACGCCCCTTGTGAGACGCCCCTCACGTGGTGTCTCTTCTGGCTTTTTCCATGATGTTCTTCTCTTGTGCCTCGTGCGTTAGCGTTGACCTTGCTTCTCAGACTCTTCTCCGGCCCGCCGATATCCCCTAAAACATTCCTGAACCCTCCTCCATGTCTACATCAATCCCTTGAACAACGTTCTATTCATCCAATTATTAATTGGATCCCCCTCACATTTGCAGACAGACATCCGTAGCTGAATCTTCATTTCTCATAGACTTCTAACAGAAGCTTGCAACATTTTCCCCTGACACCTCAACGTATAAATAAGGAGGCGGAATACCCCTTTTTTGACACACTGCTATATCTATCATCTATTTCGAGGTAGGTGAAGTATCACTGCTCGTTGGTTTTGTCGCCACCTCTCCCCTAACCAAATTTGGTGTCATTGCCAGTTAATGGCAAACAATCTGTGCCTGGTTCCTAATCTTGTTATTAACAGATGGTTCCTCAGAAATAGTGTGTAGGAAGATGATTGATGCACTATGAGATTATGGGATTATGCACCATGTCTGGGTGCCAAGCACTAATGTGATTATATAAGGCTTTTTCTGATAATGTGATATATTTGTGTGTGATAATGATGTATATGTTTCTCTTTTGTATTGGAAGCAATGTTAAGATGTGTTTTTCTGTAAAGCTTGTAACATTACATTTTTTTAAATATTGGTTAAAATATTCTTTGACTACATTTCTGTTATTTCAATTGGATCTACTTTGCCTATTTTCTATGCCTAAAGCTGATCTTGTTTAAATTTCAGAATTTGTTTGGGAAACATTATCTGTTTAATGTCCTGATGAAGGCGGATCTGATTGAATGTACCGCCGAAACGCGTCGACGCCCTAGGAGCTAATCAGGGACTATAAGTCAAGGAGAAATTCCAAATTAACTTTTGTGTTTGGGTTTAATCCTTTTCCCTGTGCACTCCTTTTTAATTGGAATGTTGTTTTTTATTGTTAAGTGTACCGTCCTATATATGTTTCCCAATTTTTAATTTTTAATTTTTAATTTTTAATTGATGTAATGCTTGCATAATAAATTGTTTTATACTTCATTTCTTTGCCAGAGTGTTTTCACATACATTGTAATTTTCAAATGTTTACATTGCTTCCATGTCAATAGTTTATGTATGTTCTGTGAGTATTTATGTACTTTTGCAAATTCGCCCAAAGGGAATTTCTTTTTGACTTGCGTCATTCGTGGAACCCTATCCCTTTGGTTTTGGGGTCCCTCTCTCTTTTATTAGAGATTCTGTGAACGGTCCTTTGGACTGGAGAGTTGTACTGGCCTTTGAGCTTACAATTGTTTGTCATAGGGATTATTATCTCTGATGGATAAAATAAAAACATTTGGTTTTAGTGAAGACCAGCTTCACCGCATCATAAGCACCAAGAGCGGTAATCGGATTACAGTTGCTTCCGGTAAAGGGGAAAACTGGGGCAAACTTGTTAATCTTAAGAAAAAACTAATCCGGACTGAAGCCCATGCCGATTTTCTAGTGGAATACCTAACATCCGGCATTATCCCCATTGGGCTACAGGTTCGGAATGAACCGGGTGTCTTCACAGAGAACAGAAAGTTCCTTGAAACCTGGGCGCTAATCTCGAATAGATGTAGTAGAGACTGGATGCTTTTAATCATCGAAACGGCACAGGGTCTACTCATCTTAGAAAAAGAGGAGATTGATAAGTTGGAAGATGAACTTAAGAATTGCCCGGCACTTGAAGAAGCCAAGAAAAAGCTGGCAGATATAAATAGAGATGTAGAGGGATATAGTACCTATTTGATAAACAAAAAAACTAACAAACTGAAGAAAGATATTGAGTTATATGCAGAAGATAAAACCTACCCCTTTCTGAAAGAAGACTATTTCCAAAACAAATACAATGGGAGCTGGGAACGTCCGCCTAATAGACAAATATATTCCAGAGGGGGTAACAAGCGTGTAACCTTTTCTAATTCTTCATGTTCTGGCTCAGAGGAAGAAGAGATCCCTGAGGCCGGCAGAAATGGCTATGATCAAGGGTTTTTTTTAGAACCACGCCCAAGGAGGGGGCAAACCTACAATGGGAACCGAGGTCAGGGTCACTTCAGTCGAGGAAGACAACAGTACCAGAATCAGGGACATCACCAACAAAATTACAATCAGGGACTGCCCCAACAGAACTACAACCAGGGACCTCCCCAGCAGAGTTACAACCAAGCACCTCCTCAACAGGAGTACTTAAGCACCCGGAACAAAAAATACTGGAAACAACCAAACTACCAGTGATTAACCTATCTAGTAAGACCCTTAACAACGTAGAGATAGGGATCCTTAGTAAGGGCTTTAGCTTTGTTCCCTCCACTCATTTGGACAAATTCCAATTTGAAAAGGACTTACGTTCCTTTTTTAGGAAGATTAGATTAAAAAGATTTTTCGAAAATAGGGAATATAGAGCAAAAACAAACATTTCTGGCTTTAAACCCAAGTCTAAGTTTACTCCCACCCTTAGTATGGTGAACAAGAACATTGAAGCCTTTGAAACAGCCGTGGAAAGTGGAATTCATAAACTTTTTGAAAAGGAGAACCGGCGCTTCATTCACAATATTTCAGCTAGAGAAAGAGAGGCCCTTAATTGTCTAAGAGATAACAACTCCCTAACTATTAAGCCAGCTGATAAGGGGGGTGGAGTGGTGGTCTTTGACACTGCAGACTATGAGCAACGTATGCTACAGTTGTTAGGGATCGGCGAACACTATGTTCGAACCACTGAGGCAAGTCTCAAAAAAGTCGCCAATGAATGCTTGGCTTTACTCACAGAAGCAAAGGAGGCTGGCTTCATTTGTGAGGAAGAATTCTGTTTTCTGAATAACCTTGAGCCTAAAACACCAGCCATTTATGGCTTGCCTAAAGTGCATAAAGATAAATTGAATCCACCCCTACGCCCAATAGTGAGCAGTATTGACTCACTATTGGAACCTGTTAGCAAATATGTGGACCACTTCTTGAAACCCATTGTTTGCAGTTTAAAATCATATGTACGTGACTCATCACATATCATCTCGTTGGTCGAAGGTATTCCCTTCAATGAAGAGACTCAGTGTCTGGTAACCCTAGACATTGAGTCTCTGTACACCAACATTCCGCAGACAGCTACTATAGAAGTGATTGATGACATTTTGTCCGGAGAAGATCTTGGTGGGGCAAACAAAGACTTTATAGTAGAATGTGTTAAGCTCATCTTGACCAACAATGTGTTTCTTTTTAAAAATAACTACTATAAACAGCTCAAGGGGACCAGCATGGGCGCCACCTGTGCCCCCAGTCTGGCCTGTCTGTATGTGGGCAACTTTGAAAACATTCACATTTATAACGAATTGACTCCTTTTTTTGAAAATGTAGCGGGCTGGTACCGCTACATAGACGACATTTTTTTTATCTGGGAAGGGCCAACCGAATTGCTTCATGAATTCCTACTGTGGATAAATCTAGGAGACTCTAATCTGAAATTTACTTCATCCTACAGTACCAGCAAGGTTGAATTCCTGGATATCTGCATTAAGAATTGTGGCGGAGCCCTGGCAGTGGAATTATTTACCAAGCCAATGGCTAAAAACACTCTGTTAGAATTTTCTAGTTTCCATCCAAAATCACAGAGGGAAAGCATTCCCTTTAGCCAGTTTCTTCGTCTCCGAAGGAACTGTTCTAACCTGAATGATTACTACAAACATGCTGAAGACCTCAGAGCTAAATTTAAAGAGAGGGGATAC
The DNA here is from genome assembly GCF_964263255.1 of Lissotriton vulgaris. Classification (NCBI taxonomy): domain Eukaryota; kingdom Metazoa; phylum Chordata; class Amphibia; order Caudata; family Salamandridae; genus Lissotriton; species Lissotriton vulgaris. Next base: position 246,561,715 of record NC_141688.1, on the reverse strand, counting down.
CCTAAAAAATTGCTCTCAAATTCTATGAAAAGAGCTCGGTTTTTTGACCGGGATGCTCTTATCCGCAACACACCTAAAAGTAAGGAGCCCCTCAACAAAGTTGTTTTTGTCAGCAAATTCTCAAATGTCAGTAATCAAATAAAAAACATTGTGAACAGGCACTGGCACATCTTAAATCACGAAGAGGAATTAGCACTAGAGAAACCTCTATTTGCCTTCAAAAAAAACAAGAATCTTCGTGATCTGCTGGTTCAGACTTACAAAGATGATTCAACTAACAGCCAACGGATAATAGATGGCATTAAAATTACTGGAACAACTAAATGTGGTAATTGCAATATTTGTACACAATGTATGGTGGGGTCAGAGTTTATATGCAATTCTAAGAAAATAACCTGCAAGACCCACAATAATTGTAAGAGTAAGAATGTCATTTATTTGCTTCAGTGCCCTTGCGGCCTTTGTTATGTCGGAGAAACTGGGAGAGAGGTTCGAACCAGACTCCAGGAACACCGATCAGCTATTAAGACTAAGAAAGTTACTGCTCCGATTGTGGCCCATTTCTTAGAAAAGGGCCATAAAGAAACTAAATTTGGCTGGTTCGTTATGGAAAAAATCAAAATAGGTAAGAGAGGTGGCAACTTGGTTTCAAAAAGAAAGGAGAGAGAGCAGTGGTACATTTCCTACCTCGATACAGTCAAGAGGGGCCTAAACTCGAGAGAGGAATGGGACCGCATTATTGGAGCCATATAGGATATACACGTTTCAGTATCTTCCTACATATAGGGGCCTTCTTGCCGTAAGGAAATGCACTACCGTGAATACCTGTATTAGGTCGCTGTATTATACAACACGAGCTTCGAATAATAGGTTATCAGGATGCGCTCACTGTCTGAATCCAGCCTAAATAGCCTAGGTAACAAAAGAAACATGCTGAGTTTGTAAAATCTTAAATATCTAGATGCTTGCGTTTGTGATAAAGCGCCTAGCATTGAAATCTTTTAAATACTCATATAGTGTCTTCCGATATAAGCACTCGAAATAGTCTCAGGAGGATTGTTTTCGATTCTTTGACGTTAGCATTGTATATTGCTTTCCTGTGTGATCAATGCATACTCATTAACATTACTTGAATAATTATATTACTATATCCGTATAGGAGCTCATTATTCTTCTTCTAGTCTTTATTCTGATGTTCCGCTTAAATTACGAATATTAGTTTTCGAGCAATTATTATCGAAGCATACCGCGGACAAACCAAGCAAAACGGGTAGTCTTTCCTCCCGTTCTAGCACTTCCGTAATCGTCACTATCTCGGACCCGCGCTTTGCTGGTATATAAAAAACCTCCCGTTTTCCAGCAAGATTGTTAGCCGGGATCACGAGTAGAATTACACGCGGGACGCACACCAACAAGACTCAGAAGGTGAGTGAACTGTACCTGAACGAGAGGCTTTTAGTGCCTCGCGCCATTATTAGAAAGGAAATTTCGTGACAGAATCGTTCTGATTTGTCATTGTTTGCAGGGCTTCCAGAGAGTGAATCTCTTCGGTAAACATACGAGTAAGCAGAGACTGAAACTCTAACCCCTCTGTGTGTGGCCACTAATATTTGAAAAAGGTGGTTGTTTAAGCGGTAATTGGAACCGTATCTGGAACCGTATCTAGAACTACCGCGTGTTTATGAGGCAGCTGCATTATTTGCTGTGTAAGTATACGGAACTAAGATATAAACACTAACTATCGCCAAGGGAAGGGTAACTGATTAGTAATGGCTTGCCTTTTATTATTTTTTCAGCTTCCAGAAATTTAGCTGGATGCGTTTTCGACATCCCAATGTGAATTAAATAAGCTGACTCGTTGAAAAGTTTTTAAGTAAGTATAGGGCAAAATAATCTGCGCCCTGTCTTGCGCCATTCTATTAGTTGTTTGGCGCTTGTCTGTTTTTGGGTTTATTGAATTAGGAAACATACAATGTTGTTTCTGCCCTTTTATATATATGAGCACAAGAATGTCTCTTGTTGTTCTAACATATATGAGTCTGAAAATAGTATAAAATGACTCTCTTTAAATAAAATGTATAATAAATACAACAAGCCGGTTTAGAGGCAACTTAGGCTACTTTTCACACATCCAGGAGGGATGTATTAGGAACAGCTGATACATGCTAGCTTGTATACTTGCCACGAAGCCATATTGTGAAGATTACTAGCTATGATTGGATTACATGAACAATTGTCCTTCGAACTAGTTAAATACATTGTCTATTCCTATTATAAATAGATATTTTGAATACAAACAGAGGAAAATTGGCTGGACGAAAAACCTCAACGTATAAATAAGGAGGCGGAATACCCCTTTTTTGACACACTGCTATATCTATCATCTATTTCGAGGTAGGTGAAGTATCACTGCTCGTTGGTTTTGTCGCCACCTCTCCCCTAACCAAATTTGGTGTCATTGCCAGTTAATGGCAAACAATCTGTGCCTGGTTCCTAATCTTGTTATTAACAGATGGTTCCTCAGAAATAGTGTGTAGGAAGATGATTGATGCACTATGAGATTATGGGATTATGCACCATGTCTGGGTGCCAAGCACTAATGTGATTATATAAGGCTTTTTCTGATAATGTGATATATTTGTGTGTGATAATGATGTATATGTTTCTCTTTTGTATTGGAAGCAATGTTAAGATGTGTTTTTCTGTAAAGCTTGTAACATTACATTTTTTTAAATATTGGTTAAAATATTCTTTGACTACATTTCTGTTATTTCAATTGGATCTACTTTGCCTATTTTCTATGCCTAAAGCTGATCTTGTTTAAATTTCAGAATTTGTTTGGGAAACATTATCTGTTTAATGTCCTGATGAAGGCGGATCTGATTGAATGTACCGCCGAAACGCGTCGACGCCCTAGGAGCTAATCAGGGACTATAAGTCAAGGAGAAATTCAAAATTAACTTTTGTGTTTGGGTTTAATCCTTTTCCCTGTGCACTCCTTTTTAATTGGAATGTTGTTTTTTATTGTTAAGTGTACCGTCCTATATATGTTTCCCAATTTTTAATTTTTAATTTTTAATTTTTAATTTTTAATTGATGTAATGCTTGCATAATAAATTGTTTTATACTTCATTTCTTTGCCAGAGTGTTTTCACATACATTGTAATTTTCAAATGTTTACATTGCTTCCATGTCAATAGTTTATGTATGTTCTGTGAGTATTTATGTACTTTTGCAAATTCGCCCAAAGGGAATTTCTTTTTGACTTGCGGCAGTTCGGCCTGTACCAGTACGTGCAAATCAAAAATCCTTTCATCATTTCAGGCCTACAACCCTTTCGCAAGTTAACTAAAATAACATGTTAGCTTCTTTCTCTTAGCATAATAAGAAAACACATCTATGGAATATAAATTCAATGAATAAACAAATCAGTGTAACATTAGTGCAATCCATGTATATGAAAAGCAATCTTCGTTTCTGAACCCTTCTGGCCTAGCCATAAGGCCCGTTCCCTTCTATGCCTTACAGCGTGATTTCTTCCATTAGCAGCTACATAACATGGATCCTGATTAATCACGTCTAATAAGGTTATACATTTTCACACATTTCTGCATTAGTTCTACTTCTATATAAAATCTCTAGACTAGCTACACATTTCAAGGTATAGGTGAATATATTTTCAGCACTCATAGCATTTCTCTTTATGAATTGTGCATACTACTTGCAATTCGGGTGCACTCATACATTTTGTTCGGTTTGCGCTCTCTCAGTTCCCCCCTTTGATGACCTCTAGGGGTCATCACCAACATTTAAACTGAACTAATGGCTAATGCTCCTCGTTTCTGCGTTTCTAGAGCCCTCAGACTCCGATACTGATTATCTTGTATTGCAGCCAATCTCTGTAACTGCTCTCTCCTGGATCTCTCCAATCTCTTCGATCTATACCATTGGTATGACCTTACCAATCCCCACAACAGGATCATACAGATCACTATTATGATGATAGGTTTCAGCACATACCATACAAAGCTCTTCCCTAGATTGGCGAACCAACCTCCAACTTCGCCCATTCCATGACCCACCTTTTCCCAAACATTTACTTTGGTTAGGTCTTCGATCTCCTTATGAATATTAGTTATATTCATAATGACCTTCTCAAGAGGTTTTGAATTGTCTGGAATGTAAGTGCAACATTCCTGGACCTTCAAAGCCTTACAGATTCCGCCCTCCTTTGCTAGCAGGACGTCTAATGCAAGACGGTTTTGAAGCACCATGGCCCTTATCGATTGCATCTCTCCTTCCACCAGCATTAAGGATCTAGCAGTGCTGGCAGACAACCTGTCTACGACTGTTGCCAGTCGCCTAATTTTGACATCATTGAGGATCAGTCCTAAAATAGGAAATGCAGCTCCAAATACATCTCCAACTAATTCTGCATCTCCCACGTCTCTTCTCCCTCTCTTCGAGGCCTTGCCCTCGATGATCTCTAAGTCTTGAGCATGGTATATTTTGGGAAAGACAATTGCCAAGTAACATGATCCATACCAGTTATCAGGTAGTCTCACGTAGGCATTTCTTCCACATACAAAATATACATTTGGAATCACTTGCATTCCTTTCAAGAAATCCTTTGTGTAATATTCTAAATTGAAAGCATGTTCACAACTGACTTCTCCTACGAATACATTTTCGTAATACGTTTTGCTTCTGTGAAGACATAACTTCCCTCTCTGTGTCTTATCCAAAGCTATTGGACCACTACTACCCTTTCTCTTGTGTGCCTTCTCTTCCTCGGTCCAATCTGTTTTCCATTGTCCTGATTTCTTCAAAATCTTTTGCCTTCTATACCGATCATCCACCTGCCCTATAAACTTCTTTTCGACTTCTGACACCTTGCATGTCAGATTATTTCTGCGGGCATGTGAAGTATCTAAGGTATCCCAAGGAATGAAGAACTTGGCCAATCTGTCTTCACTCTTCCAGTAGTCCCATTTATTCATTTGCTTGTAATTTGGGACTTCTGGTAACACTGAGTCATAATTAGAGAAATAGTATTCAAAACTATCTCTCCCATAAAATATGCTAAGCAATAAGCTACATGTAATGCCATATGTCAACGGGAGGTGAAGATATCTAATGCCTTCGTCTACAGATGCAGGCAGTTGCATGCAGACGTAGCAATCCTTGACCTCCATTGCATCCACGTATTCATACAAAAGTTTAGCATAAGCATTTGACCTAAAGTCGCCTTGGGACTCATCCATGTGTAACCTACGGGCTTCTGCTGCTAATAACGCTTTCTCATGTATGCTTTCTCCTGTCTTACCAGCAACAGTGGGTCTTGGTGTCACTACAGACTTCTCGTCTGATACCCTTGCCTCTCTCTCACGTCCCACTACATATGATACAGTAACTACCAAAGCTATTAGAAGTATCACTCCTACTATTAGTGTGCCTATTATACATTTGGCCCTACGGTTCGGACTACCGGCCTCCATTTCTTCAGACAGTATGATTCTCTCCTTTCAACCCAAAAGTTCTTTTCTTCTTTATTCCTTTACAGTCTCTTTGGATCAACCAGTCTTTAGAATCACACAATTGGAAGCGGGCAGTCTCTTTTTGCAAAAGTCCTTTTGAAGCTTTAACACAGACAGCCCTAGCCCTTCTCCGTCAACTAATAGGAAGTCCCTAAGATTCTCTGCTTCCTAGGCGCTAGGTAATCTTCTTTTTCTTGCTTATTTACAAAAAGTCTTTAAGCATCTACAATGAGTTTCGAGCCTGCGGCTTGAATAGCATAGTTCAATATTTCCAGGCGAAGAGTGTGCTCTTCATGGCTTGTTATCTTGGTTCCAAAGTCAGGGAATTGCAATTCGGTGAAAAACATGTGCTTTAACTTGCTCAGGCGGGGAGGGTTGGGGAGTGTGAACGTTAGTGACCCTTCTGCTTCGACTCCGGGCACTAACAGCTGTACTTCCACAGTGATGATGGGCTCAGAGCTGGACACCACCACCGCTCGTATCCTCCCTGTCTCCCGCTCCAAAGACATTTGTCGCCAGATATGTCCACTCAGGAGTGGCGTATCTTCTGCTGGGCACACGTACTCTTCTTGACCTTCTTAGATCTGGTGCTTCAGCGCCCTGCGCACCTTCCTCCGGGTCTGAATCCTCCGATATTGGAGCAAGGGTTCTCTCTGGAGTTGACCTTAGGCTAGAACTCCTTCTTTGTGGCCAACTGGCTTCTCCACGTACCCTTCTGCTCCTTCTCCTTCTGGTCTGTTCACGCTCTCTTTCAGACTGGTCGGTGTCTGATTCGTATTCCCAGCTACTTCCTCCTTCTGTAGCGTCGTCCGTTTCGCTGTTGTACTGACCGTCCTCAGCTTGGTCAGACTCGTTCCCTGCTTCTTCTTGCACCTCTACAGCTTGGCTAGCCCCCTCTATGGCTTCTCGGTCCACAGCTGGACTTCCATCCGAGAGAGGAGCTGTTTCTTCCAGAGGTGCTGGAACCCTCCGCGTATGAGACGCGTGGATCCAATTGGGCAGGCCTCCCACCTTCACTGCGGTGTTCGTGATCAGGATGATCTGGTAGGGTCCACGCCAACGAACATCTAGGCAGCTTCTCCTTACGTGTTTCTTCACAAGCACCCAATCTCCAGGGTACAGGTCATGGCACAGGTCTTGGCACGATGGAATCTCGGCAGCCTGCACCTGAAGGGACACAGAATGAATGGCGTCAGACAGCCCCTTACAATAGTCCAGGATCATATCATCTGTAATGTTTAACAGTGCAGCAGGTGGTACTGATGGCAATCTCATTGCCCTCCCCATTAACACCTCGTGCGGTGACAGTCCCGTTCTTCTGTCTGGGGTACTACGGATACTCATAAGGACCAATGGCAGAGCATCAGGCCAACTCAGGGACGTTGATGAACACATTTTGGCAATTCGATTTTTGATGGTGCTGTTTATATGCTCCACAATTCCTGAAGCTTCTGGTCGGTAACTGCAATGCAATTTCTGATCTATGTTCAGGGCCGCACAAATCATCTTCACAAGCTCACTGTTGAAATGAGTTCCCCTATCTGATTCCAAAGAGGCCGGTACCCCGAAGCGTGGAATGAGTTCCCTAAGCAATAACTTGGCTACTGTGAGGGTGTCACACCTGCGTGTAGGGTATGCCTCGACCCATCTGGAAAATATGCAAACAACCACCAGGACATAACGAAGGCACCTTGGCATTTCAATAAAATCTATCTGCATCCTATTAAATGGACATCCAGACCTCCCTATGTGACTCAATGTAACTGGTGTTCTTTTTCCGACATTCAACTGCTGACAGGTCACACAACGCTGGCACACGGCTTCTGCTGCTACTCTGAACTTAGGATTGTACCAGGTTTGTCTGAATACTCTCAACATAGCGTCTCTCCCTAAATGTACTGGACCATGTATCTGCCTGGCCATTGGGCTCACCATCTCATTGGGCAACACTGCTCTTCCATCTGCTGAAACCCAGAAATGGGCTTCACCTATCACACATCCTGCTGTCCTCCAGGTTTGTTTTTCAAAATTGGGTGCATTCTCTTGCATGCATTTTAACTCATCCCAAGTGTCTACAGTCTCCAATATCATGGCTAATTCAGTTCTTACATTTATTCCGCCCACTTCCACCTCTGTGAAAGAGTACCCTTGTTCCGCGCAATATCTCGCGACTTCGTCGGCATATCTATTGCCTTGTGACACGAAGTCCATATTTCTGGTGTGGGCGGTACATTTTACAACTGCAATACCTGCTGGACATTGCAAAGCTTCTAACAGTAAACGTACAAACTCTCCATTACGAATGGGAGAGCCTGAAGAAGTCATGTAACCTCTTTGAGACCACAATTGCCCGTAATCATGAACTACCCCGAAACCATATCGGTGTATATGGTGACTCGAATTTGGTTGCTTGCCAAACAGGCACGCGTCAAGGCAATAATTTCAGCTACCTGAGCGGAGTGTACTCCTTCCAGGCATCCGGCTTCCACAACTCCAGTAATTGTACAAACAGCATAAGCTGCTCTCAACTGCCCAACTTCGTCTCTTATACACGAGCCATCGACAAAGAATATTTCATCAGGGTCAGGCATTCCCAGCTGCAGGTGGCTCATCCACGATGTCGGGTCTCGGTTTGGTGCATAGTTCAGTCACATCAAGGCAATCATGGTCTGTACATACATCATCATCAATGTCACCTGGAAGTGGCATCAAGGTGGCAGGGTTCAAAACAGAGCATCTCTTGAGAGTCACGTTCTCTGCAGCAAGAATGACTTGCTCATATCGCGTGAGCCTGCTATTGGTCAGATGCTGTGTTTTGGTCCTGGTCATTAACAATTCAACAGAATGCGGCACGTACACCTCTAACGGGTGTCCCATGACGATGTTCTCACTACGCTCGATACTGACACCTGTTGCAGCAACGGATTTGAGACATCCGGGCAACGCTGCGGCTACTGGGTCTAATGTAGCCGAAAAGTAGGCAACTGGTCCATGGCCATCTGGCCATGGATTTGGACCAAGACAGACAAAGCACAACCCTCTCTTTCACAGCAGTAGAGCAAGAATATTTTATCGTAATCAGGCATTCCCAGAGCAGGAGCACGACACAGGTCCTCTCTCAGCTGCAGGAACGCCATCAAACAGTCTTTGTCCCATGGTACCGGATCACTCACCTCCTTGTGCGTCAGTTTTTGCAAGGGTTTTGCTTTCAGTGAAAAGTTCGCTATCCACTGTCGGCAATACCCCACCATCCCTAGGAACATCCTGACCTCTCTCTGAGTTTTGGGCGCATTCATCTTCATGATCGCCTCTATTCTGTCTGGGGAGACCTTCCGTTTCCCCTTCTCTATTCTGTGCCCCAAGTACTGCACCTCTGTCAGGCAGTACTGCAATTTTCCCGGGGACACCTTGTGCCCATTTGCAGCTAAGTGATTTAGCAAAGCGATGGAGTCTTCCCTGCAAGCCTCTTCCGATTCTGACGCTACAAGCAGGTCGTCTATGTACTGGACCAGATCTGACTTCTGGGGCAGCACTAGACTTTCAAGATTTTTCTTCAACAGCTGGTTAAAGATCGATGGGCTTTCTGTATACCCCTGAGGAATACGACACCATGTTAGGACGCGACCTTCCAGCTTAAATGCGAAAAGAAAATGGCTCTCCTCGTCCAGAGGGATCGAAAAGAAAGCCTGGCAAAGATCTATCACAGTGAACCATTCAGCTTTGAACGGTATCTGAAACAATATCACTGATGGATTCGGTACCACTGGACAACATGAGACAACTATGTTATTAATCTTTCGAAGATCCTGCACTATCCTGAATTTTCCGTTGGGTTTCTGCAAACCCATGATCGGGGAGTTACACGGACTACCCACGATCTCTTTCAGTATTCCCTGCTTAATCATGGACTCGATCACGGGTTTTATACCTGCAATCGTTTCTGGAGTCAATTTATATTGGGGTGTTCTTGGAAACTCAGCATGTGGTTTCACTATTATTTTCACTGGGTCTACTCCCTTGACTAGTCCAATCTCTTCCCCAGTGAAATCCCACACTTCTGGTGCCACTGTCTCCCTTAGATCCCAGGGGAGCTCATCCACTGTCAAAGTGGGATACAGCTCCACACATATTCTTGAATTTGCGACTTTGAAGTCAGCGTCATCATCATTGGTTAATACCTCCACTCCCTGCGGGGTGCAATATATGGTACAATTTAACTTACACAATAGGTCTCTTCCCAATAAACATACAGGACTAGAATCGCAAACCACAAACTGATGCTCATCGCTGTACTTCCCTATTTTCACCTGTACCGGTTCCGTCAATGAGCTCGTTATTCTCCTGTTTGCGACCCCCACCACTTGGATTGTCTCTCCAGACATAGGCAAGCCTGGAACTGCAGCTGATCTTATCGTGGATCTGGTGGCTCCTGTGTCCACTAAGAATGTCGTGGGGCACCCTGCCACTTCTGCCTCAACATAGGGTCCCCTTTGATCGACGTCTAAGGCTGCCCCGAGGGTACAGTCTTCTCTCTCTACTCTCTGTCCGGTTAAGGGATCAACGTAATAGCACTCCTCTCCTCCTACAAAAAGAGGCATTTGTCTATAGGTCTTTCCAGTTGTTCCTATTCTGGGTGGTTGAGGGAACTGGGCTCGCGGAGCTGGGGTCCCCCCTTTGACCACCTTCCCTTGGTACGGTGTTACCCCTTTTCCTGGAGTGCTTTGAATCTCTTCCTCCTCTACCTCTTGTTCTCCAATTTCAATGTTGTAGGGACACTCGCGTTTCCAATGCCCCACCTCGTTACACTGATGGCACCGGGTCGTCTTTTTCAATGCCGCAATGTCCACCCTAGGTCTGAAGGTGGAGTTCTCCTCATTGCCCTTGTTCTGACTATACTGTTTCTTACCCCCAGTCCCTGTCCCCTGCTGCTGTGGCTGTTGTCCACCCTTGCCAGCTGACTGCATCTGCACCACCATCAGTTTTTCCTTTAGCTTCTTTGCCTTTGAGTCTATCTCATCACAACAGTACCTAGCATATCTCAGAATTTCATCCAAAGGTTTATTTTGCCAACAAATCAAGTGTTGCTGAATCATTAAACTAATATCCGGTCTCAACCCTAAGACAAATTTAGACACAAACTGCCCTATGTCTTTCGGGTCCATTACATCCAACCCGCTATATTGTTTAAACGCCTTCAGCAATCTCTCATAATATTCATGAACTGTCTCTTTGGGTTCTTGCCTAGTTCGATCTATTTTGACCCAATCTATGTCCTGCATGGGCACCTTGTCTTTCAGCCAAGTTATCACTCTCTCGTATTTTACCATTACTGTCTCGGACGGCCCATTGGTCCGTGCATCTCTCTCTGGCTCTGATGTGGGCCACTCAGCACTAACCTTACATGCTGTCCACAAGTCCCCTGGTACCACTATATCAAACAGTGTATTCAGATCTATCCACAGTACCTTGGAGATTTTCACGAACCTCTCCACCTGTTTATACCACTCGACTGGGTTCTCCCTCAATTTAGGGAAGGAGTTGGTAAAAGCTGCTAAGTCTCCTCTACTCCATGGCACATGCACATAATTCCCATTTGCAACCTCACGCAAAGGGTATGCCTCTATTCTCTGTAGTCCTCCCTCCGGGGTCATCCCAAGCATGCTTCTCCTGACGGTCCCTTTCTTGGACCACCTTTCTTCCCATTTATCAAGCGCTCTCCATGTCCTTATTCCCGTGATCAGTTCCCTTATGTGTGTTTTTAATCCTATTGTTCTTCTCTCTTCTAGGTCCTGATCGGAATAATGGAGCCTATGGTTACCCTGTAATGCTTTGGTCCTTGACAAGTCTACCATATATTTTCCTGCTAGTTCGACTAATTTCTCATGTGCCGCTCTCGCTTTCCGAGTGATGTCCTTTGCCATGAACAGTATCTCATCCTGTTCATACATCTCCATTCTCTCTAGAGGCAAGGTACCATCCACCATGTCATCCAGATCTGATTTTAGGCTGGCGACATCGAGTCTCTTGGCTTTTATCTCGGCTCGCAATATCTCTTTCTTAGGGGGTTCACTGGTCTCTCTACCATCCCAACTCCGAGTCCTACGCTTGGGCTCAGGGGAGTTAAGGAGTGTCCTCCCTTGTTCCCATCTCTCTAAGTCCCATGCTCTGCCATCCGGCCTTGGAAGGTGATGAAACACGGGCCTGTTTCCCCCGATCTCATTCCCTCTGCCCTCTCTTACTCCCTGATAGGATTCCCTGCTGTTCTCTCTTCTGTGGCTATCTTCCCGTTGCCTAGTGTCACTCAAGATACGGTAGGTTCCTTCTCGGCTCCCCATCTCCCCAGGACTGCGTTCCTGTCCGTAGTCACAGGGGTTATGGCGAGACCTCTCGCAACTCTCGTTCTGCCCACTATTGTCAGACGCATAGTGGGTGCACTTAAAACTGTTCCTGTACTCCTGCGTTCTCCTATCCCCTTCGCTGTGAATTGGGCGAGACACCCCCCCACACTCGGGGCTCCTGTCTTCCAGGTCTGGTCTCCCTCTTCTCCTGGTAGGACAAGTGTCTCCTCTACTGTCCCGACCCTTCCCGTCCCACTCTGGACTGCTTTCGTCAGCCCCACAGTGAGTCCGGGTCCTGCTATCCTGGCTTTCCCTTCCAGCTTCCGCTGCTATGATGCTCTTGTGAGCCTCCACTGCCTCATCCCATTTCCTCATGTACTCACTTAGCTCCTGGAAGGATTTCCGTCCTGATCCCCTCAGATCCTCCGGCCATCTCGGGCCCCCCGGATCCCCTTTTGGATCTACTGCTGTTTGAACTGGGGTGCTCCAATCTCTCGGTCTTGTCAACTGACTTGGTGAATTGATTGTATCATTCCTCCTTGTCATTTCTGCTCTCTCCCTGTCCAGTCGTACCTGTTCCTCCCCTTTTTCTCTCCCTGGGTCATAGATCGATACTATAGGGCCTATAGTAACAGGTACTTGCAGGGCATCTGGCAGTGCGTAGGAAGTGGCACACTCCGTTTCTGGCACCCTTTGTACCACAAATCTTCCGACTACCTTCTGCACCGGACTAGGTTGAGACGACTATTTACTTGCCGTGGGATCCCAATCTGTAGTGGGAAGCGGTCCATACTCCCCTTTGCTAGGCCCCCCTTCCCTGCATGGCTCGACATTTCCTGTCTCTTTATTGTACGGGGGTGGCCTATCTGTTAGTAACCTATTTATCAGGCTGTCTTCTGTCTCGCTCTCCTCATCTTCCTCAAATGGGCTCTTGTTTCCGGTCACCTCTAATACTGGGTACAATTTGTTTACTTCAATGTTATGCACTCTCCATCTTTTAGCATCCGCATCCCATTTGGCATCCTGCACTGCTCTTACCGATCGTTTCACCCTTTCTTGTCGTCTATTCAGGTTCCTCTCGTGCGCTGCCCTAATCCACGCATTGAGAGCTTCAAACTGGGTCGGTCTAGGCATAGGTCTCATTGAGGTCATGACTGCTTTTAATCGGTGTAGCACCTCTAATCTGAACGTCCCGTACTTTGGGAACGTTAGTTCCTCATTTCCTTCTGTAATCTTACTCCACTCTGAAATCCACATTATCGTGTGTAGCCCAACATTTGCTGCCATATAATAAGCTGGTGTACCCTCCGGCGGGGCTTCTTCCCCATCATAAGATCTTCGTCTCTCTCTTTTAAACGCCGCTCTTAACCATTTAAAACATTTCATGATTAAACGTACAATTTCCGACCTCGCTATGCTGTTTACTTCCTGATGACAATCCACCAATCCTAGCACGGCTTTGGTAACTGGCCTATCACAGCGCGGTCTTGCTCTGGCCGGCCAATCCCAGCGCGGCACTTTCTGACGTCACTCGCCTCCGCTTCGCAGCAGCACCCCTCCTTTCTCAGCTAGTCTCCCGGTCATGCATGCGTCCCATTCATACACCGAAAAATGACTACTTCCAACCAAGCCGTCACTTCTCTTGACTGTACGTCCACAGTCTATCTGTAATTGTCACCACAACTGACGAAACGTCCTCCGTCTCTCTGATAGGTTGCTTACACACAGTAACTTCCGACCAGCGTCCGTTACTCACGCACTCACACTTACGTTCCCCCTATCACGGTCCTGCGGGCGATCAATGGTACCTCATGACCCCCTTCACACTGGTTGACAATTACTCTGGATGTCCGATACACCCGAACCACTTAAGCTCTCCTTGAACTTAAGATTTTCACCGGTTGCGCGCGCTCACAACCTGTTCCACAGTCACTCTACAGGCTTTCATCTCCGCCAGACATTACAGCATAGATACAACACAAAACACCGCAATCTAACACGCATGACCCTTTATACTCACTCTCGACCGATACTGCTGCTTTTCTGTCTCACGTCATCCGGACCTTCTTCGGCGGGCGGTTCTTCCGATCATCGATCTCTAGGGGCCTTGGGGTAATCTAACCTGGCCTAGATCACCTTCCTCAAGAAGGCAACCATCCTCTATAGCTACCAACTGCGAGGGCGAGATTGTAGATCTCTATCTTATCACTCTAGATCTAAACCCCGTTCTGGTCAACTGAACCTTTATTGCCTGTCTTTGAGGAAAGAAAGTGCATCCAATACCAGGTTAACTCAATCAATAATGGACTCGCTCGGAAAAACCACAAACTACTTCTAGCTTTTAAAGATTTATTACAAGGTTAAGGTTAACTGCAAGTACAGGCATCTCAGAATGAGATTCAAAAGATATACAGGCACCACTACATACATGTGCTCTCGAAAGGCCCTTAAGCGAGCAAAGAACACTACGAGTACCAGTTCTAAAATCAAAAGGGCTGCAAGCATAGACACGTATTGTGATCTCTCCGTCATTTACAGCAGGAGTGAAAGGTTCAGGTTAGGCTGTCCCTACCCTGCTCTGGATGGTATCCCTACTTAACAGAACCCCAACCTACCAAAGGTGTCAGCTGTGAATGGCTCCCTAAGGAGATCACCCACACTTAGTCTCTAGATGAAACCCTATGATCGCCAGTCATGACCCCTCTCTGCCTACCCATCCGCTCTCTAAAGGGTCCTCAGGCATCTGCTCTCACTCCACCCCGGGGTGCTGACCCTAATACAAAACACAACAACATTTGAGACGCCCCTTGTGAGACGCCCCTCACGTGGTGTCTCTTCTGGCTTTTTCCATGATGTTCTTCTCTTGTGCCTCGTGCGTTAGCGTTGACCTTGCTTCTCAGACTCTTCTCCGGCCCGCCGATACCCCCTAAAACATTCCTGAACCCTCCTCCATGTCTACATCAATCCCTTGAACAACGTTCTATTCATCCAATTATTAATTGGATCCCCCTCACATTTGCAGACAGACATCCGTAGCTGAATCTTCATTTCTCATAGACTTCTAACAGAAGCTTGCAACATTTTCCCCTGACACAGTTCGGCCTGTACCAGTACGTGCAAATCAAAAATCCTTTCATCATTTCAGGCCTACAACCCTTTCGCAAGTTAACTAAAATAACATGTTAGCTTCCTTCTCTTAGCATAATAAGAAAACACATCTATGGAATATAAATTCAATGAATAAACAAATCAGTGTAACATTAGTGCAATCCATGTATATGAAAAGCAATCTTCGTTTCCGAACCCTTCTGGCCTAGCCATAAGGCCCGTTCCCTTCTATGCCTTACAGCGTGATTTCTTCCATTAGCAGCTACATAACATGGATCCTGATTAATCACGTCTAATAAGGTTATACATTTTCACACATTTCTGCATTAGTTCTACTTCTATATAAAATCTCTAGACTAGCTACACATTTCAAGGTATAGGTGAATATATTTTCAGCACTCATAGCATTTCTCTTTATGAATTGTGCATACTACTTGCAATTCGGGTGCACTCATACATTTTGTTCAGTTTGCGCTCTCTCACACCTTATATAGGATATCATTGCTAAGTCAGTCTTGAAGCAGGCGTAAGGAAAGTAGCGATAACAGACGTTATCGCTACTGCACTTGTCGCTCTGCATGTAAGCGTGCCCATTGATAATTGGAGAAATGTCGCTTAGCGACATTTCTCCAGTTATGTCAGGGCAGGAACGCCCACTTTGCATTTCATTAGAGATGCAAAGCTGGGCGTTCATAAAACAGATGCTAATGCAAGGTTTCACGCGATAACGTGGCCTTGCTGATTAGGCGATAAAATTATTGCCGCTTTTTGTCAAAAAACGGACTCAAAAGCGCCGAAATTTTTTTACTGCATCGTTGATGATATGCCCCCTAGGTTTCCAGTTCACCCATGGGTCACAATTCCAAAGATTTAATGGAGCTTATGTGTGACATTCCAGTACTGTTGTGTGACATTTAGAAGAAATACTCTTCAAACCTCGTACAGCTCTAATATACATTTAATGCAAATTTGTTTCCTGAAGTATCGCTATGTTACTCTGTAAGGATGCTATTTCAAAGATCTCATTCATTATACCAGGTGATGGACTTAGCCCTTTCTGCAGGGTCGTCTCCGGACTTTTTGCCTGCACCCTCCTGTCTTCTGAACCTGTTTTTTTTGTCTTTTAGGACTTTGCGTCCATTACGACTACTAACCACTGCTAAAGTGATTGCGCTGTCTCCTAAAAACATGGTGAAAGATGGCTCACTCTCAATTGGCCTACCTCATTTACCTGTAACTCCTTAGTAAAGAGGTACTATCTGTACCGAGGGCTTGTAAATTTAGGGGCATATTTATGTAGAAGTGATGCAGCAAGTCACTTAGCTGTGCTGCGTGACAGGGAAAAGTATGGAATGCGCTGGTTTAACCAAATACATTCCTGCCTTTTGCCAGTGCTGGCAACGCAATCTGTCGCCTATCGCCAACGCAGACACTCTTGTACCATGGTGCAAGGGTGCCAGCATTGTAAGAGGGACAGTTTCTGTGCAGGAAGTGACACCTTCCTGCACAATAACAATTCGCTGAGGCATTTTCCTCTTTCTATGTGTGCTGCATAGTAGAAAGAGAAAAAAATCAAGGAGATATAAATATATTTTACCTAGTTACACCTCGCCTCGGGAGGCATTGCATTTTGTCGCAATCCCAAATCTACCAGTAATGGTTATTCTGGGAATGCATCAAAATCCATGGGTGTTGCGTGGGACACCCATGCGTCACCCATGGAACGCCTCCTTGGAGCAGAGTAACACACATCACATTTGTGATGTGTTGCCTTACTCTGGGTTTATTAAGCCACTCAGGGCCAGATGTATGACGTTACAACGCATACTTTTACAACGCATACTATTACAACACATTTTTAACAACGCAACGTCCATTACAATGCATCCCATTACAACGCATGCCATTACAACGAATTTTAAAAAACTATCTTTACAACGCATTCCATTACAACGCATACTACCTATACAACGCATACCATTACAATCCATACCATTACATTGATTGTATTGTAAATATTGGATAGTGTAGGGGTAAGAATTACTATTCTAACTCCAGGCGGGTGCAACAGTAGGGTAAGTGTTGGATAGTGTAGGGGTAAAAATGACTATTCTAACTACAGGGGGTGCAACAGTAGGGTAAGTGTTGGATAGTGCAGGGGAAAAAATTACTATTCTAACTCCAGGGGGTGCAACTGTAGGACAAGTGTTGGATATTGTAGGGGTAAAAATTACTATTCTAACTCCAGGGGGTGCAACAGTAGGGTAAGTGTTGGATAGTGTAAGGGTACTATGCGTTGTAATGGTATGCGTTGTTATGGTATGCGTTGTAATGACTGCCTTGTAATGACATGCGTTGTAGTGGTATGCGTTGTAGTGTCATGCGTTGTAATGGTTGCTTTGTAATGGCATGCGTTGTAATGGATGTTGCCTTGTAAAAGTTTGGTTGTAATGGTAGTGCGTTGTAAAAGTTGCGCTGTAAAGGTTGTTTCCCCTGAGGGACTGTCAGGCTCTGCGTTCTGGCCTCTTCGGGGCTGTGTTGCTGGATCTATAACCTCCCCGTCTGAACTGCCTCAGAGTCTGAAGTAGATTACACAGACTATTAAGTGTGTCCAACCGGGGATGGAAAGGTAGGGGACAGCAGGGAGGGAGACCTGAAACGACAAAGAACAACTGGTTTAGATACTTCTAGCCCTCCCACTTCTCTCTCACTCTCTTTACCTCACCGGTAGGAACAACAAAACCTCCCGCTCGTACCGGTAAAGAAAAATACGTGAGTGGTTCTGTAGTAGACTCTCAAGGAGGGGGTACCAGGCACTCCACCCAGCTGCAAGGATGACAAAGCACAAACACGTTTTCAGGAAAAAGACACTAACTCGAAGGGCTATTCTTACACTGGTATATCTGCTACACCTACCAAATGTGCACCATCTATAATCCTCAATGGGGGAGTTAATTCCTTCTGACTATACCCCGCTTGGAGTCTCCTACATAAGCAAAACATAAGAAACAAGTGCAGTACAATGGAAAGAAATAGCAATGTAACGAACAACAGAAAGGGAAAGGGATATTTCAAAAATCTGGTGTTAAGATCACACCAGACACTGGAAAACAACCACGTCCGTGGTTGTTAAGTCTTGGTCCCCTTGTGGGGCACACAATGTCTCGTACTGGTACTTTAGTTTTCTCCCACACTCGGAGAAACTCCTTAGTAATCCCCTCACTCGATAAACAAAGGTGTCCGGGTAATCCTTCCCCTCAGCCGAGAGAACAAAGATCGTAAAGGAACAATAGTTAGCGCCCTTGCGCTGAGTTATCCAAACGTCAAAGTATTTAGAAGCCGGGTAATGTGCACACACCCAGCTCTGTTGCTTCCCCTTCGCCGAAAGGAAAACCAAAGTACCATGAGAGTTACGCGTCCCTGCTTGAACTCCAACTTCTTGCTGGATTGTCAACAAAGTATAACTGGTGCGGGAAGAATCCGCTTTCTTACCGCCTCCTCGGTTTATCACCGACCGTTCTACAAAATGCATCCAGAATTATTGGCAACAGCTTCTTCCTCGCGGCTCATTTGATGACTCGTCGCGCACGGCCTGTGCGTACCTTGCGTGACAGCCCCTCGGCATGATAGGAGTTGTAGTTTGTTGTTATTCTGATACCGTGGAATCACGGATTACGAGTCCTCAAACACCCTGCCTGGCAGATCATGACAAGGACACTCAAGGTGGTCTTGCATAGCTTAATAAATCACATTTTAGGGTTGCTTCGTGCATGCACCCCATTGTGTGGTGCTAAAGTGAAGTAACCCATACATAAATATGACCCTAACTACTACTAGTAGGCTTGCAGCATTGATGCTTCTAACAAATTAAGAAAAGTAGCCTTTTAAGCATGTCTCAGGACTGCCATTACAGCTTGCATGTGCAGTTTATACTGCTATTTTGACCTGGTAAAATAACTTTTTTGCCAGATCTAAACCTACCTTTTTAATAGATATAAATCACCACTAGGGTAGGCCCTACACATCCCAGAAGGCAGGGTGTAGTGTATTTAAGAAGTAGGACATGTACTTTTAGTTTTACATGTCTTGGTAGTAAAAATCTCCTACAGTTGTATTTCGCTATTACCAGGTCAACCTCTCCCATAGGATAGCATTGGAGTTACCTAATTGCATTTATTAATCTGTAACTTCTATTTGGGAGCAGGATGACAGTTCGAGTTTGTGGTCTAAAAAATTGTAACTGACAGGTCTTTTTAATAGTGCGGACTGCTGACTAGTTGGACTAGGAGAGGCTCCTAAAGCACTGCCCTCATAGTGTTCGAAGGCTAACACCTTCACCTGGAGTTAAACAGCGCAAGAGTGGTTGTAGCAGCGTACTACATTTAGAAAGTTGAAATTGTTTTGCCCTGACCATTTGGCGCCTGATCCTAGGTCCCTTGACCAGGTGTTGCTGGCAGTTAGTCTTTGTGTATGGCTCCCATACAGTGAGACAAAGGAAAGTTAGGTGTTGGCAGGGTGGGCCAATTAATGAGGTGGAGGACCTGTCACCTACCACACTTGCACATCACAAAGGCTCTGCCTGAACACTCTCAGAAAGGGTTTGACACTACTCTATTGTGACCACGACAAGTTGGGGCTGCGACACAGATGAAGAGGATGCCTGATACCTCAGGGGTGTGGAAAGTCTAGAAGCTTCCTTTACGTCAAAGTGGACACCAGGTATAAATACAGGACCTCAAACCCCCAACTCTTCAGTAATTGTCTTGACCTCTGGACTCTGCCAGAAAGAAGGAATGCTGTGCTGCTGAAAGGACTGCTGATCTGCAGGACTGTTGCCCTGCTCTGCTGATCTCTTGCCCTCTCGCCTGGTTGAGAAAAACTGAGCCTGCATCAGTTGGACCCAGTACTCCAGAGTGAGTCTGAGGTTTAGTTGGCTGTACTACAGCCTCAGGGACAGAGGGCTCAAACAATATTGAACCCAGCACCTGTGATCTGCCATCTGTGAGCCCTACACTGCCTAGTGGTGTCCCCCAAGTACTGGAACCTTGAAAGTGGGTCTGAAGGGGAACTGCCAGACCGTCTGTGGATCCAGAAGAACTATGCTACATAGTTTAACTCGGAGCAGAACCAATGCATCAACACTGCTGTGTGGACTTTTGTGACGCAAGGGCTGCGCATAACAGCCAGCAGCCCCATCAGAACAACCACTGTGTAACACACACCAGGTGTTGGGTCAGAAAAGTCTTCCTCGCACCGTGAGAGATGTGTACCCCTGGCAATAGTGCCCAACTATATTGTTACCAGGATTCCTGTTGTTGATTTTTTGTCATTGGCAAACACGGATCATGTGTGCATCATAACATAGGCATATCTCCCGGAAGCTGACTAGTTGGACTAGGAGAGGCTCCCAAAGCATTGCCCTCATAGTGTTCAAAGGCTACCGCCTTCACCTGGAGTTAAACAGCGCAAGAGTGGTTGTAGCAGCTTTCTATCCATTCCTGCTTCTGTCTAAGAGGGATTAACCTTTTCTGAGAAGGAATATTCTCAACTTTTCTCTTGCTTGTCACTATATCCACAAGCATTAATTGCAAAATTCTATGAAGTTTATATAGGTATTTCAAGTATTTTGGTTTGTTAAGCAAAATGTCCAAATAAAAAAACAACAACAAAACAAAATTCCTACTATTGTGGTTTTATGTACTTCTTTGTTTATATCTCCAGAAAACCCTTTTCCTTGGAGTCCCTCTTGAAACCTTGGGTTTCCTCTCTATTTTAGATGCTAGGTTTCTTTTTCTTGTCTTTTGTAATTATAGAGTTGTGTGGAGGGCTAGAACATAAACAATTTCACTGTTTGGTGCAGGAAGTTTAATGCTCAGTTAGTTCCAGTTTCTTTTAAGATCATGTACCAGCCACCACCGAATTCGGGCACTCATGTGGGAAAGCCATGCTCCTCCTGGAGCACGGTGGGACCAAGGGACTCTACAGAGGTTCCTATGACAAGAGGCTCTTTGAGTTGTACGTTTGCCTCCTGAATCAAAGGAGCTGCTTGGCTCCCCGCCAAATGCCTTCGGGTAGCATCGTGTCCATTTCCTCCTCCCTCCTTGGCATCTTTCGTTGCTCTATTAGCGCCCCGCACCTAGAATTTCTCCAAGTCCTTCTCTCCTCCTCCTTGCTAGACAGCCCCTTGGCATTTTTCGTACATGTGTGCTGAATTCTCATATGGCTCTAATAGAAGTCTGGTTTTGATTTTGGTATCTCCTCTATGTACTTTACCCTTGTTGATTATTGATATTTCTGTTTCAGATTATGGAGCGATGACCTTCCGTAGAGGGATTTTAGGTAAGTCATCCTTCTCTCTACTTAGTGGTTTAAAGTCTGCCTTACATAACTCATCCCTCAGATGGGAAAATAGGTCATCAGGATATCGTTACCTTGATATCTACCCTGACAATGACGAACCTCAAACTAAAAATGCTGTAACAAGAGGTACAAGCAGAGTACTCTCTCAATGGTACCCCTATTGCTGCTCACCAGGTAAGAGGAGCATGATCGGTGTAAAGAATAAAGGGCCTACCCTCTAGATAGTATGTAATTACTCAATAGCCCACTTGATTGCTAAGCATTCCTTTTCTATAATAGGGATGTGCAATTCTCAGGAAAATAGTTTGCGACTAATAAAGAGGACACACATTCATCACCAGAGTCATTAAGTTGGGATATCACAGTACCAATTCCAATTTCTGATTCATCTGTCCGTAAAATAAAGGTTTGTGGAAGGAGTGAGGGGGTAACCTATAAGTTATCCACCCGTACCACCCCCAAACTAATGGACTTGTTAAGAGGCTCAACAAGATCCTGTAGGGCATTATCATTGGTCTCTGAGAGCCCTTGAAGTGGAAGTGGGACATCCTTTTGCCTGTTGTTTGCATACAGGGAGGCACTGCAGAATGGAGTTAAATTCAGCCCTTTTAAACTTATGTATGGGCACTCTATGAGAGGGCCTCTCAGCCTGATGAAGATGGGGTGGAGGCAATGTCCCAAGAAACCCACCCATGATGGGCACTCCGAACCCAAATGAAGGGCTTCTGGAAGAAAGCCAAAGAGAATCTGGTAGCCAACAGGGGATCATGAAATGGTGATATAATCAGAAGGCCACTCTGGTCAAGTTTCAGTCTGACCAAAACGTGTGGGTGATGGAGCCTGTGGAGCCCAGGGCCCTACAAGACTGATGGCCCGGGCAGTAGGAGGTGAAGAAACACAAGAGCGAGGTCTCCTGTAAGGTGGAACTCAAGACTCTGAGGAACCATTTAAGAGTTTTGCATGTCAATGGCATAAAACCCACTTCGAGAGGTCTAGTTAACCATGCTCTTGGTCATGGATGAAAGAGTGGGGTGGAAAGTGACCCTCTCCTTTCATGGAGCAGGTTGGCTCAGTGAGGGTGTTAATCTCTCTCCTATGCTGACCGGAGAGTAACAGAGAGACTACTGCCAGTTGCTGGGGCTGTGTGACTCTCTTGGCTCCCTTACCCCATAACTCACTACATGGAGCAACCATGATATTGATACTAGGGACAGCATGCCTATGAAACATAACATCTACAGGTTACCTGATAAGGTGAGAGCGAGAATAAAGGGCGAAGTCTCTAAAATGCTAGAATTAAGGATAATTAAGCCCTTGAATAGTCCGTGGTCCAGCCAAGTGATGTAGTCTTGTGGCTGCTCCTCCAGGTACCACTGCAGGACTTAGGTCCTGAGTGGATTGCTGGAGGCACAGTGTTGTCACCAATACTGACAGACACCCAATCCCCTGAGCTGATTAGCTTATAGATCGGTTTACAGCTGCCAAGTTCCTCAGCAAATTTGATTTAACGTTTGGGTCCTGGCAGAATGCCTTGACCAAGTGGGCTAAAGAGAGGTCTGCGTTCTCTACCTCAGAAGTACAGTTCCAGTTCCAGGTAATACTCTTTGGGTTGAAGAAAGTCTCTCCCACCTTCCAGAGGTTGATCAATCAGGTCCTGGCATGGTTGGAGAACTTAAGGTTGCCTACCTTGATGGCACTGAGGTCTTTTGTTCCAGCATTTATACCAAATCTGGGAAGTGCTTTAGGGCTCTGTAGAGGGTAGGCCTGGTACACTAAGTGTGAGGAGGAAAGGTGCAGCCCCTCCAACCCATGATCCAAACAATTCTGGCACGGGACCCCCCAAAAACCAGACAGAGGTGTAGGCCTTTCTAGGCCTCATCGGATGCTACAGGAAATGCATCAAGGAGGGTGGCCCTATTGCTACTTCCTTGGCACAACTGATGTCTAAAAGTAGGCCAGACTAGTGATCTGGACAAAGGCGTGCCAGAATGCTTTTTACATTCTGAAAAGGGCCATGTGTATAGCACCCTTTCTCTCCAGAGAGTTCATGGTGCAGACAGACGCTCAGAGCATGGCATAGGGGCCGTGCACTCACAGCTAAATAAAGAGAGCCTGGATCAAATTCCAGCCTTCATCAGTAGGAGGATACTTCCAAGGGTAGTGCAAAAGAAAGGGTAGCCTTTGAAGTGGGCTGGACATTGAAGAGGTTGAGATCATACCTGTTTGGTGGTCACTTATGGGGTCAGACAGACCTCTGACCCCTCTGTTGGCTACTGCAGATGAGGATTGAGAATCCCAAACAGTTGAGGTGACCCATCTCCCTACAGGGGGTTGTCTGATAGAATTTCAATGCTAAAAAGATCGTATAGACAGACTATTGTGTCAAAAATATTGAGGACCACAATATCAAGAAGATAAGTTCACATCGGTAAGTACAGATTTACTATTCCTAACTTCACATCTATGTGCTTTGAAAATATACATATCATCAAGGTACATATATGTAGAGTTTCATTTAGTAAAACTTTGCATACCCATAGAAACTTACCATCACCATATTTTTGTCCTCAAAATTCTTGACACTATATTCTATCCACACGACTTTTGGAAACGATATTCTGTCTGAATACCCTTTAGAGAATAGACCTTATGATAGGACACCATACTGGAAAAGATAACACCATTGCAGATAGTCTCTCCAAGTTTTTCTTCTTTAGTGATTACCCAACCCCTTTAGTCAAGGAGTTGGGTAATTCACCCCACTTTCAGCTGAAGAGACATGTGTTAGACCTGGCATCCTTAGTGTGGTTTTCCCCATAACGGTTTGCCTTCAACTCTCCTGTTTTACTGTCTTCGTTTTTGCTGGTTTTACAATTCTGCAAAAATATGGTAGAATGGGCCCATATCATATATATATATATATATATATATATATATATATATATATATATATATATTCACTGAAAAAACCATAGCTTTCACACCAGTTATAGTTAGGTTGAAATTTTACTCGCATAAAACCATTGAATTTCCCACGTTATAGTTAGTTGGACTCACTATAACTTGCGCGTGCAATGCACTGCTGATGACGTCACATATTACATCACTCATGACATGGTCAGTGACATCACTCATGACATCACTGATGACATATCAAATGACATCACTTCTGTGTGCCTTCAAAAATATAACCGCAAAGACAACAGTTGATGGACAGAATGCAGAACAATTTCATACATTCACCCCAGTACAGAGATCTGGGCCTAAATCCATCGTTTTTTTGCACTCCACACCACCCCAGTTTAGACATGGCCATATGCAAATCAGCCTTGAACCTGTGCCTCATGGGAAAAGTCCAGCCTGAACTGCCAAGCCATGTCTTTCCTGGACCGGAATCAAGCATCCTAGTACCGGTTTCTGGCTATCAGCCGTCTTCAGCCAGGATAGCTTGACTCCAGTGGCGTGGAGAGCATGGGACTCACGTCTGAGCATAACCATCCCACTCGGGGTGACAAATGCAAAAACAACAGTTGATGGACAGAATGCAGAACAATGTCAAACATTCACCCCAGTACAGAGATCTGGGCCTAAATCCATTGTTTTTTTGCACTCCACACCTAACATACCTATCATCAAGGTACAGATATGTAGAGTTACGTTTAGTCAAGCTTTGCATACCCACAGAAACTAACAAACGCAATATTTTTCTCCTCAAAATTCTTGATCCTATATTCTGTTCACACAATTTTTGAAAACGATATTCTGTCCAAACCCCCTTCAGGGAATAGACTTCATGGTACAACACAGTCCTGGAAAAGATCACACCAATGCTGATGGTCTCTCCAGGATTTTCTTATTTAGTGATGAGAACTCCCAAGGGGTTGGGTAGTTCACCTCACTTTCAGCTGAAGCGACATGTGTTAGACCTGGCATCCCTGGTGTGGTTTACCCCCTAACATTTTACCTTCAACTCTCCTGTTTTACTGACTTTCTTATTGCTAGTTTTAGAATTCTGCTCACTTTACCACTGCTAACCAGTGGGTAAAGGCTTGTCCTCTTAACCTTAAAACATGGTAGAATTGGCTCATACCCGAATGCATATTTAACTTGCTTGAATGCCTCAATTAAAGTGGTACTATCTGTTGCACTGACCGGTATAAAATTCCACTAGTGTGCCGGCGGCACAAAAGGGGGGTGGGGTGATGGAAGGAGCATCTGAACCAATCAAACACTCACACCCAGGCAACAGATCTGGGTTTAATCCACCCCGTTCTTTAGCCCACTCTGCCACCCCAGTTCAGACATGGCCATATGCAAATCAGTCTGACCCTGTGCCTCATGGGAATAGTCCAGCCCGAACTGCCAAGCCATGCCTTCCCTGGACCGGAAACAAGCTTCCGAGGACCGGTTTCTGGCATTACAGCTGTCTTCAGCCAGGCTTGCTTGAATCCAGTGGCAAAGTGAGCAAGGGACTCACGACTGAGCATACCCTGCCAACTTATGGCGAACAAAGCAGTACAAAAGGGGGTGGTGATGGAAGGAACTCTCACACCCAGTCAACGGATCTGGGTTTAATCCATCACCTGCAGCACTGATTGTGCCACCCACTTTAGTAACACTACTTTAAAAGCCTGTTAGACATATCTTAGGTCTGGCATTGCTTGCTGTGTGTGCAGTTTTAAACCGCAATTTGTACTTACCAAAAGAAACCTTTTGTCATGCCTAAACCCTCCTTTTTAATATATATATATGTCACCCATCCGGTTGGCACTTGACTGCCCAGAGTGCAGGTTGCAGTAAATTTAAAAAGTACGACATTTACTTTTATGTTTTACATGTCCTGGTAATAAAAAACCCATAAATATGTTTTTCACTACTGTAAAGTCTACCTCTCCAATCGGCCAACATTAGAGTTAACCTATTACCTCTAATAAGGGATAATTTACAAATGGGATCAAGTAATCAGTTCAGGTTAAGTGTCTATGGAATTGCACTGAAAATTCCTCTCTCATGGTGAGGTCGAATTTTCAATTACAATTTTGAAAATGCCTCTTTTAGAAAGTTGGTATTTTCCTGCCCTATCAATTTAGTGCTAGTAGCCTGTTTCTGATTCACATTTGTTCTTTGTGTATTCACCCTAGACAGCCATGCAGAATCAAGAGCTTTGGTGTGCCTGGATGGGCCACCATTGGCAGAATGGGAGGGCAGAGCTGGACACACCCCACTTACACTAAACTAGGCTTGCCTCCACACAAAGCAATGCATACCCCCCTGTAGTTAGTTTGGAGCTAGGGTAGGGAAGGCAGGACATCTGTGCAGTTCAGGCACATCTTTAGAAACTCCTTCCACTTCATAGGAAGGTCAAGGTATAAATATTGGTTATCAGAGACCAACTCTTCAGTAAACTTGTGGACGGCTGTGCAACTAAAAGGACTGCCACTATGCTAGATTGCTGCTCAGGACTACTGCCCTACTGCGCTAAGCTGCTGTTTGCTGCCCTCTTGCCTAGGTGGGAAATACTAAACCTGAATCTGTTGAACCCAGGACCCCATAGTGACTCCTAAGGTAAGTTGGCTGGCATACTAACTAGAGCCACGAGGACAGAAGGCTACAACAACCTTGACCCCAGCACCCGGACTCTGCCATCTGTGAACCCTATCCTGCTAAGTGGTACAACGTCAGTCCTGGACCCTTGGAAATGCGCCTAAAGGTGCTGCACCAGCGCATCTGTGGGTCCCGTAGACCCAAATACATCTCTCTGTTGCGCAGCGTATCCTCAAACAGAACTGACACACCTCTTCTGTTGCAAGGATTCTCCTAGCGCATGGACTCCACATCAACCTCACAGCCCACAAAGAAATAGAAGCAGCATTATTCCTCCACAACGCAGGCCCTCGCATCGCAGCTTCATGAACAACACAAGTTCTCGCATCACAGCTTTGCATTGCCTAGACTGCACAATGCATCCTCTTTGCTGGACTTCGCATCGTAAGCGCTCTACGATGGGATCCTTGATGATAACGCATACCTCCCACTGTAGCCTTGCAACTTCTTATACCTGATGCATCGTCTCAGCTGCTTCATGCGTCATCAATAAGGATTTCAGATACTCTTGCTCAGCCGGCCTAACTGGGTCCTAGTAGCCAGCCGGCGCTCCATTGTGGTCAACCTGAATTGTTGCACCCCGCCATCAGTCGACTTCTGATAGCTGGTGGAACATGAGCTCCCGTTGGACCCATACGGACTCTAACTCAAGCCTGACAGTTCTTTGCCAAGCTACCAGAGGTTAAGCACAGGTTAATTTGGGATTTAGATTTTGCCTTACCCTGACAAGGACTGTGGTTGCTACTTGAGTAGGGTTTCATCACCTCAGCCAGTAAACCAACTCCTTACACTATCTGAGTAGAATTACATACCTCAGCCTAAGATCTTTCTTTCACTAAGCCTAGGCCATTGTTTCTACTCTGGAAGCAGTTTCACACCTCATTAAGGGCAGCCATGGAAAGGTTAATGCTAATTAACCTTCTGGAGGTTCAGGCAGACAAAGTCTGACTTTTTAAAAGTTACTTTTCCTAAATTAAAGGAATTCATTTCTGTTGCTTACCACAAAACAGAGTTAACAGAAACTGTATTTTCACGTAAGAGCTGCTACAGCTCTTTAGAGTGAAAATATCTTTTGGGGGCTAGTCTCTGTAAAAAAGATGTGAACACCAAATTCTTGCATTCAATTCTTTTAAATATTAGGCACCCTACCTTGTGGACTACAAGGCCTGCTATGGGTGACGTTTTATATATAATGAAGTAGGGTGCATGCCTGTTAAAATGGGTTATATTGGTAGATTCCCCTGCATATGTAAACATTGCAGCAGCCAAGATACACAGATAGGCAAGAAGCCAGTCATGTTTTCTTTGTCAGCCTAGTAGATGGCACAACTAATGCTGCAGCCCACGGGTGGCATTTAACTTGCTATGCCATTGATGTGTTTTCTTGCATCATAAACATTGGGGCAGATTCATGAGGCCGTTGCGCCTCTTTGCATCTCAATTGCGACACTTTATTTGACGCAACTGCGGCGCAAACAATGCACCCTATTTACAACGTGGCGCATCTAGGAGATGCGTCACGTTGTAAAGCACTGCGCCATAAGGAGGCGTTACTGCGCAGGGGGGGCGTTCCTGCGCAGGAACGCCTCCTGAAAGTGGCTGAGTGAAATCTATGAGATTTCACTCAGTCACTTTCAGGGCAATGCTGCGTCAAAACACTGCTCCTGCTTGAAGCAGGCGTAGGTCTTGACGCAGCATTGTGCACATGGTGTACCCCCGAGCCTTGCTGGAGCTGCGTCGCGCTTGCGACGCAACTCCAGCAATGCGCCATATTTCCGGCACAGATGCGTCATGCATCTGTGCCGTTTTTGCACCATGGTGCGCCGCATTATAAATGCGGCGCACCATGGGTGGCGGAACTGTGGCGCACGTTAACTGGCGCATCCCTGGGGATGCGCCAGTTAACATAAATCTGCCCCTATGTCCTTACCGGAAAGGTGAATATTCAAAGAGTGGATTACCCAATTTTTCCATTGTTGAGTGGTCAGAGCACACACACTGGAGAGGAGTCTGCACAGCAGTGCCCCAGTGAGGACAGTTAAAAAAGCAACAGCATCAGTACACAAACAATGGGGCGGACCATGCAAAAAAGTAGACTGGAGAGATTTTCAATTGAAACTCATTAAATTGAAACTAAATAAAATCTGCAGGAACAGAGAGAACAGTGGAGGAAGTGAAAGATGTGGAATAAGGTTTGGTTTGGACCTGCAAGATGAAAAAAGAGCACTGTGCCACTGTGTACAGTATCCAGATAGGACAGCACATTAAGCTTTGCTGCATGATATCTTGTTAGAGGTGGTGGCTGCTATGGAACGGGGCGGTGGGTGGTGGTTGGTGGTTGGGGGGAGGATAAAAAAATAAAAAGATCACTTACCTGATTACAGCTGCAGCTACCCCTGTATTCTCTACCCTTCCCAGCTCCTGGCAGCTGACAGCCTCCCTACGCCAATTACGGCGCTGTTGTCACCAGCATGACAGCAGTGCGTTGTTTGGTCTGAGTGGCCAGTTTGGCCACTCAGACAGTGCCTGGAAGCCTTGGGACTGTTCCCCACCCAGCTGTGCAACATAGCCAGGTGGCGAAATGCTTAGTGGGCATGACTGCCTTGCCCAATACGGCCAGTCAAACTGTCCTGCTCATTTATGGTTACCCACCACCCCTCCTCCCTATGACCCCAGCCCTGCCCTAATCTGTCCCATAACCTGTGTGAAAAATAAAATTATAATAACGTTGTATTATTATCATTTTATTTTTCCTTATTCCAGTGCTCTGAGAGCAGTGATATGATGCTCATTCGCCTTAATGTAGTAGCTGCCACTGCTTGTTAGGTTAGTGTTCCTCCTGTGGAGATCAACAAAAGCATGATGGGAGAATCAATCTCAGCCAATGGTATTCATTCACGGCTTCAAGCCAGTCCAATGATTTTTTCGCACCAGGCCACATCAGACAACCAACCAAATATATAGTGGTAGCTGCGGCCACTCATTGGGGCAAAGGGGCATCAACGCCAATCCTGCCAGCGCCGCAAAGGTGAAAAATAAAATGTTGATAAGTTCAATTTAGTACCATTTTATTTTTCCCTTTCCGCATAATGAGTCATTGTTTAGGGGTGGGGCCACTGCTGCTGACTGGGAGCAAGGGAGTGGTGCTCACTCCAACAGTTTACACTGTGCATGTCACTTTGGCTGGCTTTTGTGCGATGGCCCACCAGACAAGTTGCCTCTTTCTTCTACTTTCTGACCTTTTTTTTCCTTCTGTCCACTTTTTGCATCAGTCTGCCAATTTCTGGCCATTATTTTGCCTCTTTCTGCTTTTTTCTGCCCATTATTTATCCTCTTTCAGCTCGTTTCTGACCTTCATTTTTCCTCTTTCAGCTGGTTTCCGACCATCATTTTCTCACTTTCTGCTCATTTCTGTTCTTTATTTTTCCTCTTTCTGGTCGTCTCTGTCCTGGATCCTCTGCAGTGACGTCACATACACAGGGCCCATATACCCCTAGGGTTACTGTTCTGCGCCATACAAATGCTCATTGATTTACCCTGTGTGATTACACCCATCCACCACCCA
Organism: Lissotriton vulgaris; assembly: GCF_964263255.1. Classification (NCBI taxonomy): domain Eukaryota; kingdom Metazoa; phylum Chordata; class Amphibia; order Caudata; family Salamandridae; genus Lissotriton; species Lissotriton vulgaris. Next base: position 246,531,203 of record NC_141688.1, on the reverse strand, counting down.
TTTACTGCTCCACCGCTCTTGGGGGTTGTCCGCCCGCTGCTGTGTATCGACCTGGGCCTCCTCCAGTAGGAACAGTCGAGCCCTAACTGCTAGACCTGGTTCCCTCTAAATGGAAAAATAAGCTGTAGCGGTCTGCACTTCACTAGTTCAAATAAGGCAGAGGCTAGCTTCTCTTCAATCTTTCTTTTAAAGTTGATTAAAAAAAAGTACTGTTGAAGTTAGTAATTGTGGTATTTCATGATAAGAATTGCACTTCTCTAGGTCTGTGATAGAGTGAGCCTCAAGTCATGCATTCATGATGAGGTCTAATCCTTCTTAGGATGCTCTAAAGAGTTCCAGTGAGGTGTGTAATATCACAATGGGGAGACTTCTTGGAAACTGTCATTCCCACTGAAAGACATGGCTGCCAAGTGATTTGGCAGAAGCCTCAGCTACATCCAGCATTTTAAGTAACAACATTCCCCACTCTGGGGCTTATAAGCCTACACCTATCATTAGAAACCACAAGTTCAATAATAGAAAGTACTGTTGACTGAAAGTACTTGACAAAATGATGGTGTCACGGGGGGCAACATGGCAGATAAGAAACGGTGTAAACACACATAGATGCACACTGTTGGATGATGAATTTATTTTCTGAAAGCAAAAACAAAGAGTCACAGATGAAGTGCCACAGCAGCTGAGAGTGACAGTGACAGAGAAAAGGGCAAAAGAAGTGCCTTAGAGGCAGTTCTTTATGTTTTTTAGGCCGTCGTGAACAAAAATGTACTTTTGCATTTCTTTCTTTATGAAATCTGCACATTTTCTGTTCAATATCCTAGATTCGCCTTTTAAATCTGTTAGTTTGGGGGAGATCCAGGGAAGATTTCAAACAGGAGAAGAGCATGAGATTTTTGTTGTGTTTTGGGAGCTTTTTGTGAGCTCTCCCTTGATCCGTGGGGAAGCTCTCTCTTATTGAGAGGTCTTAGCATGTGACTGACTCTTCTGTGGCCCCAACAGCTCTCAGGCATTTGTCATGATATGAAATTTCCCAGTTTTCCCATATTCTCCTCGGAGCTCTCATTGTCAGGATCTCGATTATGATGTATTCTCTGGAAAAGAAAGTTACTCGAGTGATGCCTTCTAAATTATTGATCCTTTAGGAGACAATATTGCCTTCCAAAGATAAATGTCTTTCTGCTTTGGATAGTAGAATAGATTTCCCTTCACATTGCTACACTTGGGATCTGCGGTTCTCTCGTAGGGGACTTCCATGTATAATCATAACATTGAATAGTCCCGCCCTTCGGCAGGGACCCCAGAGCACTTTGGGCCTCATTTATGAAGCCTTGCGTCAGTTTTGCACTTCCGATGCATCACTTTTTATGACGCATTGGCGGCGTAAAACATGTCTCCTGTTGCGCACTATTTACAAAGTGACGCATCTAAGCACATGCGTCACTTTGTAAACCCCTGCGCTACATTACACCTGCGTCAGGTATAATGTATGCAGGGAGGGCGTTCCCACGCAAAAAGCCTTGTGGAAGTGACGCAGTGAAATCTATGAGATTTCACTGCGTCACTTCTCGAACGCCGTTGCGTCAAAATCTTGCGCCTGACTCACAGCAGGCGTAAGACTGACGCAGGCCCTTTCACATGGGGCTTGCCCCATGTGAAAGGACGTATTGCTGGAGTTGCGTCACTTTTGTGACACACTCCAGCAATGCGCCACTTTTGCGCTTACAGATACATCAGAAATACGGACGTATCTGTAACTCTTTGCAACATGACGCGTCATACATTAAATATGATGCATCAGGTATGTCGCAAGGAGTACGCACTGAGAAGTGACGCATCGCTGCTTTCACGCAGCGATGCGCCATTTCTCATAAATGAGGCCCTCGATCTTTATCTTTCTTTATTGACTTTTCAAGGCCTTCTCGAAGAAAGGCGAACTTCAGCACTTAAGAAGGTATATTGAATAAAGTGCACTGGGGTCCCGCAGATAGACAGGACTATTCAAAGATTATGAATATCATGGAAATACCCCTACGAGAGAACTGGAGTTGCCAGTAAGAAATACCATATTTACTACAGTTCTCATAGAAAGTCAGTATATCAATAAAAGAATATTCCCCTTAAATAGCCAATTACGTTTTGAATATCCAAGCTATCTTGTTTAACATTCCCTTTATAGGGAAAGGTGTCAAAAATAGAATCTATATTGGTAAAAGGGAAATAGTTGGTCTCCAAGCTTCCCTTCTATGTATGGAATATTGTTTTATCCTCAATATCTTCTTTATCCTTTTCGTTCCTTTAAACAGCAACTCTACCTTCCTCATCTGAGTTAACCCCCCATAGTGATAACTATGCAGGTCGACAGAGCCCGGGCTGCCCGCTTTGCTTTTAAAAAGACTGTAAGCTAATTTCATGTTGGAATTTCTCTCCTGTTCAACGATTATGGTCGTCTTAACTTTAAATATCATAAAATTTGGGGAAATTAACGTAACAACTTGGGTTCAACCTCGCGCGCCATTTCCCCACAAGCCGAACCACGCTTGCCTTAATAACACATATGCTTTAAAAATGCATATGCGTGGTTAAGTCAATGCGGGGTCTAGATGCAGAGTGGATGGCCAGCACAGGAAGAGGAAGGAACAGGAGAGGATGTGCTGAGGGAAGTGGGGCTGGGGCCTTGTCTTGGCCGCGTGGGGGCAGTTTTTAGGGCTTGGGATTTCAGGCTTGTTTATAGAGAAATTTAGGACTTGGCGCAGGGGGGGGGGACTGGGTTGGGGTACTTTACAGGTGTTCGAGACAGTTCTCAGGTCTCATTCAGGGTCATTTTTAGGGTGTGTGGTTTGTAGGGCTCAGGGCGGGGCAGGGCAATGGACAGTTGTCAGGGCTGGGGCAATTTCAGGCCCTAGGGCGGGTGGGCTGGGTCAGGGGTACTTTACTAGTGTAGGGGACAGTTTTTAGGGCTCAGGGAAGGGGGCTGGGATCAAGGTAGTTTTTTGGGCATGGGGTTCATTTTTAGGGCTCAGGGCAAGGAAGGGCAAAAGATACCGCTATTAGCGCTGGGGGCACACGTCCCTTTACTATTCATGTTTTTACCATTACATTTCATGGTAAAGGCATGCATTTTTCAGGCATGCGTCGTCCAGGTATGCGTTGTTCAGGCATGCGTTGTTCCATCATACAACCTTAAATTCGTATCGCAAGACAAAACCTACACTATTATCTAATGTAATCATTAAACTATGGTTGGAAAAAAATCAAATTCCACTTTTGAAGCCTTGTGGAACTCTGCATTTCATAAAGTTTGCAAACATTGTCTACTACTTAAAATTGTAGCTGCAGATGATGTTCGCACAGGTAAACGAAACATTTTGCAATAAAAAAATTATTTGTAAAATTTCAAGGACAGAGTTTCCAAGTATAAAATGTCTTTTGCCTAGGCATGTTCCCCTCAAACTTATTTTTAGCATTAGTTTTCACTTAACAGTTGTACTAACATATAAAAAGCATGAAAACAGTCTATTAAGATTGCAAAGAATTATACCTCGATCTGCCTACCTAAACATTTATTGAATATTTGTACTTAATGACAATACTTAGCAACATATGACATTTAAAAAAACCTCTTACAGTTGCTTAAAAATATTGTTGAAATGGACCTGATTAGCAAACATTGTAGTAAGTGTGGCTACTTTGGATTCATTCACATAGAATAAATTAGTATACGTGTTTCAGCATATCAGTGCCTTTAATCCACTTTTCGAAATGACGACTGCATGTCATCACTGTCACTAATTGTAAGAAACTGGACTGTTAGTTATAGTTGGGGAAAGCCTCACTTAAATAATAAGCACAATCCTTGTGGTGAATGACAAATGTCACATAATAAACCTGTACTTTAACCTCTGGTAACCTGGCACAAAAGCTGTTAGGCTTAATTTGAGGGCATGTATGAAGTATTTATGCAGCACTCAAACAGTAATAAAGTGAAAACATACCACAAAGAAAATCCCAAACTAATTAAGAAAAAGAGTAAAATGTAACAAATAAACTGATGCCAAAAACACAACAATCCAATTAGTAGAACCAGTGACATGATATTTTAAAGTATTAGGTGAAAATAGCCCCAAAAAGCACAAAGCGCCACTTGCAGTTATGTGGTCACACTGCACCAGAAGGAAGTTCAAGTTCACAGCAACCGTACTGGAGCACAGGTCAAATTCAGGGACCAGGTTCATCCTGCTAAAGAGTTACCTTCTCAAGTTTGTGTCAATAGCTGCTATTCGCATTAATGAGAACCGCGTGGAGTTCGTTGATCAGGGCTTGCTGGAGTCTCACATTAGTGGCCTTCATGGACAGTTGCTGTAGGCATGAAGAGCAGGTCTCGCTAGAGCTTAACAATGGAGGTTGTCGCGAACAGTTGTTGTCAGAGAAAGGAACAGATCCCACTGGCAGTTGACTTTTAGCACAAAAGGTCACTTACATTTGTGAGAATGTCAAAACATTTGTATCTTCATCTTTTCCTCAGGAGGAGTACACTCATGCCTGCCAAGGGTCCAGGGACGGCACCTCCTGGGGTTAAGTGCTCACTCCAGTAGAGGTCAACAGGAGGGCTCAGTCAGTTACAGGCAGTTCTAGTTAGTGCTGGTCAGCTGGGTAGGAAGGCCTCTGGAAGCTTTTTGTATCCCTGTAGCTCAAACAGATGGCTAGCCATCTGACCCATGGAGTCATTTCCGCTGAACCTGAGTTCAATGCAAGCATGTTCAATTTTCCTTCTTCTGACAGCAGAGCAGCTCTTCTTCTGAATCTTCCACAGGTCCAGGAGTGTTCTGAAGAGATTTTGTGAAGGTGCTACCTTTATTCCTGCTGCCAACCTTTCTGTGGGGAATACCCTGGCCTATACCCAAAACTGATTCTGGTCAGTTCTTCCCCTTCCACTTGCCTTAGCTCCAAACTGTTTAGGATGGCAAAGGAAAGGGCAGGCCTGATGTCAGTTTCCTATGAGTGTGCTGAAGGCAGGTCCAACTAAAGTGTAAACAGGGAAGGGCATGAATACTCCCTAGCCATCCTGTGAGGAAGACCCTCTCGCTCCACAACTAGGCTTCCTTTGTCTCCATTTATGGAAGGAATACACAAACAGGAGATACAATCACGCAACCATGGACACTGGCAGAAATCCAGTTTGGTTTATAGAGAAAAATGCCAACTTTCTAGAATTTGCATTTTCAGAATAGTAACTGAATGAACCACATGTTTCTATAAACTTTAATTAGACAATTTGAGCTTAACATTGTCATGATTAGGTATGTGAGAGAGTCATCCTTTTTCTCTGGTCATCCCCATTTTTTTATTGAAATTGGTGGTTCCTGACTCTGATTGTGCACGGGGCTGTGCTAACCAGGCCCAGGGCAAGTGCTCTGTATATGGTAGGGCAGGTAGGTTTAGAAGCTCAGCAGATTAATGCACTCAAGTGGGCACTGCTGTGTTTCATGCTGTAATTTTAAAGGCAGTCCTGTTTTGCAGACTGCTTTTAAAATTAAATATATGCAAATACGACTTTGGAATTAAAGGTAAGTCAAAAGTCCTGAACTACCTATTTTTTATATATAAGTCACCCCTACGTGCGCAGGGATGGGGTGCTTTGTAGGGACATTTTAAAATATGTTTTATATGCCTTGGTGAGGGAAAAAATGTTTTCACCATTGTAGAACATTGGCTCCATAGGCTAACATGAAAATAAGTCGATAAAGTATGCCTATTGACAGGAGTGAGCTAAATATAATTCAAAGAGTTAAGAAAATAGTTATGACAAATCATACAACTACTAATGTTAGATTTATCATAACTATTACAGAAAATAAGGTATAGCTTTTCTGATTAACTAAAGTCCAGCCTTCTAGAAGCATCTCCTTATTGAGCAGACTTTGATAGGCTGAGCCAAACTGGTGTGATGAGGTGTGAAGTGGCCTGCGTAGAGGCAATGGTCAGAGGAGATCGGCTACTGCAGAGTAAGAGGAAGGATGGGGGTGGAGTAGCCAAACTGGTCCTCAAACAGGGAATGAGTAAGGACAGGGCATAGGAGCACCCCTACATCCTACATCCTAGGCCAGACAGGAGCCCCTGTAATTGAATTAGCAGAGAAGCTGGAAGGGGAGTGTTAGGGAAACCTAGCCACTTGAGTGGGTTGACCTAGCCAGATCTTAAGCTCTAGGAGAGAGTTTCTCCATTTTGGGTTATATAGTACAGTTTTTTCCTTGGACAACATAGGCCACACATTGGAGGATGTGGTCATACATGAGGGTGACATGCCGCACCACATTGGTCAAAGGTGCCCCCCTGCTTATCACCCAAGCACACTGGATAAATATGGGAGAGCTGCCCATTAAGTCAGATGTCTGCCTGAAACTACATAAAGAAGGACTGCCCTGCTGGAACTTTGGCCTGCACCAAGAGAACTGCACTCTGAAGGACTGCACCTGCTGCATACTCTGGTACTGCAGCCCTAAAGAACTTTAGCTTGCTTTGAAAAGTGAAGGAGTGGACTCCCTGAAAGCAACAGGTAAATTCAGCTCCAACTGCACCTTCACCAGCAGGAAGAAACCAGCTGACCACCTTCAGCTGGCCTTTAAAGGATTTGACCAGGTGCATTGTGGGAGACATAGTCCCAACATTCCAAGGAGCAACTAAAAGGTTCTGGAACCTTGCGTTGGTATTGTGGACAGTTTGGAATCCTACAGGAACCCTCTGAAAGAAGTTTCAGATGTTTGGAGAGCTTTGAAGAATTTCTGGAAAATGCATCATAAGTACACTGACCTGACGTTGAGAGTCAAGCTACCCTCGCCAAACCGCAAACCAGCCTGGGTTTCAGGTTCATTACAGTGAAAACTCCGGATCACGAGAATTTCAGATTTCACTGAGTTCTCACTCTGCACCAAGCCACTATTATTGACAGAAAACCTAGACCGACGAGGTGCCTCGCTTACTGTTGAGAGAAAAAGCTCCAGAAAATCAACTGAGTTCGAAAGGTAAAAATTGAACCGGGCCTACTGTTTAGTGTATACGGCTGGCGCTCCCTCGCGACTGGCCTCATAGTTTGCCTTTTTCCTGGTCAGGTGCGATCAGATGTCCCAAGTTGACGCTTTTAGTTTTTATTCACTATTAAGTACTACATTTTTAAAATTGCATATCCCCGGTTCCCTACATGGTATGGAAGTATGATGAGTTGATGGTGTTCACTTGAGAGGTCATGTTGAGTATGCTGTAGATGACAATGTAGAGGTTCTTGGCTAGGTGATAAGGGTAGGTCCTGGTCCAATCTCTGTTTCCATCAGATGGAGTCACGCAGTGAAGTTATCTTCCCAAAGATCACAACTTTGGTCTTGTCTGTATTCAGGGCAGACTGTTGAGCCCAAGCTATCAACATTTGGCGCAACGCAACTCAGCAAGCTGTGCTGTTTCAAATGAACAGAGCAAGAATGTGCCATATTTACTAAGATATGATTCAAAGGCCTAGCGCCAATGCAGGTAACCTTGAACCGAGGTGCAAGGGTGCCTGCTTTATGAGCTGGATATTTTATGTGCAGGAAGGGTCTCCTTCTTGCACAAATAAAATCCTAAGAGGCATTTTCTTCCTTCTATCTGTGCTGCAGAATGCAATGCGCTTGGAAAGAGGAAATAACAAAGAGGAATATGCATATTTCCTCTCATTACACCGTTGTTGGGATGGCGCAGCTTTTGACATTCCCAAGTTTACTATTCTTAGTAAATCTTAGAATGTGCCAAAATCCACGGGTGAATGCATGGGAATGTGCACATTCCACCCAGTGAATGGCTTACCAGTGCAGAGTAACGCAGGGCAGTGTTTGATTTACCACTCTCTGTCGGGTCATCCTCTAATTTTTGCCTTCCCCCTCCTATTCTCTGAACCTGTTTTTAGGACTCTACACACTTTACCACTGCTAACCAGTGCGAAAGTGCTTTTGCTCTCTCTTCTTAACATGGTAAAAGTGGCTCCCACCCAGTTGGTTCATTTAATTTACTTGGAAGCCCCTAGTAAAGTGATACGGCATGTACCCAGAGCCTGTAAATTAAATGCTACTAGTGGGCCTGCTGCACTCATTCTGCCACTCACTTAAGTAGCCTTTTAAACATGTCTTAGGGCTGCCATAGCCACCTGTGTGTGTAGGTTCAAGCTGTCATTTAAACCTGGCAAAATAAACTTTTTGTCGGGTTGAAACCTTCCTTTTTAACACATATAAATGATCCCTAAGGTAGGCACTAAACAGCCCAAAGGGCAGAGTGTAGTGTATTTAAAACATGTACTTTTAACTTTTACATGTCTTGTTAGTGAAAAAGTCTTGCATCCATTTTTCAGTACTGCATGGCCTGCCTCTCCCATAGTACAATATTGTATTAACTTATTACATTTAATAAGAGACAGCTGAGAATTGAGAGCAGCAAGGAATGTTGAGTTTGGTGTCTGAATCATTATAATTTAAAACCCTCTTTAATGGTAAATTTGAATTTAAAATCAAAATTCTTAAAATGGCATTTTAGAAGTTGCCATTTTCTTGTACCAACTATTTGGTGCCAGCAGGCTCTATCCTGGGTCACATGGCTAGTTGTAGCTGGCATTTGGTTGTTTATTGCTCCCAGACAGTGAGACAAAGACGAATAGTAACTGGTAGAATGGGCTGACACTGATCTGATGACAGGGCCTGTCACCTGCCACACTTGCACATCACAAAGGCTCTGCCCCAGCACATTCACAAAGGGCTTGACACTAGTCTCTTGTGTACCCAGGCAGGCTGGGGCCAGGGCAGGGAGGCAAGAAAGTCTAAGAACCTCTAGAATCCTCACCTGCTTCAAAGTGGGCACCAGATATAAATAGCATAATATACTAGTTTAAATAGTGAACCCTCGGATCCAACCTTTCAGTACACCGCTACCTGTGGATGACTCAGTAGGACTGATGTATGAATTTCCTCTCAGCCATTTTAGAACCACCTCTGCGTGACACATCCCAGAAGCAGGATCTTGTATCACAGTCTACAGCTTCCTCTGAACCTCTGCTGCACTACGCATCCTCAAAGCAGGCCTGCACATCACAAGTCCATTGACAGCTGACTTGACGACTTAGGACTTCGCATTGCAGCTCTGCCCATCGGTGAAAGGCACATCTTCTATGCCGGACTTCACATAGCTAGCCCCTCATTGATGGTGTCCTGGATGATGACGCAGGACGCTGCATAGCAGCCCATTGCTCCTCAGAACTGTTGCTGCGCGATGCATCCTCAATGTGGAGAGGAGTTGGCCTAACGGCTATGACTGCCGCCCTCGAACCCGGGGAACTGGGTTCGAGTCTCTGCAATGGCAGCTAAACATCCTGTGATTCTTGGCAAATCACGTAATCACCCTGTGCCTAACAAAAGTTAATCTGTCCTCATGTAAAGCAGCTGGTGTTATGTATGGCGCTCTGATACCCAATTTGAGTCAAGTTCACGCTATATAAAACTCTGTAAAAAAAAAAAGCGGGATCTCGCCACCTTCTGAGGTATTTGTTGAGGCATCTGTTGATGATTTTCACTCAAACCATGGCCAGGAATGGTAGCAGGGAAATCAGCCTGTAGCTGGTGGGTATTGAAGGGTCCGTGGAGGGTTAGCAATGGGAGGACAGTTGTATGTTTCCAAGCATCTGGGAAGGTTAGGAAAGAGGTGAAGGCATTCGGAATGGAGGTGATCATGGCGCTGGTGGGTTGCAGTCCTCTGGAGTAGGCGTGGAGGGAGCAGGGGTTTGGTGGGGCCCCTGAGTGGATGGACTTCATGGTGACTGTAGTTTTCTGGGGTTTTGATAGGCCATGTGGTTAGCATTGGTTCTTTGGTTCAGGAAGCATTTGGCTAGGTCGGCCAGGTCAGGTTGTGGGTTAAAGTAGCTGTAAATGACATTGTTTTTGTTGCTGGAGAATCGAGAGAGATTGTTGCGGAGGTCATGCGAGGGGGTGATCGAGATGAAGTTGGCCACTTTTGAGGTGAAATCCTTCGCAATAGAAAATATTTATTTGCCTCTGTTGGTCCTGGGATAGATTTGGTCTGCCAGGGTGGCGTCTATGGTGGTCCGGATCTTTTGGTGGTAGTGTCTGAGGGTGTATATGTACGTGCTCCTGTCAAAATTGTTCTGGTTTACTCTCCATTTGCGTTCCCATTGTTAGCAGTAGCATTTCATCAGCAGCTGGCTTACGGTCTAGATCTTGTTATGTTGCCGTGTTTGAGGGCACCATCAAATCGGCGCAGGAAGTGATCCAAATGTTGTAGTTCTTGATGGCTTTAAAGAAGCTATTGCTGTGTTGTGTTCTGGTCAGTGGGTATTGCGAGTGGTGTTCCAGCCCTTGTAAGTGATGCTGTTCTAGTTTCTGTGGGCTGGTCTGGCGGTGGTGCATGCGCATTGGACTGGGACAAGGATGCTAAACTTGATGTGCTGTTGCTCAGTGTACCATAATCCTAGTGCAAAAGAGCCTGCCAGTAGCACATTTTAATAGTCTAACCTTTTCAAAATACTAAAGGACTTGAAGACTCATTCATATTTATTCTTTTGTAGGCTGTGGTATCCCTGGTTATCCTTAGTTCCCCAATCTTACTAAACTTGCATCTTTGTATTTATTCAGTGGCCATTGTGAACTGGTATACAACTCCCAACTCAACTTCACAGGCAAGCAATGAATTGATAGATGATGCATCCTTACATAAGAATTATTTTAATCAACTACCAGTAAGTCATCCAACTCATAATCATTATGCAAAGTAAGGGCCCAGATGCACAAAATGTTTTAATGGTAGCAATGCCTAGGATTAACTACATTTGTGGATATGTGACTGCTAGAAAGTCGTTTCCTTTGTTCTAAAAGATGGGATTTAAAATGGTTTATGAATCGTTGTTTGGAAGGGACGTGTTGTAAGCATCCCTCCAAATATTGATTCAGTAATCATTGTAACCATGTCATGTGACCGGAATTAAAATCACAAACTATTAATAAATTACTGACTACCAATTTGGGGTGCTAAAGTCTCTGCAAAAAAGGAAATTATGTCATTTTAGAACCCTTGCCGTGAACAATGTGAGTACATCTTTCAGAGAGAGTAGACACTGGTCTAGGGGACCCCTGCAAACTATCACTGAAACTTTTCAAACAAGAATTCTTTTTTTTAAAAGCAGTTCTATTTCTTTTGCAGATAACCAAACACAGGAATGGTGGTTTCCTAACTCTTAAAGGACACCAGCCCTTTGACTGTGACCATCCAGAATGAGTGAGACCCTTTTGGCAATCACGTAACTGACCCTTGGCTCCTTACTGGATTTCTGCGTGCTGTCTACTGAGGATTCGTCTAGCGCCTCGCCGGACCCGCTTCGCGGGTCCCGCAGCGCGGGTCCCGCAGCGCTTGAGGACATTGGCAACCGCTGACTGCTGACTGCTGGGAACACCGCAGAGGGGAGCGCGGGACAGGCGAGAGTGTCGGCGGGGCTGCGAGTATACAGGCAGGGACTCCAGTGTCCAGGAGTCCCTGCGTGCCCAATCTGCAACACCTGGGCTGCTCTCCCCGCCGGCCACGCCCCCCGCTTGTGGAGTAAAAGCGGTTCCTGCCCACGGCCCACTGGGACCCTTTTGGCAATCACGTAACTGACCCTTGGCTCCTTACTGGATTTCTGCGTGCTGTCTACCGAGGATTCGTCTAGCGCCTCGCCGGACCCGCTTCGCGGGTCCCGCAGCGCTTGAGGACATTGGCAACCGCTGACTGCTGACTGCTGGGAACACCACAGAGGGGAGCGCTGGGCAGGCGAGAGTGTCGGCGGGGCTGCGAGTATACAGGCAGGGACTCCAGTGTCCAGGAGTCCCTGCGCGCCCAATCTGCAACACCTGGGCTGCTCTCCCCGCCGGCCACGCCCCTCGCTTGTGGAGTAAATGCGGTTCCTGCCCACGGCCCACTGGGACCCTTTTGGCAATCACGTAACTGACCCTTGGCTCCTTACTGGATTTCTGCGTGCTGTCTACCGAGGATTCGTCTAGCGCCTCGACGGACCCGCTTTGCGGGTCCTGCAGCGCTTGAGTACATTGGCAACCGCTGACTGCTGACTGCTGGGAACACCACAGAGGGGAGCACGGGGCAGGCGAGAGTGTCGGCGGGGCTGCGAGTATACAGGCAGGGACTCCAGTGTCCAGGAGTCCCTGCGCGCCCAATCTGCAACACCTGGGCTGCTCTCCCCGCTGGCCACGCCCCCCGCTTGTCGAGTAAAAGCGGTTCCTTCCCACGGCCCACTGGGACCCTTTTGGCAATCACGTAACTGACCCTTGGCTCCTTACTGGATTTCTGCGTGCTGTCTACCGAGGATTCGTCTAGCGCCTCGCCGGACCTGCTTCGCGGGTCCCGCAGCGCTTGAGGACATTGGCAACCGCTGACTGCTGACTGCTGGGAACACCACAGAGGGGAGCGCGGGGCAGGCGAGAGTGTCGGCGGGGCTGCGAGTATACAGGCATGGACTCCAGTGTCCAGGAGTCCCTGCGCGCCTAATCTGACAACACCTGGGCTGCTCTCCCCGCCGGCCACGCCCCCCGCTTGTGGAGTAAAAGCCGTTCCTGCCCACGGCCTACTGGGACCCTTTTGGCAATCTCGTAACTGACCCTTGGCTTCTTACTGGATTTCTGCGTGCTGTCTACCGAGGATTCGTCTAGCGCCTCGCCGGACCCGCTTCGCGGGTCCCGCAGCGCTTGAGGACATTGGCAACCGCTGACTGCTGACTGCTGGGAACACCACAGAGGGCAGCGCGGGGCAGGCGAGAGTGTCGGCGGGGCTGGGAGTATACAGGCAGGGACTCCAGTGTCCAGGAGTCCCTGCGCGCCCAATCTGCAACACCTGGGCTGCTCTCCCCGCCGGCCATGCCCCCCGCTTGTGGAGTAAAAGCGGTTCCTGCCCACGGCCCACTGGGACCCTTTTGGCAATCACGTAACTGACCCTTGGCTCCTTACTGGATTTCTGCGTGCTGTCTACCGAGGATTCGTCTAGCGCCTCGCCGGACCCGCTTCGCGGGTCCCGCAGCGCTTGAGGACATTGGCAACCGCTGACTGCTGACTGCTGGGAACACCACAGAGGGGAGCGCGGGGCAGGCGAGAGTGTTGGCGGGGCTGCGAGTATACAGGCAGGGACTCCAGTGTCCAGGAGTCCCTGCGCGCCCAATCTGCAACACCTGGGCTGCTCTCCCCGCTGGCCACGCCCCCCGCTTGTGGAGTAAAAGCGGTTCCTGCCCACGGCCCACTGGGACCCTTTTGGCAATCACGTATCTGACCCTTGGCTCCTAACTGGATTTCTGAGTGCTGTCTACCGAGGATTCGTCTAGCGCCTCGCCGGACCCGCTTCGCGGGTCCCGCAGCGCTTGAGGACATTGGCAACCGCTGACTGCTGACTGCTGGGAACACCACAGAGGGGAGCGCGGGGCAGGCGAGAGTGTCGGCGGGGCTGCGAGTATACAGGCAGTGACTCCAGTGTCCAGGAGTCCCTGAGCGCCCAATCTGCAACACCTGGGCTGCTCTCCCCGCCGGCCACGCCCACCCACCCAATAGCCTATGAGCCCGTTGTTTTTGTGTTTAAAGGTGTCCAGTGCTACCGCTTCGCGGGAGCGCGCCGGGAGAAGCCCGGGACAAGGGCGGGACTGTCTACGGCCGTCATAGGCCGGAGTAGGCTGGGCTGGGCCTACCCTCTTGCGTTAGATACCTGAACCTTGGTCTCATCATCTGATATAGCTACCCATAGCCCATTAGCCACCTCAAGCACAAATGCCTTCACCGGCAAGGGAGGGCACCCCCATGAAGCAGGGAGGGGCAAAAAATAGAACCCTAGACAACTACTTCCCCCGGGCTGCGGGAGATGGGGATAAGGAGAGCACTTTGATCAGGCTCAGGGCGGAGCAGAGACGCTCTATAGACAACCTGAAACATAGGCCCCTTGGCGAAAACTCTACCTCACTTAGCGAGGAGCCAACTTCTATAGATGATGTCCCCCTCCTGCTGAGGGATTGTACTAATATTACACCGGTCCCAAGCACGAGCTCAACCCCCGCCAAGAGCCCAAGCCCAAGTAGGGTGACCATTGACTTAATTTCCCAACCCCCTCCAGTCCCTAAAGCTAGGAAAGCCAAACCCAAGCTAGCCTCGGTGCAAGGAGTATTTGGGCCCCCTCCAAACAAACGTAGGAGGAAGTCGAGGGGTGCTCAGGGTAAAAATAAATCAAAAATCCCTCACTCTGAGTTTGGGAAGACATCAAAACTCCCCCTACCTACTGAGAGATTAACGGACAAATTACACCCTAAATCCACTGCACAGGCTGCCACTGCTCCCGCTTTGTTAAATGACACAAGAAATAATATTGCTAGTGTCCCCCTTTCTGTTGTCCCGTTAGGTAATTTGGAATTTTTGCTCAGGTCGCTATTATTACCAATCAGCGAGAGCATCAAAAAGGTCGAGATCAGACTTACTATCCTGGAGGCTACATTAAACAGCATGAAAACCTCGGCTGTTCTCCAGGGAAGATCTCCTGTGCTCATTCCCACTTCTACGGCTTCCCAGCAGCCCCCAAATAGAGCAGTGACCTCTGCCCCCCCACAGGCTGTGAATGCCGAGGCCCCCCCACAACCTCCCAGGACTAACCCTGTACCAGCCAAGCCACTCAATTCCAATAGGTCATTTCCCACTGAAGCCCCAGGCCCTTTATCACAACCCGCAGACAGCATTGCCCCAACACCTTTAATGAAGCTTCCCCCCAGGCCTCGTAGGCCTATTCTACCTCCAGAGGCAAATGATTACAAGGTAGTCATGGCGGGCGTACCCCCACTTGAAGCGGGTGAAGCTGAGGACTTTTGCTCACTAAAAAGTAGGGTAATCATGTGGCTGAACGTGAATAGACCCCTCCCGGTACATCTAAATAATGAAATCATAATGGTCAGAAGGGTGCCTTGGGTGGGCAAAACATATAAATCCATAATAGGGGATTGCATATTGGTGAGTTTCAGGGATGCTGGAACTGTTTCCCATATATGTCAAGGAAAGAATAGATCACGGGAATCATCTATTCAAACCCTGCATGTGTCTTTCTTTTTTCCCCCTATTCCCACCCCTATGCACCCGACTCAAACCCATGACAGCTGGACGAGGGTTGGTAGGAGGGGAAGACATCATGAATTTAACCCCTGGTCACTACCCAGCCGCCCAGAGCTACCCTTTCATACTTTCAACCTGTTCAGTTGCCTGAATTGCCTTGAGGGGGTTGATTGACAAATGGGAAGGCTTTCCAACCCTGCGGGTACTGCCCCTCTAGGAGACGGGGAAAAAGGGGCCCTAGCAGGGGAGATGGTGCAGCTAAGCCCCCCTGTACAGCAAACTTCACCTAGCTGGGTTGAGAGGTCTGTGTCAGATGTGTCCACGGTCATAGAAATCAAAAGAATAGGAGGAAGACATGGGCTGGATACACAAGGATTAGAGACAGAGACACAAATGGGATCCCAAGGGGGAACAGAGCAGAGCTATGAGGCATTGAAAATTATTTCCTGAAATATAGCAGGCTTGGCAGCTAAATTTAATAGCAAATAGTGGCTTGATTACATTAGTAAATTCCATGTAATCAGCCTGCAGGAGACATGGGCCCCGGAGAACAATTTCCACTTGTAGGGGTATAAGTGCTGCGCAAAAATCTAGATCAGGGAGAGCCATGGGAGGACTATCCATTTATGTAGATTTAGACCTACCGGGCAGTTGGTCTACCCCTGATTGGAATTCCCAAGTGATGCTAGCAGTACGGTTCACCGGGAAGGGGTTAAGATTCACTGTTTTGAATATTTATAACAACGAGGCTGCGGGAGACCATACATCACTTGTAGCAGAATTGGAATATAGGCTGGGCCAGGAAATAATAGTCCAGAAAAAGGGGCAGTCATACGCGCTGCTGGTCATGGGTGACTTCAATTGCCACCTCTGTCCGGCACTGGTCACAACAAACACAGACTGGTCTCAATGTCCCGTGGAGAAGGGGCTGCATTTCTCCCACACTCCGACAGGGTTAGCTTTTAGTATGCTCCGGCTCAAGTATGACCTCGAGCATACTATTAACATGATGGGCACACAGAAGGATGGCACACTCCCACCCACCTTTAAGGGCAGAGGATGCTCATCTGTTATAGATTACATCCTGGTCTCAAGATCCCTGCTAAATAGAATTGTCAGCGCAGGGATTGATTGGAGCAGTTTCAGCGACCATAACCCGCTTGTGTTGGAGCTGATGTACCGGGTGGGTCCAAAAAGCAGGGACTATTGCACAACCACGGAGAAGGTAACAGATCAGGGCAGGAGATTAAGGTGGTCCAAAATAGACGGGGCAAGGTTTTATAAGGCCCTTGCGGATGCTGGTAAATCCGCTATTAATGTCTGTTTAGACACAGAAGTTCACGGACCGAGGCTACTTGAAGCATTCGATCAGATTGCTAACTTGATTGATGGCTTATTAAAAACTAGTGCGCCCACAAGGAACCATGGTAATCCTCGATGGTTCGACAGAGATTGCTCAAAAGCATTGAGGGAGCTCAAAAGCAGCCTTAAATTCAAACCTAGGGATCCCCAAAAAATCAGGGTGTGTAGAGAGAAATACAAGAAAGAGACCAAGAGGAGGAAACTTGCTCTGCAAGGAGAAGCGTGGGCAGAGTTGAGAGAAGCAGGGGAAAAAAAGGATATAGCTGGATTCTGGAGAATCATTAACAAACCTACTTTCCAGGAAAACGACACTCCGGAGATAGGGTCTAACATCCTCCCAGAACAGTGGGTCACCCACTATAGGGGTTTGTATAATTATGAGTCCAGTACTTCCGTGGAGCCACCTGAAACCCCAACTCAGGTTTCAACGGTTGTATTTACTGTTAAGGAGATCACTGCTGGGATAGAGGGCCTGACTAAAAATAATGCCCCTGGCCCTGACAGAATCCCCCCGATCTGTTCCTGAGCTGCATAAAACTCTGGGCCCACTTAATGACCAGGGTCATAAACACTGCCATCACCTGTGGCCTGCCACCGTCCTGGTCTAAAGCCATAATTGTGCCGATTTTTAAGAAGGGCAATAGGGACGACCTCAAGTGTTATCGTCCTATCTCCCTGATTGATGTATCGGCTAAACTCCTGGGTAGGGCGATCCTCAATAGACTGTCCAAGTGGACCGAAGAAAATAACATCTTCTCGGACACTCAATACGGATTTAGGACGGGGAGGTCCACTAGTGATCAATGCCTGAACCTTTACATGCTGACTTCCAAGTACACCATGGCCAGCGATGAATCCATCTACATGGGATTCATGGATTTGGCAGCGGCATTTGATCACGTCAACAGGGAGACACTTTGGGACATGATGTCTCGTATGGGGATAGAGGGTGGCTTAATCAACATACTAAAGGAACTTCATAGTGATACCTCGGCCAGGGTTCGATTTAACAGGAAGGGGGGGCTGACCGATTCCTTTCCCTGTAGGAGCGGAGTCTGGCAAGGCTGCATTCTTGCCCCTTTTTTGTTCTCCCTTTATATAAATAATCTGGAGCAGTTTCTGTTAGATTTAAAGGCAGATTGCCCAAGGGTGGGGTCGCGTCACATTCCCGTTCTGCTCTACGCAGACGACGCGGTCCTGCTTGCACGCACACCGAGGAGCTTACAAATTCTGATTGACGGATTTGTTAAGTTCATGGGTGCCCTAGATCTCTCCGTTAACCTGGGCAAATCCTATGTGCTCCTGGCTGGTAAAAAACCCTCTACTAAATTTACTTACACAATTGGAAGTCACATAGTAGAAGAGGTTAAAACGTTTCCTTACCTAGGTGTAACTTTTGATGGTGCCTTACAGTTTAATTCCCTGGTTGAGGAGCGTTGCTGTAAAATGATCGCTTCTAATGGGGCTATAGCAAGTTATGGCAGGAGGTTAGGTAGATGGAGTCCGGAACAGGTGATGAACCTGTATAGCTCCATATCCTGCTCTAAAGTAATTTATGGGGCAGAAATTTGGGGCTTTGTTAACACCACAAGAATCCAACGGGAGGAACACAAATACCTAAAAACCATCCTGAGGGTACCCCCAAGTACTGCTGGCTTCATAGCACACATGGAACTATGGAGGCCGCACCTAGATGATTTGGTAAAACTCAGGCCAATTGTGGCCTGGTTAAAAATCTGGGTTAATCCTGATGCGTCTCTAAGCAGAGAAATCTTAAAGGATTGTTTAGAGAGGGACAAATGCATGCGTATACCATGGCTCAACTATGTAAAGAATACCCTAGAGGAACTAGGCTATGGAAATCTCTTCACTAACCCTGCAACAATTGTAGCCCAGCACAAGATGCAAGTAAAAAAAGCTTTTATGGAATTGAAATGTCAACGTAGAGCTGAGGCTGAAGGGCTCAAAAAGACAGTGAGGGCCCATAACCTGGTCAAGAGCATTGATGGAATGGAGCCATATTTGTACCTTATGCATAATGCACAGGACAGATTCTTGATGTGCCGTTTTAGACTTAACCTACTTCCATTCATATTGGCATCACCAGCAGGATTTTCAACATCAATTGAACAGAAGGGATCCTGCGGCTGCGACAATAGGTCTCCGCAGGATTCCCTTCATTTTGTTTTACTTTGCCCTTTTTTTACAATGACAAGGCGCAGATTTCTAGTAAACGTTTTAAAACAAGCCAAACTGGAACATGCAAGTGAGGCACTAGTTTTCCTACAAAAAGCGTCGGACCCTTTTACACTGTGTTGTATAATGAATTTTATCAAAGTGGCGGTCCGTTTAAGGGTAACTAGGGGGGATGAATGATGTGTTCTTGATTTCCTTTTCGGTAATATGTTGCACTTTTTTCTTTGTTATATGCTCTATGTTAACATTAATATTTTAGCATCAGGATCTTGAAAATGTTTAATGACTTTTTATCTATGTAAATATGTTTGTGCTTTTATGGTGATTTTTAATCATCGAATAAAGATTCTTTGAATTGAATTGAATTGAGTGGCAATTTGCAACCTGCTTAGTGTCTATTTGTTAGGTAGGTCCGGCTGTTATCCACTCTGAATCAGAATCTTGCTACCTGACTTATACATTGATCAGGTCAGTAAATTAGATAAGGAACACTAAAATTGCGACCATTTTTTGCGTGTGGTACTTTTATACATCTGGCCCTTACATTCCATACATTTATTTTTTGATTGTAAGATGCGGTCCAAACATAAGTATTTGTAAAGCAAATGTTCACCCTGAAAGGTATCTTGGCGCTGAATAACCGATGCGGCAAGACTCATCTTCAAACTGCCAAGAAGATCACATACCTCCCCGCTGCTGCAGAGCCTTCACTGGTTGCCAGTGACGCAAAGATATGTTTTTAAAAGTCTCTGCATAGCCCATAAGTTCATCTATGGGCAAGCCCCTGCCTACATTAAAGAAAGGTTGGAGATCTATCGGCCTTAAAGAAGCCTAAGGTCCTCCGAGGCTCAACTGCTTGTGTGCCCCCGGTTCAGATTAGCTACAAAAGAAGGGAGATCTTTCTCGGTCTTGCTGCCTAAGATCTGGAATGAATTGCCTGAGGCTCTTCGCAAAGACGGAAACCTGCTCCGCTTCAGGAAAGCCCTAAAGACCATCTTATTCAGAGCAGCATTGAGCCCAGTATAGTTTCTACTCGTTCTCCTGTTGCTGACTAGGTTGTTGTGTTTTGGGGTCAAAAGCGCCCTGAGACCTGCCAGTGATTTGGCGCTATATAAACTGACACTAACAATAACAATAACAATAGCTATCCCACTCAATAGTACTCATTTTGTTGACCTCAGAAGGATAAAGAGCTGATTGGACCCACTGGGATGTGCACCTTTGATCATGAGGTCAAATACAGGCACCTTCAATGGGCACATTAGTACATTAAGCCATCAGACACAGCTTAGCCACCAACTGTGCACAGTCAAACCATTTTTGATGCGCCCAATCCAACCGTCTCCCTAGGAATAGAGGGGCTTATTTAAAATCTCTTTGCACCACCTTGTACTACCATTGCGCCACTTTTTTTGATGCAACGGCAGCTCTTTATTTGCTCTATATTTACATGGACACAGATGCGTCCCTTTTTTAAGGTTACGTCGTTTTTTACCTATGTCGGATTCTGCTGTGCCAAACTAGATTTTAATTTATGCAAGGTAGGTGTTTCGTAGGAAATGCCTACCATAAACTGCTGAAGTGGTATTAACCACTTTTTTTCCTGTTTCGGACCGCTGTGCTGCCAATGCGTTACAATCCCTATGCCTGCTGAACCCAGGCTTTGGGATTGCAATGTGCAATTACGCCACGAGGTCAGTGGGCTTCAAAAGGTAGGTATGTGCACATAATGTCACATTTTGTGAAATTATGTGCTGATGTCACACATACAAGTCGGCACTATGCCCACTTGTATGCATCACATTCAGGACCAATGTGCTTGAGCATAAGGTGAGTTTGGTACCTTTTCACGCTTTAAAACATCCAATAGGCGATGCGTCAGTGAAAACTGATGCATCGCCTCTGTACTGTGTATTGTGACGCATGTCTGGAGATCTATTGATTTTCCCACTAACTTCAGCAATGCCCCAAAAAACCCTGTGCCATGGTGCGCGGTTGTGTACATACTATGGGGCAGATTTACAATAACTGGCGCATCCCCAGGGATGTGCCAGTTATTGTGCGCTGCAGCTCCACCACCCATGGTGCACCGCATTTACAATGCGGCGCACCATGCAGCAAAAACGGCACAGATGCGTCACACACCTGTGCCGTAAAGGTGGTGCATTGCTGGAGTTGCGTCGCAAGCGCAGTGCAGCTCCAGCAATGCTCCGGGGTCCCTACCTGTCCAATGCTGCGTCAAGCCTTACGTCTGCTTCAAGCAGGTGCAGGGTTTTGACGCAGCATTGGCCTAAAAGTGACTGAGTGAAATCTTTTAGATTTCACTCAGCCACTTTTAGGAGGCGTTCCTGCGCAGGAACGCCCCCCTGAGCCGGAATGCCTCCTTATGGCGCAACGTGCGTCACGTTTACAACGTGTCGCATCTCCCAGATGCGTCACGTTGTAAATACCCCGCACCATGGCGCATTTCTTGTGCCACCGCTGTGTCACCACAGTGACGCAACAGCAGCGTAAAAGAGGTGCAATGGGCTTGTAAATCTGCCCCTATGCATCTATGGTGCTGCAAGGGTTTCTGCTGCAGGAGCAATTAAACTGGTGCATTGCTGCTTTTATGCACCGATGCGTCAGTTTCTTGTAAATGAGGAGCAGAGGATGTAAATCCCAACACCTCATGCATATCATTTTCATATTTACACCTTGCTTAAGTTTTCCAGTTTCATTTATATTTCAGAAACTACTCCTTGCCAGCAAAGGGGTGACTTGAAAGAGAGGACGCCTCAGTGTGCTGCCACCCTCCTTTCCTTTCAGGTTTCTCCTAATCGGATATTCAGCCGCTAATGGTAATTTCCATATTTGCAGCGATCATGGCCGTGAGTCAGGTGGAGCTGGCTGCGAGTCACGCATCCCCATCAGTGGAGACGGGAAGAAAATTGATTGCGAGCTAAGGTACATTAGAAAGGCACAAAACTATGTCTAGTTCACTCAGACAGCAAATGGATCTCTCCTCCCTCCCCGAATCCCACCCATAAGAAGCACGTCTTGTGTTTCACGTCCCTGAGAGTTTTGTACTTTAAGAGGATTTTGCGCTCGACATGTTCCAGGAGAAGTTTGTGATGGAGCGCAACGGTGCTCTTTCGTTTGTAGGGGTGCATTATAATCATGGATAGTATGCAACCACATATATATTTATTTGTCATGATAACAATTAGTTATTAGATTGTATTTAGACATAATATGTAAAGGTGTAATGGGAGAAAAAGTATTGTGCCATGCAAAAGGCAAAGTGGCATTGATATGTTAATATTGTAATCCATAGTATTTGATGTAATTTGCTTAACAAAGTTGCTCATATGTGATGTAGTGCATTTTACTTAAAAATGCACCATATTAAAGTTGCATGTAGATGTCATTAATTACGTTTAACAAGTAAGATTTCATGAGTTGCTTGAAATAAAATAAAAATTATGTGCTTTTGTAATGCAATCATGTCGAAAGGCCTAAATGAAATGTACATCCATGTGTGTATCTGAAAGGCCTATGTGTTTCACTCTTATGTTGGCCGATTTCTGTAGGCCTGAAATGTATTTTACCTGGAGGCTCTCGAGTAGGGTCATTTAGTGATACTCATGTGCATGTTGAATTTGTTCTGTTCTCAAGTTTCTGTTGCAGGTGGAAAAAGTTGTCTTTGTTAGTTAGAATAACGTCTTTTGTTTAGGAGAGTTAGGCTCAGGAGGATGCGATGCAAATTTGTGAGGAGCGCTGATCATTGGGAGACGGAGTTCTTTCTCACTCAGGGAGGCCTGGGATTCAAAGTAATCGAGCCAGCAGCTGGGAACACCAACATGAAATGGAAAATCAGCTATGGGACGTGTTCAGCTAGATGAGGTGATCTCTGGGCGTGTTTTGCATTTTTGCGTTTTGTATTAGGGAGGTGAAGAGATCAAAGGAGAGAGAAGGTGCATCTTAGAACGAGCTCTGTAGCTTTGGCTACTTGACCCATATACATTGAGTGTACTTCTTAGGAAGTCTTCACGTGCTGACACCTTTTCGTGATCTTGCCTGGGAAATGCTTATTAGGGATGTTACAATAGTGTTAGTGTAGGGATAGGCTAATGCTCTTTATTAATTGATCTCAGATGAAGAAGGATCTCAACATGGGGACAATAATTGCCTGCATTCTGCTTCTGGAAATTGTCATTCGGTTTATGATCCATCGCATAAAATTAGCCTGTATGATTGGATTCGTATTTGTTTCTATATAATGTAATGTAATGTAAGATCACACTTATATAGCGCTACTACCGCTCGACACCCAACCCAGCTGGAAAAGGTTGGTGGACAGAAGGCAACTTCGAACACATTACAAGCTTTACACCAGTGCCCTGCAGGCCGCATCGGAGAGGGAGAAGATCCATGTCTTCAAAGATTTCCTGAAATGACTCTCCTTAACTGTACGCCAAAGCTGAACTGGCAATTTGTTCCAGGCTCTTGAGCCTAATACAAAAAGAGATTTCCCCCCTTTAGTGGCCAATCTAAATCTGGGGGTTACCAAGAAACAGCGTCCTGGCAGGTAGCGTTTGAAGCCGTTAGACAGATATCTCGGTCCTTGTAACTGGAAGGCTCTAAAGGTAATAACAAGGACCTTAAATAGGATACGCTTATGGATGGGTAACCAATGTAGGGTTTTAAGCGCAGCCGAAGCAGATGACCTTCTCGGCCAGCGAAGTGCTAGATGGGCAGCAGCATGCTGGACTATCTGCAGCCTGTCAAGCACTGCTTTGCTGGTACTTGCATACAGGCTGTTGCAGTAGTTCTGTCTAGATGTTATCAATGCTACTGCCACTGTTTTCCTGGCTGCAAGAGGAAGAAGGTCAAAAAACTTCCCAAGTGATTTGATAATCTGGAAGCATGTGCTAGCCACACCTACCGCTTGCTGCTTAAATGATAATTGGTCATCAAACTTGATGCCCAGGTTTCGCGCAGAGGAAATAGTATTAGGAGGAGCTTCAGCATCCTCAGGCCACCACTGTTTAGGGGAAAACAGATTTTGAGATCCAAAGGGCAGTATTTCTGTCTTCCCGAGTTACATTTGAGGTGATTGTTATTCATCCACTCAAATGTAGCCGTGAGACAGTTTTTCAGATTTTCCTCTGAACCAGGCCGCTCCCTGTCCAACACCAGGATCAGCAGCGTGTCGTCAGCGTATGATATGGGACTAATCTGGTAAGAGGCGATTAGTTCAATCAGGGGTACCTTATAAAGATTGAAAAGTACAGGGCTCAAACTAGAGCCCTGTGGGACCCCTGAGCTGATGACTTTTTCTTCAGATTTGAAGTCGCCTAATACTGTAACCTGACGTCTCTGGGTGAGAAAATTAGTAAGCCATGCCAATACCACTCCTCCTATACCTACGTTACCCAAACAGTTGACCAAGATAGTGTGTGAGACCGTATCGAAGGCCGCCGATAGATCGAGTAAAATCAAGAAGGCCTTCTTCCCTCGGTCCAATGCCATTCGTAGGGTCTCTGCCGTAAACAGAAGGGCAGATTCAGTAGAATGTTTGGATCGAAACCCTGATTGATTTATGTGCAGGATATTATTCTCCTCAAGGAAACTCGTAAGTTGGTTATTAACGAATTTCTCCGTCAGCTTAAACACCGCAGGGAGTAGGGAAATAGGACGCAGGTTGGACAGAGTGGTTGGATCTGGTAGGGCTTTTTCTGAAGTGGCATGACCGCTGCGTGCTTCCAGTCGTCTGGGATTTCTGCCGTGGCCAGTGAAGAATTAATAATACAGTTGACGGTTGGGTTTATATCCTCAACCAAAGCCCGCAAAACCATAGGCAGACAGGGATCAAATGGAGATCCAGATTTAATGTATTTATTCAACTTGTAATGAGGTGCTTGTACATCCAATTATTTTTGACTTTGTAATAAACCCAGTAACTTGGAATTCGCAATCTGTGATTCTTCCGAGTCATGGTTCTTATAAATTGTAGTCTGCTCAAATGAGGTATTTCTCCCCTCTACACTTCTCAGCAGGTAACAAAGGCCCATCGCCCATAAGTTCCACACTTATCTTGGTAGGAAGGAAATCAGTCGGTAGAAGAAGGACGGTTACCTCTGCACTAAGGGAAGAAGTTAGGATTATTAGGGAAAGTCTAGTCGTAGAGCCCTAAAAGCCCAGAGAATGAAAGCACAGAGGAATGAAGGCAGAGGACGATGGACTTTGGCGGAGACCGATGGAGAGAGACGGTGCAGTAGGAACAGCAGTTCATGGTGGAGTGAGTATGAATGGGATGCATGTGTTAGAGTGCGGTGATGATTTGATTGTGTGATTGGGTTGAGAATCAAGTGATATTGGTTTTGGGCTGAACATGTGCGGTCCATGTGGTACGATTTGTTTTGTTACGATTCTACAATTGATTATAGGAATACGTGAATGGAGCATGTTGATAAGTGGGAAGAGAGGTGGTCCAAGAAGAAAAGCGGTAAAAAGGGTATAGGAGATGTGCCTCCTCCGGGAGGAGGAACAGCAGAAGTAGAGGCTTACCTATTGCGAGATGTACAGAGCGGAAGGTATGTGCATGTGCCTTGGAGAAAGGGTGATCTGGCAGCATTCGCAAATGATTTTCCTCAGCTGAGGGAAAAAACTGTTCAGTGGTGCAAGCAAATTGATCACTTTATCAAGATTTCAAAGGTTTTTTGGATTGATTTGAATATAGTGTTTGACATTGTAGTACCAAGTGATTTGTGGTCAGCTTGTAAAATTGCAGTTGAAGGGCCAACGTCAGCACCCGAGCGAGATCCTGTTACACTTCACCTGTGTTCATGAAAAAGTTTAAGCAGGTAATCACATGGTTACTGTCTAAAATGTTGCGACAAGATTGGGTTAAGATAGATCAAACTACCCAAGAGCCCAAGGAATCAGTCCATGCTTATTATGATAGGCTCTTACAAGCCTTTAAGCAGTACAGTAGACAAGACACCCTAGATTCCAAATATATGGGACAGTTCGTCTCCAAATTTGTCCTAGAGTTAAGACCAGAGATTAGCTTCAAGCTTCAACAGGATTTGATCTGTTGGAAGAACATATCCGTGGATGAGATTCTACGGTATGCCAGATACTGTAGTGATGAAGCAAATTCAAAGCAAAAGTAGCACAAGGATAAGTTGATGCTGGTCCAGATGAGGAATGCAGAAAGGTGGACCAGGTACAGCTGAGCGGAGGAACACTGGAACGAAGGCAGGGGAACGGCCAAAGAGATTCCCAAAACTCATCAGGTCAAAGGAGAGTGAGACCTGTAGACTCAAAGACAGGGATGGATGTAGGTACTCTGAAGAAGCCTACTGCATGTCATTATTGTCACAAGATTGGGCATTGGAAGCGCGAGTGCAGGTTAAATCCTACTAATTAGGTCCAAGATGAGACGATAGTAAAGGTACCTGAGACAGTAAATATGCAGTAAGACCCAGGTCTATACAGGGGGGAAGTTTGGGACCACAAGTGCAAGTTCCCCAACCACCGAGAATCCCACAAGAATGCAGAACTTACCAGCAGATGCCACTCATTGAGACTTTCGATGAGTTTGCTTCAGACCCATTACAATGACGGTGCCTGAGGGGGGGAGGAAGACTGTACCCTTGGAGCAGTCTTGGAGGTAGAACAGAGAGGACTGTATGTAGAGGCAGATGTTGACTGTCACTTCATCACCTTTCTGATTGATACTGGTGCTACCTGTTCTACTGTAAGATCCACAGTAGTCTCAAACCTACCCCTCTTGGGACAATTGATCCAAGTTGTAGGAGTTACAAATAAGAGGATGACCAATCCATTCACAGATGAGATACCTTTAAGAATAGGAAAATTTCACGATCAACACCAATTTGTGGTGTTCGATTCGAGTCCAGCCTGTTTGTTGGTTCATGATCTTTTGTGTGAATTGAACTGCACCGTCTATTGCATGCCTAAAGGAGTGGAGTTGCAGACTAATGATGATGAGATTGCATTCAAATTGGTGAAAAAGAATCTCTGCATAGAGATCTTGCCTGTGTTGGCAATCAAGGACTTACCACTTGATTTGAGGGACTCTGTCTCTTTGGAAGTATGGGATTTCACAGGAAAAGAGATAGGATTGATCAAAGGGATTGAGCCAGTTAAGATTCAGGTCTAGCCAAATGCTTAATTCTCAAGAACGCCTCAGTACAATCTAATGCCGGAAACGGTGGCAGGAATCAAGCCTGTAATTGAGTCCATGATTGAGCAGGGAATTTTGAAGGAGAAAGTAGGGAGCCCATGTACTTTTCCTATACTGGGACTGCAGAAGCTGAGTGGGAAGTTTAGAATCATGCAGGCCCTGCGAAAGGTGAACACGATTGTAGTTCCATGTTGTCCTGTGGTACCCAATCCATCAGTGATCCTATTTTAGATACCATGTGAGGCTGAGTGGTTCACAGTGATTGATTTATGCCAAGACTTTTTCTCGATACCTTTGGACGAGAAAAGACAATTTTTATTTGGTTTCCATCTGGAAAATCATATGTTAACATGGTGTTGTATCCCACAAGGGTATACAGAGAATCCATTGATTTTGAATCAGATTCTGAAGAAGAATCTTGAGAGTCTCGTACTGCCATAGAATTCAGTTCTTGTGCAGTATATTGACAACCCCTTGATCACGTCTGAAACAAAAGAAGCTTGCAGGATTGATGCTGTTGCATTGTTAAATCAACTAGCAGGTAATGGACATAAGGTGTCCTCGAGGAAACTACAGTACTGTTTGACTGAGTTTCAGTACATGGGCCACCGAATTGAAAAGGGCAAGAGGAAGGTGTTACCAGATCATGTTGAGGTGATCATGAACATGACTGAGCCTACAACACAAAAGGTGTTCGGATATTTCTGGGAATGGTTGGGTATTGCCATCAGTGGATTCTCAACTTCTCATTGAAGACAAATTTGCAGACATTAACACACAAGGATGTAAGTTATCGGGTACCATGGGATAACGATTGTTTGATCACATTCTTGGAGCTGAGGGAGAGCCTTTGTCGCGCTCCGGCTCTGGAAATTCCTGATTACAATAAGTCCTTCTTGTTTGTTAGTCGGTCAGAATAAATTTATTTCGCCATAACATTAAAGGCATAAAAAGTATACTACATGTAAAAACATTCCACATCATTACAATAAAGTAAAAATACAAAGATTTTATAGAAATTTCATATTGT
The DNA here is from genome assembly GCF_964263255.1 of Lissotriton vulgaris. Taxonomy (NCBI): domain Eukaryota; kingdom Metazoa; phylum Chordata; class Amphibia; order Caudata; family Salamandridae; genus Lissotriton; species Lissotriton vulgaris. The sequence goes on along the minus strand of NC_141688.1, from coordinate 246,503,284 downwards.
AAAAAAAAATGCATTCATAGTTATTAGAACAATACAGTAAATCGCTTCCTCTATTAAGAGTAAAAATTCAGGAAATTGAACGTCTCTTTTTCAGGGCAGATAAAAAGAAAGACGCAAGAGATAAACAGGTAAGACGGTCAGATATTAACTGCAGATGGTAGAGGGCCACACAAAACTGTTTGAAATTCATTTTACGTATGAGAGGGATAAGAAACCTTTTCCTTTCATTGAGATAAAAATTCCAGAAATCAAAAAAGTGCATATCAGTCCGTATAGATCGCTCATCACAGGTACAAAGTGGGAGATCAGAGAATATATAGATATTACAAGCAAGACCCAACATTAACAGGATATAATTTAAACAGAATCTCACCAAGATATACCTATGTTGCAGGCTAGTGGCGAACGATGAATATGTTGGATTTTGCTTGGGTCTGTTAGGTATGTTTTGACTGTCAACAACTTGGTATTAAGAGCCTCCCTTCTTGTATGTAGATGTAGATAATAAATGAGCTTTCAAGTGATTCTTAGAAATAGACCAACAGTGAGAGAGAGCATTGGGCACTGTCAGTACTAACACAGACTCTTGGAGCTTTTCGTAGACCAGTTGCCTACTTTTCAGCTACCCTAGATCCGGTATCTTCAGCGCTGCCCGGATGTCTCACATCCGTTGCTGCTACAGGTGCCAGCATTGAAAGGTGTGAAAGCATTGTGATGGGTCACCCACTTACTGTTTATGTTCCACATTTAGTTGAACTTCTCAAGACCAGTTTCAAGATGCAGCATTTGACAAATAACAGACTTACACATTATGAGCAGGCCATACTTGCCGCAGAGAATGTGACCCTGAAAAGATGTTCTGTATTGAATCCTGCTACTTTGATGCCTTTGTCAAATGTTGATGATGAAGAGTGTGAGGACCATGAATGTCTGGATGTGACTGAACTTTGCACGAAACTGAGACCTGACATTGTCGACCCCAATCTAATGAGAACTTCTTGGTAGAAGGTTCATGCCTAAGAGACAATGTCGGCCATCTGAGTGCAGCATTTGCTGTGTGCGCCATTTCTGGAGCTGTGTTGAAGCTGCTTGTTTACAGGGAGTATACTCCCCACAAGTGGCTGAAATCATTGTTTTGACTCATGCCTGCATAGTAGCTGATCAAATCCGAGTCACCATCTACACTGATAGCCAGTACGGTTTCGGTGTGGTTCATTACTTAGGCTAGCTATGGTCACACAGGGGATTCTTAACGTCATCAGGATCGCTGATCAGAAATTGGGAGTAAGTGAGGCAGTTGTTGGAAGCCTTGCATACTCTAAAAGAAATTACAGTGGTTACATGTGCCACCCACAGGAAGGGGGAAGACTTTGTCACACTTGGGAACAGGTATGTGGATGAAGTTGCACATTTCTGTGCTGAACAAGGGTGAATTTGTACAAGAGAATATACTGGAGAGAGCCCAGAGAGAACCGAGCACAGCATTATGTTAACCATAGCAGACACTTTTAACAAGCTACAGCACCAGCAGGGAGTAGTGTCAGGACAGGAAGAAGCTGGTTGTATCAAAGCAGGTTGTGAAAAAAAGATGATTGTATTTGGATTTCAAAGGATGGTCGTTGCCAGATGATTTATTGAGCCCTATAGCAAGGCAGATTCATGGAGCGGATCACATTGGAAGGGATGCCATGGTGTGTTCAGACAGACATGGTTTAATCCATGTATTTGTGAGTTTGCTGAAGCAGTGTGTCATAGATGCGTTACGTGTCAGCAAATGAATGCTGGGAAGAAGACTTTGGTTGCATTGAGTCACATAGAAAGATCAGGGGGACCCATTAATAGGATTCAGCTTGATTTCGTTGAAATGCCTAGATGCAATGGATTGAGGTACATCATGGTTATGGTATGTGTCTTCTCACGGTGGGTGGATTCTTATCCTACAAGGTGGTGTGATAGTCTCACAGTAGCAAAATTATTGCTTAGGTAGCTTATACCATGTTTCAGATTTCCAGACTCATTGGACTCGGTTAGAGGAACTCACTTCCATCTTTGTGCTGCCTTACAAGTTTATCAGAGACTGTATTATAGCTACAGGTCTGAGGCATCTAGAACTGTGGATCACATCAATGGAACTCTCAAGATGAGAATGCAAAAGTGTGTTCATCCACATCCCTAAAATGGCCTGCTGCATTGCTTTTGGTGTTTATGAGTATTCGTAGTATTCCCGACAGGAGGACAGGTCTTTCGCCTTATGAAATATTGATGGAGAGGACGGTGCTCTTGCCTGCAGTGTTGTCTACAGCCTTGATGTACAATACAGTTGATCTGATCCTTGATTATTGCAAAGGGTTGACTTATGTAGTCCATTCTGTGTCTCACCAGGTTGAAGCTGCGAATGCCCCGATTTCGAAGAACCTGTGCCCTGATTTGTGTCCGGTGACTGGATGCTCGTTAGCAAGTATATGAGGAAGAGTTGCCTTGACGCCCGTTGGAAAGGTCCATATCAAGTGTTCTTGGTGACAAATACAGCTGTTAAGTGTGGAGGCTTGCCGAACTGGATACATGCCTCCCACACCTACGGAGTTTCAGAACCCTTGGAAGAAGCAGCTCCTTTCCAAGAAGAAATTCCAGCTGTGGTTGCGAATGCACAGGAAGGGACAAGCCATGCTGTGAGGATTACTGACAAAGCTGGTTGCCACCCGGGGCAAGCTGAGGAGGGTCGTGCTACACAAGGCCCAGGTATTGACTCTGAGGGAGACAATAACATTGTGAGTGATATTGAGTCAGACTCAGCTGAAAGAACTGGTGTGGAAGGTGGTCGAGTGCAGGGCAGAAGGGAAAATAGCCATTACAACACAGTCATAACACGCACGACCGTCACCACAAAGCCATTACCATAAATATGTCTTTACCACGCATGCCTTTACCACGCATGCTTTTACCACGAGTATGCATTTGCCACATATGATATAGGCATATGCGTGGTAATGGCTTTGTGGTGATGGTCACGCGCGGTTGCTGCCACACTTTGTCATGGCTGTGGGGAAAACTACTAAAAGCTGAGGGTCGCCATATGCAATCCTGGTTTGGCGCCCCAAGCAACATAACAAATATTGGCTGAAACTGGTTAGAGACAAAGGGCAGACTACAGTAATCGCAAGTGTTGTGGTGGATGAGCCCCACTGTACAGGAGAACAAAGCGGCAATCAAACAATCAATCATAACATTTGTATAGCGCTCTACTCACCCGGAGGGGTCTCAAGGCGCTGGGGGAGCGGGGTCCGTTACTGCTCAAAAAGCCAGGTCTTGAGTTGCTTCCTGAAGGAGAGATGTTCCTGGGTTAGCTGGAGGTGGATGGGGAGGGAGTTCCATGTCTTGGCTGCCAGGTAGGAGAAGGATCTTCCTCCTGTGGTGGCTCTGCAGATGCGTGGAACGGCAGCGAGGGCGAGGCTGGTTGATCGTAGCTGGCGGGTGGGAGTGTAGAAGGTCAGTCGGTTGTTGTGGTACTTGGGGCCCAGGTTGTGGAGAGCCTTGTGGGTGAGGAGTCTGAACGTGATCCTCTTGCTGACGGCGAGTCAGTGCAGGTTTCTCAGGTGGCCGGAGATGTGGCTGTGTCAAGGTATGTATAGGACGAGTCGCGCGGAGGCGTTCTGGATGCGTTTCTGAAGTTTGCCTGTGTTTCCGGCATAGAGGGTGTTTCCGTAGTCCAGTCGGCTGGTGACGAGTGCCTGGGTGACCGTCTTTCTGGTTTCGGTGGGGATCCACCGACCTGTCATAAAAGTAAAATTACCTGCAATGAGGAGAGGGAGGCTTGGTGAACTTGCAATTCATGAGAGTAGCGTGGTCTTAGAAATGAGGCTGCGCATGCGTGGACACTACAACTGGTGCTGAAACTCAACCGGAAACAAACGGTCTCAGAGGAGTGGCCATGGCACATAGAGATGAGGTGAGAGAAGAGCAGAGTGAAGCTTGGCGTCAAACTGTTATTAGTCCTATCTCTGAATGGGATATGAGGCATGGAATATCGTGAATGATGTGCCTCCAAGATAGTGACCTCCTGCTGGTGCACTGGACCCTGTAGCTGCACTTAGCGCCATTGGTGGGCTTTTGCCTGCTAATGTTTGGGCCTGTTTCAGTGGCAGCACTTACTGCACACAAAGAGGAGCACACTAGGAGCTGCTGGGTATGTCACTGTGCAGGGTGAGTGGTAGGTGCATCAGCAAGAGAGGGGAGTAAGGGTATGAGAGTGCATGTTTTCCAGATAAACTGTAATTTTGGCACAGAGGCGAAGAGCTGCCCTGAGTGAAAGATTCAGCGCTAATGGTAGTTTTACACATACCACAAATACATTATAAAAGTGTGCATGAAAGTGGTATGTGTGGTTAGTGTAAGCATTGTAATGGATCTTTCAAAGTGTCCTGATGCATGTGTGATGAAATGGTATGTGTGGTAATGGGATGTGTGGTAGTGGGTCATGCATGGTAGTTGACGCGTGGTGAAGGCATGCGTGATGAATGCATGTGTTGTTATATCATACAACCGGCAGAAGGGCATAGCTTGCAGAGGATTCGTGGCCTGTGAGACAAAGGAGGTTATTTCTGAGATTTGCACCTGAAAGAGATATTGCTTTTGTGTCTTAAACATCTGAATCAGAGTTAAGTGACGCAGAACAAGCACAGGGGAGTCCAAGAAGAGCAAGCCCTGGAGTGGACTTATCTAGCTACAGATGTCAGGAGCAGTGAGGACCGGGAGGCTAAGGTCTTCTCGAGTGGTCAACAGGACCCCCGAACTGGAAAATTGATATTGAGCTGATATTTCCTGGTTTGTAAATATTGGGGGTACTGACGGTGACAGTACCCAGACCACCAATTTTGAGTAAAGTGCGCTTTTTGATTCTGCGAGATTTGTCTTTTTCAACTTTTGGATATCAGCCACCAGCTCAAGATGTTGCAGCTGTTCGTCTTGAGATTTTGCTACGCGTCATAGTTGAAAGTGGTTCTGAACTCATAAGAGACTGTTCAATGAACTGTGAACTGTAAATAAGCTTCTTTAAAGAAGATAGCCTAGGTCCAAGTGGAAGACGAATACATTTAGGGATCTTCCAATAGAAGAAGAAAGAGGGCTAGGGAAGTATTTTGAACTGTGTAAATAGAAGAAGAATGAACTGTGAATTTATTTCCAGACCTTCAGTGAACTGCATTTAAATTGGATAAAAGCAAATAGTGGCAGAGAAAGAGACTTTTTGCTAATCAACTAGCTGTGCCAAAACGACAATTGAATATGGTGCCTGGACATTCGAATCGTAGGTCTAAGTGTGTAATTGGTACACTCATAGTAGAGGTGATAATAGTAAGAGCGGTAGTTATTATTGTGTCTGTAAAAATTTCATATACTGCATAAGTCGAGGGGGTGGAAGTGAAGGGGACAGCCACACCTGTTATTTCTAGCACAAAAGAGGGTATCATAGGAGCTGAAAAGGCTATGCTAGATTAGACTAGTCGTATGCTACATGTAGATTTTTCTAAAGGTGATTACACGCTTAACGCGTACGCCAAGCTGCAATATAAATATGTGAATACGATGGATGTGAGCGATTGCTATGTGTGTATGCAATTGTGTGCCTCTGTGGAGGAATGTATTCGTTACCATCATCTTCCTTTAACATATTGTCTTACGTGTAGTCAGTTGCTTATTATGTTTTACGGTAACAGTAAATATGAATATTACTTTTCAAACTATGATGTGGTGCTTTCAGAGGTACCAGCTTATAAGCACCTGAATAAGTATGATTACTACAAGCAGGAAGATAGAGTGTGAAAGTACTTCATACCTACCGTCACCTTAGGTACAGCTTATGCACAACTTCACAATTTGACAAATTAACTGACATAGAAAATGAATTTGTAGATCAAGTAGAAGATAGACACAGGTAGTTGTCAGTAAAGCTTACTAGTAGAGAGGGAAAACGTGCTTGGACCAAAGAGGAACTAGCACACAAGGCAAGGGGGAGCTCTGGTCCAATAGTTTTAGATTTTGTACAGAGAGGGAAGCTTTGCATTAGACAGGTACAAACATACTATGATAATATTTATGCAGGACAGAGTGTGTGAAACCACATTTTTACAATCAAAGTAACTGCGAATAAGTACTTGCAGGATATGGTGCAAGTTGTACCAAATGTTATTTAGTATGTGGGAAAAATGCCTATGCGTGATTGCCATTGAATTGGTATGGTAGTGGTACATGCTTTGTGGCTGTTGTATTTTAGAAAATCTATCATGTCGAGATTTAGGCCCTTGGAAGGTGGAGTACATCTTAGAGAGAAACGGGCTACAAGTGCAGGTAAGATAATTGGAGATGTATTTGGAGCCTGGGAGTCTGGGAGTGTTTCTAAATAACATTAGAATTAGAAGGTTATCAACTATTGTGGATAAGTTGTCAGCGAAACCAGCTCAGTCTTTGTTGCTTGTAGATCGAGAGATGGTGTAGATAAGAGCTCTGGTGTTGCAGAACTGTCTTGCTTTAAATGTCTTACTAGCAACTGGAGGGAGGGTAGAGCCTATATAATGTTGAGGGTACAGCAGTGCTGTACTTATATACCTGATAATAGTAAAGATCTTATGAAGTATATGGGTAACATCACTGAGATTCATCATACAGTGCATGATTTGGCTACAGAGTGTGTTTGGGACAGGGTTGGAAAAGGCTTTAGAAAAGTTGGAAGTTGGTTTGCGCTTTGTATGATCATCTTGTTGGGATTGGTGAAAGCCTACAGGTAATATCAACAAAAGGAGGGAGAGAGAGAGTATTCCTTTGAAATGGATTCATTCTCCCTAAGTTATACACTTTTAACAAGAGGAATCCATTGTGAAGTGGGAAAAAGGTGTCCCTACTGTGGTTGGGAACACACTTGTTGTTTTTGAGAACCCCTCACACAACAACAGGCCCCTTGGTGTCATGCTTCATCATCGGGGTCCTCGCATCCCTCTACGGGAGCACGCCGCATCCCGTAGAGGGATGCGAGGACCCCGATGATGAAACAACAAGTGTGTTCCCAACCACTGTAGGGACACCTTTTTCCCACTTCCCAATGGATTCCTCTTGTTAAAAGTGAAAGCCTACAGGTGGCATAGTGCAAGTCAGGTGGCGAGATCTCTTAGGGAGTGTGAGTGGAGAATGGAGAGACTGCAGGACAGTCACTATGAGAATCTCAAGAGCATACAGAAGTTCCGTCAAGGAAGACTAGCTACAGCTTCTGTTTAGGTCGGTTCTTTCTCCAGGGAGTTGTGATTTCTTTTGTTGACACTTGTCAACAGTGGGAGGGCCGGATGGAGCACAATGGTGCTCTTTTGTTTGTGGGGGTGCATTATAATCATGGAAAGTTTGAATCCAAAAATATATCCATTTGTCGTGATAACAATTGGTTATTAGGTTGTATTTAGCAATAACATATAAAGGAGTAATGGTACAAAAAGTATTGTGCCATGCAAAGAGACAAAGTGGCATTAATATTTTAATATTATAATCTATAGTATTTGATTTCATTTGCTTAACGAAGTTGCTCATATGTGATGTAATGCGTTTGATTTAAAAGCGCTTCATATTAAAGTTGCACGTAGTTGTCAATAATTATGTTTAACATGTAGGATATCATTAGTTGCTTGAAATAAAATTTAAAATGACGTCCTTTTGTAATGCAATGAGATAGAAAGGTCTAAATGAAATGTTCACCCATGCGTGTATTTGAAAGGCTTATGTGATTCACTGTTATGTTGGCCGATTTCTGTAGTCCTGAAATTTAGAGTAGGACTAGTTTGTGAAAGTCATGTGCATGTTGAATTTGTTCTGCCTGTTCTCACGTTTCTGTTGCAGGTGGAGAAAGTCGTCTTAGTTAGAATTAGGTCTTAGGAGAGTTAGGCTAAGGAGGATACAATACAAATTTGTGAGAAGCACTTATAATTGGGAGACGGGGTTCTTGATCACTAAGGGAGGCCAGGGAATCAAGGTCATCAAACCAGGAGCTGGAAGCACTGACATGAAATGGAAAATCACCTATGGGAAGTGTACAGCGAGATGAGGTGATCTATGGGCGTGTTCTACATTCTTGTGTTTTGTATTAGGGATAGTTCCCCAGGGTGGAGTTCGGAGATGAGGTGAGGAGATCGTAGGAGAGAGAAAAAAAGCATCTTAGAATGAGCTCGGTAGCTTTGGCCACTTGACTCATACAACGTGAGTGTACTTCTTAGGAAGTCACACGCGCTGACACCTTTTCCTAACCTTAGCTGGGGAAGGCTAAGTTAGGATGTCACAATAGTGTTAGTGTAGGGATAGGCTTAATTCATTCACCTCAGATGAAGAAGGATGTCGATGTGGGGGCAATCATTGCCTGCATTCTGCTTCTGGAAATTGTCATTCTGTTTATGATTCATTGCATAAAATAAGCCCGTAGGTTTGGATTTGTATTAGTTCCCATGTATTTCAACAAACTCGTAATGAAGTACTTGCACATCCAATTGTTTTTGCTTTGTAATAAACCCACTATCCTGGAATTGCCAATCTGTAATTCTTCAGAGTCATGGTTCTTATAAATTGTAGTCTAATTAAATGATTTATTTCTCCCCTCTACACTTTTCAGCAGGTAACAAAGGTCCATCGGCCATGAGTACCACAGTAACTTGGTAGGAAGGAACTCGGACTCATCATTTGTGATCACTCAGTGGGAGAAAAAGACAGAATAACAGGATATTCAGAGGGAAGTGCGCAACTATCCCCAGCTCCGCGTCCTGCGGGAAAATGTGCAGATACTCCTCGGCACCAATGACTTATTTTAACTCATTCATTGCAAAGCAAATGAGAGTAAATGACAAATATGTTTTAATTGGTTGTCAACCTTATACTGCAGCTTTTTGACTCTGTTTTATCATAAGCCAAGAGTCCAATTAAAATATACAACAGACAGAGCACCTTTTCTACTCACCGGGGGCGTAACTAATAGGCATAAATACCACTTGTACACATTGTTTTGCTACTATCAAATATTGTCAGAAAGAGTGATAACCAGGACCAAAATCCTTTCCTACTATTGGAATCTGTGAGATTCCATATACAGTGGCGGCTGCTTGGGATCCGAAGCAATGGGGCAGGGTGGGGGTGGCATAATACAAAAATAAGAATATAAAACTTTACTTACCTGCCGCTGCGGATGCCACATTGCTCCTCTGCCGATTCTTGTCCGATCCGGCGCTGGTCAAATTGCGCAGGCTCCCAGATGCCAATTCCTTATCAGCACTGTAGCCCGGTGCTTATACAGGGACTGGGAGTCTCTGGCTTTTATCCCCCGGCTGTATAACACAGCCGGGTGGAGAGATGCTAAGTGTGCATGACGGTTCGGCCGGCCTTAGATGGTTGGCCAAACACTCATGCGCAGTTAAAAGTGCCCATCACCCCAACCCTCCACTGTCACAAAGAGCACATGGCCCCTCCTATGACACGGCTTCTGGGCAGGCAAGAAGAAAAATAAAATGATAATAAAATAGGTTTATTATCATTTTATTTTTCAGATGTTTAACTTTGCTGCTACTTAGTAGAGCGATGCTCCTCCGCCATAAAAGAGGAGTCGCCCCTATTCATGTAGCAAAATACATATCTGAAGGTTTTAATATGGCATGTAAACAATCTACCTTTAAAGGTTTATTGACTTTAACATATCCTTTCACAATCAATAAGTCGAGCCTACTGCTTTTATCAGAAGAAACAGTCATCTCTATAACCTTTATCATTGGCTTGTCCCCATACCTAACTTAGACCTACTCATATTCTGTCCCAATGGTTTGGCTTTACAGTCATTGACTGCACCCGCCTGCAAGGGACTGTACTCCCTGCCAGAGGGCTGCAATCATGCGGTGCACTGAGGGCTTCTTTGCCTTTGCGCCGGCATCTGTAGTACGCCATGGGTGCAGACGCAAAGGGATTCCCTTATTTGCATGAGGCACGCCCTGTACAAACAAGGGAATGCCCTGTTGAGAAAGCACTGGCACTGGATGTGCGTCTGCACTTTCAATATTACAGAAGGGGCCGTACAGGCAACTGAGGCCCCTTCTGTTATACCAAAGCGCCCCAGGGGTGAGCAAAGTGGGCGCAAACAACCATTGGACCCCTGGGGAACTTTCTTATTACGTCCTGGTCCAAAGCCCTCCACTTTGGCTCACGTCTTCATAACCCCATGTCTTGCATGCCACTGACCGTATAATTTGAGGCATGTACCTTCAGGGGCAGATTTACAATAACTGGTGCATCCCTACGTATCAGCAGGTATACGCCAGTTATTGTGCGCCTCAGCTGCGCCACTCTGGATGCGCCGCATTAATAATGCGGCGCACCAGGGGGAAAAAACGGCACAGAGGTGTCACGCATCTGTGCCGTAAAATCGGTGTATTGCTGGAGTTGCGTCGCAAGCGCGACGCAGCTCCAGCAATGCTCTGGGGGGCTCTATCTCCACAATGCTGCGTCAATCCTTACGCCTGCTTCAAGCAGGTGCAGGGTTTTGACGCAGCATGGGCCCAAAAGAGACTGAGTGAAATCTTGTAGATTCCACTCTGCAACTTTTGGCTGAGTGGAATCTACAAGATTTCGCAGGGTGGGGCGTTCCTCTGCCGGAACGCCCCACCCTGGGATGGAACGCCTCCAGCGCTTTACAACGTGCCGCATCTGTTGTACATTGTAAATACCCCGCACAATGGCGCATCTTTTCCAACGCCACTGCGTCACAAAAGTGGCACAATGGCGGCGTAAAAGAGGCGGAAAGGGCTTTTAAATCTGCCCCTAAGTTGCGAATAAAAAGAAATCTGTCAGGACAAAGAAAAGAACATGCTTAACAGAAGAAGAAAATGCGCCTCCCTCAGACATCAAATTTCAATATAAATTCTCCAGGATCAGGACAACAGGATGCGGTTTTGAAAGGAGCAAAAAACATAGGACTCTTGGGGGCGAAACAAGCAACAGGGCGGCTGAATGTACGGAGCGAAATTACCAGCTAATGAAAAAATAAGCATTTTAAACTTCAAAGACCTTCGCGATACGCCTGTATCTGCTTGATAAATATTAGATGCAAAGCCTGCTCTTAATTACAAACACTATTAGAAAAAAGGGCATTTTACACGTCCGCCTGAAAATTCAGCGATAAGCCATTTTTATGCTTTAATGAACAAATATATCCCTTTAATATTTCTTGGTAAGAAACACAGTTTGCCCTTCAGGGGACTTAAATGATTTATTCCTTCCCATTTCCAGCCCCATTACTGCTCCTTATTATGTTGTTTAAACGAAGTGCTAAGTGGATTTTGCTTTTAATTAATAAAAATATCTTCGAGCCATTAGAGTTGTTGCGAAACAGAAAATGTGAAGCGGGAACACTCTGATGTCGCCCCAGAATCTTTAAGGATGATATAGTTCCTATTAGTGGTAAGAAACTCTGCTGTACTGATGATGTATTTGTACTACTTTTACGGAGTGCAGGAGAAACTTTCGGATGTGGGTTATTGTCTTAAATAGAGTTAAAATAATCTCCAGTAATCTCCATGTAAAACAGTTTCTGTAAAGTCGCGCAAGGGAAAAAGACTTCGGGGCAGATTTACGAGCCCCGTGCGCCACATTTGCACCGCCGTTGCATCACTTTTGAGAAGCAGCGGCGTTGTAAGCCATGCGCCACGTTGAGTCCTATTTACAACGTGACGCATCTAGGTAGATGTGTCACGTTGTACAGCACTGCAACACATGACACCTGCGTCCCGTTTCATAAGGGTGTTCCCGCGCGGGGGCGTTCCTTCGCATGAATGCCTCGGAAAAGTGCCTGAGTGAAATCTACAAGATATCACTCAGTCACTTTTCCGACGCCGCTGCATCAAAACCTTGCGCCTGCCTGTAGCAGGCGTAGGGCGTGACGCACCATGTTGAGGATAGGCGAGGTTGGAACAATGCTAGAGTTGCGTCTCACCCGCGACACAACTACAGCACTGTGCCAACTTTACGCTGGCCATTGCGACACGCATCTGTTTATCCTTGCGCCAAGATGCGCTGCATTGTAATGCGGAGCATCTGAGGTGGCGCAAGGGTAAACTTGTGTCACGCATCTTTCCTGGTGCATCCCTGTTGATTTGCAGGGATGCGTCAGGGAACAATAATCTGCCCGGGGTCCCCAGCAGAATGTGATGAGGGGCCTTGGAGTACTCTACATCTCACAACTTTTAATTGACCTTTTGCTGAATTAGGGCCCCCTTGATGGGTTGGAGCCTTGAGGGGGGTTGGGGGTTCCCCCCTACTACACAGGGATTGCGTTATGCTTATGTACAGCAAGAAGGGCTTGCACATGGCCAGTTAAAGCCAGGGGAAAGGCAGTGTGAGTGGGCCAGGACAATGCTTAATTTGTAAAAATAAAAAATAAAGTGACAGGGCTCTTGTCAGGATGCCACTGCAGCTCGCACCACACATTGCCCCTGCTGTGCTGCCAAAGAATGTAACAAAACTACTACTGACCATCACAATCCTACAAGTGTGGCTAGTCCCCCAAAGCTATAAGAATGGCCTGGGAATGGTCATTTTTAATATATATTGAATTAAAAATGAACTGTTGCTGTGGTAATCTCTACATTAGCCAGACAGTGCCACCTTGTGGCAGACTGTCACAAGTGCTGTTTTTGACAATTAAGTGCTGGTGATGAACACCGGAAACCACTAGCTCAAATTTAGCACTGAGGGGTGAATTACTATGAAAACGCACTAGTATATGAAAGAGTGGACACATGAGTAGTGCGCGACAGGGATAGCGCACTGATGTGTGGTGAGAGAGGTGGACCCATTACTAGGTGCGTAACAGAGAAACAGTGAGTGAGAGAGACCGAGCAGAGTAGTGGACCCATGATTAGGTGTGCAGCAGGACAAGCAGCAGCGGCTGGCATGACTCACAGGTAGGGGGTGAGGAGAGTAGGAGTTGCGGGGGAAGGGAGGTCACGCGAGAGATGGTGATTGCAGGAGGAAGGGAAAACATTTTTTTTTTAAATCACTTACCTTGCCACCGCCCGGTCCTGCGTTGTTGCTCCTGCTCTCCTGCTACCGATTTCAGGAAGCAGGCAGCCAGGTTCCCTCCCTTAAGCCAATAATAACACAGCATTGTGATTAGTCTGAGCGTCGTGACACGTCGCTCAGCCAAGGGCAGTAGGGGTGGCCCTGCTCTCCATGCCGGCTGTAATGCAGCCTGCATGTGGGAGTGGGAAAGTGCGCATGACTGGTTTGGGCGACCCAAGAGGGCCAACCAAACAGTCACTGTGCACTTTTAGGAGGGGCAAACCACTCCTCCACTGCCCCGCCCACCCGCAAAGCAGGCAAACATAAAATGATAACTGAAAGTTATTATAATTTTATGTTTTTATTTCTACACTGTTTGAATGCAGTGGGGCGACGCCCCTTCGCCATAGCGGAGGAGTCGGCCCTGGGTACAAGTGCACTAGTGACTAGGAAAGTGAGTGGAAAAGGATTGACAGGACAGGTATGCTAGTGAATGAGAGAGTGGGTGGCAGTGAGGTGGACACATGAGTAGGTAATAAATAAGGAAAATGCACTAATTAGTGAGTGGGAAAGAGAGTGGACACTTGAGTAGACGAGTGACAGGAAAAAGCACTAACATGGTGGAGTTACTGGGCCAGTGAGTGCACACATATGTAGGTTTTGAAGGGGAAATTACACCAGTGAGTAAGAGTGAGTGAGTAGGAGAGGGTGCACAACAGTATGTGAGTAGCAGGGCAAGTGCACTAGTGACTGAGAGAGTGAGTAGGCAGACGATTAACAGGATTAGTGTACTAGTCAATGAGAGAGTGAGTTGTAGTGAAGTGGACACAAGAGTAAGTGATTGACAAGGAAAGTGCACTATTGAGTGAATGGAAATGGGAGTGTACTCATGAGTAGGTGATTGACGGTCAAACACATTATTGAGTGACAGTGAGCGGACAGAGGAATACACTCTTGTGCAGGCGAGTGACAGGACAAGAACAATAATTTGGGAGAGTGAGTGGGCTTAGGAGTGGATACCTAAGTAGGTGCATGACATGCTAAACACTAGTGAGTGAGAGAGTGGGTAGATGAGTAAAAACTTAACTAGGTGAGCGAGAGTGTAAGTGCAGTAGAAAGAGACAAGAGTGGGAAGACAAAAGAGTGGACATATATATAGATGGAAATAGAGCACATAAACTGATGAATCAGTGAAATATTGTGAGAGGGAAACCCTGTCTGGGAGTTGGTCACACCTCCCTGTGACAGGATGCCTATTTCTCAAGCTTGGATCAGCAGCAGGAAGGCAGAAGAGTGTCTCTGGACGACAGCACCCATTTTGTGCTGTCCGGGTCAAGAAGGTTGGCACCAGAAACACTGAGAGACTAACGAAGGGCTCTGCCAGTGCTTGGAATCATACCTCCCACACTATTTACAGTGTGAGGGTACGATTCCAACATGTTTGATACCAAACATGATAAGATTTGCTGCAGCCATTTTCGAGATGGTCATTGCATAATTATGCGGTTCCCTCTATATAGTATATGGCTGCTTCACTGACAACCCGGGAGTATGGACTCTGGAGGCTGTAGGGTAGTCTTGCTCATGCAGGGGCACCGTATTACTTAGAACCAAGCACCCTGCCTTCAGGATTGCAAAGACCTGCTATAAGGGTGACTTATAAGTTTTAATTGCAGTCACCGTAGATATAGGACACCTATATATTTAGTGAGTGGTGCTTACACAGGCTGCAATGGCAGGCCTGTAGTTCTATTTTGAATGGTCTTCCCTGGCTGGCATAATGCATGCCTCAGCCCGTGAGGAACTGCTGGGGTACCCATGCCTTGGGTACCTTAGTACCATATTCTAGGGACTTATAAGGGTACCCCAGTATCCAATCTGGGGTGTACCTAAGTACTGAACTCTAAAAATTAGGGCGAAAGCAGGTAGACTGGCGTCTGATTAGCAGGTTCCCAGTAAAACTAGTCAAATACAGCTTAGCACCAGGCAAACGTGGTACCGATAGAAGCCGGTCCTACTTTTCTACAATGTTTATACAAGAGTTAACAATATTATTCAACCCACACAAATGCAATTCAGTGACACTGTAAGGAAGGCATTTGTAAGGAAGGCATTAGTATGCACACTCATATAAATCTCGGGAATATACAGCAAAGCAATATTCAGTACCTGGTCAAGTGCATCACTTTACATTAATTATATTAAATCACACAAATATATGGTACTATACGCATGTATATGCGGCATATTCGAGACATTAAAGGGTGGAGCCAAAATTATGCTGCTCAAGTTTCATGTAGGTGCCAAATGGCTCGGGCACAAAGCGCAAGTTGATCATGGTAGGTCATAGTTTTTTTTCACATGTTGAACTCACATAGGTACAAGTGACCCCAATAAATGTTTGCACCTTGCATTTACGCAAGGTTTCCGTTGCTTGAAAATCCACCAATGGGTAATTGGTACGTCACGCAGCATGATGCCCCTGACCTTGCCACCGCATAACAGACTTCTGAATAATGTACAGGGAAAGAGGACTGAGGTCAGGGGGTGTAGGGTGACATGCAATGAAAAGGAGACATGCAGAGTGAAATTCACCCTGGGTGACAACAGTGAGTTATTCCTAGAAAATCAACTCCAAAATGTAAATATTGTATTCCGTCCTTACCGCCGGTAATTGAATCACATCGAAAGAATAATTCCGAGCACCAGCAGCTTTAATGAGATGAAAAGTAATCATAATTACTTATCCTTGAAGTTCATTTTCACTTATCCCTGATAGATTTTAGCATTTTCTCTGTGTTCTCTGCACTTGAACCTGTTCTGTCAAGGTTGAGTCAGCTCGGGCCTGACACAACCCATTAGACTGGGCGACGATTGAGTTGTGTGCAATGCCATTTACTGATGTTTACAACAGTTGTTGTGCCCTGTGGGTGGTAGTGATTTATCACAGCTCGGATTTTTTTCCAGGCGGCGTTGGTTCGGCATTTATGCTTATAACTTGTTTCTGTTCTACAGGATACCTACTCCTTGCTTCTGAATCAGAAGAAAGGAAAGCCTTGACTCTGTCCCGGTGAATCTGTATAGTAGAAATAATTTACACTTAACACATCACAGTTTGAAAGGAACCCCTACCACAGACCTTTGTGACATCACATGCCCTTTAAGCTTCAATTGTACCCACTCACATGCTTACACATACACACAGTCACACACACACACACTCGTTTAACACATACTCAGGCACAAGCGCGCATACAGCATAAATTTCAAAGTATTTTTTTAGGTCAAGCATTCGATACCTCTTGAATGCACTTTAGTATATACTTATATGCGTATGTACCTCTGTGGGCCCTGGAGATCAGGCCTAGGACTTGTCTGCTTCTACTTAAGGACTTTTTCTGTTCAACTGCCTCTATTTAGCTGTCGTAATAGAAAACGACCAGCAGAGGTTTGTAAAATACCAGAATTGCTTTCTGCTTGTTCAACTGGATCACTGAAATAATATCGAGCCCATTAATATCGACTTGCAAAAATATTGATGACAAAATATCGAGGGACAAAATATCGAGTTTCTATCTTTATACAGGTAAGTACAAAAATATCGACTCTAAAATATCGACTGTAAATAATATAGACTGTCAAAATATCGTTTTTTTTATATGTCTTTAAATTAAGTTAAAACTAATATAAAAATAAATATATTTAATATAAACTTAGTTAAAATATATATATATATATAAATACATATTATTAACTAAACATATATAATATTTTTACCGTAGCATAGCAAATTGGTTAAAATTTATTGTAACAACTATAGTGAATTCAACAGTAGAAAAACGCTGGATAGCGTAGGGGTAAAAATTACTATTCCCACTCCAGTGGGTGCAACAGTAGGGAAAACATTGGATAGCGTAAGCGTTAAAATTACTATTCCCACTCCAGTGGGTGCAACAGTAGGGAAAGCGTTGGAAAGCGTAGGGGTTAAAATTACTATTCCCACTCCAGTGGGTGCAACAGTAGGGAAAGCGTTGGATAGCGTAGGGGTTAAAATTACTATTCCCACTCCAGTGGGTGCAACAGTAGGGAAAGCGTTGGATAGCGTAGGGGTTAAAATTACTATTCCCACTCCAGTGGGTGCAACAGTAGGGAAAGAGTTGGATAGCGTAGGGGTAAAAATTACTATTCCCACTCCAGTGGGTGCAACAGTAGGGAAAGCGTTGGATAGCGTAGGGGTTAAAATTACTATTCCCACTCCAGTAGGTGCAACAGTAGGGAAAACATTGGATAGCGTAAGGGTTAAAATTACTATTCTCACTCCAGTGGGTGCAACAGTAGGGAAAGCGTTGGATAGCGTAGGGGTAAAAATTACTATTCCCACTCCAGTGGGTGCAACAGTAGGGAAAGCGCTGGATAGCGTAGGGGTTAAAATGACTATTAATTAATTAACAATTAACAATTTTATTTAATGTAAATAATTCATAAATTTGTATTAATTAACTTCCCACCCTATCCCCCAATAAACTCACAACCCACTACAGAAAATAAATTACTAAATATTAATTATTTATCAATTAAAATATTTATAATTAAATACCAATTATATTTTAATTAATTACCAATTAATAATTATTTACCAATTATTATTAATTTACATAATTAATTAATTATAATAAAATTACTTCCCACCCTATTCTCCTATAAACCCACAACCCGCTACAGAAAATAATGTACTAAAAATTAATTATTAATTATTTATTATTTTTTACCTGTTCAACTGCCTCTATTTCACTGTCTTGTTAGAAAACGACAAGTAGAGGTCCGTAGAATACCAGAAATACTTTCTGCTGAAGGACTTTCTTTTTTTTCTGGTAAATGCCTCTATTTAACTTTCTTTTTTTTTTTAATTCTTTTTATTAGCATTTTTAAAAAAAGGAAACACAACAAAGTACTAGCCAGTAGACAATCGTTACATAATCATAAGCAAGACT
Organism: Lissotriton vulgaris; assembly: GCF_964263255.1. Lineage (NCBI taxonomy): Eukaryota > Metazoa > Chordata > Amphibia > Caudata > Salamandridae > Lissotriton > Lissotriton vulgaris. The sequence goes on along the minus strand of NC_141688.1, from coordinate 246,485,234 downwards.
GCCCCACATATACATTGCAGTTGGTTTTACATGCGTACCCGTCTCACCTACAGACTTAGCAGACGAGTAATGTACACATAGCAGCAAATCCTATCCTGACAGAGCCTATGACAGCAGGGTCCGGTATCCAGGACAGTTCCCCCGTATAGTGCCTAAGCAGTCAAACGTCCTGTTCTAAACCTAGCAGCTCTGTCCCTCCCATACTACCCCATAGCCCCTACATCAGATGGTGCATTCTTGTCTGCCCCTTGTCTTTCCCTGGCCCACGTCATAAAGGGTCCCCAGTAGTCCCTCGGTCTAGAAGTAGGGGAAATTAACTCCCAGAAAGAGGGCAATTGGGAATGCCCGTACATGACGTCCCAACCCCTTCGCTGCTCATGACGAGCTCAGCTCGTCATGAACAATGGGGAAAATCAGTTGTCAGCACAGGAGGGGAATTGCCTTAGCAGTCATGTGGTTAATTGAAGGCTCCTTCTTCCTCCCCTAGTGCACTGCAATTTGGCGTATGGCAAAAAGGAGAAGCAGTGCGTGCAATCTGCAAACCCTAACTGGTGTGATTTTTACATAGCTCAACAGGCCCAGTAGAGGAGTGGGATCTACAGGTGTGTCGATTATCTGGTGAATTGTTATAAAGATTGTAGACCTAAATGATGTCAGCCGTGGGCAGTTCCATGCCATGTGTAAAAAGGTTGCTGGGGTGAAACTACACTTCCAACAGCCGTCGTCATCACGCAGTCTCACTACGATGTGAACTGACGGGTGTCCTGTAAAAAAGGTGAAGGAACTTGAAGTGTATTAGTCAAAGTTTATAGTTGGGGGATAAGTCTGTGAGTTTGCGACAGCAGTACTGCCACTGGTCCACCGTCAACAGAATGGGAGTTTGTCATTCCACGCTTGGAATGCCCACGGCTGTGTCAGGGGAGCCGAGGTTTGCATATGTGTATAAAGCCATGTAATAAGTCTACGAGGTATGGGGACCTTTAACGAGTTCTCCAATGCAGGGACAGTGGGTGGGGGATTTGGGAAAGGCTCATGTAAAGAACGGCAGGCGGTCCTCAGCTTGTAATAGAGGAATAAGTCAGCAAAAGGTACTGTTTGACCCTCTTCTGCGACCGGAGGTGGGCAAAATGTGTCCCTGGGGTATAGGTCTGCGAAGGTACGCAAATATGTTATGTTATGTTATGTTATGTTATAAACCGTTTTGTAGCGCGCTCTGTTACTGGTGAGTATCCTGGCGCGGGGAAAGGGACAAATCGGCAGAGAACAAGACATCGGGGGATCCTCCTAGCCTACACTCGTGAATAGGTGAGTTTTCAGGTGTTTTTTGAAAGCAGTCACTGTCGGCGTGGAGCGTAGATCGAGAGGGAGGGCATTCCAGGCCAGAGCCACCAGAGCAGACAGTGACTGACCGCCCAGTCTGGCACGTTTAAAACGGGGAAGGGACAGTTTAAACAGAGAGGCAGATCTCAGGGTGCGTGCCGGAATGTACCTTGTGAATCTCTTTCTCAAGTACGAGGGGCCTTGGTCATGAATTGCACGAAACGCCAACACCAAAGATTTAAACAGAATACGTTGCGCTACGGGAAGCCAGTGAAGCGAGCGCAGCTCCGTGCGAACGCTCTTCCACCTGGGGATGTTAAATAATAAGCGTACAGCCGCATTCTGAATAATTTGGAGGCGTTTGACCAGGTATGCCGGAATGCCACTGAACAGTGCATTCGCGTAATCGAGGCGAGCCAGTATGAGCGCTCTGGCCACCGACTCTCTGGCCTCCCTAGGGAGCAAGGGGAAAAATTTGCGGAGCATTTTCAGAGTGGCAAAGCAGGTGCCTGTGAGTTTTTTGATGTGATGCTCAAATCTGAGATCCTCCGTAAACCAAATGCCCAGATTTTTTGCTGGTCTCCCCATCTCTGTTGGGCAAGGAATGTTAGAAGGCCAAAGTGTGCTCTTAAATGAGGGGGGGAAAGAGCCATAAAAGAGCACTTCGGACTTGTCCTCATTGCACTTCAACTGGGCCTGTGTTAACCAGCGAAATACTGAGGACAGACATAGGTGAACTGTAGACGTGTCCAGATTGTCGTCTGGCCAGGTAAACAACAATTGGGTGTCATCAGCATACCCTAAGATTTTAGCCCCAAACTGTTCAGCTAGGTAAACCAAAGGTGTAATGTACACATTGAACAGTAAGGGGCTAAGTGTGGACCCCTGCGGGACCCCTGTAAGCAAAGGCTTTTGCTCCGAGGCATGCGGAGGCATCCAGACCTGCTGGGTCCTATCAGATAAAAAAAGAGGACAGCCATTCCAGCACCACTCCCCCAATACCAATGTCAGACAGCCGACCAAGAAGGAGATCATAAGGGACAGTATCGAAAGCGGCAGAGAGGTCCAATAAAATTAGGACAGCACTGCCACCTCCGTCTAGACACTCCCGAATAGCCTCGGTCATCTCCACCAGGGCCGTCTCGGTGCTATAAGCAGCCCTAAAGCCCGATTGGGCAGGGCGGAGGGCATTAGATGTTTCGACAAAGCTCTCCACTTGTTGAAGAACTGCCTTCTCACAGATTTTCGTGAGAGCAGGCAGAAGGGAGATGGGTCGGTAGTTTCCCGGGGCCGACACATCCAGTCCTGGTTTCTTCAAGAGTGGAAGGAGTTTGGCGTGTTTCCAAACCTGGGGAACCGCGCCTGCGGCCAGGGAGAGGTTCACCATCTGCGTGATCTCACTGCAGACTGTATCCGCCACCTCCGAGAGCACTCGGGCGGGGCATGGGTCGGCAGGAGAGCCCGATTTAAGGGACTGGAGAAGATGGAGAACATCACCCTCCGCAACTTGTGCGAAGGTGGTAAATTGGTGCCCAGGGGATGAGGGAGAGGGTGAACAGGGGCCAGCTACAGAGCGGTCGGCAGGAAGTGCCTCTAAAAGGCCCTGCTGAATCTTCGCTATTTTGGTTATAAAAAAAGAGGACAACTCCTCGCACCATTGCGCAGAGGACGGGAGGGGCATAGCTTCCGCAACAGGGGACACAAAGCTTTTGACAATCGCAAAGATCTCTCTGCTGTTGTTATTGGCCTTGTTAATGCGCCCAGCATAATAGTTACCTTTCGCATCCCTAATGGCTGCATAGTAGTCTTTTTGAGCAAGTCGTAGGGCGGATTTAGCCTCGGGGCTGTACTCTCTCCTCCATAAACATTCTAATTTTTTGCAGCCCTGTTTCATCTCTCTTAATTCAGGGGAAAACCAGGGTTGGGAGGGCGCGCGTCTCGCTCTAGTCAGCATAGTTTGTTTAGTAGAGGCAGTCGCCGCCTGCCTTATCCATTCATTAAACTCCCCCACCGCTTCGTCCAAACATCCCTTAAGTTGTGGACGAGTGTTAGACAGGGCAAGTCTAAACGCGGGTAGATTAATTTTTTGACGATGACATGTAGGGGGCGGGGGGCTGGGCTCTGCCAACTCCCAGCTGAACCTGACCAAGTCATGGTCAGACCAGGATGTTTTTTCCACAAGCACTGACTGGATGGGGAAATTCGTGCACACCAGGTCAAGTAGATGGCCACCCGCGTGCGTAGGACCCGAGACCCATTGTACTAACTGGGCAAGCTCAAGAATTTCCCCAAGCCTGCGAGCTTCAGAGGAATCAGGGGCCTCCATGTGAACATTTAGGTCACCGACCAAAAGAAACTTAGGAAAACCTAAGGCCCGTGGCACTAAATATTCCTCTAAGGAATTTAGGAATTGGGTGGCTGGGCCCGGGGGCCTGTAAATCAAAGATCCACCTAAGGTAAAGTGGGGAGAGGTTTTAATGGAGAAGTGGAGAGCCTCACCCCCTAGACTCTCAGTCAGAGGCTCAGTTTCGAAACTCCATCCCTCCTTGAACACCACTGCTAGTCCGCCCCCTCTACCCAGGGGGCGATCCACTCTAGCTATCTTGAACCCCATGGGGACCGCAAGTTCGACACTAGGAGCGGAGGTACAAGTCATCCAAGTCTCCGTGAGGAACAGCAGCTCCAGTTGGCCGTCCGAGAGTAGTTCAAAAATATCGGCCGCATGCTTAACCGCCGATTTTGCATTAATCAGTCCCGCCCTGATGTTAGTAGTGGTGGCGTTGCTGACTGAACGTGGGGGGGGAAAGGGTTGTGGCTGAAATGCACACGTAGTACATCTGCCCAGAGCATTGGCTAGGTTAGCACGCGTGCAAGGCAGGCCCTTGCTGTGAGGGCCAAGTCTCAGAAGATCAGCGCACGAGTATTGCCGCGTCGCTGAGCTAGTTGGCACCAAAGGAGGCCGGGCAGGGTGACAGGCCCTGGGCCCGTCCGAGGCACGGACGGGCACAGACGGGCCCTCCTTTGGCGCTCCTTCGGCGCGCAGACGGCGTGCCCGCTGCACGCGACCGCTGCGCGCTCGAGGGCACATCGCTATTTAAAACCCAAGCCCCTCCCCGACCTGGACCGCTAACTTGAGTCCAGCCGGGAACCGGGACTACCAAAATGGCGCCCGACCTGGCCCTCCACTTCAATCGGCACAGGCAAGCCGCGGTGGACCGGGGCCCAGGGGGACCGGTGAAAAGCACACGCACACAGCGGTACACCAGGTAGGGGTTTAAAAACACATACAGTACAATTTAGCAATCAATTGGGAGTGTTCTTAAAAATATTTAAAAAGGTCAGGAGAAAAGTCCAGTGTGAAGCGAGTGACAGAAGAGATTCCCTCGCAGTCTGCTACACCGATCCCAAGCGCTCTTGCAAGGTGCTGCCACCACCCTGAGCAAACGCGCAGTCACGCCAGCAGCTATTCTATTTAAAGCCCAAGCCCCTCCCCGAGCTGGACCGCTAACTCGAGTCCAGCCGGGAACCGGGACTACCAAAATGGCGCCCGAACTGGCCCTCCACTTCAATCGGCACAGGCAAGCCGCGGTGGACCGGGGCCCAGGGGGACCGGTGAAAAGCACACGCACACAGCGGTACACCAGGTAGGGGTTTAAAAACACATACAGTACAATTTAGCAATCAATTGGGAGTGTTCTTAAAAATATTTAAAAAGGTCAGGAGAAAAGTACAGCGTGAAGCGAGTGACAGAAGAGATTCCCTCGCAGTCTGCCACACCGATCCCAAGCGCTCTTGCTAGGAGCTGCCACCACCCTGAGCAAACGCGCAGTCACGCCAGCAGCTATTCTATTTAAAGCCCAAGCCCCTCCCCGAGCTGGACCGCTAACTCGAGTCCAGCCGGGAACCGGGACTACCAAAATGGCGCCCGACCTGGCCCTCCACTTCAATCGGCACAGGCAAGCCGCGGTGGACCGGGGCCCAGGGGGACCGGTGAAAAGCACACGCACACAGCGGTACACCAGGTAGGGGTTTAAAAACACATACAGTACAATTTAGCAATCAATTGGGAGTGTTCTTAAAAATATTTAAAAAGATCAGGAGAAAAGTCCAGCGTGAAGCGAGTGACAGAAGAGATTCCCTCGCAGTCTGCCACACCGATCCCAAGCGCTCTTGCAAGGTGCTGCCACCACCCTGAGCAAACGCGCAGTCACGCCAGCAGCTATTCTATTTAAAGCCCAAGCCCCTCCCCGAGCTGGACCGCTAACTCGAGTCCAGCCGGGAACCGGGACTACCAAAATGGCGCCCGACCTGGCCCTCCACTTCAATCGGCACAGGCAAGCCGCGGTGGACCGGGGCCCAGGGGGACCGGTGAAAAGCACACGCACACAGCGGTACACCAGGTAGGGGTTTAAAAACACATACAGTACAATTTAGCAATCAATTGGGAGTGTTCTTAAAAATATTTAAAAAGGTCAGGAGAAAAGTCCAGCGTGAAGCGAGTGACAGAAGAGATTCCCTCGCAGTCTGCCACACCGATCCCAAGCGCTCTTGCAAGGTGCTGCCACCACCCTGAGCAAACGCTCAGTACATCTTTTGTGCCGCAGACTTACTCATTGCTTCACTTATGGTGGGTAGCATGGGGTTGTGCGCCATTGGTATGGAAGGGGCATACAGTATGGGAGCACCAAATCTCTTCCCCAGTTAATTCAACTCCCACCACATTGTCTCCACGATGTCGATGCCATCTGTGGGACTACGGTACGGCTGATAAAGAGCCACTCGGAGGGGGATTGGAGCTGTTGCGTCAGTGTCCGCTGCCACATGTGGTTGCAAAGGGGTTGAGTGGATCCAGTGGTGGAGAAACTTAGCTTGAGCACACCAAGCATAAAGTTGCATGTCCGGGGCTCCCAAACCGCCCTGACAAAGTGGGAGTGTCAGCAAATCCCAGGACACCCGAGCTTGCCCTCCTGCCCACACCAGCGAGACTAACAGGGACTTGAAGGACTTAAAGAAGACTCAGTATATTTACAAATAAATAGACAAATTTTGGCAGTACCACCATTTTAGCTAGTGGAATTTTCCCAGGTAAAGAAAGCGGGAGCTTTGCCCACGCTGTGACCTTCTCTTTCAGCCAGACTATGACACTGCCATAGTTCATGTTCCATATATCTTACAGATTTCTGCCAAGCCATATGCCCAGATATTTTACAGGCTCATCTGCCCATTTTAGGGGGTATTCAGAGATGACGGGGCAGTAGAATCCGTCAAGAGGAGGGGATTTAGGTTGCTGGCGGGGTTGGTCACATAAAGAGTAACATCATCGGCATATAATGATATGAGTTGGCTTTTTACTGTATATGTGTTGATAATACTGTCTGGGGTTGGGATGGTACTGTTGCCTTTGAACAATGTGTACATGTCACAAAATTACTATCGCCTCACATGTGCCAAGTTCGCATTATTTGATTGTAAATTGTTGAAATGCCAATAAACAAATTAAACATTTTTTTTAACGCTATGAGGAGGCATCTTGTGCTGAAGGAAATACCCCTGACTGTGTGATGCTGCCATATACGCACCGCCAGCGGTTCCATCGCTATCACGAAAAGCAGCGAGGACATGGGGCTAACCCTGCCTCGTGCCCCGCGAAATAGAAAAGGGTGCTGACATGAGACCTATCACTCGGAACCTTGGAGATGTCCTCTGCTGTAAATGGGAAATCCATATAACCCCTATGTCTTTAACTAAACCAAAGCAGTTCTAACGAGTCAAGAAAGGGCAGTAGTCGTTCCGGACTGGACTCTTGAGTCGCAGTGTATAGGTTTGAGTAGAAAGTCGAGAATTCATCTAATATGCCAGTTTGGCCTCTAATGACAGTTTGATTCTCACTGATCAATTCAAGAATGTAGGGTGAGGAGCGTGGGGCGCGGATCATTAAAGCCAAAGTCCTCCATGCCCTATCGCCCTCCCATACCTCCGCGCCTCTGCGTATTTCCACAAGAACTTGACCTTCCACTATGCTTCCTACTCGAACTCCAGCAGATTTCTTTTAGAAGGGCCAACGCCTGGGGATCATCAAAGGAGTAATATTGTGTTTCCAGACTTCTGATTTGAGCCTCTAGAGAAACGAGCGAGCCCCGAATTGCCTTTAGCACCCCAGCCTGATGGGCAATGCATTTACTTTGAATTACCACCTTGAATGTCTCCCAAGGAGAGGCCTCCGTATCCACCGAACCGGAGTTCAGGGTGAAATAGTCAGTAATGTCAGTCCTAATTTCTTCCTTGAAAGCCTCATCCAAAAGAGAGTGCGTGGCAGCTGCCACATGAATATATGTGCGGGTGAATCAGGGAGTGTAAATTGCAGATGACAAGGGGCGTGATCTGATAGAGACCGAGGGAGGTGCAAGACCTTCTTGTTCCAAGTGTGAACATCACGCAAAACCAACCAAAAGTCTATCCTAGACTACGCGCTGTGATCGTAGGATGTCTACACCTCCAAATGTCAACTAGGTTCCCATCTGAAACTATGGTGTTCAAAGCGGCACAGGTTGACGTGTGAAATGTGCGGGAAGTCCATTTTGTATCAAAATCATAATCTAAGATTGCATTAAAGTCGCCACCCCAGATAATAGTGGCACAAACCGTCGTCTTAACCCAGGCTCAAATGACTTGAAAGAAACTAGGAGAGTCCACGTTAGGGCCATATAAAGCAACTATAACTACTGGGATGCCATCCAAAGTGCCCAGAAGGACAATGAACCTACCTTCCATGTCAAAGTGAAGTTCGCGTTCCCTCCAGTCCAAACCTTGCCTGATCAGCATAGCAACCCCCTGGGAGTAGATGGTACACTGAGCCCCAACAATTATGTTTCAGCCTGGGGGATGGTACAGCATTTAGGTGCATCTGTTGTAACACAGAAACGTCGATGTTGTGCCTCAGCAAATAGGTATGCACTAGCCTGGATTTCCTACCGTCATTCAATACCCGAATGTTCCACGTTAAAAAGTTCAAGCTGGTAGCGTGGTGAATCACTGTTTGCTTTGTAAAGGTACAGTGAGGCAGGGGCAGCCTAACATACTCCTGAACCACCAGGTGCATACAATCGATCTAAATAGTGTCATACTATTTCACTTTCTTGATTGAAAACGACCAGCGGAGGTCAGTAAAATTCCAGAAGCACTTTAGCATCCTCTAGATTCCAGTCCATCGAAATTTTGTTTCACGAGTACACGAAGACGATAATATTTTTTTCAAATCTTGTATTTTACGTGATATGACCGCCAAAGGCCCTGATTTTATATTAAAATATTGAAAGCGATATTTCTCTCCATGTGTTCCCATACCTGGCGTGTCACACAATTTGGTGCTTACTTGCTCTCCATTTTAAAGAATAGCAGATATTTCAGCACCCAGGCTAATGTGCTGCATAGCTAAATACTTACAAGGTCCCAAAGGCGAGAACGATTGCATTGCAAATGCTTGTTTTACTTACTTCAGCTGCCAGAGACGGCCATATTCCAGTTAATTCTACTCTATTTTGTATTAAACTAATAGTGAATAATGTAATATTATTCACTATTAGAGTAATGCACAAATTGTGAGTGGTGCCCCGATCTACGTCCATAAGGACAAGTTGCCACCGGTGCGTAATTTGTAAAAAAACACAAGCGCCTGGACTCTCATCAGCTTGCACCACAAATTGCTCCTGCTATGCTGTCAAATGATAGTAACAAAACAACTAATAACTATCGTACCCTTACAAGTGTGACAATTCGTACTATTTCAGGCCTCAAAGCTATAAGAATGGCTTGGGCGGGAGGTAATAGTCATTTTTAATGTATTTTGAATTAATAATAATTAATAATAAACTGCTGTTTACCTGCCACACAGAGTGAGTGAGTGAGTGAGTACTTTCTTGTATAGCGCATGGCTACCCTAGAGCATCCCAGCGCTGTAAGACCAGAGGACGTTAAAAGACATTATTGAAATAAAAATGTCTTTAGTCGCTTCCTGAAAGCCAGATGATTAGATAAATGCCTGATGTTGTCGGGGAGTTTATTCCATCCTTTGGCCGACTGAACAGACAGCAGGCGGCCGCCCATCCGGGCCAACTTCACCCTGGGAACTACAAGCAGATTTCGTTGGTTGGATCTAAGAGATCTAACCGATTGATGGCAATGAAACAGGGGATCCAGAATGGACGGGCCAACATTGTGGATGGACTTATGTGCCAAACACATAGTCTTGAACACAATCCTTTCCTGAATTGGTAGCCAATGAAGCAACCGAATTGAGGCCTTCGCTGAACATCGTTTGGGGACTTTCATAAGCAAGCGAGCTGCACAATTCTGCACAGATTGCAGCGTTTTTATGGTAGCTGCTGGTGCCCCCATATAAATAGCATTTGCATAGTCCAGTCGCAAAAGAATCAGCGACTGTACCAATACGCATCTGGCTTCAAATGGAAGAAGATCTAGGACTTTTTTTAGAACTCGCATCAATCGCGGCCACCTTCTAAGCCTGATGTTGGAAATTCAGGGCGGAGTCCAGCCAGACCCCCAAGCTTTTCATTTTGGTCTTGGACACCTGAGGAGGTCCCAAACAATGCGGCCACCAGGGGTCCAGGTTAATTGGGGCTTTGTAGCCCAGCAGCATAATGTCCGTTTTGGCCCCATTTAGCTTTAAAAAAGACGAGGTCATCCATTCAAGGACTTTGGTGAGACACGGGGTCAGGTTGTTGATCCCCTGATGCAAGGCATCGTCCCTCACCTAAGAAACAACCAGCTGCGTGTCATCGGCGTAGGTTGTAGGAAGGTGGCTACCTGACTATGGTTACCCCAGATTTTTTGCCTTGTGTTAGCTGGCTTTCGACTTAGTTGGCCTGGTTCCCTGCTAATCAGGGCCCCAGGCTATCTGCTCTCTCTGTAAAATGGATTCCATGTACCCTAGGTGCATAACTAGATTGGCTTGGGTCACCTTATCAGCCCCTGTACATAGGTGCCCAGGGCATAGGTGAATCCAAGGGCTACCAGGGGCTGCAGCGTATCTTTTTCCACCCCTGGCTGGCTATCTAAAATTGGCACAACTGGCTGATCCCTCAGCTGGGGCATGGTGGCGTAATCACCCCTTGCTTAGATATAGTATGCCTATATCTAAACCTAACTGGACACATATATACATATCAGTCACTCCTATGGCAGGCCTTAACAATCCTGGAGGCAGAGTTATGTGAGATGGTGCTCTAGCATGAGCTGAGCCTGTCTGCAGCTGTCGGGACCAATTCCCTGAACTGTTCCGGGATAATGCCATACCATATACTAGTAAGTGCAATATAATCCTCGCAGTTATATGTTAACTTTGGTTTGGCTTTATCAAAACATGTCGTGTAAGGTGTCATACGATTTGGAATACTACTCCCACGCCAGTCCTGGCGACGGGGGTAGCATTCCACCCCTCTAGAGGGAGATGACATGTTACTTTGCTAAAACGCGGTTGATTTTAAAAAGAGACTCAGATCCACAAAATGGATGCTTCTGCCACAGACACGAGTCTGACCTCCTGCAGCTGACCGAAACTCAGCCAAGGAGGCCTGGACAAAGGGTTTCCTGTCACAGGGAGGTGTCACACCACCCCAGACAGGAGATAGTGGATTGTAGCAGGGAGGTTTGAAAGAAACCAGACACTGCCTGGGGAGCACAAGGCTTCTCCTTGCATAATCCGGCCAAACCGGTTCTGGGGCACACCAGCCCCTGTCCCAGCATGGACTGGATCAAAGGAAAGGGGTGTATCCACCCGCTTCCTCGGTCCCACCTATAGGAGGGGACCTAGCAGGTAATCCAGCCCCTTAGATTGGTATAAGAATGGGAGCAGTGCCAACGCTCTCAGATTATCCTGATGAAACATTTGAAATGAAACTCTGGACCCTTTGACATCCTACTCAATGTAGAAGACTGAAGAATCTCCCTTGTGGTCAAGGAGTGACCACCCTGTGTAAACAGGCACCATCCAGCACCTCGACGTCTGCTATGTTGCAGTTCCCGCCGGAACTCGAGTGACAGAGATCGACGAGATCAAGCTTGCCTGCCTTCTTACAGCCCGATCCACAGTCCCTGCAAAGTTGAGACCCGTGGAGGTGACCGGAAGCGTGGAGCACGCCATCTTGAAAAGACCACAAGATGCTGACCGTGCAGCCCATGAGTGACCCTCGAAGCTGTACACCAGGGTCTGAGAAGCACCAACTCTGAGCCACTCTTGCACCGAAGCTCACCCCTCTACACTCGACGAGTGCTGCGTGGGGCCCTTCTGCTTTCTTTGGCTCGACGCGTTGGCCTGGTCAATTTCCAGCTGGCTTGTGACCCCTGTGCCAGCGAAAACCTAAATACGACTTGCGATTCTGGTTGCTCCAGACTTGCATCAGCTCCTCTGAAAAGGAGCACCCACTCTGACCCTCCTGGTCCGAGTGAGAAGCAATCTTCCAGTCCTGCGTGGATTGCTCTTGCCAAGTGTTGTTTGCGCCGATCTTGAAGCCGGCAGAGCTGACTGTGAGAGCCTGCGTGGGACAACTCGTGACCCGCTCCTGGACATCGCAGATGCCCCAGAGCCCACGTGGCAGCGGAGAGAACTCCTCAACAACCACCTGATTGCGCCCGACATTGCCTGGTTCCGTCCTGGTTCCACCCTAGTCACTGCTGAGTGACCCAGACTCTGTCCCCTCTGCTTTCAGGTACTTTTCTACTCTGATCCACCCTTGGATCACACCGGACACTTCTCCTTCACATCACCTGCAGCATCTTCAGCTTCAAGCACCAAGAACCTGCGTGAAGAAACCCGACGCTACTTCAACCCTATGCACCCGCTTCCTGTGGGTGAGATAACATTGCACCGCCGGTGTTCCCACACTGGTACACACCTCTAGGGTCTGTGTCTAAAGTTTTGTCCATCTAGGTTCAGCGGAAGTATCCGAAAACTCTAACTGTGTAACTTTTACGCACCATTGACTTAACATTGGTGCATGCGTGTGCTTTAAGCGCTGCACCCGAATCCCGCCGGCTTTTCCCGACTTCAGCATTGCTTGTCCCCACTGCTCCCAGCGATTCCCTAGGCCCTAGGCCTAACCACTGTTCAATTGGTATCTCTTATACCACTTTCTTAATATATGGTTTGAGTTGCCACCCGCCCTCATCGATAATTGTGCAACTTTGTATGTTATACTGTGCTTTTGATTTAACGCTTGTGCCCCTTTGTTCATAAAGAGTACTGGGGATTATTTTAGAAATAAATACATATATTTTTATAATATATACTTGTGTGGTGTCCTTTCATTTGATTTTACAGGACTGTGATTGGTAAAACAGCTCGCTTAACACGACCTCTTGAGTTTAGCCTTTAAGGCTGCTTAGTCTATGCTACCATCAAGATAGCTTGTCTAATAAGGTAGACTTACAACCAGACACCATAAGGGTTGTTTGGACTGATACAAGGTGGTTCCAGAATTGGAAACATCATATATCAGGCCAACTTCTCACATTGGTGTGCAGCGGTGCGGATTTGAGCTTGCTGTTGTTTTACCATTCCAATCTTTTTATCAAATTGAAAGATCACATCAAGTACATTAGGTACATATAAATCAAAAGCTTAGCATATTAAGTTCTACTGAATTTAGTAGTTGTAGATTACAGGAATTAGCACACCCTGACTACAACTCACTAGCGAGGTACAGTAGGAAAACACTTAGTGTAGGTAAGGGCACCACTTGCACCTCACTAGCAGTCATGTCTGACACATGTGGAGCCTCAGGCTCTGTCCCTGCGACAGTTGACCTTACTAAGGCAACTTCCAGCTATGACAAACTTAGCCACAAAGACTTGAGTGCCTTGTGCATTGCAAGAGGGCTAAAAAGGGGCAGACACCCCACCATTCGTACCCTGATAGCTATCCTGGAGAAGGATGACTTAGATAAGGCGAGTGCAGCCCAATTAGATTTAGGAGATGGAGTGACCCACCCTGAGAATGAGACCACTCCCGAAGAAGAAGAGGAGGAAGAAGGCTCAGAGGTAGATGAGCCTGCTCAGAGTCAGAGGAGTAACCAGGTCCCAGTGGGGAGGCTTAGCCAAGCCAACTTGGACCTACTAGGGAATGGAGCGGGCCAGCACCTCCCCAGATCCTATAACCTAGTTCCCACAGGCAATAGAAGGGGGAGATCGCCCTCAGTGGATTCTCACATTTCTAGTGTTTCCAGAAACTCTCAAAGGGGAATGACTTCCCCCCAGAGAAGAGAGCATAAGGCTAGGATGAGAGCTGTAGAACTCCAGATAGAGAGGGAAGAGTTAGCTCTGGCCCAAGCTAAACTTGCTTTAGCAAGGGAACAGAAAATGTGTGGCTTAGATGCCACTGGTGGCAGCAACAATAATCCTAGAGAGAAAGACAGGTCCTATAATACTAGAAACCTGACAAAGATTGTGCCCCCTACACAGAAGGGGATGACATCCACAAGAGGATAACTGCTCTTGAGAGAGCCTGCATGGTACAGCAGGGTCCTGAGGAACAGTGGGCAGCAATCTTATGGTACTCCTTTTCAGAGAAAGGGAGGGATAAGCTCCTCACTGTCAGACATGAGGATGCCAAAAACTACAAAGTCCTGAAGAGTTCTCTAATAGATGGGTTTGGCTTAACCACTGAACTGTACAGGTTGAAGTTCAGAGTAAGCATGGGCGAATTTTGCGAATCTCGCGTTCGCGAATTTTGCGGATTTGCGAACTCGCAATCCGCAAAATCCGCGAATTCTCGCGAATTTGCGGATTTTTTTTTTTTGTGTTTGCGCAGGTTTCTGCCAGTTCGCGAGGGTTTTGTACACTTTCGCAAATTGCGAACTTACCTGTCGGGTCGCAAGTTTCGCGAACTTGTTGTTTCTACGTGTCCAGCCTGTTTGGGACACTCTTCTTCATCACTGCCACTCTCTGTCACCACTGCCACTCTCTGACTACTCATGCCACCCTCTGGCCCACCCATGCCACCCTCTGTTTCATCACCACACCCTCTGGTTGTCCAGTGTACATTATTTTCGGCAAAGCAAAGCACACCTTCCCTGCCTCAAGTGACCTGAATTAATTTGGGGCTGGTTAATGTGTCACAGAATATTTTTTTAGCTGGCACCTGCTTCCTTAGTGCGCCCTGATTAGTGATCTTTTGCACTTGCTAAGTGCTTTCATTGTTGCAAAATTAGTTACAACACCTGCCCTGCACCAACTGACAATAATGAATTAGGGGCTGATTAATGGATTTTAACTTCCAGCCTGGCTCCTGCTTGTCTCCCTTAGCTGTAATTCAGGACCTTTGTGGCATACGTGTAACTATTCTGAGGTTCAGAGCAGGGTCACATAATAGTTGCAACTGGCAACTGAACTCTGGAGGGGCCCCTCAGGAAGCACTACAGGAAATGGCTACTAATGATGAGCCTGAACTTTTGAACCTGGTAAGTAGTTTCAGTTTTGCTAAGATCGTATTTCTGCAATTTAGCACTTATTCGCGGGGCGCGAAGTTGTACTGGGAAGCCGCGAACTCACGCGAACAGTGCGAGCAGTGCGAGCAAAATCCGCTGCTCGCGGATTTGCGGATTTTGCGGGAGATTCGCGAATCTCCCGGATTGCGAATTTCCCGAAAATCCGCAAAATCCGCGAGCGAAACGGATTTTCCGCCCATGCTTAGTTCAGAGACACCCAGAAGACACAGACACAGGACTGGACTGATTTTGTAGATTGTGCTACTAAAGCTCGGGAGGGTTGGCTACATGGCAGCAAAGTACATGACTTCACAGGATTGTATAATTTGATTATGAGGGTGCAGATCCTAAGTAATTGTCAGAACCAGCTCTTACACCAGCACCTGGCGGACTCAGATTTGACCTCTCCCCAAGAATTGGGAAAGAGGGCAGATAAATGGGTCAGAACCAGGATTAGGCCTAAGAATCAGGACAGTAACCAGAAGAAGGAGTCTACCAAGCCTCAAGAAAAGGGTGGGGATAAAAATAAAGAAAAGACTTGTCCAGGGCCCCAAAACTCCAAGGATGGGGATGGGTCCCAAGACACATCTTCAAATCAGAAAAAGCCTTATTGTCATGCCTGTAAACAGGTTGGGCATTACAAAACAGACAGCTGTTGTTCCAAGAATGGCAATAAATAGAATATACCTCCAAAGCCAGCTCCAACACCTCCTGTTACTGTCAGCAGTAATCCCCCAGGAAGTGGGAGCACACCCAGGAATCTGTGTGGGTTTACTTTTGGAGCACAGGTGGACCCTGGCCTATCCAGGTCCCCATCCCCAAATGATCTTGTTTATGAGACTGGCATGGGGTTTGCCAACTTCTCTGATTGCCCAAATACCTTGAGCAAATATAGACAAGAACCCATCATCAACGGTTTGAAAGTTGTAGCCTTTAGAGACACAGGGGCTAGCATCCCCATTGTGGCTGACTGTATAGTCCCCTCTAAGCAACTTTTACCAGGTGCCAAATACCAGGTAACAAACATTGATGGAGTCCAGACAAATCATCCCATGGCAGTAGTAAGTCTCAGCTGGGGAGGTGTCACTGGCCCAAAGAGGGTGGCAGTGTCACCAAACTTGCCTGTAGACTACCTACTTGGTAATGATTTAGAAATCTCAGCCTGGGCTGAGGTTGAACAGGAAATCCATTCTAGAATGGTAAACTCCAATGGAAAGGTTAGTGGGGCTGTCATGGCTACAGCCCCAACCCAAGATGTCCTTCCTGAAAAGGTTGGTAGGGCTGAACAACTCTCTGCCCCATCTTTAGCATAAGCTCTTCCTAAACAGAATAGCAAAGCTGTTATGATAACATCAGAAACCCAAACTGAGTCTCCTCCTGAAAAGGTTGGTGGGGCTGTGATGGCCACAGCCCAAACTCAAACAGATATGCGTGTTGTGAAGCCTGAAATGATGGATCACTCCACCCAAACTGAGATCATGGAGGAGGAAGAGAAATCCCCCCCTCACCAGACATTAGGACAGGATCAGCCTCCCCAGGGAACTGATCTTACCCCTGATGAAGGAACTGCCCCAGAGGTTGTTGGGCCTGGCCTGACAGAACCTCTGATGGCAGTGGACCCTTCTTAGGTGGGACCCAGTCTGGAGCAGGTAACCTGCCCCTCTCTACCTTGCCTGTAGGAGAGTAGGGTCTGCTATCCTATGGTCACCCCAATTTTTGCTTTTTGCTTCACTGGTTTTCGACTTACTGAGGCTGTGGGCCTGCTAATCAGACTCCCAGCCTGCTGTTCTCTCTCTAAATTTATAATACATGTGCTATAGGCACATACCACAATTGGAAATGGACTCCTTGTCAGCCCCTGTACTAGGCACTATAGGTGCTCAGGGCATAGGTGCCACCAAGGCCTACCAGGGGCTGAAGCATAGCTTTTGCCACCCCTGGCTGGTTCTTAAATTGACACAACTGGCTGATCACTCAGCTGGGGCAAGTGGGTGTAATCACCCCTTGCTTAGATATAGTATACCTCTATCTAAACCTATATCTGGACACATATATAGCCTGTAAGCCACTCCTATGGAAGGCCTCATCAATCCTGGGGGCAGAGTGCGTGGTTTTATGTGAGATGGAGCTCTGGCATGAGCTGAGCCTGTCTGCAGCTGTCGGGAACAACTCCCTAAGCTGATCCGGGATAATGCCATACCATATACTCTTAAGCGCCTTATAATCCTCGCGGTTATATAGCAACTTTGGTTTGGCTTTATCAAAACATGTCGTGTAAGGTGTCATTTGAATTGGAATACTACCCCCTCGCCAGTTCTGGCGACGGGGGTAGCATTCCACCCTTCTAGAGGGATAAGACATGTTACTTTACTGAAACGCGGTTGATTTAAAATGAGCCTCAGATCCACAAAATGGATGCCCCTGCCACAGACACGGGTCTGGCCTCCTGCTGCTGACCGAAACTCAGCAAATGGTGGCCTGGACAAAGGGTTTCTTGTCGCAGGGCGGTGTTAAACCACCCCAGACAGGAGATAGTGGATTGTAGTAGGGAGGTTTCAAAGAAACCAGACACTGCCTGGGGAGCACAAGGCTGCCCCTTGCATAATCCGGCCAAACCGGTTCTGAGGCCTCCCATGCCCCTGTCCCAGCGCGGCCTGGATCAAAGGAAAGGGGTGTAACCACCCCCTTCCTGGGTCCCACCCATAGGAGGGGACCTAGCAGGATGTCCAGCCCACCAGATTCGAAAAAGAGTGGGAGCAGTGCCAATGCAACTCAGATAATCCTGAAGAAACATAAGAAACGAATTCTGGACCCTTCGACTTTCTACTCAACATAGAAGACGGAAGAATCTCCCTTGTGGTCAAGGAGTGACCACCCTGTGCAAACAGGCAACATCCAGCCCTCGACCCTTGCTTTGTTGCAGTTCCCGCCGGAACTCGAGCAACAGAGATCGACGAGATCAAGCTTTCCTGCCTTCTCCCTGCCCGATCCACAGTCCCTGCAGAGCTGAGACCAGTGGAGGCGACCGGAAGCGTGGGGCACGCCATCTTGAAAAGGCCACGAGACGCTGACCGTGCAGCCCACGAGTGATCCTCGAAGCTGTGCACCGGAGTTTGAGAAGCCCCCACCCCGAGCTCCACTTGCACCAAAGCTACCCCCTCCACACTCGACGAGTGCTGCGTGGGGCCCTTCTGCTTGTTTTGGCTCGACGCGTTGGCCCGGTCACTTGCCCGCTGGCTTGTGGCCCCTGTGCCGATGAAACCTTAAATACGACTCGCTTTTCTGGTTGCTCCAGATCTGCACCAGCTCCTGTAAAAAGGAGCCCCCACTCTGACCCTCCTGGTTCGAGTGATAAGCAATCTCCTGGTTCCGCGTGGATTGCTTTTGCCCAGTGCTGTTTGCTGCAATCTTGAAGCCGACGGTGCTGACGGCGAGAGCCTACGTGGGACAGATCGTGACCTGCTCCTGGACGTCGCAGATGCCCCAGAGCCCACGTGACAGTGGAGAGAAGCCTATCGACAACCACCTGATTGCGCCCGACACTGCCTGGTTCCGTCCTGGTTCCACCCTGGTCACTGCTGAGTGACCCAGACTCTGTCCCCTCTGCTTTCAGGTACTTTTCTACTTCGATCCACCCTTGGATCGCACCGGACACTTCTGCTTCACATCGCCTGCAGCTGCAACAGCTTCAAGCACCAAGAGCCTGCGTGTCAAAACCCGACGCCACTTCGACCCTGTGCACCCACGGCGTGTGGGTGAGGTAACATTGCAACGCCGGTGTTCCCACACTGGTACCCACCTCTAGGGTCTGTGTCTAAAGTTTTGTTCCTCTAGGTTCAGCGGAAGTATCTTCTAACTCACTTTGTGTAACTTTTATGCACCATTGACATTGCATTGGTGCAAGCCGCACTTTCCGTGCTGCACCCGTCTCCTGTGGGCTACTCCCGACTTCAGCATTGCTAGTCCTGACTGCTCCCAGCGAATCTCTAGGCCCTAGGCCTAACCACTGTTCGATTGGTATCTCTTATACCATTTTTTTAGTATATGGTTTAACTGGCCACCGGCCCTTATCCAAAATTGTGCAACTTTGTATGTTATACTGTGCTTTTGATTTAACGCTTGTGCCCCTTTCCTCATAAAGAGTACTGGGGAGTAATTTAGAAATAAATACATATATTTTTATAATATATACTTGTGTGGTGTCCTTTCATTTGATTACAGGATTGTATGTGGTAAAACAGCTCGCTTAACACGACCTCTTAAGTTAAGCCTTTAAGGCTGCTTAGTCCATGCTACCTCTAGGATAGCTTGTCTAACAAGGTTGACTTACAACCTGACATCTTTGGGGTTTGTTTGGACTGATACCAAGTGGTTCCAGAATTGGAAACACTACATATCAGGCCAACTTCTCACATTGGTGTGCAGCGGTGCGGATTTGAGCTTGCTGTTTGTTTTACCATTGCAATCTTTACATCAAAATGAAAGATCACATCAAGTACCTTAGGTACATATAAATCAAAAGCTTAGCATATTAAGTTCTACTGAACTTAGTAGTTGTAGATTAAAGGGATTAGCACACCCTGACTACAACTCACTAGCAAGGTACAGTAGGAAAACACTCAGTGTAGGTAAGTGCATCACTTACACCTCACTAGCAGTCATGTCTGATACAGGTAGAGCCTCAGGTTCTGCTCCTGTAACAGTTGACCCTATAGGGGCAACATCCAGATATGACAACCTTAGCCACAAAGACCTGAGTGCCTTGTGCACAGCCAGGGGGCTAAAAAAGGGCAGAGGCCCTACCATTCCTTCCCTAATAGCTCTCCTAGAAAAGGATGACTTAGATAAGGTGAGTCAGGCTCCCTTAGAATCAGGTGAAGGGATAAACTCCCCTGAGAATGAGGATCTTCCAGATGAAGAAGAAGAGGAGGAGGAAGAGGAAGAGGAAGGCTCAGATGTAGAAGAGCCTGAAGATCAGGATCAGAGGGGAAACCAGGTACAGGTTGCCAGGCTTAACCAGGCCAACCTAGACCTACATGGGAATGGAGAGGGCCAGCACCACTCCAGATCTCATAACCAAATTCTCCCAGGTAACAGGAGGGTGAGATCTCAATCAGGGGATTCTCATCTTTCTAGTGCCTCAAGAGAATCTCAAAGAGGGATGACTCCCTCCCAGAGGAAAGAGCATAGGGCCAGAATGAGGGCTGTCCAACTCCAGATAGAAAGGGAAGAGGTAGCCTTGGCTCAAGCTAAACTTGCTTTAGCAAGAGAAAGAACATTGTGTGGCTTAGATGCCACTGGTGGCAGCAAAGTTCCTAAAGAAAAAGACAGGGCCTATGACAATAGAAACCTGACAAAAATTGTGCCCCCCTACAAGGAAGGGGATGACATCCACAAATGGATGACTGCTCTTGAGAGGGCCTGCATGGTACAGCAGGTCCCTGAGGATCAGTGGGCAGCAATTTTATGGTACTCCTTTTCTGAGAAAGGGAGGGACAGGCTCCTCACTGTTAGACCTGAGGATGCCAAAAACTACTCTTTTCTGAAGAGTGCTCTTATTGAAGGGTTTGGCCTAACCACTGAGCAATACAGGTTGTTGTTCAGAGACACCCAAAAAGCACAGACTCAGGACTGGACTGATTTTGTTGATTGTGCAACTAAGGCTCTGGAGGGTTGGCTGCAGGGAAGTAAAGTTTCAGACTATACAGGATTATACAATCTTATGATGAGAGAGCAGATCCTTAATAACTGTCAGAACCAGCTGTTGCATCAATACCTTGTTGACTCTGATTTGACCTCTCCCCAAGAATTGGGAAAGAAGGCAGACAAATGGGTCAGAACAAGGATTAAGCAGAAAAACCAGAACCAAGGTGACCAGAAGAAAACAGACCAGAAGGGTGGGAATCAGAAAGATAAAAAAGGACCAGAAGTCTTCAGGCCCCCAAACTAGCAATAAGGAGGGGGGTTCCCAAAATGGAAACAAGAAAAAGAAGAATGATGGCCCAAAGAAACCTTGGTGTAATACCTGCAAATCAGTTTCACACTGGGGCAGTAAATGCACTAAGAAAAATCCAGTCCCCACCACTGCAGCTCCTAAAACACCTGCACCCCCTAGTACAGTTAGCAGTGGTGGTACACAGCCAAAGGGTTTAGTAGGGTTGACCCTGGGTACTGAGGTGGAATCTGGCCTAGTCAGAATCCCCACACAGGCAGTTCTCCTATATGATGTGGACTTATCTTTGACCACTGCAGTAAGCCCCAGTAACCTGGGCAAATATAGGCAGACTCCCTTAATCAATGAGAAACCGGCTCAGGCCTACAGGGACACTGGTGCCAGTGTCACTATGGTGACACCTGACTTTGTGGACCCTGGTCAGATTGTACTAGGTGAAAGTTACCTAGTGACCAATGCAAGCAACTCCACTACTTCACATAGTGTGGCTGTTGTGAACTTCTCCTGGGGAGGGGTAGATGGCTTAAAGAAAGTTGTTGTGAGTGCAGACCTCCCAGTAGACTGTCTGTTAGGCAATGATCTTGAAAACTCAGTTTGGTCAGAAGTGGAGTACAGGACTCATGCAGAAATGCTAGGGATTTCAGCTCATGTCCTTGCAGTGACAAGGTCTCAGGCTAAGAAGTGCCTTCCTGAACCAGTGGCGGATCTTGAAACAATAGACCAACCACAACCCAAGAGAAGGAGCAAGAGGGTTAAGGCTGTGCCTTCCCACTTGCCCCAGGTTGAGGATCAAGTTTCACAGGAAACTGATTCTGCAGTCCAAGAGGAGACTGTCTCAGAGGAGCTTGAACCTGATCAGGTTGAGTTTCTGGGGACAGGGGGACCCTCAAGGGCAGACCTGGGGCAGGCCCAATTAGATTGCCCTTCACTTGAACCCCTCAGACAGCAAGCAGCTGCTGAGGCTGCAGGGAATGCTCAAGGTACCCATAGAGTGTATTGGGATGAAGGACTCCTTTATTCAGAGGCTAGAGACCCCAAGCCTGGCACAACCAGGAGGTTGGTCATACCTTTGAAGTTTAGGGGTTTCCTTCTTACCTTGGCCCATGATATTCCCCTTGTGAGGAAATATAAATTTTATGGTCAAGTAATGTTCCCTAACGTGTACCCCACCGTCTCCATGTACCAGCTTAAAGTGCATGTAACTTCCCTCCTGTGCCAGCTATGAAGACGCAAATACATTTGCGTCCAACGTTAACATGTCCTCTTTCAGACCCACCCTGAATGGGTTGAATATTCCGTTTCTAAGTATGCTATGCCAACGTCTTTTTGTGGTGTACTTTACATGTTTCTCAGCTCTGGTGAAGTAGGCCCTGAATTCTGCCATCAAGCCTTTTTTCCTGCTTTCTGACTCCGAAAGCCTCAGCCCAGGCTGTCTCTGTACCCGTGACCTCTGCCTTACTCCCTGTGCGGCTCACGGCGCTTAGCTCAGCCTGCTGCCTGCCAAGACTGTATTCAACCTTCGAATTATCTGTTCCGCTCCTCGAAAATGCATTCCTGCCTACTAGTTTAAGTAAACATCCCCCCAGCTGCAGAGCAAAGGGCCCGGCCTCACTGTCTCCGTGCAAGTAATTCATAGCCTCTGTTACCATGGTAGGCCCATGCCCCTCGCATTCTCATGTAGACACTTAGGCGCTTATACACGCACTCACAGTCAGTATAGAATAGCTTCTGCCCCAGAGACCTTTTCCGTTTAGATAATATGGTTCCCAAACATCAGATATCAGATATGATAGAGGTACGAATTGATCTGACATGCCAGACTTCTGTCTCTTTCCGCCAGTGTAAATGTCAAGTCCCCTGCACCCTCCAGTTTCACTCAATCACATGTCATGCAGCTGCGCGCACATCCAGGCCTCAGATTTCTGCTGACATTACAAGATTCTGCTTTGTTGCCACCCACTTGTGACACCTACCTGTGACGTTTCTAGCACACACCTCTATGCTCACGCCTAGTTCACGCCTTCTAATTACGTATCACTACCACGTGTGTGTTTTATCTTGTTTCTCTCAGCTGTTACGCCTACTGTATTGGTTTCTATAATGTGACTTAAGTATATAAACTATGTATTGTCAATAAAATATGTCTCTATCCCTTCCTGCACCCCAGTGGTGGCAGGAACAAGATATCCGGTCATGACCATTCCTTTTTAAGGAATAAAACCCCTAAGAACTCTAACACCACGGACTCTGCCTCTTTCTTTCCGATTGAGTTATTATTGATTAAGTACTTACCTGCATAGAAATTAGGACGGTAAATCAAATATTTACCACATTATTCTGGCGCCCGAACAGGGACCCCTCCCCCACCCCACGCGCCGGTTGGTGCGTTGCAAGCTCTGTCCCCTGCCATCAGTTAGACGGAACTACGCGTACTGGCAGGATTTCCTGTATCTCCCTCTGGCCCACGGAGGTGACGAAGACTGCGATCAGCACCCAGACGAGGCGGTGAGGAGTGCGGAGGATCCCGACCAGAGCCTAGCCGATAGAAGTAAGGTCCGAGGTGTCAAGAGGCCCACCAGTTTCCGAAGTATCCACGTGTCGAGTCGAGTCGAGTCCGGTCCAGTCCAGTCGAGTTTTCCGAGGCCTTCTGTTTCCGTGCTTCCCGGTGAGTACCATTGCTGGGACGTATCTAGACGGGTGCATTATTATGTATCCGGTAAAGACGGGTTTGGGTACACAAATTCGGTCTGCACTGTTTTAGACAGTGTATCTGTACTGTTTAGCAGTATATCAGTTATTCTAGTTCTTGCACTGTTCTCAGCAGTGTATCTGTGCTGTTTAGCAGTACATCCAGTATAGGGGGGTAGTCATATATGTCTCAAATGTCTTTCATGTGATTAATGTCGTGGTATGAGTGACTGTTTTTAAAGTGCATTATTGTGTTTTTGTGTGACTAGTTGTGTTCAGAATTAAGTAGCAAGGATTGAGCATTCAGTACTAAGTAAACAAGATGCCGTTTTTCAATAAGTTAAAGCAGATAGGAACTAGGAAAGGGATACTAGAGGAAGAAATTCCTATCCCCCCTAGGGACACTCCTGGAAATTTCATGTATCAGAAACATGGCATAGACGCCATATTGTATCTAGATTTATGGGCCGATTATACTAAGCATCTAGACGAGAGACACAGGTGGCCTGTTACCGGAACATGGGATGCCGAGTGCATCATGAAGGTAGAAGAAGCACTGTGGAAAAAGAAAGTCAGACAATCTCAGAAAGACGCCATAGAATTTTGGCGTAAAGAATCACATAAACGTGCTGAAAAAGCACTCCGTAGAGAAGACAGACATAGAGAAGAATCAGATAAAGCCCGAGAAAACGAATTAGTTACTGAAGGGATTCGAGTAAAATCAGAACAAGTAGACCGCGCACGAAACAACCTTGTAAATGGTATGTATCTTGTGGCCGAGGGTTCGCCTGAAGCCACTTCAGAAATACCGAAGGACCTGCCGCCACCATTGGTTCCAACTAAAGTAAATCACAGGACTACTAAAGACATATTTCTGAATTCCTATCTAAACGATGTAGCACCCGCTTACACCAACCCACATGCCCACGTCCCGCCTACTGACGGTGACGGAGATGGCAACCCGCCTCCAGACCATATCCCGCCATTACCGCAACAAGGTTTCCCCGTTCGACAGCCCGTCGTTCCTCCACCTCCACCACTTCCCGCACCTAAAATTAATATACCAAATCCGCTTCTACCTGATCCTACTAAAAGACAAGTTCAAGTACACATACAGACTCCACAGAGGGATAATGCCCAAGCCTCTGCCTCAGGAGGTGCGACCGGGGGTTACCAGACCCCGCCAGCAACACACAGATTACACCTTAGGGACATGCAGAACCACCTTACGCCCCAATCACCCCGTCTCGACAGACTCAAAGGACCGCTTTCAGTTTGCAGATATGATCCAGTACCCGGCAAAGACGATAGAATGTTGATAGCATCGCTACGCTTACGACAAGCTACAGATTACCTAATATTATTCTCAGGAATGAAAGAGCACCTAGATAGAATATATCATTTTGTCCAGACTGGGGAAGACCCTGAAAGTATTAAGGAGGCCATGGCACATCAGAAAGTTGACACTCAAGCATATATACCACGTTTTTTCATAAATTGTTTAATAAGAGAACGAGACAGGCCTGAGACAGAACAGGATGAATTAGAGGCACTAAACAAGTGGGGTCAAAATATATCCGAAGGAAAACATGATAAAGGGGGTTGCATAGCCAGTATGTACAGGAAAATAAGAAAAGCAGTGATAGAAATACACGAAAAAGAGAAAGAAAATGCTTCCTCCGAGGAGGAGGAAGAACCTGAAGAACCAGAAAAGACTACAGATACGATAGCGTATGTAGGGAAGGGAACCTACCTTAGGAAAGGCATTCGTCCAGAAAGCAAGAGAGTTTTTCTCTCTGGCATATCAAAACCGAATTCTCCTGAACATCAGTTCCAAGAGACTGATAAAATGCTTCGAGAACGAATGGGGTACCATGTACTCAATTCTATGGATGAACAAGAACTAGCCCGGTCAGCAGTACTATGGGCTGACAATCCGAACATATACAATGATGACACAGTAGCGCAGACATTTCTGAACCTTTCCCCAGACGAGCAGAAATTAGCAGGTGTATACATGATTCAGCACCTCCTCACGTTATACAGAAACCAACATTCTGATCCAGGTCCCTTACACGATACATTGGAAGCACTACTCATGGACAGATGGAGAGGTCTAAGTACTAAGTTAATACAAATAATTCTGGAACAACGGCACAGATACAACACTTTCTTAAGCTCCGAATATGTTCCCGCTCCGCCCCCAGAAAGAAAAATGTACCATATGGAGCGTCTGCATGGTATTGAAAGTCAGAACCCCTTACGAGAAGTACATCCAGTTATGGGTACCGATAATACCTTGAAACGTGTGTATGTACACACACCTCTGACCAAGTTAGAACTATTGGAAATGAAGAAACTAGTACCCTGTCACGATAAAGACCCTGCAGGTTTTCATAGAGAACTTAAAGACATGTTACTGATGGGAGATTACACATATGCAGATATCATGAAAATGTTAAAGGTATTGTTGCCCACAGGCATCTACGAGAAACTAAAGGAAAGAGAATGGGAGGTAGGAGACAAAAAGATTGCATGGGCAGAAATAGAAGACGAGGAAAAACTTCGTACCCCAGGGCTAGGCCTTGGGGAGAAAACTAAAGCACTACCAGGTTTGATAGTACAGGTTCTGCCAAGATTACTGACAACTAGAAAGGAAGACTGGGACGCTATCTCAGCCTGTAAACAGAAACACGATGAAGATACTAGTGACTTCTATTCAAGATTCGAGAAATGTTTCCTTATTAATAGCGGCCTTAAACCAAGTAGCGAATCGTACCCGCACCTTTTTGTATCAAAGTTAGTCGAGAATTCCCTGGCAGCAGTTAAAACTCGTGTATACAAGGTTGAAAGTACATGGCAAGCAAATACGCCATCCCAGATGTTACAAATGTTACAATACCATCAGAATAGAATCAGAGAAGAACAGGATCATGAACAGAAACGTATGAAAGACACGAAAATGAAAATGTTAGTGGCCCAGTCGGTTGCAGCCGACGGCCAGAGAAAGGGTACGACCCAGACCCAGAATTCAGCAGCTCCCGTTAAAGGGACATGCAACTATTGCAAGCAGCCAGGCCACTACGTACATGAATGCCCAGTCTTGAAACATAATATATCAACAGGGAAAACTAAAGAAAGACCGCGTCCACTTAGACAAGACCAGGTCCAGCAACAGACTTCGCAGAATATACAGCCTATGCAGAATACACAGCCTATGCATGTTTCATCACATACAGCACAGACGGTAGCGGTACCACAGCCACAGCCCATTGCTGCAACTCAGCAAGTTTCACAACAGATGTACCAGTATGCCCAATCTGATTACCCCAATTATCCACGATACACATGAAACAGCCTAGAGAGGGGTTTTGGCTTGCCTCTTGTTGAGATTCCTGTAGATCAAGAGGGTCCTTATGTACACAGTCAAGTATTGGGAAAAGACAGAAAGTTTTTAATTGACACAGGGGCAAGCCGCACAACTATCAGCCATGACGAAGTCCCAGGGGCACCCCTCTCAGGCTCACAGAATGTTTCCCTTGGTTTTTCAGGACAACCTATTGTAAATGAGGTATCGAAACCCGTCCCCCTGGCTGTGGGTCCATTATCACGTGTTACAGACTTGTTACTTACAAAATCATGTCCAGAAAATCTGTTAGGTATCAAAACATTGAAGGCTCTAGGAGCAGTGATATGTTGTTCTCCGGAGGGAGTAAGACTCTTTTTGCGAGATTTCAAGGGTCACTATGTATTACGAGAGTTTGATGTCAGATTGAAAAATGTACCGGATCACTTGTGGGCACAAGGCCCAACCGATGTAGGCTGCATGCACATTACACCATACCGTGTTACACTGAAACCAGGTGTTGTTTTACCACGAATCAGACAATACAAGTTACCACCCGATGCTGTAGTGGCTTTACTGGAAATCATTGAAGAGCTCATTGCCCAAGGAGTGGTCGTAGAGACCGACTCCAATATCTGTAATTCCCCTATCATTCCGATTCTTAAACGTACTGATCCCAATGCACCGCCAGTATATCGGCTGGTGATTGATTTACGAGAACTGAATAAATGCATTGTACCACAGTACCCTGTGGTTCCCGACATCTCTTCCCTATTGACTGCCATTGATTCATAAGCAACGTTCTTTACTGTAATTGACCTCAAGAACGCCTTCTTCAGTGTGCCTATTGACCCAGAAAGCCAATACCTCTTCGGATTCAGTTTAAATGGACGAAGTTTCAAATTTTCACGCGCACCTCAAGGATTCACAGAAAGCCCCAGCATCTATAGTCAAGCACTGAAAAGACAACTAGATTGTATTCAAATGCCAGTTAACACCGCCTTACTGCAATACGTCGATGATCTGTTGATCACCGCACGAAGTGAACCCGAATGTGAACAAGCATCACTGACAGTTTTACATTTTCTGGCCGACAAGGGACACAAGGTGTCCCCTTCGAAGCTACAATTCTGTGTTCAGCAAGTTGTGTACTTGGGTCACTTGCTGTCCAAAGTGGGGAGACAGCTCACTCCTGATCGCATCCAGTTAATTGTAAATATGCCACAACCCCAGACACAAAAGGAAGTGCGAGCCTTTATAGGCCTCACCTCGTACTGCAGACAATGGATCCCTCAGTATGCATTTCTAGCTAAACCACTCATTCAGTTGACAACACAGGAGGCAGCGACTTCGACTGTCCTTCCTTGGACTCAGGAACACACACAAGCCTTTGAGGAATTGAAGAAAGCTTTATGCCAAGCACCAGTTTTAGCAACACCATGTTACAACAAACCTTTTACACTTTTTGTTACAGAACGTGATGGTACAGCATTGTCTGTCCTCACTCAAGACCAAGCAGGTTCACACAAGCCTTGCGCTTATTTTTCAAGTACATTGGATTCAGTAGCCCAGGCACTCCCTGCGTGCTTAAAGTCAGTAGCAGCAACAGCACTAGCAATAAGACAGAGCGACTCAATTGTTTTAGGACATCAATTAACAGTACAAATTCCACATTCTGTAGAGGTTCTTTTAAACAGAACTCAGACTCAACACTTGACTATAGCACGACTGACAGGTTATGAATTAACGCTATTCCAGCCACACATAGAAATCAGACGCTGCAGCATTCTAAACCCCGCAACATTGTTACCTTCAATTATGACAGATCCAGCCCCGCATGATTGTATAGAAATCATTAATGCAGTAACAAAGCCCCGACGAGACTTAACCGATGTTCCATTGACAAATCCAGACCTGACACTTTACGTGGATGGTTCATGTATGAGAACAAGTACAGGAGAATTAGTGGCCGCATATGCAGTGACCACTGAAACTGAAGTTAAAGAAACATATCGTATTGACACACTGTCTGCTCAAGCGGCAGAGCTCATTGCTCTGACCCGAGCCTGTATACTAGCCAAGAACAGAAATGTTAACATATACACTGATTCCCGTTATTCGTTCGGAGTTGTACACGACTTCGGAATGTTATGGCAAGAACGAGGTTTCTTGACCTCTCACGGTGCCAAGATCCAACACGGTCCCCTCATTCAAGCACTGTTAGAAGCAATACATCTGCCTTCAGGCATATCCGTCATGAAGTGTAAAGCACATACTAAAGTTACAGATTCTGTTTCCCAGGGTAACGACCTAGCAGACCAGACAGCAAAACATACAGCATTGACTCACACCGAGACAACTGACGTGACAAAGACAATAGTACCGACACATTGTATGACAGTCAGGGATCCCACACTAGATGTAATCGATATTCAGACACATGCTACTACAGATGAAATAAAGAAATGGACTGAACTAGGAGGGATCCAGACAGATCAAGGTTGGATGACGAAGGGAAAATCTACATGGTTTCTCCCCGACTCTATGGTTCAAGTCATAATCAATACAGCACATAGCCCAGCACATCTAGGAGAGAAAGCGATGTTAGACAGTTTACAGAATCTCTGGTACAACAAACACTTACGAGCAGCAGCAAAACAGAAAGTGCGTACTTGCATGATCTGTTGTCAGTTCAATCCAGGTAAAAGCGTCCCTGTAGAGCAAGGTGGATTTCATCCTCCCGATCACCCTTTTGAAGTCCTCCAGATGGATTATATCCAGATGGACCGTTGTCGAGGATTCAAATATGTCCTCGTAATTGTTTGTGCACTTTCCCGTTGGACCGAAGCATATCCAGTCCCAGATTACACTGCTCCGACCACTGCCAGGCAGCTGGTTCGAGAATTCTTCCCACGATACGGCTTGCCTCGTGTCGTGTACTCAGATAACGGACAGCCATTCTCATCCGAACTCATGAAACAGGTTTCCCTGCTGTTAGGATATCAGTGGAGCTTCCATTGTGTCCGACATCCCGAAGCCGCTGGTCTTGTAGAGAGGCATAACCAGACACTAAAGACCCGCCTTGCTAAAATCTGTAAAGAGAAAGGGGTCGACTGGATAGTCGCCCTGCCAGTTGCATTGTTCTATATGAGAATGGTCGCCCATTCGAGATCAGGACTATCCCCGTATGAAGTGGTCTTTGGCAGACCACCGAATATGTGGGGGACGCCCATACCTAAGAAAATTACCGATGTTGATTGTAATATGCTGACAGATTACCTTGCCTCCTTGATGTCTGCACTCCAATCATGTCGTTCACAGGTTGCCGCAGCCTTTCCTGACAACACTGATGTAAAGCCGCATGATGTCCGTCCCGGTGACACAGTCCTAATTAGGAACTTCGACAGGAAAAGTCCGCTGGAGCCCCGCTGGAAAGAGCCGAAGACCGTCCTTCTTACGACACGGACCGCTATCAAGGTGGAAGGCCGAAAGGGGTGGATCCATACGAGTCATATAAAAAAATGTAACGAACTGATGCCAGAAACAGACTCGTCCACCCCCTCCAAAGACTGCATCGAACCTAGAGACTTTAAAGTTACCAAACAAGAGAACACTCCCCAAGAGGAGTACAGATTGAAACTTCGATCTAGCAAGTCAGACAGTTTAATTGTTTAAGTCCTCCCCTAGGTGAATCGGTTAAATAGTTTCTGACATGTATCACCTAGATCGAGATAGAGAGAGAGAGAGACAACTCAAGAAACGTACATATTGCAAATCACTCCGTAGTCACTGTATAGTGACATTATTGATTATGTTTTTTCTAAGTCTTCTGATTATTGTTGCTAGTATATTGCTTCCCATATACTACCCTATCTTCAAACGTGAACAATCTGCTTACAATGTCACTGCTGAACATTCTTTTAGTGAATTACCTCCCCACAAACTTTCTTACAGACTCGCGCTGCGCAACAACACATTCATTAGTATGTTACATCATTCCCATCAGACTAACAACGCTACAAACTGCTGGATATGTGGCCGACTCCCTCCCTATCAGAAATACAAGGGAGTTCTGCCCCTGTTTCGGTACCCGTTCACTCACAATGGCTCCTGTGGTGCATGGTTTAGAATAATCAATTCCTTAGATCCTGATGTCGCTGTTTTTAAAGGGAGCTGGGTTTGGGGAAACTTGAACTTAGTTCTGCTTAATGCCTGTTACCCTGACAAGAAGGGACTCCCCACTAGAGTAGGAACTGATTTAGAAAATGAAGTATATGGATTAGGTAATTATACAATTAACCTTATGATTCTTACTGTTGAATCCGAAGCCGCACCAGTTCTCCCTGCTATGTCAGTATTACCAGTCACTGGTGATTTATGTGTCAGTAAGAAGGGTTCTGTACACTTAGGTCATAGTAAATGTACTACTGTGGTCGAATTCAGTGACCAAGGCAAATCTTCCTTTAGAGCTACTCGTCATTCCTACTTTGTTTGTGGCCATACCGCATACATACGCTTGCCTCCAGATTGGGATGGTACCTGTTACATTGCATTCCTTCTGCCCCCTCTCTTTCTAGCCCCTCCTGATTATCACAGAAATACAAATCTAGTAAAGAATAGACTCCGAAGAGATCTCCCGATTGTCGACTACACTGAAACGGCATGGGAGCAATACACAGATTTCAATAAAGGATTCTTTTTCTTCACAGGTCCCGTCCAAAATAGTAAACTAATACGCAGATTAACTAGAACACTTGAAGCAGTAGTGAATGAAACTGCCTCCGCCCTAGGTAACTTAACAGAGGAGCAGTCCGCCATGCGGGTTGTTGTTCTTCAGAATCGTCTTGTTATTGACGTCATCTTGGCAGACAGAGGCGGAGCTTGTAAGGTCATCGGGTCAAGTTGCTGTGTTTTCATTCCAGAAAACGCGCCAACGGTATACCAAGCTATTACACGTCTTCATAAAATTGCAAATCAGATACATCAGAATCCAGGCACCTGGACTTGGTCCGGTTGGTTCTGGACAACATTAACCGCTTGGGGATGGAAGATCCTATCCTTCCTAGGCATTGCCCTTATCATAGTATTCAGTTGCTGCCTGTGCCTACAGTGTGGGCCAGCGATTTGTGGACTGTGTGCCACATCGTGCATTGAACATTCCAGTTTTCTCTCAAAACGTGAAAGGAAGAAAGAAGAACAAATGATGTTACAAGAACAGACTGATCGATTCATGAGGATCGATATATCATGAAGGGTCCGTAGGGAACAAGGAGGGAATGAGGAAATATAAATTTTATGGTCAAGTAATGTTCCCTAACGTGTACCCCACCGTCTCCATGTACCAGCTTAAAGTGCATGTAACTTCCCTCCTGTGCCAGCTATGAAGACGCAAATACATTTGCGTCCAACGTTAACATGTCCTCTTTCAGACCCACCCTGAATGGGTTGAATATTCCGTTTCTAAGTATGCTATGCCAACGTCTTTTTGTGGTGTACTTTACATGTTTCTCAGCTCTGGTGAAGTAGGCCCTGAATTCTGCCATCGAGCCTTTTTTCCTGCTTTCTGACTCCGAAAGCCTCAGCCCAGGCTGTCTCTGTACCCGTGACCTCTGCCTTACTCCCTGTGCGGCTCACGGCGCTTAGCTCAGCCTGCTGCCTGCCAAGACTGTATTCAACCTTCGAATTATCTGTTCCGCTCCTCGAAAATGCATTCCTGCCTACTAGTTTAAGTAAACATCCCCCCAGCTGCAGAGCAAAGGGCCCGGCCTCACTGTCTCCGTGCAAGTAATTCATAGCCTCTGTTACCATGGTAGGCCCATGCCCCTCGCATTCTCATGTAGACACTTAGGCGCTTATACACGCACTCACAGTCAGTATAGAATAGCTTCTGCCCCAGAGACCTTTTCCGTTTAGATAATATGGTTCCCAAACATCAGATATCAGATATGATAGAGGTACGAGTTGATCTGACATGCCAGACTTCTGTCTCTTTCCGCCAGTGTAAATGTCAAGTCCCCTGCACCCTCCAGTTTCACGTCAATCACACGTCATGCAGCTGCGCGCGCATCCAGGCCTCAGATTTCTGCTGACATTACAAGATTCTGCTTTGTTGCCACCCACTTGTGACACCTACCTGTGACGTTTCTAGCACACACCTCTATGCTCACGCCTAGTTCACGCCTTCTAATTACGTATCACTACCACGTGTGTGTTTTATCTTGTTTCTCTCAGCTGTTACGCCTACTGTATTGGTTTCTATAATGTGACTTAAGTATATAAACTATGTATTGTCAATAAAATATGTCTCTATCCCTTCCTGCACCCCAGTGGTGGCAGGAACAAGATATCCGGTCATGACCATTCCTTTTTAAGGAATAAAACCCCTAAGAACTCTAACACCACGGACTCTGCCTCTTTCTTTCCGATTGAGTTATTATTGATTAAGTACTTACCTGCATAGAAATTAGGACGGTAAATCAAATATTTACCACACTTGCAGGACACTTAGGCCAGAATAAGACTTGGGACAGGCTTGTTCCACACTTTCACTGGCCTCACATGTCAGAAAATGTCAAGGAGTTTTGTCGCTCCTGTGTCACTTGCCAAGCCAGTGGTAAGTCAGGTGGCACAACAAAGGCCCCCCTGATACCACTACCTGTGGTGGGGGTACCCTTTGAAAGAGTTGGAATAGACATTGTGGGTCCCATGGATTCTCAAACAGCATCTGGGCACAGATTTATACTGGTGGTAGTGGATCATGCCACCAGGTACCCAGAGGCAATTCCCCTGAGGACCACCACAGCTCCTGTGGTGGCAAAAGCCCTCATTGCAGTTTTCTCAAGAGTGGGCTTTCCAAAGGAGGTTCTTTCAGACAGAGGTACAAACTTTATGTCTGGATACTTAAAAGCAATGTGGAAAGAGTGTGGAGTAAACTATAAGTTTACCACACCCTACCATCCACAGTGCAATGGGCTTGTTGAAAGGTTCAACAAGACCCTAAAGGGAATGATAAAAGGTTTACCAGAGAAGCTTAGGCGGAAATGGGGCATCCTTTTACCCTGCTTGCTCTTTGCTTATAGAGAGGTCCCACAGAAGGGGGTTGGCTACAGCCCTTTTGAACTTTTGTTTGGCCACCCTGTAAGAGGTCCATTGAGTTTGGTGAAGGAAGGATGGGAGTTACCTCTCAAAAAGCCTAAACTAGACATTGTGGACTATGTACTTGGTCTCCGCTCCAGGATGGCTGAATACATGGAGAGAGCATCCAAAAACCTTGAGGCAAGTCAAGAATTACAGAAAGCTTGGCATGACCAAAAGGCTGTTCTGGTTGAGTTCCAGCCAGGGCAGAAGGTGTGGGTGTTGGACCCAGTGGGGCCAGCAGCTCTCCAGGACAAATCTACTGGACCCTACCCTATCATAGAGAAAAAGGGAGAAGTCACCTATGTGGTTGACTTTGGCACCCCTAGGAGCCCCCACAGGGTGCTCCATGTAAACCGTTTGAAAGCATTTGTTGACAGGGAGGACATGAGTCTCCTCATGGCCACAGATGGGGGTCAGGAGGAAGAGAGTGACCCTCTCCCAGACCTGCTTTCCCAGAACCCTGATGATGGTTCAGTTGATGGAGTAGCCTTGGCAGGCAGCCTCACTGAGCAGCAACAGGTGGACTGCAGACAGGTGTTGCAGGCCCACAGACATATGTTTTCACTCACACCCAGCCAGACTAACTGGTGCACCCATGAGGTGGACGCTGGTGACAGTCTGCCAGTGAAGAATAAGATCTACAGGCAACCTGACCATGTCAGGGATTGTATAAAGGCTGAGGTGCAAAAGATGTTGGAGCTTGGAGTGATTGAGCCATCAGAGAGCCCATGGGCTAGCCCAGTGGTCCTTGTGCCAAAACCTCATACCAAAGATGGGAAGAGAGAAATGAGGTTTTGTGTGGACTACAGAGGTCTCAATGCTGTCACTAGGACAGATGCTCATCCCATTCCAAGAGCAGATGAGCTCATTGATAAATTGGCTTCTGCCAAGTTTCTGAGCACATTTGATTTGACAGCTGGCTACTGGAAAATCAGACTAGCTGAAGAGTCAAAAGCCAAAACAGCATTCTCTACCCCTAGTGGACATTATCAATTTGTGGTAATGCCCTTTGGTTTGAAGAATGTACCTGCCACCTTCCAAAGGTTGGTGAATCAAGTCCTTGCTGGGTTGGATGACTTTTGTGCAGCATATCTAGATGATATTGCTGTCTTTAGCTCCACCTGGGAGGATCACCTGATCCACCCGAAGAAGGTTCTGGAGGCCCTGCAAAAGGCAGGCCTGACTATCAAGGCTACTAAGTGCCAGATAGGGCAGAGCAAGGTTGTGTACTTGGGCCACCTAGTAGGTGGGGGTCAAGTTCAACCACTGGAGAGCAAGATCCAGACCATACAGGACTGGGCTCCTCCAACTACCCAGACACAAGTCAGAGCCTTCTTGGGCCTGACTGGGTATTACAGAAAATTTGTAAAGAACTATGGGTCCATTGTGACACCATTGAATGACTTGACATCCAAGAAGATGCCCAAAAAGGTTCAGTGGACAGTTAGCTGTCAAAAGGCATTTGATGACCTGAAGAAGGCCATGTGCTCTGCACCTATCCTGAAGAGTCCTGACTACTCCAAACAGTTCACTGTACAGACAGATGCTTTTGAGTTGGGGGTGGGAGCTGTGCTTTCACAACTTAATCAAGATGGTCAAGACCAGCCCATTGCTTTCATTAGCAGAAGGCTGACCCCCAGGGAGAAACGTTGGTCAGCTATTGAGAGGGAGGCCTTTGCTGTGGTTTGGGCCCTGAAGAAGTTGAGGCCATACTTGTTTGGTACTCACTTCCTAATTCAGACAGACCAT
Organism: Lissotriton vulgaris; assembly: GCF_964263255.1. NCBI lineage: Eukaryota > Metazoa > Chordata > Amphibia > Caudata > Salamandridae > Lissotriton > Lissotriton vulgaris. The sequence continues at coordinate 246,449,542 of NC_141688.1, read as the reverse complement.
AAGCCCCTCTTGTGGCTAAATCAGATGAAGGGTGAAAATCCCAAACTGCTCAGGTGGTCCATTTCCCTACAGGGGATGGACTTTACAGTGGAGCACCGCCCAGGGACTGACCATGGAAATGCAGATGGTCTCTCCAGGTACTTCCACTTAGAACATGAAGACTTATCTGGTCAAGGTTAAGTTTAATGTCCCTGCGTTTGGGGGGTGGGGGGGGGTTGTGTAGGAGAGTAGGGTCTGCTATCCTATGGTCACCCCAATTTTTGCTTTTTGCTTCACTGGTTTTCGACTTACTGAGGCTGTGGGCCTGCTAATCAGACCCCCAGCCTGCTGTTCTCTCTCTAAATTTATAATACATGTGCTATAGGCACATACCACAATTGGAAATGGACTCCTTGTCAGCCCCTGTACTAGGCACTATAGGTGCTCAGGGCATAGGTGCCACCAAGGCCTACCAGGGGCTGAAGCATAGCTTTTGCCACCCCTGGCTGGTTCTTAAATTGACACAACTGGCTGATCACTCAGCTGGGGCAAGTGGGTGTAATCACCCCTTGCTTAGATATAGTATACCTATATCTAAACCTATATCTGGACACATATATAGCCTGTAAGCCACTCCTATGGAAGGCCTCATCAATCCTGGGGGCAGAGTGCGTGGTTTTATGTGAGATGGAGCTCTGGCATGAGCTGAGCCTGTCTGCAGCTGTCGGGAACAACTCCCTAAGCTGATCCGGGATAATGCCATACCATATACTCTTAAGCGCCTTATAATCCTCGCGGTTATATAGCAACTTTGGTTTGGCTTTATCAAAACATGTCGTGTAAGGTGTCATACGAATTGGAATACTACCCCCTCGCCAGTTCTGGCGACGGGGGTAGCATTCCACCCTTTTAGAGGGATAAGACATGTTACTTTACTGAAACGCGGTTGATTTAAAATGAGCCTCAGATCCACAAAATGGATGCCCCTGCCACAGACACGGGTCTGGCCTCCTGCTGCTGACCGAAACTCAGCAAATGGTGGCCTGGACAAAGGGTTTCCTGTCGCAGGGCGGTGTTAAACCACCCCAGACAGGAGATAGTGGATTGTAGTAGGGAGGTTTCAAAGAAACCAGACACTGCCTGGGGAGCACAAGGCTGCCCCTTGCATAATCCGGCCAAACCGGTTCTGGGGCCTCCCAGCCCCTGTCCCAGCGCGGCCTGGATCAAAGGAAAGGGGTGTAACCACCCCCTTCCTGGGTCCCACCCATAGGAGGGGACCTAGCAGGATGTCCAGCCCACCAGATTCGAATAAGAGTGGGAGCAGTGCCAATGCAACTCAGATAATCCTGAAGAAACATAAGAAATGAATTCTGGACCCTTCGACTTTCTACTCAGCATAGAAGATGGAAGAATCTCCCTTGTGGTCAAGGAGTGACCACCCTGTGCAAACAGGCAACATCCAGCCCTCGACCCTTGCTTTGTTGCAGTTCCCGCCGGAACTCGAGCGACAGAGATTGACGAGATCAAGCTTGCCTGCCTTCGCCCTGCCCGATCCACAGTCCCTGCAGAGCTGAGACCAGTGGAGGCGACCGGAAGCGTGGGGCACGCCATCTTGAAAAGGCCACAAGACGCTGACCGTGCAGCCCACGAGTGATCCTCGAAGCTGTGCACCGGGGTTTGAGAAGCCCCCACCCCGAGCTACACTTGCACCAAAGCTACCCCCTCCACACTCGACGAGTGCTGCGTGGGGCCCTTCTGCTTGTTTTGGCTCGACGCATTGGCCCGGTCACTTGCCCGCTGGCTTGTGGCCCCTGTACCGACGAAACCTTAAATACGACTCGCTTTTCTGGTTGCTCCAGATCTGCACCAGCTCCTGTAAAAAGGAGCCCCCACTCTGACCCTCCTGGTTCGAGTGATAAGCAATCTCCCGGTTCCGCGTGGATTGCTTTTGCCAAGTGCTGTTTGCTGCAATCTTGAAGCCGACGGTGCTGACGGCGAGAGCCTACGTGGGACAGATCGTGACCTGCTCCTGGACGTCGCAGATGCCCCAGAGCCCACGTGACAGTGGAGAGAAGCCTATCGACAACCACCTGATTGCGCCCGACACTGCCTGGTTCCGTCCTGGTTCCACCCTGGTCACTGCTGAGTGACCCAGACTCTGTCCCCTCTGCTTTCAGGTACTTTTCTACTTCGATCCACCCTTGGATCGCACCGGACACTTCTGCTTCACATCGCCTGCAGCTGCAACAGCTTCAAGCACCAAGAGCCTGCGTGTCAAAACCCGACGCCACTTCGACCCTGTGCACCCACGGCGTGTGGGTGAGGTAACATTGCAACGCCGGTGTTCCCACACTGGTACCCACCTCTAGGGTCTGTGTCTAAAGTTTTGTTCCTCTAGGTTCAGCGGAAGTATCTTCTAACTCACTTTGTGTAACTTTTACGCACCATTGACATTGCATTGGTGCAAGCCGCACTTTCCGTGCTGCACCCGTCTCCTGTGGGCTACTCCCGACTTCAGCATTGCTAGTCCTGACTGCTCCCAGCGAATCTCTAGGCCCTAGGCCTAACCACTGTTCGATTGGTATCTCTTATACCATTTTTTTAGTATATGGTTTAACTGGCCACCGGCCCTTATCCAAAATTGTGCAACTTTGTATGTTATACTGTGCTTTTGATTTAACGCTTGTGCCCCTTTCCTCATAAAGAGTACTGGGGAGTAATTTAGAAATAAATACATATATTTTTATAATATATACTTGTGTGGTGTCCTTTCATTTGATTACAGGATTGTATGTAGTAAAACAGCTCGCTTAACACGACCTCTTAAGTTAAGCCTTTAAGGCTGCTTAGTCCATGCTACCTCTAGGATAGCTTGTCTAACAAGGTTGACTTACAACCTGACATCTTTGGGGTTTGTTTGGACTGATACCAAGTGGTTCCAGAATTGGAAACACTACATATCAGGCCAACTTCTCACATTGGTGTGCAGCGGTGCGGATTTGAGCTTGCTGTTTGTTTTACCATTGCAATCTTTACATCAAAATGAAAGATCACATCAAGTACCTTAGGTACATATAAATCAAAAGCTTAGCATATTAAGTTCTACTGAACTTAGTAGTTGTAGATTAAAGGGATTAGCACACCCTGACTACAACTCACTAGCAAGGTACAGTAGGAAAACACTCAGTGTAGGTAAGTGCATCACTTACACCTCACTAGCAGTCATGTCTGATACAGGTAGAGCCTCAGGTTCTGCTCCTGTAACAGTTGACCCTATAGGGGCAACATCCAGATATGACAACCTTAGCCACAAAGACCTGAGTGCCTTGTGCACAGCCAGGGGGCTAAAAAAGGGCAGAGGCCCTACCATTCCTTCCCTAATAGCTCTCCTAGAAAAGGATGACTTAGATAAGGTGAGTCAGGCTCCCTTAGAATCAGGTGAAGGGATAAACTCCCCTGAGAATGAGGATCTTCCAGATGAAGAAGAAGAGGAGGAGGAAGAGGAAGAGGAAGGCTCAGATGTAGAAGAGCCTGAAGATCAGGATCAGAGGGGAAACCAGGTACAGGTTGCCAGGCTTAACCAGGCCAACCTAGACCTACATGGGAATGGAGAGGGCCAGCACCACTCCAGATCTCATAACCAAATTCTCCCAGGTAACAGGAGGGTGAGATCTCAATCAGGGGATTCTCATCTTTCTAGTGCCTCAAGAGAATCTCAAAGAGGGATGACTCCCTCCCAGAGGAAAGAGCATAGGGCCAGAATGAGGGCTGTCCAACTCCAGATAGAAAGGGAAGAGGTAGCCTTGGCTCAAGCTAAACTTGCTTTAGCAAGAGAAAGAACATTGTGTGGCTTAGATGCCACTGGTGGCAGCAAAGTTCCTAAAGAAAAAGACAGGGCCTATGACAATAGAAACCTGACAGAAATTGTGCCCCCCTACAAGGAAGGGGATGACATCCACAAATGGATGACTGCTCTTGAGAGGGCCTGCATGGTACAGCAGGTCCCTGAGGATCAGTGGGCAGCAATTTTATGGTACTCCTTTTCTGAGAAAGGGAGGGACAGGCTCCTCACTGTTAGACCTGAGGATGCCAAAAACTACTCTTTTCTGAAGAGTGCTCTTATTGAAGGGTTTGGCCTAACCACTGAGCAATACAGGTTGTTGTTCAGAGACACCCAAAAAGCACAGACTCAGGACTGGACTGATTTTGTTGATTGTGCAACTAAGGCTCTGGAGGGTTGGCTGCAGGGAAGTAAAGTTTCAGACTATACAGGATTATACAATCTTATGATGAGAGAGCAGATCCTTAATAACTGTCAGAACCAGCTGTTGCATCAATACCTTGTTGACTCTGATTTGACCTCTCCCCAAGAATTGGGAAAGAAGGCAGACAAATGGGTCAGAACAAGGATTAAGCAGAAAAACCAGAACCAAGGTGACCAGAAGAAAACAGACCAGAAGGGTGGGAATCAGAAAGATAAAAAAGGACCAGAAGTCTTCAGGCCCCCAAACTAGCAATAAGGAGGGGGGTTCCCAAAATGGAAACAAGAAAAAGAAGAATGATGGCCCAAAGAAACCTTGGTGTAATACCTGCAAATCAGTTTCACACTGGGGCAGTAAATGCACTAAGAAAAATCCAGTCCCCACCACTGCAGCTCCTAAAACACCTGCACCCCCTAGTACAGTTAGCAGTGGTGGTACACAACCAAAGGGTTTAGTAGGGTTGACCCTGGGTACTGAGGTGGAATCTGGCCTAGTCAGAATCCCCACACAGGCAGTTCTCCTATATGATGTGGACTTATCTTTGACCACTGCAGTAAGCCCCAGTAACCTGGGCAAATATAGGCAGACTCCCTTAATCAATGAGAAACCGGCTCAGGCCTACAGGGACACTGGTGCCAGTGTCACTATGGTGACACCTGACTTTGTGGACCCTGGTCAGATTGTACTAGGTGAAAGTTACCTAGTGACCAATGCAAGCAACTCCACTACTTCACATAGTGTGGCTGTTGTGAACTTCTCCTGGGGAGGGGTAGATGGCTTAAAGAAAGTTGTTGTGAGTGCAGACCTCCCAGTAGACTGTCTGTTAGGCAATGATCTTGAAAACTCAGTTTGGTCAGAAGTGGAGTACAGGACTCATGCAGAAATGCTAGGGATTTCAGCTCATGTCCTTGCAGTGACAAGGTCTCAGGCTAAGAAGTGCCTTCCTGAACCAGTGGCGGATCTTGAAACAATAGACCAACCACAACCCAAGAGAAGGAGCAAGAGGGTTAAGGCTGTGCCTTCCCACTTGCCCCAGGTTGAGGATCAAGTTTCACAGGAAACTGATTCTGCAGTCCAAGAGGAGACTGTCTCAGAGGAGCTTGAACCTGATCAGGTTGAGTTTCTGGGGACAGGGGGACCCTCAAGGGCAGACCTGGGGCAGGCCCAATTAGATTGCCCTTCACTTGAACCCCTTAGACAGCAAGCAGCTGCTGAGGCTGCAGGGAATGCTCAAGGTACCCATAGAGTGTATTGGGATGAAGGACTCCTTTATTCAGAGGCTAGAGACCCCAAGCCTGGCACAACCAGGAGGTTGGTCATACCTTTGAAGTTTAGGGGTTTCCTTCTTACCTTGGCCCATGATATTCCCCTTGTGAGGAAATATAAATTTTATGGTCAAGTAATGTTCCCTAACGTGTACCCCACCGTCTCCATGTACCAGCTTAAAGTGCATGTAACTTCCCTCCTGTGCCAGCTATGAAGACGCAAATACATTTGCGTCCAACGTTAACATGTCCTCTTTCAGACCCACCCTGAATGGGTTGAATATTCCGTTTCTAAGTATGCTATGCCAACGTCTTTTTGTGGTGTACTTTACATGTTTCTCAGCTCTGGTGAAGTAGGCCCTGAATTCTGCCATCAAGCCTTTTTTCCTGCTTTCTGACTCCGAAAGCCTCAGCCCAGGCTGTCTCTGTACCCGTGACCTCTGCCTTACTCCCTGTGCGGCTCACGGCGCTTAGCTCAGCCTGCTGCCTGCCAAGACTGTATTCAACCTTCGAATTATCTGTTCCGCTCCTCGAAAATGCATTCCTGCCTACTAGTTTAAGTAAACATCCCCCCAGCTGCAAAGCAAAGGGCCCGGCCTCACTGTCTCCGTGCAAGTAATTCATAGCCTCTGTTACCATGGTAGGCCCATGCCCCTCGCATTCTCATGTAGACACTTAGGCGCTTATACACGCACTCACAGTCAGTATAGAATAGCTTCTGCCCCAGAGACCTTTTCCGTTTAGATAATATGGTTCCCAAACATCAGATATCAGATATGATAGAGGTACGAGTTGATCTGACATGCCAGACTTCTGTCTCTTTCCGCCAGTGTAAATGTCAAGTCCCCTGCACCCTCCAGTTTCACGTCAATCACACGTCATGCAGCTGCGCGCACATCCAGGCCTCAGATTTCTGCTGACATTACAAGATTCTGCTTTGTTGCCACCCACTTGTGACACCTACCTGTGACGTTTCTAGCACACACCTCTATGCTCACGCCTAGTTCACGCCTTCTAATTACGTATCACTACCACGTGTGTGTTTTATCTTGTTTCTCTCAGCTGTTACGCCTACTGTATTGGTTTCTATAATGTGACTTAAGTATATAAACTATGTATTGTCAATAAAATATGTCTCTATCCCTTCCTGCACCCCAGTGGTGGCAGGAACAAGATATCCGGTCATGACCATTCCTTTTTAAGGAATAAAACCCCTAAGAACTCTAACACCACGGACTCTGCCTCTTTCTTTCCGATTGAGTTATTATTGATTAAGTACTTACCTGCATAGAAATTAGGACGGTAAATCAAATATTTACCACATTATTCTGGCGCCCGAACAGGGACCCCTCCCCCACCCCACGCGCCGGTTGGTGCGTTGCAAGCTCTGTCCCCTGCCATCAGTTAGACGGAACTACGCGTACTGGCAGGATTTCCTGTATCTCCCTCTGGCCCACGGAGGTGACGAAGACTGCGATCAGCACCCAGACGAGGCGGTGAGGAGTGCGGAGGATCCCGACCAGAGCCTAGCCGATAGAAGCAAGGTCCGAGGTGTCAAGAGGCCCACCAGTTTCCGAAGTATCCACGTGTCGAGTCGAGTCGAGTCCGGTCCAGTCCAGTCGAGTTTTCCGAGGCCTTCTGTTTCCGTGCTTCCCGGTGAGTACCATTGCTGGGACGTATCTAGACGGGTGCATTATTATGTATCCGGTAAAGACGGGTTTGGGTACACAAATTCGGTCTGCACTGTTTTAGACAGTGTATCTGTACTGTTTAGCAGTATATCAGTTATTCTAGTTCTTGCACTGTTCTCAGCAGTGTATCTGTGCTGTTTAGCAGTACATCCAGTATAGGGTGGTAGTCATATATGTCTCAAATGTCTTTCATGTGATTAATGTCGTGGTATGAGTGACTGTTTTTAAAGTGCATTATTGTGTTTTTGTGTGACTAGTTGTGTTCAGAATTAAGTAGCAAGGATTGAGCATTCAGTACTAAGTAAACAAGATGCCGTTTTTCAATAAGTTAAAGCAGATAGGAACTAGGAAAGGGATACTAGAGGAAGAAATTCCTATCCCCCCTAGGGACACTCCTGGAAATTTCATGTATCAGAAACATGGCATAGACGCCATATTGTATCTAGATTTATGGGCCGATTATACTAAGCATCTAGACGAGAGACACAGGTGGCCTGTTACCGGAACATGGGATGCCGAGTGCATCATGAAGGTAGAAGAAGCACTGTGGAAAAAGAAAGCCAGACAATCTCAGAAAGACGCCATAGAATTTTGGCGTAAAGAATCACATAAACGTGCTGAAAAAGCACTCCGTAGAGAAGACAGACATAGAGAAGAATCAGATAAAGCCCGAGAAAACGAATTAGTTACTGAAGGGATTCGAGTAAAATCAGAACAAGTAGACCGCGCACGAAACAACCTTGTAAATGGTATGTATCTTGTGGCCGAGGGTTCGCCTGAAGCCACTTCAGAAATACCGAAGGACCTGCCGCCACCATTGGTTCCAACTAAAGTAAATCACAGGACTACTAAAGACATATTTCTGAATTCCTATCTAAACGATGTAGCACCCGCTTACACCAACCCACATGCCCACGTCCCGCCTACTGACGGTGACGGAGATGGCAACCCGCCTCCAGACCATATCCCGCCATTACCGCAACAAGGTTTCCCCGTTCGACAGCCCGTCGTTCCTCCACCTCCACCACTTCCCGCACCTAAAATTAATATACCAAATCCGCTTCTACCTGATCCTACTAAAAGACAAGTTCAAGTACACATACAGACTCCACAGAGGGATAATGCCCAAGCCTCTGCCTCAGGAGGTGCGACCGGGGGTTACCAGACCCCGCCAGCAACACACAGATTACACCTTAGGGACATGCAGAACCACCTTACGCCCCAATCACCCCGTCTCGACAGACTCAAAGGACCGCTTTCAGTTTGCAGATATGATCCAGTACCCGGCAAAGACGATAGAATGTTGATAGCATCGCTACGCTTACGACAAGCTACAGATTACCTAATATTATTCTCAGGAATGAAAGAGCACCTAGATAGAATATATCATTTTGTCCAGACTGGGGAAGACCCTGAAAGTATTAAGGAGGCCATGGCACATCAGAAAGTTGACACTCAAGCATATATACCACGTTTTTTCATAAATTGTTTAATAAGAGAACGAGACAGGCCTGAGACAGAACAGGATGAATTAGAGGCACTAAACAAGTGGGGTCAAAATATATCCGAAGGAAAACATGATAAAGGGGGTTGCATAGCCAGTATGTACAGGAAAATAAGAAAAGCAGTGATAGAAATACACGAAAAAGAGAAAGAAAATGCTTCCTCCGAGGAGGAGGAAGAACCTGAAGAACCAGAAAAGACTACAGATACGATAGCGTATGTAGGTAAGGGAACTTACCTTAGGAAAGGCATTCGTCCAGAAAGCAAGAGAGTTTTTCTCTCTGGCATATCAAAACCGAATTCTCCTGAACATCAGTTCCAAGAGACTGATAAAATGCTTCGAGAACGAATGGGGTACCATGTACTCAATTCTATGGATGAACAAGAACTAGCCCGGTCAGCAGTACTATGGGCTGACAATCCGAACATATACAATGATGACACAGTAGCGCAGACATTTCTGAACCTTTCCCCAGACGAGCAGAAATTAGCAGGTGTATACATGATTCAGCACCTCCTCACGTTATACAGAAACCAACATTCTGATCCAGGTCCCTTACACGATACATTGGAAGCACTACTCATGGACAGATGGAGAGGTCTAAGTACTAAGTTAATACAAATAATTCTGGAACAACGGCACAGATACAACACTTTCTTAAGCTCCGAATATGTTCCCGCTCCGCCCCCAGAAAGAAAAATGTACCATATGGAGCGTCTGCATGGTATTGAAAGTCAGAACCCCTTACGAGAAGTACATCCAGTTATGGGTACCGATAATACCTTGAAACGTGTGTATGTACACACACCTCTGACCAAGTTAGAACTATTGGAAATGAAGAAACTAGTACCCTGTCACGATAAAGACCCTGCAGGTTTTCATAGAGAACTTAAAGACATGTTACTGATGGGAGATTACACATATGCAGATATCATGAAAATGTTAAAGGTATTGTTGCCCACAGGCATCTACGAGAAACTAAAGGAAAGAGAATGGGAGGTAGGAGACAAAAAGATTGCATGGGCAGAAATAGAAGACGAGGAAAAACTTCGTACCCCAGGGCTAGGCCTTGGGGAGAAAACTAAAGCACTACCAGGTTTGATAGTACAGGTTCTGCCAAGATTACTGACAACTAGAAAGGAAGACTGGGACGCTATCTCAGCCTGTAAACAGAAACACGATGAAGATACTAGTGACTTCTATTCAAGATTCGAGAAATGTTTCCTTATTAATAGCGGCCTTAAACTAAGTAGCGAATCGTACCCGCACCTTTTTGTATCAAAGTTAGTCGAGAATTCCCTGGCAGCAGTTAAAACTCGTGTATACAAGGTTGAAAGTACATGGCAAGCAAATACGCCATCCCAGATGTTACAAATGTTACAATACCATCAGAATATAATCAGAGAAGAACAGGATCATGAACAGAAACGTATGAAAGACACGAAAATGAAAATGTTAGTGGCCCAGTCGGTTGCAGCCGACGGCCAGAGAAAGGGTACGACCCAGACCCAGAATTCAGCAGCTCCCGTTAAAGGGACATGCAACTATTGCAAGCAGCCAGGCCACTACGTACATGAATGCCCAGTCTTGAAACATAATATATCAACAGGGAAAACTAAAGAAAGACCGCGTCCACTTAGACAAGACCAGGTCCAGCAACAGACTTCGCAGAATATACAGCCTATGCAGAATACACAGCCTATGCATGTTTCATCACATACAGCACAGACGGTAGCGGTACCACAGCCACAGCCCATTGCTGCAACTCAGCAAGTTTCACAACAGATGTACCAGTATGCCCAATCTGATTACCCCAATTATCCACGATACACATGAAACAGCCTAGAGAGGGGTTTTGGCTTGCCTCTTGTTGAGATTCCTGTAGATCAAGAGGGTCCTTATGTACACAGTCAAGTATTGGGAAAAGACAGAAAGTTTTTAATTGACACAGGGGCAAGCCGCACAACTATCAGCCATGACGAAGTCCCAGGGGCACCCCTCTCAGGCTCACAGAATGTTTCCCTTGGTTTTTCAGGACAACCTATTGTAAATGAGGTATCGAAACCCGTCCCCCTGGCTGTGGGTCCATTATCACGTGTTACAGACTTGTTACTTACAAAATCATGTCCAGAAAATCTGTTAGGTATCAAAACATTGAAGGCTCTAGGAGCAGTGATATGTTGTTCTCCGGAGGGAGTAAGACTCTTTTTGCGAGATTTCAAGGGTCACTATGTATTACGAGAGTTTGATGTCAGATTGAAAAATGTACCGGATCACTTGTGGGCACAAGGCCCAACCGATGTAGGCTGCATGCACATTACACCATACCGTGTTACACTGAAACCAGGTGTTGTTTTACCACGAATCAGACAATACAAGTTACCACCCGATGCTGTAGTGGCTTTACTGGAAATCATTGAAGAGCTCATTGCCCAAGGAGTGGTCGTAGAGACCGACTCCAATATCTGTAATTCCCCTATCATTCCGATTCTTAAACGTACTGATCCCAATGCACCGCCAGTATATCGGCTGGTGATTGATTTACGAGAACTGAATAAATGCATTGTACCACAGTACCCTGTGGTTCCCGACATCTCTTCCCTATTGACTGCCATTGATTCATAAGCAACGTTCTTTACTGTAATTGACCTCAAGAACGCCTTCTTCAGTGTGCCTATTGACCCAGAAAGCCAATACCTCTTCGGATTCAGTTTAAATGGACGAAGTTTCAAATTTTCACGCGCACCTCAAGGATTCACAGAAAGCCCCAGCATCTATAGTCAAGCACTGAAAAGACAACTAGATTGTATTCAAATGCCAGTTAACACCGCCTTACTGCAATACGTCGATGATCTGTTGATCACCGCACGAAGTGAACCCGAATGTGAACAAGCATCACTGACAGTTTTACATTTTCTGGCCGACAAGGGACACAAGGTGTCCCCTTCGAAGCTACAATTCTGTGTTCAGCAAGTTGTGTACTTGGGTCACTTGCTGTCCAAAGTGGGGAGACAGCTCACTCCTGATCGCATCCAGTTAATTGTAAATATGCCACAACCCCAGACACAAAAGGAAGTGCGAGCCTTTATAGGCCTCACCTCGTACTGCAGACAATGGATCCCTCAGTATGCATTTCTAGCTAAACCACTCATTCAGTTGACAACACAGGAGGCAGCGACTTCGACTGTCCTTCCTTGGACTCAGGAACACACACAAGCCTTTGAGGAATTGAAGAAAGCTTTATGCCAAGCACCAGTTTTAGCAACACCATGTTACAACAAACCTTTTACACTTTTTGTTACAGAACGTGATGGTACAGCATTGTCTGTCCTCACTCAAGACCAAGCAGGTTCACACAAGCCTTGCGCTTATTTTTCAAGTACATTGGATTCAGTAGCCCAGGCACTCCCTGCGTGCTTAAAGTCAGTAGCAGCAACAGCACTAGCAATAAGACAGAGCGACTCAATTGTTTTAGGACATCAATTAACAGTACAAGTTCCACATTCTGTAGAGGTTCTTTTAAACAGAACTCAGACTCAACACTTGACTATAGCACGACTGACAGGTTATGAATTAACGCTATTCCAGCCACACATAGAAATCAGACGCTGCAGCATTCTAAACCCCGCAACATTGTTACCTTCAATTATAACAGATCCAGCCCCGCATGATTGTATAGAAATCATTAATGCAGTAACAAAGCCCCGACGAGACTTAACCGATGTTCCATTGACAAATCCAGACCTGACACTTTACGTGGATGGTTCATGTATGAGAACAAGTACAGGAGAATTAGTGGCCGCATATGCAGTGACCACTGAAACTGAAGTTAAAGAAACATATCGTATTGACACACTGTCTGCTCAAGCGGCAGAGCTCATTGCTCTGACCCGAGCCTGTATACTAGCCAAGAACAGAAATGTTAACATATACACTGATTCCCGTTATTCGTTCGGAGTTGTACACGACTTCGGAATGTTATGGCAAGAACGAGGTTTCTTGACCTCTCACGGTGCCAAGATCCAACACGGTCCCCTCATTCAAGCACTGTTAGAAGCAATACATCTGCCTTCAGGCATATCCGTCATGAAGTGTAAAGCACATACTAAAGTTACAGATTCTGTTTCCCAGGGTAACGACCTAGCAGACCAGACAGCAAAACATACAGCATTGACTCACACCGAGACAACTGACGTGACAAAGACAATAGTACCGACACATTGTATGACAGTCAGGGATCCCACACTAGATGTAATCGATATTCAGACACATGCTACTACAGATGAAATAAAGAAATGGACTGAACTAGGAGGGATCCAGACAGATCAAGGTTGGATGACGAAGGGAAAATCTACATGGTTTCTCCCCGACTCTATGGTTCAAGTCATAATCAATACAGCACATAGCCCAGCACATCTAGGAGAGAAAGCGATGTTAGACAGTTTACAGAATCTCTGGTACAACAAACACTTACGAGCAGCAGCAAAACAGAAAGTGCGTACTTGCATGATCTGTTGTCAGTTCAATCCAGGTAAAAGCGTCCCTGTAGAGCAAGGTGGATTTCATCCTCCCGATCACCCTTTTGAAGTCCTCCAGATGGATTATATCCAGATGGACCGTTGTCGAGGATTCAAATATGTCCTCGTAATTGTTTGTGCACTTTCCCGTTGGACCGAAGCATATCCAGTCCCAGATTACACTGCTCCGACCACTGCCAGGCAGCTGGTTCGAGAATTCTTCCCACGATACGGCTTGCCTCGTGTCGTGTACTCAGATAACGGACAGCCATTCTCATCCGAACTCATGAAACAGGTTTCCCTGCTGTTAGGATATCAGTGGAGATTCCATTGTGTCCGACATCCCGAAGCCGCTGGTCTTGTAGAGAGGCATAACCAGACACTAAAGACCCGCCTTGCTAAAATCTGTAAAGAGAAAGGGGTCGACTGGATAGTCGCCCTGCCAGTTGCATTGTTCTATATGAGAATGGTCGCCCATTCGAGATCAGGACTATCCCCGTATGAAGTGGTCTTTGGCAGACCACCGAATATGTGGGGGACGCCCATACCTAAGAAAATTACCGATGTTGATTGTAATATGCTGACAGATTACCTTGCCTCCTTGATGTCTGCACTCCAATCATGTCGTTCACACGTTGCCGCAGCCTTTCCTGACAACACTGATGTAAAGCCGCATGATGTCCGTCCCGGTGACACAGTCCTAATTAGGAACTTCGACAGGAAAAGTCCGCTGGAGCCCCGCTGGAAAGAGCTGAAGACCGTCCTTCTTACGACACGGACCGCTATCAAGGTGGAAGGCCGAAAGGGGTGGATCCATACGAGTCATATAAAAAAATGTAACAAACTGATGCCAGAAACAGACTCGTCCACCCCCTCCAAAGACTGCATCGAACCTAGAGACTTTAAAGTTACCAAACAAGAGAACACTCCCCAAGAGGAGTACAGATTGAAACTTCGATCTAGCAAGTCAGACAGTTTAATTGTTTAAGTCCTCCCCTAGGTGAATCGGTTAAATAGTTTCTGACATGTATCACCTAGATCGAGATAGAGAGAGAGAGAGACAACTCAAGAAACGTACATATTGCAAATCACTCCGTAGTCACTGTATAGTGACATTATTGATTATGTTTTTTCTAAGTCTTCTGATTATTGTTGCTAGTATATTGCTTCCCATATACTACCCTATCTTCAAACGTGAACAATCTGCTTACAATGTCACTGCTGAACATTCTTTTAGTGAATTACCTCCCCACAAACTTTCTTACAGACTCGCGCTGCGCAACAACACATTCATTAGTATGTTACATCATTCCCATCAGACTAACAACGCTACAAACTGCTGGATATGTGGCCGACTCCCTCCCTATCAGAAATACAAGGGAGTTCTGCCCCTGTTTCGGTACCCGTTCACTCACAATGGCTCCTGTGGTGCATGGTTTAGAATAATCAATTCCTTAGATCCTGATGTCGCTGTTTTTAAAGGGAGCTGGGTTTGGGGAAACTTGAACTTAGTTCTGCTTAATGCCTGTTACCCTGACAAGAAGGGACTCCCCACTAGAGTAGGAACTGATTTAGAAAATGAAGTATATGGATTAGGTAATTATACAATTAACCTTATGATTCTTACTGTTGAATCCGAAGCCGCACCAGTTCTCCCTGCTATGTCAGTATTACCAGTCACTGGTGATTTATGTGTCAGTAAGAAGGGTTCTGTACACTTAGGTCATAGTAAATGTACTACTGTGGTCGAATTCAGTGACCAAGGCAAATCTTCCTTTAGAGCTACTCGTCATTCCTACTTTGTTTGTGGCCATACCGCATACATACGCTTGCCTCCAGATTGGGATGGTACCTGTTACATTGCATTCCTTCTGCCCCCTCTCTTTCTAGCCCCTCCTGATTATCACAGAAATACAAATCTAGTAAAGAATAGACTCCGAAGAGATCTCCCGATTGTCGACTACACTGAAACGGCATGGGAGCAATACACAGATTTCAATAAAGGATTCTTTTTCTTCACAGGTCCCGTCCAAAATAGTAAACTAATACGCAGATTAACTAGAACACTTGAAGCAGTAGTGAATGAAACTGCCTCCGCCCTAGGTAACTTAACAGAGGAGCAGTCCGCCATGCGGGTTGTTGTTCTTCAGAATCGTCTTGTTATTGACGTCATCTTGGCAGACAGAGGCGGAGCTTGTAAGGTCATCGGGTCAAGTTGCTGTGTTTTCATTCCAGAAAACGCGCCAACGGTATACCAAGCTATTACACGTCTTCATAAAATTGCAAATCAGATACATCAGAATCCAGGCACCTGGACTTGGTCCGGTTGGTTCTGGACAACATTAACCGCTTGGGGATGGAAGATCCTATCCTTCCTAGGCATTGCCCTTATCATAGTATTCAGTTGCTGCCTGTGCCTACAGTGTGGGCCAGCGATTTGTGGACTGTGTGCCACATCGTGCATTGAACATTCCAGTTTTCTCTCAAAACGTGAAAGGAAGAAAGAAGAACAAATGATGTTACAAGAACAGACTGATCGATTCATGAGGATCGATATATCATGAAGGGTCCGTAGGGAACAAGGAGGGAATGAGGAAATATAAATTTTATGGTCAAGTAATGTTCCCTAACGTGTACCCCACCGTCTCCATGTACCAGCTTAAAGTGCATGTAACTTCCCTCCTGTGCCAGCTATGAAGACGCAAATACATTTGCGTCCAACGTTAACATGTCCTCTTTCAGACCCACCCTGAATGGGTTGAATATTCCGTTTCTAAGTATGCTATGCCAACGTCTTTTTGTGGTGTACTTTACATGTTTCTCAGCTCTGGTGAAGTAGGCCCTGAATTCTGCCATCGAGCCTTTTTTCCTGCTTTCTGACTCCGAAAGCCTCAGCCCAGGCTGTCTCTGTACCCGTGACCTCTGCCTTACTCCCTGTGCGGCTCACGGCGCTTAGCTCAGCCTGCTGCCTGCCAAGACTGTATTCAACCTTCGAATTATCTGTTCCGCTCCTCGAAAATGCATTCCTGCCTACTAGTTTAAGTAAACATCCCCCCAGCTGCAGAGCAAAGGGCCCGGCCTCACTGTCTCCGTGCAAGTAATTCATAGCCTCTGTTACCATGGTAGGCCCATGCCCCTCGCATTCTCATGTAGACACTTAGGCGCTTATACACGCACTCACAGTCAGTATAGAATAGCTTCTGCCCCAGAGACCTTTTCCGTTTAGATAATATGGTTCCCAAACATCAGATATCAGATATGATAGAGGTACGAGTTGATCTGACATGCCAGACTTCTGTCTCTTTCCGCCAGTGTAAATGTCAAGTCCCCTGCACCCTCCAGTTTCACGTCAATCACACGTCATGCAGCTGCGCGCGCATCCAGGCCTCAGATTTCTGCTGACATTACAAGATTCTGCTTTGTTGCCACCCACTTGTGACACCTACCTGTGACGTTTCTAGCACACACCTCTATGCTCACGCCTAGTTCACGCCTTCTAATTACGTATCACTACCACGTGTGTGTTTTATCTTGTTTCTCTCAGCTGTTACGCCTACTGTATTGGTTTCTATAATGTGACTTAAGTATATAAACTATGTATTGTCAATAAAATATGTCTCTATCCCTTCCTGCACCCCAGTGGTGGCAGGAACAAGATATCCGGTCATGACCATTCCTTTTTAAGGAATAAAACCCCTAAGAACTCTAACACCACGGACTCTGCCTCTTTCTTTCCGATTGAGTTATTATTGATTAAGTACTTACCTGCATAGAAATTAGGACGGTAAATCAAATATTTACCACACTTGCAGGACACTTAGGCCAGAATAAGACTTGGGACAGGCTTGTTCCACACTTTCACTGGCCTCACATGTCAGAAAATGTCAAGGAGTTTTGTCGCTCCTGTGTCACTTGCCAAGCCAGTGGTAAGTCAGGTGGCACAACAAAGGCCCCCCTGATACCACTACCTGTGGTGGGGGTACCCTTTGAAAGAGTTGGAATAGACATTGTGGGTCCCATGGATTCTCAAACAGCATCTGGGCACAGATTTATACTGGTGGTAGTGGATCATGCCACCAGGTACCCAGAGGCAATTCCCCTGAGGACCACCACAGCTCCTGTGGTGGCAAAAGCCCTCATTGCAGTTTTCTCAAGAGTGGGCTTTCCAAAGGAGGTTCTTTCAGACAGAGGTACAAACTTTATGTCTGGATACTTAAAAGCAATGTGGAAAGAGTGTGGAGTAAACTATAAGTTTACCACACCCTACCATCCACAGTGCAATGGGCTTGTTGAAAGGTTCAACAAGACCCTAAAGGGAATGATAAAAGGTTTACCAGAGAAGCTTAGGCGGAAATGGGGCATCCTTTTACCCTGCTTGCTCTTTGCTTATAGAGAGGTCCCACAGAAGGGGGTTGGCTACAGCCCTTTTGAACTTTTGTTTGGCCACCCTGTAAGAGGTCCATTGAGTTTGGTGAAGGAAGGATGGGAGTTACCTCTCAAAAAGCCTAAACTAGACATTGTGGACTATGTACTTGGTCTCCGCTCCAGGATGGCTGAATACATGGAGAGAGCATCCAAAAACCTTGAGGCAAGTCAAGAATTACAGAAAGCTTGGCATGACCAAAAGGCTGTTCTGGTTGAGTTCCAGCCAGGGCAGAAGGTGTGGGTGTTGGACCCAGTGGGGCCAGCAGCTCTCCAGGACAAATCTACTGGACCCTACCCTATCATAGAGAAAAAGGGAGAAGTCACCTATGTGGTTGACTTTGGCACCCCTAGGAGCCCCCACAGGGTGCTCCATGTAAACCGTTTGAAAGCATTTGTTGACAGGGAGGACATGAGTCTCCTCATGGCCACAGATGGGGGTCAGGAGGAAGAGAGTGACCCTCTCCCAGACCTGCTTTCCCAGAACCCTGATGATGGTTCAGTTGATGGAGTAGCCTTGGCAGGCAGCCTCACTGAGCAGCAACAGGTGGACTGCAGACAGGTGTTGCAGGCCCACAGACATATGTTTTCACTCACACCCAGCCAGACTAACTGGTGCACCCATGAGGTGGACGCTGGTGACAGTCTGCCTGTGAAGAATAAGATCTACAGGCAACCTGACCATGTCAGGGATTGTATAAAGGCTGAGGTGCAAAAGATGTTGGAGCTTGGAGTGATTGAGCCATCAGAGAGCCCATGGGCTAGCCCAGTGGTCCTTGTGCCAAAACCTCATACCAAAGATGGGAAGAGAGAAATGAGGTTTTGTGTGGACTACAGAGGTCTCAATGCTGTCACTAGGACAGATGCTCATCCCATTCCAAGAGCAGATGAGCTCATTGATAAATTGGCTTCTGCCAAGTTTCTGAGCACATTTGATTTGACAGCTGGCTACTGGAAAATCAGACTAGCTGAAGAGTCAAAAGCCAAAACAGCATTCTCTACCCCTAGTGGACATTATCAATTTGTGGTAATGCCCTTTGGTTTGAAGAATGCACCTGCCACCTTCCAAAGGTTGGTGAATCAAGTCCTTGCTGGGTTGGATGACTTTTGTGCAGCATATCTAGATGATATTGCTGTCTTTAGCTCCACCTGGGAGGATCACCTGATCCACCCGAAGAAGGTTCTGGAGGCCCTGCAAAAGGCAGGCCTGACTATCAAGGCTACTAAGTGCCAGATAGGGCAGAGCAAGGTTGTGTACTTGGGCCACCTAGTAGGTGGGGGTCAAGTTCAACCACTGGAGAGCAAGATCCAGACCATACAGGACTGGGCTCCTCCAACTACCCAGACACAAGTCAGAGCCTTCTTGGGCCTGACTGGGTATTACGGAAAATTTGTAAAGAACTATGGGTCCATTGTGACACCATTGAATGACTTGACATCCAAGAAGATGCCCAAAAAGGTTCAGTGGACAGTTAGCTGTCAAAAGGCATTTGATGACCTGAAGAAGGCCATGTGCTCTGCACCTATCCTGAAGAGTCCTGACTACTCCAAACAGTTCACTGTACAGACAGATGCTTTTGAGTTGGGGGTGGGAGCTGTGCTTTCACAACTTAATCAAGATGGTCAAGACCAGCCCATTGCTTTCATTAGCAGAAGGCTGACCCCCAGGGAGAAACGTTGGTCAGCTATTGAGAGGGAGGCCTTTGCTGTGGTTTGGGCCCTGAAGAAGTTGAGGCCATACTTGTTTGGTACTCACTTCCTAATTCAGACAGACCATAAGCCCCTCTTGTGGCTAAATCAGATGAAGGGTGAAAATCCCAAACTGCTCAGGTGGTCCATTTCCCTACAGGGGATGGACTTTACAGTGGAGCACCGCCCAGGGACTGACCATGGAAATGCAGATGGTCTCTCCAGGTACTTCCACTTAGAACATGAAGACTTATCTGGTCAAGGTTAAGTTTAATGTCCCTGCGTTTGGGGGGGGGGGGTTGTGTAGGAGAGTAGGGTCTGCTATCCTATGGTCACCCCAATTTTTGCTTTTTGCTTCACTGGTTTTCGACTTACTGAGGCTGTGGGCCTGCTAATCAGACCCCCAGCCTGCTGTTCTCTCTCTAAATTTATAATACATGTGCTATAGGCACATACCACAATTGGAAATGGACTCCTTGTCAGCCCCTGTACTAGGCACTATAGGTGCTCAGGGCATAGGTGCCACCAAGGCCTACCAGGGGCTGAAGCATAGCTTTTGCCACCCCTGGCTGGTTCTTAAATTGACACAACTGGCTGATCACTCAGCTGGGGCAAGTGGGTGTAATCACCCCTTGCTTAGATATAGTATACCTATATCTAAACCTATATCTGGACACATATATAGCCTGTAAGCCACTCCTATGGAAGGCCTCATCAATCCTGGGGGCAGAGTGAGTGGTTTTATGTGAGATGGAGCTCTGGCATGAGCTGAGCCTGTCTGCAGCTGTCGGGAACAACTCCCTAAGCTGATCCGGGATAATGCCATACCATATACTCTTAAGCGCCTTATAATCCTCGCGGTTATATAGCAACTTTGGTTTGGCTTTATCAAAACATGTCGTGTAAGGTGTCATACGAATTGGAATACTACCCCCTCGCCAGTTCTGGCGACGGGGGTAGCATTCCACCCTTTTAGAGGGATAAGACATGTTACTTTACTGAAACGCGGTTGATTTAAAATGAGCCTCAGATCCACAAAATGGATGCCCCTGCCACAGACACGGGTCTGGCCTCCTGCTGCTGACCGAAACTCAGCAAATGGTGGCCTGGACAAAGGGTTTCCTGTCGCAGGGCGGTGTTAAACCACCCCAGACAGGAGATAGTGGATTGTAGTAGGGAGGTTTCAAAGAAACCAGACACTGCCTGGGGAGCACAAGGCTGCCCCTTGCATAATCCGGCCAAACCGGTTCTGGGGCCTCCCAGCCCCTGTCCCAGCGCGGCCTGGATCAAAGGAAAGGGGTGTAACCACCCCCTTCCTGGGTCCCACCCATAGGAGGGGACCTAGCAGGATGTCCAGCCCACCAGATTCGAATAAGAGTGGGAGCAGTGCCAATGCAACTCAGATAATCCTGAAGAAACATAAGAAATGAATTCTGAACCCTTCGACTTTCTACTCAGCATAGAAGATGGAAGAATCTCCCTTGTGGTCAAGGAGTGACCACCCTGTGCAAACAGGCAACATCCAGCCCTCGACCCTTGCTTTGTTGCAGTTCCCGCCGGAACTCGAGCGACAGAGATTGACGAGATCAAGCTTGCCTGCCTTCGCCCTGCCCGATCCACAGTCCCTGCAGAGCTGAGACCAGTGGAGGCGACCGGAAGCGTGGGGCACGCCATCTTGAAAAGGCCACAAGACGCTGACCGTGCAGCCCACGAGTGATCCTCGAAGCTGTGCACCGGGGTTTGAGAAGCCCCCACCCCGAGCTACACTTGCACCAAAGCTACCCCCTCCACACTCGACGAGTGCTGCGTGGGGCCCTTCTGCTTGTTTTGGCTCGACGCATTGGCCCGGTCACTTGCCCGCTGGCTTGTGGCCCCTGTACCGACGAAACCTTAAATACGACTCGCTTTTCTGGTTGCTCCAGATCTGCACCAGCTCCTGTAAAAAGGAGCCCCCACTCTGACCCTCCTGGTTTGAGTGATAAGCAATCTCCCGGTTCCGCGTGGATTGCTTTTGCCAAGTGCTGTTTGCTGCAATCTTGAAGCCGACGGTGCTGACGGCGAGAGCCTACGTGGGACAGATCGTGACCTGCTCCTGGACGTCGCAGATGCCCCAGAGCCCACGTGACAGCGGAGAGAAGCCTATCAACAACCACCTGATTGCGCCCGACACTGCCTGGTTCCGTCCTGGTTCCACCCTGGTCACTGCTGAGTGACCCAGACTCTGTCCCCTCTGCTTTCAGGTACTTTTCTACTTCGATCCACCCTTGGATCGCACCGGACACTTCTGCTTCACATCGCCTGCAGCTGCAACAGCTTCAAGCACCAAGAGCCTGCGTGTCAAAACCCGACGCCACTTCGACCCTGTGCACCCACGGCCTGTGGGTGAGGTAACATTGCAACGCCGGTGTTCCCACACTGGTACCCACCTCTAGGGTCTGTGTCTAAAGTTTTGTTCCTCTAGGTTCAGCGGAAGTATCTTTTAACTCACTTTGTGTAACTTTTACGCACCATTGACATTGCATTGGTGCAAGCCGCACTTTCCGTGCTGCACCCGTCTCCTGTGGGCTACTCCCGACTTCAGCATTGCTAGTCCTGACTGCTCCCAGCGAATCTCTAGGCCCTAGGCCTAACCACTGTTCGATTGGTATCTCTTATACCATTTTTTTAGTATATGGTTTAAGTGGCCACCGGCCCTTATCCAAAATTGTGCAACTTTGTATGTTATACTGTGCTTTTGATTTAACGCTTGTGCCCCTTTCCTCATAAAGAGTACTGGGGAGTAATTTAGAAATAAATACATATATTTTTGTAATATATACTTGTGTGGTGTCCTTTCATTTGATTACAGGATTGTATGTGGTAAAAGAGCTCGCTTAACACGACCTCTTAAGTTAAGCCTTTAAGGCTGCTTAGTCCATGCTACCTCTAGGATAGCTTGTCTAACAAGGTTGACTTACAACCTGACATCTTTGGGGTTTGTTTGGACTGATACCAAGTGGTTCCAGAATTGGAAACACTACATATCAGGCCAACTTCTCACATTGCCTTAGTCAGCCCAGGGCTGCAGAGGACAAGAAGGACAGCGAGACCTAGAGGGCCCCCTGTCAAATAAAGCACCCCCATCAACAGATTAGGGGCACCAAAACTAGTAGCCCTAGTAAGGTGAAAACTTTAAAAAACTCCTGAGGGAGCCCTCTTAAAAGTAGTTAGGGACCTCCCACAGATGGATTCTGTTGGGCACAGCCAAACCTGGGACCCAAAGGGCCCAAACCTGAACTGTCCCTCCAGCAAGCCAAACAGAGGGACCCAGCCTCCAGCTTTAGGTAGCCAGAGGCTGACCCTGAGAGCACAGTGCAACTCAGTTGAAGAAAGAAAGGCACACATGGTGAAAGATAATTGGAGGAAGCTGAGCCCTAAGTTAGTGGAGCCTCACTTCAATACTCCATATCACAACCAGCCTTTTTCCTCGCATAAACACACCCAAGGTAATGATTCCCTATGGTGGAGACCCTCTAATACCCCAAGGGTGAGAGACTGCTTAGTGGACCATGAGACAGGGGAACCCATGCTAGTGCAGGTACTTCCTTATATGGCCACTCAGGCAATATAGGTTTACCTGGCCAAGGATAGCCTTATCTCCTTTCGTTTGGGGGGGGGAGGGGGAGGGGGTTATGTAGGTAGGTGGCTACCTGACTATGGTTACCCCAGATTTTTTGCCTTGTGTTTAGCTGGTTTTCGACTTAGTTGGCCTGGTTCCCTGCTAATCAGGGCCCCAGGCTATCTGCTCGCTCTGTAAAATGGATTCCATGTACCCTAGGTGCATAACTAGATTGGCTTGGGTCACCTTATCAGCCCCTGTACAAAGCACTATAGGTGCTCAGGGAATAGGTGAATCCAAGGCCTACCAGGGGCTGCAGCATATCTTTATCTATCTATCTATCGAAAATTGACACAACTGGCTGATCCCTCAGCTGGGGCAAGGTGGCGTAATCACCCCTTGCTTAGATATAGTATGCCTATATCTAAACCTAACTGGACACATATATACCTATCAGTCACTCCTATGGCATGCCTTAACAATCCTGGAGGCAGAGTGCTTGGTTTTATGTTTTAGGTGCTCTAGCATGAGCTGATCCTATCTGCAGCTGTCGGTACCAATTCCCTAAGCTGTTCTGGGATAATGCCATACCATATACTAGTAAGTGCATTATAATCCTCGCAGTTATATGTTAACTTTGGTTTGGCTTTATCAAAACATGTTGTGTAAGGTGTCATACGATTTGGAATACTACCCCCTCGCCAGTCCAGGCGACGGGGGTAGCATTCACCCCTCTAGAGGGAGACGACATGTTACTTTGCTAAAACGCGGTTGATTTTAAAAAGAGCCTCAGATTCATAAAATGGATGCTTCTGCCACAGACACGAGTCTGACCTCCTGCAGCTGACCAAAACTCAGCCAAGAAGGCCCGGACAAAGGGTTTCCTGTCACAGGGAGGTGTGACACCACCCCAGACAGGAGATAGTGGATTGTAGCAGGGAGGTGTGAAAGAAACCAGACACTGCTTGGGGAGCACAAGGCGTCCCCTTGCATAATCTGGCCAAACCGGTTCTGGGGCACACCAGCCCCTGTCCCAGCGTGGCCTGGATCAAAGGAAAGGGGTGTATCCACCCCCTTCCTGGGTCCCACCCATAGGAGGGGACCTAGCAGGTAATCCAGCCCCCTAGATTGGTATAAGAATTGGAGCAGTGCCAGTGCTCAGATTATCCTGATGAAACATTTGAAACGACAACTCTGGACCCTTCGACATCCTACTAAACGTAGAAGACTGAAGAATCTCCCTTGTGGTCAAGGAGTGACCACCCTGTGCAAACAGGCACCATCCAGCACCTCGATGTCTGCTTTGTTGCAGTTCCCGCCGGAACTCGAGCAACAGAGATCAACGAGATCAAGCTTGCCTGCCTTTTTACAGCCCGATCCACAGTCCCTGCAGAGCTGGGACCTGTGGAGGCGACCGGAAGCGTGGAGCACGCTATCTTGAAAAGACCACGAGACGCTGACCGTGTAGCCCACAAGTGACCCTCGAAGCTGTACACCGGGGTCTGAGAAGCCCCAACCCTGAGCAACTCTTGCACCGAAGCTCACCCCTCTACACTCAACGAGTGCTGCGTGGGGCCCTTCTGCTTTCTTTGGATCAATGCGTTGACCCGGTCACTTGCCAGCTGGCTTGTGGGCCCTGTGCCGGCAAAAACCTAAATACGAC
Organism: Lissotriton vulgaris; assembly: GCF_964263255.1. Taxonomy (NCBI): domain Eukaryota; kingdom Metazoa; phylum Chordata; class Amphibia; order Caudata; family Salamandridae; genus Lissotriton; species Lissotriton vulgaris. The sequence goes on along the minus strand of NC_141688.1, from coordinate 246,424,952 downwards.
TTGCGATTCTGGTTGCTCCAGACTTGCACCAGCTCCTCTGAAAAGGAGCACCCACTCTGACCCTCCTGGTCTGAGTGAGAAGCAATCTTCCAGTCCTGCATGGATTGCTCTAGCCAAGTGTTGTTTGCTCTGATCTTGAAGCCAACAGCGCCGACGGTGAGAGCCTGTGTGGGACAGCTCGTGACCCGCTCCTGGACGTCGCAGATGCTCCAGAGCCCACGTGGCAGCGGAGAGAAGCTCCTTGACAACCACCTGATTGTGCCCAACATTGCCTGGTTCCGTCCTGGTACCACCCTGGTCACTGCTGAGTGACCCAGACTCTGTCCCCTCTGCTTTCAGGTACTTTTCTACTCTGATCCACCCTTGGATCACACCGGACACTTCTCCTTCACATCGCCTGCAGCATCTTCAGCTTCAAGCACCAAGAACCTGCGTGACGAAACCCGACGCCACTTCGCCCTATGCACCCGCTTCCTGTGGGTGAGGTAACATTGCAACGCCGGTGTTCCCACACTGGTACACACAACTAGGGTCTGTGTCTAAAGTTTTGTCCATCTAGGTTCAGCGGAAGTATCCTAAAACTCTATCTGTGTAACTTTTACGCACCATTGACTTAACATTGGTGCTTGCGTGTGCTTTAAGCGCTGCACCCGAATCCCGCGGGCTTTTCCCGACTTCAGCATTGCTTGTCCCGACTGCTCCCAGCGATTACCTAGGCCCTAGGCCTAACCACTGTTCGATTGGTATCCCTTATACCACTTTCTTAATATATGGTTTGAGTGGCCACCCGCCCTCATCCATAATTGTGCAACTTTGTATGATATACTGTGCTTTTGATTTAACGCTTGTGCCCCTTTGCTCATAAAGAGTACTGGGGATTATTTTAGAAATAAATACATATATTTGTATAATATATACTTGTGTGGGGCCCTTTAATTTGATATTACAGGACTGTGATTGGTTAAACAGCTCGCTTAACACGACCTCTTGAGTTTAGCCTTTAAGGCTGCTTAGTCTATGCTACCATTAAGATAGCTTGTCTAATAAGGTTGACTTACAACCAGACACCATAAGGGTTGTTTGGACTGATTCAAGGTGGTTCCAGAATTGGAAACATCATATATCAGGACAACTTCTCACATAGGTGATAAGCTGGATTCCCCAGGGAAGCACCACCACAGCCAAAGGTCTCATGTAAATGTTAAACAACGTGGGGCTGAGTGATGATCCCTGGGGAACACCGTGACTCAGTTGCACACAGAGGACGGTTGAGGCCTGGAAATGGGCGGAGAGACAGATGGGATGGGAAAAGAAATTGACAAAAGCAACGCCACAATGGGAGGGTAGGATATTTCCAGAAATGTCAAAACTGCAGGGTATTAGGAGACACGGTTCGGATTGCTACAGTGGGTGTCATACTCAAAGATGGGGACTTAATGCGGCTCTTCAAAATGAATATCATTGGCCACACACTCAAAAATACAAATACTTACAACGACAACGTGCTTGGAGGGCACAAAAAATAGCCACTAGAGGTATCCCTGAAGATGCACCATTGGAAGGTAGACTACTGTAAGAGGAAGTACCCTCAAAGGCGCTTTCCTGGACATATAAAACTCTAATTAACAATATTCCTGACAGACTGATATCCCTCAGGGCTAAATGGAAGAAAACCACGGGTCCACGCGATGACATCAACTGGGAGGCCGTGTTGTTGAACCTAAGAGATGTGACGATTAAGCTCCGTTTAAGGCTGATTCAATTTAAAGTCCTGCACAGAGTATACTATGACAGGGCTCGATTACACACTATGGGAAGAGCAGAAACGCCCAACTGTCTACGCTGTAAAACAGACTGGGGAACCTACATACACACGTTTGGGACTGTCAGCAAATACAAAGCTACTGGTCACGAATAGTAAAGGAACGTAAAGATATATACCTATGGATCCCAAATATGTTATAATCGCATCCCTACAGATGTAGATCTCCCTAGGCACAAACTCCTATTGAGCAGCCTAGGGTGATAGTTGCAAAAAGAGACATTGCCAAGCACTGGGGAGCTAAGGGCCTGCTCAAGCTAGCGGAATGTCGAGCTAGTATGGACCCGTATTTTGGGGCCGAGAAGACAACGTACACGGCCAGAGGATGCCCTAAAAGGTTTACCAAAATATGACAGCCATGGCTGAGATATTACAGCCTAGAAATCGAGGGGGCTGAGATTGATAATACACACCCTAGCACACAGGGTTAGCAAGTAGGCGGATTTCTTCACTTTTTAACACCTTCGCTGCAGGGCTAATTCCTCTGCGGTGCTGGGGAGAGGGGGGCGTGCGCAGCGCCACAGAGCTCGTGATGAGCTCGGCTCGTCACGCTGCACAGTGGCGCTGTGCTCATGACGAGCTGAGAACGTCCTGGCCACGCCCGTTTTTAAGAACGTTCAGCACAGCGGTGAAATTAGCCCCGCATGTGAGTGCCGCGCGTATCATAACGAGCTCAGCTTGTCATGAGCACACAGTCATCGTGCCTCATGAGGAGCTGACCTCGTCATGAGCACGGAAGGGGTTAATAATATGTCATGGGGAAGGGCCACGTTTGATCCAGGGAATAGGAGGGGTATTGTAGAATGAACTCCCTAATTGTAATCTTTGTCTCCCTGACAATAACTACTGACTGTAATAATGTAAAATCTACAATGTACAAGGTTCACCTACTGATATTCTGGATAATGTTTAAAATGAAAAACAGTTTTCAAAATAAAAAATAGACTGCTGTTGTGGTCATCTCTAAGTCAGCCAGACAGTGCCACCTTGTGGCAGACTGTCACAAGGGCTGGTGTAGACAATTAACTGCTGGAGCTGAGCACCGGAAACCATCGGCTCAAATTAAGCCTTGGCTGCCACTGTGTTCCTGACACTGATTTTCCACCTTTGAAGCCTGGGTCACAGAGACAGTGCATGGGTTCGCAAGGGGGCAAGTCAGGGGTCGCAGCAGTGAATTATACATATCATTTTAGTAAAATCGAAACTCTTAGCTGACAGCAGACTTTAAATAATACATCTTGTGATTTAGCAGCAGGAGCGGAGATTTGCGTGTTGGTTTGGAGGAGATGAGCTGGGTCGAGTAGTTTGAATGATATGTCTCCCCTAAATGAGGATCTGGCCCCCCTTCCAAGGAAGACCCGTCACAGCGTGTCCCCTGCAAAGCCGACCCCCGCGGCAGTGAACTGTGCCTTGGACAACAAACGCCATGGCGTTGCCCTCTCGGATCCCTCTAAAGTCCAGAAGTGCCCATGCCACAGCCACGGGTGGGTTCACCCTGCGCTCTGTACCTGTGTACTGTACAGCGTCATACATTTGCAGTGACATGAAGCACAAGGAAGGGCATTTCTTCTGTTTGGTAACTGTAGAGCCCAACCTGTACTTGATGCACGTGTGTCTTTGTGGAATGCATGGGTGTGTGTGTGGTGTATATGTGTGTCTGTGTGCAGTGTGGTCACATCACACAACCTGTTGATGACCACCCTTTATTTTCAAATGTTATTTTTTTATCATTTTAATTAAACATATGCTTACATGTTTACGCACACAATGACATGTTTACATCGTAAAAGTACAAAACAGAGAAAAAAAATACCTCTGTGAAGGCCTATATTTCTTTTAGCACGGAGTATATCCAAACACTTTGTAGAAAGATGCCAATGAGAAAGTGTAAATTATTATTCAAACATGGTATATTTATTTAACTTATTTTTTGATTTTCAACATTTATCAACATTTATAAACATTTGTGCAAAGGTACATTACAATATCATTATGCAAAAACGACTTATTATATACATTTTTTAGAAAAGGTCATTCTGTCAATCAAGAAGATGCAGAGCTTGGTACAGAGATTTCTATGATGAAAGAAGGATCTAAGCGAGTATCCGAAAGGGACTTTTAGATTTTTGTAGGCATTAGCTCAGTGTCCAGAGAGAGCTCATGTTAGTTATTTTTAGAAAATGAGCCATTTGGGGGACTTCTGTGTAACCATTATATCTGAAGGTTTTTGTTTCCTTGCAGCACAGAAAGTACCTCCCAACAATATGGCTTTACGTAAGGGTAGATTTTGATGTAAATAGCTGCAGCCTCGTTTACTCGAGCGCCGATTTCGTATCCGGGGGTTCTGGTCAGGAATCCCTTTCGGATACTCGCTTAGATCCTTCTTTCATCATAGAAATCTCTGTACCAAGCCCTCATATTTTTAACTAGAATACATTTGATAATTGTGTGTTTGCTGTCTTTGGCCCTGAGGAAGGTGACACTCACCGAAACGTACGTCGGCCTACCACCTACTGTCCAGGATACGATCTGGTTAATTCCACCATTACCAGTAGAACCATACCATCTAGGTTCCCATGCGTTCCACGTTAAATACACCTCTGAGCCAGCATTTGTGTTAGTCCAATGTCTTGTAAATACATGTCTCTGTGCTTAGTTTGTTAGATTTGTATTTTTTACTCTTTAGCAACAGTATGACTGATGTATGAGTGTGTGCTGCATAATCACTAGGATTAACTGTTATTGGAGGGCATCTCTTTGATTGACAGAATGACCTTTTCTAAAAAATTTATATAATAAGTCGTTTTTGCATAATGATATTGTAATGTACCTTTGCACAAATGTTTATAAATGTTGATAAATGTTGAAAATCAAAAAATAAGTTAAATAAATATACCATGTTTGAATAATAATTTACACTTTCTCAATGGCATCTTTCTACAAAGTGTTTGGATATACTCCGTGCTAAAAGAAATATAGGCCTTCACAGAGGTATTTTTTTTCTCTGTTTTGACTTACCTCCCTCCTCTGGGCCTTAAAGTATCTGGGAGAACTCTTTTTCTATATATACATCGTAAAAGTAGAACACAGGGCATGACCTTGAATCGATGGGAAGGTCTTATCGTAAATACTGTGTCCTTGATGTGAGGTAATTGACAAATTTCAGTAGACTGAGTGCGCGTGGCAAGGATTACCAGCACACATTAGGACCCAGGCGGCGGGCACGGGGCTGGCACTGGTGCCTGGCGCAGTTCTTGCCTCTGTTCACCTCACCAGGCTGCCTGCCTTCCTTGTGGCGGCCTCTGCCCAATCCACTGCCTCCGCCTGGCACTGGAGCCTGGCGCAGTTCTCGCCTCTGTTCAGCTCACCGGGCTGCCTGCCTTCCTTGTGGGCGGCCTCTGCCCTCTCTACTGCCTCCACCTGGCCCTGGAGCCTGGCGCAGTTCTTGCCTCTGTTCAGCTCCCCAGGCTGCCTGCCTTCCTTGTGGCGGCCTCTGCCCAATCCACTGCCTCCGCCTGGCACTGCCTCACCTCTCCCACCTGTTCTTTGAACGCCCGCCGGCTCAGCCTGATCAAAGGCGGCTCCTTCAGACGCTTGGTCCTTCTGAAAGAAGCCCTTTGAAGCTGGCGGCCTGTTCCTGCCCTGGTGGCCTCCTCCACCCAGCACACGCCCACATGACCACTTCCCACATGGCTTCATTCCAAAACTTTCTCATTCATTTTAATGTCCAAAATGCTAAGGTCCCTGGTAATTAGTGGCTTTGCAAGAGAAGATCAAGGCGCCTGGCATGTTTTAATTGTGTACAAGACCTCGTTTGACCAGGTTTTTAGCACTAATGAGCCCATTATCCTACTTTCTGGGCTCTTTGAAGTGCTGACACTTTTGGACAAGTGGCAGCGCCATCTCCCGTCTTCGCTTTTTATTCTGTCTTCCCAAAGAGGCTTACTACAGACGAAAACCGCTGTGCAGCAAGGTCAAAACACAATTTATTCCACTAGGCCCCAATTACAGGTGATCTGTTAAACTGCAATTCCTTATTAAATACAAAATTCTGAAGGGATTTGCAGTTGAAAATGATGTGAGGTGTCTGCCGATAATGACCAGGTGCAATAAAGTTGGCAACCTGACTTAAATTTAGGCAAGTGAAATATGCTGAGATTTTGCAAGGGGAGAAGGTCCAGGGGCATATTTACGGGAAACAACCTTTACAACGCAACTTGTACAATGCTCTACCATTACAACGAAACTTTTACAACACAGCATCCATTACATTCCATTACAACGCAACCATTACAACGCATGACACTACAACGCATGTCATTACAACACAGTCTTAACAATGCATACCATTACAACACATATCATTACAACGCATAGTACCCTTACACTATCCAACACTTACCCTACTGTTGCACCACCTGCAGTTAGAATAGCAATTTTTACTCCTACGCTATCCAACACTTACCCTACTGTTACAACCCCTTGGAGTTAGAATAGTAATTTTTATCCCTACACTCTCCAATACTTACCATACATGCAATGTAATGTTATGCATTGTAATGGTATGCGTTTTAAAGGTATTATGTGTTGTAATGGAATGCGTTGTAAAGTTAGTTTTTAAAAATTCGTTGTAATGGCATGCGTTGTAATGGATTTTGCGTTGTTAAAAAATGCATTGTAAAGGTATGCGTTGTAAAAGTATGTGTTGTAACTTCATACATCCCATATTTACCAACCAGCACCTTTGCGTCGCTCTTGTGACTCAAAAAAAATATTAGGGGTCTTATTTAATAGCCCATGCTCCGCCGGTGAGTCACCTTTTGTGACGCTCTGTTGGCACAGAAGCCGGCTTCATAATTAGCAGGCAGCACTAAGCCACTTTTTTGGCTTATTGCCGCCTTGTAAATATTGTACCCTTTAATGCAGTTTTTCTGCATTTAAATAGGGGTGTGCAATGGGTGTCGCTGGCGTTGGTCCATTGCTTTTTAGCACTGCCCCAGATTTACTAGAAATTGTAACTCTAAGGCCGCGCCAAAAACCTACACCTCCCAGGGGAGGCTCTTTCAGCCATCTAGCAGCCACTCAGTGAATCTCTCTGCCTATTCATATTCGTGTTATCTCTGCCCTCGTCAAGTTTAGGAAGAGTTGAAGACTTGGCTATTTCCCCTTTAGGGATTATTGGTATATAGGGCCTTGTCATTTTTGATTCAATCAATTGATCAATGTAGGAAGGTAGCTACCTGACTATGGTTACCCCAGATTTTTTTTGCCTGTGTTTAGCTGGTTTTCGACTTAGTTGGCCTGGTTCCCTGCTAATCAGGGCCCCAGGCTATCTGCTCTCTCTGTAAAATGGATTCCATGTACCCTAGGTGCATAACTAAATTGGCTTGGGTCACCTTATCAGCCCCTGTATAGTGCACTATAGGTGTCCAGGGGATAGGTGCCACCCAAGGCCTACCAGGGGCTGCAGCATCTCTTTTGCCACCCCTGGCTGGCTATCCAAAATTGACACAACTTGCTGATCACTCAGCTGGGGCAAGGTGGTGTAATCACCCCTTGCTTAGATATAGTATGCCTATATCTAAACCTATCTGGACACATATAAACCTGTGAGTCACTCCTATGGAAGGCCTTATCAATCCTGGAGGCAGAGTGCGTGGTTTGATGTGAGATGGAGCTCTGGCATGAGCTGAGCCTGTCTGCAGCTGTCAGGAACAATTCCCTAAGCTGTTCCGGGATAATGCCATACCATATACTATTAAGTGCCTTATCATCCTCGCGGTTATATAGCAACTTTGGTTTGGCTTTTTCAAAACATGTCGTGTAAGGTGTCATACGAAGTGGAATACTACCCCCTCGCCAGTTCTGGCGACGGGGTAGCATTCCACCCTTCTAGAGGGAGAAGACATGTTACTTTACTGAAACGCGGTTGATTTTAAAAGTGCCTCAGATCCACAAAATGGATGCCTCTGCCACAGACACGGGTCTGGCCTCCTGCTGCTGACCGAAACTCAGCAGATGGTGGCCTGGACAAAGGGTTTCCTGTCGCAGGGCGGTGTTACACCACCCCAGACAGGAGATAGTGGATTGTAGCAGGGAGGTTTCAAAGAAACCAGACACTGCCTGGGGAGCACAAGGCAGCCCCTTGCATAATCCGGCCAAACCGGTTCTGGGGCACACCAGCCCCAGTCCCAGCGCAGCCTGGATCAAAGGAAAGCGGTGTATCCACCCCCTTCCTGGGTCCCACCCATAGGAGGGGACCTAGCAGGTAATCCATCCCACCAGCTTCGAATAAGAGTGGGAGCAGTGCCAATGCAACTCAGATTATCCTGAAGAAACATAAGAAACAAAACTCTGCACCCTTCGACATCCTACTCAACGTAGAAGACTGTAGAATCTCCCTTGTGGTCAAGGAGTGACCACCCTGTGCAAACAGGCACCATCCAGCACCTCGACCCTTGTTTTGTTGCAGTTCCCGCCGGAACTCGAGCGACAGAGATCAACGAGATCAAGCTTGCCTGCCTTCCTCCAGCCCGATCCACAGTCCCTGCAGAGCTGAGACCCGTGGAGGCGACCGGAAGCGTGGGGCACGCCATCTTGAAAAGGCCACGAGACTATTACCGTGCAGCCCACGAGTGACCCTCGAAGCTGTACACCAGGGTTTGAGAAGCCCCAACCCTGAGCTGCTCTTGCACCGAAGCTCACCCCTCCACACTTGACGAGTACTGCGTGGGGCCCTTCTGCTTGTGTTGGCTTGACGTGTTGGCCCGGTCATTTGCCAGCTGGCTTGTGGCCCCTGTGCCGACGAAAACCTTAAACTGGCCTGCTTTTCGGGTTGCTCCAGATTTGCACCAGCTCCTGTGAAAAGGAGCCCCCGCTCTGACCCTCCTGGTCTGAGAGTTCAACCAACGCGTTTCACTCCCTACCAAGGAGTTTCTTCAGGGCACTGCAATTCTTTCTGGTGTGTTACGTTCAGGTACTTCCCCTGTTTTCAAGCTAGTATTTTTAGGCCAGTCGTTTGTTCATTCCTGTATCATTCTTTAGTTCATGCAGTTTCTGTCTTCCCTTATTTTTTCACGTTTTCAAAACTTGATAGTTCTTGCCCATAAGTCGATTCAGGTGGTCCACTGTTTTCCCATCCCTGTCCGTATTAGTGCAAGGTCATTGCGATACTGTAATATTCGGCGTTCGGTGTCAGCGTATCGGCATGGCTGGTTCCAGGCTTGCCGATACGCTGACACCGAACGCCGAAATAAGGGAAGACATAAACTGCATGAACTAAAGAATGATACAGGAATGAACAAACGACTGGCCTAAAAAAAACTCTAGGGTCTGTGTCTTACGTTTTGTTCCTCTAGGTTCGGCGAAAGTGTCTTTAAACTAACTTTGTGTAACTTTTACGCACCATTGACATTGCATTGGTGCAAGCCGCACTTTACGTGCTGCACCCGAATCCCTCTGGCTTTTCCCGACTTCAGCATTGCTAGTCCAGACTGATCCCAGCGATTCCCTAGGCCCTAGGCCTAACCACTGTTTGATTGGTATCCCTTATACCACTTTTTTAATATATGGTTTGAGTGGCCACCCGCCCTCATCCATAATTGTGCTACTTTGTATGTTATACTGTGCTTTTGATTTAACGCTTGTGCCCCTTTGCTCATAAAGAGTACTGGGGATTAATTTAGAAATAAACACATATATTTTTATAATATATACTTGTGTGGTATCCTTTCATTTGGTATTACAGGATTGTATGTGGTAAAACAGCTTGCTTAACACGACCTCTTAAGTTAAGCCTTTAAGGCTGCTTAGTCCATGCTACTGCTAGGAGAGCTTGTCTAACAAGATTGACTCACAACCAGACACCATAAGGGATTGTTTGGACTGATACAAGGTGGTTCCAGAATTGGAAACATCATATATCAGGCCAACTACTCACATTGGTGCGCAGCGGTGCAGATTTGAGCTTGCTGTTGTTTTACCATTGAAATCTTTTTTTCAAATTGAAAGATCACATCAAGTACCTTAGGTACATATAAATCAAAAGCTTAGCATATTAAGTTCTACTGAACTTAGTAGTTGTAGATTAAAGGGATTAGCACACCCTGATTACAACTCACTAGCAAGGTACAGTAGGAAAACACTTAGTGTAGTAGGTAAGTGCACCACTTACACCTCACTAGCAGTCATGTCTGACACAGGTGGAGCTTCAGGCTCTGTCCCTGTGACAGTTGACCCTACCAAGGCAACTTCCAGATATGACAACCTTAGCCACAAAGACTTGGGTGCCTTGTGCACTGCAAGGGGGCTAAAGAAGGGCAGAGGCCCTACCATCCCTTCCCTGATAGCCATCCTGGAAAAGGATGACTTAGATAAGGAGAGTCAGGCTCCCTTAGATTTAGGAGATGGAGTGAACCCCCTTGAGCATGAGATAACTCCAGAAGAGGAAGAAGGAGAGGAGGAAGAGGAGGAAGAAGGCTCAGAGGTAGATGAGCCTGCTCAGAGTCAGAGACGTACCCAGGTCCCAGTGGGGAGGATTAGCCAAGCCAACTTGGACCTACTAGGGAATGGAGAGGGCCAACACCTCCCCAGATCCCAAAACCTAATTCTCCCAGGCAACAGAAGGGTGAGATCTCCCTCAGGGGACTCTCATGTTTCTAGTGTCTCAAGAGAATCTCAAAGGGGAATCACTTCCCCCCAGAGGAAAGAGCATAGGGCCAGGATGAGGGCTGTCCAACTCCAGATAGAGAGGGAAGAGATAGCCTTGGCTCAAGCTAAACTTGCTTTAGCAAGAGAACAAAAGTTGAGTGGCTTAGATGCCACTGGTGGCAGCAAAATTACTAAAGAGAAACCCAGGTCCTATGATAGTAGAAACCTGACAAAGATTGTGCCCCCCTACAAGGAAGGGGATGACATCCACAAATGGATGACTGCTCTGGAGAGAGCCTGCATGGTACAGCAGGTTCCTGAGGAACAGTGGGCAGCATTCTTATGGTACTCCTTTTCAGAGAAAGGGAGAGATAGGCTCCTCACTGGCAGACATGAGGATGCCAAGAATTACAAAGTCCTGAAGAGTGTTCTAATAGATGGGTTTGGCTTAACCACTGAACAGTACAGGTTAAAGTTCAGAGATACCCAGAAGACACAGACTCAGGACTGGACTGATTTTGTTGATTGTGCAACTAAGGCTCTGGAGGGTTGGCTAAATGGCAGCAAAGTACATGACTTCACAGGATTGTATAATTTGATTATGAGGGATCAGATCCTAAGTAATCGTCAGAACCAGCTCTTACACCAGCACCTGGTGGACTCAGATTTGACCTCTCCCCAAGAATTGGGAAAGAGGGCGGATAAATGGGTCAGAACCAGGATTAGGCCTAAGAATCAGGACAGTAACCAGAAGAAGGAGTCTACCAAGCTTCAAGATAAGGGTGGGGATAAAAGTAAAGAAAAGACCTCCCCAGGGCCCCAAAACTCCAAGAATGGGGGTGGGTCCCAAGACACTTCATCAACTGAGAAAAAGCCTTATTGTCATGCCTGTAAACAGGTTGGGCATTACAAAACAGACAGCTGTTGTCCCAAGAATGCCAATAAAGAGAATATACCTCCAAAGCCAGCTCCAGCACCTCCTGTTACTGTCAGCAGTAATCCCCCAGGAAGTGGGAGCACACCCAGGAATCTGGGTGGGTTTACTTTTGTAGCCCAGGTGGACCCTGGCCTATCAAGGCCCTGATCCCCCAATGATCTTGTTTATGAGACTGGCATGGGGTTTGCCAACTTCTCTGATTGCCCAAATACCTTGAGCAAATATAGACAAGAACCCATCATCAATGGTTTGAAAGTTGAAGCCTTTAGAGACACAGGGGCTAGCATCACCATGGTCGCTAACTGTATAGTCCCCTCTAAGCAACTTTTACCAGGTGCCACATACCAGGTAACAAACATTGATGGCATCCAGACAAATCATCCCATGGCAGTAGTAAGTCTCAGCTGGGGAGGTGTCATTGGCCCAAAGAGAGTGGCAGTGCCACCAAACTTGCCTGTAGACTGTCTACTGGGTAATGATTTAGAAATCTCAGCCTGGGCTGAGGTTGAACAGGAAATCCATTCTAGAATGGTAAACTCCAATGGAAAGGTTAGTGGGGCTGTAATGCCTACAGCCCCAACCCAAGATGTCCTTCCTGAAAAGGTTGGTAGGGCTGAGCAACTCTCTGCCCCATCTTTAAAAGAAGCTCTTCCAAAACAGAATAGCAAAGCTGTTATGATAACAGCATAAACCAAACTGAGTCTCCTCCTGAAAAGGGTGGGGCTGTGATGGCCACAGCCCAAACTCAAACAGATACGGTTGTTGTGAAGCCTGAAATGATGGATCACTCCACCCAAACTGAGAGCATGGAGGGGGAAGAGAAATCTTACCCTCAGCAGACATTAGGACAGGATCAGCCTCCTCAGGGAACTGATCTTACCCCTATTGAAGGAACTGCCCCAGAGGGTGTTAGGCCTGGCCTGACAGAGCCTCTGGTGGCAGTGGACCCTTCTCAGGTGGGACCCAGTCTGGAGCAGGTGACCTGCCCCTCTCTACCTTGCCTTAGTCAGCCCAGGGCTGCAGAGGACAAGAAGGACAGTGAGACCCAGATGGTCCCCTGTCAAATAAAGCACCCCCATCAACAGATTAGGGGCACCAAAACTAGTAGCCCTAGTAAGGTGAAAACTTTAAAAACTCCTGAGGGAGCCCCTTTAAAAGTAGTTAGGGACCTCCCACAGATGGATTCTGTTGGGCACAGCCAAACCTGGGACCCAAAGGGCCCAAACCTGAACTGTCCCTCCAGCAAGCCAAACAGAGGGACCCAGCCTCCAGCTTTAGGTAGCCAGAGGTTGACCCTGAGAGCTCAGTGCAACTCAGTTGAAGGAAGAAAGGCACACATGGTGGAAGATGATTGGAGGAAGTTGAGCCCAAAATGAGTGGATCCTCACTTCAATACTCCATATCCAAACCAGCCTTTAACTTTGCATAAACACACCCAAGGTAGTGATTCCCTATGGTGGAGACCCTCTAATACCGCTAGGGTGAGGAACTGCTTAGTGGACCATGAGACAGGGGGTACCCATGCTAGTGCAGGTACTTCCTTATATGGCCACTCAGGCAATAAAGGCTTACCTGGACAAGGATAGCCTTATCTCCTTTCGTTTGAGCGGGGTGGGGGGTTGTGTAGGAAGGTGGCTACCTGACTATGGTTACCCCAGATTTTTATTGCCTGTGTTTAGCTGGTTTTCGACTTAGTTGGCCTGGTTCCCTGCTAATCAGGGCCCCAGGCTATCTGCTCTCTCTGTAAAATGGATTCCATGTACCCTAGGTGCATAACTAAATTGGCTTGGGTCACCTTATCAGCCCCTGTATAGTGCACTATAGGTGCCCAGGGCATAGGTGCCACCCAAGGCCTACCAGGGGCTGCAGCATCTCTTTTGCCACCCCTGGCTGGCTATCCAAAATTGACACAACTGGCTGATCACTCAGCTGGGGCAAGGTGGTGTAGTCACCCCTTGCTTAGATATAGTATGCCTATATCTAAACCTATATGAACACATATAAACCTGTGAGTCACTCCTATGGAAGGCCTTATCAATCCTGGAGGCAGAGTGCGTGGTTTGATGTGAGATGGAGCTCTGGCATGAGCTGAGCCTGTCTGCAGCTGTCGGGAACAACTCCCTAAGCTGTTCCGGGATAATGCCGTACCATATACTATTAAGTGCCTTATTATCCTCGCGTTTATATAGCAGCTTTGGTTTGGCTTTATCAAAACATGTCGTGTAAGGTGTCATACGAATTGGAATACTACCCCCTCGCCAGTTCTGCCGACGGGGGTAGCATTCCACCCTTCTAGAAGGAGAAGACATGTTACTTTACTGAAACGCGATTGATTTTAAAAGAGCCTCAGATCCACAAAATGGATGCCTCTACCACAGACACAGGTCTGGCCTCCTGCTGCTGACCGAAACTCAGCAGATGGTGGCCTGGACAAAGGGTTTCCTGTCGCAGGGCGGTGTTACACCACCCCAGACAAGAGATAGTGGATTGTAGCAGGGAGGTTTCAAAGAAACCAGACACTGCCTGGGGAGCACAAGGCTGCCCCTTGCATAATCCGGCCAAACCGGTTCTGGGGCACACCAGCCCCAGTCCCAGCGCGGCCTGGATCAAAGGAAAGGGGTGTATCCACCCCCTTCCTGGGTCCCACCCATAGGAGGGGACCTTGCAGGTAATCCAGCCCACCAGATTCGAATAAGAGTGGGAGCAGTGCCAATGCAACTCAGATTATCCTGAAGAAACATAAGAAACGAAACTGTGGACCCTCCGACATCCTAATCAACGTAGAAGACTGAAGAATCTCCCTTGTGGTCAAGGAGTGACCACCCTGTGCAAACAGGCACCATCCAGAACCTCGACCCTTGCTGTGTTGCAGTTCCCGCCGGAACTCGAGCAATAGAGATCGAGGAGATCAAGCTTGCCTGCCTTCCTCCAGCCCGATCCACAGTCCCTGCAAAGCTGAGACCTGTGGAGGTGACCGGAAGCATGGGGCATGCCATCTTGAAAAGGACACGAGACGCTGACCGTGCAGCCCACGAGTAACCCTCGAAGCTGTACACCGAGGTTTGAGAAGCCCCAACCCTGAGCTGCTCTTGCACCGAAGCTCACCCCTCCACACTCGGCGAGTGCTGCGTGGGGCCCTTCTGCTTGTGTTGGCTCGACGCGTTGGCCCGGTCACTTGCCAGCTGGCTTGGGGCCCCTGTGCCAACGAAAACCTTAAACCGACCTGCTTTCTGGTTGCTCCAGATTTGCACCAGCTACTGTGAAAAGGAGCCCCCGCTCTGACCCTCCTGGTCTTAGTGAGAAGCAATCTCCCGGTTCCGCGTGGATTGCTTTTGCCAAGTGCTGTTTGCTCCAATCTTGAAGCCGACGGCGCTGACGGTGAGAGCCTGCGTGGGACAGATCGTGACCTGCTCCTGGACATCGCAGATGCCCCAGAGCCCACGTGACAGCGGAGAGAAGCCTCTCGACAACCATCTGATTGCGCCCGACATTGTCTTGTTCCGTCCTGGTTCCACCCTGGTCACTGCTGAATGACCCAGACTCTGTCCCCTCTGCTTTCAGATACTTCTCGACCGCGATCCACCCTTGGATCACACCGGACACTTCTGCTTCCCAACGCCTGCAGCATCTTCAGCTCCAAGCACCAAGAGCCTGCCTGTCAAAACCCGACGCCACTTCGACCCTATGCACCCGCTCCCTGTGGGTGAGGTAACATTGCAACGCCGGTGTGCCCACATTGGTACACACCTCTAGGGTCTGTGTCTTAAGTTTTGTTCCTCTAGGTTCAGCGGAAGTATCTTTAAACTAACTTTGTGTAACTTTTACATTGCATTGGTACAAGCCGCACTTTACGTGCTGCACCCGAATCCCGCAGGCTTTTCCCGACTTCAGCATTGCTAGTCCAGACTGCTCCTAGCGATTCCCTAGGCCCTAGGCCTAACCACTGTTCGATTGGTATCCCTTATACCACTTTTTTAATATATGGTTTGATTGGCCACCCGCCCTCATCCATAATTGTGCTACTTTGTATAATATACTGTGCTTTTGATTTTACGCTTGTGCCCCTTTGCTCATAAAGAGTACTGGGGATTAATTTAGACATAAACACATATATTTTTATAATATATACTTGTGTGGTGTCCTTTCATTTGGTATTACAGGATTGTGTGTGGTAAAACAGCTTGCTTAACACGACCTCTTAAGTTAAGCCTTTAAGAGTGCTTAGTCCATGCTACCCCTAGGATAGCTTGTCTAACAAGGTTGACTTACAACCAGACACCATAAGGGATTGTTTGGACTGATACAAGGTGGTTCCAGAATTGGAAACATCATGTATCAGGCCAACTTCTCACATTCAATCAATCAATCATTTGTAAAGCCCACTACTCACCTGTGAGATTCTCAAGGAGCTGAGGGGGAGGGGGTGCAGCTACTGCAGGAACAGCCAGGTCTTGAGGAGTCTCCTGAAGGTCAGCACGTCTTCGGTCTGCCGTAGGTAGGCGGGGAGGATGTTCCATGTCTTGGCGGCTAGGTGGGAGAATGATCTGCTACCGGTGGTCTTTCGGTGGATGCGTGGGACGGTGGCGAGGACGAGGTCGGTGGAGTGAAGCTAGCGGTTTCGGGTGTAGAATTATAGTTGTTAGTTAAGGTATGTTGGTCCGGTGTTGTGGAGTGCTTTGTGGGCGTGGGTAAGGAGCTTGAAGGTGTTCCTCTTGTTGACCAGGAGCCAGTGCAGGTATCTCAGGTGGGTGGTTATGTGGCTGTGGTGAGGGAGTTCGAGGATGAGGCGTGCGGAGGCGAGTTGTATGCGTTGGAGTCTGTTCTGGAGTGTGGCAGTGGTTCCTGCGTAGAGGGTATTGCCGTAATCGGGCCTGCTGCTGCTGATGAGTGCCTGGGTGACAGTCCTTCTGGTTTCAGTAGGGATCCATCTGTAGACCTTTCCGAGAATGCGGAGGCTGTTGAAGCAGGAGGAGGAGAAGATGGCATTAATTTGCCGGGTCATAGAGAGCATGGAGTCCATGATGAAGCTCAGGTTGCGTGGTTGGTTAGTGGGTGTCGGGGCAGCTTCCAGCGTGGCCGGCCACCAGGAGTCGTCCCATATGTAGGGGGTGGACCCGAGGATGAGGACCTTTGTCTTGTCTGAGTTCAGCTTTAGCCGCTAGTCTTCATCCATTCTGCGACGGCTTTCATACCCTCATGGAGGCTGGATTTGGCGTTTACCGGGTACATGGTGAAGGAGAAGATCAGCTAGGTATCGTTGGCGTAGGAGACGATGCTGAGGTGGTGTGCTCGGACGGTGTTGGCGAGCGGTGCCATGTAGATGTTGAAAAGGGTCGGCTGAGGGATGATCCTTGGGGTACGCCATAGGTGATCATGGTGGCTTCGGATCAGAAGGGGGGAGGCGGACTCTCTGGGTTCTGCTGGTGAGGGAAGAGGTGATCCAGTCCAGGGTTTTGTCTTGGATCCCTGAGTCACGGAGGCGTCAGCGCAGGGTGTGGTGGCAGACAGTGTCGAAGGCGGGAGGCAGGTCCTGGAGGATGGGGACTGCAGTTTTGCCATTGTCCAGTATGGTTCTGATGTCGTCAGTGGCAGCAATGAGGGTGTCGTAGCTGCTGTGGATGTCTGTGATCTTGTGGTGGTAGTAGGTGCCCAGGGAGTCGCAGAGTTCGTGTGACGGTGTGATGTCTTAGGAGCTGGAGCTGGGGGAGGTGAGTTCTTTCACGATGTCGTAGAGCTATTTGCTGTAGTGGCCGTTGTTGTTTATGAGTTCCTAGAAGGCGGTTCTTTTGGCGGACCGGATGAGTTGTGTCTGGTCGTTGCACCACTGCTTCTGTAGTTTTTGGCAGGTGTGCTTGGAGATCTGGAGGTCTGGGCTGAACCAGATGGCTCTCGTGTTGGTGTGCTTGTTGGAGGGGTAGGGTGTTTGCGCAGTCGTCAATCCATTCTCTGAAGTTGTGGGCTGCTGCGTCGGTCTCAGAGGGCTTGGGTGGAGGGGTACGAGTGCGACGGCGTGTTTGTGGACTGAGCGGGTGTTGAGTAGTATGAAGCTGAGTTTGTTGTGGTCGGCGGTGGTGTGATGGGCCGGGCATGCAGGTGTGCACTGGATGGTGTATTTGCAGTTTCGGCAGGTGAAGGGACCGTGGGTGAGCTTCGGGGTGGCTTGAAGCAGGTGGAGGGTCGGCCGGCGTTGAGTGCATGGAGAGTGTTGGAATCATAGCGGAATCGGGTGTCTTAGCACTCGCGGTGGCCAGGAGGTCTGGCACTAGGCGCGGTCCAGGCACGGACGGGCGCTGACGGGCTACCTTAGGTACGCCTTTGGCATGCTAGCGGCGCGACTGCGCATCGGTCGCCATTATGTAGGGGAGGGGGCGGGAGTAGAGGTGGATGCGGGAGTGGGGCTGGGTCAGGGGGCGGGGCGTGTGGGAACAGGATTGGAGGAAAATGCGGGAAGCGCTAAGGCACTAACAACAGTATAGCCAAAGTAATGGCCCTGAATGTGAAAACGCAAGGCACACAATTATAAACCCAAGAACACAAGACCTAAGGCGCTGACAACAGTAAGCTAAAAGTAATGCCCTAGCATGTGAAACCCGCAATGCACACAAAATGCAATCCCAATAACACAAGACCTGAGGCAGAGTCGGGTGCAAGGCTCGAACTCTGCTCGAGAGGGACTGTGGGTGAGCAATCAGCTGGTGGAGCTGTCGGGGAGAGTGCTGCCTGGTGCACTAACGAATAAATAAAAGGTATTCTCCATTCTATGGATTTTCTAAATCTTTGATTCCCATTTTCAATTGAATCCATTCACAATGACAGCTCCTATTGTGACAGGGGTCAATTGCAGGTCAGCAGTCACACAGCATCTCAAAGCTCGGGGTGTCCCCAATAAAAGGTTGGGCAGTTACTTTTCTAATGGCAGTGCACTCAGCATACCTTTGAAACATTTTACTCATTGCTGGAGAAAGAGCCTACTTATGCTGCCTCAGGCAGTCTCAAGAATATACAGCAGTTGACACGCTGCACACTATAGGTCTTACCAAGGTCTGGAAATCCCTTCAAATGATCAAGAACAGTAGAATTGGTTTGTTGAGCAGTTGTCTGCTGTGTCTGCTTGGGACCTCTAAGCAATGTAGGGGCTACATGGGCGGTTTTGGCTGGCTACACTCCTGGCCCTTGCCTCGGCACTTTAACAAATGGGGAGGTGGTAGGGGTGTAAAGTAAACAGTTGCCTTATACAAGAGATTCGAATAGTTTATACAATGCACGTTGAGCTCAAAACTGTTGTCATAGCATCATCTGCCGCTCCCTACAGGTACCGACTATTAGTCCACAGACTATGAACACTATCATGGGAAAAGCACTCATGAGGCGCAATGAAATAGCTTTCTGAATTACTCATAAGACCAATCAGTAAAAAGCAGTGTTTCCATACACTACCCCAAAGACAAACACAGACTACTGACTAGGTGTCTCCCTCTTGAAATGATCCCTCTCATAGAGGATTGTAACACCTGAGGAAGAATCAAAGCATGCATGAACGCCAGTACGCATGTTATGTCATCATTGGCAGCCCTCCCTCATGTACTAAGACTGGTACAAAATGAATACACAGCTGCACCACCTCTGGACTTTAAGATAATGGGGAAATTCTCTACAGTGTCCTCTATAAACCTAAGCAATATTAAGGGATTGGATTCAGTTCAGGCTATACATCAGAGTCTGAAAGTAGTTCCAGTTCAAGATCGTGAAAAGGATCTACCAAAATAATCACAGATACTTGACCCATTCGGCCACACTTAAAAACTAAAAATGAAACTGAGGGTTCAGCCAAAGAGACATCTGCAATGAAATGAAAGAAGAAGCAGAAAGAATGAGGCGACTAGATCATAGAAACAGTTTTTAAAGTTATAGACAATGGAATGCACAGACTTCCTAAAAGAGTGTAGTGATTACATCACATGCTGTCCTAAGCCTTACTCCTCTTGAAAGGAGACCTGAATTTATTACAGTAAAGGCTCAGTTAAAAGCAATTATACAGCTAGATTTGGCATTACAAACACTTAGATCATGTATTGTACCTTTGCAACTTCTCAATGAAACAGCCCTGTTTGTACCATATAATTTGCTTCTCACACTAAGAACAATGGCCAAGAAAGAACCTACTCTGTTAAACGTAGAACAAGTTGAAGATACAGCATTTACAGTCAGTGACACTCCACCTAGCACCTGGTTAATACACAGTAATGTTTAATTGCCTATTACAGCCTTTCCTTTCATGACTGTTAAAAATATAAATCCACTGGCTGGTATGAAACCAGGCACACTTCACAATTGTTCCATTTATGAAAATGTTCTGTTCACCCATCTGTTTAAATGATCATGAAGACTACCCTGTGTATATCAGTACAGGACATTGTAGACATCACTTCGGACACTACCTTCTGTGTGACACCATTTCATTTCACAGACTGTGTAGGGCTAGGATGCCAGGGTTAAGTTTTGTTATTTCTGTTTACCCCATTGTTTTTGTTCCCGCACATCATGAACTTCTGAATGACCGTTCTCATTTCTTGAGAACAAATGCTACTTGCTGTGGGTAGGAAACCACACCTGATAACTGTTTCAGAAACTATACAGTGCTATGGAAGGACCTTGTATCCCCTGCCTCACAATAACATTAGGAACATCCCTTGGCCTAGTATATTTATGAAATCTATGCATTTTGATGATTTAAACAAACTATTGACTGTTCTGTTACAAAAAATAGTCCCTTTAACGTCAACGGTTGAAGTTTATAATCTGCAGAGAGCCAAAACTGCTAGAGAAATTCAGAGGTTGTTACACGCACAATAACCAACACATTTTGCAGATATTGTACAAAATATATTTAATTTGTCTGTGACAACCAATGTTGTGCATCTTTTTAAAAACATTTGATCTGGTCTGGTGACAGGATGTAAAGCAGTATTTGGACTAATTCCGTAATTTTTTTTACCCTCTGTTCCAGCCTGTGGTATCATCATTTTTCTCCTGGTCCAACAAGGACATCAACAACATAGGGGCCGATTCCAATGCAGTAGGAAACGGCTCTGACCCTCGGTCGGAGCCATTCCGACCGCATTGGAATGTCCAATTCGGATTCCTTTCCGACCGACCCATTTTCATGGTGCAGGGATTTTTTAACGTGTACATTTCCTATTGCAGCATGCGCTGCAGCACACAGCACAAGCCGTCATGCAAAATATACACTTTGAGGCTGCGGAAAGGTGGTTGCATTGTAATAAGGGCAGTGGGACCGCCAACTCTTGTTGGGCGGTCCAGCTTCTGCTACGGTGCCAGTGGGACAGGTGTCGTAATGATACCCTTACTTTTTAATTCATAATATTTGTTTAATTGATAATTAATTATGATAATAGTGCAAATGCATTTTTGGGTGGATTTTAGATGTGGGTTGTCGCTTTTATAGCAGTATAGGGTTGGAAATAAATACATTCTAAGTAATTAATACTAATTTTTTTATTTGATATTAATTATCAAATTGAAAATGATTTATGTTAATTGCGTGCATAATTTTCTGTTTAATTTTATGCATGTGGTATGTTTTTTGTGGGGGTGTATTCTATTTTTAAAAAAAAGATTTTTATTGATCATCATCAGTACTTAATTTCATCATTTCATTGTTACACAGAGTGAGTACTTTCAGTCAAACCTTCTTGATAAAGGAAAATAAACAGAGGAAGAAACATAGGGGAAACGAGGGATCAATATTTACAACATTAAATGAAAATTACTAAACAATCTGAAGCCTCTTGACCAACAATTACATTCCATGCTCCTAATACAACATTTACTTCCTTCCATCCTCTCTTTCCATTCTGCCATTGGAGACCAGGTGCATTTCCCCAGTTGTTTAACTTTTTGACCCTTTTTATCATATAGTGCTTTATCATAGTAATATATAGCTAATAGTCGTGAAATCCATTGTTGAAATGATGGAAGGTTTGGATCTTTCCATAAACCAGCTATGCATATCCTGCTTATCGCCATCGCTAAAAAAATAAATTCTTGATAATCTAGAGATACACCCTCTTTTACTACGCCCAATACCATTGCTTCATTGGTTAAACTAACTGAAATCCATAACGTTCTGTTCAAAAATTGTTCTAGTGTTTTTTGAATGGGTCCAAGTTTGGACAGGAGGCAAACATGTGTATTGTGTCCACTTCGGTACTTTGGCATTGTGGGCATATTGCATC
Organism: Lissotriton vulgaris; assembly: GCF_964263255.1. Taxonomy (NCBI): domain Eukaryota; kingdom Metazoa; phylum Chordata; class Amphibia; order Caudata; family Salamandridae; genus Lissotriton; species Lissotriton vulgaris. The sequence goes on along the minus strand of NC_141688.1, from coordinate 246,403,288 downwards.
GTGGGGATCCCAGATTGGGTCCAAGGGTACACTTGTCTGTCCCTAGTATATGGTAACCATGTTCCAAGGGCATAGCTACCCCAGAGGTCTCCCGTGGGCTGAAGCATGTATTATGCCACCCATCAGAAACCACACAAAATGGATCTACAGGCCTTCCATTCTAGCCTGTGTAAGTTGGTGCTTGTACCACTTATTTAAGATATCCGTTTACTATATCTTGGGATTACTGCACTTAAAATCAATAGGTCACCCTCTAGCAGGCCTTTGCCCTCCTGAAGGCAGAGTGGTGGTGAGCCTCAGCAAGGCCTACCAGTGCAAGGTATTTGCCCTTCTCTGCACAGAGTGCGCAGACCAATAGGAAGAAGATGGCGCAGAAACTGGAATAGAAAATACAGAGTTTATTAAACCTCATGAGGTGGAACTACATTCACACAACACCCTTCTGTAATGTATGAAGTAGCACCCTGAATGGAAGGAGCTTGGTCTTTTTAAACCTACACAGGGGCTCAAATGAAGGCAGTACAAGTACAAAATGCTGGTTTTAGGTACATATAAGGTCATACGGAAAATGCACAGTCAACAAGTGGGAAGAGCTAACAGTTGCTATGTCTGGTGAACACATCCTGACAGTTACAGACTAACAGCAGCTGCATGGACAGCTGCAAGCTCAACTGAGCATGTGCAAAGTTGGAAGATGCTAAATATATTTCGTCTCTAGGCAGATTTCAAGAGCAGTTAACAGAAAGGTAGGACAGAGCACATGGCGAGCACATGGTAGAAAATGGCAAACAAAATGGCTGACAGAATTACAAAATGGATTCCACAAAACGGACAGGATAGTCTCTAAATACATGATGGCTTCTGCTAATGCTAACCTAATCGCTGCCAAATTACAACAGATGACCCTTTTAGCATTAGCTGAAGACATTCGATTATCTGGGGTAATCTAGATATGCATCCTGTACTTTAATGCTCATAATGTCAATCATCTCTTTATTTAGCATGTGTTGTGCTTTCATTTCTGCAATATTTCTCTTGGCAGGTGTACAAGCAGTGATGCACATGGAGCAAAGCATAGGACCACATTGTATACAAGTACATTATGTAAATAATATCGCCAACAGTATACCTAAATTAGTCAGAAGTTTCCAGCCCCAAGTAGCAAATAGTGTCCAGAACCAGGTCGAAAAGGTCCATGTACCAGTCTCTGGGTGAATCTCTGCAGCAATCTTATGCAGTTTTGATATTGCGTTGTATACTGAAGGTGAGTGATCTGATATAAATACACAGCAACTGCTACCGATGATGCAACATGCACCACCTCGATCAGCCAAATTCACATCAAGCACCATTCTGTTTTGGAGTGCTACAATCCTTGCAATTTGTAGTTCTTCTGTAATGTTCCCTAGTGCCATAGCTGTTTGATTGGTGATAGCTTCCACAACACAAATGAAGCACTTTATTTTTCTGCTATTCAATGCAGCACCCACAAAGAAGAACAATCCTAAGTTAAAATAGACATATTGTTGTAGAGTAGTGTCAGTTTTATCGACTTCGTCCATACTTATTGTTCTCTAATTTTGGTTCTTAGAGATGTCATTATAAAGTTTATAGTCTCTGTGATAAGATGCAGGTGCCAGAAACACAGCGGGCAATAGAAAGGATACATAGCACACGCCAGATCACCCAACAGATAGTTGATTAAATCCCTTATTTCCGCTCACAAAATAAATATTATGTGAGGCTGTAAAACTGCAGTTATTAGCACCTTCAATGGGCAGAACTACTGTACACTCACTCCTTCCTATTGGAATTCTCCCAACACTACTAATACACAAATCGTCACAGAAATTACAAAAGGTCCATTGTTTTTGATATTTCTCATTCCCATTTAGTCCCTTTAGTTTGAGGATAACCATCTTTATCTTGATAGCATACTTTTTTCAGACGAAAGTTAACCCCACCTACTGAAGGCTTTCTGGAAGCTTGACATAAACCATTATGGGAAAACAGCAGAGGAATAAAAGGTGTTCCTCGATTTTTTTGGTGAGCAGGTGTCATCCTGCACACCCAATAGTTGGTAGTATTCAAAAGCAGCACTCTCTCTGGTCCTCGCCACCTCAGCTCCAAGCGGTTCGATCTGTCGAAGACCTTGACCATCACGTGGTCGCCAGGACAGAGTTCATGAGCCTCATCCGTAGACATGTCAGAAAGAGCTTCTCGTACCTGTTGATGAATAGAGATCAAACTGTTGGTTAATTGTGCCAAATAATCATTCATCAGAACACATGGAACATCGTGTATGGGGGGTGGCTTAGGAACTCCGCAAATGGTCATTGGTCTCCCAAAGACCACTTCATATGGGGTAAGGCCAGATCGTGAATGTGGCACCGATCTTATGGACAACAATGCCAAGGGTAGTGCATCTGGCCACTTCAAAGACGTGGAGGCCAGTATTTTCGCCAATTTCAATTTCAAAGTAGCGTTGTAACTCCCCCTAATCTTGCTGATTGCGGGTAGAAGACTCCATGGAATTTCTGCTTGATCCCTAATCCTTTCAGGACATGCTCATCAACTTACCCAATAAAATGAGGTCCGTTGTCACTCCACAAAAGTTTACAAACACCCTATCTAGGGAAAAACTCCTTTAGAAGTAGCTTTGCTGTGGTGAGAGCAGTATTATCCTTTGTATGGTATGCCTCTATCCATTTACTGAAGACACATACCACCACTAGGACATATTTCAGATTATTGCAGCGTTCAAGTTGGATGTAATCCATCTGCAAAACTTCAAAAGGTGCGGTTGGTGTAGCAAACCCTCCTGTAGGAGTTCGTGTCCCTTTGCCAGGATTATACTGCTAACAGATCAAACAAGACTATACTACTCTTTTAGCTGTGCTGGCAATTTCATGATGCTCCCAAATTTGCGTAAGCAATTTAGTTATTGCTAGAGCTCCAACATGTGCCAGCCCATGTGCCATTTGAACCATAGCTTTTAAATAGGCTGCAGGCAATTTCCATTCATCCATGTCTTTGTTGCGCCAACAACCCTCATCGTCCAATATTCCTTCTTTAGCCCATTGCTCAAGTTCTGCTACAGAAACAGTTCTCTGTACATCTAACACTTCCTGTCTAGCATCATGCAATCGATCAGCTTGAGACTTCACTACTTACATGGAAGTAGTGCTTCATTGCATTGCAGTCTCACGAGCTACGCGATCAGCAAAAGCATTACCTTGTCCTTTCTTGTCAGTCACTTTCTTGTGTGACCACCTCCCAGGCAGGATTTAGTGTATAGGGACAGGGTGGGTGCACTTGCCAACACCTGAAAGTCTGCTTGAGTCCAGTTCAAACCAGTTCTGGGAGCTGTTGGCTGCTGCTCTAGCGTGAAACTGGACAAAGGACATGGAAGTAACCTTCCCCTCTGTCCAGACCATCCCCTGGGCGGGTCTACTGAATCTTCCAAACCCTTTCCCTAGGGTAATTAAGGGCTTTCCTGGGTCTAGGTCCCTAGAGTCGTCTTGGGATAAGATATGGAACTGACTCCACTGCATTTCTACAGTCTGGGCACTCTGGACTTTGCTAGACTACATTTGTACCTGACTTAATCTCCCTTTCAATCTGTTCACTCGTCTGTGCCTGTGCACCATACAGGATCCATGCAGGACTTGTGGAGCATTAAAGACACTTGAAGAATCTCCCTTGAAGTGCCGGAGTCCCTTCCCTGCATTCGCAGACATCTCAACACTGCTGACCGGTCTACTGATCCTGAACTCCTGTGGACTCGGAAGAGTTCAACAACACAGGGTGTAGTTACCTACATTTGCTGAGGCCCAAGCTGTCCTCTCACTGAGTTTGAGGCCAGAATCTCTCACGGTGGATGCATTAACTGAACCTCTGTGCACCGCGTACTTTTGCAAGTGCAACTGCTTTTTGGCAACTTTGAAACAAGTGCATTGGGCTCCCAGTAGCCCCAACCTCCAGAAACTTCTTCTACCAAGATCTTCTGCCACATCGCCTCGTGGGCCCCACGGCCTGCTCCTTTGGGGAGCTGCTTGAGGTCCTCTAGCGACTCCAGCCTGTGGATCCATTTGAGGTTAACCTTTGGTTCTCTTTGGCTCCCCTGATTGCCTGTGGCCCGCCCTGACTCGTCTGCTTATATTTAGTGCCCTGGACCTTGCTGGTTCTAACCTTGCACCTACTTGACTTCCTCCGTGGGCAGCATTTGCCAAGGCTAGTTGGTGCTCCCGCTGGACACCAACTCCTCAGCACTCGACATCCTTTGTGGGGCAGCTCATATCATGGTCTTTCTCAGTAACGCCTGGTCCTCCCAGCTGCAGCGTCAAGGTCATCAAAATCTTTTCTGAAGCACCTGATATCGGAGGGCATTCGTCTTCTCCAGGTCACTCCTGAGAGACATAGACTCTGCCCCTCTGCTTTCCGGTACTCCTTTTCAGGAATCCACATTTGGATCCTTTCTCCTCTTCCAGTGGCGGCACTTTCCTGAAGTCCTCAATTGGGTTTGACGGCGGTTTCTGACACCACTTCAAACGTATGCACCCGGCTACCATGGTGTAGGTAATGTGAGTTCTAGGGTGTCCACGGGTGGGGTGGCTCTCCAACCTTCTGTATTCCACTGGGTTTCTTCAGGGTCCACTGGGAAGCGTCCTTAATTTGTAAAAATCTAACCGCGACTTGCACATAGACATGTACGGAGCACGCGTTTGTGTTCCCACACTGCACACGCTCTCTGTGGGGTCCCTATTTACTTACCTTGGGTAGTTCTGTGGGTCCCCAGCAAGTCATTTCCTCTTGACATCGTCGTGACTTGACTTGAGTCGTGGTTCTTATTCCATTTTCTTAGTATATGGTTTGGTCCCCCCGAGGCTAATGTGTATTTCCTGCTATTTATAAGTATTGTGTGCATTGTGTTTATCTCCTTGTAGGAGATACTTGGACATTCTAGAGAGTATTATATAATAAATACACATATTTATAAATACTTTTTGTGTTTTTTTTCACTTGATCTATACTATAAGATTGCATTCTGGTAAAACAAGCTGCTTTACACTCCTTATGAACTAAGCATGATTGGTGCTCTCCACAGCTGCCACTTAGAGAGCCTTCTGAGGTTGTCTAAGACCTCTTAAATCACCATAAGGGTTGTCTGGACAGGTGCAAGGAGCCCTGTTACATTAGTGGACATCATGTATCAGGCCAGCCTATCACACACAATTACCATAATTCATTGTCATTTGATTAACTAATATTAACAACTAATTATAATTATATAAAAATGAATTACTTTCCACCCGTTTACCCCTAAGTATAAACCTCACAACCGCCACCTAAAATATATTACACAATTGCCATAATTGTCAATTAATTAATTATTTATTTAATGTTAATTAACAATTGTTTATTAATTAATTAAAAATAAATTACTACCCACCCTTTACCCCTATAAATCCGACAGCCTTCACCTATATTTACTCCCAAAAATTAAAAACACAATTAACATTATAAAGTCTCAATTACATAATATTAAGAAATAATTATATTAATTACTTCCTATCCCATTCCCCTATAAACCCACAACCCACTATGTAACTAAAAAATGTAAAATGTAATTAAAACAAACTTAGTACTGCTCGTAGCTGTACTGAGAGACCGTGACTCTGCTTTTCAACCTTCCTGCCCGCCTGCTGAAGCGTGTGGAGAGGCGAACTTCATTTTAAGGAGTGTGAGAGGCTGCTGCAACAGGGGCTGGGACTGCGAGACCCAGGGTTCTGCGCAGGATCACCGTAGCGCACCTGGAGTCTCTTCCCGCCCCTGCTCCTCCCTGATTGCCTGGCCTGCCCTTTAAACAGCTCGCGGCCCCCGCTTCGCGGGAGCCGCTCGTAGCTGTACTGAGAGACCGTGACTCTGCTTTTCAACCTTCCTGCCCACCTGCTGAAGCGTGTGGAGAGGCGAACTTCATTTTAGGGAGTGTGAGAGGCTGCTGCAACAGGGGCTGGGACTGCGAGACCCAGGGTTCCGCGCAGGATCACCGTAGCGCACCTGGAGTCTCTTCCCGCCCCCTGCTCCTCCTACAAAAACGTACCATTGACGCACAGCGGGACGCGTGTGCGGGACGCCGGACGAAGCCCGGACTAAGGGCGGACAGTCTTAGACAGTCCGAGACAGGCTGAGACTGGACTGGGCACGCCATACTGCCCTGCTGAACCTGATTTGCCTGGTTGCAGTAATACTATCTACCCCTGAATATAATTTCATCCTGGTTATACTTGTATTGTATTTTGTGTGCCCTTTCATATTTCCTGAAAGCTAAATTTTTATTAGTACAAACGAGGATGCCAAAAAAGATTCCAGTGGCGGGGGGTAATACTATGGACAATTATATGGTACATGTAGTGTCAAAGATTAATAATGAAAGGAGACAATCCTTAGGCCTAAGTCAATCCCCCAATCTATCCCCCCTAAGTCCACCACCAAACTCACCGTGGATAGATATACCATCTCAGGATGAGGGAAGTGTAATTCCAGATACTGATACACACGATAATGGGACTTTAAACCAGAGTGTTCATATAGTACATATACAAGACTCAGCCCAGGATAATGACTCTGATTCCCAGATAGTTGATACTGAACAAGATCTAACAGTGCAGGAGGGTGAACAGAGCAATATTGATGTAGACCCCCCTGTTCAAGTCCCTGTTACTCGAGCTATCAGAAAGTGTAGAAAACCACAAATACATCGTGGTGGAGCTCACTTTGGGAGGAAGAGGGCTGTGTCACCTGTGAGAAGAAAGAAAAAAAATAGGGGGAAAGGAGAAGATGCCGAGAAGCTAAATGTGGATGAAGAGCTTTTATCCAGGATAGCAGAATTAATTGATTTCAAATTTAAAGCTTTAATTTAACCAGTAGTGGCCAAACTGGATAAGCTATCTGCAGACGTAAAGAAACTAGGCGCAGACCAGAAAAAGATAGTAGAAGAGGTGTTAAACTTATCAGTAACAGTCACAAATTTGGCTGCACCTGCAAAAGAGGCCCTTGGACTTGGAATAGAGGGAGGCACAAACTCTAATACTACACAAGCAAATTCATTGGAACAGACCCCAAATACTGCGTCTAATCATTCATTGACAAGAGAGGTTCAGCCCCTAAACCCTCCTGTAATGTCCGTACCAGGTGTAGAAGAAGATACACTACACTTTATAGAAGATGCGGCACCATTAGTGCTGGTACTGGCAAACGCCCCCCCACTAGCAACAGATCAATTAGAATCCCCCACGGCACTGACAAGTAAGGCCCTGCATTGGTTATCTGGCAATATGCAGTTGGCCCCATGGGGGAAACAACAGCTAGCTGGAGACATTAAGTCAGCCAGAAGGGTATCGTGGATAGGGCAAAATCCCCAAAAATTTAAAGGTGACTGTATAATTATAAACTTTGTAAACTCCGCTGTTTTACCAAACATTCTACCAAACATCCTGCCGCCACAGCGCAGGAGAGGTACCATCATCCCTCTCACTTTAGAATTTTTTGGCAAAAAACAACGAAGTATGACATACCCCAAGCCAAATCATACCCACACCAGGCCAATATGGCCAGAAACAACAAATGGCTGGGGCTTTGGCTTTGGTGCACCAACTAATAACTGGGGTTATAGTTTGGACAGATGGGAATGTCCAAACGGATACACCAACAAGATCATCAATACCCTAGCCACTTCAATAACCGATTTAACATCCCCACTTCCAATAGGTATGATGTCTTTTTTGATGAGGGTGGGTTGGAAGGGGTGGAATGACTACCTGACACATTTCTTAACCCAGCCCACAATGATCGTCTGCTAGAAGACGTAGGTTTAGGAAACGACGTCCAAATCCAAGAAATGCAAGGTAGTAATGCGGTGATGTTCGGTGCTGCGAATCAGTTAACTGATATAACTAGCTCACAAAATGATATAAATTCTGTCCCCTCTCCAGCTCATACTAGGGCCAATTCTGCAGAAGAACGGGTATGCTGCAGCATAGGTCCAATACCCCCTAGATCAGATGTATACGAGAATGCTGATACAACACAATGTGAACCTCAAAAATGCAAGGAGAGCTTATTATCGTGGAACATAGCCGGACTCCTTGACAAATTGAGTGATAATGGATGGTTGTCTTTTGTCAAAGAATATCTGATAATATGTCTCCAAGAAACTTGGGTGGTGGAAAAAAATGTACATATTGAAGGCTACCAAAGTTTTTTAATTCCTGCAGTCCCATCAGCTAGCGGAAGAGCAAAAGGGGGTTTGGCAATTTTTGTTAACTTGACACTTGTATGCCATAAAGTTGAACACTATTCTGGTAACAGAAATATTCAGGTTTTAGAGCTCAAGAGGGGTAAAACAAAACTTGTATTGATCAACTTTTACACTGCAGTGAATCAGTCTGGTGATTGTAATATTCAGTCTTTGCGTGAATGCCTAAGGGAAAATGTTGGATCTTTGCCTCGCCAAAAAATAATAGTAGGTGATTTTAACACACATTTATGTGGGAACCCTAGTATGATAACTGTTGGTCAAATGGGTTGTAATAGTATGGAAGGAATTCATTTTGATCACTCGCGGAGGGGAACAGAACTAAATGTATTATTGAATGAAAATAATTTCTTCATAGCAATGTCCATAGTATCGGATCGAACCGTTTTCCCAATTGCCACATTTAAAGGTCACGCAACAGGAACATACATAGATCATATTTTACTATCGGCAGATTTTGTTAATATTGTTGAGGATTTCTCCATTCAATTGAGCATTTATAGCGACCATAACCCCTTATGCATTAAAATGGGTGAGAACACATTTGAAAAACGCAATCCTCGTGAGGATCGAGGCTCTATAAAATGTATTAACGGTAAGCGACGCTTAAAATGGTCAATGGTGGATTGTGAACATTTTTACTCCTCTACTAATAATGTGTGTAACCATGAGTTATCAGTATGTACATCTCCTGTATCAGCGCCACAACAAATCTTAGCATCTTTCAAGGAGATTGCCAAAAAGGTGGAGTCAATATTAACGGTACCTACTAAAGGGAAAGTCAATCCAAATAGTAATCCAAAATGGTTTGACAGTGATTGCTCCAAGGCCAGTCGTGAGCTTAAGAAAGCTCTAAAAATAAAACCTAAAGACCTAATGCTTATCAGGGACCTGCGGTCTAGGTATAAGAAGTCACTTGCCAACCGCAAGCGAGCGGTAAAAAAAAAGTATATGGGAGTCTTTGTTAGAGCCTGAGACACTGAAAAACAGCTCGAAGTTCTGGGAGATTATTAATAAGCCTTTATTTGACCAATCTAGCAATTCCAATGTGGGCACTAACATCCCAGAGGAAGAATGGATTAACCACTTCAGCTCTATTTTTAAAAGTAATGAGTCGCAGGCAGAACACATTCTAAATGAACGTAGAGAAAATTTGTTACTCTCCTCAATTGATGAGGTAATAAAGGGAATTGAAGGGCTATCAAATAACAAGGCCCCAGGGCCAGAAGGTCTTCCTCCTGACCTTTTTAAATCTCCTATAGTACTTTGGGCACCGGTCCTTACAGCAGTACTTAATGCGGCTGTGTCCTGTGGATGTCCAAAATCATGGGGGGTATCTACCATTGTGCCCGTGTTCAAGAAAGGAGACCGTAACAGCCCTCTCTGCTATAGACCAATATCATTAATAAACTCCGTCGCCAAAGTTGTGGGAGGAGTAATTTTGAATAGATTGGTCACATGGTCAGAGGAAAACAAAATAATATCTCCAATTCAATATGGATTTAGGCCTGGTCATTCCATGATTTCTCAATGTTTAAATTTATACCTCATCATAGGGAAGTACACTAAGGCCCGACAAGGAACAATCCACATGGCGTTCATGGACCTTTCCTCGGCTTTCGATTGTGTGAGTCGCGGGAAGCTCTGGGGCGCCATGGCAAAAATGGGTGTGGACCAGAATCTAGTTAATTTGTTAGAAGATATGCATTCTGACACCAAAGCTAATGTTAGATACACACAAGATCTAAATGTGACAAAAGACTTTGGAGTGTATCGGGGTGTTCGACAAGGATGCATTCTGGCCCCGTTCCTCTTTAATCTCTACATAAATGAATTGGAGGGGCACCTTTTAAGCCCTAATACAGACTACCCGTACATTGGCCGAAAGGGACTGCCGGTTCTGCTTTATGCGGATGACGCAGTCCTTTTATCTAGGACCGCCAATCGACTTCAAATTTTACTAGATTCCTTCTTGACTTTTATGAAATCCAGAGATTTAAGCATTAATAATTCAAAATCCTACATAATGAAGGTTGGCCAAGGAAATAAAAAACTAAATCGCTTAAATGTAAATGGAGTACAAATCCCTGGAACAAACACATTCTCTTACCTTGGGGTCCTATTTGACAGTCAATTAAATTGGGGACCCGTGATTCAAAAAAAGAAGGGAGAGGTAATCAGGGCAAATGCGGCTATATTAGACTTTTCCAGGAAAATGGGAAATAGTCCAGTTGCTGCATTACTCCAACTTTACCAGGCCAAAAGTGTTACTACAGCATGCTACGGTAGTGAAATGTGGGGATATGTTCCTCTGGAAGCCCTAGAGATAGTTGAAAATAATTTTTTAAAACAATTACTAAGGGTTCCCAGGGGCACGGCAAACTTCTCTGTGCATGAGGAATTGGGGGTTCCCTTCGTATGTGACAAAACTGCAGTAAATCCCCTATTATGCTGGATGAATTGCTGGCTAAATGATAACATACCACTCACCCAGCTTATACTAAGAGAAGCACTTATATGGGATAATAGGATGAAGATTCCCTGGATAAAGTACTTGGATTAAGTGTTTTATTGATTTAGGTCGTCCTGAACTTTTCTTATTCCCTGATTCCATTACTAAACTGGATGTTTTTGCGGTCAAGAAGGCTTTTATTGCTTCTAGATATCAAGATAGGGAGTCATGTGAATTAAAAAAAGACAGCGTACGAAATCATGTACTAATAAAAAGTACACTGTTCTTGGAACCGTACCTAACATGGCAAATATCTAGTTATGACCGTTTTTTATTGACAAGGTTCAGGTTTAACCTGTTTCATTTACTGTTGGCTGTACCTAGGGGATCTCATCGTGGGCAAGTGTTGCTGGCTTGCGGCTGCGATGATAAGTCTCCACAAGACCTGGCACACTTTTTGTTCTTTTGTCCCTATTATGTTATACCGAGGAAGTTATATTTAAAACCCTGCTTGAAAAAACTGAACTTTCCACAATATCGTCCAGCACTTTATTTCCTTCAGCTGCTAAGAAGTGAATACACCCTGTATATATGTAGTTTTTTAAAACTGGCAATGAAATTCAGAAATAGTATGGAAGGATAATAGTATTGATACATGAAATGCTACTTCTTTTTTTTAAGGTCTCTTTTAAATAATCAGAATGTCTAATGTATATTTGTCTTGTTCATGTCTCTATTTTTACTTGATTTCTTCTTTTTAATGAATACTCGTGTTAATAAATGTATAATGTAAATGCTTTTATGGTTGTCAACAAGAACAACCGAATAAAGTTTCTTGTCTTGACTTGACTACTGCTAAAAATGTAACACATATATAAAAAAACACAATCAATACTTATATAAAGAAATACATAACACATTTAAAATATATACTAAAATACATAACACTAATGATAAAAATAAATATTTTAAAAACCTATATTTTTCCCAAATGATATGAATGACTTCTTCATTTTTAACTCCTTCCATGCTCGTGACGGAACCATTCCGTCACGAGTCATGGTTGGGCTGTGCTGATGACGGAACGACCATGCCCGCGATTGGAATGTCCAGCACAGGGCTGGAAATCCTGCGGCACGCAAGTGGTTAAAATTGATACTTCTTACCTTCTAAGTCGATATTCTTGACCACAATATTCATGCAGTCGATATATCGGTGTAACGATTTTTAAAACGCAATATTAGTGTAAGTCAACATTTCAAACTCAACATGTTGACTGAATACCTTTACTGCCAGTGTCCAGGAGTCCTGTTTACTCCCTGAAATGAGATGTGTATTGCTCCAAGTTAGCGGACCGAAGGCCTGGGTTTGGGGAGGTGTGGGACTTCTTGACATGTTGGTTGGGGGAAGAGCTATGGACCTGTGCTGAATACACATCAAAAGGGCCTTCCCAAGAACACACAGGAGAACTTGACTTTGTTTCACTAGTGAAAATGGGGGGAAATTACCAGAACCAGTTTTCGGAGGTAGACTAAGGATTGGTACCCACTCACAGGCTGCACTAGGATTAATACTGGCAACTCTAGAACCTGATATGAGAACACTCCTGTACCTGTGAAGATTCAACAAGAGCACTGACCTGCTTTCTGAAGGCTGAAGAAAGACTAGACCTGCTTGCCTTGAATCCAGAACAAATCTATTGGACTCCAAAGGTCAGTTTGCTGTTCTCTTGAGGGAACTACAAGGATTTAACAATTTTGCAGAGTTTGCTTCAAGTGCTGTTCCCAAGGTCCTGGACCCTTGACTAGAGCCAGAGTGTATTTCGTCCTGTTTTACTGAAAGTACACTGGATCTGACACAGAGCGACACAGAGCCACGCAGATCCCAACTGAAAGATTCACCAGACCCTACATAAGGCCATGCTAAGTTGCGCCATACAGCTCCCAGCTGAAAACTTCACTGAACTGACTCAGAGTGATGCAGAGCTCTTCAGAGTAGCGTCGCGCAGTCCCCACACTAAAGTCAGAAAGTAAACTTCCAGTAGGACTCACCCGGTCTTGTAGCCAGACCTTACTCCATCTCGGTTGGCCTGAATATGTGACATTGTTCCGGTACCGCATGACCAATAACCATAATAGCCACTTTGCACCTGTTGGCGTTATTTTTACAGAAAACTTTAAATCCCCATATCTCCTTTTCCACTTTTTGGATGTTGGTAGTTTTATTGTCATTTTATTTATTTAAATTACTCTATTTTTCAACAATTGGTTTAACTTTTTTCTTAATTTGGGTTTTCACTTTATTACAGTTTGAGTACTGCATAAATATTTTACACTGACTATGAGTTATGCCTGATTGCTTTATGTCAACCTACCAGAGGGTTAAGCACTGGTTTATTTAGTGACTATATGGTTCACGGTGACAAGATTTGGGATTAATATTTGAGGCAGGTTCCTGCCCCTCAACTGACACTCCCAATTTCTTATAATACCATTAAGCCTGACTTATATCTGCATCTGTAGTAATGCTAAATATTCCCTCTTCAAGTGAATATTTTCCATTTCTAGGTACACTTCAGGATTTTGTGCTTTGTATGTTTACCGCTCAGTAAGGTACATGCTTGTCCACACAATTTTAGGGCACTTAGAGAGTGTCACCTTGAAGATTCTATGCAAGCAGTCTACCCAGAACTTAATTTGAGCAAGTGGTTGCAGGTGGGACCCATCTGCACTCATTTCTGGGGACTGGGACTTCTTTAGTTATCAACAGACTTGGATGCAGAAGTTGAAAGAGAAAGACTGAAAAAAAGAGAAAGATGGAAAAACAGTGACAAAGAGAGAAGGAGGTTTAAAAAAGAACCTTGAAGAATGAGATAAAGTGGCAGGAAATGTTGTAAGGTTGATAAAATAGGAATGATGGGATTCAAGACTATGACCTAACAGCATATATTGTTGGGGAGTATATTCAAACTAGGTCTTTAAACTTCTCCCTGAGACCCTTTGTAAATAGTAGTTTTTCTTGGGATTCAAGACTAGACAGTTGTCATCTACTGACTTTTCAGCAAAACTGTGGGTCCAGGCAGTTATTCTTTTACAAACTAACTACTGATTCTATTGCATGTGAAACAGAGGAGAACTCCCATAATTCTTGAAGATGAGAACTCTAGAGCATCCAAATTGGTAGTACCATGCCAGAAGGACCCAAGAGAGAGGTAATCACAAAGCAGGTTCCTAGATGCAAACCGTGAAACCCCCAATCATTGCTGTTGCCTGCCCATTTACACCTCTGCTCCGGGTTCCAAATAGACCCATAAAATGGATCAAATGGACCCCTCCCAGGCATAAATAACTACCTCTCCTTTACCATGCCTACATGACTTGCTGGTGAATATCTGAAGAAGGTCTACTGCTTTACAGCAGCTTTAGCACAACATGCCTATAAATATGAGAGGTGCATGGCAATGTCTGACACTACCTAAAGTACATGCAGTTTTGACTGGTGCTTTTGATCAAGCGTAATCAAACTATCCAATTTTTGGCTAAACTTTCTAGTGAAATTCATTGTGGAACCTTCCAAACTCACCCAGTAAAGTTTCCTTTAAATTCTTTTTAGTCTTTATCACTGTTGCAGACCTAAAATATTTTAAACACACTGTTCGCTACTATTTTCCCAAAAAGCCCTTGATGGATATGCACCAAACTATCTATGAAGTATTTTTAAATTACTAGTGAGTTAAATTAAAACTTCTCTCTGGAAGTTGGGCAGAATTATGAACCTCCAGTCTACCCTAAACCAGATGAAGCTTCCTAATTTTGTCTCAGGTAACAGGTATTCCACTTTGGCCTGACATGTGCAATGATTTCCCAGTGTAGAGGCTAAACATATTCCACTTTTGGAACAGAGGGACCGATTAACAGAACTTACTAAAGACAAACTCCTCAACTTACCACTGTTGGTATTCACAGAAGGCATCTAGTGGTAGTAAATTTAGGATTTTGTCTCAAGTTTGACTTAAGACAAACTTAAGACAAACTTAAGAAAACTTAAGACAGACTTAAGACAGACTTAAGACAGACTTTATCCATTGTGCGTGTCAACAGCAATTCACCCGACTTCACTCTGAGAGTCACACTCTCATCTTCACGAGGATCACAAGTGTCTGTCATGCCCGCACTCATCTGAGTATCAAAGCCAGCATCTACGTGTATACTCTCGGGCCTCAGTACAGGTAACGAACATTCTGTTGCTTGGCAACCAACTTTTTCTTCTTAAGTAACGCTGACATGCACAGCACAGCACTTACTTTTGCGTGTCTTCATCATATCGATTGCGGTGGCGTCCACACCAGTGGTGATCCATATTGAGCAGAGAGGACTAAGAGGGAATTGTGCTGCAGTTCAAGAGCGTTTTTCGTTTGGATGTCCCGTCCTCTACTTCCTGCGGTTTACTCATTGTCTGAGCAAGATTCAGAGAAATACATTATTTTTACCTGCCATCTAGTGGACAAGCATCAAATTCAACAGTTAAAAAGAAAGTGTACTACTCCTGTGATACACTCACATTCCTTAGACAAGACAAGACAAGTCTTGTATACACTTTGGTCACATATACAAAAGAGTTGAACTGCGAATAACAATTTTTTTTCTTTATACTCTTTTCTCTTCTTGTTTTCTTCTCAAAATTATTATTATTTTTTATAAAGTCATACTCTACTTTTCTTGTGATGTTGTATTTCTTTTTCTTCATTCTTCTGTTACGCAGGTTCCATTTTGCAACTGTGCAATTAATATGCAGAGTGTTACAGCTCCAGTTCCATTTCTGCAAGTTCCAGGAGAACCACCACTTGAATGGAAGTTGTGGTTCAGATCATTCAAAGCTTATTAGGGAGCTATTGATGGTCAAAGGTACTGACATGAGAGGAAGAAAAATGCAATGTATGATCACCTAGGGATTGAAGGTCAGAATGTGTTCGATCATTTACCCCCTTATGAATCACCTGAAGGTGTAGATCCTGATGAATTTGAAATTGCTGTTGCTCAACTTTATAAATATTTCACAAGAACTAAAAACATTGTGGTACACAGGTATACATTTTTTGCAAGGATGTAGTAACCATTTGAGAATATTGATACATTTATCACAGCACTACAAGTCCTTGCTTCTAAGTGTGAATTTGAGAATTTAAAGTCGCAACTTATAAGAGAGCAACTGGTAGCAAGGTGTTACTGTAAGGAAATTCAAGAAAGATTACTTACGTGCGAGGATCCTTCTCTGGACAAAGCAGTAGACATTGCCAAAAGCATTGAGAGCTCTATGGTTGATGCCAAACAATTACAGACTGCCTTGTCAAATTCCACTATTTCAGGTGCTGTTTCCACCAAACCTCCTGTTATCGAAAGTGATAACACCGCAAAACCTCCTGTTTTTACACAAGATTATACAAGAAGACTTATTTTACCTAGGGGTGGGAGGAGTAGACAGTTTAATTCTAGAATCAGCTGTTATAGATGTGGTTCATCTTTGCATGTTTTATCTTTTAAAGATTGCCCTGCTATTAATCAACAGTGTGGTCAATGTGGCAAAATGGGCGATTTTTCAAGAGTTTGCATGAGTGGCAGGAGAAATAATGTACGATGTGTTCTCAATGAGTCTGATGATCTCTATAATGACAATGTCACATTTCAAGAAAATTTTGTAGTGGTCAAGGACTGCAATCTGAGGTTTGACATACCAAACATTCCTGATCCTGATGTTGAGGTTATTATTGAAACCAATCGTATTCAACTTCTTGGATGATTAAATCATTTCATCAAGGTTGAGGTGTGTTAGACCTGGCACCATTGACGTGGGTCTCCCTTCCATTTTTGCTGTTACCTCATGTGTTTTTGCTGGTGTTAGATGCTTTGGGCACTGTGTCACTGCTATTCAGTGCCACAGTGCAAGTGCTCCCTATTGTAAGTTGATGTATGGATTAGTGATGAAATGTTTGGCTACTTTGGTTTACTTGTCAGACCCTAGTCTAGTGCACTGAGTGTGCCAGGGCGCCTAATCCAAATACTGCTGGTGGCCCTGCAGCACTGGCTGTGCCACCCACAGGAGCAGCCGTGTAAAATGTGTCTAAGGTCTGCCATTACAGAGCTTGAGTGCAGTCTGGTACTGTCATGCTGACTGGGCAAGTGCACCCACTTCCCACTCACTAAACCTTCCCTTTTACTTCATATCAGTCACCCATCTGGTAGGCCCAAGGGCAGGGTGCATTGTTACTATAAGGTAGGACAAGCTCTGATGTGTGTGGCATGTCCTAATAGTGACTTACAGCCTTTTTCGTTTTTCACTATTGCAAGTCTAACTGTTCTCCATAGGCCAGAATGGGCTGTTAGAATTGTTATGTTTTATAATCTTAACAGGCTCAGAGAACATGGTAGAAATTTGAGTATGCCTGAACTCAGAATAATAAAATACATCTTTTAGTAAAGTTTATTTTAATATTCTGTTTTTGCAAATACCACTTTTAGAAAGTAGGTATTGGCTTGTCAAACCTGCCTCTGCTAGTTTGTGTATTCCTATGTCTGGTTTCTGTGAGTGACAGGGCCGGGGAATTCTAGGAGACAGGCTGAGTTACCCAGTGGTGAATAGAGAGATCTTCATCTAGATGGGAGGGAGGAGTGCACCTGAACTCTGAATAGATCTGTGCCTGCCTTCCCCAATGCTGGCTCCACCCCCTTGGGAGCGGCTGATGTCTCTGTCCTGCACAAAGAAGAGAAGGAGTCCTGTCAACAAAGTGCTCCAGGACTGTACTTGCCTTCCACAATGCTGGCTCCACCTCCTGTGGGGCGTCTGATGTTTCTTTCCTGCACTGTTAAAGGAAAGGAGAGATCTGGTCAACAAAGTGGTCAGGAACTGGTTTGGACTAGGCACAGGCCTCTCTCCCCTCAGAGAACAAAGGATTTTGGGGTATAATATTGGGACCCTGCTCCCAAGAGATTAAATCCATTTGGACTACAAGAAGAAACCTTTACTGAGGAAAGGAACCTGAAGAAACTGTGGAGAGACTATTCCCAAGCTGAAGTGCTGCTTGGGGGATTGGCCTGCAGTGGTTGCCTTACTGCCAAAAGAAGGAGAAAGGAACGTTGTGTACTTTGCTTTCTACTTGTGAAAATTCTCCAAGGGTTTGGAAAAGAGCTTGCCTCCTGCTGAAGTCTCAGGGACAACAGACTTCACCCCCAAAGCTGGAAGGTGTCGCCACTGGAACTGTCACTTTGCATCGCATCGACCAAGAGCACCTCGTATCCCCGAGAAGCGCCCTGCCGTCTGAGCTGCTGTCATCACATTTTGGATGGAGCCGCTGTAGTTGTCGCATCGAGCGGAAGCATCAAGCATCGTGGAGAAGAGCGTCATCGCTGGAGCTGTTGCCGTCGCATCGTAAGGTTGTCGCAGCTGCAGTCCACGCATCGAACCGAGGACTTCTCGCATCCCCGAGAAGTGTGCCGCATCTGGAAGATCTTCACGTCTTTATTTCTTTGCACCTGACTTTGCCGTATTTCCCATCGCTGCGACATTGCTAGTGGTGGAAGCAACTTAAGGTACATTGACGCAGATTGTCGCATCTAAGAACTGAACAGAACAAAGCTTAAATCTACCATCCTAAAGTAGTCCTAGTGTGTATTTTTGTTGTTTATGGTCTTGTGGTAACTCTATATAAGTCTACTTATTTTTGATATAAAACCTGTGTGGTGTCCATTTGTAGTGTTGTCACTGGGTTACTATATGTGGTCACAACTGCTTAACTAACAACGCCTCTGAAATAAGCCTGGACTGCTTGCGCCACACAACCTAGAGGGTGAGCAGAGGTTATTTTAGGTGTGTAATCCCCTTGTCCTAACTAGAGGAGAGGGTCCCTATTTGTCACAAGTATCTACCTGTGCCAACTAGAGACTCCCAAATCTAAGATTGGTAGGCAGCGGAAGGGATTCTGGATTTGCATTTGTGACTCATGTACAGTGACTGGTGAACACTACTTAGTAAGTGCAGACCATAACGATACCACATACTTTTTGGTAGATTCCTTCTTGAATTTTTTGGATTGCCTATTTTTGAAAGATGCCTAATTCAGTAGAGAGAGCATAATCAGTAGCCTCTGTTGATCTTGAATGGGAATTGGAAAGCTACAAAGTTGCACACCTGAAGTACTTTTGCAAAAAGTTCAATATTTCCACCTCTGGATTCAGAGTAAAGGAAGAGTTCTACAAGGTGCTGAGGGCCTGAGTAGAAGCAAGGAAAACTCCTGTGTTTGAGGAGGATGACCCTGCAATTGTGCAACAGGAAGAGCCATTTGGCTTAGGGGGAAGGAAGGTACCTTCCCATGCAGATAGAATTGGCTCTAGCAAAAGTCTGTCTCAAGAAGAGTTGGAGGACAGAGAGAGATCAAGGAGGCATGAAATGGAATTGACCAACTTCAACATGAATAGGCAACTGGAAAAAGAAAATAGGAGACTAGATCTTGAGGAAAAGGAAATGCAGTTTGAAGCATGAAAAAGTTTTGAGGGAGTTGGAATTTAAAACCAAATGTTTAGAAGTTGCTACCTCCGGTGGCAGTGTACCATCAGTACATACAGAAAGTAGAGTGTATATTCCCAAGGATGTGGTGAAAGAGTTTTACGAAAACCTCAAGAGTAGCCATTAAAGCATACTTGGTGCATTGTAAATACTTCTTGTCACTGACGGTTCTAGTTGTGCACTATAAATTACTGTATAGCACCCCTTGGATTTTCACTACCTGTATATTCCACTGTT
This sequence comes from Lissotriton vulgaris, assembly GCF_964263255.1. Taxonomy (NCBI): domain Eukaryota; kingdom Metazoa; phylum Chordata; class Amphibia; order Caudata; family Salamandridae; genus Lissotriton; species Lissotriton vulgaris. Next base: position 246,383,726 of record NC_141688.1, on the reverse strand, counting down.
AGTTATCCCCCCCTTTCCTCTCACGAAACCCTCACAGCCACCCTCCAGACGTCGATACTGTCTCTCTCTCTCTTCTGCCCCATACCGATCTCCAGTACCCTACCCTCCTCACAATGATGATATTGGTCAGTGGTTCAGAGCCTATGAGGTAGCCATGCCTTCCCCTTGGGTCCCTGAGAGAGATTGGGGAGAGGGGTTGTGGGGAAGGTTCTTTAGTGAGGGGCGGGATACATTGTTAGACTTTCCTTCTGATGTCTGATGTCCACAATTCATACAGACACATGAAAGATGCATTGATGTCTAGATATGGGTTGACACCAGAGATCTATAGGCAGAGGTTCAGGAAATGCAAAAAGTACTTGGGTTGAATATGTCACTGTCTTTTGCAGAGCATTGGATGGTTGGGTAAAGGGCAGCAAAGTTAATGATTTTCAAGGTCTCTTTGATTTGATTGCATGGGAGCACTTGTCTGATCATTGTTTTCCAGAGCTGTGCCAGCATGACTAGCTGACTAACCCTAGGAAGCTTGCTGAGGAGGCGGACCGCTGGGTTAGCAGTAGCACCCGGGTCCACAAGGGTCACATGGGAGACTCAGTCAAAGGTGGGCAAGGTCCCCAGCAGGAGAGTAGGGGGCAGAAGGGTAAACAGAAGGAGTTCCGCAAAGGGCCCCAAAGTAGTCCCCAAGGGAACCCCATGAAAGGTTCCCTGCCTCCCCCTGAGAGAAAGCAAGGGGCCCGACAGGTAGTCCTGTTCCCCAGGGGGCCCTGAAATGTTACAAGTGTGGTGATCTGGGTCATAAGGCCGAATGATACCAGGTGCCGCCTGTCTGGTAAACAAGCACCCACTGGTGCTCCACACCGGCAGATGGCTAGTGTAGCCTTGGGGGAGGAGATTAATGTCCAAGGTGGGGGGGTCCCGCACAGATGACCTTAGTCTCCTTAGGACAAAGTGAGATGGTCTCAGAATTTCAGCTGCCCAGGAACACTAAGAAATATGGGCAGCGAGTGACTGTCAATGGCCACAAGGTGGAGGATCTTAGAGATACAGGAACAGTGTGACAGCTGTCAGGTTTCACCTGATGACTCAAGAGCAGATTGTCCCTTGTGCATTTTGCCGAGTTGTTAATGTCCACAACACAGAGAGTCATTGTCCAATGGCTCAGGTTCCCTTTGAGTGGGGGGTGGGGTCTTTGGTACTCTTCAGGTAGCTGTGAGGGCCGCCATGCCTGTTGACTGTTTGTTGGGAAATGATTTGGAGAGCTCCCCTTGGGAAAAAGTGGAGAAAACAACTCACTTGAAGATGGTTGGACTGCCTGACTGGGCGTGCGTGACCACCCGGTCAATGTCAGCCAGGTGGGGTTCTCAAGAGGACCTGGAGCCTGAGAGGGAGGCCCAGGAACCTGCTGAAGAGAGAAGTGGCAAGGGGCACGGGAAACCGGCCCCTGAAGTTCCTACGGCCCAGGAGGAGGTAGACCTTGAGGGGGATGCCCTGGAGCCTACCGGGACTGAACTGGGAGACCTGCCTGAGCTGACCCATTGGCAGCAAGAAGGAGGTCCCTCCAGGGAATACTTTTGCAAGAAACAGAAAGAATGCCCTTTTCTCATGGGCTGGCGGCATCAGGCTGTAAACCAGGTAGCAGGTGATCAGTCAGATTCACACCGGATCGACTGGGAGAATGGTCTCCTGTATACTGAGCCTAAGGTTGCTGAACCTGGGTCGGCCTGTGTGCTGGTGGTACCCCAGAAGTTCAGAGCCTTCCTACTGGGGCTAGATCATGATCTGCCATTAGCAAGACATTTGGGGCAGGACAATACCTTTGAAAGGCTTGTCACCCATTTTTATTGGCCTCAAATGTGCAAGAGTTCTGCCACTAATTGCAGGACATGTCAGACGTGCCAGGCAAGTGGAAAGAGTGGGAGGAAGCACAAGGCTCCTCTCCAGCCATTCCCTGTGGTCAGTACCCACTTTGAGCGGGTAGGAATTGACGTTGTGGGGCCACTGGACCCCAAGACAGCCATGGGCATCAGGTTCATCCTGTTCTTGGTGGACTATCCCACCCGGTACCCAGAAGCCATACATCTGACGGCCCCCGTGGTGGGACGAGCACTGATGGGAATTTTCTCCTGAGAGGGATTCCCTCGCGATGTAGTGTCTGACCGGGGTCCCAACTTCATTTCCAAGTATATGAAGTCCCTGTGGCAGGAGTGTGGTGTAACTTAGAAGTTTACCACTCCTTACCACCCCCTAGGAACGGGTTGGTTAAAAGGTTCAACCGGACCCTGACAGGCATGATAATGGGTCTTGAGGAGCCAATGAGGAGCCAATGAGTGGGAGGTCCTCTTACCGTGCTTACTGTTTTCATACCTGGAGGTGCCACTGAAATCTCTAGGGTTTAGTCCCTTTGAGCTACTCTATGGACACCCGGTCACAGGACCTCTGAGTCTGGCTAAAGAAGGCTGGGAGCAATCTCCCAGGAAACCTGCCCAGGATGTATATAACTTCATGCTGGCCTTCAGGAACCAGACCAGGCACTTCAGTGAACTCGCTCAGGCGAATCTGGAGGTCAGCCAGGAGGATATGAAACACTGGTATGACCAGATTGCCACTCTGGTAGAGCTCCAGCCTGGACAGAAGTTGTGGGTCATGGCCCCAGTGGAGCTCTGTGCGCTCCAAGATAAGTGGACCGGACCTTTTGAGGTTGTGGAGCGCAAGAGTCCAGTTACCTACTTGGTGGACTTGCGGTCTCCTATAAACCCCTTGAGGGTCCTACATGTCAACCGCCTTAAGCCCCACTTAGAGAGGTCTGAAGTGGGCATGACTCGGCAACAGATGCTGGGATGGAGGAGGAGACTGAGCCTCTTCCTGACCTCCTGTCAGCCTCAGAGCAAGATGGGTCAGTGGATGGTGTTAAACTCTCTTCCACCCTGGCCCCTGAGCAACAGAATAACTGCCGCCAGTTGCTGGGACAGTTTCCTGATCTGTTCTCCCTGGTTCCTGGTGTCACAGATTGGTGCGTCCATGATATGGACACAGGAGACAGCTTACCTGTAAAACACAAGTCTTACAGGGTCACTGGCAGGGTGAGGGCTTGCATTAAGAGGAGGTCTCAAAGATGCTTGCACTTGGGGTGATTGAGTCATCTAGCAGTCCTTGGGCCAGCCCAGTGGTCTTGCTCCCGAAGGCTGCAGCGCCGGGTGCCACAGCCGATTTCGGTTCTGTGTGGACTACAGAGGGCTCAATTCAGTCATGAAGACTGACACGCTCCCCAACCCCAGAGCTGATGAGCTCATTGATCAGCTAGATTCTGCACGGTACCTCAGCACGTTTGATTTGACGTCTAGGTACTGGCAGATCGCCTTGACTGATGGGGCAAAGCAGAGGTCAGCATTCTCCACACTAGATGGGCATTTTCAGTTCTGTGTTATGCCCTTTGGGATGAAGAAGGCCCCTGCCACCTTTCAGAGGTTGGTCATCCAGGTGTTGGTTTTCGAGGATTTCAGTACTGCCTACCTTGATGACATTGCAGTGTTCAGTGTCAGTTTGGAGGAACATCTGCACCACCTCTGGGAAGTGTTGATGGCACTGCGAAAGGCAGGCCTCATGATTAAGGCAAGTAAGTGCCAGATCGGGCAGGGTTCTGTGGTGTACTTGGGGCACCAAGTTGGGAGCGGCCAGGTGGTGCCCCTACAACCCAAGATTGAAACCAACCTGGCTTGGGAGCCACCCAAAACCCAGGCAGAGGTGAGAGCCTTCTTAGGTCTCACAGAGTATTACAGGAGGTTTGTCAATGGATATGGCAATATTGGTGCACCCTTGACAGAGCTGACTTCCAGGAAGCAGCCCAAGAAAGTGATTTGGGGGGGGCATGGCCAAGCGCAGAGAGAGATGGCTGCATAGCAAGTGAGCTCCGGAGTCAGTGAGCCCACTCGATAATCCTGCCCTATCATCCTGTCCTCCAGTGTGGCTCCTCGGGTGGCGGTAGGAAAGCGTTACCGTGTCCGCCGGCCCCGTAGTCTTTGGCGGCCGCCATTGTGGTGTGGAGACTGACCCTGGAGGTGGGCCTAGGTTTGATCTGCAGCGGGCTCACAGTGAATGGTGGTGTCCAGTGGTACACACTTCCAGCCATCAGATTCGCGGAGGCCACAGCCGCGGTGGTGGCTTGAGTACGGCTGATGCGGGACTCCTCTCGCAGGTGGGGGGACCTGCGCTCCGCTGTCATGGGGGAGTGAGGGTGATGCAAGGCGGCAGGTTTTAAGGACCCCTGGTGGCTCCGGTGGCGGCGGACGGCAGCTGAGTTCGGAGCTGCGGGACCCGGAGAGGTGGTCAGCGGCGCCTCTTGATTGTAGCTCCCTCCGATGGCCACCCCCCCACCCTCATCGGCCCCGGTAAAATCGGCTTGTTTGTGATTAGAACCATCATATATCACAATGGACAAAGAGGAGGCTGTATTGAAGGGCAGGAATCGCCTTTGAGAAAGTGAGGCCTCCAGTGTTTGGAAACCTAAATGAAGGCTCGCAGCTCTCCACAGCGCTGAGGCAGAGGATCGCGACCTTCAAACCTGCCCTGAGATAGAGTGGTGATGGGCCCCACACCTCCCCACTATATTCCTTACCTCTGGCCCAAGGGAGAGCACTGAAGGCATAGGATATGCACTGAAGTTCCTTGGCCGGAGGCGTGCCCTGTTGACTGCTGTGTGTGAATAATGAGGTTGACCGCTGCTTCTTCTGGGATTGGAGACATGTGAGTCTTTGCATATTTGCAGGTGGAGACCCCCTTCCTGAATAGCTGCCCGTGGCGAGGAACTGTGCCTTTGGTGTTCCTGGACGTTCTTTGGTAGCCCGAATTTTGGGGTGTGTGCTGGGAGGCCAAGTGGTTTGGCTCCTGTGACTGGCCCCTGTCTGTGTGCTGCAGCTGGAAGGATGGAGCGGGTAAAAGGTGCTGGAGCCAGGGGCTTGAAATCGGTCCAGTCAAATAAATTTGATCGATACACGATATCTAAGGGCACGCCAAAGGGGAGGCTCTCTGAGGAGTCGGTGAAGGAGATCCTGCCTGGTGAAGAACCCGAGCTCTCTCTAAAAGATATCATGGACGCGATAACGGGGGTCAAAGCCTCACTTGAACACAAGATGGACTACATGGCTATTGATATCACTTTGATTCGTGCGGACATGGGGAAACTTAATGAAAAGGTGAAGCAAGTGGAACTCACTACTTCCAGCCTTATAGATGATGTCTCCCAGTTCCAAAGAGAGGTCAAGGAATTGCGAGATATCCGGGGGTATGTCAGCCTCAAGCTGGATGATTATGAAGGCCGCCTCCGCCACAACAATCTACGCATTTTTGGTGTGCCGGAAAAGTCGGAGGGTCAGGCCCCTGACCTCTTTATGTAGGGTATTATCCTGAACCATCTGAAACCGAAGGGCCTCACTAAGTTCTTTGTGGTTGAACGGGCACACAGGGTCCCGGGCGGCCATCCTACACCGGGCGCTCCCCCACGGCCTATGTTGGCCCGGGTCCTTAACTACCGAGACAGTGTTGCTGTACTCCAGAGCTTGAGAACCAGCGCCCCTCTCAGATACGAGAACGCCACCATCTCTTTCTACCCTGACTTTACTCAACGAGTGCAGAAGCAAAGGAAAACCTTTTTGTCAGTAAAGCGAGACCTACGAGAGAGGGGCATGAAGTACTCGATGCTGTTCTCTGGCCATCTCAGGGTTGAGGCGGAGGGCCAAGCGTGGTTTTTCGAACAGCCGGAGGCGGTGATGGAGTGGCTCGATTACCGGGACTCTAGGGCCCCAACAGATGGAGGAAACGGTGGTGGAGCGGACGCTCAGCCTTCTTGAACAAACGGCCAGTTAGGTGTTTGGATGATTTCCGGGGGGTGGCGGGTTGGTGGGGGGACTAGTCACTGATATGAGTAATAGGTGCCGAAGATTGTATATTTGCACGAGTGGACAGACCTCCGGACATTTTATGATATTAGATAGGGCACTGACTGGGACTCATGGACTTTAACCCCCTAAGTAAGGTTTTTTGCTCTTTCTTTTGAATGTTTAGGGCGACAGGCACTCTGCAGTTTGCAATGGGCAATTTTAAGCCTAATGGGCAGGGCAGCTGGGTGGGGGGTCTTAGGAGTGACAACTTGTCTCATTTGTTGGGTGGTTAATTTAGTCATCACATTGCATTTGATTGTCATGCAGATTACAGAGGATTGTCGAATGTTCTACGAAGATGATGGGGGGTAGGGAAATCAAGCTTTTGAGTTGGAACGAGAATGGGTTGGGGTGAAGATTAAGCGTGGTGTGGTCCTTCAGTACCTTAAGAGGCACTTGCCAGACGTGGCATTACTCCAGGAGATGCATTTGGTGGGTAACTCATGCAAAGCACTCCATAGAATGGGGTGTGAGCTAATGGTGCACTCAGGCTTCACATTGGGCTCCAGAGGGGTGGGTATCCTTATTCGCAGGATGTTTCCCTTGGCGGTTACTTCCATTTGGGAGGATGACAGAGGTAGATATGCTGAGATCACAGGCAAGTGGGAAGGACAAGACATTACCCTCCTGTCGATTTATGTCCCACCAGGGCTCCAAGGTACCACACTTGCAGATCTGAGGAAGCTATTGCTTACACTCCCGGAGGAACGTCTGTTTTTAGGGGGTGACTTTAATGCGGTTGTCTCTGGACTGCTTTATAGACATCCTCCACTGAGCACGAGTAGAACTTAGATGTGGTTGCCGATTTTATAGAAGAATTGGGTCTGGTCGATGGCTGGAGACTACTTCATCCTACTCAACACCAGTACACCTTTCACTCGGGGCGTGAGGTTCCGTGAGAATCGCAACGACGTTTTGGGCATGTTCGGATATGGACGAGTCTGGTATCTATGAACCGCAAATGACAAGTTTAGTAGGTGTACGCGTTTTCGCTACACTACTTGGAAGGGTTCGTCCTATTTGTGGGTTTCTTCATCTGAACCCTTGGGTTCCATTTTAGATACGGCGTCCATTTTGTTTCTTGCCCTCACGTAGCCGGCAAACGGACAGTGTCCGCTTCGTGACCCTGGGATTCCCAAAACCTTGCGGAAGACGCATGTTCCTTTGAGTGTGTCTTTATGACTAGGGGGATCATACGGAAAAGGCAGATGGCTCCGCTCGAGGCTCATCTTGCCGTGCCGGTCTATTGTTTCAGCCTTGCATACGTTAGGCTCGAATCCTTTGATCCTGTGATCACGCTTCCGATATTGCCCCCTCACTCTTTTCAATCTGTTGTCTGTCTTTGTCTTCCCTGCACCTGTTTCTGTCTCTTCTCTTAGTTCGTTTACAACTAGAGTGGAATGTGCTTAATGGTGGGATAACGTGTTTTTACAGTTGGGAACCGGCGATGTTACTGTAATTATGTTCCGGGCTTCTGAAAACATGAATGCAATCCTTTTGAAGTTTACTGTGGGAACTGAGTTGTAACCTTTTGTTTGCTTTGTTGTGCAATGACGAAAATGTGTATAAAAGGAGCGATCCACTTTTGTAATTCGAAGCAGACTCTCAGAACCTACACTTTGTTGTACTTCTAGCGATCTCTGTATCCCTGCAGTAAATAAACGCTGATCTTTGACGCCAAAGGAAGTGTCCCGTGTCTCTGTGATTTATACGCTGGAACAGGTAACATACGAAGGTTTCAGGTGTTGTCCCCTGGCACCGCTGGGCCTTAGAATAGCCCAGTCCTTCAGTTGGCGCCCAACGTGGGGCGACATCAGCGGTACCGGTCCAAAGCCTGGCGATCGTGAGGAACTTCGTGTGAAATCTCCGAGGGAAGGTGCACCCCACTTCATCGATCCTGTTGTCGAAATAAGTGGTCCGAAGATTTTTCCCGCGAAGATTCCCGCCTCCTGACGGCTGCGACGGACTGATGCCCTGACTGTCGACCTGTTTTGGCGCCTGGCGTAGTCCTTCGTACGGCGAGACGATAGACGGGCCTTCCTGGTGACGCCATTGTTCTTTTAGTTAAGTATTTGTGGGTCGCTCCCAGAAACCTTGGTTGTTGTTGTTGAAACTTGGTTGTTTGCATGGTTCCATTGCATTTGTGGTTCTTAGCTGTTGGTTCTTAGTTGTTGGGTTTTTATTTGACGATTGCAATTGCCAAAAACCGAGGGGCTCGTATTTTTGCGAGGATATCATAATTCGATAACCCTTGAAGTTTGAAGCTCGGTTAGTGTGCACGATGCCTGGCCGTAGTATTTCGTTTGGTTTCTTTAAATGTTGCAGCGCGGATTCCCGGTTGGAGGACTCATGTCCGATACCTCCAGTTGGAACTCCGGTTTATGAGCTCTATAGTTGACACGGAGTGGGCCCTATTGCTTATAATGAATGTTGGATCCGCTATACGAAAAATGATGGTGTCCTCAGTTGGCCACACCATGGTAGTTTTGAAACTGAGATTTTAGATAATCTCGAAGCAAAATTGTTTAAAAAGAAAGCTAGGCCAGCAATGTTTGATTCCTTTCGGTTATGGCGCAAAGAGGCCAAACAGAAAGAAATCAAACAGATTAAGAAAAAAAAGAGAGAGGGTATCATTACGATGATGCAAGAAGCAGAGCAGTATCAGCGAGATAAAGCAGAGAAAGAAAAGGAAGTTTCTACCAGACTGCATCGCATGGCGGTGGATAAATGTTATCCGGTTTTACCGTCAAGTTCTGATAAAAAGGAAGAAGAATCGAAAGAGGATCCTTTGTTATCCTATTTATTAAAATCTCCACCTCCTTACGTACAGCCTCTGTTGTTCCTCCTGTCCCTCAACCTGTTGTTCCGGCGGCTGCTGGTCAGCCTGTCGTTGGTCCTATTCCTCTGAATCCTCTTGTTCCTCAAGTGGGCCCTGCTCCTTTACCTGCTCCTATTCCTACTGCTCCTTTGCCTGTACCTTCTCAATCTATTGTTCCTACCACTTCTGCTATTTTGGCTACTCCTACTGCTCCTACGTTCAGTTCTCATGTTGTTGCCCCTGTATTTCTCTCCTCTCCTCCTTCTGTTTGTAGTCGTATACCTAGTACTGTTGCTAATCTCTATTCTCCACTTTTCGGACCGATACTTGGGTCCGATGTCTCTGACGTCTCTCAGAGACGGAGTCAAATTCCAGGTGGACGAGAGAGTGCGACGTTAGCAACTATGGCGCGCAGGTGGATTAGACACCCTGCTAAGTACACTTCGCGCAGAGTTTTTGATACGTTCTCTCAGTTTAATGAGCCCACGCAGAGATTCGTGTTTGAGGAGATGTGCAAATCATTGAGAGAAGAGTGGGAAGATGATGAGTTAGATAACGTACCGACCGATATGACTGAACTTCAAAATCAGTTTTCGAATGGCATGATTGTCGGTGATGATGTACGACGTGCATTAGACCGATTGTTAGCTTTTAGATCTACAGTGCCTCCTCGAGTGTCGTTTGATGACGACTCGATGATTCGAAAGCACAACCTGGTCAGTATCCCATGCGAGAAGTTCCCCCAGTGTGGATGCCAGGTAATGCTGCTGCCAATCCTCCAATTTTGCCGCACTTCCAGAGAGTTTGGATACATCTCCCATGGAAGCGATCGGAAGTTTTGCAGGTGAAACAATCCTTGCCTGACCCGCGGAAGAATCCGGCAGGTTATTATAAGGAGTTATCCCAATTAGTGGATGCTTCTATTATGAACCTTGCTGACATTGACATGCTGTTTGGTAATGTCGTACCGCAACCGATTTGGGCAAAAATTCGTCAGGAGAATCATGCAGCTGAGTTGGGTGGTGATTGGGCTGCTCTTGCGGCGGCTGATGGACGGCAAGTTGGTGGGGCTAAGCCTGAACAGTTAATCACGGATCTGCCCCAAAGAATCATTACGCTCATGAAAACACTTATGCCAGCGATGAGGGTGAACTGGGATAAATTGTCTGCTTGCAAACAAAAGAAAGACGAGAGTGTCTCCGATTTCTTCACTAGATTTGAGGAGGCATTTATCGATCATAGTGGTCAGGATATGAGCACCGAGGGAGGTCAGCGATTGTTTGTTGATAAGTTTGTGTTAAATTTGTTGCCTGAGTTATGCAACAAATTGAAAAATTTGGAAAGTTCATGAGCTGTTTCAACCACGGCTCAAATCTTAGCAACGGCTCAATACTATGAGAATAGGGAAAAAGAAGAAAATGATCGTGCAGACAAGAAAACGAAGGAGCTTAAAACTAAGGTTTTGTTGCAGCAAGCATATCCTCCGCGCTCGAATCAAAATGATTCACAACAGCAATATTGACCGCAAGCGCAGTCTTCTAGGATGCAGCCACGCTCTGACTCTTCTGCATCCAGGTCTATGCTTGGGTATAATCAATGTGCATATTGTAGGGGTGAGGGCCATTTGAAGTTTAATTGTCCGGTTTTACGTGCCCGAAATAATGGTGTTTCGGCCCAAGGAGGTCGTAGTGGTCCTCAGCAGGCATCTCGAGGTAGAGGTCGTGGTACCTCTCAAAATCAGAATGAGCGTTTTACTTCTTCATCGGACTCGAACAATTGTTTTGATCAGCGAAATACATCGTCTGACAGATCTGCACAATATCATGTGGATGACTATTATGTTGAGCATGAGATTGGTGCGGATGGCAATTACTAGGACAGCCATAGACAAAGAGAGGGAGTAGTATCAGTTCCGGTTGATCAGAGAGGGCCTTACGTCGCAGTTGCCACATCGGGCGTAGTTGAGCCTTTTCTGTTGGACACTGGTGCAGCAAAAAGTTCCATCATGCATTCGAAACTCCCTAGCGCACCTTTGTCTGGCTTAACGAATGTTTCCGTTGGATTCTCTGGCGCCCCGGTTAGCAATCCAGTTTCTAGCCCTTGGTCCCTTACGACTGGGCCATGTGAGCTAGAGGCTCCTTTGATTTTGACTACTGGTTGTGGTGAGAATCTCTTGGGTCTGGATTTGCTGAAACAGTTATATGCGACTCTGTACTGCTCTCCTACGGGAGTGGAGCTTACATTACGTCAGAGAGTGATCTCTCCTATGTACTTGTCAACTGATAAGCTCCCACCGGAATTGAGTTCTCTTCCTGCGTCTTTGTGGGCGACAGGTCCCAATGATGTGGGCCTGCTGGACATATCACCTTATGTCGTCCAATTGAAATCAAATGTGCGATTACCACGTATCCTCCAGTATCGTATCTCTCTTGATGGCGAGCGAGCGCTACTAGCGATCATTTATGATTTGATCAACAAGGATGTTATTGAAGAAACTCGGGGAAATGTGTGTAATGGTCCTGTGTTACCTATTTTGAAACGAACTGACCCATCCAAGCCTCCTGTGTACCGTTTTGTCATTGATTTGAGAGAAGTCAATAAAATCGTGATCCCACAGTTTCCCGTGGTCCCTACCATTACAGCTTTGTTGACCCTGATTCCAGCCTCTGCCTCTTGGTTCTCGGTGATCGACCTAAAGAATGCTTTCTTTAGCATTCCGATTGCTGAGGAAAGCAGAGATCTTTTCGGCTTCTCATTAGGTGGTCGCAGTTTCAGGTTTAAACGCGCACCACAGGGCTACTGTGAGAGTCCATCGATCTACAGCCAAGCCCTTAAGAGCCAACTAGATGCGTTTGTATTACCGGCTGGTGCGGCCTTGATGCAATACGTTGATGACCTGTTAGTGGCTGCTGACACTGAGCAAATCTGCAAAACTGCTACAGTATCGCTGTTAAAGCATCTATGTGACTTACATCACAAGGTGTCACCTTCTAAGCTGCAGTATTGTTGTCAAGAAGTAACCTACTTAGGTCACTTATTGTCAAAGGAGGGAAGAAGGTTGACCCGTGAAAGAATTGCAGCGATTGCTCGAATGACTGTGCCAACAACTCAGAGAGATGTGCGTGCCTTTCTAGGTATCACGTCATACTGCAGACAATGGATTCCAAACTTTTCATTGTTAGCGAAGCCATTGTTAGCTCTCACGTGCAAGGATGTTCCGACTCCTTTGGACTGAAGAGTGTCAGAAAAGTTTTTCTGAATTGCGTGATGCGTTGTGTTCGGCTCCTGTGTTAGGTACTCCTGATTACAGCAAGCCGTTTACACTATACGTTCACGAGAGAGAAGTAGTGCGTTGAGTGTTTTGACGCAACAATTTGGTGGCAAACAGCGTCCATGTGCATATTTTTCCTCGACCTTAGACCCAGTAGCTAGAGCATTGCCAAGTTGTCTAAGAGCGCCAGCAGCAGCTGCGGTGTCCATTTGACAATCCGCGGGCCTGGTCATGGATAATATGCTTACAGTGATGGTTCCTCATGCAGTTGACACTCTCTTGAATCGAACAAAGACTCAACACTTGACGAGCGCAAGGTTGTCCGGTTATGAGTTGACGCTTTTGGCAAGTCATATACAGATAAAGCGTTGTAATGTGCTGAATCCAGCGACATTGTTGCTGATTAATGTGGAATCAGGTAATGTAGTACCACATGACTGTTATTTAAGAACTGAAGAAGAGACGAAGGGTCGTATTGACCTGAAAAACACTCCATTGGTAGATCCCGATAGTACTCTGTATGTTGATGGTTCATGCTTCCAGTTGTCGAATGGTGATGTGACGACTGCGTATGCTGTAGTGACGTTGAGTACGGTTGTGGAAACTGCGAGATTGAGTCAGAATTCAGCGCAAGCGGCAGAGTTGATTGCGTTAACGAGAGCGTGTGTTTTGTCTAAAGGGAAGCAAGTGAATGTGTTTACTGACAGTCAGTATGCATTTGGCTTAGCGCATAGCTTTGGTCGGTTTTGGAGAGAAAGAGGATTTATGACGTCGCATGGCACGAAGATCCAACACGGACAGTTCGTGAACGATCTTTTGGATGCACTTACATTGCCTAAGCAGGTGGCAATCATTAAATGCAGCGCGCATCAAAAGGTTACGGATGATGTGGGTCGTTGTAACGCGTTTGCAGACGAGATTGCTAAGGAAACGGCCAAGAATTTGATGAGTCGAATGTATGTTACGAGTTCAGTGAGATGGCCGGCGGAGACTGGTATGTGTGAAGACACAGTTGAGAGTGTGAAAGCGATTCAGAATGAGGCTACCGAGACTGAAAAGACTAAGTGGAAAGAGAGCACGGGAAAGTTAGACACGCATGGATGTTGGGTTGATTTGGCAGAATATCAGAGGTGGATGTTACCGGATGCATATGTGCTTGCCGTTGTTACTATGGCCCACGGCTTGTCACACATTAGCGCGAAAGGTATATGTAAGTTGTTGTCTCCTGTATGGAAGAATGATGGGATTGCTAAGTGTGCTGAGAGGGTGGTTAAGAATTGTATGGTATGCTTGATGTATAATCCTGGCAAGGGCACCCCCACTCCACCTGGTCATTTTGCACCTCCTACATGTCCCTTTGAAGTTATCCAGTTGGACTTCATCCATATGGAGAGATGCAATAACCTAAAATATGTTTTGGTTGTGGTTTGTGCGTTCTCCAGATGGATTGAGGCCTACCCTCTTAAGGATAATACTGCCCTGTCCACAGCAAAAGTCCTACTCAAGGAATATTTTCCCCGGTATGGAATGCCACGGATCGTATGGTCGGATAATGGAAGTGAGTTTGTGGGGAGTGTGATGAAGAGTGTGTTTAAGGGCCTGGGAATATGTCAAAAATTTCATAGTGCTAACCATCCCCAGTCGGCGGGTTTAGTGGAAGGGTACAATGGTACTCTGAAACTGAAACTTGCCAAGATCCAAGCGACGACTGGTCTGTCATGGCCTGATGCATTGCCTCTAGCTCTCTTATCGACCAGGGCGACTGTGCACTCTCGAGTAGGGCTTAGCCCATATGAGATTGTGTTCTGCCGTCCTGCGAACATTATGGGAGTCCCGAGGCCTAAACAATTTGACAGTCTCGAATATCCAATGTTGATTGACTATCTTTACGATCTGACTTCTAAATTGAGTTTGATTCATGAACAGGTTTTTGAAGCTCTACCGGCACAAACAGAGGGTCCTGGACATCAGCTCCAACCTGGTGACTGGGTTGTCACCCGGAACTTTGGGAGAAAACGTAATCTCGAGCCAAGGTTTGTGGGACCCTACCAAGTCCTGCTGGCAACAAGGACTGCAGTTTGGTTGGAAGGCAGGAAGCACTGGGTGCACGCCACCCATACAAAGAAGGTTCCACTTCCTTTGCCAGCAGATAACTGGGCAAAAACAGGAGTTGCCCCAACGGAGACAGAGGCCCTTCCACGCTACGTGCCATTCAGTGATGCTCAACTTGTAGAGAACGATTTAGTTCAGTCAGATACACCTGTTGAACCATCTGGAACTGTACCTTTGTCTTCAGCATTGGAGAATTCAAGTTCTGAACTGTCATCTGAACGATCAAACACTGCTTTGCCATCTGAATCATTGTTTGAAGAGCAAACTCGACCTGGAAAAAGTCGATTTTTTCTTAGATCGCGTGACAAAGACTAATAAAAAAATTCCTTTTTTTTGTTTTTGAATTCACATTACCCCCTCACTGTTGCTATGAGCATTGTGAACATCTGCATTTTTTTTCTTCTGATTTTTGAATTCTTTTTATATATCACGTATGTTCCTTTTCTGTGCAGCTAGGAGATTTATATTGAACTGAATGTCAAATTGATTGAAACCTACCATCTGGGTTGGCCGTAGGGCCGTGCGGGTACCTACTTCTGTTTAGCAGGTTTCTGACACTAGGTCGGTTACTTTTGTCGATTTCTGGGAACTCCCGGGAATTGATAATCGCTACTCAGAACGAGGTGCGTCAAGAACGTTACGGACGGTCTTTAGAGGATGGAGTTCTCTAAGCTGTCGGAAATAGAGAGGATGTCGGCCCAAAGATCCAAATTGCATAAGATTTTGCGAACAAAATGTTTTTTGTTTCAGGTTTTCATGATATTCCTAACTGTTTCTATGCTACTGGTGGGTGGAGTGTATTTTGGAATTCCACTTCGCCTACTTCTCCTTCTCATGAACTGAATTCTGCTCCCACTATTTCTCCACATTCCTTTCATCTTCTGCCCCAACATGAACAGTTTAAACGTGCGGAATTTATGAACAACTCCTTTGTCCAACTTCTACATCAGCATCAGTTGGTGATGAATACTACTAACTGTTGGGTGTGTGGGTTAATGCCACATACCATGGATAAGGGTATTCCGTATTTGGTCCTTCCTTACAGCTCCCAAGGGTCAGCCCGAGCATTCCAAACCATGTTCCGTAGTGCACTAGATTCCTACCCCCGTCGAGAGCCACGCTCCACAGACCTTGGTCCCGGCCCGTACCACAAGTCTTTGGCAATAGCGATTGCTGATCTAGATAGGGATATTTTTGATGCATCGCTTATTCCAGAGGAAGAGGTGCGAGCATACAAGGATCTGAGTGAGGCTGAGTATAGTATGTTAGTGGGTGATAGACAGCTTAAAAGCTCGTCTCCGATTTGGATCGTACCCCACCTTGGTCGCCTGCAAGGTCTTGGTCATAATCCGAGAGCTCAGCTTGGGAAGAGTGCTTGTACTGAGACGTACGTTCTACCGATGCTCTCTTCCCCTGTCTTTTTGACTGCCAAGGGTACCTATTTTGTATGTTATGATCGCGCTTATACGTGGTTGCCTCGTGACTTCTCGGGTACCTGTTATATCGCGAATCTTTTGCCACCGACTTTTACAGTTGCCTCGGACTATCACAAGACTAGAGTTGTGAGAGGCGTTATTAGCAAAGAGGACACTGCCGGTCAAGAAGCAGGAGACTTCTTTAAGGGTTTTCTGCCGTTTTGGGGACCTATGATTAATAGTAGGAACCTGAGACAGTTGACTCGTGTGGTGGAATCGACTGCTAACATAGCTGCAAGTGCTCTTGGTAATCTGACAGCAGAGCTTCAGGCGGATAGACTTATGACGTTACAGAACCGCATGGTTCTAGACGTTGTACTCGCAGATAGAGGTGGTGTGTGCAAGGTGATCCGTTCGAGCTGCTGTATTTTCATACCTGATAACGCTCCAACTGTTTATCAAGCCATCTCGAAGTTGCATAACGTGGACGAAGGTGATTGGACGCTTCTAGCATGGTTTTGGGGTTTGATGTCGACTTGGGGTTGGAAGATTCTGATGATCGTAGGGGTTGTTGTGATGTGTCTGTTCACGTGTGGTCTTTGCGTGCAGTGTGGTCCTGCCTTATGTGGCCTCTGTGCTACAACGTGTATAAGAAGGCCATCTGTTACCAAAGAGACATTGATGGATAGAATAATGTTGCAGCAACGACTGAACGATTTGATGAATATCGAAATCGATTCTGATATCGACTAGTGCTTGCCTACATAAGGGCAAAAGGAGCATCTAAGGTTCCGTGAGAATCGCAACGACGATTTGGGCATGTTCGGATATGGACGAGTCTGGTATCTATGAACTGCAAATGACGAGTTTAGTAGGTGTACGCGTTTTCGCTACACTACTTGGAAGGGTTCGTCCTATTTGTGGGTTTCTTCATCTGAACCCTTGGGTTCCATTTTAGATACGGCATCCATTTTGTTTCTTGCCCTCACGTAGCTGGCGAACGGACAGTGTCCGCTTCGTGACCCTGGGATTCCCAAAACCTTGCGGAAGACGCATGTTCCTTTGAGTGTGTCTTTATGACTAGCGGGATGATACGGAAAAGGCAGATGGCTCCGCTCGAGGCTCATCTTGCCGTACCGGTCTATTGTTTCAGCCTTGCATGCGTTAGGCTCGAATCCTTTGATCCTGTGATCACGCTTCTGATATTGCCCCCTCACTCTTTTCAATCAGTTGTCTGTCTTTGTCTTCCCTGCACCTGTTTCTGTCTCTTCTCTTAGTTCGTTTACAACTAGAGTGGAATGTGCTTAATGGTGGGATAACGTGTTTTTACAGTTGGGAACCGGCGATGTTACTGTAATTATGTTCCGGGCTTCTGAAAACATGAATGCAATCCTTTTGAAGTTTACTGTGGGAACTGAGTTGTAACCTTTTGTTCGCTATGTTGTGCAATTACGAAAATGTGTATAAAAGGAGCGATCCACTTTTGTAATTCGAAGCAGACTCTCAGAACCTACACTTTGTTGTACTTCTAGCGATCTCTGTATTCCTGCAGTAAATAAACGCTGGTCTTTGACGCCAAAGGAAGTGTCCCGTGTCTCTGTGATTTGTACGCCGGAACAGGTAACCCACGAAGGTTTCAGGTGTTGTCCCCTGGCACCGCTGGGCCTTAGAATAGCCCAGTCCTTCAGGCGCACAATAGCCTTTCTAGACTTGATTACTGGTTGGTCCCGGCTTCACAAGCTTTCTATTCAACTGCTGCCACACACTTGGCTAGAGGGATTTCAGATAACTCACCCACCACTGTGGGTCCACATGAATATCACTCGGGGAACGACTGGCAAGGTCATCCCTATTAATCCTTGGTATTTACACAACACCAAAATATGTAATGACCTCATCAAAGCATTAGATGACTACTTCCTCCTTTATGTAGGGTCGGTATCCTCCTCGCTGTCCCTCTGGGAGGCCTTTAAAACAGTTATTAGGGGTCAGGCCCTTTCACTTAAAGCAGGCTCAAAGAAATAAAGGAACAGGGAGTTGGTGGATCTTGAGACTGAGATAGGTTTGCTTGAAGGGGAATTGGAGGTGGGAGTTACACAGGCCAAACTACATCTCCAAGGGACAAGGGGATTTTGCCTAGGGACCAAAGGGTGGCATCGGTGGTGGTAATCCATAAGGAGTGTAAAATCAAAACTAATTGTGCCTCGTATAGGCCTATTTCATTACTCAGCGCCGAACCTAAGATTTTAGCCAAGCTTCTGTCTAACAGATTGGTAAAAGTGGTGACCGGCTTGATTCACCCGGATCAGTCAGGCTTCATGCCCCAAAGAAACACAGCTCCTAATTTGCGCAGGCTTCATGGGGTACTGGCTAGAGCCCATACTCTAAATAAGCCAGCCATGATCGCTTCACTTGACGCCACCATGGCCTTCAACACTGTCGAATGGCCCTACTTGTGGGCAGTCCTGACTAAATTTGGGTTCCTGCCCGAGTTTATTAGGTGGGTTTGGCTGCTATACACTAGCCCAAATGGCCCAAATAGTTGTGATGGCCCACATAGTTGTGAACAACAGGGTTTTGGCACCATTTCAGCTTGGATGGGCACCCAGCAGGGATGCCCCCTGTACCCCCTCCTATTTGCACTTGCCCTGAAACCGCTTACGCCTTGGATGCATTGGGATTCATCTATCCGGGTGTTGCGATGGTCCTCGGACTGGGAGCACCGGATATCCCTATACACGGATCATATACTGCTTTATTTGACCTCGCCCCGGAAGTCTCTGATTGTCTTTTTTGATGTCTTGGCCTCCTTTAGCAAAAATGTGGGCCTTTCCATTAACTGGGGGAAGTCCGTATTGTTTGTAATGAAAAGTGAACCTCCGGTTCCTCCTCACAACTGTCCAATTCATATCAATGCAGATGGTTTCAAATACTTGTGTATTTATATTTCCTTAGACACCGCGGTGAGGTATACCTGCAACCTTCTTCCCCCTATGCAGAGGCTGAGGTTGTAACATCGCTAATTGTAGGAAACTTCCACTCTCTCTGTTGGGTCGGGCAGCTGTCTTCAAAATGATGGCGTTGCCTCACTTTCTATATGCCCTCCAGAATACTTTAGATGCTGTACTAGCTAGCTATTTCCACGACGTTGAACGACTGCAGCGTAGCCTATTATGGAAGGGTAGACCTCGGATTGCTTTAGCTAGGCTTAATACTCCCTAGTATGATGGAGGCATTGCCCTCCCGGACATCGCTAGGTATTACTGGGTCTCCCAACTGGCCGCGATCAACCACTGCATGTAAGGTCCGGTGGGTGATCCGGCGTACGCTATGGATAAATGGCTTCTTCCTGGGGGGTATAGCAGGGCGCTGTACTCGAAGACGGCGAAACCTGGACTAACGGGGCCAACCAAACATGCTGTTCGGATCTGTCTTGATGCTAACAGCTACTCGGGTTGGAGAAATAGACTGACTTTGGCCACCCCACTCTTTAACTCTGAGAAACTTGGTAACCTTTGGAGGACAAAAGAGTTCAATAAGTGGGATCTAATTGGGATCTCGACCATCGGAGATGTCTGAAGAAAGTGTAGGATCAAGTCATTAGCAGAGATGCAGACGGAATATAGATTGTCAAGCTCTGAATATTTTCGATATGCACAAGTCTGGCACTCGCTTCTATAAAAAAATCATTAACCACAGGGCGGACCCCCTCGAAGGGCTTAGTGCTTAGATGATGTAGAATTGGACGATGAAGACTGGCAGAAGGCAGTGTCCTCCCCAAAAGAGGTTGCTATTCTGGCTCGGCTGAGACTGGTTCAATTGAAGGTTTTGCATCGGGTCTATATCACGGGACCCCGACTGGTACATATGGGCTTGTCGGAATCTGATCAGTGTAGAAGTCATTGTGGGCTGACTGGCTCCTTTCTCCATATCATTTGGGAATATACATATATCTCCGAATACTGACACAAAATTCATGATTCAATACATAAGGTGTTGGGGATCTCTTTGATCCCGGAGGCAAGGATATGCCTCCTGAATATATGGGAGCCTACTGATCTAAACTCTGCACAGACACAGTGGGCTACTCTGGGATTCATGATTACAAAAATAAATATTGCCCAGCTATGGGGAGCATCACAACCACCCACAGTGGAAGTATGGGAGAACAACTTGGACTAGTGTATGTTTGGAGAAAAAACTGTCTATCTCGCGAGGGGACGCCCTCGGAAATGGTCATTGGTATGGGGACCCTGGAATCTTTACAGAGGAGAGATTTGTGTGCCACCCTGAACTGTTGAATGCAATGTTCCCACTACCCCATAACGTCCCTCATCATGTGTTCCTGTATTCTTCTTTTATCCCCCGATGAACTATTGATATTATGATATCACCTCTGTAATGTGATTTTTGCTGGCACTTTGTTTAATAAAAAGAATTTAAAAAAAAAAGAGAATGCAAAAAAAAGGAAGTGATTTGGACTGACACCTGCCAGAAAGCCTTTGAGGCCCTGAAAGCAGCCATGTGCATGGCAGCCATGTGCATGGCGCCCATGCTCCTGGTACCAAACTTCTGAAAAGAGTTCATTGTCCAGACAGAGGCTAGATCAACCTGTTGCCTTTATCAGTAGAAGGTTACTGCCACAGGAACAGAGGTGGATTGTTATTGAGCATGAGGCATTTGCTGTGGTCTGAGCTCTTAAGAAGCTGAGACCATACCTGTATGGGACTCACTTCCGGGTTCAGACAGACCACGGGCCCCTCAGATGGTTGATGCAGATGAGGGGTGATAATCCCAAGCTGTTGAGGTGGTCCATCTCCCTACAGGGTATGGACTTTACGGTGGAACACCGCCCTGGTACAGAACACGTCAACGCTGATGGTCTGTCCGGATTTTTCCGCCCTAGTGAAGAGAACTCCCAGGAGTTAGGATAGTTCTCCCCACTTTTCAGCTGGAAGGGACATGTGTTAGACTTGGCACCATTGGCGTGGGTCTCCCTTCCATTTTTGCTGTTGCCTCATGTGTTTTTGCTGGTGTTAGATGCTTTGTGCACTGTGCCACTGCTATTCAGTGTGACAGTGCTAGTGCTCCCTATTGTAAATTGATGTATGGATTAGTAATTCCATGTTTGGCTACTTTGGTTTACTTGTCAGACCCTAGTCTAGTGCACTCAGTGTGCAAGTGCGTGTAATCCAAATACTGCTGGTGGGCCTGAGTACTGGTTGTGCCACCCACAGAAGCAGCCGTGTAAAATGTGCCTAAGGTCTGCCTTTGTAGAGCCTGCGTGCAGTCTGGTATTGTCATGCTGAGTGGGCAAGTGCACCCACTTCCCAGTCCCTAAACATTCCCTTTTTTCTTCATATCAGTCACCCCTATGGTAGGCTCAAGGGCAGGTTGCATTGTAAGTATAAGGTAGGACAAGCCCTGATGTGTGTGGCAAATCCTAATAGTGAATTCCAGCCATTTTTGTTTTTCACTATTGCAAGGCTACCTGATCTCTATAGGCCAGAATGGGCTGTTAGAATTGTTACATTTTATAATCCTAACAGGCTCAGAGAACATGGTAGAAATTCGAGTTTAGTATGCATGAACTCAGAATAATAAAATACATCTTTTAGTAAAGTTTATTTTAATATTCTGTGTTTGCAAATACCACTTTTAGAAAGTAGGTATTTGCTTGTCTAACCATTCAAACCTGCCTCTGCTATTTTGTGTATTCCTATGTCTGGACTGGTTTCTAGTGACTGACTGGGCTGGGGAATTCCAGGAGACAGGCTGAGTCACCCAATGGTGAATTGAGAGATCTGTATTTAGATGGGAGTGCGGAGTGAACCTAAACTCTGAATAAGGCTGTGCCTGCCTGCCACATTCCTGGCTCCGCCCCCTGGGGAACGGCTGATGTCTCTACCCTGCACACTAAAAGAAGAGCAGGAGTCCTGTCAAGAAAGTGCTCCAGGACTGTACTTGCCTTCCACAATGCTGGCTCCACCTCCTGTGGAGTGTCTGATGTTTCTGCCCTGCACTGTGAAAGGAAAGGAGAGGTCTGGTCAACAAAGTGCTCAGGAACTTGTTTGGACTAGGCACAGGTCTCTCTCCCCTCAGAGAACAAAGGATTTTGAGGTATAAATATTGGGACCCTGCTCCCAAGAGATTAGATCACTTTGGACTACAAGAAGAAACCTTTACTGAGGAAAGGAACCTGAAGAAACTGAGGAGAGACTATTCCCAAGCTGAAGTGCTGCTTGGGGGATTGGCCTGCAGTGGTTGCCTTACTGCCAAAGGAAGGAGATAGGAACTTTGTGTACTTTGCTTTCAACTTGTGAAGGATCTCCAAGGGCCTGGAAAAGAGCTAGTGTCCTGCTGAAGTCTCAGGGACAACAGACTTCACCCCCCAGCTCCCCAGAGGTCTTGTGGAAGTGCCTGCTGTTGTTTTGGGCCTTTTGAGGAACTGCGTGTCGCAAGTAGCTGGTAGCGCCACTCAACGAGAAGAAGCGTGTATCCGTTGCTGTGCCTGCTGTCGCAGCTCCGAAGAAGGAGTGTGTCACCGCTGGAGCTGTCGCACTGCACCGCATCAGGAGAAGAATCTCGCAGTGTGGTCGGAGCGTGTCGCCGTCGCTGTGCCTACTGTCGCAACTCCAAAGCAGAAGGGTGTTGCAGCTGGAACTGTCGCATTGCACCGCATCGAACAAGAGCACCTCGCATCCCCGAGAAGCGCGCCACCATTGGAGCTGCTGCCATCGCATCTTGGATGTCGCCGCTGTAGTTGTCGCATCGAGCGGAAGCTTCATGCATCGTGGAGAAGGGGGTCACCGCTGGAGCTGTTGCCGTCGAATCGTAAGGTTGTCGCCTCTGCAGTCCATGCATCGAACCGAGGATTTCTTGCATCTCCGAGAAGCGTGCCGCATCTGGAATATCTTCATGTCTTTATTTCTTTGCACCTGACTTTGCCGTATTTCCCATTGCTGCAACATTGCTTGTCGAACATTGCTTGTCGTGGAAGCGCAATGCAACTTAAGGTACATTGACGCAGAGTGTCGCATCTAGGAACTGAACTGAACTTAGCTTAAATCTACCATCTTAACCCCTTCCATGCTCATGACGGAACGGTTCCGTCATGAGCGTTGGTTGGCCTGTGCTTATGACGGAACCGTTCCGTCATGGTTCCATAGGCCCAATGGAACGTTCAGCACCGCAGCAAAATTCGCGCAGCACAGAAGTGGTTAAAGTAATCTTAGTGTGTATTTTTGTTGTATATGGTCTTGTGGTAACTCTATATAAAGTCTACTTATTTTTTATATAAAACCTGGGTGGTGTCCATTTGTAGTGTTGTCACTGGGTTACTGTATGTGGTCACAACTGCTTAACTTACAACGCCTCTGAAATAATTCTTGACTGCTCACGCCACCCAACCAAGAGGGTGAGCAGGGGTTATTTTCGGTGTGTAATCCCCTTGTCCTGACTAGAGGAGAGGGTCCCTATTTGTCACAAGTATCTACCTGTGCCAACTAGAGACCCCCAAATCTAACAAGGTGCATGTGGGAATCTGCCAATATAAAAATCTACTGAAGCGTGTTCTAAAGCTCATGAGACTTCCATCATGAAAGAAACCCACAGACTCTGAGTTGGGGATTGGGTTAGAGTTAAAAATCCTGTATCAGTAAGGAAAGGTCTCTCCAAGTTTTTAGATTCACAGCAAATTTTAGATGTTCGTAAAAATGCTGTCAAATTGTCCAATGGTAACTGGCGGAGTACCTCTCGTATTGCCAGAGATCGGTGTCCTCCCTCTGAATCTGTTGAGGTTAATAACAATGTTTTAGGGGAGGATGGTGTTAGGAAGAGTACCACAGTCCATATCAGACCACGAAAACTACGAGACTATGTTTCGTTTATGCCAGACTTTGAAGTCTATTATATTATGTACCCTTATTACTGTTTGTTCCATTTCACATCTATTTATTTTTTCTCCTCCTGTAACCTTTCTATTCTTTCCATCTATTCTCATGTTGTTTTATTTCAAAAAGTGGGAGGTGTGGTAATGTGATGCTGGTGGAATTGTGTGATGTCAGCTGGAATGTGACGAGCATGCTGCCATGAGTGTTCTCTCTGTGGCAGTTACTGCTTGTGCCTTCGCTGTGCCAGCTGGCACGGCTCTCTGTGCTCCTATAATAAATTATTTATATGGAAATCCACTACTGTGTCAATTCCACTTCATTTCATTATCCTACAAGTGTTTTCATGCCAAGTACTTTTTGGGGGTCAGGAATGGTAATATACAAATGTTTAATTGCGGTCAGGAAATTTCTAAGGCAAGAGAGTGCAACATTGTCTGGTACCTCTTCTCATGACAAGGTACATTGCTGCAGTTCGCTTAGGCTCTACGGGTGGTATATAGCTAGAGGACCTTGTCAATGTCAGAATCATTTTTCCATTACTCGAAACAGGTATGCTCATTCCACTCAGTCAAATTTGTTTTTGGAATCCAGCAATATCAAGACTTATTCAGACTTATCATCATTAATCTACTATTGTAAGTAGGAGAGTACCTGTAGGTACTTTCCCGTAATCATCCTGGCTCAAACCCTACCTCAGGAGGTAGATCAATGGCCAAATGAAATGCTTCAACTTATTATCTAGAACCTTCCTCAGTATATTTACATCAGCGTTGATGAGAGATGTTGGCCTACAATTTATACATTGCAATGGGTCTCTTGCAGGCATTGGTGGTTTTGAAATTATGGGTCCTGTTGAATTTGTCTAGAAGGCCTTGAGTGCTAGGGGCTTCCAGGAAGACTTCTCCTAACAAAGGGAATACTAGCAGTTGCTAGTTGCCTTGCAACCATTGCTTTCGCAATCTCCTCGAGCATGAAATCAATCCCTAGAGGAGCAGATGGCATAGATCTAACGTTCCCATAAACTTGCTTTCCTTAAGGTGTCCAGTAGACTCCTCTGCTTTGTATAAGTGTTTATAGATTGTAGTGAATTCCTACAGGATATCTTGTGGGTCTGTTGATAGTACATTCTCTTTTTTTTCTTAAGAGCCGGCTTGCTACAATTGGGCTGCAAGAATCTTACTAGTTTTCTAGCCTTTTCCATAATGGTGTTGCTTAAGCGTAAAAAGAATCACTTCAGTCTGAGAGTGGACAGAAAATTCAAGTAATGATTTGCCTTGATATGTTTTCTAAGTAATGTCTGTGTTGGTGATGAATTATAGGCCTTTGTAAGTTGTTGAGTAAATACATCTAATCTGTGTTTTCTTGTTCATGGCGCCTTTTAAAAATCGCTGATTCTCCCATCAAGATACACTTTCACAGCAGCCCAGAGCACTTTTGCTGATGATATTGTATCTTCGTTTTCATCTAAATAAAGATCAGTAAATAGGAAAGTAATCGATTCTTATCTTTGAGGTGTCTGTACCTGGCAATATTCATATCCATTCGTAGCAAGCAGGTGGGTTCTATAAAGTAATGCTAGAGATGGCACTCATGGCGTGGTTCTTCCCTAACATTTTGCCTTCAACCCTCCTGCATTGATGACTTTGTTTTTACTGAGTCTAGGACTCTGCACACTTTACCACTGCTAACCAGTACTAAAGTGCTTGTGCTGTCGTCTTTAAAGATGGTGGAATTGGCTTACACCCAGTTGCTTTATTTAATTTACCTTAATAAAGTGACACTACATGTGCCCATGGCCTGTAAATTAAATGCTATTAGTGGGCTTGCAGTACTGATAGTGCTATCACTTTAAGCAGCCCATTAAGCATGTATCTGGTCTGCCATTGCACACGTGTGTGCAGTTTTAAAACTATAATTTGTCCTGGCAAAATAAACCTTTTGCCAGGCTCAACCCTTCCTTTAATACATGTTAGTCAGCCATATGGTAGGCCTGCAACAGCCCAGAGGACTGGGTGCAGTTAATAAGATTTATACGTCCTGGTAGAAAAAAACTCCTAAAATCGTTTTTCACTACTGCAAGGCCTACCTCTCCTATAAATTTGATAGTCTGTATTTTCCAATGGGGATCAGGTAGACAGGTTGAGTTTGGTGTCCAAAGAATTGTACTTAAAAGCCCTCTTTAATGGTAAAAAAAAGTCAGATTTTTAATAAGAATTCTGAATATAACATTTTAGAAAATTGGTATTTTCTTGTACTAACCAATTGGTGCCTGCAGCCAGTTCCTGTTTTACATGACTAGTGTAAGTTGGCAGTTGGACTTTGTGTTTTGCTCCCAGACAGTGAGACAAAGGGCAGCTAATTGTCAGCAGAATGGGCTACGAGTTTACGAGGGGGAAGAGCCTTCATCTACCACACTTGCACACCACAGTGCCTGAGCACTCCCACAAAGGGGTGTCATTGGTCTTTTTTTTAGCCCAGATAAAGTACAGTTCTGGACCTTAGGACTCTGCCAAGAGAAAGGACTGCTTTGCTGCTGTAAGAACTGCCAATCTTCTGGACGGCTGTCCTGAAGGACTGCTGGCCTGCCATGCTGACCTGCTACTATGCTGCCCTCTTGCCTAGGGAAGAAGGCCTGAACCCGTATCTCTAAACACTGCACCCCAGAATGACTCCAAGGGCTAGTTTGCAGGCCTCCTGCTGAGACGCCTCAGGGACATAACAGGCTTCCAATAACCTTGAACCCAGAAACTGAATGTTGCCATGTGTGAGTCCTGCCCTCCCAAGTGGTGCCACCCTAGCCCTGGACCTTTGGAAGTCTGCCTGAAGGTGCCCTGCCAGCCCATCTGTAGATCCAACAGAATTCATGCATCCCCTCTACAGCAAATCTCTTGCAGAACTGGTACATTGCCTTTGCTGCTCAACACATCTCCTTGGAACCAACGCAACACCTGCTGCATGGGTATCCCCGAATTAAGGACTCTGCATTGCCTTCACAGCCTATGGGTACTGCCGCTGCACAACACGTTTCCAAGGAAGGACCTTACCTCCCCCCACGCAGCCCTTTGGAAATGCTGCTGTGCGAAGCATCACCACAAAAGGACATTGCACTTCACAGCTCCCTGGAACCACAGCAGCATGAGGCATATCCACATCCTGACCTTGCATTGCCTCTGCTTAACACAACGCATCCTTGATACGGAACTCTGCATCTCTTCGCAACCAGTATTACGGTACTGTGTTCAGCGAGGAGGAGTGTGGTTCACTGATTAGAGCGGCAGACCCTGATGCAGATGTCTGGCCTGGGACCAGGGTTCAATTCCAGACGCGGCAGGGTCCTGAGCCCAAAAATGTCCGTGGACTCGATAATTCTCGCCTCGGTGCCTACTCTAATCATGGGGTCCCACGCTGCAACTCTGGGCAATAGCTTGCTTAATCTCCACTACGGCGGCCCACCCGCTGCGGGATGCCTGGCTTTCACCTTGGGGATGCCCAGTAGGGGTTATCTCACAGGGAAAAAGCCAGGACGGGTTCCCAAGGCAAGCGCCTTGATGCCTTCAGGTGATACATGCGCTATATAAGTCGCAATTCATTTACATTTACAGACCCTTGTAGCTGACCAGTGTTCTATCGAGCAGCCGGAACTTGTGACTTCATCCTTGCCCGGCACAGTCAGATAACCACAGTTCTGCTTTTTGGCACTAATATCACTGAAATCTTTAAACGTATATATCTCCAGTTCTACTGATTGCAGTTTTGTAATTTCAGTTTTGGTTCATGTATTAAAATTTACTCAATTTTTCTGCATTGGTGTGGGATTTTTCTTGTGGGGTATTTTGACTTTATTACTGTTTATAGTGCTGCATTAGTACTTTACACATTGCCTCTAAGTGAAGCCTGACTGCTCTGTGCCAAACTACCAAAGGGTGGAGCACAGGTAAATTTGGGGGTTTTCTTTTGACTTCACCCTGACAAGGATGTGGTTGCTGCTTGAGTAGTACCCTTAACCCAATTTCTTACAAGAAAGATGTAGATCTAATTTGATTAAATTGTGATATGATATGTTATTTGGCATTATAGAAGTTGTTACTAAATTACATGGTTTCATAGCTGCGATAATAAAGTAGTGTATTCAGGATTGTGCGCCATGAGTACATGAGGTGAAAGTGTAATTTCTTTTGCATGGATGTAGTAGTCTCTAGTGTTTTATTAGAGCACTGTCTTCGATTATGCTATCTAAAATTAATATGTCTTTTGACTGCTTGGTATCTGGTCTACCCGGTTTATCAAGGATAGGGTCAAGTGGCAGATTCCACTCTCGCCCATCAGTATCTTAGGGGCATATCTACAAGGATATGGCACCGTAACAAATTTTGCAGCACCACACTGCTTCATTTAAAAAACACAGGAAAGCACCATATTTGCAACAATACAGCTGTGTTTTCCCATACGCTGGTGCCAAAGATACTGTGTCTACACTATTGGTTCCAGAAATGTTTACTTTTAGAAAGTGGGCATTTTCCTGCTTTGCCATCTTGTGTCTCTGCCTGCCTGTGGAATCCACATCTGGTTTAGACTGGCAGTTGGGCAGGGCAGGGAGCAGAGGTGGCCCTGCATATCCTGATGGCCCATCACCAGGCTGATGGGTCTTCCTGAGCTAGAGTGGTTTGGAGGAGTTGTCATTAACACCTGAATAGCGTTATGAGTGTCCTCTTTCAATGCTGTTTCCACCACACTGTTGTGTGTCTGAAGCCAGGACAGGGTAATACAGGATCTAGCCTTTGTAGTATGCGTACTTGAAAGGCAGAAAGTGGTATACGTTTTGCATTTGTAATCCCACATTTTTAGAACACTTATGGACTTAGGACTGTGTTAAGAAGAAGAGCTGTCAGGAATACTGCCCCTTTGTTGTGTTGCTTTGCTGCGTTGGCCTGCAGTTGCTGCTTCTTTCTGTGGGCAGTAAAAAGAACTGGATTTTGCTCTTTTAATCTTGCTTGCCAGGTTTCTCCATGGTCTTTGGAATTCTCAGGCCCATCAAAGACTTAATCTGCAGCACCTGAACTTCTCTGCTGGGATTCCAGAATGCCAAGTGATCCAAATTTCAGTTCCTGGTGCTGAAACACAAGAAAAACAACATGAAGGGCACCAGTCGTGAAGTGCATGACATACCGCCTGACTCGCACTGCAGCCCTGGTGTTGCCTATGCGATTAACCTTACCAACTCCAACGTCGACATAGTGGCAGCTGCCTGCATCAGAGCTGAGGGCACCACTTGTGGAGTGCACAGCACACCGCCCAACCTGTACCGCAGCCCCAACCTATCTGACCCCATTGCTTTGCACCAACGCCTGTTGAGGCCAGATTCTCCAGTGCATAATTACAGTGTCGATAACTGACGTGTATAACTTCCTGAACTCATCAACACCGTAGCATAGTTAGGAATTTATGCCTCACGCTAATGCCACCTTACCTCCCCTGTACAACAAGGACTCTAAGACTCACCTTCTCAGTCAGTATGGAACCTAAGCCGCCACATTCTATTGACGTCTCACCTCTGTGCGGCATTTTTTGACTTCATCATTTTCAAATGTACTGTAACTTGGGCTCCGTGTGACTCTGTGGCCAGCCTGCTCACCTGGTAGTCAGCGGCAAACTGTGGATTCGTACCTGTCATGACGTAAAGAAAGCTCCAATTGGAGCTATTGTTATCTAAGAGCTTATATCTTTACAGTAAATCATCCTAAAAGTGATATCTTGATTTATGTATGTTGGATATTTGTTGTTTTGATGTAGTTTGGTTTAGATAAAGAGTGGTTATTTTTCTAAACTGTGTGGTGCCCATTTGTAGTGTTTTCTCTATGTTACTGTGGTTGTTTCATACAAATGCTTTAAACATTACCTCTGAGATAAGCCTGACTGCTCATGCCAAGCTTCCAAGCGGTTGAGCAGAGGTTATCTTGCGTCTGTAACTCCGTTACCCTAACTAGAAAGAAGGAACCCTACTTGAACAGGGTACATGCAACTGCAAACTACGGACCGCATATTATAACAATGGTGTAGAAACAATAAATGTAAATTGTGCCGGACAATTGGTGAAAGGTTTATCATTATATTCCTAATTAGCATGAAGCATGGAAGAGACTTTTGCTCAGTACTCAAAGAAAGGTGAAGGCTGTGACTATATGCATTGTCAAAGTGGTCATAGAAAAGATTGGTAAAGAGTAGGTTGTAGTGGTCATTTTAAGGTGAGTGATTAGGTATATGGGACAAAAGGTGTAGTAATATTTGGCCATATTTAGTCGTCATTGCAAATGGTTAGAGTAGGTTCACATGTTGTGACATTGCCAGGTGGAGAAATGTTTGAAATGAAAAACTGTGCTGTCTGTTCTTGATGATCGGGTTGATAATTGAACAGTGGTGTATGTAAAGTTGAATGTGTATATTCACATGAGGTGGGCAAGGTGCAGAAGAAGGGAGAAGCAGGAGGATGTGCACAAGTCATAAGGGTAAAAAAACATAGCGTCCTGGTTGAGGAATTATGAGACTTATTAACTTCCAACATTTTATGTATCTTTGTGATCAGTCTAGTTCTTTTTCTGATTACATATCTAAGATTCTACGTGACAGATTTACAAGAAACTAATGCATCTATATAGATGCGTCATTTTCCCTGCGCATGAATGGAAAACCCTTGTGCCACCATAGATGCCCCGTATTTACAATACGGCCCACTATGGGGCAAGTATTGAGAGGTGCGTCAGAAATTCTAATGCATCTGTTGGTGGAAAAGTCACACAACTCCAGCAATGCATGTTGTGACCTTTATCCAATTAACTGCGTCACTCCTTGCGCCTGCTGCAAGCAGTTATAAGGTTTTGACACAGTGGCATCCTAAAAATTACGCAATTAAATCTTGTGGATTTTACTGCGCCACTTTTACGATGCTTTCTTGTGTGGGAACACCTACCCTGCATACATTCTTCCTGACACAGGTATAATGTCATGCAGGCCTTTACAACGTGACCCTAGAGGCGTCACGTTGTAAATTTGCCACATTTTTTATGACGCCATTGCGTAACAAAAGTGACGCTATGACATCGTAAAAGTGATGTATGGGGCTTGTAAATCTGACCCCAATTCTTTAGAATATTCTGATATGTTTTAGGAAGGTATTTCTAGGAGGAGAATAAGTGAATGTTTAATCACCTGAAAGCTCCCATTTAGAAGAGTACTCTCATGGTGCTCTGCCAGACTAATACTAATGGTAAGCAGATTGAGCAAAGAAAATGTAGCGCCAAACCTAGGGGCTTATTTATGAGCCCTTCCGTCACTTTTGCACTGCTGGTGCGTCACTTTTTGTGATGCACCAGCGGTGTGAAAAATGTGCAATGTTGCATCATTTTTAAAAAGTGGGACATCTAGTTATATGCAACACTTTGGAAACCCCTGCACCACAATATAGGTGCACCAGGTATAATGTTTGCAGGGTGGGCTTTCCGACCCAAGTAAGCTGTGGTGTAGTCCCTATATTCCCAATAGGCTCTGCGCATTGGAATAATATATCCTATAGATTAGACGTAGGACTGACGTTGACTAGGTCTCAATTGAATATTCTAAACTTAAAAGTGAGTGCCAGCTAGCTCAGAGGTCACTAGATACTTTCACAAATTCACAAGAAGGGATTAGTTTCTGACAACCACATAAATATGACAACTTTGTTCCCAAAAATAAGAAATATATCTCCAGAGTCTCGGAAACAATAGATAAGTATTTCACTCAGTCAATCGTGCATGCTTCGTTTTAACAGAGTTTGTAGAGAAATAGAGAGACAAGTGTTTTCAATAAAAAGGTTTATTGAACATTCTTCGTTCTCATACAAGAGCAGTGGACTGCTACAATCGTTAAGTAGACTGCAAAGTATGCTGCATACAGCGAGAATAGTATTATAAAATAATACTGTAAAAGCATAGTATGGTTTGTAAGCCATATAAAAATACAAACATAAATAACATTGACTAAAAATACTCAACTGGTGCTTCTAAATACGCCTACCCCAATGTACCTAACCTAAGTCTAGAACGCGGGAAGAATTACGTTTTGTGTAGCATAGGTTTAGTTGTTTTTGCCAAGAATCTACCAAAGGTTTCTCTAGGTTCTAATCAGCTTCATACCTTGGTTTAGAATGAAGGAGGTCTGGTATCTCTGTCTCAGGACTCGATTTCCCAAATCCCCGCAAGGGGAGCTTGGAAACACCGGAGCTGGATTCTCGGCGAGAGAAAGGCAGCCTCTTGATCTATGCACCAGCTGGAGGGTCGGCTGCCTTCGGCACTTGCTGTAGCAAGCTACGTCGGGCAAGTAGATAGTCAAACTGCTCCGAACCACCCTAGTTTGCTATAGCAAAAATAGTATCCCTGCTGCGAGTACCAAAAATGAAAGGCAGTCCACCAAACACAGAATGCACAAAGTTTGGAAAAATTCCTAGGACTGCTTCTAAGGGTGCTAACAGTCCCGAAAAAATCATCTTAAATACATGTTCAATACCACTCGTATCAGAAATGTTTAAGATACAACCTAAAATTTCTGAGAAATGTACAGGGTAGTGTGTATCTCCGCAGAAGTCCTTGCGACTTGCAGATCATATGTTTCTTTGGCCGAGGTCAATGGCACAGTTTTTTGTAAAAGAATGGCTTTCATTCTGCTCAAACTATCAATTCGTATAGAAGAGATGTTCAGTGAAGACCATAACGGCGACTCCCGGTCTGTCTTAGTTTTTGGATACAATACTTGCATACAGCAAGTGACCCTGGCTGACACAGTTACAAGATAGGCTAAATCTGGCAACATGTCACAGCAGCTGTGATCATTCAACATAATGTAACTACCATTAGAAAGCTGCCTAAAAATTGGATAAATCACTGCAGCTGGTGAACCTTGCAGTTGGCAGGATACATTGTTAGAAGAACAATCACAGGAAACGTGTAAGTTTAAACCCTGACATAGGAAAGAACCACTTAGTGCATTTTGGAGTGGTGAGGCTCACTGGTTAGAGGCGGCAGACCTGGAAGCAGAGAACGGCCCGGGACCAGGGTTCAATCCCGATGCGTCAGGGTCGTGGACCAGGGTCAGCGGACTCAATAATTCTCGCCTAGGTGCCTAAGATAACCAGAGATCACAATCGGCAACTCTGGGCATTAGCTTGCCTCATCTCTACAACGGCCACCCACATTCTCCGGGGATGCCTGGTTTACCTTGCAGATACCCAGTAGGGACCATCTCACAGGGATAGCCAGGACGGGTTCCCCAGCGGTCTACAGCGCCACGACGCCTCAGGGCAGCAGTGCGTTTTACAAGACCACATACATACATTTTCACAATTATTGCCACTAAGAAACACTTCTTTTCCCCCACTCCAACATCTGTGTGTATAAGGTAATTCCCAGGATGTCTTTATGTATTCCTTACCCAACCTTTCATATAAGCCTGCTGGTATACGTTCTAAGCAATACTGAAATTGGAAAATTGTAACAGGCAGAGTGATTGTACCATGTATTATCGGGAAACATTTTTTACAATGCGGTTGTTACATTGCAATGCCATTACATGGCGGTTTTCAGAACGCAAGTCGTTACAACGACTTGTGCTGGATGGCGCTCTAGGACAAGGAATAGTATAATTTACTATCCAACACCTTCCCTACTGTATGTAGACTTGAGTTGGAATAGTAAATGATACTACTCCTCAGTCCAGCGCCCTCCAACGCAAGTCGTAATAGCATTATAGAACGCAATTGCGACTGACCATGTTGCAACATGACCAAGTCATGTTCCATTATGTCTATGGCAGAGGATACTATGCTGTCCAAAGAATATATTCTGGCTGACAGAGTCGTTCACCCGTTGTCAACTACAGAGAGAGATTTCTCTAAATTAATATGATCAATTTCTCGTATTCGTTCTGCAGTCTCTGCTTGCGTAATCTTCCACGCTTCATTGTAAAGAGCATAGATACCGGCGTATATAAAACGTTTATGACGCAGCTTCTTTGGTCCTTGTAAGAAGTCCCTAAGGCCAGCGTTATTTTTTAGTAAAGATAAGTGTTGTTTTACTTGCTTCAGTGTAGACTTGTGTAGCCACTCAAGGCACCGTTTCCCTACACTGTATGATGTTACCATAACTGGATGCTGTCTTTGAACATATCTTGGATCTGGCCTAGTGTATTTGAACCCTTGTATTTTATTCAGGAATCTATCTTGACTTTTGCTTGTGTCTGTGGGCCAGATAAACCATTTTTTCTATTCAGGATCTGTTCTGTTGTGAAGCAAAGTAGTATGCACGTCGACCTCCCCCTCTGAAGTGTTACTGCTATCAGGTGTTGGTGTAGGTATGGACGGTTTATTTAAATCCTTTATCTTGGCTAACCCAAGACAAGATGTCTCTTGAACAGCCTCATTCAATAACATTATTTGCTCTGGGATGATGCATGCTCTGAATAAAGCTTCTAATCCCTGCACTTGCTAGTCTTTTGTGCCCCAGACAGTTTTTGTCTCAATTGTGTCTTTCCAAAAGTCAATACCTAATGTAGACAGCTGAGCATAAAAGGCAGCTGAGTAAATTTGCTTTGTATTCATCAACATACTTTTCATTCCTGTCCTATTAACATTTTTAAAGTAAAATGATTCTGGATTTGAAACATTCTACCCTGAAAAATATGGAAATTTGCCCAAAAATGTTTTTGAGCTACCCTTTGGTGGCGTAGTACAATGTTCCCATTGGTTATAAGTAAATACATTTCTAGGATTTGCAGATTTATGCAAGAAATGATGACCATAGTGCTTATAACAATACATTTGTTCATAATCTGATGAACCTTCTAAGTATTCATGATTTGTAAACTATGCAGACATTACTAAATCTGACATCACATCATATTATTAACAGTCTTGAAGTCCCAATCATCAGAAAAGGTACTAGATTAAACAAAGTCACTCTAGGAAATCTTCAATTGGTATGGAATCTTCAACAGCACCGCCAGACCAAGAATGTCATATTCAGTTCTGTCCCAAGCTATACCACCTGGTATAGGAATAGCTGTGATGTTCACTGATGAAAAGTCTCTTTGTTCACGATGAGATGAATTTGTGTGGTTTGAGGAGTAAGTTGATGTCCTTACTTGCTGTGTCCTTTTTAACATGTCTTCCATTTATCAGCATTCCCAAAGAAAATGCAAGAGTCAACCATATTAGAAGTAAAAGTACACCCAACACAATCCAAAGTTCAATCCATGGTGAAATCAGTTAAGTCTTTTTGAAATTGCTGAAAAGGTTCTGTCGCTTGTTCCTTAAAAGTTATTTTCGCTGGAGTTGTTTCAGGTTCACTGGAATCCTCAGAAAACGTATCAAAGTTAATGAAATCGCCACAGGCAGTTATGTCGATTGTAGGGATTGCATCAGGATTTGGTGCAATCGCTGGAACCACTTGATCACTTGTTACATTTGTATAGTCAGTTGCTATTTCATTGTAGACAGGCGTTTCTTGACGAACTGTTATTTAGGTCTCAAGATGTACAAGTTCCATGGCTTTGGTGCATAGTCCTTCTTTTCGCACTGCAGATTCTTCAAAGGTGATAAGTCTCTCAGTTTGAACCTCTTGGATAGTAGCCAGATACGGGCATTTGCTACATCTTTGGAGTCCACTTAGCCTACTACTTATGATCGGCCACTTGATGTGGTTTGACCAGGTCAACAGACACAAACCTGCTCTCCTTTCTTCCAGCAAGGGGCGGCAGTAACACTGTTCTCGATCCGTGTCCGTGGATGGCTAGGACAAGTACTGGTTGTCTGTAAGAAGGCCCAAATTCCTTCTTGTACGCGATCTTTTCTCTGACCAGATCCCCAATTTTTGAAATCCAGATAGGTCTTGCTTTGACAGATGGTTTCTCTTCAGTGGTTGTTGGCTTCTCTAGGACATTACTTTGTCTGGATCTTATTTAATTTTAATCCTACAAAACAGTCAAATGATCTTTGATACCAAAGGGTTTTTGTTCCACCACTGAAGTGTGACAATCGAGGTCCTGCACAATCATTCTAGTTCCAAAAAGGATTTCATATAGAGTGATACTCCTTAGAGAACTTCTTGGCAGATTGTTAATACTACTTTGGACACTTATTAGATGTTTGCCCACCCGTCATCCGATCCTAGTACCCTAGCTGTTATAGATTACTTTATGTCCCGTTTTTTTCTCTCCAATACCGAATTTCATTCAGGATGGAATGAACTACAATACTGCAATGCAACGCCCATGTTGGCCATGGCCTCTTTGTACACTCGAGAGCTAAACGCAGGACCCTGGACAGAATGTAGCGTGCCGACTGCGTTTGTGCCATAAAGACTCTCAAATCATTTATAACAGTTTGGGCGTCAGCCGAGTGCTGAGGCCACCATCAAATGAATCTTGAGCACCAATCCACTGCGACCATGATATATTTATAGCTACCATCCCTCTGCAAGGGACCGCAGTGATCCAGGTAAACGCAAGCAAATTGTTAGTCTGAAATCAATAGGGGTGTCTGCGCAGGACGTTTCACTGTAGAGGCTTTCACTTTTGGCAGATTTCACATTCCAGAACATTGTTTCTGGTCTGTTTCCTCATGCGCGGACACCAGTATTGCTGTTTTAATGATGACACTGTGACGGAAATATCTGCATGTGCACAGGCAAGCCCTTCATGTGTTGCTAAGATTAGTCCTAATCTATGTTCCATGTTCTGAATTACTCTATCCCCACTCCAGGGATTCAAGCAAACTGAACATTATTTGCATCAGTTATGTAATAGTATTTGAGTGGAAAGCCTTTTGGTAATGTTTTACCACAATCTATGCTAGAAACATTGACAGCTTGCATTATTTTGCTGTCTATATTTATTTTTGAACGAGTGATTGCAGCTATGGAAGCCGTTTGCATAGCTGCCTTCGCAGCTTCATCAGCCAATGAATTCCCTGCAACGTGAACGGCATCACGTTGATGACTCAGTGTATGTATCACATTAGTGTTTTGTAGTTCTTGTTGCAACTGAACAACTGGTTCCCAAAGCAACTTATGCTTGATTGTGCCACCTTTTGTATCTTTGAAACCGTTTTCAAACCAGTTCTGCGAGTATTCATTGTAAGATTGAACGCAATAATATGAATCGCATACTATGAGTGTGGGGAATTTGCGATCAATATTTTCAAGCGCCATTATTGAATGCTTGCAGTTCAGCTTGCTGAGCTGTACAGTCTCCTAGAGATTGAGTTTTAGTGACCATCGGTCAGAAATTTCCATCTTACCCGCGACCTTTAACGATCGTGCATGCTGCACTATGAGCTTGTTTACCCCCAATAGCGGTCTGTGCTGATCCGTCAGTATAAATTATACATTCATACTGCTGTAGAGGCAGAATCTCAGTAGGCAGAGGACAATTATGTTCATATTGTAGAAATTCTTATGTTTTCAAATAAGGGTCAAAAACGTAATCAAAGTCTGTTGCAGCGAGAGAATTATCACATTGTATCCATCTCGGATGTGTAGCCTTTGCATTCAGAATGCTTCCTTTCGCCACTGCCTATAAGGCAGGTACAGGAGTAACGACCATTATGCGCTGACCCTGTACGAGGGCTTTCTCTTTTGCTTCTGCAGTTTGAACCGCTGTCAGAATTTTCTCTGTAGAAGTGAATGTCATTGCTGTTTGTGTGTACAAGTGTGATTTATTAGCTATTGGTACCTTTTCCCCTTCATTAAAGGTTAAGTACGTGAATACACAACTTCCTGGAATGATTCAGATCACTAAGTTGCATATTTATTTACATGTGTTTGCAAATGTTTTGTTGCCAACATGTCCATTTGGACTGAACGCAAAATGTATGTTTGTTTTTGAATACAATTAATTTGTTTGAAATCTGGTTTGATTAATTCGTAGAGAGGTATAACCCTTTCTGTGTAATTTAGGATGTAAGTTCTTCAGAAATTCAGGGAACCTAGAATCGACTAAGTTTTTCAGCGTTTTTAGAAGTTAGAGCAGTGCACATTTCTCTAGAAAGTTTGCTACCAGGCTGTTGCCTTCACTTGATAACTCGTATCCTAGGAAAAGAACATTAAGGTGGGCAATTCAAAAAATTTTTTAATTGAATTTGTACATTTCAGAGGTGAATCTTAATATTATGGTGTTCACCCTGTTCAAGCGCCTATCCAAGTCATCGTCTGTTAGATAGATGTCATCGACATATGATAATGCCTCATCATCATAGGTTTTTAGAAACTCTGTTACTCTGGCTGAAAATAACCCTGGACTATTCTTGAATCCCTGGGGGAGACGACAGAATTAACCCTGTATCCCCATAATTGAGAAATCAGTCAAATACCTACTTTCATGTGCAATGTTTTAACAGAAGAAACCGTTAGAAATATATAATGTGGTTTTGTATTTTTTACGCACAATGTTATTCATTAGTG
Source organism: Lissotriton vulgaris (assembly GCF_964263255.1). Taxonomy (NCBI): domain Eukaryota; kingdom Metazoa; phylum Chordata; class Amphibia; order Caudata; family Salamandridae; genus Lissotriton; species Lissotriton vulgaris. The sequence goes on along the minus strand of NC_141688.1, from coordinate 246,345,802 downwards.
CTTCACTGTGTGCATTTTGTACCACAAAGGTTTTGCAACAAGAGTTTAAATGTCTGTAATCCAAAATTAGACAATATGTATTGTCTGGTTTGGAGACAGGAAACAAAGGATTTTTGATGGACGAGGTGCATGTTTCAATCCCCGCTTGGTATTCAAGTTGATCTAATATCTCCCTGACCTGTTTTTTAGCTTCTTGCTTAACTGGATACTGCCTTGGTGCAGAAGGTTGATTTTTTAACAGGATTTTATGTTGAGGAGAATCCTCATCCCATCCTACATGATTTTTATATAATGCAGGAGCCTGGGCTACTGCTCATTTCCTGGCTTAGGTATATTTTTTTGAATTGGAATATGATTGGAGATAGCTGGCATAATGATGTCTTCGCCATGTGAGCACTCCGTGACGAATTCAGGTGGCCAGTCTTGTTCAGCTAAAATTATGTCATAACCCTTAGAGAACTTCTCCCAAAAGAGTGCTCTTATATTTCAAGTTTTGTCCCCCTCCATCCTGAGTATTACTTCATATAACTTATGTGGGTCGGTAACCCTGTTATCTGCAGTTTCAAAGTTGATGTACTCATTCAAGTTGAATGTCTCCAGATGATCCTACAAGTTCTTGCGAGCTATGGTAATATCTGCTGCGCTGTCCAACATCGTCTGAGCTCATTCCCCGTTCTTGAGTTGTGTCCTCAAGATCCTCGCATGTCTGATTTTTATACCTGCTACCTTATTTTTGGTGGATTTGATTTTTCTAATTTTTTGGAACGTGTTAATTGTCTTCGGACTTTTTGTTCTGATCTTATTCTTCTTTCCAATTTCTGTGAGGAAGTCTGAAAGGTACGAGAGGAACGTAGATAAGTAACTTGATATTTATTAGGTTTTCTCAAATTATCCCGATTGCTGAGGTTGTACCTCTTTTCAGAGGGGTCCTTTTGAGGAGACCTTCCTCGGGATTGAGAACGCTTCTCTTTAGAAGTTTGTTTAGTATTCTCCCACTTCTTTTACTGAGGAGTATGAGTGTTTTTAATAAAGACCTTTAACTATATAATTCTACGCAATTCTGTATATTATTTAGTAATTCATCGTCTGACATTGCTTCAATGTCTGGGTCAGGGGTGTAGTTAGCTAAAGCTAGCTGTGTTTCTCCTGGTCTACCTAGTGGACCAAGCCTGGCAATGTGATGTGTATGTTTTAGGGCGCCTTTAAACCAGAGCACATGCTCTTGGTATGTTAGTGGAATTTCAACATCCTCGAAAGGAATGTATTCCTCTGGAGCTTCATCTTCTTTGTAGAAGTTAAACACTATTGATATTGGATTTGCTTCAGAGAAGATTATCCATGAATAGAATATCTTTGTCTGATGACATTTGTGTGCCTCAATTACAGAAACTACACTACCATCTCTTGCTGATAGGCCATTTCTTATAAGTTTCATAGTGATGGCTTTTCTTAAAGGTGCTGGGATGATTATAGCATCCTCGTCGGTCTCTTGGAGACCTGTAAGTTTAAAGCTTGTATGGCCTTGTTGCCTGTAGTTGGTATTATCATCGTCGGCCATTTTTGTTTAATGAAAGTTTGCAGAGCAAGTTTCAAGGAAACAAATATAAGGTGCACAATATTTTGGAACAATATGTCCTACAATGTTGAACAAACCAGAAATTAATACATAGGATTTTTGTCCTACTCAGCTATGGCGGATATTTTATCCCTTTACACACTCCACACGTCTATTGGAGTATTACGGAAAAAAGGGGTCACTGAGAAAAGCACGACTGAGTTACTTCAGTATCTAGCGTTAAATTAGTACCTTACCAAACATTGGGCGCCATATATTGTAGTTCCTATATTCCCAATATGTTCTGTGCATTAGAATAATATATCCTATATATTAGATGTAGGACTGAGGTCAACTAGGTCTCTATCGAATATACTAAACTTAATAGGGAGTGCCAGCTAGCTCAGAGGTCACTAGAAACTTTCTCAAATTCACAAGAAGCGATTCGTTTCTTACAACAGCATAAACATGACAACTTTGTTTCCCAAGAATAAGAAATATATCTCTAGAGTCGCGGAAACAATAGATAAGTATTTCACTCAGTCAATCGTGCATGCTTCGTTTCAACAGAGTTTGTAAAGAAATAGAGAGACAGGCTTTTTAAAAAAAAAGGTTTATTGAACAGTCTTCTTTCTCATACAAGAGAAGTGAACTGCTACAATATTTAAGCAGACTGCAAAGTATAATGCATACAGCGAGAATAGTCTTATAAAATAATACTGTAAAAGCATTGTATGGTTTCTAAGCCATATAAAAATACATACATAAATCCCATTGACTAAAAATACTCAACTGGTGCTTCTAAATACGCCTACCCCAATGTACCTAACCTAAGTCTAAACTAAGTCTAGTATGCGGGAAGAAGTAAGTTTTACGTAGCATAGGTTTAGTTGCTTTTGCCAAGAATCTACCAAAGGTTTCTCTAGGTTCTTATCAGCTCCATACCTTAGTTTAGAATGAAGGAGGTCTGGCATCTCTGTCTCAGGACACGATTTCCCAACAGCCCGCAAGGGGAGCTTGGAAACATCAGAGATGGATTCTTGGTGAGAGAAAGGCAGCCTATTGATCAGTGCTTCAGCTGGAGGGTCGGCTGCCTTCGGCACTTGATGTAGCGAGCTGCGTCGGGCAAGTAGATAGTGGAACTGCTCTGAACCACCCTAGTTTGCTATAGCAAGTGAAGGTATATTTATACATTGAAGGTGTTTAGGAATGCCAGAGCTTGACGTAAAGTCGGGCATAATAACATCAGGAAAGAAACCGTAGGGAATAGTTGTTCTTTGCAAAGTACAAGAGTTCTTGGACAATATTCGAGCAAGAACTACAAGAAATCGTTGTGACGTTTGGTGCGGGTGGAAGTAGCCATGCCTGTATTTGGTCTGCATGGGCTATGTCTAAATAATGGATGGATTTCTATGCCTATATAAGGGCAATGTGAATTGTACCTATATAAGGGCATGAATCAGGAAAATTCACTCAGAGCTCACAACAAATCTTCATAGATGTGATACAGTGAAATTTGTGAGATTTCACTGTGCCACTAGACGGATGCAAATACATCAATATCTTATGCCTGCCTCACAGAAGGTGCAAGACTGACGCAGGCACATTTGAAATGAGACTTGCCCATGTGAAATGATCCATTGATGGAGTAGCATCACTATCATGACACACTCCAGCAAAACATAATTTTTGCACCTACAGATACGTCAAAAATTCTGACATATCTGTAACTCCTTGCGACCTGATGCATCATACTCTAAATATGACGCATCCAGCATGTAGCAAGGAGGGCGCAATGAAAAGGGACGCATCGCTGTTTTCAAGCAGCAATGCGTCACTTTTCATAACTGAGCCCCTAGGACTTAAGGGGACCAAGTTGAAAGGACCTTATTAGTGACAGAGCACACAGTTTAGTTTACATAAACTGACAAGTACCAATGTCAAGTGGTATCTATGAGTAGCTTCTGCTCACATACAAGGCCTGTGAAACATATTTGTAGTGCTTGGGTCAAAAACTTGATGAGGAGCCCACTGAGTGCTACTCTAATTGTTACCAGGTGTTATGAGCACTTAATTCGAAGTATAAACACATCTGCTCACCAGTGAAAGAGATAGCACAGGAGCTCAAGCATCTATAGCCTGTTATAACATTACTGGCATTAACATGTATGTTATGAGTATCCTCCCTAAAATGGTATTGCTGTCCTCTGGCACCAGTATGTTTCTGCCCTGAAATCTGGAGTGAGAGTCTTGGAAGGTTGGAGCACACAGCGGCTGGGGTATTAGTCTAATCAGGGGTCATTTGTACTTGCTGAATAAACTTCTACTTTTTTTTATGTACCAAAAATAAGTTTATTGAAGAAAACCAGTTAATCAGCATTACCTCGTACATATAAGCAATTAAAGGATAGGTAAATAAATAAATAAATAGATAAATGAAGGGTATTAATAATATATAGTTACATTGGAATGGATAAGAAAAACATATTGGAAGCTAAATAAAGCGAAAGGCGGATAAAATCTGGTTCATATTAAACAGTGATAAAGAAAAAAAGGAAACTGTAATTTTATCTCTATATGATACCATATACATAATGTTAAGGTAGGATATTAAACAATTCTAGTATGAAATAAAGGAAGTCAAGGAGGCTTAGCAACTTCTTGGATTGAAGGCTGGGGAGTAAAAGATTTTTTTGCACTATCGTCTAAAAAGTGTGTGACAGAGGCCCATAGATGCAATCGTTTTGTGGCAAGTGAAATTGGATGAACAAGAGTCATGAATAATGTATGATTATTTCAGACAGCATACCACCAGGCGAGGAACGATATTTTGGTGATGTCTTTACAATTCTTTGATATCTGCTGAAAAGCAACAGCTAGTAATAGATCGGGGATTTGGGCTCGATAGTGACTGTACTGCCAAGCAGGAGACAAACTACCTAAGAAAATATTAATGATGGATAGGGGAGTTTTGGTTTTAAAAATAGGAGTAATTTGAGATAAGCCTGTTCCAAAAACTTGAAAACATTCGGGCATGTAAAATAGCATGTGATTCAGGTCAGCAGAATCCTGAAAGCATGACCAACATGTACTAGGAGTTTTGGCATGTATCCTATGAAGATGCACTGGAGTAAAAAGCAGTTTGTTATAGATGAAAAAAATAGTCTGAGTAGTGTTTGCTGCTCTAGAGGATTTTATTTTTAGCCATATTTTGTTCCAAAAAGAACTGGGCCAAACAACTCCCAGGTCAGTCTCCCAAGAGAGTTCTATTTTAGACTTATCTCTGTTCATGGGTAGTTGTGTTAAGCGAGAGTAAATAGTAGAGGCCTTTGGATGTAATCAGAGAAAGCTGTTCCAAGTGTAGTGAGAAGTGGAAGGTTAAGAGGGTGTATGTGAAAGTTGAGCATATGCATCGGATTTCGCAATTTACAAGGTCAACAATTTGTGTTTTAAGGAAGTCGGTAAAATGGTACAACTTCTGTGCTTACGAAAAGTGGACGGGTATGCCTTGGTCATATTTGGCCTTCGTTTCTCCAAGTTTTCCAATATATCGGTTCATTTTTGATTAATACCCGATTGTTGTGCCAAATTGTAGAGTTAATAAAAGTGTAAAGATCATGTGGGATTTGTGGAAGAGTGGCCTGCAGTAATTTAGGTTTGATTACAGGTGTGAGGCTGTTTTGAGGCTTGCGAGTAAAAGAAAAATTTTCTTGAAATGAGAATGGTTCTATAAATGAAGCTTCAAGGTTGACCCACAATGGTCTGTTAGATGTACGGTCAGATAGCCAATGTGATCACTGCTTCAGTTGAAATGCTTTATGATAATTGGAAAAGTGGGAAAAATTAACGCCTCCTTCCGATTTTGGTCTTGTTAGTTTTTGTAATGCCATCCTTGGTTTCTTATTTTTCCATAACAATGTTGTCAATAAAGAATTAATCTTATGAAAGTGTTTGGTTGGACTAGGTAATGGTATATTGGAAATGATATAGAGAACTATAGGGGTGAGCATCATTTTATTGGTGTCTAAATGACCCCACCAGGAAGGATGAAGTGGATGCCACCTTGCAGTGAGTATATCTATACATTTGTCTAAGTTGGGAGAAAAAGATGTGGCTATGGAGAAGAGAAACAAAGGCTAAGATATTTTATATGTTTTGGAGTTCCATGTAAAATTGAAGATCTGAAAATCTTCCTTAAACGTATATTTAGTAAAGGGCATGATCTCACACTTGTCTGTATTTAATTTATACCCTGATACTAAACCATAGGCGTCGACCTCTTTTAGAAAAGCAGGGAGGGAGGATTGTGTATTAGAGAGGAAGACTAAAATATCGTCAGCATAGGCTTCTAATTTTATGTATTGGGATTCGGACCAAAAACCTGTGATGTATTGATTCTGTCGCAAACAAGAAAGAAAAGATGCTAATGCTAGATTAAAAAGAAAAGGAGCTAAAGGAAAGACTTGCCGTACACCTCTGTGAAGAGTGAAATAAGGAGATACAAGACCATTGGCAGTAATGGCAGCTTTAGGCTCAGAATATAATAAAGCACTCAGGGATATCATTTTTGGGCCAAAGCCAAACCATTTAAGAGCCTGGAAAATATATGGCCATGAGACTCTATCGAAGGCTTTCTCCGCATCAAGGGCAATTGCTGCTTGTGAATCTGAGTGTTGGGACATACTAGAGTACATGCTGAAGAACAATCTTGTATTATCTGTGATGCTTCAATCTTGTAACAAAGCCTGATTGCTCCTTGCCGAGCAGTGAAGGAAGAAACGGTTCTAACCATATTGCTTGTGCTTTCCAAAGAAATCTTATAACCCACATTAACTAACGAGATGGGTCTATAATTTTTGCAATATCTAGAGTCCTTGCCCTCTTTCGGTATTAAACATATGAATGCCTCTAGAAAGGAACCTGATGAATTGCAAGAGGAAGTGAAAGAGGAGATGAGAGAGTGTAAGTGTGAAATAAGTAATTGGGTGAAGTATAAGAAAAATTCCACTGTAAAACCATCGGGACCTGGGGCTTTATCCTTTTTGTGAGTCCTAAGTGCCGCATTTAATACATCTTGTGTAATGGCAGATTCCAAAGTATCCATATGAGGAAAGGGATTATTATGTTTCTGGATAGTGGAAAAGTATTGAAGAATAGCTGCATCCGAAGATATGGTTTCTGGTGTTTAGAGGGATTCGTAGAAATGGACAAATTTATGAAGACTTTTGGAATCTTTATACTTTGGTGTTTGATTATGATCTATAATGGAATAAATGTGAAGCCTGTTTTGCTTAATCTTAATATAATTGGCTAATAATTTTCCCGATTTATTTTGACCAGCACAGTATTTTGCGCTCGTCTTCAATAAAAATAAAGAAGCGCTCTCAGTTGAGGATTTATTAAAAGCAATCTTTGCATTTATAACATCTTCCAAACAGGTCTTTGTTTTAAAGATATAAAATGTGTGTTCTAATGATTTGCTTTTAGTGGGAAGGGTATTGTAAATTATTTCAAAAGATTTTCGTTTATTGGATGAGTACCTCATGATGAATTCTTTGGCGGTAGCTTAAAGGCATCCCAGGTTGTAGAAAATGGAAGCTCTCCAGTTTGATTTTTTTGAAAGAATTCATAAACAAAAGTAGTAAAAGAGGCATTACAGTTGGGATCAAGAAGTAGGAAGTTCTTGAAATGCCATCAGAAATGAGGATGGGCCCTATATCTGCTGAGAGCAAAGATCCGGAGACATTACGTGTGATGAAGATATGATCAATTCGGGATAGTGTCTGATGTGGTGGAGAAAAAAAAGAGTATTCTCTTAAAGTTGGATTGCAAAGTCTCCAGGCATCAATCAGATTTCTCTGTTCTATGGTTCGTAAAAAAGCTTTATGGGATTTGTTTGGGATAAAGGAAACCTTTGAATTACGATCAAGGAAGGGATCCATTACTTGGTTGCAGTCACCTGCGAAAATGAGGTTTTCTGTGGGATTTTGTAGGAGGAATTGCTGTGTACCATGTTAGGACCCTATTGTTATTTTCCCGATTCATGCCCTTATATAGGTATAAAACACCATATCCTCATATAGACATAGAAATCATAACCATATTTGGCCTTAGCTCATGCAGTCCAAATACGGCAGGGATACTTCCACTAGTTCCGAAAATCTAAAACGATTTCTTGGAAAACTCAGCTTCAGCAGCCAGGGACTGCCCCTTGCTCGAGAACTGACTTGTCCAAGAACTCATGGAGTTTTCAAAGAACTAAGACTCTTTTATGACGTTATTATGTCCAACTTTACGTCAAACTCAGCAACTTCAAGATATAAGTATGCCCAAACTTGCCTTAGCAAACACACAGTGGTTTGGAGCATTTCCACTATCTACTTGCCCAACGCATCCTGCTATGGCAAGTGCCGAAGGAAACCAACCCTCCAGCAGACGCACTGAGAGAGACGCTGTCTTTTCTCTTGCCGGGAAATCCAGCTCCAGTGTTTCCAAGCTACCATTGCGGGTTGTTGGGAAATCGAGTCCTGAGCCAGACCTTCTACATTCTTACCAAGGTACGGAGCTGATTAAACCCTAAAAGAAAAGACCGATTCTTGGCAAAAGAATACTATATTTCCTTTCCAACAGGAGTCAGGTGGTGGCCTTGGATAATCAAGAATCAAGTCCGTTCGTTCTCCCGTGTGGGGTTCCCCAGGGCTCATCTCTGAGTCCGACTCTTTTTAATGTGTATGTTTCCACCCTAGCACCAGTCATTAGATCCTACGGTTTTAATTTAACATTGTATGCAAACGACGAGCATATTGTGGTGTCGCCGCTACCGGGGGGAGAGGAAGGCACGGCCAGCAGGTTTAAAGATTGCATGCTTGCAGTCAGCGACTGGATGGCAGGGAACTGCCTAAAACTGAACTAGGCTAAGACCGAAGTTCTCCTCTTTGGAACTAGAGAGAATTTCTGGTCCCCAAGTTGGTGGCCGGAAGAGTTAGGCGTCCCTCCCTCACCTGTTGCCAAGGTCAAGAACCTTGGGATTCTGATGGACCATAAACTGTCCTTTAGGCCTCAAGTAAATTTGCTGTCCTCAGCCACCTTTTTTGTTCTAAAGACATTACGCAAGATTCTGCCCTTTCTTCCAGATGAGTACAGGAAAACAGTGGTGTCGGGATTAATCCTGTCCCAGCAGGATTATTGCAACGGCCTACTGCTCAATGCTCAACGGGGGCTGCTCAATAAATTACAAGTTCTGCAAAATGCAGAGGCCCGCTTGATCACTGGTACTCCCAAATTTGCCTCTGTCGCCCAAGAGCTGGTGAAATTACACTGGTTGCCTGTGCGTAAGTGGACTGAATTCAAAGCATTATACATAGTCTTTAAGGCACTTAAAGGGTTGGGCCCTCAGTGCATGACCCAGTACTTTCGGTTGTACAAACCTGCTAGATCCCTTAGGTCAACCGATCAGGGGCTGATAGTGGTCCCAAGAATTAAGAAAGCTCGATGGGGAGGCAGAATCTTTTCCTTGGGAGCAGCAAAGGCTTGGAATGCCTTGCCAGCGGACCTCAGACAGGCACCAGATCTAATGTCCTTTCGGAAGCTCCTGAAAACACGGTTCTTTAGGCAATAAGTCTTCGGATTGGTAAATCAGCGCCAGGACACCGGCTGGTAACAGTGCACTTTATAAATGTTGCAAATAAATAAATAAATAAATAAATATTTCTTCTACACCTCACTTAATTCTTCTCTCGTACTAAGCTTAGGTTAGGTGCATCGGGGTAGGCGTATCTTAGAAGCACCAGTTAAGTACTTCTAGCCTCTGTTATTTATGTATGTATTTATTTATGGTTTAGGAACCATACAATGCTCTTACAGTATTATTTTATTCTACTCTTTTACTGTATGCATTATATTTTGAAACCAGTTTTACAATTGTAGCAGAACATTACTTATGCTTGAGGAAGAAGACTGTTCAATAAATTATTTTATTGAAAACGCCCCTCTACCTATTTTCTCGGCACCTCTGGTAAAACGAAGCATGCACGATTTACTGAGTAAAATATCGGTTGATTGTTTCCACGACTCTGAAGTACAGTTTATTCGTGGGGAAACAAAGTTGCCATGTTTATGCAGTTGTCAGAAACGAATCCCTTCTTGTTTATTCGAGAAAGTTTCTAGTGACCTCTGAGCTAGCTGGCACTCACAATTAAGTTTAATATATTCGATAGAGACCTAGTCGACCTCAGTCCTAAGTATAATCTATAGGATATATTATTCCAAATCGCAGAGCCTATTGGGAATATAGGAACTACACTACATGGTGCCCAACTTTTGGTAAGGCACTAATTTAACGCTAGATTCCGGAGTAACTCAGTCGTGCTTTTCACAAAGACCCCTTTTTCCCATAAAATACTCCAATAGACGTCTGGAGTGGGTTAAAGGATAAAAATATCCGCCAATAACTGCGTTTTTGGGGTTGGCACATAAATGTTAAGTAAGGATATGTGGGATTTCCCTATCAAGAGATTGGTAAATACCCATCTACCTTCATTGTCAGAGTCTTGTGAGAGGAGTTTGACATTAAGTGCCTAATGATATAAGTTTATGACACGATTTATTTTACCATCACCTGGTGAGAAAAAGATTTCACCAACCCAATTCCTCTTTAGTTTTAGCGATTTGCTTTCAATAAGATGTGTCTCCTGTAACATTGCTATATGAACATCCATTTTAGCTAAGTGGAAAAGGACTCTCTGTTGTTTAACACCTTGAATGCTACAGCTTATCGTCCTGGATGCTGACCTCTCTTGATTCTCATTGTTCATGACGAGCTCAGCTCGTCATGAGTACACGACCAGTGTACTGCATGACGAGCTGAGCTCGTCATGAGCAGGGAAGGGGTTAATAGGGGAAATTAAGCCTCTGACATTCCAAGTGATGACTTTTAGGAACATTTATAAATCTGATAAAGTAAAAGTTCAATTGAACCATGAATTACAAAAAATATTTCCAAATAGAAAATATAGGAAAGTACAAAGTTAAACATTATGAAAGAACATTTTATGAGTGTATGTACATCATATAAAACAAATAATAAATACAAAAATAAGGACTGTAAAAACTTTAGTATATATATTATAAGTAAGTATTCAAAGATAACATCAATCAGTAGAACCTTTCGAACAATTTTACATTAAGTACGAACAAATGGGATGTACAGAACAAGAATAATAGCGACCCGTAAAACCAGTCGAGCATTTTTATATAAAGGACGGAGATATGAAGTAACAAATCTATGTAAATTGAAGTGAAAAGATAGAGGAAGAAAGGAAGGTAGAGATGATAAAAGAAAACAAGATAGAAGATATATTTAGAGAGAAGAGACAAAATAATTGAACAGTAGAGACTGCATAGAATGAGAATCCATAGCAAAAGAAAGACTATACCTACATAAAATCCAAAACATGTAATGAAAGGGGAGGGAGGAGGCCACATGGTAGGATGACACGTCCAGACTCCGCAGGGTCCGGTTAGGAGATTCTAGGAGGAAATGACAAGGTAGACGGATACATCAAACAAACGGGAATGGGAACCTGTAAAGGGACCTGTAAAGAAAAGATATGTTAATACTCATCAAAAAAACATTGCTTAACAAAAACAATCCTTAAAACCTTAAAATAGAAACTAGAGAGACGTAACCTGAAAAAGAATAAGGGTTAAGATACTGCAAGGCAAGTGACTGAGTATAATATGCTAATGCTTAAACGAAAAGCTTATAGTAAACATATAGAGTCAAGAAAAGGGAAAAGATCAAACAACGATTCTAAGATAGAGTCATTTGAAGCGTGCGCTGCAGATATCCATTTTTTCCAGGCAGTACGCATTGAGAAAACTGTGTAGCTTCACTGGATCTTCGTACGTAACAGTTTTATTGTTGAATGACTCTAAAGGGTCATGCATGAAATAACCAACACCTAGTTCCAATTGATCGAAGGGCAGGTCTCAATGCTAAGAACTCTTTAACACCTGTCTGCTGTACTTTTCGCATAGTCTTGAGGGAAGTAGAGCAGGGATCCATACAGGAGATACTCTTGTTTGATCCAACCGCTGATAGATCTGTGCATTCAAGGAAATATAATGTAATTCCTCTCGGATTCCTCACACCAAAGGTCGATGAATGCTGAGAACCTAATGACCTAATTGATGCACACATTGCATATTGAGAGGGGTATCCTCAGGCAGATGTAAGACTGTTGGCAAGAATGTCTTGAACAAAGTGATACCGTCCGTACCTTCAGAACCCTCCGGTAGACCATAAATACAAAGATTATTTTACTGGTACTATTTTAAAGGTTTTCAGCCTGCTTCTGTAAGGCAGTGATCTGTGAATGGACAGTTTCAACTTTGGCTATGGATGGGCCCATAGCTTCCACATTGTGTTCTATGTTGGAGATTTGTTCTTCCATTTTTGACCAATTTTCCATCAAGAGTTGCAATTAAGAATTTGTTTCTTCTACAAATGGGCGCAGAGCTCGGATTTCCTCTAAGAGCAGAACCATGGATACAGAAGAGGCTTGCTTTGGTGGGGAAGGAGGCTCTTTTTTCAGTCTTTTGGATGTTGCTTTATTAGCTGCAGAAGAAACACTTAAGGAGGATGTAAAGGATGAAGAAGCCAATTTGGGAGATGGGGTCGCAGATTCTTCCATTTGAATGGGAGGAGTGTGCAACTTTGAACAAATAATGAAAGTGCGACAGGTGGAACCCAGCACCGATTGTGCTTTCTTCAGTCTGCCCACACAACATTATGACAGATATGAATGCTTTAAAAGTTGCATAGAATTTCAAGAAAGTAGTCTTGTTTAAGCAGTATTCACCTCATTAAAAGTGTTGAGCCTATCCAGTGGTAGCTTAGTGCAATTCGTTGGATGAGGCTCAGTCAAAATATAGTATTATGATCCAAAAAGAGAAGTCATAAAAGTCACAGAAAGTACATACGTTTGGGGGAAAAGAGCAAAAAAAAAACCTGAGGAAAAATGCTGCTTTGCGGTGTGTTAAGCAGAAAGAAGGATAATGTTCCTCAGGAAATAAAGCAAGAGGTGACTATACCACAGAGTCCCACATTTCATGTATGTGCAAGAAGAAATTCACCTCAGAATGTGAAAGATGGTCTTATAAGTCGTAGCCTAAGCAGTAGGTAAATGTGCAGCGAGTTGCAGATTGTCAGAAATGTCTTGAGGAAAGAGGGTAAAATGGTGTTACCTATTACCTCTGTATTATTCACAATCAAATTGTACCATGCAAGCGGTGAGTAAAAATACGCCGTATCTGAAGATAAACGTGGGCTAAGTTATTTAGGCAATATCGTTTTCATCACCGCTCCAATAGGGTATAAAATGTGCATTGAATTACAGGAGTATCTATTTCTTCTGTAATATTCACAAAAAGTCTGTGCTTTGTGAACAATGAAGTAGATATGCTGTGTCTGAAGACAGAAGACAAGCGTGAGGCAAGTTATTGATGAGACGTAATTTTCCTCACCGCTCCGATACAGAATACAAAATGGCGGGCCCCATCTCCATCACAGGAAGATTAGTGAAGCCTAGTCTGTAAAAACTGTGTTATGTTATGTTATGTTAAATAAATTTATTAAGCGCGACTAACACCATTAGGTTTCTTGGCGCTTTGCTGAGGGAGCAGGGAAGAGAAACGTGAGATAGCAACTAATTGTAAGACTCAGTGAAGAGGAAGGTTTTAAGAGAGGATCTGAACCTGGAGTAAGGAGAAGACAGCCTAAGAGGAAGGGGTAGGGAATTCCAGAAGGAAGGGGCTAAGAATGAGAACCTGAGGCCACCATGTTTCTTCCTCTTGAATCTGGGAACTGATAACAAGGCCATCTGAGATGACCGAAGAGTGCGAGGAGGAACATATGGGTGAAGAAGGGAGGAAATAAAAAGGGGGATGTGACCTGCAAGAGATTTGGAGATAATGCAGCCAAGCTTGAATTTACAGCGGGCAGATACCGGGAGCCAATGGAGACTTTTTAAAAGGGGGCGAACATGTTGATCTCTGGGTTGGTGATAAATGAAGCGAGCGGCCTGATTTTGGATCAACTGAAGTCTCTTGAGTTGGTAAGCAGGAATGCCTACATACAGTGCATTTCTGTAGTCAAGCCTAGACATGACTAACGCAAGCAGGGCCAAAGTAAGGGCCTCAGTAGTAAGTAGGCGGGAGATTTTACGTATTTTCCTGAGTTGGAAGTGGCTTGAGGATACTACTGCGCTTATCTGGGGCGTCATAGAGAGGTCACTGCTAATGACGACTCCCAGGCTTTTGGCTGAATTGACAGGGCAGGGAGAACTGCCTAGGCTTGCAGGCCAGAAAGAGGGGTGCCAGGGATTGGAGGGTCCCCCGACAAAAACCAGCTCGGTCTTGTCGGGGTTGAGCTTTAGGTGGTTTGAGCTCATCCAATTACTGATGAAGCAGAGCGTATTTTGGAAAGTGGTGATAGATTCGTCAGAGGAATCGATAGTAAAAACCAGTTGAATGTCATCCGCGTAATTGAACGCGGTGACATTAAACCTGCGGACTTTCTCATGAAGCTTACATCCACGTCATCTTTGGAGGTACCAACGGCTGTTCCTTCAGTTTGAGGGAATTCCGTTTCGGATTGAATCACAAAAACCTCCCGGTTTCTCCTCCGTCTTGAAGGGGGTCACGGAGACGCTGCCATCTTCATCGGGCGCTAGCCACGCCCAAACTTCTACTTTTAATGATTCCTGGGAACCTCATCTTTCCAAAAAGCAATCTAATGATATCAGTGTGTAAGTTGCTGCATTATAAATAATGTTCAAGGGTTTGCTTTAATAATCTATGAATTAACTTTCTTGAAGGAGTGTGGGCCCCTGAAAAGTGCAGGACTTGGGCCACAATAGCCCTTTCCTTTGTTGTTTCAGCCTTGCCCAACCGGTACCTAAAGCATGACCCAGTCTTTAATTTTTCTATTCACGATTTCAATTCTGGAATATTTATGGTTATTTTATTATTCGCCATTCCTATTTTAGAAGTGACTTCCTCACGCAAATGAAAACAAAAATACAAACAGATACAGAGACCTGCACAAAAGCCTGGAGCCAGGTGCATGCTTAGACGTAAGCATTACTAATATTCACACATACACACTCATAAATGCAAACTACTGTGCACACACACACACTTACACAACAAACAGGCAAAAACACATCAACAGACATATAAATAGAATGCTAACATACAAAACACGGGTACATAGACAGGTACAGAAACATGTAGATGCACAATGATAAATATATGCACACAAATAACAGGAATGAGAAAAGAAACTTGCCAATGAAGGAATTCAAGCACAGGTGTGCTTGCTTTCAGGCATACACAGACACTCTGGTAACAAAGGAGAAAAGCCTGGCTACTGGCCAGCGCTGTCACTATAGTCAGTTTTACAACTATCCAGTGTTCTCACCCCCCCCCCCACACCCAGAAGTGCCTTCGGTCTGGACCTTCTAGTAAATGCCTCCTAGAATCATGCCCTTTAACGTCAACCTTTATATATATTTTGAGATCCTCATTTATAATTCATGAGCACTGCTCGGTATGTTTCTGAAGGGCAGCTTACGTGGTTTGCACTTTAAGTTGTGAACTGATTTCAGATGTGGGAATCTGATGCTTGCAGCAAAGGCCTCCTTGAAAAGGATTTGATCTGAGATCAAGACTGCCTGCCATAAGTGATGTATGGATTTCCCATGAGCAGGATGAAGCTTCATACAAGCCCGGCCCTGGAGGCAGCCAGTTCTCACTACTTCTCTGGAATCGGAGTGACGTCATGAGCTCCAGGAAGGAACAGGGGTCGCCTGTAACAGAGAGTTCGTTCAGAGGTCAAGCCCAAAGAGCACGTTACAAAATGCAACCCAAAGTCTGTCGTAGACAATTGTTGGATTTCATATTTATATCAGGGCACAAGTCCTAAAAATAGAAGTGGGGGGACAAACCCAGTAAATCAGTATGCAAGTGGCATCGCAGTGCTTGGCATTGAAGTGTGTCACATCACGGCGCATGACATCACAGCGTGTGACATCACAGGAACTGGCATCACAAGAAGTGATATCAGATCTTAAGCCCTCACATATATGCTTAGCAGGTGTATCATGAGTACATTTGAGCACATTTCAAGTATACTTGCAAACCCTTCTGACTTAGGCAGAAGATTCCCACTTTTGTACGCTACATATAAAGCAATGTTACCTTTTGTCAGCATAAGCTTTTTATAGCCATAGGGCCATATGTATCATAGTTCCGTTTTGCGATTTCTAAATAGAGATTTTTAAGGAATCGCTATTTAGAAATTGCAAAACGGTATGTATGTAAAAAATCACATTTTTTTTGCAATTCCTTAATCTTCCTTATTTGCAAATTCCAAGTTGCGAATTTGGAAATAATATAATAATTTCCCATTCATTCCTATGGGCCAGGAGGCCTATAGGAATGATTGTGAAATGCATTTCATTTTGGGATTCGCAATTTGCTAATCGCAAAATGATATTGATTTCAAGGGAGCTGGGGTGTCTCAAGGACACCCTGCTGCACCCCTGAAATCAGCATGTGTGTGCATATGGCGTACATACATGCCCTATGGGCATGCATGTGCGTCACATGTCACATTAAAAAATGCCAATTTGTGCATTTTTACAAGAAATCGCAAATTACCACCAATTGAAAGTTGGTGGTAAATTGCTATTTCTTAAGCTTAATTCGCTATAGAAAAATGCTTCATACATAGCATTTAAGGAATAGCAAAATTGCGATTCCTTAAATGCTATAGCAAAATAAGGAATCGCAAATTTATGCAATTCCTTATGATGCGATTTTTTAATACGTATCAAAAAATGCAAAACAGCCTTTTGCGATTCGCAAAGGCCGGAATTCGCTGAATTCCGGCCTTTGCGAATCGAAAAAGGCTTGATACATATGGCCCATAGTGCTTTAAAAGAAATAGTGTTATTTAAATTATTACAACGCCTCCTCAAGGGTAATAAGCGTATATAAATGCAATTTATTTTGTGCAAATACTGGGAAAGATCAACACATATGACGTTCTAACAGTGCATGCAAATCTCCTAAACAGAGCCTGAACAAAGTGAAAAGCTGCCTCTCCTAAGTATGTGGGAAGTGCTAACAAGGGGCAAGCCTTTGTTTCGACTCTGCTACATTTGCATCAGGTGTAAGGCTCCTGACTGCTGCCAGCCAGGAAAGAAAAGGAGACCTGATGACCCCTGGGACTCAGCCTTTGTTATGGCCGAGTATCCCAGCAGGAGTCAGAAATAAGAGAGCCCTGTCCCGCCTGCACGTTGTTGTGGTCGAAAGCAGACAACAACGTGCAGGCGCTGCTGAATGTTTCCCGGTGTTTGGAAATTACATCAGGAAAAATTCAGCATCTTTTTTAGTGGGGCCCAACTCCTTGGCAGGGTGGACGGCATCCACCCTATGAAAGAAGTAGGGGGGACGCCTTCCACCCGCGTGGACCCCCGACTTGTGCCCTGATTTATATACTTATTTTAGAAAGCACTCGTATTCATTGTGGCCTCTTGGCGCTATGTGTATAGGGGGATGTACGTTGTTACAACGCATGCTTTTACCACGCACGCCTTTAAAACGCAGGCTTTTCAACGCAATTCGTTACAAGGACTTGCGTTTGGGGGTGCTGGAAAGTGAATTGTTTAATTTACTATTCGAACTCCAGTCCCCGTGGATAGTAGGGAAGGTGTTAGTAAATTAAACTATTACCTATCCTAGAGCGCCCCCCAGCGCAAGTCGTTGTAATGACTTGCGTTGAAAAACCTGGCACTGCGTGGTAAAAGTTATGTCGTAAAGGATGTTTCCCTGAATAGGGGATAACAGCAGAGAACAGGCTTTTCGAGGGAGCGCAGAGTGCCTTAATAACAAGAAATGGTCAGACTTTAAACAATTGTCTAACAGAACTGGCCCAAGATCTTGTTGGGCCTTGTGCACTGCACAAAGCGTTTTCACATAATTCTTTGTTAAACATAGAGTGGTGCATATCTGACAGAAGACGTGTTATTAATACCTGGTGTCGGTGGCAGTCCCTCCTGTAGGGTCCTATAGCTGATGTTAAGCTGATAAACTGATGTGTGGTGGCTCTAACAAGACCACCCACTTTATTTTACACATAATCGTTCATTTTCAGCCTGAAATCAATGTAAACTGTTGTAGCAGAGTATTCCACTTTGAAATAGGCATGTTTAAAGTGTCTTGAGCTCTACGGAAGCACAGCTCCAGTCCAAACCTCTTGGGAGGGAACTGTATTTCTTACCAGCTACCACTCAGGACTGGCTAAAACCTCCTAGAACCGTACTGCCCGCATTCGTCTGTCATGACAGCCTTCAGAGGGGGTGCGGCTTGGAAGTATCTTTATAAGGCACACCATCAACCACAGAGCAAAAGCACTAGAGGAGTGCACTGAAAGATCTGCAGAAAAGTGAGCTGCAAAGCAAGCAATATGGAACCTAACACAAAATTGCTTGATATATATTTTATAAAGTATGTGTGTCCGCTTGATGAGCATTTATATCCGTTTCTTTGCCTACACTAAGCCCCAAGTCAAAATTATAGGTATCACATTTAAAATCAAAGATACAAAATCTCCAACTTTTTGTCTATTTTGCTGTGGAGATCCGCAATATGTGCCAGATGGGTACTTCATAAACCATGGAAATGAATTGATAACTACATATGAGACAAATAATAAAGCTTTCATAGACTTTGTTCCTGCCTTCACCAGCCATGCAAACAAATAATGTATTGTTTGAGTACGACACAATGCTTGGCCCAGGTAGTACAGCATTAGACTTCTCTGTCTACCGCTACAAGTACATGGTCCAAATAGAATTATGTCCAAAGTCTGTCTATGTGCCTAGTCTCTCAAAACTCCCTTTCTTTTTACAGGTTCCTAGTGAAGAGAGTGCCGTTTTTACAGTCTATGTTTCTGGGTGCACAAAAGGACTGTATATTGTAGCCCAGTACGTGTGTCTGGGTATGAGGTAGAGCGAGAGAGAGACACAAACAGCCTGGGTGCGTCAATTAAACCAAATCTCATTGATTTAGATATGTCTCACAATACTCTTGACAGGTGTAAGGAACTGTTCACAAATGTTTTTCTTTAAATTAGTGTGTGCACGCGTAAGAGTGGGTACGGGTGTATAAATGCATTTAAGTTTGTGTCTGTTGGACACAACTACCATTAAAAAAAAAACTTTATGAATGTGGTGCACACATTAATCCGACAGGTTACATTTCTAAATATATTTCCCTACTTGGCGAGTTTTTTCCCACTGATACCTTCTGTATTTTATCTGTGTCAGGCATGTAAATTAAACTTTAATGATATGCAAAATGTAGAAATTGACTATTCATAGACATGTCTGTCACTGTTTCAAACTAAGAAGCTGCTTCCCTGTGGGCTAAATAAAACTAAAAGCCCATGGGAGAATGAACATTTGTTTTGTAAACAAGGTATAAAAGTATATTTAATGTTAATATATTGTAACAAAGATCAGTATGGTAGGGTCAATAAAAAATACAGCAGCTCTCAAATCTCATTAAATAAAAAAGTCCTTCATGGAAAGTGCAAAGACTGCTCTATACATCCTACTGGAAACATAAAATCTATATTTCAGACAATTCAGAGCCGGTGACCACACAAAGGACAACTTGTTTGAGCGGTAAATTAGAGGTAGCATGAGGGTTTTGCATTGAGAAATTACCAGAAGAAATTACCGCTCCATCACTACAACAGCACATAGGGTTGGTGATGAAACATTATCACACAAACAAAAACTACTAATATTGTGGATATCATTAGATGTTTCTCAAAAGTTGGGATTTGAGAGGTGAAAATACCTGTTGTGTTTTCACAGCTATTTGCCAGACTCATCAAAAAAAAATAATCACATTTTCCAAATTTCGCTGACAGTTTTATAAAAATAGCAGCCTTTTTACAAAACCTCAGATTACGAGATTTGTTTTGCAAACCGCAAAATCCTGTAGGGTCTGCCCAACCTAGGATCTCTGCGGTTGTCACGTCTGAGAGATATTACTACTCCAGCCACTGCACTGCTTCAGAATGGCGTAGGGGCATTGTGGTATTCTGTATTTTATGCCACTGTAACCATGTGCAGCTCAAGTGTTCTGTAACTTAGTGATGATGATGTGTTTATCTGTTACCAATATATCATCACTAGAATGTAGAGGATATATTTGTATAAGAAGCAGATAGAGAGAGCACGCAGGCAGAGCTGCTGCTGTCAAAGGGGTTTCTGTATTACTTGGACTCAATTAAGAATATTTTGCTCCTTTATCTAGCACTGTCTGATCTCTACATTTGAATCTTAACAGTGGTGACGAGCGACTCCTCTACGTACCATAGCGAGCCTTCTTTTTTTTTTTTCTATTTCAAAGTATTTTATTGAAAATAAATTTACAGTATAATGCAATGCAATGTCGAAAGAAAATTCTTGGCAGTATTACAGACGCTGCTTGACTGTGGAGAAAGAAAGAGAAAGAGAAAGAAGGAGAAAAAGAAGAGGGGGGGGATTATCGTTCCAGGTGGGCGTCTAGGGCTGCTCAAATTCCCCCTCTGGCAGTGTTATTCTCTGAGTGGTGATTTGCGGTGATGTTATCGGCCCCCCTCAGAAAGGCATAGCGAGCCTTCTGACGTGTTACTAGCGACAACGGCAAGAACTGTTTTGATGGATAAGATGGCGAGACCTATTACATGCGAGTGTGCATATCTTATGTAGGTGTGCCTTTTGAATAGCGCTGCCTGTCTTTGTAGTTTGCTCTTGCTATGAGTGTGACATGAGCAGCATATTATGCCACTCGTGTTATTCGTGTCGGTCCCATTGTGTTAGCGGCGTTGCCAGGGGATGGGTATGTTTTGTATGTGGCACTGTGGGGAACGGCTGGCTCTGGGGAGAGCCGCGATATCTTGCGGGGTTTGAAAGGCTTGCGGGTATATATGCTGTGTGACCGTCGGTTACCAGCATTCTGTGCTGGGACCTTCGACGTGATGTTACATTCTTGTGACCCAGAATAAAGATCGCCTTTCAAGCCACTCACTGTTACCTGGAGTTTTATTCCATATTGCGGATTTACTACACTGGCAGCGAGTGGGCGATGTTATGCGTGTGAAGATTTATTTTTTTACATTTTCATTTTCGTCTTCTGCTGCACCAGATTGGTCGCTTCTATTCTCATTTCTGCATTTGTGTCTGTTAGCTGTGTAGGAACCAGAATGGTTGTATTGGTTCCCATCTCTTCGCTTGGATTGGAGCATTTTACAACTGTGGAGGAAACGGATGGGTTCACTATTGGTCCGTTTGCTCATGGAATGGTTCCTGTTTTTGTTCCTGAAGTTGATTTGGCATTGCGTATGTCCCTGAGGAGCAGTCCTGTGGACGCTGTGTCTGCATCAGTCAGCTAAGTATCACACTGCACCTTCTACTGAAGTATCTATACCAATTCCAACTACTTTGGAATTTATGCCACAAGTTATTGTACCCATCAAAGCTGACTGTGGTGGCTTTGCAGATTACAGACGCGGTCCCCATCAACTTTCCTGAAACACCCAGTTCATTGCCACTGATCACCTACAAACGGATTTCCCACCACTAAGGCTGTAGCGTTATATTCATAGAGCCTCCCTGGCCGACCTAAAATATCGAATTGGCAGCCTTCCCTCACATTGAGTACCCGGATGGGTCCTCATGTGAGTAACCGCTTTTCCTTTATTCTTCACGTGTGACACTACATTTTCACGAGGCTGCACAGTTATATTTTCAGATGCCCCTTCATCAATAGCCCTGAAGAGAACCCACATTGATTAGAGGGTCAAAACGCTGTTGACAAACAGAAGAAGCTAACCATTTCCCAGCGCGTATCACTATATATAGTTGCTGTTCACATAAAGTCGTTTTGATAATGGTCAACTTGTATAAATGTGGTTCCCGTTTTCTCTTGGGACACAATGCACAAATGTTTTTTTGATTTACAACAATTTATATTAGGGGTGGGCAAAATTTGCGTAATCTCGGTACGCAAATCTCCACGAAACGGTAAAAAATCTCTGCGAACACGCAGAAATTCCACGAACACGTGGAATTGCTTGTTCGTGATGCTTTTTCCTGTTCGCAATTGCTGTTTGCGTGCGGGGGGAAATATCTCACGAACACGCATTTTGAGAACGCGAACAAGCAAAACATTTCGTGAAGTCGTGGAATGCAGAATTTTTGGCAATTTTGCGTTCTCCGCGGAACGCGAAATTACCCAAATTCCGCTTGCGGAACGGAATTTACCGCCCAGGCCTAATGTATATATTTATTTTTGTTTGAAAATCTATACAATATGATACACTGAATATATTGTGTTAGTGGTTTCTTCGCCCCCTGCCATTACTAACCCCTCTATATTGCGATTGTGCTTCTGTGTCATAATTATACAGTTTATTAACTCACAGGAACCATTGTTTATTCCTATATAACAAGTGTGTATGTCCTCACGGTGATATACACATCTGAAGTACTTTCATCTTTTAGACAACAGTGACTACTTTTGTTATTTTTCAATAACCAATTTTAGTTTACAGGTTTTTCTCATCTTATTTATTTATAACATGTCTGGAAATGTGCCACCTCCAGCCTTCCTTGCTGTGCCAGGGGAACCACCTATTAACTGTGACATATGGGTACCTGTATTTTTAGCATATGTTGCAGTATTAGAGGGGAAAGGAATATGTACCTTAAAGAAAACTATCTTTTTTAAAGCACTGTTTAGGAGGAATGGGAGTTAAAAGAATTTAAAAACGTACCTCCTCTTATTAATCTAGGGGGCACTAATGTTTATCAACATGCATCCAAATAATTGACCTTGAGATATGGTAAGAAAACCAAATCTGTTATGGAGAGATTCATATTTTATTCAAGGACACAACATTCAGAGGAATCTATTGACAAGTTTGTCTCGGTTTTAAGATCCTTGGCAGTCATTGTGATTTTTAACACATTTTCTATTAACAAGTACTAAGGGATTGAATTTTAATGAGAGCAAATAATAATGAAATTCAAGAAAGACTTGTATATCATCTGACAGGTTTTTAAGTGCTGCTATTGACATTGCAAAGTACACAGAGCATTCAGAAACATTTGTACAAGAAAAATGAAGTGCATATTGTATCTAAGGATTCTGAGAATACAAAGAAGAAATATTCTTCCAAGTATGATATTGAAATGAATGTTCAGGAATAGTACAAAGGGTCAAGGCAAGATGACAGGAAGTATTTATGTTACAGGTGGGCAGGTCTTAACAGTGGAGACGAGCGACTCTTCCACAAACCATAGCGAGCCTTCTGACGTGTCACTAGCGACAACCGGCAAGAACTGTGTTATGGATAAGATGGTGAGACCCAAGCGCAAACAATGGTAATGAGGAGGTGTTTGACAGACTAGTGGGACTTCACAACAAAGAAATGACAATCATTTTTATGTGAGAAACTGCTATCAATATAATCCCTTTTGTTACCTTTTAAATTGCAGGGGCTGTTAAGTGCACATGCTCCTTCTCCTTCACAGTCCAGGCTTCTTTTGCACTCAATGAGGATGAGTGTTTGAACGCAGAATGTCTGACGCACGGTTCTCCATCAGCAAATCTTCTAAAATCCACACTGTTTAGATGTAAAAGAAAGGGTGGGAGATCAGTAGCTGTTCTTAAGGTAAAAGCATGGAATACTTTCCCTTGTCATTCTGTTTTAGTCACTCAGAACCCTGCTTCAGAGAGTCATTGAAAAAACCCGGATCTTTGGAGCCACGGATTTGCTCTGCTTGTCCCTTATTAACTTTACCCATAGTTGGGATAGCAGCATCAATCTGGGCACACTGTTTTTCTATTGCACCAAGACACTCCTGCGGAGTGATAGTTGCACTTTATAAATAATATATATACATACATATATACTAGTGGGACTGCATTACTGCTGGAACACCCACTCAAGTAGCCATTAAACATGCCTCAGGCTTGCCTCTGCAGGCCCTGTGTGTGCAGTTTACACTGCCATATAGACTTGGCATTTAAAACCTCTTGCCAAGCCTCACACTCCCCTATTATTACATATAAGTCTCCCCTAAGGTAGGCCTTAAGGAGCCCATAGGACAGGGTTCTGTGTAATCAAAAGATAGGACATGTGCTTTTTAGTTTTGCATATCCTGGTAGTGATAAACTCCCAAATTTGCTTTTCAGTACTGAGATGCCTACTCCTCATAGGTAAACATTGGAGGTTCCTTATTATATGTAATAAGCTATAATTCTTAATTAGTAGAAGATAGAGTTGACATGTTTAGTACATATGCAATGGCAATGATAAAACCACTTTAATGGTAAAGATGGATGTGTCATTACTATTCTGAAAAGGCCACTTTTAGAAAATTAGCTTCAAAACAAAGGGGTCACGTCCATTACGGGGGCCTTGTAGGACGTAATAGATTTATAAAAAAGGAAATTTCCTGGCCTCCAGTTCACAATACTGCTTTTATATTCAGCAGATTTAGGTACAATACATTCAGGTATTATACTTTACTTTATCATTCGTAATATATTTAAATAATCTTCAAACAACATCATTTTTCTTTAATGCATTCAAGGGATACATATTAAATTTTTCAGAAAGTAACTATCTGAACAGTGAAATATGTATCCTTTGAATGCATTAAAGAAAAAAGATGTTGTTTGAAGATTATTTAAATATATTACAATTGATAAAGTAAGGTATAATAACTAAATACATTGTATCTAAAATATGCTGAATAAAACAGTATTGTGTATTGGAGGCCAGGTAATTCCATTTTTCATAAAACTTTTAGAAAGTTAGGCACATTCCTGCTCGTAGCCATTTGGTGTCTGCTGCCTGTCTCTTATCACTTAAACAACAAGTGGTTCTGTCGGGTAGAAAGTACGTTACTTAATGCTGCTCATCAAGCATTAAAAAAAACGGAAGCAACCTATAGATCATGCCTGTGGGCTAAAAAACACTTCTCTTTGAAGAAATTGAAACAGAAATATAAATGCTTTGTACTGTTTCTTTTGATCAGAATTGATTCATTCATAGATAATCACAGTAAACAGAAGCTGTCAACATCAAATGATTACATGGATATGGGGTGATTATGTGACAGAAGTGCTCAGTGCTCTACAAGTGTACTGTAAATACAGGGTGGTTACGGTTTCTATATACAGGTGGGGGATAGGCCAGATAATGTTTTCACACCAGCGACTCCTTTCTTTCGTTATGTGGAGTCTTGGTAGGTCTGGGCCTTGGACAAGCGTCAATGTTCTAACCGTAAATGTGCCCCGGTTGGTGGTCACAACGGGTCTTCATCAGGACAATATTTCTGGGAAGGATGGTGACAGCCCTAGGGAGGCCGGACGCAGCTCAGCCAAGGACAAGGAACACTCTAGGAAATTTCAATGTCGGGTCCAAGCGGGTATTGCTCTGCGTAATGAAGCAAATCAGTAAAGAGGGTTTGGGCATAGGGGCCATGGTACCGTCTGTCCGCTGAAGTAAGTTAGGATCACTGGCTTGGGTGGGTAACAGTTGACATTGTGCAGACAACCACACACAAAGGAAGGTGGGGTGTGACTTTATGCATCTTCCTGGGAGAAAGGGAGGAAGGAGCTGGGCACAGCCTCACACTTACACCTGAAAAGGCTGTGTCCTGTCCACACACAAAGGGCTGCAAACCCCCTGTAGTGAGCCTAGAGCCAGGGCAGGAAGAAAGGACATCTGTGAACTTCAGAGACCCTTCTTTGAAGTCACCTCCACTTCAAAAGTACAACTGCGTATAAGAACTTGACCTCTGACCCCACCAACTCAGTACACTTCTGGACCTGAAAACCTCAAACCAAATTTGCCACAAAGAAGAACTGCTGTGCTAAGGACTGCTGCTCTGCTAGACTGCTGCCTTACTGTGCTGCCCTGCTGCATGCTGCTCTCTCTCACTAGGCCTTCATCCCTTGACCCAAAGTGACTCCAAGGTTTAGCTGACCAGCCTCCTGCTCGTGGTAGACTCAGGGACATCTAATTCTTCCATCCTGTTCCTGTGTCTGGTTCAATGGAAGAGGAACCAGGTACTTGCTCCAACAAAACTGATGTGTCCTCTGCTACGAGAGCAGAATTGATGCATCACCGCTGTTACAGGAACAGAACCGGCACATCGCACTCTGAACCAGTGCATCATCATTATTATTATTATTATTATTAAAATTTTTTATAGAGCGCGTAGTCACCCGTAGGTATCCCAGCGCTGAAACAAAACCCTAACCAGTGAGAGGGGGGGGGGGGGGGGGGGGGAGGGGGGTACAGCAATTTTAGACAGAAGCAATTTTAAACAGAGCAAAAAAAAGAAGAGATTAAAAGCAGTTTTAAGGAAACAAGTGGGTTTTGAGTCGTTTCCTGAATCGTAAATAGTTTGATTCTTTCCTCAGGTCTCGAGGAAGAGCGTTCCATAGGCGCGCTGTGTGGATCGAGAAACGTCTTCCACCTGTGCGGGCTTTTTTGAACCTGGGCACGATGATGAGGGACTCCCTGTCCGATCGGAGAGATCTAGGGGCTTTATAGGGTTGTATGAATTTCCTCAGAATGGGGGGGCCCTGATTCTGCACTAGCCTATGAGCCAAGCTTAAGGCTTTGAATGTTATTCGTTCTCTCACTGGAAGCCAGTGAAGGAGCTTCAGAGCAGGTTTGGCTGAAGCTCTGGCAGGAGTATGTGTGAGGATCCGGGCGGCAGCATTTTGGATTTTCTGCAGTTTATTTAAGGTTGCTTCGGGTGCGCCCAGGTATATAGCATTGCTATAGTCAAGCCTGGACAGAATGAGGCCTTGAATGAGAAGTCTTTGCGATGTGGGTGGAAGGAGGGGCAGAATCTTTCTCATCGCTTTAAGTAGGCCGAAGCATGTGCCTGCTACTCTCTTGGCCTGTTTAGTAAAAGAGAGATCTGTTTCAATCCATACTCCCAGGCTTTTTACTTCCTGTTTGGGAGCAGGGGGGGGGGCCCAGACAGGGTGGCCAGGTGTTCAGAGGGAAGGTGCATCCTTTCTGACCCAGAAGGAGAATGTCAGTTTTCGAACCATTCAGCTTTAAGGCTGAGTTATTCATCCACCCTTGGATCTGTGTTAAGCAGTTGAATAGATCCGCTGGCTGTTGACTAGGGTGGGAGAGGGAGACAACTAGCTGTGTGTCATCCGCATAACTGACAATGCTCACTCCGAACGGGATGACGACCTCCTCCAATGTGGACATATAGATGTTAAATAATGTGGGGCTCAGGGAGGAGCCCTGAGGCACCCCACATTGGAGGGGAGTATCGGAGGAGCGGGTGTTATTTTCCCATTGGAACCACTGCATCGTCATCACTGCCACTGGTGAAGGTAGATTGATGCGCCCCTTAGACTGCATGTAGAAAACCAGCACATCGGCTTCGGAACCAGCGTCTCTCAGAACCGGTGCTTCTTCTTTGTAACCGCTGCAATGCAATTGATACGTGGACAAAACCAGCACATCTCATCGACTGAAGGATCGACAATGATGTATCTCTAGGCTGCATCTCTCATCTCGTATTTGCATCCAGGATTAATGTATATTTGCTTAGTGGGGCTTTGTGCCTGTATCCGCCCTCACTACATCACGGTTGGCCTGAATTTATGACTTTGTCAAGGTTCAGCCCGACCAATTAACTCTTTGGGCGCTTACTCCTTCAAAGCGCTATTTTGGCATTTAGTCTTTAAAGATTCATTTCTTGACATCTACATATTAGGTTTTTATTGTTTTGGTCTTTTTTAATGTATAAAATCATAGTCTATTTTTCCAAACTAACATAGAATCCTTTTGTGGCGTTTTCGCTGGGTGAAAGTTTGATGTGTAGCACAAATACTTTATATATTGCCTCTTAAGTTAAGCCTGACTGCTCTGTGCTAGCTACCAGATGGAGAGCACAGGTTAATTTATGGTGTGTATCTGAATTACCCCGACTAGGATTGAGGTTCCTGCTTGGACAGGGTGCATACCTCTGTCAGCAAGAAACCCAATGTCCTCTCCTTGGCAGAAACAGTGAAGTGAAGCTTCCTTGGCAGCTAGTGAAGTAGTGTGGCTCACTGGTTAGAGGCGGCAGACCCGAGAGCAGAGGACGGCCCGGGACCAGGGTTCGATTCCCGGCGCGGCAGGTTTCTGGACCAGGGTCAGCGGACTCGATAATTCTCTCGCCTCGGTGCCCACTCTGATCAGCAATCACACTCGGCAACTCTGGGCATTAGCTTGCCTCATCTTCACTAACGGCCCCACCAGACCGCCGGGGATGCCTGGTCTCACCCTGGAGATACCCATTAAGGGACCATCTCTCAGGGAAGCCAGGAAGGGTTTCGCAGCGGTTGAAGCGCCTTTGGACCCTACGGGTAAGTAGTGCGCTATATAAATGCCTATACATTTACATTTACAAACAGCCACTGCAGGCCAGACCAACAAAGCCACCACACAGCAATGGGGAAGCACTACTCATTACAGCTTCTCCAGCTCTACTACTTGGCAGAGGGTCCTCTTGAGTCTAGAAGTATTCTAAATGTCTGGGGTCTGGCCCCCAATATTTAAACCACATTTTCCTTTGTTCTCTTGTGGCAAAAAGTCTCTCAGCTCAGTCGAAACCAGTTCTCTCTGGTCTAGCTTCTTGACAGGAGGTGGCGACAGCATTGTGCACAGGGGGACCTGGCCAATATAGGTGCAAGGAAAACTCATCCCACTATTCTAAATGCAGCCCAAGTATTAAGGCTGGACCCTAATATATATACCACAATTGCCTTTGATCTCTTGTCTCAGAAAGTCTCTCTGCTCAGTCCAAACCGGATGTATGACGGTACAACGCGTACCGTCACAACGCATCCCTTTACACCGCGTCCCTTACAACGCAAGTCGTTACCACGACTTGCGTTGAGGGCGCGGATTTCGAATAGTATAATTTACTATTCTAACACCAGTCCCCGTGGACCCTAGGGAAGGTGTTGGGATAGTAAATTTACTATTTTTAATCCTTTAGCGCCCTCCAGCGCCTTGTGCCTGTATCCGCCCTCACTACATCACGGTTGGCCTGAATTTATGACTTTGTCAAGGTTCAGCCCGACCAATTAACTCTTTGGGCGCTTACTCCTTCAAAGCGCTATTTTGGCATTTAGTCTTTAAAGATTCATTTCTTGACATCTACATATTAGGTTTTTATTGTTTTGGTCTTTTTTAATGTATAAAATCATAGTCTATTTTTCCAAACTAACATAGAATCCTTTTGTGGCGTTTTCGCTGGGTGAAAGTTTGATGTGTAGCACAAATACTTTATATATTGCCTCTTAAGTTAAGCCTGACTGCTCTGCGCTAGCTACCAGATGGAGAGCACAGGTTAATTTATGGTGTGTATCTGAATTACCCCGACTAGGATTGAGGTTCCTGCTTGGACAGGGTGCATACCTCTGTCAGCAAGAAACCCAATGTCCTCTCCTTGGCAGAAACAGTGAAGTGAAGCTTCCTTGGCAGCTAGTGAAGTAGTGTGGCTCACTGGTTAGAGGCGGCAGACCCGAGAGCAGAGGACGGCCCGGGACCAGGGTTCGATTCCCAGCGCGGCAGGTTTCTGGACCAGGGTCAGCGGACTCGATAATTCTCTCGCCTCGGTGCCCACTCTGATCAGCAATCACACTCGGCAACTCTGGGCATTAGCTTGCCTCATCTTCACTAACGGCCCCACCAGACTGCCGGGGATGCCTGGTCTCACCCTGGAGATACCCATTAAGGGACCATCTCTCAGGGAAGCCAGGAAGGGTTTCGCAGCGGTTGAAGCGCCTTGGGACCCTACGGGTAAGTAGTGCGCTATATAAATGCCTATACATTTACATTTACAAACAGCCACTGCAGGCCAGACCAACAAAGCCACCACACAGCAATGGGGAAGCACTACTAATTACAGCTTCTCCAGCTCTACTACTTGGCAGAGTGTCCTCTTGAGTCTAGAAGTATTCTAAATGTCTGGGGTCTGGCCCCCAATATTTAAACCACATTTTCCTTTGTTCTCTTGTGGCAAAAAGTCTCTCAGCTCAGTCGAAACCAGTTCTCTCTGGTCTAGCTTCTTGACAGGAGGTGGCGACAGCATTGTGCACAGGGGGACCTGGCCAATATAGGTGCAAGGAAAACTCATCCCACTATTCTAAATGCAGCCCAAGTATTAAGGCTGGACCCTAATATATATACCACAATTGCCTTTGATCTCTTGTCTCAGAAAGTCTCTCTGCTCAGTCCAAACCGGATGTATGACGGTACAACGCGTACCGTCACAACGCATCCCTTTACACCGCGTCCCTTACAACGCAAGTCGTTACCACGACTTGCGTTGAGGGCGCGGATTTCGAATAGTATAATTTACTATTCTAACACCAGTCCCCGTGGACCCTAGGGAAGGTGTTGGGATAGTAAATTTACTATTTTTAATCCTTTAGCGCCCTCCAGCGCCTTGTGCCTGTATCCGCCCTCACTACATCACGGTTGGCCTGAATTTATGACTTTGTCAAGGTTCAGCCCGACCAATTAACTCTTTGGGCGCTTACTCCTTCAAAGCGCTATTTTGGCATTTAGTCTTTAAAGATTCATTTCTTGACATCTACATATTAGGTTTTTATTGTTTTGGTCTTTTTTAATGTATAAAATCATAGTCTATTTTTCCAAACTAACATAGAATCCTTTTGTGGCGTTTTCGCTGGGTGAAAGTTTGATGTGTAGCACAAATACTTTATATATTGCCTCTTAAGTTAAGCCTGACTGCTCTGTGCTAGCTACCAGATGGAGAGCACAGGTTAATTTATGGTGTGTATCTGAATTACCCCGACTAGGATTGAGGTTCCTGCTTGGACAGGGTGCATACCTCTGTCAGCAAGAAACCCAATGTCCTCTCCTTGGCAGAAACAGTGAAGTGAAGCTTCCTTGGCAGCTAGTGAAGTAGTGTGGCTCACTGGTTAGAGGCGGCAGACCCGAGAGCAGAGGACGGCCCGGGACCAGGGTTCGATTCCCGGCGTGGCAGGTTTCTGGACCAGGGTCAGCGGACTCGATAATTCTCTCGCCTCGGTGCCCACTCTGATCAGCAATCACACTCGGCAACTCTGGGCATTAGCTTGCCTCATCTTCACTAACGGCCCCACCAGACTACCGGGGATGCCTGGTCTCACCCTGGAGATACCCATTAAGGGACCATCTCTCAGGGAAGCCAGGAAGGGTTTCGCAGCGGTCGAAGCGCCTTGGGACCCTACGGGTAAGTAGTGCGCTATATAAATGCCTATACATTTACATTTACATTTACAAACAGCCACTGCAGGCCAGACCAACAAAGCCACCACACAGCAATGGGGAAGCACTACTCATTACAGCTTCTCCAGCTCTACTACTTGGCAGAGGGTCCTCTTGAGTCTAGAAGTATTCTAAATGTCTGGGGTCTGGCCCCCAATATTTAAACCACATTTTCCTTTGTTCTCTTGTGGCAAAAAGTCTCTCAGCTCAGTCAAAACCAGTTCTCTCTGGTCTAGCTTCTTGACAGGAGGTGGCGACAGCATTGTGCACAGGGGGACCTGGCCTATATAGGTGCAAGGAAAACTCATCCCACTATTCTAAATGCAGCCCAAGTATTAAGGCTGGGCCCTAATATATATACCACAATTGCCTTTGATCTCTTGTCTCAGAAAGTCTCTCTGCTCAGTCCAAACCGGATGTATGACGGTACAACGCGTACCGTCACAACGCATCCCTTTACACCGCGTCCCTTACAATGCAAGTCGTTACCACGACTTGCGTTGAGGGCGCGGATTTCGAATAGTATAATTTACTATTCTAACACCAGTCCCCGTGGACCCTAGGGAAGGTGTTGGGATAGTAAATTTACTATTTTTAATCCTTTAGCGCCCTCCAGCGCAAGTCGTGGTAACGACTTGCGTTGTAATGGACACGTTGTAAAGGCCACGCGTAGTAAAATCCGCGTGGTAAAGGATGTATACCGTCCAAACCAGTTCTGTCCTCTCTGGTCCAGCTTCTTGGCAGAAGATGGAGACAGCATTATGCACAGGATACAGGGGCTATTAAGGTGCAAGGAGAACTCATCCCAGAACTCTGAATTCAGCCCAGGTCTATTCAGCTCAGCTCTGAGGCATCCAGGAAAGACAGGACACACTTCACACTCCCCACCGCCGCCCCCCGTTGCTGTCTTTAGTGAATGCAAACCCCCAGCTCCTGTAATTTCAAAAACAGACAGTCAATACAGAACCTAGCAGAGGTCCATAATATGGTTAAGCAAGAAAATGTCTCAATGTCTGGGGTGTGGTAATGCACTCGTAGTTCAACTGGTTGTAAATTTCAAATACGATATTTTCATATGTGTCGTTGGTGCATAGGTCGGTACCCTACTGAGCTCTTAGGGTATGCATAAACAATCTTGACATGTGTGCTCTGTATACGTAGGACACACTCCTTCCTTGCACTCCATTCTCTTTCATTCAATTTTTACTCCATGAGTTCAAATCCTTGTTTGTAAATTTTATTTTCATTTTCAAAATTTTACTCTGGAGCGAGTTTTTCAATCAATATGTTTCATATTTCATTCATGATATATTTTACATCATTTTATTAAGTCCCAATTCATTTCAAGCATTCCGCTCCTCATCAGGGGATAACTTTTCTGAAAATATAATGCATCTTATTAAGTACTGGGATCCATTGTCACATACGCTCCACCTGGAGCTAAATCATATGTATTTACATTTATATACATTTGCTGGTTGGTACTAATTGTGTCATACTGTCAATAATGTTCAAAGATGTTAAGTACCCGTTGTTTTGTGAACCGTGCACGTGTTACACCTTATAACCCATAACAACATTAAAGCGCGTGATGTTAAAAAGCCTTAGGCTTTTTAACATCGTGTGTTTATACGCGCCATACTTTGATCAAGTGAGAAACTTACTGAAAGTTCCTTTTTTCCTTCTCACAGTGTTGAAAGTGTAAGTGAAGCATTTAAGGTTAGTGTAACACGCGCTTTAATGTTGTTATGGGTTATAAGGTGTAACACGTGCACGGTTCACAAAACAACGGGTAATTAAGATCTTTGAACATTATTGACAGTATGACACAATTAGTACCAACCAGCAAATGCATATAAATGTAAATACATGACTCATACCTGCTGCCAAAGCCATAGTTCTGGGGACCTGGAATAGTCAAAACTTCCACACTTGTAGTAATGTGAAGTTATGTTTTTTCTGTAATTGGCAACCCCGGCGAAGGCAATGGGTGGTGCAAGTGGAAGTGGCCTCCTGATGAGGGCCCCGGCAGTAATGACTTTACAAATTAAGCATTGAGGTGGAGCCTGACTAGAGGTCGGCCCTTTCAATATAGTCTGCTACACAACT
Organism: Lissotriton vulgaris; assembly: GCF_964263255.1. Classification (NCBI taxonomy): domain Eukaryota; kingdom Metazoa; phylum Chordata; class Amphibia; order Caudata; family Salamandridae; genus Lissotriton; species Lissotriton vulgaris. The sequence continues at coordinate 246,312,695 of NC_141688.1, read as the reverse complement.
CTCCAATGCTCTTCACCCCCCCACATCGAAGTGCCTTTGGTCTAAACCGTCCTGTCAATGCCCCCTAGAATCATGCCCTTTAACGTTAATCTTATATACATTGAGAGATCCTCAGTTATAATTCACGAGCTCTGCTCGGTATGTTTCCGAAGGGCAGCTTACGTGGTTTGCACTTTAAGTTGTGAACTGATTTCAGATGTGGGAATCTGATGCTTGCAGCAAAGGCCTCCTTGAAAAGGATTTGATCTGAGATCAAGACTGCCTGCCATAAGTGATGTATGGATTTCCCATGAGCAGGATGAAGCTTCATACAAGCCCGGCCCTGGAGGCTGCCAGTTCTCACTACTTCTCTGGAATCGGAGTGACATCATGAGCTCCAGGATGGAACAGGGGTCGCCTGTAACAAATAGTACAGAGGTGAAGCAAACTGCGCACGTTACAAAATACAACCCAAAGTCAATTGCAGTTGGATTTCATATTTATTTCTTTCTTTCAGAAAGCACTCGTATTCATGGTGGCGTCATGGCGCTAATGTGAAGAGGAGATGTCAGCAGAGAACAGGCTTTTTGAGGGAGCGCAGAGTGTTTTAATGAACCAGAAATTGTCTGATATTTTTAACATTTATCTTCGCGCGATTCGAACAGAGAGTGTCAGACGAGGTGTTATTAATACCCAGTGTCGGTGGCAATCCCTCTTGTAGCGTCCAATAGCTGATGTAGGAATGATAAACTGTTGTGTGGCAGCTCTAACCTAGGGCCACTGCGGTCGTCGCATGTGGGTTGTCGTCCACTGCGTTTGTCACATCTGGGTTGTCGCATCTAGCAACTGCTAATCCAGGCGCTGTGCTGCTTCAGAATGCTGTGGGAGCATTGTGGTATTCTGCATTTTAGGCCACTGTGCAGCTAAAGTGTTTCGTAATTAAGTGGTGACTTGTTGTCTGTAACCAACACGTCATCAGTCATCACTAGAATGTAGAGGATTGAATTGTATGCGACTGTTAGGTGTGCATTTTCTTGCTACTGGACATTCCAGCCATCTTTTGCACTCACTATTAAAGCGTGTGCCAGGCACGTCTGACGTGAGCACATGCATCACTAGGACGTGGTGCAGCCATTTTGAATTGGGCTACTTTCGTACAATAAGCGAATTTTGGGACGTATTATTTCATTTCAACTGTGTATCTCATTTGGAGTATTATTACTTGGATACACTGATAGTGCCCACACCGCCAGCGCTCGCTCCACCTTGCGCCCCATACACTTACATACCAAGGAGACTCATGAGACATAATTGTGGAAAACGGTGGTGCAGGTTTATTTTGCATAACAAGTAGCAGATAAGGTGGGTCATCTTACAGGCGATCCAATGCGGCAGCCCCTCGCTGACCCGCATGCCTAATTAGCCATCTTGCACGGTAAGTCGATGCTCTTGACGGTGCAATATGTTAATAATTTATTTCGTTTACTCCCGCCCCCCCTGTCAGGGCGGAGCGATGAGGCACACCCCCGGTCGGTTCAGGCCCCCCGACCGCCCGAAGGACTAACGGGGCGCCGACGCTGTTTCCTGGAACCCCCTCGGCTCCAGGTTCTTGGCTCAGGCACCCCTACTGTGCCAGGCAGAGGTATTAACTGTCTCCTTCTGCCGCAGAGGTACCCTTACTGTCCATCTGCTTCCAGATCGCCCTGTGACTCCGCCTGCAACACAAAACAGACCATTAGTTGTTCACACTCGCCTGCTGCTCCGCTGCTGGGTCAGGGCCAGGGTGGGAACAGCGCAGAGCAGTCAGGAAACGCGGCGAGAAAAGACCGAGCAAAGCCAAGCTGTTCTAGATAAAGGCCCGTGGGTCTGCCTCCCGCTCTTCAAGCTCACCATTCATTGGCCGTTCATAAAGGGGGCGGCACCCGGGCCGGCGCGCTATCGTTTTACTCGCGCGGCATGTGGCACTAAGACGCTGTCTCGCGTTATCTCCCCTTCGCGTCGCGCGGCCAGCGGCATAGTGCCCACACCGCCAGCGCTCGCTCCACCTTGCGCCCCATACACTTACATACCAAGGAGACTCATGAGACATAATTGTGGAAAACGGTGGTGCAGGTTTATTTTGCATAACAAGTAGCAGATAAGGTGGGTCATCTTACAGGCGATCCAATGCGGCAGCCCCTCGCTGACCCGCATGCCTAATTAGCCATCTTGCACGGTAAGTCGATGCTCTTGAGGGTGCAATACGTTAATACTTTATTTCGTTTACTCCCGCCCCCCCTGTCAGGGCGGAGCGATGAGGCACACCCCCGGTCGGTTCAGGCCCCCCGACCGCCCGAAGGACTAACGGGGCGCCGACGCTGTTTCCTGGAACCCCCTCGGCTCCAGGTTCTTGGCTCAGGCACCCCTACTGTGCCAGGCAGAGGTTTTGACTGTCTCCTTCTGCCGCAGAGGTACCCTTACTGTCCATCTGCTTCCACCCTGTACTCCGCCACAGCTCTGGAGGAGGCCCCCGTCGATGACAGAGCCCCCCACCACCTAGCCACCTTTTTACCTGGCACCCTCCGATCATAGGCACCAGAGCTTCCTGTAAGTCAAGGAGAAAAACATCCATCCCAATCCCAGACAAGTGAACCCCATCTCTTTCATAGTAGCCCACTGTCCTGTCCTGTATCAGCACGTGCCTAATAAACCCCAGGCCCCTCTTCTCCATGAATTTTTGCATGGCCCTGTTCACCCTCCTCCTGCCTTGCTCGATGGCAAGGGGTGACCGCGCTCCCCTCCAGGTCCTGCGGGGGACAATCTCTGACCATACAAATTCAGTAGCCCCAGTTCGTTAGTTATCGCGGTGACATCCCGCTGCATGGCATCCACTAATGCTCGCCTCCCCATTGTCACCAGATCATTCCCACCCAGGTGTATCACGAGGATGTTGGGAGGCCCCCCACGGGCTGACACACATTGGTCCAGTCTGCGCCTCAGCTGACCCCATCTCATTCCCGGTGAGCCCATCCACACTATTCGTGTCCTTGCAAAGGCCAACTCCCACTTCCTGTATGACGCCCACTGTTCGAGTCTGGTAACATACGAATGGCCCATCACCCACACGCAACAGTCAACTGCAAGAAAAGACACCGTTGGCATTATTGTTTTATTCAAAACACACTGCACAGCAAACGAAAATTCAGACGGTAAAAGCGATCCAGAATTGGCATTGCATAGAACACGCAAATGGCTCATCCCCTTTATTCAGAACACCCTGCACTGCAAACGAAAATCAACAGTAATAGCCATACCAATGTGGCGTTACATAAACACGCAAATAGCTCATCTCCATTGTGCCATATTCTTATTCACGGGCGGACATATCTATGATAACAGGAGGACGACCATCTCCCCACTCTTTTGACCCCTTCTTCACCCAGCCCCGCCCTATAAGCTGCAGTAGCTGCCCCTATTCTAAAAGAATGACTGGAAAATGTCTTGCCTTCCCCGGCAACTGACAAGCCTGCCTTTGCCAAAACCCTCTCCATTACTCGTTCAAATTGAAATTTTGTCAATGGCATGCCGTCCGCGTGGATCAGGAAGGGGCCCGCCAGCAGGGGTCTGATTTTTAGGTATTCCCTTACCAAGGTTACCGGGCAGTATCTGGGGTCCTCGAACGCATGCAATGTTATGGCCACTCCTTTCCCGGCCTGATCAGTTTTAGATTTGCGCAGCCACAGAACCAGTGAATCCCTGGCACACACGTCTAACATGTCCAGTGCTCTCCCAGACCTATCATTTTTAGACCTCACCACCAACTCGCTGGTCCGAAAGGCTCCGAAGAAGGCCAGGCAGAAGGCTGTTGCAAAGAGTTGAGCCTCAAATGCCGAGTTAGCCACAGCAGGCACTGTGTCCACCATGCACTTCAGGGCAGGGAACTCTATTCCAGCTCTCTTATCAGGGCTCCTGACCTCGTCCGGTGCCCACCCTTTCAGTGCCGCCCTAATCCTGAACGCCCCCGTTGGGTCGTCCTCGTCATTCAGCCTAGTTTCGTGCTTGCGGCTGTTAGGTGTGCATTTTCTTGCTACTGGACATTCCAGCCATCTTTTGCACTCACTATTAAAGCGTGTGCCAGGCACGTCTGACATGAGCACATGCATCACTAGGACGTGGTGGAGCCATTTTGAATTGGGCTACTTTCGTACAATAAGTGAATTTTGGGACGCATTATTTCATTTCAACTGTGTATCTCATTGGGAGTATTATTACTTGGATACACTGATTTCTTACATAATAGAGTGTGCGTCAGTGGCTTCATGGCGTGTCACGGTGACACACTCTCATTGGTTATCATCCCCTTGAAAGGCGTATCTCTCTCTGGTACGCACCCACTTTATATAAAGACGTCTGCATCTTTGGGAGCGTGGTGCATCACTGTGAAGCGCGCACATTTTTGGTAATAGGAACTTTGTGGTTCATCACATCGCAAGGTCGGTAGAAACGTTGAAAGGCCTTCTTACGAAAACATGCGCATCATTGGTTATGTCACTGTGATACGCACACATTGGATGTACTTAGGGGGACCAACTGGTATGGGTGCAAATTCAGGACGGTGAGTGTAAAAATTCAGGACAAACTGTCAAAATTCAGGACAAAAATTCCGGACAGGAGGTCAAAATTCAGGACAAAAGTAACGTTTTACAGACACATCAGAAGAGGTTGCGCCATAGTTTTTAAGTAAGTAAATAAACAACCACTTAAGTACAAGTGAAAAAAAGTATATTTAAGGTTGAGATAATTGTGCACTTCATGGTTTTTCAGTATGCGCGCAGCTTTGAATAAATGTGCAAGTATTTTTGCGTTAACAAACCCCCCCCCCCACCACCACCTATAATTATAATAATAATACTGTGATTTTTAGAGCGCCAACAGCTACCTCCTAGGAGGTGCCCCGGCTCTTTCCAGCCTCCCAGGGAAACGCCCGATGCCCGGTCCGGCCAGTCTGGCCTTGCTACCACCCTCCAATGGTGACCCTCCTCTTCACATAGACCCTCTCTCATGTTTATTTAATTTCTTTCATAGTGCTATTCATCCCAAGTAAGAAGGACAGGGTGTCGGACCGAGTTACATCACACATATATTATATAGAAACAATGACTCATATAAATGTGAATGTCAATCTATAGGAAATGTACTTAAGATGATGGGGGTTACAAAGTGTAATCATTCTTTCATCCATCATTCAGTCTTTCACCATTCACTCTGTCCTTCCATCTGGGTGCCCATCCATATCAATTTTCAACCATTTGCAAACCTATCCATCATCTATCCTTCCATCCATCCATCATTCCATTGATCTATCCCTCCATCCACCCTTTCACTCATCCATCCCTCCATCCATCCTTTCACCCTATCCATCCGTACACTCATCCATCCACTCTTTCACTCAACCATCCAGCCATCTACCCTTTCAACTATCCAGCCATTCTTTCACTTACTCATTCATCCACCCAGTCACTCATCCTTCCACACATTCACCCTTTCAATCATCTATCCCTCCAATCATCCTTTCACCTTATCCATCCGTGCACTCATCCATCCACTCTTCCACTCATCCATCCATTCACTCATCTGTCCAGCCATCTACCCTTTCACCCATCCAGCCATCCTTTCACTTACTCATTCATCCACCCAGTCACTCATCCATCCACCCATTCACCCGTTCAGTCATCCATGCTCCCTTTCTCTCTCCATCCCTCTTTCATTTAGCTATCCATCCTTCCATCAGCATGGGGCCCTGAAAGATCACAGACCTGGGGCATACTACCTCCTCTACCCTACCATTGTGATGGCCCTCCACATTAGAACATGGAAAGGGTTTTAAACGTCCACAAGAGAGATCCTACACACAGCTTCTCTTTCATATCCATTGACTGGGAAACAGCTCTCCAGAAGCTCTCACCCTCTCTACACCTATTGTTTGCTGCCATATGTAGGGGCTCCTGTGAGAGTCAGGGGTCTTTGCATACCCTCGTTCATTTATGGGAAGGCACGAGTCAGGGAGTGTGGGGTTTAAAAGCCTGGAGGCTGTATAGCAAGCCCTATCGATCCACTCTGATCGTCCCCCTCCCTTGTCTCCTCATAGTTGCAATTATTTATATGTCAAACCCCTTAAGTTAAGGAATGTTAAAGGTGCAGTCAATAAAGACTAAAATAATAAATATGACGAACAAACATATGCATCTTTGGTCAATTTGAAACTCCTGAAAAGGACTCTGATGTGGGTTTTGGGATGGGCAGAAATGAAGGGTGGCATACTAGTAGCCTTTCTGTTTTAGCTCTGCTCCCGGGATGGTCACATCATGGGGATTTGCTGCAAGGCTTGTCATCAAGCTCGATCACGGTTAGGTCAACCTGGGATCAGGCATCAGTCTGTCAATTCCCGCACATGACCTTTATAAGTTGTACAAGGATGTTGCAAAGTAAAGTATTTGATCACACTGTATGTGACGCCTGCCTCACAAGCTCTCACCGCCCCAACAGACATAGCATCCCCTTCCGCAGCTGGTCCAAGGTCAACCAGGAACAATGGACCGAAGCCCTCAGCACCACACAGACCAAAGATAAAATCAACCTGGATCAGGCAGTACAGAACTTCGAGTGAATCACCAGTGCCGCCGAAGGAGTCACACTGACCAAACCAGCTAAAACACACTGACCCTCTAAACAAGTCAGCTGGTACACCCCTGAACTCAGTATGGTAAAACACAGGGGCAAACAACTGGAAAGAAGATGGTGCACCAGCAGGAACCACATCGACCGAGTCACATTCAAATCAGCCCTCAACGACTACCATCAACAGATCAAAGCCCAAAAACGGAACCCCTGACCCACCAGATCGAGACCAGTGCCAACCATGCCTAGGAACTCTTAACCATCGTCAGAGAGTTCGCCTGCCCGTCAGCCACCGAATACACCAACCCCTCTCCACAAGAACTGTGCAACGCCCTTGCCCACCACTTCCACAACAAGATAGTAACCATCTACAAAATGTTTGTTCCCCAACACACCAACCTCCTCAGCCTCCGACTGACCACCCCAGATGACCTTCATTTCACTGCAAGGAAACAACTCAGCACACTGCACACAACCGCTCTATTAACTCCATCCAGCCAGGACCACCCACCGACCCCTGCCCCGCCGACTCTACAACCACGGAAGATACGAGAACAGCCACTAACTCACCACCATCCACAATACCTCGACACCTGGAAACATGCTGAGGTCAGACCCCTCTTTAAGAACCCTCGGCATACCCTAGCAAACTCCAAAACTAATGTTCCAACTCACTGCTCCGGCTCCCCGCCAAAGTCCTGGAGAAGGCCATAAACCTCCAACTCACCATACACCTTGAGAGAAAAAAACCTACTGGACCCCTCCCAAACAGGCTTTAGAATCGACCAAAGCACCAAGACAGCCTACACCAGATTGGTATCACAAATGATGTGCTCAGATCAATGGCATCCTTTCTCATAAAATGCACCCAGAGAGTCCGTCTCCCACCCTTCACATCACAAGCCAAAAAAGTCATTTGCAGCATTCCACCAAAGCTCATCCCTCAGCTCAAACCTCTTCAACATCTACATGACTTTACTTTCATACATCGCCAGATCCCTCAGATTGCTCAGCATCAACATCATCTCATACGCTGATGACACCCAGCTTGTCCTCACTCTCTCAGCCTACACCACCTTGACTAAGACCAACTTCAACAACTGTATGAAGAACGTCTCAGCCTGGAAGGAGGACAACTGCCTGAAGCTCAACTCTGACAAGACTGAAGTCCTGATCTTTGGCAATCACAACACCCTTTGTAATGACTCCTGGTGGCCATCAGAACTCTGAACCACCCCACACCGAAACATCATGCCCGGAACCTCGGCATCATCCTCAACAGCGAACTCTCCGTGAAATACGCACATCTCACCCTCTTACAGATTCCATGCTTACGCCACGCCAGAGGAAGCTCCTTCTTCCATCTCGCTGCTAAAGCCTGGAGCACCTTCTTCCTCCGCACCACGCTCTCATTGAATGACTTCAGGAAGGGCTCAAGACCTGGCTCTTAGACTGAAACATGCAGCGAGAACCTGGATACCCTCTCTGCTGACAAGTTGTGCTCTACAAATGCAACCTGATTGATTGATTACCAGAGTGGGTACACATTGATGTTTGGTTTCAGTGTGGCAATAGAGGTCAAATGACAAAATCACAACGAGTGTCCGGCTGAAAGACAATTTATAAGAATTGCGGCAGGAAGGGGCATTTCTCAAAATGCTGTAAATCATCATGCAAAAACCACAGTTGATGGACAGAATGCAGAACAATGTCATACATTCACCCCAGTACAGAGATCTGGGCCTAAATCCATCATATTCTTTGCACTCAATACCACCCCAGTTCAGACATGGCCATAAGCAAATCAGTCTGACCCTGTGCCTCTTGGGAACAGTCCAGCCCGAACTGCCAAGCCATGCCTTCCCTGGACCGGAAACAAGCTTCCGAGGACCGGTTTCTGGCATTCCAGCCGTCTTCAGCCCGGCTTGCTTGAATCCAGTGGTGTGGAGAGCATGGGACTCACGTCTGAGCATACCCATCCCACTCGGGGTGACAAATGCAAAAACCACAGTTGATGGACAGAATGCAGAACAATGTCATACGTTTACCCCAGTACAGAGATCTGGGCCTAAATCCATCATTTTTTTGCACTCAACACCACCCATCATCATGCAGCATAAAGACCGTCAGGGAGGTGGACTGTGCTTCATATCAACCATCTCATACCACACTTCGGGAGCTCTGAGGTCACCATTTTGCTGGTTACAGATGGACGGGAGGAATCAATCAATCAATCAGCGTACTTGTAAAGTGCACTACTTACCCGTAAGGGTCCCAAGGCGCTGAGGGGAGGGGGGGAATGCTCCTACTGCTCGAAGAGAAAGGTCTTAAGGAGTCTTCTGAAGGCGAGAAGGTCTTGGGTCTGCCATATGTGGGTAGGGAGGATGTTCCAGGTCTTGGTGGCGAGGTAGGAGAAGGATCTGCCGCCCGAGGTCGTTCGTTGGATGCGGGGGACAGCTGCGAGGACGAGACTGGCGGAGTGGAGCTAGCGGGTGGGGGTGTGGAAGCTGAGTCTGCTGTTCAGGTAGGCAGGCCCGGCGTTGTTGAGTGCTTTGTGAGCGTGGGTGAGGAGTTTGAAGGTGATCCTCTTGTCGACAGGGAGCCAGTGTAGGTCTCTTAGGTGGGGGGGTGATGTGGCTCCGGAGAGGGACGTTGATGATCAGTCGGGCAAAGGCATTTCGGATGCGCTGTAGTCGTTGTAGGTGTTTGGCTAGGATTCTGGCATAGAGTGCGTTGCCATAGTCCAGTCTGCTGCTGACGAGGGCCTGTGCCACGATCTTCTTGTTTCGGTCGGAATCCACTTGTAGATCCTGTGGAGCATGCGGAGGGTGTTGTAGCAGAAGGAGGAGACAGCATTGACCTGCTTGGACATGGAGTCGAGGATGAATCCTAGGAAGCGTGCGTGGTCAGTGGGTGTCGGTGCTGTTCCCAGAGTAGTCGGCCACCAGGAGTTGTCCCAGGCAGTGGGTTTGGGTCCAAGGATGAGGACCTTCGCCTTGTCTGAGTTCAATTTCAGACAGCTGCTCCTCATCCAGTCGGTGATCGCCTTCATTCCGTTGTGGATGTTGGTTTTGGCGGTGTGTGGGTCCTTGGTGAGGGAGAGGATGAGCTGAGTGTCGTGGGCATAGGTGATGATGTTGAGGTTCTGGTGGCGGGCCACTTGTGCGAGGGGGGCCTTGTAGATGTTGAACAGCGTCGGGCTGAGGGAGGAGCGCTGGGGGACACTGCAGAAGATGCTGGTTGCTTCGGATCGAAAAGGTGGGAGGCGGACGCTCTGGGATCTGCCAGAGAGGAAGGATGTGGTACAGTCGAGGGCCTTCTCTTGGATACCGGCTTCTTGGAGGAGTGTTTTTAGAGTGTTTGGCAGACCGTGTCGTAAGGCAGCCGATAGGTCCAAGAGGATGAGGGTTGATGTCTCGCTGTTCTCTAGTTGGCGCCTGATGTTGTCTGTGGCGGCGATGAGGGCTGTTTCGGTGCTGTGGTTTCGTCTGAATATGGATTGGGATGGGTCCAGGATGTTGTTGTCTTCGAGGTGGTGGGTCAGTTGTATGTTAACGATTTTCTCGATGACCTTCGTCGGGAACGGGAGCAGGGAGATGGGTCTGAAGTTTTTGAGGTCGTTGGGATCCGCCTTGGGCTTTTTCAGGAGGGCGTTGATTACGGCCCGCTTCCAGCTTTGCGTGAATGTCGCTGGTTCGAAGGAGATGTTGATGAACTTCCGTAGTTGGGGTGCGATGGCTGGGTCTGCCTTGTTGAATATGTGGTGTGGGCACGGGTCTGTCGGAGCGCCTGAATGGATGGAGTTCATGACCTTGCTCATCTCATCGTCGCTGACGCTGGACCAGAAGGTCAGGCGGGTGGTGCTATTGGTGTACGGAGTAGGGGTGAAGTCTGGCGAGGTCTGGTTGGTCGTGGTGTTGAAGCTGTGGTTGATGTCAGCGATCTTGCGGTAGAAGAAGATGGCCAGGGAGTCGCAGAGTTCCTGTGAGGGTGGGATGTCGTTGGCGTAGGCGCCGGGGTTGGAAGGTTCTTTAACGATGCGGAAGAGCTCTTTGCTGTCGTGTGCATTGTTATCCAGGCGATCTTTGAAGGAGGACCTCTTGGTTGATCTGATGAGGTGGTGGTGTCTGCGGGTGGCATCCTTGTGGGCTGCGTGGTGTCCAGTGTACGATCGTGGAGCCATTTGTCATCCAGTTTCCGGCATGTACTCTTGGAGGCCAGGAGCTCGTCGGTGAACCAGGTGGCTCTCTTGCTGGGGTTCGATGGTGTGGTCGAAGGTGAAGTGGGTGCTTGTGGAGAAGACGGCGTCTAGCGTGTGGCCCGCGGTGTGGGTGGGTGTCATGACGAGTTGTCTGAGGCTGAGGTTGGCGAGGTTGTCGATCAGCGTGGTGGAGTTGGCGTCGTTGTTGTTCTCGAGGTGGAAGTTTAGATCCCCGAGGAGGATGTAGTCCGTGGAGGCGAGTGCGTGGGTGCTGGCGAGGTCAGCGATGGAGTCACTAAACTGGGCCCGGGGTCCGGGGGGTCTGTAGATGAGCGTTCCTCTGAGGGTGGTGTTGGGCTCAGTGTGGATCCGGAAGTGCATGTGTTCGGCGGTGTTGAGGGTGTCATCTGCGTGGATGGTGACCTTGAGGGTGAACTTGTGGATGATAGCAATTTCTCCTACGATGCCGTTGGCACAGTCTCTCCGGGTGATCTTGTAGCCGTCTGGAATGGCAATGGCGATGTCTGGTGCAGAGGAGTCGTTCCACCACGTTTCGGTCCGCAAGGCTACGTCCGGGGCAGTGGTGTTGAGCAGGTCCCAGAGTACGATGGTGTGTCTGCGTGCGGAGCGGGTTTTGAGAAGTATGCAGCGGAGGTGGTTGGGTCTGGTCCTCGATGGTTTGGTGGTTCTGTCGCAGGTGAAATTGCAGCTGCGGCAGGAGAAGGATCCGTGGGTGAGTTTCGGGTTGGCCTGGATGCAGCGTTGGTCTCGGCCGGTTTTGAGATTGTGGAGGGAGTCGGCGTCGTAGTTGAGTCTGGGTCTGGTGCGATGGGGTGCGCGGGTCCAGGGGTCCTGGTGCTGGTCGCGGTCCAGGCGCAGACGGCGCAGGCGGGCTTGCCCCACATATTCTCCAAATGTTGAGGAGTGCTGGTTCAATCCCACTTTGAGAATAAGGACTGAATATTTCTTTAAAAATAATACATTAAGATTGACTTTTCGTTCGAAATAAAGTAGGATACCTATTAGAAAACTAGTTTTAGGGCAATAAGCTAGAAATTGTTGTTGTCCATATGGCTTATTTTGGAATACTGGTTATTCATAATTGTTATTTAATTTGTTTTGTGACACTGTTTATGGTAAAGCACAAGTTACCCTTTTGATAATGTATTGTTGAGCACGATCTGTTTCATATTTTTATGTGAATCGGTCTTGAATGCAGCTTTGAAGTCACAATGTTTTTGTACTCCATGTATTGATGTTTAAGAAAATTTGAAATATAAAGTAAAAGATATGAATAAATATACCGTATTAATCGATATAAAAAGTGTTAATCCTTTAAGCTAAACTAAAAATTGTTTAAGCTTAAAAATCCGAGGTATAGGCTTATTCCTGGTTGCTTTAGAATTTAATGGCCCTGTCTATCCCTTGTCCTGTGGGTCCAAATCCCCTCAATTTTTTTAACTAATGGGACTGTAGCACTGTTTGTGCCACTCACTCAAATAGCCATTAAACATGTTTCAGGTCTGCCACTGCTGGCCCTCTGTGTACAGTTTAGACTGTCATGTTGACTTGGCATTTAAAACCTCTTGCCAAGCCTTATACTGCTATATTATTATATATAAGTCACAAGGTAGCCCATAGGGCAGGGTGCTGTATACTCAAAAGGTAAGAAATGTGCTTTCAAGTTTTACATGCCTTGATAGTGATAAACTCCCAAATTAGTTTTTCACTACTATGTGACCTATCCTTCATAGATTAATATTGGGGATTCCTTAATATATTTAATAAGCTGGAATTCCTTTTTTATTTTATTAATTTTTAGTTGCATGATACAGAAAATACACATATAGAATATACTTTTCTAACAAAACAAAATAATACGTCTCAGAGAATAAATAAAATATACATACATAATAAATGTACGTCATCCAATTAACAGAAAGGTTAAAGTAAATACACAGCAGGCAGATTAAATCCAATTACTAATCGGTAACCATAGTTTTTGGCCAAATGCTTCTTTTTCTCCGGCCCTTAAGTTTATATACCGCATTCTCAAGCTGATAAATACCTATCAATTTGGATTGCCAAAAATAAAAGACCGGGGGATCGAAGTCTAGCCAGCGTGAAGTTATACAATATCTATATACGGACATGGCTATAAATAGAAAGCCTTCTTCTTCAGTAGTTTTATGACTAATGTGATCAGTTTAATTCCAAATATGACTAATTCTGGTGACAGTACACATGATGACTCTAAAATACTATTCAAAATGCCTTGTATATCTATAATAATTTGTATTAAATTCGGACAACTAAAAAACATATGGATAGAGTCAGCTGCTGAATATCCACAGCGACTACAATTGATACTTTTCTTAGCCTTCCATTTCATCAGTTCTAACGGTGTATATTACAAATCAAAAATTGCCATAAAATGCTAGCTTTTAAGAGACCCATTGAATATAACCTTACTAGCCATTTCTAAGGACCTGGATATATCAACCTTTTCAATACCGAGATTTCTTTGCCATTTCTCTATATACACATCTAAATTGTCTTGCATTCTATTTTACATCATTTGGTATATCACACCAATTCTATTTTTTTTCCTACAGCTTTCTAATACATCTATTTTACTCATAGAGCTAGTATTTATTAATCTCAAGAAAACTCTGAATTTGAAGATATTTAAAGAAATCTCTTCTTGTCAGGTTGTATTTACACTGTAAATAAAAATATGATACAAATTGTTCATCCTGATACAAGTCTCCAAATGAACATATTTTGAGATCATTCCATCTCTGCATAATGGGATCTCTAAAAATTTCGGGAAGCAAAGGATTCTTAAAAAATCGTGTTAAATAATTCAAGTTTATACAGAAACTGAATTGCTTATTTAAATTGTTTCCAAACTTGTGAGGCCGATATCATGACTTTGAACTTTGTTTTTTTATAATAACTCGGCTCTATCAACATAAGCAAACATTGTCGGACTTCTGTTCCCAACAGCATCTCATAGATTGAAGGCATAAATGCTTTATCCAGACTAAAATCTAAAAAAATTAAAATACCCATTAATCTTAATGAAACTGCCCAATAGTATAATCGGAAATTCGGAACCCCCATCCTCCTTTCAATTTTGGTAAGGTACACCATTTGAGAGATCTTCTAGCTCTACGATAGCCCCATAAGAACCTTGAGATAATTCTATCCAATTTGTTAAAGAAAACAGAGGGGAACAATAACGATATGGTGCGAAATAAGTAAAGAAATTTAGGAAATATGATCATTTTGATTGCATTGGTGCGGCCATATAAAGACAAATGTAAATTATTCAATCGCTCAAGGGTCCTGTTAACACAAAATAATAAAGGGTCTGAATTAAGCCTTACAATGTCCTCCACTTTGGCAGAAATTGTCACACCGAGATATGAAGCTGTATGTGTGAATACTACAACTTCTGGTTTCCCTTCAGCTGAGTGAATTAACTAAGTCTTCGAGATATTTAACTTGTATCCAGATAACTCACCAAACTCTTGAGCAAGTACGATGATTTTAGGCAAAGACGACCCGACGTTGGAGGTGACGATCGCAACGTCGTCCGCGTATGCAAAGACTTTATATTCTATTTAATGTAGTATTACCGGGGGGATTTCATTTTCTTTTATTAATCTATTCAGGTAGGGCTTTATATACAGCATGAACAACAAGGGGGAACAAGGGCACCCTTGCCTTGTATCCCTTGTAATCGAAAAAAAATTCAGACGTGTCCGTAGCTAACCTGATTGCAACTTTAGGATTGGTGTATAATGCCTGGACAGCATGAATGTATTCTTTAGGGAATCCCTTCCATACCAGCACAGACCAAAGGAACCCCCAGTCGAACCTGTCGGAAACTTTTTCGGCATCCAACAGGACAACGCCAACCGGGGATCCTGTGGCCTGCGCCAATCCAACAGAGTGATAATCCATCTAATATGATCCGTAGTATCCCTTTTTTTAATAAAACTGTGTTGAATCTTAGAGACCAAAGCCGGCATTATGTCATTTAGTCTATTAGCTAATATTTTTGAAAATATTAATGCTGTCTGATGTTATAAGAGATATCGGCCTGTAGGATCCTAATTCAGTGCCATCTTTTCCTTTCTTCTTAAATACTACTATGGTAGCCAAAGACCAAGAAATAGGCGGTGTCCTTGAAAAACATGCTGAAAGATCTTCGAGCAGCTCGGGTTTAAGGATATTACGGAAAGCACGATAAAATTCCAAAGGGATTTTATCTGGCCCCATCGCTTTACCCGAAGCTAGATCTAAAATTGCTGTCTCTATCTCATCCCAAGTGATAAAAGCGGCTAATACTGCAGTATCTGCTTTGGTAATCACAGTGTTGTCAATATTTTCCAAATAATCAGTTGGATCCCTCACTTCGCTGTCTCCTTTATTAGGCTTATTGTATAGTAATTTTTAAAAGCCATTTGTTAAGTATCCCAGCTGTAGATTCTTGAGTAACTCCTTCTAGATCAACAACTTTAGTTATGTCATTCAGAGCTGCCTTTTGCCTTAACCTTTGAGCTACGATTTTACCTGTTTGCTCGTTTAGTTCATAACATTCCGCCTTATGTAGCTTATATTTAACAGCAACCTGGTCAGCTAAATACGAGTATGAAACAGCCCGTTTGGTTGTTAAGGAATGCTGCGTTCATCAATACCCTGGCCATTTTTAATATGAGCCACAAGTTTTAACTCTGCCTTCCTCACATTGTCAAGTTTATTCTTAAATTCCTCTTGTATTTTCTTCTGTTGAAAGTTAGAATAACTAATAGTTTCCCCTCTTACAACTAATTTAAAAGTATCCCACACGGTTTGAACTGAGGCTGTCCCGTTATTACGGGAGAAGAAATCTTGGATGATTTTAGCCATATGTAAAAGATAGTGTTCATCCAACAGCAGACTCCTTTGGAACGACCATTGATTGTTTAGATTAACACTATGGGAGGGCAGCAATACTTCCAATATAACAGGATTATGGTCTGAGACCAATTGCAGCAAAACTTCGACTTTCGCATTCTTCATAAAAAATGAGGAAATAAAAAAATAATCTAGTTGAACAAACTTTCGGTGTGGAATCGAAAAAAAAGTATAACCAGGGTCAGTATGTTGTAATTTGTTCCAAACATCAAACAGCCCGTTTCCTAATGCTAGTTCCCTTAGAGCTCTATAGGTCTTGATCTTACGACCTTTATAATTCCCAATGGCCCTGATATTACAATCAGAATCAATATGAATATTCAAATCTCCACAAAGGATTATAGGTTGACACCAGGCAGCTATTTCTAGATTAACCAAATAAAACACCTCGTTGTCGTCCAAGTTCGGGCCATATAAACAACAAACTGTCAGCTTTTTGCCCTCCACAATTATTTCAGCTAATCCCCATCTCTCCCATTTGCCCGCTAGCGTTCTAACACACTTTCCAGCTCCTTGTTTCATAAATATAGCAATTCCTCTTTTGACCCCGGACTGCCTTGAACAAACGGAAAGTTCGAGACCCTAACTTCTTAGAACATTTCGTTTATCCCAAGAGATGTGAGTCTCTTGTAGACACAGAATATCGACTCATAATAACTGAATTAATTTGCATAAGATCCCTATTTTTTTGTATCATTCAAACCGTTGATATTCAGCGTACATAATTTAATCTTTTTATCCATTGCAGCACAAAACTGACCCCAAACATAACAAAATTGTTACTTCTCTAACTGAATTTAAACTGGATAAACATAATGAGTAGATCTGCCTTTCTGTGTGAGCCATAACAACTGCCACTGCCTTAAACCCCCACCAAAACCCCCAACCCCTACCCAATGACCAACCCCCCTCCCCCCTCCCCAAGACATGAGGCACATGAACTACCAGTTCCTGTAAAGTATGGTGTGCCGTGTCCACCCGCCTCCGGGAACCTGAAAGAAAGAGCCATGTTATAAAGAGAAAAAAAACATCAGAATAGTATTAGCTCTACCAATATTCAACTATGCAACTATGCTGGCGGCGAGAAAGAATTACTAAGCCAAGATCCCTTGTAATCATATAGTCATCTAAACACTCTATAGCTCATAAGGATTCTAGGTATTCCTTGGCTTTAACCCCTCCCCTGCTAATGACGGAACCGCTCCGTCATCAGCCGCGGTGGCGCTGTGCTGATGACGGAGCAGTTCCGTCATGGTCCGTCCGACGCTCCTGCGCGGTGCGAATTCCGCGCCTGCACTGAGCATTCTATTGAGCGGGCGGGGCAATGACGGAACCGCTCCGTCATAAGCACAGGGCAACCGACGCTGGTGACGGAGCGGTTCCGTCACCAGCATGCGCCCGCCCGCCTCATTTCCCCCCCGCCCCTTAGCACTGTGGCGGAATAGTTAATTTCTGATTCTGCTGAAATACAGTGGCTCCCTTCTTTTGAAACTCAGGTATCAACTGGCGCGGGTGCCAGCGCTGAGACACTGTGGCCTGACAAAAGTCTGGTCTTACGAAAAACGAACAGTTCTTGGCCACTGCTTTTTTGTCAGGTCTAGCTAACATATACATTTCTCCTCTAGCAAGAAAATTATTGAAACAGACTAATATTGCCCTGGGATATTCTTCTTCCCCCTGACAAGGTTTCCTTACAAAAAACGGAAATCGGTGTGCTCTTTATATCTCTTTGGACCAATCCCAAGATATTCGTTCAGGGAATGCTTCAGTTAATAGCTCAATATTAACCTTTCTTGCATCGGCCCCCTCTTTTTTCTCGGGTATCCCAAGAAAGCGTAAATTATTTCTGCGCACCTGGTTCTCCAGACCTGATAGTTTATATGCAATATTATCCTAATGAGCTTTAACATTCTCAAGTTTGTGCTTTGAGCCATTGTCTCTTCCTCCAACGCCATAATCCTCGCCTCGGCTTCTGTGACTCTGTCAGCCGTTTCAGCCGTTTCAGTACAGAATTTAATTGCTCTCCGAACAGCATTTTTCACTTTGGAGCATGTTGCCTGAGTACGCTGATTCTCAGTTATATTTTCCGCACGATGGGTCATCATGGTGTTGTAAATAGTAGTTAAGGTAATCTCTGTGGGGTTCTTAGAGGTATTCTCACTCTCCCCACGTTCAGTTCCAGTTACAGTTATAGTTAATCCCGCTCCATCCAATGGTTCCAGGTTAGCCACTTCTAGTAGATATCTGCCGCACTGCCTGAATCAACGTTTCGTCTATCTTCTGGATCTGTATATACTTATGTTGGCTGTTTAATTTAATTATTTTTTCTGAAATGTTTATCTTTGAATCCTATATGCACAATTGAATTTCTGTAATATTCAATAACTTATGAATTATACAAAAAATAAATAAATACATTTATCATGAGAAGAATGTTTCTATATGTACACATTGTAAAAGGGTCCTCTTTAAATATATTTAAATATTTCACATATAGAGAGGTATTTTTATTAATAAGTTCCGTTGTCACCTTTGCTAGCTATAATTTCCTTATACTAGCCACTTCATGTACTTCTGAGCTTAGTTCAGTATCCTTAAGGGTAATGCGTTGTGGGCCTCTTTTTCTTTGCCTTTTAACCGTGGACACACTTGTGTTTGGCGAAACTGAACAAGGACTCAGCCCCTCGTACTCCCCCTCGACTGAGCTGCTTCCTTCACTATATTCAACCCATTCCTTACTAACATTCGTGCTTTCGTCCGACGAGGGGTCGGATAGAGAGAAAAAGTACTCCACTGATTCTTGCATCCCTGGAAACTCTAACGGTTCTGATACCGACGTAGCCCCCAATAACATTGGTGCACTAGGTTCTTGGATCAGTATATCGGGATTATTATTCGCAACCAGGTATTGATGTAAAACTTTAGAAACTCCATCTCCCACAATGCCACTATGTCCGAGTATCGATCCCCTTAAGGCAGAGTTAGCTATATCACCAGTCCCAGTGTCTTGCATCACCACAGTAGAACTCTTTCCTTGCTTAGTTAACTCTGCTTGAATCGCATTTCTTTTTTTTACAGATTGTTTCTTGAATAAAGCCGGTAAAGTGAGAGTCCCCTGCTTCAAACTGCCCAGGGTCATAGCATAACTCCTAGATAATTTGCTCCCTCTCCCCGTGCCATTGACAGCAGTAATATCGGCATTTAGTCCCGTACAAGCTGTATCTCTCTCACCTTGAGTATATTCGGCGCTCTCAGCGCTTCCAACTTCAACAGCCTTTGTCTTGTTGCTGCGAGTAGAGGCTTTCGCTAGTACCTTTGGCTGCATTTTTTTGCAAGAACCTCCTTGACCTCGCAACACAGAGCTCCGATAACTGAGCACTATTACTGGGAAGCGCCACAACGGAGCAGTAAATCGGCCAACATTCACGGACCCAGAGCCGCAGACCAGGTGCACTTAACAGGTAACAGGTGAGCCTGCCTCCGGGAAAAAAATCCTTTTCAGTACAGGTTTTAAGGGAGGAAGCGTTGGGAGGCTCTATGAACCAGTTTGGCACCCAATATATGCCATTTCCTCCTTGTTTGAGATTGATGCTGAATTAGTACAGAAACCACTCGCCGTAGCTCGGATAAGTTCCCCAGGTGGTAACCAGTAGTAGAATCGGTTGTTACTGCGGTTCGTGCAGGCTGAAATGCAGGATTCAAACAGTCTTTCTCCCAGGCACTCAGAGCAGAGAGTTTAGCTGCTCACACAGCCCTCGCCACGGCAGCCATCTTGCCCCAAAAGCATTTCCTCTATAAGCTGGAATTCCTAACTGAAAGAAGGTAGAGTTGACATGATTGGTACCTATGCAATGGTAATGATAAATCCTCTTTAATGGTAAAGTTGGATTTGTCATTACTATTTTGAAAATGCCAATTTTAGAAAGTTATGCTTTGTTCTGGTCTTAGCCATTTGGTGTCTGCTGCCTGTATCCAATCACTGGCTGGGCTGTGTGACAGTTCACTTTGTGTATTCCCTCTAGACAGCCACACCCACAGAAATGTTGGGTGTGACTTCATGCATCTTCCTGGAAGGGAATATCTGGGCATAGCCTCATACCTACAGCTAAAGAGTCTGGGTTTTGTCGACACACAAAGGGCTACAACTGCAGCGAGTCTGGAGCCAGGGCAGGAAGAAAGGACCACTGTGCACTACAAAGACCCTTCTTTGAAGTCACCCCCACTTCAAAGGCACAACTGGGTATAAGTACTGGACCGATGATCCTACCAACTCAGTAAACTTCTGGAGCTGTATACCTGAAACTAACTTGCCATGAAGAAGAACGGCTCTGCTAAGGACTGCCACTCTGTTGGTTTTCTGCTCCTGTAGACTAATGGCTTACTGTGCTGCCTTGCTGCCTGCTGATCTCTCTCACTGGACCTTCATCTCTTGACCGCGAATGACGTCAAGGGCTAACCTACCAGCCTTCTGCTCTTAGAAGAATCAGGGACATCAAAGTCTTCCATCCTATTCCTGTGCCTGGTTCAGTGGAAGCGGACCCATGTGGATGCTCCAGCATAATTCGCACATCCTCTACTACGAGAGTAGAATTGATGCATCGTCACCGTTGCAGGAACAGAAGTGGCCCATTGCACTTCGAACCAGCGCATCGCCATCGGAACTGACTCATCATAATTTCTGCTACTGCAGAAGTATGATCAATGCATCCCTTTGAATGCGTTGAGAAACCCGGTGCATCCCCTTCGGAACAAGGGCATCTCGGAACCTCCACTTCATCTTCGGAATCGGCGCAACATCATTATCACGTGGAGAAAACTAGTGCATCTCTTCGACTGAGGGATTGACAACAGCGTATTACTAGGTTGCATCCCTCATCAGTTTATTTGCAACCAGAATTAAGGTACTTTTGCTCACCGGGGTTCCGTGGGTCCGTTATCCAGACAGTGCTCTATTGTGGTTGGCCTGGACCCTTGACTTTGTCCTGGCTCAGCGTAACCAATTCACTCTTTAGGTGCTTACAGCTTCTAAGCACTATTTTTGCATTTTATCTTTAAAGATAAATTTCTTGAATACTTTTTATTGGATTTTTGTTGTTTTGGGATGTTTTATTTATAAAATCATAATCTATTTATCTAAACTAATGTGGAGTCTTTCCATGCTGTTTTCATTGTGTTACCGTTTGATGTGTTGCACAACTAGTTTACACATAGCCACTCAAGCTAAGCCTGACTGCTCTGTGTTAAGCTACCAGATGGTGAGCACCAGTTAATTTATGGTGTGTATCTAATTTACCTTGACTAGGATTGTGGCTCCTGCTTGGACAGGGTGCATACCTCTACCAACCAGAAACCCAATTTCTAACAACTCCCTAGAAGCTGGAAGGACACATGAAATAGCTAATAGTATGTGTTGAGAGGTAATACTCTGCTGGGCGGATCCAAAGTCCACTCTTTCTTTAGAAACAATAGGTCTTACAGACAACTGCGTTGTCAAACCAATCCTAATGAGATATTATTGATTTCACTATCTTCAGCAAAGCACTTAGCATATTCTGTATTATTGTATTGTCTGATGGAGGTGTTGAATTTAGATGAGTATTTGGTCCTCCTAGTGATTATTATATCAATGTTAACATCAGAAGAAAGTAGAATGTTAGGATATGAACTGGAGGAATCAAAAGAGATGCTGGAGGCTGTTCATTTGCTGGGGTCATCGCTGGAAGTGTACTTTATTTATCCAAATAAAAAGAGAACTCCAAGACTGAATACAGGTGATGAGTGTGTGTTGAAACACCATACAAGAAGAGCTCAAGACAGTTGTTTACTAAAGGTAAGCACCAGTTGCTGCCAGAGTGAAGGAGTGAGCCACATGCTCTAACCCTTGTCATGCATCGCGTATTTTCATGCTGTGTGGGGTTTTAAATAAGTGGGCGGGATACGGACGGCCGGGGGCCGTCCTCCGCACACCGTGACACGTGACGGCTATCAGCCGCCATGAGCACGCAAGGGGTTAAAGAGGAATATACTATGTATTTCCATCAAAGAAGCATGGGTATGAGACCCTGTTAATTGGCGATATGCACGGTTCAGCGTGAGAAGTATAATCACAATGATGGACAGATTGACAAAGATGCCAGACAACGCAGCCCAGCACTCAAATATTCTGTTTTGTGCTGCGTTGCATGATCAGCAGAGAGCAGGAGAGAGCCATATCTAGAGATATATAGCACTCTCCTCTCCTGCCCTCACCATAGCGCCAGTGCAGAATTTTGCAGCCAAGCACCAAATACACACATTTACACCATATCGCAAGGTGTGTGCGTGAGTCTAGCATAGGTTAGTACTTTTCTAGTACAGAATACGATGACTAGGCAAGTTGTAAAACTTGTCCTACTATGTATATGTGCTGTACAGTGCAGCATACCTGCAAAGTCGTTAGAGAAAGGAGAAATGAAAGAAATGTCTGCTTTAAATGCCCACAATCCAGCAGCATTATTTTTAGTGCAAGCCCCTGGTCACTAATGTTAGCAGATAGGATTTTGCATCAGAAAGCATGGGTGACTGCAATTGCATTACATACCTATGCAATTTGCATAGGTATGTACATTTCCAAAAAGATTTGCATGAGGTTTGCATCAAAAACAGTCATGCAAACCCGACGTACAACTTTTGTACATTTTAGCCAAATAGTGCTGAGGAAAAGAGAGTTGTTTGAAACAGTGTTCAAAATTGATCCACGCATTAGTGTGACTAAGAGAAATGTGCTGAACACCTTCAAAGGATTCCTCATAAGCAGAACGTGGAATTTATACTGTGCTAAAAAACATGCAGTACAGATTTATCGTCCCTGATTCTTTGGAGCTGCAGCAGCAAAAAAGGAAGAAGGGTTTAGTAATAAATATGAAAATAGAACTGTTGTTCTAGGAAAACGACACTGAAGTAGAACGTCAATAGAACTAACCATTTTAACATCAGAAAATGTCTACAAGAATTACTATCAGGCTTATTCTGTCTAATTTTAGGGTTAGTCAATTGTTTATCTATAATTCCAATTTCTCATAAATTACAGTGGTGACTTTTATTATATTAATTAATTATTTTGTCTAGAGGTAGCAGTTTCACAGCCTTTATATTGCCTCCAAATTTTCTACTAAATTCAGGATGTACAGCTGTAAGAAATTGATGTGCATATTAACAACAGCCAGCGATAATCATTGCTGGCCGTGCTTAGGGGCCGATTAGGATTGCGCCGGCCCGGAGGATGTGGATTCACCGCTGCGGTGATTGCAAAGACCCCCCGCCAGATTAGGATGGCAGGGGGGTCATCTGCGGACTTCGCGTCACGCGTCGGAAAAGCTCTAATATGGTGGCGGTGTCTATCAGACACCGCCAGCCATATTAGGATTAATGCTGGAACATGCTTTTCCACGGCGGATTTTCCGCTGTGGAATAGCATGTGGTCTTTGGTGTTTGGGGGCCTGTTGCGGGCCCCCAGGGTGTCAGGGGGTGGGGGGTGCACATGGGGGTACCTATGGTACCCCCCAGCATTTACATACACAAAGCGGCAGGCACCGCGCGGTGCCTGCCGCTTTGTGCATGTAAATGTTAAAACATGCATTTTTAAAATTGCGGCGGGTGCTGCTTCAAGCAGCACCCGCCGTAAGGTTAAAGGAACAGGATGTGACCGCCAGGGTGGCGGTCACATCCTAATTTGCATGGAGGGACCGCCGCTACCCATGCGGACGGTCCCTCTTCCTCGGGGGTGTTGGACGGACGCAGGTCCGTCCACCATCCTAATGACCCCCTAAGTGATAATTATATTATCGCAGGCTATCTCTGGTATTTATCGCCCTGTTAGCGCATAATTAACAACGCGTTACTCCAGGACGATAAACATTCCAGAGATAGCAAAGTAATCTCCCTTTTGCTGGGAACTTCGCTGGTTTTCCAGCGATGTTCCCTGCAAAAGGGCGATAACATTGATGATACGACCCACAGGGTCGTTTCAGCATAAGCTATGTTAGGGATGGCTAAATCAGGATTTTAGCAGACGTTAGATTTTGGAAAAAACTGCAGTTTTCGCCAAAATCGAATGTTTTCTAAAATCATGTGGGCTGCCTTGTAAATATTGCGATGTGAACATCAGCGATATTTGCAAGGTAGTCCATCTGGGATATGCCCAGTAACGCCCACTTTGTATCTCTTTGGAGATGCAAAGGGAGGCATTGGGAAAACGGGTGCTAACATGCGATTCTGCATGTTAGCACCGTTGTGTTAATAGGGTGCTGGTTTTATCTCCGTTTTTTTGGCTTTGTAAGCCAAAAAAGTGGAGATAAAGCCCTTGTAAATATGCCCCTGGGTTATTAGTTGTGAGGGGTGAGACCCCTGCTCGAGTAATAAACACAGTCATGGTTGGAATAAAAAATAAAAGTCACTCAATAAACATGTGCTTAACCCTCTGGTAGCCTGGTAGATTTAACTAAGAGGCAGTGTGAAAGGTTTTTATGCAGCACTCAAACTGTACTTGTTAAAAATTGGGTTTCTGGTTGACTAGGTTATGCACCGTAGCAAGTCAGGACCCACCACTCTAGTCTTGGGGCCCGATTTACAGAATGAACTAAAGACTCAATCCTAAACTTACTACTATTTTGGTATTCACAGAATGCACTTAGTACTTTTCGCATTCACAGAATGCATTTACTACTTTTGGTATTCACAGAATTAACTTACTACTTTTGGTATTCACAGAAGTTAGGATTTTGTCTTAAGTTTGTCTTAAGTCTGTCTTAAGTCTGTCTTAAGTTTGTCTTACTTCTGTTTTAAGTCTGTCTTAAGTCTGTCTTAAGTTTGTCTCCTACTCTGTTTGTTTGTCTCCTAACTTCTGTGAATACCAAAAGTAGTAAGTTCATTCTGTGAATGCCAGAAGTAGTAAGTGCGATTCTGTGAATCGGGCCGTTGGTCATTAAGCTATACACCTAAAATAACCCTTGCCCCCTTGATATCTTGCAACAGAGCAGTCAGGCTTATCCCAGAAGCAATGTGTAAAGTATTTGTACACACACACACACACACACACACTAATCCACTGCAATCACTACAAGAGGGCTCCACATGAGTTTACTAAAATAGTCAATATGTATCTGAATAAAACAAGATAAAATGACAAACATTCAACATAGACAAGTCAAGATATCACTTTTGAAAGATTACCTCATGTATAGCATTTAGAAATTCAACAAGCATTGGCATAGCCAATAGGTCTCGAGTTTGGGACCTTATATGTGTTTAGTTATCCAGCACAATATTCATGGTGTAACAGCATCAACTGTTGCATGGCTAAACACTTATCAGGTCCCAAAGGCAAGACCTATTGGCTATGCCAATGCTTGTTGTAGAAGCACACATTATCTGCACAATCAAAACATGCATTCTCTGTACCCCCCAACATGTTGGCGGAGACAAGGCCCCTCTGCAGGTGATTGCAAATAATTGTCTGGTGACAGCTACGTATAGTTCTGGAACAGCTCTGTCTTTCTGAATAAAATATATGAGTTTTCCATTATTAATGTGTGGCTCTGGAGGATTGATCCTACCAGATTATTTTATCATAATTAAATGAAGTTGAGATACCGATTTTGTGTAGGTTGTGTTGTATTTAAAGAATAGCAAAACAAGTGATGGATGGTAGTGTTTGAAATCAAACCTGAACGCTGCTAATTTGACTTTGAGAAGATTTTCACTGTATTGTGGTTTTTTTCCTCGGTTATGCCATTACTAGCTATTTATTATATGCAGGCCCCAAATATATTTCTAGATCAGTCTAGGTCCAAGACATAATGAGGTAATCCAGCCTAAACTGCTAGTAGCACATGTTCTGATTTGCATTTTAAAGTGGGTGCCTGACAGATATATAGCTGAGAGTAACCGAACAGAAGAAACTAGAAACCAGATACCAGTAGAACACACACTGCCACTCTTTCCTTCTTTCATTTAGTTGCTTCCCTGTGAAATGGATTCAAAAAAGATAAGAGAGACAAGGAGAGGAGGAGGCAGCAGGGGGAGGGGAAGAGAGGAGGGGGCCTGCGCCGGATTCCCTAGCAGGAAGGAGCAGGAACCATATGTCAAAGCTCGCTCCCGCAAGGGAATCGCCAAACGTGCATGCATTGCCATTGAAGCAATGCAATGCGTGCACATTTTTGGTAGCCAAACTGAATCGATGGCTTAACCCCTTGGGCGCGGGCGCGATTCTGCGCCTGTGAGGCCGCGTTAAAGAGTGGGCGGATTCATTACGGCCCCCAGCCGTCAGCAGCACACGCCCACCATGATGCATGACGGCTGGGGGCCGTCATCAGCAAGGAAGGGGTTAAGGTCTTTTTCCTATGCAGTGCCAATGCTTGTTGTAGAAGCACACATTATCTGCCCAATCAAAACATGTACTCTCGGTACCCCCCAACATGTGGGCAGAGACAAGGCCCGTCTCCAGGTGATTGCAAATAATTGTCTGGCGACAGCTGTGTATGGTTCTGGAACAGCTCTGCTGTTCTGAATAAAATATCTGAGTTTTCCACTATTAGAAGTGGCCCTGGAGGATCGATCCAACCAGTTTATTATAATCATAATTAAATGAAGTTGAGACACTAATTTTGTACAGGTTGTGTTGTATTTCAAAAGTGGCAAAACAAGCGATGGATGGCAGTGTTTGAAATCAATCCTGAACAACTGCTAATTTGACTTTGAGAAGATTTTCACTGAGTCCACCCTTCTGGGAGTCTCGGAGACAGTCAGGCGCCAGGTAGACAAAGGGGAGACAGTGGCACTCATCCTTTTGGATTTGAGTGCCGCTTTTGACACCGTCTCCCACAGTATCCTTTTGTCTGCCTTGAAGTCTGCTGGTATCTGCGGCTCCGCCCTTGCCTGGATCTCTGATTTTCTTTCTCATCGCACTTTCCAGGTTTTCTCCCCCTCTTCTGTGTCCACTGTTCACAACTCCCCGTATGGTGTTCCTCAGGGTTCTATTCTTAGTCCTTTATTTTTTAATCTTTATGTTAGACCTCTTGCCTCTCTTGCTGAACAAGCGGGACTTTCTATTTTTTCTTATGCTGATGACACCCAGATTATTTTCTCTCTCTCTTCCAATCAACACTCCCCTTCTTCTTCTCTCTGTTCTGGACTCACTGACATCGCCAACTGGATGCGGACTAACAAGCTAAAACTGAACGGCGATAAAACAGAGCTTCTTCTGTTTGGGCCGGATTCCGCTCTCTGGGGCCCGCAACATTGGCCTCAGCAAATGGGACCTTTACCGGTCCCAGCAACTTCAGCACGTAATCTGGGGGTCCTCTTTGATAATCAGTTATCCATGAGACAACATGTGGTCAAGGTCTCGGCCACATGTACCACCATCATCAGGTGGCTGAGGAAGATCACATAGATGTTGCCTCCAGATACCCAGAAGTCAGTGGTCCAGGCCCTAGTGACATCGCGGCTGGACTACGGTAATGTACTCCTTCTGGGTGCCTGTAAGGAGGTCACCCGGAAGTTTCAGGTAGTCCAGAACATGGCTGCCCGTCTACTTTGTAACCTACCGAGAACAACCTCTGTTGCTTCTTCCCTGCGTAGCCTTCACTGGCTGCGCATAGAATCTAGGACCAAATTTAAAGCACTTTGCTTCATGCACTGTATCAAAGCTGGAAAAGCCCCCCACTATCTCTCCACCTTAGTCCAACAATACTGTCCCTCCCGCACCCTTAGGTCTTCCACTCACTGTAGATTCTCTGTTCCTCGCTTTAAGCGTGCCAGAGTCGGCGGACGCTCGTTCTCCCACCTGGCACCTGCGCTCTGGAATTCGCTTCCCATCCCTCTGCGGTCTGAAACATCCTATATCAAATTCCGCAAAGATGTGAAAACCTGGCTGTTTTCTCTGTAATCGATTCCTTAACTTCCGTCTGCCCTCTTACTTCTGTTCTCTTAGCGCCGGGAAACCTTCGGGTAGCTGAGCGCTTTACAAAATTAGATATAATAATAATAATAATAATAATATTGTTTTTTTCCCTTGGTTATGCCATTACTAGCTATTTATGATATGCAGGCACCAAATATATATCTAGGTCAGTCTAGGTCAAAGACATAATGAGATAATCCAGCCTAAACTGCTAGTATCACATGTTGTGATTTGAATTTTAGAGTGGGTGCCTGACAGATATATGGCAGAGAGTAACCGAACAGAAGAAATTAGAAACCAGATACCAGAAGAACACACACTGCCACTCTTTCCTTCTTTCATTCAGTTGCTACCCTGTGAAATGGATCCAAAAAAGACAAGAGTATACCTCGCACTGACGAGGAGAGGAGGAGGCAGCAGGGGGAGGGAAATGGAGAAGGGGGCCTGCGCTAGATTCCCTTGTGGGAGCGAGCAGGTACCATATGTCAAAGCTCTCTCTAGCAAGGGAATTGCCAACGTGCACGCATTGCCATTGAAGGCAATGCAATGCGTGCTGCATTTTGGCAGCCAAACTGAATAGATGGCTTAAGATCTTTATCCTATACAGCGGTAATGGTCAATGTCGACGACTCCAAAAAGACAGTCCGACCTCAGTGGAACGAGTGCTAGTTATGGAGTTGGGCAGACCCCAGTACAGTATCTTGAGGATGCTGAGAAAAACAAAGACAAAGCAAAACATGGGGGAAAATGGGCTGTGCGGAGGCGGGTGATGCGTCGGTTTCTTACTGCTGCTGGGAAGATGATGCGTAGGGTGCTTATTGCCGGCAGGGGTGATGAATCGTTGGTACCTTACTGCTACAGGGAAGGTGAGGTTACAGTGACAGATGTGGTACCCAGGTTCCTTACTGTGGAGCTTTGTTGAGGCAACATCGATGATCAGGCTGCAAGATCTCAGCTCTGCAGTGTTGATTCAGAAGTCAAACCCGGTTAGTTTTAGAACACAGCTAAAAACTTGACTCTTCACCTCCCCTTGCTAATATTTTCCTTCCTTTTGCTTTGGTGACTCTGGCAGTTCTGCCACTAGAGCCATGATGCCCTTTGGGCAATTGTTGCACTTTATAAATGTCTAATGATCTTGGAGTTCACTTTGAGGCACCACAAACAGCTCCATGGTTTTCCCCCTTACTGGACCAGTGGCACACTGTAGACATCTCTATGGCAGCATTTAGCCACTGTAGTCATAGTATTAGGGGAGGATGTGCTGACTGTCTATAACATAAAGAACAAGTGGTAGGACGAAAAGAGGCGTTGAAGGAGAAGAATGCCAGGATTGAGATGGCCAGAATTCTCCCTGGTATATACTTAAGGCTCCCTGTTTTCCGTTTTCACATATTTTCACATATAAATACAGACATAAAAACATTCCTTTTCATGCCTGTATTTAATTTTAAATATGGATATAAAAGGACATTCTGTTGTTTTAAAGCGATTCTAACTGACTACCAGGCCAATAGCTGCGTAGATTGAGAGGTAAAGGAATTAAAAAAGAAAGATATTTTTGTAATGAGGTTTAAACAGCAGGAGATATGCCCATGGTAGATACTAAAATGTCTACGTTTTCATATAAGTTTATTGAGTTCTAGTCTGTGGGTGTTGGTATCATTAAATCCCATCAGGCATTCAACTGAGAGCATTAATTTATCAGCTAAATAAAGTTGGAAATGTACTACTTTCAGCTATATTATTTACAACACCCAAAATAAATATGGATAAATACAGATTAAATTGACAAAAAATGAATAAAGATGGATAAATACAGAAGGAAATGCCCAAAAAATAAATACCATAAAAAAGAAGCCCTATGCATAATCCACGCCCTGCCTCCATTTCACCATTCTTGAGGAAGATGTCCTCAATACAATCCACCTCTACATGCTCCATGGGCTGCCTGTGAGTGATGGCCGCAAAGTGGCACCAGGTAAATGTGATGACGAGAACAAGTATATAAAATGACTGTCTGAGTTGCACCCAATTATGATTAAGGAAGTTGTCCAAATTATGTATAGAAAGTTTAGTGAGTCAGAGGCTCATGTGTCTCCTTCCGTATGATGCACCACAAGTCCCAATATTCTTTCAGTTAGAAATTGCAAATACCATTCCCATTATCGAAAACATGGGCCAAGTACTGCTGCCGTATATACCTAACACTGTTAAGGAGCAATTGACAAAGTGCCCCTTCCACTTAGCGGGCCGGAGCAGTCAGTAACATCAGGGGGGGTAGAGCGGGACAGGGGAAATCAACAGACAACGTAATAACGTAATAGGGAAAATAAAACAAAATTAACAAACAAAACAACTTACCTTGTGCTTGCCACATCACCAAGTGAATGCTTATTTCAAGACATTTATTTTCCCTATTCCGTCATCTGTCTACTTCCTGGCCTGCTCCGCCATGCCCCCCCCCCCCCCCCCCAATGCCCTACTGCTCCTACATGCACCGGGCACGGCTGCACTTGGCCTTACTGTTAGCATGTAGAAGCACTGAAGAAAGTTCTGTCAAGTTGTACTTTTACAATTTTTGATTTGGTGTCTTTTCTTTGTTCTCCCCGATTGACACATTCAGTCATAGTACAGTCTACCAAAGTAGCAGCGGTCCCTGCAACTGCTGGGAGGAAACAACATCATCCAGTGCAAGGCATACCCCCCTCACAAACTTGTAGGTCAAACTGGTCAAGAGAGGGTCAAAATGCATACATTACAGCTGACATCAAAGACACATATAGGGCCCGATTCTCAAAGGTAACCAGAGTCTACCATTATCACTTTTGGTATTCATTTAGGACATTTACGTTTAGCAAAAACGTCGAAATGTAAGATATTTTGCCTTAGTATTCCTTTGTGATTCGGGCACATTACAAGAATTCCATCAACATTTCCAGTACTATGAACTCAACTCTGTAATCGGGTGCCACAAGTCAAATAGAGGCGTCCACTATGTTGTTTTGTTTCCGTCCCAAAGTCTGGAAATCCAATGTTAACAAATATAACAATGATGAACAAGAAGTGATATTCAGTTGTCAGGAGTATGCGTCCAGTATCTAACATATATTGTTTTTTCAATACATGAAATTGTCCAGCCAACCCAGCTGGTTATATTTGTTAACATCGGATGGCATGATATTGGGCCATAAACAAAACAATATAGTGGAACATCCTTTTGGGGTTATTGTGGTCTAAATGTAATAGTTGTTGCTTCTAGCCAATGGGGCCATTAAAATTGAGGGTGGGATCACTGATGATATTGAGTGCAACACACTTGGCAACAGTAGGACACACACTGCTTGTGATTATCTTTTGTGTCTAAAATTGAGTGGATCACATGCAGTGGCTGTAATGTTGAGTGGCAGACACACCTATCATTGTAGGTCCTATTATGTCATCCCAGATTCCAGTACCCCAGTGACATCTGCGACGAGATTGGCTGTGACATCTGGTTAGGAACCACACACTGGGCAGATGCAGGACCCTGGTAAGTAAACCCAAGAATGATGTACCTGAATGTTCATGAAATTTGGCTTTAATGTCAGCAATATGCTGTATGTGTCCTACATCACTGTTATCCCTCATCACAATATGCCTACATATGCCATTTAACCACATACCATATCACACCATGGTAGCTAGTGAAAGGATGACACTATATATATGGCAAGTAAGTGCATATTGTACAACAAATACTATATTGTGTCATAAGTTGTGGAGTAGCCACATCTGGATTGTAATTCAATGATATAAAAACGCTCTAGCAAAATCACAATGGACAAAATGTATTGATATTGGTGTGAACGAGGGTCGCTTGATGCCAGTTGTGTTCTTTTGGGATGGGTGTATGGGCTGCTAAGGGGGATGTTGAGGATGTGAAATATTCATATCTGGTGGCTGAAAAGCACTACACAAATCCAATGTAGGCGGCAACTATCCAAGTTTCTACACTTTCTCACAATGTGGGATCCTAGTCAAATGTTGAATTCAGATTACCTCCTCTTCTACCGTATTCTCATATATAGGTGAGAGGATAGTGTATGAGGTTAAGATGTGTGCTGTACAAGACATCATTCATTGTCAGCTAAGTTCTATCATGATGTTGTAAATGGATAATGGCAACGAAAGGCAGACTTGTCAACAGACAACATTATACTCATGATGCATGCTAGTCATAACAATGTGTAATCCTAGTGAGGGGGAGTCGTCCAGAATATTTATCTCCTTCCTTCAATAATCAGTTATCTTCTCATACACGTTTGTTGATGTGTCATCTCGTAGATGTCAGTGCTGTGTGGATGTAACAGCTGGCAAATGCTGCTGGTGACCATGAGCCCACATGTAAGTTCAGAAGGTAAATATGCTGCACAATGGCTAGGAATCAATGGTCATTGAGAATGACACAAAAATATTAGCACATAGCTATCATCATGTGTACTTAAATATGGCAATGTATGTCTCATAACAGTTGCTCTATCAGAAAGGAGGGAGTAGGAGAGGTGATCAATAGATCAACGGACACTGTTTACCTCCCAGGGGGGGTATGGGAGGAAGGTCCAGTAGCAGCTGTGTCCGTGTTAAGCACTGAGGAAACAAGAGGGATCGCTGTACTGTTCCTAATGGGGAGTGTAGGAAGTATGTTATCTGGCATGACCGCGGATGTTAGAGTAACATCCTGGGGCATCCATTTTGTTGGATGGAATGGCCTCACACACCCCGAAGGATGTCATGCTTCATCATCGGCAGTTGCTCCTCGTCGGGGAGGCGGTGCAATCCCCGACGGGCTCACCTCAAAGAGGGGCTCTTTAGCGGAGATCTTTTTCCAACTGCCTTTTGGTGAGGTGGGGGTGTGTGGACTGGACTAGAAGTGGTGGTGTGTGGGGTATTAAAATGTAGCAAGGGGTACCTGAATTCTATTTATTCTGGGGGTCCCCTGGTTACAGTTAAAAGGGGGTTAGGCTCACTAGGTAGTCAGCAGGTTAGGTCAAGTGACCCTAGTTGAGGCTAAAGGTGATGGGGGTCGACATGTTTCACGCTATGGGTCTATTCACCCGCGATTCATCAGGACCGTGTAAGAGTGCAGTGGCACACATGCAAGTGTCACGTGTGTCTTGTGTTACCTCTGTGGGAACTCCTATGCCTAGACATTTAGGGAGAAAAAAGGAAAACATATTAATTGTCGTTTTATGCATGTTGGTAGTTGCAGTCAAATGCCAGAATATTTATATAATAATAAAGCATGCCTCTACATTGCGAGCAAGCATGCTTTGCAACCAAGTTTGTGTGTAAAGTGCACAGTGACAAGCACACACAGTAGCTATTGAGTCTGTGAGGAGGGAGGTGAAGAAATGTGGGCTAAAAACAATGATTAGAATTAAAACCAATTTTTCAGAATGAACTTACAGCCTTTTAAAATTATTGGTTCTTATTGCAGCATTTTCTGAGGGTTTGGCTGCTCTAGTGTTGGGAGAGCGAGCAGGTATGTTAACTGTCACACCCTTTATAAAGACGTGCATCTAGAAACAAACCAAAGCACACACTGTGTCTCAACATGGTACAATAATCGACTAGCACACATGGCCCACTCACCTAAAGGTCGAGGACTACCTGCCACATGAGGGGTCGGCGGGACTAGACATCGGGGGAGAGCCCAAGGAGTATGCTAGGTGTAACAAAAAACAAACAACAAAGTGCCAGGGATTGGAAATCGGTTGGAGTTAATGCATGGTATTTGCAAGCAGCATGGAGCTGCCCCGATGTCACCCATGGTCAAATCCTAGTCTCGTAGGGCTTACCTCTATCCTTCCGTGTCCGTGTAGTGTGACCTACCCTTCACCGCCGAGCTCGAGTAGATGTGGGAGCTCGGCGGCGGGGGAATTTAAAGCGCGTTAACCCGATCAGCGAGCTGGCGCGTCTCCGCCCTCTCGGTAAAGTCACGTGATCGAGGCGCATATTGGGGCGGCCATCTTGGAGTGGCGTTATATCACGCTTGGCACAATGCAAACATCGTGATGGCACAATGCACCCATCGCGAATAAAAATTAATATTTACATATAGGACTATTATGGTACGGACAAAGTAAATGGCTAGATGCCAGATTTATTATGATGTTACGTGACCCATTTGGTGGGCGTGTGTAGTTACTCGTACTACAATGCGGTCACGTGGTTGAGGAGCTCAATACGGCGGCCATCTTGGGTAGGTCAACTAGTATGTATGGTGCTAGATGTGCATGGGGGCCACAGTGCAGTGCATTTTAGTCGTATGGGGACAAAGGTGATAGATTGCTCAAAAACACGTGGGACACGTTGCTTAGAATGTGACTTAGCGACGTATCAAGTGTGACAGTGGCAACTGGGACTTGTGTTCGAGTGACACAGATGGGAAAAGGTCACGTGTATGGTCCGTGTGTAGGGCCAGTGCTTCATGTGTTAGAACAGAAAGGGGGTGGGCGGCAGGTCTCTTACAGCGAGTGCCATGGGATATCCTCGTTGAGGCCCCGTTTGTCTGTGGACAATCGATGGATCCATCTTTGTTCCTTCCGGAACAGGGCATTACTTGGGCAGTTTGGGCTGGCTTCAAGTACCACCCACTTAAGGGAGTCTTCGTCATGGTTTTGTTCCACAAAATGTTTGCACATCTTCGTATGCGTTTTTTTGCAACGAAAGTTGCTCCGGTGTTCAATGATTCTTGTTTTCACCGGTCATAACAGTTGCTGACAGGAGCCAATCAGTGCATTGGACAACACCATCCCGGGGTATGCAAGACATCCTGGCTGCAGATGTGTACCCACTCGCATCTGTCTATCAGGTAAGTGTGCCATGAAGTGTTTCCCTATTACGGATTCCAAAATCATTACAAAGAGGAAAATCCCCTTATGAATAGTATCTGCAGTTGGTGTTTCCAAAGTAACATACATACCAATTGATAAATGTGAATGTCACACGTGCCTGTTTGTAAATTAGTAATGCAGATAATTGAGTACGCTGTCACTTCCCTCTCCAGCTGCTGGATTGGGGACCGCTTCCTCAGCTACACCTATGAGGAGAAAGGTTCAGCAGTTGACATAAGGGGGGATCACAAGGGAAACAAAGATGTGGCTGGAGCTGGTGAGTATGCTTGTGCATTGTATATCTCTATTTAATACCTCATTTCTATGGTGTCAGCTGTTACGTGTAGGTGTACCCAAACCAGGTCACATGTGCTTCATCTGTTGATGCAAAGTACGGTAGAATCAATCCTTTTGTTGCACCACATCTTATACTTGGTCAATTACTTATCCTGTTGCAACCTCTATTTTACAGGTGATGATTACAAAGAAGAGGATGGACCTTTCACCAGTGGGGGGCGACGGACAATCAAAGTGGAGAATCCACTTCTTTTGCTAGCAGCAAAGTACTGCCCAAGAGGAGGAGGATAAAGTACCTGAGGAGGCTGCTGAATGTGAGGATGAGGGAGACTATCTGACCCTCCTCACAGAGGATGAGTATTTAGATGCCCTGGCCAGAACATTTATCACATTGGACAAACTTGACAAGGCCACACACCCTCCACCCAACAAAGTGCATCCTCCTCCAAAACCCAAGATTGCCTGTCCTCAGCATAGAGCTAACAAGCCATACCTCACACACGCCCCAACACAGACATCACTGCTTCACAGCCATCACATCCTGGACAGAGGTGGTGGCTCCCCTACACACTCCTCCCTATACAGCACCACCCAGGCGTTATCTCCACCATCTGAGGGAGGTACCAACCCTGTTGTGGTGCAGGTGTGCAGAGACTACCACCTGCCACCCTCCCCTTGTTGGTGAACCTGGTGGTCTCATCCATGGCTGTCCCCTGCAGAGAGGGCCAGCAGATGGCCAAGGTAGCCAGTGGAGGAGGACGTCTTCCAGCAGCAGGCTGATCTGAGGCAGGACATTCGTGCCATAGGAGCTACCCTGTCAGACATGTCTGACGCCCAGCAGGACATGTAGCAAATCCCTAAGGTGGTGGAGAGATTGACCCAGGTGTTGGCCAGGATGGATAGATCTTGGCAAACATGTCCAAGAATATCAACAACATTATATCCATCCAAAGGGAAGAGAGTGTAAGACACCATGCCTTGGCCATGAAGATGGTGGAAGGCATGCTGAAACTAGTCCAAAGTCTACCTTCAAGGTCAACGCAGGGATGGGAGACATCACATCTGCCTGCAGTACATCACACCCACACACCTGTACCACAAACTGCACAAGATCACAGCAAGAGCACACACCCACCACTGCCCCTGCCCAGGCATTCCCCCCACCTGCACATCTACCACCACCCCCTGTCCAGGCACTCCCCCCACCTGCACAGCCATCACCAGCCCCTATCCAGGCACCACCACCAACTGTACAGACACCATCAGAACCTGTCCATGACCTACCCCCTGTATGGACATAGAGGCACCACACCAAGCTTCACCTTGGCTAACAACTCAAACATACTCACTCACAGTGATCCTCACCTACAAATTTGCGAAGTTGCAAGCATGATCCCTCTTGATCACATCTCAAATACATCTTCTAGCGTGAATATGTGTAAATAAAGTCTAAATCTCCTCACAAGTCAAGACTAACTTGTGTATTATGGGCTGATGGGCAAATGTTTACCCTTGTAGTGTCCTAGATCTATGAGGATGAATGTGTGTGAGTGACAAATATAAAGGTGTAACCCCATCAGTGCAAAAAGCTATCATGTGCAGAGCAAATAATAAATCACAAGATATATGTTCATACTTTGAACAAGACATTCACAAGATAGGGAAAATATGAATCAAAATATAAGTTTATTTAAATCAAATATTTTTGAGAAGAAAAACAAATAACAGTCTGTTTGGGAGGGAGAAAGGAAAACAAATAATGTTCTTTACACAGAACGGACTAGGGAACTTGGAGGGGGGCAACATAAATGAAACACATCAGGAAGCATCAGGGACACCAGGCTATATACAAGGGGCAAGGTAAGTAAGTGTCTAAAACAATATCAGAGTCCAACAGGTCAACTGTCCTTCTGGTCATCCTCTAGCTCCACAAAGTCCAGATCCTCAGAATCTGAAGCTGGTACCTGGCTGGCGGGTGCAGGCCCAGGCACCATACGGGGTTTGGCTACACGAGGAGTATGAGGGAAACAGTGTGGGGAAACATACAGAGGGTAACATTGAGAGTGGTGTTGGAGGGACGTTGGACTAAGACAGACAACATGGCTGCACCCAAGGAAGTGACACCAGCAGTAAGGATGGCCATGGCTCTTGCATTTTCCTCTCGCATCAGACGTATCAGACGCATTTACACAGAATGGGTAAATATAGGCATGGGACATACAATGGTATACCTCTGTCTTCCCTCATATCATACTCTGGAATTCAAAAACCTTGGAGTCCTTTAAAAGCAATAAGAGGCTGGCACAGAACTCTGAAATATCAAAGGACAGTTTATTACACTCATGTGAGGTGAGGCTGCGTCGCCCAAAAGCCATGGCAAATGAATGAGGCAGTCTGAGGAAGTCAGAAGGCTGATGCCTTATATACATTTCAGACTTACACAGTAAGCATACATAAAAGGGGGCAGTCTTAGCTCCTGCAAGCACACAAAGAATACCATTTAAGGACATATGGAACCAAGTGGGAGGAGCTAACAGTTTCAGAACGTAGTGAACACATTCCTATGTAAAACTTAATCAGTAACAGATGCAGACTCTACCAGGCATTTCTGAGCATGCGTGGAAGTGGAGGAGGCTAAATATATCCTGTTACTAGGCAGACTTCAAGTGCAGTTAAAAGGAAGGTAGGACAATGCACAAAGTGAGCACATGGCAGCACATGGTAGCCAAGATGGCCTCCAGAAACTAAAATGGCTTCTAAAAAACGGGTAAGATAACTTCTAAATGCGAAATGGCTTCTGCTAACGCTAACCCATTTATGCTAATTTACAACAGATGGCCCTTTTAGCGTTTGCTGAAGACATTCGTATTACTCAGTAGGAACATGGAAAACAGGTGCTCATTAATTTGAACATAATTTCGTCAATTTTCTAATTCATTGCTGGATAACCATTTCCATTCTAAACATTTCAGCAAGGGTATGACCAGGAATACTAAAGAACGGGACATTAGGTCATAAGCATACATACAAACAGTAGGAAGAAATAATGACCACTATTACAGAAAAATTAGCATTTTCACAACCCTAAGCAATAGCAAATCCTAAAATCTTTCAGAAAACACTATATACTCATATAAAACAGTATCAATGCAATCCTTCAATGCTCTCAAGTTGGGTAGAGATACTATTCCACAGAGAATGAACTTTTATTCTACCTAACCTAAACAGAACACTACTCTAGAATATTGCAGGCAAGACAATAAAAATTAATTCCACAACACCCAGTATTTTTAACCTTTAAGGAATCACTTTTATAACCACAACTTATGCCCAGAGTCCAATTCCAAGTCCCTCTGGCGGACTATTATTGCTCATCGAATCTCTTCATCCATCGCTGCAAGGGCCTCATCATTTCAGGCCTTCCATAGAAATGTATCTCAGCATCCGTTGGAGTGCCCCTTTTGGCAAACACTCATAGTTCAGTCAAAAGTCTCCATGTCATAAGGGCAGTGCACCAGTGTCTCTCATCTGCGGCAGACACTACGGCAGACACTACAAATGACGTGCTCTTCGTGATCAAGGGCACAAAGCATCTCGTGCAGATCCAAGCACTGTCAAGGAAACTCCTTTAGCAAATCAGCAGCACTTTCAAACTCCAACACTCCTTGTTCGGTGTCAGAGGACGCTCAAGCTGCTCGTTCATGGGCACCATAAGATAGTGCCTCTCGCCAATCTCGAATTCTCCATTTCATTTCTTTTTCGTCGGAGCAAAGGTGAAAAAGGGAACGGTGTGGCCTACTTAGACCAAGGCTCAGGCCAAGACACAGACCAAAGGACTCAAGGGCTTCAGGCCAAAACTTAGGCCAAGGGCTCAAGGGGCTGTACACTGTCAGAGGTTGCCAGTACATAACAGGTACCTTTTTGCGCTTTTTTTTTCCAATTCAAATTCTGTTGCAAAACCAAAGGGACTCCTTTTCTTCTGTCGTGGAACGCTGGGCAGTAGTGTGAACAAAGAACTAGGGTATACCATTGATGGCGTGCAGATTCCTTACTGGGTGCTGGGACTATAGACCAAAACTTCCTGCTTTTATCTATGGCTGTCAAGGATAGGAATTCGAATTCATCTTTGTCATTCGTTCTGCAGGTGTCACTCTCCCTTTGACTCTGGAGAATCCTGCAGAACCTATCAATGTAGAAGATATGACACAATTGTTAGTTTCCTTCAATTGTTGTACAAAAACAA
Organism: Lissotriton vulgaris; assembly: GCF_964263255.1. Classification (NCBI taxonomy): domain Eukaryota; kingdom Metazoa; phylum Chordata; class Amphibia; order Caudata; family Salamandridae; genus Lissotriton; species Lissotriton vulgaris. The sequence goes on along the minus strand of NC_141688.1, from coordinate 246,273,534 downwards.
TTCAATATTTAACAAGGGGATTGCAATCAGTTACCCTACAATGTTCAAGAGAGGGGTCATACACCATGAGACTATCATAATCTAAAATACACTATCATTCTCATAGAGGGCAAAACAATGACTCTAGCCTCTTCAATTGTGTTTCCATATGAGAGCATGTCTTCTATCATCTAGGGGTAGGCAATTACATAAACATTTTATCTGAGTGGAAGTCCTTACATATAGGGGCATCATCTAATGGGTAAACATTTTCCTAAATGAGAAAATCTAAGTGTTCCTAAATCCCTCACCTAAAACATTTCAAAAACGAAATCACATAAGAGATGGTCAGGGACATTCAGACAATGGCTAATTTATCAAAAATGTGAAAACAGAGAAAAAACAAGAGTACAAACTCCTAATGTTTCCATTATTAGAACACATGTGGTCCATCAAACATTAAAACAGAAGCTGAAAGAACTGAGAACCTAATTAGAATGGGCATTACATTTAATATAGGCCTAAAGAAAAAGTCTAAAGAGAAAGAAACAGTCTGGTCAGGTCATACTAAAGGGAATTATGCATAATGTTGTTGTTCCTATTACATCTCTGCAGTCTGGACACAATGCAACATCTGGGGAGAAGCGCTACACCATAGACAGTAATCTCAGTTAATTGTCCAGTTCCTCCTTAAAGGGAAAAAATGAAAATGTAGAAAAAATGAAAAAGTTAGGTCACCTTTTAACAAGAGCCACGAATCTATAATTGCATCCTTAGGTCCAATCAAGGATATGTATATAAATCTAGGCCTGCCTGTTCCTTAAGGGAGAAGGGCAGTATCTGTATTGTGGCTTCCTGTATATCTCTTTTATTTTACTTCAATACTATTATGGTCAAATTTTAACATCCACTGGTGAGGCGAATGTATTTTTGTGATCACAGTATGCAAATATCATATCTGTGAAATTTAGTATAAACGAGAATATTAACCACGTGGTGTAAAGCGACACATACCGTCATACATGTCTCTTCACAACACAGGCAAATTTGTAATAATATCAAAAAGCAGCTAATAAAACAAAACAACATGTCATTACGCTATCATCAAATATACATGCATATATAGTAGGCACAAAAAGCATAAACAAAGCACAATGGTACTTGTAATCAAGCAGAAACGCGTGCATGCATGCAACCCAAAACCCAGAATCCAGGCCAGCTTAATTTGTCAAAATCAAAAATTACATCAAAATTACGCTTTCATTTTACTCACACCCCGCTTTTTGCCAGGTTATCACCAGTTGCTGGTTATCAAAACTGGCAAATACAACTTACAGTGCCGTTTGTGACCCATAGGATGAGCAAGAACCATTCATAAGGGAAAAATGCAAAATCATGAAAAAAACACACAAACATTTCATTTCAAAGAAGTCATAATAAAACCCATCTCTTTGCAAGATACTACTAACATAGCGCATAACAGAGTAAATCTCAACTGTTAACCAACCATCCTCATTGTAAAACATGCTAACCCGCTTTCATAGTGACTGTAAAACTTTTTCACAGACACACTGCATTCCTTGCACCAGCCTTTCCATGTGGCCCCTTCAGACCCCCTGCCCTCAAGGCCCTGAGAGCCTGCGGCCCCTCATGGCCCTGGGAGCCTGCGCCCCTTCACAGCCCTGGGAGCCTGCGAGCCCCACATGGTCCCCCCCCTCTCCAAAGCCCCTGAGGGCCTGCTTTTTTTCTTTCTTTAGGGCTGGTCAAGAATGCACTACTCAAAAACAAAAACCTTCATGTAACCCATCTAATGTGCAAGCTTGAAATTCTGCTAATCAGAGAAGCTTTTTCACCAAGCAGTCCTTGCTCCATCTGTTCACTTACTTACTCCTAAACCCCCGTCTCACTGACCTTAAGGTCAAATTCTGCCAGGCCTACCGTGTGGGCCCTATATCCTATTTCCTCCCTTAAACTTACAAGACCAGAAACCATTCCCCACTCATTCTAAGCTACAAGATCAACCCTGTTGAAAAACACATGTTATATAAATGACTTCTTTCAGGAATAAAATGCATTTAGTAAAACATTTACTGTGAACAATTTGCAGAACATAACAACATAGCATACCAGCATTATCTTAAATGTTTGCTACCAGCCTATACAATTGCACTCAGTTATCAGCTCCACAAAGATAAAAGACAGAGTAGGCCCTGCCGAAATTTGAATTATCAATCCTGATATTAAACATAAACCTCTACACCGGGCACAGTAGCTCACTGAGCTATGAAGAACAACCTCAAATAATAACAACCCACACGTTTTGTAATAGATACAAACATGCATTCTCTGAAAGCCAGAAACACTGCAAGGCTATGGTAAATGACTAGAATGCTTTTTAAAAGGTCCAGTTTAACCTATTTTCGACTTTTGAGTTTGGGGCACTTAAAATTGAAAATCCTACACTTGCATTACATATTAATCATCCTTAGAATGTGCTTTACATGTTGCAAGGAGCAAACATGAGGCATAGGCATGTAATGCCTTAGAAAAATGAGCCTTTACGCCTGCGTCAAGTAAAACCCTAACATGTAAATATCCTAATTAGTCAGTCACACATTAATTTAATCAAGTTTTAATTTTAGGAGGTCATAGTATGAGTATTAAGCTTTCTAAATATCTAAAAACGATTTTGAAAAACACATATTTTTTTTCAAATAATTTTTTCATGTTTAATAATTTATTTATTGTTTATTTTTTTCAAACCCATTCTGAATTACTAAAACCGCATTTAAAAACCAAACTGCATCTTTTGCCTAACAGTGTAGATGTAATCATGTATGAGCCTATGCGCAAAAAGCCTAAGTGAGAACAAGACATATTTTCGCGCCAGAATTTAAAAGAGAACATTTGAGCCACAAACCCAGAAATATACCCCTATTTCTTTTTACTTGTTTTACTCCTTTTAGGAAATGATCAAAAACCCCAATTGAAATGCCTTCCTGTGATACAAAATAATGCAACTTACTTTTGTAACCCTTTAAAACACTTATTCTGAGTTGCTAAATTCAGCCCGTGTTAAACTACCTTCTAATCTCTGGCTGAATCAACATTCCAATGTTTTATGGCCTGTAAAAAAAACACCATCTGCCGGTCTCAAGGCAGGAAGGCAGGAAATGACCTGCACGAAGCTGACCCTAGAGCTTTCAGGAAACAGACATTTTTAGAAACCTGTGTGCCACAAAATACATTTAAACTTAGCAAAAATTCACTTGTAGCTGAAACTTTAACATTTTACATGTATGAAAATGCATGTAAGTAAAGGAAGGCTTCAAATTCGTTTTTCCCCACAGAACCCACAATTTAATTTTCAGGCCTTTCATATTCCCAGTAAATGTAAATTTTAACTTTATCTAATTTAAGCATTTCAACAGTTTGCACATATGTGCCTTTGTTTAGTCTATAATTTAAAAAGCAACATATAGCGATTTTTGCAGGTAACATGACAAATTACTGCATTCTTATTTAATTTTCACCTAATATCAATTAATGCAACATTTTCCTTAACATACTGAAAACATCAAGAAATCCACATTCACGCATTGAGCTCATTTCACACAGAAACAGAAGTATTTCAAACATACAGGACACACAATACGGCGCTTAAGGCGTGTGTTTCATAAATTCGCGCCAACGCTATTCACAAGCAGAAATTACACTAACAAGAACAGAAACCCCACATTTAAACACACATTGAACCCACAGACCAATACATAGGACTGAAACAAAAAACAAGCCACAAACAAATCGTAAACCAAACCAATTTGTAAATGCTAGTTGTACGTCATATTTACAAGGAATGTTTGGCAATGATGTTTCAATTCACAAGTTTTAACTGGCAGAGCACCAAAGAATCGCTCTGCATTCCCCATTCATAAAAGTGCACAGAACAAAAGGATCCTTACATGTATTATGGCCATATTTAATTCCCTGAGGATACAATATCACCAAGGAAGAAATATGTTTTCACACCTAAACCTATTTAGGTATCCCTTCTAAGGGAAGCCGGCTCATTTACTTCAAATCACATTATGGTACCGTTCACAAAAGCAACACATTTTAACATGTGAGCTTAACCAAGGACAACAGGCATGCCAAAAAATAGTGCAGCGTATACACTACTATCAAAGGTGGAGGAAATATCCTCGCATTACCTGCCTATATGAGTTGCAACACATACATATCAAATCAAATCACATCAAATCATATTCATATCATATTCTTCGAAGATCAAACGTAGTTCAAAGTAGACAAGTCTATCTCAAATTCAAAATATGCCACAGTAAGCGTTACAAAGGCATTCAAAACTTAGAACAGGCGCCGCAAAATTACTTTTACCAAACATAAGCTGTCCAAATTCTAACTGCCAGGTCTTATCTAACAGTCTATCTTTTTATGTTACATTTTAATACTCACGCCAAAAGTGTTCTCAGTCAGGAGGGTGACATCCTTGGGAGGACCAAAGATCAGGAGAGGCAGAAAACACACACGAGCTGCAGACACAAGGAATCACCAGAGGCACGCCGTGCACAGCTACCTTCTTGCAGAACCCAGTCCCATGCTGCTCAGCAGTTTTCTGCCTCCTGGCAAGTTGATCACCCCTCCAGATTGTCACCTCTCTGATGAGTCCCATCTGGGGTGCCAATTCTGGAATTCAAAAACCTTGGAGTCCTTTAAAAGCAATAAGAGGCTGGCACAGAACTCTGAAATATCAAAGGACAGTTTATTACACTCATGTGAGGTGAGGCTGCGTCGCCCAAAAGCCATGGCAAATGAATGAGGCAGTCTGAGGAAGTCAGAAGGCTGATGCCTTATATACATTTCAGACTTACACAGTAAGCATACATAAAAGGGGGCAGTCTTAGCTCCTGCAAGCACACAAAGAATACCATTTAAGGACATATGGAACCAAGTGGGAGGAGCTAACAGTTTCAGAACGTAGTGAACACATTCCTATGTAAAACTTAATCAGTAACAGATGCAGACTCTACCAGGCATTTCTGAGCATGCGTGGAAGTGGAGGAGGCTAAATATATCCTGTTACTAGGCAGACTTCAAGTGCAGTTAAAAGGAAGGTAGGACAATGCACAAAGTGAGCACATGGCAGCACATGGTAGCCAAGATGGCCTCCAGAAACTAAAATGGCTTCTAAAAAACGGGTAAGATAACTTCTAAATGCGAAATGGCTTCTGCTAACGCTAACCCATTTATGCTAATTTACAACAATACTTTCAGGCACATATTGTAATAAATGCACTTACCAGCTATCCACTGTTCATGCTGCTCCAGCTGAGCATGGAGGGTCGGCCAGGCTGCCCGTAGGACCTTCCTGTGCAGTGGCATTAGGCAGGGCAGTTGCACATGGCACTGGGAGGAATGGTGCAATATCTCCTCTGCCAGCGTTTTTGGTCCTCCCAGCGCTTGGCAGCATGCCCTGGCCTTCCGGGTATGACACCCAGTGCACTGCAGCGCTCACCAATGGTGGCACATAGTCTGGCATACGTTGAATTGTTCAACTGGTCCTCAGGACCCCCATACAGTTGAGGAAAATTTGATATCATCCCCTCTGTTATGTTATGTTATGTTATGGGTGTCTTATATAGCGCTCAGCTACTCCAAGGAGTGTCCCGCGCTTTCTGACCCATAGCTGAAAACAGAGAATATAAGAAACAAGAAACAGACCAGTTATTGACTATAGAGCCAAGTTTTCAGACCCTTTCTAAAGGCCAACAGATTTGGAGTGCAACGGAGTTCCAAGGGGAGGGAGTTCCACAACTTGGGAGCAAGATGTTTAAAAGAGCAGCCACCTATCCTAGCTTTTCTAATGATTGGGACAGTTGCCAGACCAAGGGATTCAGATCTAAGGGATCTTGTAGGCTTATAAAAAGTAAGCCGTTTCTGAATGTAGTTGGCCCCAAACGCATGGAGTGCCTTGTGGGCCAATGTAAGTGCCTTGAAGACAATCCGCTTCCTGACAGGAAGCCAGTGAAGGGAGAGTAACAGCTCCGATGATCTAGCATGTTGGGGAAGGCCAAAAATGGCCCTCGCCGCAGAGTTTTGGACCACTTGAAGTTTTTGCAGAAGGTAGTCCGGAAGACCCAAATAAAGAACGTTAGAATAGTCAAGCCTGGAACAAATTAAGGCCTGTACCGTCAGCCTCCTATGGACCAAAGGAAGCAAAGGGAGGAACTTTCGCAACATTTTCAGGAGACCGAAGCATGTGCCGGTAAGGCCTGTTATCTGGGACTTCAATGATAGATTGTTATCAATTTTAACCCCGAGATTTTTAGCCACCGAGGAGGAAGATGACGGAGGAAACATATTCACCGGCCACCAGTCCTGCCAAGGCGGGTCTGCCTGACAACCAAAGAAGAGCACCTCCGATTTATCAGGGTTGCACTTGAGGCTGCTTCGCTGAAACCAGTCGAAGACAGCCCCAAGGCAGCCACGGATGCTCTTCCGTCAAACTCAACACCCTTTTTACCGGTGAGGAGAAGCTGGGTGTAATCAGCGTATGATATGATCTGGGCTCCAAAAGACTCCGCCAGTACCGCCAATGGAGTCACAAAGATGTTAAAACCATCAGACCCTGTCCATGACCTTCCCCCTGTATAGACATAGAGGCACCACACCAAGCTTCACCTTGGCTAACAACTCAAACATTCTCACTCACAGCGATCCTCACCTACAAATTTGCGAAGTTGTAAGCATGATCCCTCTTGATCACATCTCAAATACATCTTCTAGCGTGAATATGTGTAAATAAAGTCCAAATCTACTCACAAGTCAAGACTAACTTGTGTATTATGGACTGATGGGCAAATGTTTACCCTTGTAGTGTCCTAGATCTATGAGGATGAATGTGTGTGAGTGACAAATATAAAGGTGTAACCCCATCAGTGCAAAAAGCTATCATGTGCAGAGCAAATAATAAATCACAAGATATATGTTCATACTTTGAACAAGACATTCACAATGAAGTTAAACAAGATAGGGAAAATATGAATCAAAATATAAGTTTATTTAAATCAAATATTTTTGAGAAGAAAAACAAATAACAGTCTGTTTGGGAAGGAGAAAGGAAAACAAATAATGTTCTTTACACAGAACGGACTAGGGAACTTGGAGGGGGGCAACATAAATGAAACACACCAGGAAGCATCAGGGACACCAGGCTATATACAAGGGGCAAGGTAAGTAAGTGTCTAAAACAATATCAGAGTCCAACAGGTCAACTGTCCTTCTGGTCATCCTCTAGCTACACAAAGTCCAGATCCTCAGAATCTGAAGCTGGTACCTGGCTGGCGGGTGCAGGCCCAGGCACCATACGGGGTTTGGCTACACGAGGAGTATGAGGGAAACAGTGTGGGGAAACATACAGAGGGAAACATTGAGGGTGGTGTTGGAGGGACGTTGGACTAGGACACACAACATGGCTGCACCCAAGGAAGTGACACCAGCAGTAAGGATGGCCATGGCTCTTGCATTTTCCTCTCGCATCAGACGCATCAGACGCATTTACACAGAATGGGTTTATATAGGCATGGGACATACAAATGGTACAGCTCTGTCTTCCCTCATATCATACTTTCAGGCACATATTGTAGTAAATGCACTTACCAGCTATCCACTGCTCATGCTGCTCCAGCTGAGCATGGAGGGTCGGCCAGGCTGCCCGTAGGACCTTCTTGTACAGTGGCATTAGGCAGGGCAGTTGCACATGGCACTGGAAGGAATGGTTCAATATCTCCTCTGCCGGCGTTTTTGGTCCTCCCAGCGCTTGGCGGCATGCCCTGGCCTTCCGGGTATGACACCCAGTGCACTGCAGTGCTCACCAATGGTGGCAGATAGTCTGGTATACGTTGAATTGTTCAACTGGTCCTCAGGACCCCCATACATCTGAGGAAAATTTGATATCATCCCCTCTGCTAGAATGTCTAATTCTCTTTCAGTGAAAGAGGGTGCTTTCTCCGCATATCCCTCTGCCTTGCTGGGGGTACCTGTGTTGTACTGAGCAGCAGGATGGCAGAGGATCTGATCTGTGGGATGGGATGACCCAGATTGAACAGAAAATGGCTGTCAACCACTTCCTGTGATGTATTTCCTGTCTACCACTTCCTGAATGTCATTTCCTGTATGAATAAAAGAATGGGTTCCGGTCCGTTTCTGCAACTTCCGTCAGGGAAAGGCGGGGCTGACATCGGCCCCGCCACAGTTATGGCGGGGCGCACCGGTCCCCACCCGCTACTCCCACTGGCTTTTGGGGCGCTCCCCCATCTCGTCACCATGACGCGACAGGGTCATCTCAGCCTGTATTGCACCCCAGGTCTCCTGATGACCCGGAAGTGATTGAGTCACTTCCGGGTCACTAGGGAACAAAGGCCAGGCAGGTTAGATCTGACCTGGCAGATGAGGGGTTAAAAGGCCGTGGAGCGTGAGAGTCTGCCTCTTTCACTCCTGCGCATGACAGCCTGCCCTACTAGCCTCTAGGAGGCTGTCATTCTTTTCTCCGCCCACCATCCCCAGAAGCAGATGACTGTTATTGTGTGTTATGAAGGTTTTCACATTTTGTTACAAATGTTTAGGGATGACAAGAGTTCGTTAGAACTTTCTCCCATTTACAGGTCATCAATCGTCGTATTTATTGCTATTCCTTGGTCAGGCGGTTAGGTCATTATTGGTGAGCAGTTACTTCAAGGTCCTTAGGGGGCGGCGCCATTCTCAAATGGGGTCACGCAAAGGGAGGGACAAGTGGTCTTTCCTAGGACTCCTGGCGCAGTTACAGCCTGTTGGCTTCATGTGTGCGGGGGAGGGGAGAGTCACGCTTTCTCTAGGCTGGTTGGCCACCCCGCACGTACACAATGACACCAGTAAACAGCGCAGAGTTGCAAGGGCCCCCTTTAATAGAGTTTATAGAGCGTACAGAGGTACCCGGGGGGGGGCGGAAGTACCCTCACGGTAGGCGGCCCTCTGTGCATGCACACTTGGACAGAAGAGCGTGGTTAATAGGGCATAAGGGGGTAACCGGGGAGGTCTTAATTTTTGATTTATTTGTATTTTTTAATAAACACGGCAGGGGGGTTGTATGACCCCCCGCCTCCAAAGAAATCCCTCTCATGTCCTGGTTAATAATGTTGGTTAACGGAAGGGTGGGGGTCTTCCGGCAGTCCCTGGCCATATGAATGTGTACTCTCCATTGCGGCGCATCGGCTATGCATACGAGGCCTAAGCTCAGGATACGGAGAGTACGCATTCTTGCCGGATATGTTGGAAACGGACCAGAACCCATTCTTTCATACAGTAAATTACATACAGGAAGTTTTAGGCAAGTAATACCTCACAGGAAGTTGCTGACAGCCATTTACTATTCATTCTGAGTCATACTCCATCACAGATCATATCCTCTGCCATCCTGTAGCGGAGACCCCTAAAATGACACAGTAAGAGAACATCAGACACATGAAACTAAATCTAGAACAGACCGTTAAATAATGTTTGGCCTGGGACAAGGGGGTGGTCAGACACCTCATCACATCACAGGAGAGTTTGCTCCTTTGCATTACGGTACATGCGGTCCATAATTTGTACTTTACTCAAGAGTTGAATGTTGTGTTACAGTAAATTCAGGGGAAGCAGTGCTGTGTATCCCAGATACATAGTGCCTGATTCACCAAGATCATCAACACTTATGTTGGGGGCCCCTCAGTTGTGGGAGATTCGAATCTGTTGGGGGCAAATACTCCACGATGCAATAGTTAGGCCCCTTTGTGATTCAGACACCCGTTCTCAAAAGATCCTGGGAGGTCTCTCATATGCACATACATCTAATCCTCTGAGTCAATGGGTTCCTTAGGGAGATCAACAACATTGATTGCTGAAATTTGCACATGATCTGATGCATGGGCAGTGGTATGACTCCTATCAACAGCTGTGGGTTACATACATTTAGTGTGGCTAGCAGAGTAGTCTCAGGAAAAAATCTTGGACTGAGTCGAAATTATCCAACTTTCATCATTGATTACAGACTGCAAACCATATTTTATCATTAACATAAAAGTTTGCTCAGGTGATACAAGTGGCAACCAGCTGATCATGGACTTTGTTATGTGCAATTGCCTGGTTGCCCCGATTCAGAGCCAGCTGAGGTACAAGAGGTATGGGTAAGCCATGAATTAAAGCCATGACTTAAAGCTATGTTGTGCAAAACACAACAGACTAATATGATCTTGTGCACCACTGCAGGGTAGTACATCAGCACACACCCTGTACGGTCAAGACATCTGAATGACGGCTGCAGTAGACCAAAAGTGCGCACTATGACCGCTCGAGTTTGTATGTGTGCCCTATTGTACCTACTTTAAAGGACAGTGGTTGCATGTCTGTATGGTGTGAGGAGTTGAGGGGAGAGTACATACCCAGCATCACATGAGGAAGGTAGATAGAGCAATAGGTTACATTGTCCACTTAAATTTGAACAGAACATATCTATACTTTGTTACAAGCAGTGTCAGTTGAGGACATGTATGTGGCATGATGATTTGTATTGTACAATGGTTGTTAACGTGAGATGGCATTCATATATTTTATTTATACATATTCCACATGTTTTGTGCTTGGTACTTACCCAGTAGCCACATGTTGCCAAATTATCCTGCAGCCATCCACTGGTAAAGAGCTGACATGCAGAAAACAAAGCTGTCATGGGTACTGCCTGGAAACAATGCTTGCATATCAATGAATCTACCACTGGCATCACAGACAGCCTGCACATTGATGGAATGCCATTGGTGTCTGTTGCAGAAGATGTGTGCAATGCGATGGGGTGGCTGTAGAGCCACATGGGTACAATCAAGGGCACCCAGCACATGTGGGAAGTGGGAAATGAGATAGAAATCCCTAGCTGCTCTTTGTCTTCTGTCAAGTGTATGGGGCATTTGAATGTGAAAGGTGGACTCTTGTATTGATGCAGCTCAGTACCTAATGCAAGCACCTCGAATGGCTTGCCTGAGAAATGTCCACAAGGTCACTGGAGACCCTTTGGAATGACCCCGTAGTGAAGAAATGGAGAGAAGAAAGTATCTTGAGATAGGCTGGGATGGCATGCGAGCAACAGTTCAGAGTCAAGTTCCTGCCCCCACTCACATACCATCTCCAAGATGACATCTGGAGGGAAACGGTATTGGGCCCTGACATCTTGGCTGGGCATCCCAAATAGGTTAATACTTTGTCTAAATATCCTTGCCACTCTCCTCCTCCTCCTCCTTAAGTTTTCATGCTGCATGGCAAGGGGCGAGCAACAAACACATTCAGCGATTTGTTGGAAGATTTGTGTGTGTCAGCTCTAATTTTATATGTGCTGTAGGGCTGGGATTGACTGTTGGGCTGCAGTGTTTTAGCTGGAGCATGGTGGGGGATGGTAAGAACTTGCACAGGTGTTTAGCATTGAAGACCATGATCATCCAGCCCAATTACTGAGAATCTGGCCCGGGTCCAGAAATTCCGTCCCGGGTGTGGAAATTCTGCCACAAGTGTGGACGTAAAGATAGGAGTCGAAAATGACTTTGGTGAATACCAAAATTCATTAATGACTTCTGTGAATACCAAAAGTTGGAAAGTTAGACTTTTGGCTCAGATTACCTTTTTGAATCGGCCTCAATAACTTTACATTCATAAGTATCCAATATATATATATATATATATATATATATATATATATATATATATATATATATATATATATATATATATATATATATATATATATATTCACTGAAAAAACCATAGGTTTCACACTAGTTATAGTTAGGAATTAGCATTTAAAAAACCTATTAAATTCACTGAAAAAACCATAGGTTTCACACCAGTTATAGTTAACTGGAAATTTTACTGACATAAAACCATTGAAATTCCCACGTTATAGTTAGTTGGACTCACTATAACTTGCGCGTGTAATGCACTACTGATGGCATCACATATTACATCACTCATGACATGGTCAGTTACATCACTCATGACATCACTGATGACACCATCCAGTGAATGTGTGTCTTTCTGAAAAATAAACATGTTTTATATATGTATATGTAAAGGTCGATGGAAGAATAAATGTTTCAATAAGTGTCTTAATGGATGCTTTTTTGAAAAAAAAATTGATTGGTTAACTGGCTTATTAAGTGTATCATAGTGAATACATATATTAGCGAGTATTGTTTAAATATTTAAATGTTTGTATCAGTGTTTCACTTTGTGTATAAGTGGCTGCATTGGTTGGTGAGTAGCTACATGTGTGTGTATATGGGTTATCATATTTTTTTTAGTATCTTTATAATTGTCTGTTTGGTTTGGTGGGGGTGTTACTTAGCACAAAGATGCATCAATGACTGACTCACTGTTTGTATGTGTTTTGAAGACAGCATATGTGCCGGACTGTATGGGTGAATGAGTGTGTATATGTATGTGTTAGTAAGTGAATGACTATCTTACTAGTGTCTTTATCAGTAACTACATATATTTTAATCTAGTATATGTGAGTATTGATGTATATAAGTGAGTATATGTGAGAGTGAGAGATTGAAAGAGTTCTTGTTTTAATAAGTATGTGTTTCTATAAGTGATTGTTTAAGAGAGTAAGTATGTGTAAGTTTCCTTAGAAGTAAGGTGGTAGTGTGTGTATAGCTGTACATGCAAAAAAATGGATGTTCAATAGTTTATTTGCATGTGTGAGTATGTGTGTGAGCAACTTTTGGAAGTCTGTCGGTGTGTTAACGGATGTATAGGTGTCTCACTACATATGATGAGTGAGTATATGTATGAATGACTATATAGAACTGTTGGTGAATGAGTGCATGTGTATATAAATGGTGGAATTACTGAATTGGTTGTTGTAACTGGTATAGGTATCTCCATTTTTTTGAAAATGTTAGTTTCTATTCTTGAATATGTGTTTCAAGAGTTACTTTACAGTGAAAGGAGGTCAGTCACTCTATCACAAGGATGGTGTCATCAGTGACATGACATCACTAATGACCTCTCAAATAACATCACGGATGAGAACACTGATATTGGTATCTTAATTTTTTTTAACATTTTTGTTTCTATTTTTGATTGTGTGTTATATTATATCGACCTTTAGATATACATATATTTAAAAAAATTATTTTAAAATAAAAAACACATTCACTGGATGACGTCATCAGTGATGTCATTTGAGATGTCATCAGTGATGGCATGAGTTATGTCACTGACCATGTCATGTGTGATGTAATATGTGACGTCATCAGCAATGCATTGCGGGCGCGCAAGTTATAGTTAGCTGAACTAACTATAATGGGGGAATTTCAATGGTTTTGTATGAGTGAAATGTCCAGCTAACTATAACATGTGTGAAACCTATGGTTTTTTCAGTGAATAACTAACTATAATGGGGGAATTTCAATGGTTTTGTATGATTGAAATGTCCAGCTGACTATAACATGTGTGAAACCTTTGGTTTTTTCAGTGAATTTCTAAGATTTGTTTAAATGCTAATTCCTAACTATAATGTGGCTGAAACCAATGTTTTTTTTCAGTGAATTTCAAAGGTTTTGTAAATGATAATTTTTAAATGTATTGATTGTTATATTTTTTATACTGATTTAATGCATTGTTTAAAGTATTTATTTTTAGATATTTTATTTTTTAGATTACATTACATATTTTTAACCCCTTCCATGCGGCCGCGATTCCACTGGTGTGCTGTAAACAACACGAACAGGGGCGGGCCGTGACGAACCCCAGCCGTCATCAGCACACGAGCACCGTAGTGCATGACGGCTGGGGTTCGTCATCAGCATGGAAGGGGTTAATATAAATTGAAAAAAATGTTTTTAAAATATTGAAAATGTAATATTTAATTTTTCCATTTTCTATTTTTTTAATTTATATATATTTCATGTAGCAGGCAATGATATCCTATAGAAGGAAATTCAAGTTACTGGTAAGTACGGTTAAAATTATTTTTCAGGAACAGTAGTCAGCTGAAAGATGCAGCACTGAGGTCTCTCCTGATAACAGGTGAGTAAATCGGATTTCTTAGTTCGACTGATTTTAGAGGAATATTTTAAGCATGGGCTGAAAATTTGTTCCGCTCGCGGAATTTGCGGATTTTCCGCGATTTCGAGATCCGCGAATCTCGCGAAATCGCAATAAAATCCGCAAATCAGCGGGGACGAATTTTCAGCCAAGCTCTTACAGGGTTACAGCAGCAGGTGCAAAAGTTGAAGCAAATTTTTTGTAACCTTTTACAAAAAGGGTTACAAAGAAATTAACTTTAACTTGGGCAGCTGCTGCTGTAAGCCTGTAAGCGCTTCCTGGCGCCTCCTTGCCTACTTGCAACTATTCTCTGACCCTGCTCTGACCCTTGAAGCAGGGTCAGAGAATAGTTACAAGTAGGCAATGAGGCACCTGTCACGAAAATTAAACCTCAATAGGAAGCACTGACAGATATAAAAACAAGCATTTGCATTGCAATATGTCTCGCATTAGGAAAGTTTGAGCTATTTGTCTTGTAAATGACAATTTTTTATATTTATGTGTTGGTTTTGAAAATAGCTAAATTAATAGCTTTGTCATTTACAATGCCAATAGTAATAACTTTCGCAAATGTGACACCTATAGCATTTATAATGCAACATGTTTTGTATTTACGTGACTTAGCTGTATTGATATTCAAAATTACAATGGCTTTTAAGTTTTTTTAAATAAATAGCTTTTGTGAAGATTATGTTCAGTGTATTTTATTCTGACGAAAATCCAAGAACAGAAGTGAAATATAAACATCTTTTTGTGACATTTGTAATAAAGTTTGAAACAATGAGAGAACATATTTGAATGGTTGCGCAGATTGATGCTGGGGTGGCGCTGAGTGGTGCTGTAGTGGTGCTGAGTAATGCTGTGGTGATGCTGAGTGATGCTGTGGTGGTGCTGAGTGGTGCTGTGGTGGTGCTGGGTGATAATGTGGTGGTGCTGTGTGATGCTGTGGTGGTGCTGAGTGATGCTGTGGTGTCGCTGACTTGTGCTGTGGTGGTGCTGATTGGTGCTGTGGTGGTGCTGAGTGATGATGTGGTGGTACTGAGTGGTGTGTGGTGGTGCTGAGTGATAATGTGGTGGTACTGAGTGATAATGTGGTGACACTGAGTGATGCTGTGGGGGTGCTGATTGGTGCTGTGGTGGTGCTGAGTGATGCTGTGGTGGTGCTGAGTGATGCTGTGGTGGTACTGAGTGGTGTGTGGTGGTGCTGGGTGATAATGTGGTGGTTCTGAGTGATAATGTGGTGGCACTGAGTGATGCTGTGGCGACGCTGAGTGATGCTGTGGTGGCGCTGAGTGGTGCTGTGGTGGTGCTGAGTGATGCTGTGGTGGCGCTGACTGGTGCTGTGGTGGTGCTGATTGGTGCTGTGGTGGTGCTGAGTGATGCTGTGGTGGCGCTGACTGGTGCTGTAGTGGTGTTGAGTGGTGTGTGGTGGTGCTGAGTGATAATGTGGTGGTTCTGAGTGATAATGTGGTGGCACTGAGTGATGCTGTAGTGGCGCTGAGTGATGCTGTAGTGGCACTGAGTGGTGGTGTGGTGGTGCTGAGTGATAATGTGGTGGTGCTGAGTGATAATGTGGTTGTGCTGAGTGATGCTGGGGTAGCGCTAAGTGATGATGTGGTGATACAGAGGGCAGAAAGGCACAAAAAGAAGTCCAACAAAGGGCATAAGGGCAGAAAAACAAGGGAAAAACAAGTGTAACAGAGGGCAGAAGGGCACAAAAAACCAGTCTAACAGAGGACAGAAGGGCAGAAAAACAAGGGAAAAACGAGTCTAACAGAGGGCAGAAGGGCACAAAATACTAGTCTAACGGGGCAGAAAGGCACAAAAACGAGTCTAACACAGGGCAGAAGAGAACAAAAAACGAGTCTAACAGAGGGCAGAAGGGCACAAAAACAAGGGAATAACAGTGGCAGAAGGGCACAAAAAACGAGTCTAACAGAGGGCAGAAAAAGAAGGGAAAACGAGTCTAACAGAGGGCAGAAGGGCAGAAAAACAAAGGAAAAACGAGTCTAACAGAGGGCAGAAGGGCACAAAAAACGAGTCTAACAGGGGGCAGAATGAATCCCGCCCTGCGTGTTTGTCCACGAAGTTGCCACCTTTTTGTGCAATACCTCTACTCAACTGGAGTACTTTCTACTATCTAATCAGTAAGTGCTCCCTCGTTGGCTAAATGTATAGGGACAGATTTACAATAACTGGCGCATCCCCAGGGATGCGCCAGTTATTGTGCGCCGCAGCTCCTCCACCCATGATGCGCCGCATTTACAATGCGGCGCACCATGTGGCAAAAACGGCACAGATGTGTCACGCATCTGTGCCGTAAAAGCAGCATATTGCTGGAGCTGCGTCGAGCTTGCGAAGCAGCTCCAGCAATGCTCATGGGGGCCCTATCTCCCCAATGCTGCATCAAGCCTTGCACCTGCTTCAAGCAGGCGCAGGGTTTTGACGCAGCATTGGCCTAAAAGTGACTGAGTGAATTCTTGTAGATTTCACTCAGCCACTTTAAGGAGGCGTTCCTGCGCAGGAACGCCCTCCCCTGTGCCGGAACGCCTCCTGATGGCGCAGGGCTTTACAACGTGACGCATCTCTCAGATGCATCACGTTGTCAATACCCAGCACCATGGCACATCGTTTGTGCTGCCGCTGCGTCACAAAAGGTCTCGGTAGAGGGTGGAAGTGGTGAACCAGAGGGTGGCAGTGATGAACCAGAGGGTGACAGTGATGAACCAGTGGTTGGCAGGGGTGAACCAGAGGGTGACAGTTCTGAACCAGAGGGTGGCAGTGCTGAACCAGAGGGTGGCAGGGGTGAACCAGAGGGTGGCAGTGATGAACCAGATGGTGGCAGGGGTGAACCAGAGGGTGGCAGTGGTGAACCAGAGGGTGGCATGGGTGAACCAGAGGGTGGCAGTGGTGAACCAGAGTGTCACAGTGGTGAACCAGAGGGTGGCAGTGCTGAACCAGAGGGTGACAGTGGTTAACCAGTGGGTGGCGGTGGTGAACCAGAGGTGCTGTGATGAACCAGAGGGTGGCAGTCATGAGCCAGAGGGTGGCAGTGGTGAACCAGAGGGTGACAGTGCTGTAGCAGAGGGTGGCGGGGTGAACCAGAGGGTGCTGTGATGAACCAGAGGGTGAGAGTGGTGAACCAGAGGGTGGCTGGGGTGAACCAGAGGGTGGCAGTGGTGAACCAGAGGGTGGCAGTGCTGAACCAGAGGGTGACAGTGGTTAACCAGAGGGTGGCAGTGGTGAACCAGAGGTGCTGTGATGAACCAGAGGGTGGCAGTCGTGAACCAGTGGGTGGCAGTGGTGAACCAGAGGGTGATAGTGCTGTACCAGAGGGTGGCAGGGGTGAACAAGAGGTGCTGTGATGAACCAGAGGGTGGCAGTCGTGAACCAGAGGGTGGCAGTGTTGAACCAGAGAGTGACAGTGCTGAACCAAAGGGTGGCAGGGATGAACCAGAGGGTGATGTGATGAACCAGAGGGTGGCAGTGATGTACAAGAGGGTGGCAGTCGTGAACCAGAGGGTGGCAGGGGTGAACCAGAGGGTGGCAGGGGTGAACCAGAGGGTGGCAGTGTTGAATCAGAGGGTGGCAGTGGTGAAACAGAGGGAGCTGTGCCCATACACAACCGCATGGGTAATGCAAGCAGCCCGTGAACACGCAAAAAGTCCCCCAAACACGTAAAAAACCCCGCGAACATGCAAAAAACCCCGCGAACAAGCAAAAAAAACTAAAATCACCAAATTCGCACGAATTCGTGGATTTTGTGGATTGCGAATTCGATTTCGCGCGAATTCGCGGAACGCGAATTTGCAAATTTCACCCATACTTAGAATATATTAAAGTTCCAAAAATCCACACTTAGAAGAATTTCCAAGTGAAAGCAGTCAATTTTAGCCTATGGAAGGAAATTCAAGTTACTGTAACTACGATTAGTATTACTTTTCAGGATCAGTAGTGGAATGAAAGATGCAGCACTGAGGTCTCTGCTGATAACAGGTGAGTAAATCGGAATTCGTAGTTTGGCTGATTTTAGAGGAATTTTTCAAAGTACCAAAATCAATACTAAGAAGTATTTCCAAGTGAAACCAGCCAATGTTAGCCTATGGAAGGAAATTCAAGTTACTGTAAGTATGGTTAGAATCACTTTTTAGGATCAGTAGTGGGCTGAAAGATGCAGCACTGAGGTATCTCCTGATAACAGGTGAGTAAATTGGAATTCGTAGTTCGGCTGCTTTAGAGGAATATTTTGCTCAATAGTGAAGGAACAGGGCGGGGCCTGTGTTGACATGTGTGCAAACAAGCCCTGTGGTGCATTTTAGGTTGGGGAATGAATTCCTCTGCAATCCTGAGGTCCCCTGTGAGAAAACTAGCCCACCAGGTACCTCCAGTATGCGCCAGGGATCTCTGTTGCAGAGAGGTGTTCAGAGGGCACACCCCCTTTTTACAACACTCTGCAACGCAGCTCCATGGCGCTTAGTGGTGGTACCTGTTGGACTAGTTGGTCCCCAGGGGACCTCTAGATTGAAGAGGAATTAATTCCTCAACTTAAAAAGCGCCTCAGGGCATGTTTGCACTCATATCACCTCAAGCCCTGCCCCCTGCCTTCACCACTGTGCAAACACGCCCCATAGCGTGTTCTAAGTGGGGGGTTAAATTCCCTTGCATACTGGGGGTCCCTGGGGGCTAACTAGCCCACCAGGAACCTCCAGTATGCGCCAGGGGGCGGCGCTGCAGAGAGGTGTAAAAAGGGGTGTGGCCTCATTACAACTCTCTGCAACACAGCCTCTGGGCGCGTTTGCAGAGGGTTTACTAATTCTCCTTGCATACTGGGGGTCCCTGGGGGCCAACTAGCCCACCAGGAACCTCTAGTATGTGCCAGGAGGCTGCGTTGCAGAAAGGTGTAATGAGGCCACGCACCTTTTTACACCTCTCTGCAATGCAGCCCCCTGGCGCATTTGCAGAGGAGGAATTAATTCCCTTTGCATAATGGGGGTCCCTGGGGGCCAACTAGCCCACCAGGAACCTCTAGTATGCACCAGGGGGCTGCATTGCAGAAAGTTGTAATGAGACCCTGACCCTTTTTACCGGAAGGAAGCCGAATGGCCCCCTCCCTTGGCCAATTTTTGCCCCGGGGACCCAATCCCCCGGGGCATGGTCAACTTTTATATTATTTTTGTGGAGTGGGCTGCATAACCCCCCTGCTATGCCCACTTAAGGCCCCGTGTACCCCATCCCCCGGGGCCTGCCAATATATATTTTTTAAATCTTTAATGGTAGAGGGGGACCGCCTGGCCCCCCTCCTGCCCCGGTGACCCCATCCCCGGGGCTTGCCCTCTCCGTTCCTGTGGGAGCCGGCATTGCTTCTCTGCATGAGGAGCAGCTAACATGCTGCTCCCCATGCAGAAAAGCAATCCGTTTCGTTTTTTGAAAGAGAGATCAGGTTTCCTGCTCTCTCTTTCAAAAACCAAAGTAGTTTGCTATTCACGGCTCCCACCCTACCATAGCAAACAGTAGTGCCCTGGGGTAGGCACCCTGCAGGACACTACAGGAGCCGCCCCTGGGAGGGTGGCGGTCCCCAGGGCCATCAGGGGCTCCGGGAGAGGGGCTGCGCGACCCCCCCTCCTACCAGTTAAAAGCCCCGGGGGATGGTGGGGGGTCCATCACGGACCCCCCTATTTTAAATATTAGTGCCCTGGGGATGTGGCAGTCCCCAGGGCGTATGGGGGTACTTGACCCCCCACATAGATTTTTAAAAAAATTTATTTTAAAAGAAAGAAACCCCGGGGTGGAGGTCCCCTGGGCTGTGGGGGGGTCGTGAGCCCCCGCATACATAATAATAAAGCCTGGGGGGGCGGTCCCCGGAGCTTGTGAGTCCCTCTGGGTCCCCCATTATCATAAAAAAAAGAAGCCCAGGGGGTAGCCGGTCCCTATGGCAGCGGGGGGGATGTGAGCCCCCCGCATATATAACGTGCAAGCCCATGGGGGTGGCAGTCCCCTGGGCTGGGGGCCCGTCTCGGCCCCCCATTAAAATAAATAAAAATGCCAAAAAATTAACAAAAAATCAGCTTTGGTTTTTTTTGTTTTTAAACGGGATGCACGTACCTACGCGTATCCCGCAATTTAAAAAAAGAAAAAGGCTGAACGGAATTACACCTAATTTGGCAAAAAGGTAGAGTTCGGTTTGCAGATCATCCTTTTTGTCAAATGGTGTAAATCCGTTCAGCAGTTCCTGAGAAAATCAAAAGTAAAATCTTAGATATATCTTGAGGCGCTTACCATAAGCTTACAGTACGCGTACCTTCCCGAGCACAAGCTGAATTAGCTGAATGCTAATTGGCTGTCAACACTCCAAATGAGAAAGTGTTGGCAGCTATCTTGTGCCTCGAAAGCAGAAAAACAAACATGCAGAACGCAAAAAGCCGGCAGAGTACAGACACCCTGACCCCCTAGGCCTGCTCAGGGGGTTCCACAAGGACCCCCCAAGGCCAAATATATATATATAGTTTTTTTAATCGCGGGGTAGGCGTAGGTACGCGTACCCCGTGAAAATAAAAAATGGTCTGCTTTTTTCAAATTAGCACCCGGGGGATCAAATCCCGGGGGCATAATGCAAAAATGTGTGGGGGGCCCAATTCCCTAACACTGCCCCAGCGGGACCGCCACGCCCCGGGGCAAAGTAATTATGATAGCATACTGGAGGTACCTGGTGTGCTAGTTGGCTCACAGGCGACCTCGTGATTGAAGATGAATTAATTCCCCAGCCTAAAACGTGCCATAGGGCGTGTTTGCACACATGTTACCTCAGGCCCCGCCTCCATCCCTCACTATTAAGCAAAATATTCCTGATTTCTGATTTACTCACCTGTTATCACAAGAGATGTCAGTGCTGCATCTTTGAGCACACTACTGATCCTGAAAAGTAATTCTAACCATACTTACAGTAACTTGAATTTCCACCCATAGGTTAACATTGACTGGTTTCACTTGGAAATTTTTCCAAGTGTGGAGTTTTGGAACTTTAAAAAATTCCTCTAAAATCAGCCGAACTACGAATTCTGATTTACTCACCTGTTATCAGGCGAGACCTCGGTGCTGCATCTTTCAGCCCACTACTGCTCCTGAAAAGTAATTCTAATCGTAGTTACAGTAACTTGAATTTCCTTCCATAGGATATCATTGACTGCTATATAAAATATATATAAATTAAAAAATATTTTTAAAGATATATATATTACAATTTCAATATTTTTAAAAACATTTATTTTTCAATTTATTTAAAAAATATGTATTATAATTCAAAAAATAAAATATCTAAAAATAAATAATTTAAAATAATGTAGTAAATCTGTATAAAAAAATATAACAATACATTTAAAAATGATCATTTACAAAACCTTTGAAATTCACTGAAAAAATCCATAGGATGATGTCATCAGTGATGTCATCAGTAATGTCATCTGAGATGTCATCAGCGATGTCATGAGTGATGTTACTGACTATGTCATGAGTGATGTAATACGTGATGTCATCAGCAGTGCATATCGGGCGCGCGAGTTATAGTTAGCTGAACTAACTATAACGAGGGAATTTCAATGGTTTTGTGTGAGTGAAATGTCCAGCTAACTCTAACATGTAGGAAACCTATGGCTTTTTTATTGAATTTCCAAGGTTTTTTTTAAATACTAATTCCTAACAATAACGTGGCTGAAACCTATGTTTTTTTCAGTAAATTTCTAAGTTTTTTTAGAAGCTAATTCCTAACTATAACGTGGCTGAAACCTATGTATTTTTGCAGTCACCAGTAGGTTGTTATAGTTAGGATTTTTTTCAATGTTAAATCTCAAAATTCTATTTGGAATAACTTTGGCGCCGGTTTACGAATCTGCCTGAAAATTTCCTCAGAATGGCCTCGTCCAGCTCCGGTCCTTCCCTGAAAGTTTTGGGGTGATGCGTCAACCGGGGGCCGAGATAAAAGGGGGGTCCCATAACGCGTTTTCCCCATGTTAATTTCCATAGGGCGGTCGACCTCACTTTTAGCCCGAACGGCTGAATGGATTTACATCAAACTTGGCAAAATTGTAGGGACTGGTAGCCCGATGTGCCTTTGCTATGTCTCAAGATATGTGCTCCAGTCTATCTACAGGCGCGCCCCGGTACGCGCACCGGGGAGCGAACCGGGCGTGCTACACTACTTGCGCATGGAAAGCTGATTGGCTCACGGGTGTCTGTAAACATTCGAAACAGTCCGGAGCGGCCGCCATCTAGTGTCTCGGTAGAATCGAGACACAAGAGGTGGCATTAAAAAAAGGGGGAAATGACTATAAGGGGGCAGGGTAGACCCCCCCGACCCCTTAGGTTTGATGTGATGGCTAAAATAGGGTCCCGCGGGGCATTTAAAAAAAAAATTCGATTTGCGCGGGGGGAGCGCCCGGTACGCGCACCGGGAAGCAGACCGGGGAGCGAAGCATGGGGAAAATCCAGGGTCTTATTTATGAAGGCCTTGCGACAGTTTTGCGCCGCCGGTGCGTCACTTTTTGTGACGCACCAGTGGTGTAAAAAATGCGCCTCGTTGCGCCATATTTAAAAAGTGACGCATCTAGGTAGATGGGTCACTTTTTAAACCCCTGCGCCACATTATACCTGCGTCAGGTATAATGTATGCAGAGGGGGCGTTCCCCCGCAAAAAGCCTCGTAATAGTGACGCAGTCAAATCTCTGAGATTTCACTGCATCACTTTTAGGACACTGTTGCGTCAAAATCTTGCGCCTGACTCACAGCAGGCGTAAGACTGTAGCAAGCCCTTTCACATGGGGCTTTCCCCATGTGAAAGGACGCATTACTGGAGTTGCGTTACTTTTGTGATACACTCCAGCAATGCGTCCCTTTAGCGCTTAAAGATACGTCAGAAATACTGACGTATCTGTAACTCCTTGCGACATGATTCGTCATACATTAAATATGACTTATCAGGAATGTCGTAAGGAGTGCGCACTGAAAAGTGACGCATCGCTGTTTTCACGCAGCGATGCATCACTTTTCATAAATGAGGCCCCCAGTTTATTCACTGTGTCACCTCTACGACCCTTACTTGCGTCAATACGTCCCTTTTGCATACATTACACCTGACGTAGGAATAATGTGGCGCAGGGGCTTACAAAGTGTTGTTCCATATATGAAAAAGACAGCTGACACGTGTTTCGCCCTAGTGTCCTATTGGCCTCAGGCTTTTTCAAGGCAGAATCTGGTTATCTAGGCAGGTAAATTGGTGATTCTCTAGTTGGACAGTATTCAGTCTCTGCGGTCGGTCTTGGAACAAAAGGGTGCCCATGAATGTGAACTACCGAAGTAGTGTAGGTCCCTTCCTTTCCTCCTACAGTGAAAAAAAGGGGGTAAAAGCTAGGTTAAACCCCGATATGCTTGATAGCATTATATTTGCACAGTGATTAAAAACAAATGTACTAAACATTATTGCATTTCCTAGAAGCAAAAGGGGGTTAGAAAGGAGCTAAGAGCAACTCAAGCTACATGCAAATATATTCCTAACTCTTCATTAAGATTAAAGCCACAATTTGATGTGTGTCCTGAGAGTGCATTTGTAGTGTAGACAGGGCCCTGCTTGCACACATTGCTATGTTAGCATAAGCTTATTAGAAGTTTAAACACCATTTTGCCACTTTGCTGTTTTTGCACATGACACTACATGTAACTGTTGTTGTTCGTTAAACTGCTTGATTTTCTTCACATGAGTAGGGCTTGTTTTTAACATCCCTAGACTTACATCGCAACCTAAGTCTGTATAGTGTGAGCAGAAGCCTTCAAGGTTCCCATAACAATGTATGCTGGTATTCAGGTTGATCGGCTCACGCTCAAGACACAACATGAACAGAGATGCAGCTAACTGAAATTCTACTGCCCTTAATATTGCACTGTATTTATGATTTGGGCACTTGGAAGAAAGCCTTGTCCAGTGAGAGACCTTTTGCTGATCCTGTGATGTCACACACCACTGCTGATATTTGAGGTATGGGGTTCCCCATTCAAGCTTAAGAGACATTCTATTATTATTATAAAACCTAGTTCCTAGCAGAGGAGGGTGGTTCACAAGGCACTATATAACTGATTAAACAGGTAGGTATACTTGGGTAAGATAGACATTTTTATGATGTTTGATCTACCTAGGAAGCTTAAGGGGAGGCTAGTCCAGACCTTTAAAAGTTTTCTTACTTCGCCTGCCACTCTGTTTAGATTTATCTGCGGGATTTTCTCCAGGTCGTGGACTAATGTGATTCCTAAATATTTTATCTCCTTCTTGATACTGGGATTGGTGAGATTTGTATTCCAAGTCATAATCTCGGTTTTGGAGTGATTAACCAGATAACCTGAGACTTTCCCAAAAATCTCTAGGGTAATTTTAATTTCGGGTATGGAGGACTGGTAGTCATTTGTGAAAAGCATTAAGTCATCAGCATACAGAGCAACTTTTTTAGACCACCCCTGGTATATGAATGGTAGTATTTTTTCGTTTTCCCTTAGGAAGTTTGCCAATGGCTCAATGTACAAGTTGAAAAGTAATGGCGAGAGGGGGCAACCTTGCCAAGTGCCTCTTTCTATACTTATGTTATTCGTAAGATCCCCATTCACCAGAATCTTGGATCTGTGAGTCTTATAAATCTCTTTCACCATGCGTAATAAAGATCCCCCCAGGTTATTTCTTCTCATTACCCTATTTAGAAAAACCCAGTTAACCCGGTCAAACGCCTTTGCGGCATCAAAGTTGAGTATTGTGAGAGGGGTTTTTTCGGAAGTAGCAACGTCTATTGCCCCAAATAGCTCGTGGGTCAGGTCCTGAAGTTGTCTTCCTCTGATGAAGCCTTTCTGGTCAATATGAACCAGCTGGTTCATCACTCTCCCCAGCCTTTTTGCCAAGATTTTTGTGCAGAACTTATAGTCACAGTTGAGTAATGATATTGGCCGGTATGATTCATATCTTGTGGGCTTCTTTCCAGGTTTTAGGATTATGGTTATGATGGCGTCATTCCAAGAGTCAGGGATCTTTTCGTGTTTTTTATTGACCAGATTGAGTAAGTCTGTGATTTGTGGTGACAGAGTTTCTCTAAGCGCCATGTATAGCTCATTTGGAAGAGCGCCCGGACCCGCGGCTTTCCCTTTTTTCAATCCTTTTATTGCTTCTTCTACTTCTTCTCTGGAAAGTTCTTCATTTAAGTCTTTTTTCTCTTCCTCTGTTAGGGCTAGGGTGGGTAGAGTATTCAAGTAACCTTCTATTTGTTCTTCAGATGGGTTAACATCTTCGGAGTATAACTCAGCGAAGAATTTTGAAAATTCCTGCCTGATTATTGTTTCCTCTGATGATGGTGTTGGTTGGCTGTCTTGTTGTATACTTAATACCTTATTCCTTGCTAGGTCTGACTTTAGTTTCCAGGCCAGTAGTTTCCCACAGCCTTCCCCATATTCGTGGTTTGCTAGTTTGCTCGCTTCCCACTACGTCCTTACTCTGTCTTCAAGGATGTCAGCAAGGCATTCTTTTTGTCTTTGTCTTTCTTTCTCCATCTCTTCCCTTTTGTTTGTTATTTGTTCAACCAGTATTTGTGCGTTCAGAAGGTTTATAGAATTTTCCAAATCCCTTATCTTGTGTTTTATTGTCTTTGATCTAAATGCCCCTTGGCCTAGTAGTTTCCCCCTGATGACTGCCTTATAGGTATCCCAGGTAATTTGTCTTGTTGTACCTACCCTGTTATTTTCAAAAAAGTGATCTGTTTCTGACCTGAGCTCCTGTATGCAATGCTGGTCCAGCAGAATAGCCCGTTCGTTTGTTAGTCTACTTTGTGTTTTAATTTTCGTCCTTTGCAACGTAAGCCGGACTGCAGAATGATCTGACAGGTGATCTGGAAGGTGTTCCAGGTTTGTTACATCTTCTGTGAGGCTTCTATTAATTAAAAAATAATCAATTCTTGACCTATGTCGAAGTTTCTTATTATGTAGGGTGAAAGGTTGTCTTTTATCCCCTTTCATTTCCCAGATATCCAGTAGGTCTAGGTCCCTCCTATAATTTCCAAGCCACTCTCTCATTTTTGGGAGATTTGTTTTTCTTCCCGGGGGTGATCTGTCTACTCTAGGGTCCATAATTATATTGAAATCACCTCCTAGTATTATTGGGGAGGTAGCTGACAACAGATGGGTGTACAACTTTTGTAGAGGCCCCGAGTCGTCTGTGTTCGGACCATAGTAACCTACTATTGTATAGAGGTTATTTCCAATTCTTGCCCTAACTATTGCCCATCTACCTTTACTGTCTACTTTGGAGTATTCAAGCTTGATTTTAAGAGTTTTCTTGAAGATTATAGCTATCTCTTTTACGTTACATTCCTGATTCGTGCATACATATATATCCACCCACCCTAGATTTTTCATTATTTGGCTCCATTCTTTTTTCAGGAGGTGCGTTTCTTGTAATATAATGACCTCACTGTCTGATGTCTTTAAATACTCTAGAATCCTGTTTCTTCTGTTTTTCATCCTGAGTCCATTTACGTTCCATGAGAGTATATTGAACACTCTACTGTTTGACCCCATCTATTACTTAAATTGTATACTGTATAATGGCAGTCATCATGATTTTACTGGCCGAAACCTTGATTTCCCAATTTATCTGAATTATAGAGGATTTTTTTGTTTTTTTTTCCCTAATTTGCTCCCCACCCGTGTTCTGTTTCATATATTTTGTTTTTACTTTATGTACATCTTGTTTACCCTCTCTGGGGAAGCCTCCTTCTTCTTTTCTTAGGGCTATTCTCCTTGCCCTTTTCAGGCTCCTTAACTCTTATATTTTCTATTTTGCGCCTATACTTTGCTCTTTCCTGCCTTTTCCGTAATCTCATTTTCTAGAGGTTCATGGGGTTTTAAGACCTGACGTTGTCTTGGAGCAGCTCAAGAAATTCTTTAACCTCCTCAGGGTCTCTTATGTTGCGCATTTTATTCCTCCACATGATTCTGAGTGATGGAGGGAACTTCATTTGTACTATAGCCCCGAGAGACTTTAGCTCATCAATGAATTGTCCCAGTTCCCATTGTCTGTCTTGCGAGGCTTTGGACATATCTGATCCGATCCTGAAGGACCAGTTGTCCTTACTGAAGATTCCCTTTTTTAGTGCTTCACCAAGAATTCTTTCCTTCAACGTATAAGTGTTAAAATTGACAAGCATTTCCCTGGGTGTTTTCCTTTCTTTGGCTTTTCCGAATGGGTCTAGGTGAACCCTTTGTATGTCCTCTTCGAGCAGTTCCTTACTTGCCCATGGGAAGTGTTCTGCGAGAAGTGTTACTACAACTTTTTTGACATCGCCCCCTTCTTGATTCTCCGGGACATTCAAAATTCTTATATTGGTTTTTCTTGCCTGGTTTTTCAGTGACTAGAGTTTCTCACTCATGTTTTTGCCCTCTTGTCTTAAGGATCTAATCTCTCTTTGGTTGACATCTACCTTCTTACTAAGGGCTCCCACCTCCTCTTCCACTGCTGTCACTCTGTCACCAAGCGCATTTAGCTTGCAGTCCAATGCATCGCATGCATCTTGAATTCTAACTTGGTTGGCCTCTGAGATCGCAAATTTGTCTCTCATTTCACTTAGTATTCTCTCCAGGAATCTCTCTGTAGGGTTAACCTGAAGCTCGGAACCAGTTATGGTTATTTCTGCTTCTTCTACTAAGTTCCCCTCACTGCTCGATGGGTGTGCTTCTCCTGTGCGGTCTACTCCTGCCATATCTGCCATGTCTATACCTTCGAAGTTCACAAGGTATTTCCCCCTGTCTTGAGTCTTTAGGTTTAAGAATTGCGGTCCTGAGGCCGTGAAAAGGGTGCCCCTTGATTCCTGTGGGGACGGCTGTTCTCCCTTTTTCTTACTGGATGGGTCACTGCCGTTTTGTGTGAAGTGTTGAACTTTAAAAAGGTTCTTAATGAGGGAGTGATCTTTACTCATTTACTGTCCCTTCCCTCTGGGCTTACCTTCTCTGCTCTGGACTTAGGTGTAGGACGTACCTTCTCGGGCTTTTTACCGGACTTCTTCGGTGTGATGCCCTTGAGTGCAGGGGGTTGTAGTCCTTCTTGAGATACTGTCTGTTCTTAAGGCTATAGCAAGATCTTATAAGTTTGCTCTGCTCTGCCTGAGGTTCTACCTTCCCCCTTCGGCCCCCACAGAGTGTATGTAGCTAAAGGTGTATCAGATATATCGGTGACCTTCTTCTTCCTACTACCAATCTCTTCTCTGGGATCCTCAATGTCCTCATTGACAGTGTCAGTGTAAATGCCAATTCCACTGGAAACCCCTTCTCCGCCCCCCCCCCCCCCACCCAGTACCTTGCTCATGCGTTGATACTTGCTGTTTTCTTGCAGGGTTCCTCGATGGACTTCTTGCCAGCCTGTGTCCCTCTCCTCCATGAGCTTTGCTCGTTCCGGCGCGTGGAGGTATTCCTTTCCTTTAAATTTGTGCCAATTAAGTATTTCTTTCTGCACCGGCACTGAGACGCTTGCCTCCGCTGTTTTGAATCCCCACTGGAGGTATTTTGTTGTTTGTGCGTGTTTGCCGAAACAAGTATCACCTCCGCCAGGGCCAAGGAGCACTCTACTTGTGCTGCTTGTTCCGCGCACCCCCAGCGGGCTCTGCCACTCTCGCCCCGGAAGTGGAAGCCGAGTCCCCCGGCAACGCTCCGGAGGCTCTTCCTTGCTAGTGCTGCTGCAGTCCAGATCCCGAGATACAGCCCAGCAGCGTCCCGCGTCTCCCGGCCTTGATGCGGCCAGCGTCCGTTCTTACTCAAAAGGTAGGTTATCATTTCATGTTTTCCAAATGCACGCCTCCTATTGTTGTCGTTATTGTTGTTCGTGGCAGTGCAATTTTGCAATTTTTAGAAATGTGTAGGCCCAAGTATACCTACCTGTTTAATACAATTCCCTTAGAATTCAAAAGGAACTCACTGAAAAAACTACAGGGAGAATTTGCGAGCTTTATCTGGGCATCCAAGGGAACCAGAATATCATGGAAGAAAATCAGGAGAAGAAAAGAGCACGGAGGGATAGCCAGCCCTGACCTGTGTGAATACTATAGAGCTTTTCATTTTAAGAATATGAGACCACTGTTGAGGGTTTACCAATATT
The DNA here is from genome assembly GCF_964263255.1 of Lissotriton vulgaris. Lineage (NCBI taxonomy): Eukaryota > Metazoa > Chordata > Amphibia > Caudata > Salamandridae > Lissotriton > Lissotriton vulgaris. Next base: position 246,244,268 of record NC_141688.1, on the reverse strand, counting down.
ATTCAGAATATCTTAAAGCAATGACCTAGAGAGCTGACCACTTCCTATATAAATTCGGCCATCCAAAATTCTTCAAGAAAATAAAACTGAAGGACCTGAAGGATGCGGCCAGGCTATGGATTCAGATAAGAGGGACCTTAAACATTCCATACTACAGCCCTCTGGCCCCTATATGGGACTCCCCGTGCACCCCAGACTGCCTAAAAGACAGCATGGCAAACCCTCTGAAAACAGCCGACATTAAGTACTGGGGTCAAATCATAAGTGGGTCAACTCTGATATCATGGGATGATCTTTATACCATCACTAACTCTACCATCTCCAAATTTAAATACTATCGCTTACTTACAGATCATGAAAAGGATACCGAAGAGCAGGAGAAAGAAATGCAGAAAGTTCTACCCATAAAGAAAGAGATAGCCAGATGGTACTGGGCCCTAATAACATCAGGTGATGAAGATCCCCAGACTGCAGAGCTAATCTGGGGGAAAGACTTACAAACCTCAGACCTAGAGGGAGTGTGGCTGCAGTCAATTGAGAAATGCTGGGCTACATTAAAATCAGCAGCTTTAAAAAGAAATCACCTCTTCACGATCCATGGGGCTTATTGGACCCCAAAAAAAGTGTCCAAATTTAAAGGTGCCCAAATCATGAAATGCCCGAAATGCAGAGAGGAGAGGGCAGATGACATTCACATCTTTAAAGAGTGCCCATACCTTGACGGGTTTTGGTTTGAAGTGGGTAAGACCTTAAGCTCGATCCTACAACAGCAACTAACTGTAAGTACAAACTTTGTACTCTTTGGGATCGACAGCAATATAGGAGCGGGTAAGCTAAAAAAAGTGCAAGAAAACTTGGTTTTTGTTTTAATCCTCCTTGCAAGAAGGGAGATATGTATTAAGTGGGTTGGCCCAGTACCCCCTACGCTCGGGGAATGGATGAATTTAGTCTTGAAAATCAACAAACTAGATAGGAGGGGAAAGCATACCAATAGAAATAACTTCTGGGCACTATGGGAAAATAATTTTAACTCCAACTCAGTGGCCGAGAAGGAAAGATGGTCCTATGATTAAGCGATGGTAACTTCTGTTGATGGGTATAATACTCATCGAGTAGTCAAGGTGGCTATCTCTCACCCACAAACGAAAAAACAGAAAAGTTATTTATGTGATGGTTCCAAAAGGGACTCCTCTGCAAAATCCTTAGTTTGGGAAACTCCCCATACACACTCGTATTTAGGGGCAGTGCTGGTACAGTTAATGCAGAGGCTGAACCTTGACATTTCCAGAATACATAAAATCGCAATATGAGGAAAAAAAAAAAAACAATGCTGATCGTAATATTTCTAATCATATGCCTGCTTATGTTAGCCAAAATACTGCATCTTAGAGCACGTTGTTGAAATAAATATTTTACACTTTTCCGTGTCTCTGATTACTCACGTTGTGGACTGGTATGAGAATAAAAACGAAAGAGTGTTCTTGATTCCCACCATTCCTGAGTGTACCTTAAGTTGTATGTTCTGGGTTGTCTAATCATTGGTAGCTTTGCTGTAGGACAGAGAGCTAATGAGACACTGATGCTAGTCGGAAAGGGGTTCTGGGTACTGAGGTGAGTTTCTGGTACACCACAAGTCACTGAGTTCCTGGTTTCCTGCACACATTTCTGTGCATACACAGAATCCCCACAACATGGCGCACCTAACGCTTGGTCTTATATTTAAGACTCTCGAGTAGCGCTTATAACAGTCCATGACACCCCCACTCCTGTTTCCGGTTGACAGTAATGACGGATTAACCTGCCTATACGAATGTGCTACTGGTTCATTCAAGCTTGAGATTTATAAAAAGGTTCCTGTTTTGAGTTACTACCCTTTTTGTGCTACGATTTTTAGATTAATATTTCCTTACTGTGTCCTTAAGGCTGACGTTGACATAGCTCAGCATAGTCGCGTGCCACTCCAAAATCACTTACATCAGTATGGCTTGTCTGCTGAAGGGATGGCGGTCGTCTTTGTGGTTAGTGCAGAAGCGGCTTACTCATTTGAGCTTTTCTACTCTTGGGTTACGTTTCCTGCTGTGAATGCGGATAATGGTACATACGATATCTATACACCCACGGCGGTGTCTGCGGACTCTGTACCAAATCGGACACAGGTGGTTCCGCTTTCTGCCAAGCAGCATCGAGTTTGGTTTAATGCCACCCTCCTCCACACCATATCTGCGGTTTGGTTATATCCCTTATCTATTCCAGGGGCCACTTGGCCCATTTTGGCCGGGTTCACACCGCATCAGCGTTATTTGATAGTCCCTATAGCTAAGCTACGTTTACTCTATGCCTCCATTGTTGGGGTTTATAGGGCTTTAGTGCAATACGTTTCCTGCAATATCCAGGTGGGGGCACCTGGAGCTACAGCGCAACCAGTTGGACCGGCCGGGATTAAAATTAGTCCTGTCATGGTTAATTCAGTAATGGGAAAGTGCCCCCAAGATAAGGACGAGATGCCTTATTGGCTTGACGAGAAATTTAACCAACTGGTAGCAGTGTTTTCTAATATGACTTCTGTTGAGAAACACAGGATTCTGACAATTAGTTTGCAGAATGACTTAGTACCAGTGGTGACTGATTGTGAGACATGGGGTAAAGTATTTGCGGCAGTCTATGCAAAGTTCTACGGCATGCCGTCTATGACTGTTCTGGCCTCTGTGATCAAGCGTGTTCAGGATCAACACGGTCCGGAGGCAGCTGCAGAATTTGGAATAAGGCTTGTCGGAGTGTTTGACGTAGTTTCCGATCTCATCCTTGCTAATGTTAAGGGGAATTAGGTCAGCTTTCAGGTGTCTAATGCCTTGCGCAATATCCCCAAGGCTGATAAATCCCGGCAGTTACCGAAAATCATTGCGGAGGCTTATAAGACCATTGGCCGCAATCGTTTGGGTGGTCAAGGCTTTTGCTAAGGTAACAGCTCAACCACAAACTCAGACGGCTAAAAAATTGGAAATTTAAGAAGTAGGGAAAGCAGCAAAAGAAACAAGGGTCGCGTCCTGCATCGCCGATATCTGTGTCTACTGAGTGCACTTATGATTTGCGCGACCACGCAAGTATTTAGTCACCTGATCGTTTCAGGTTCCTGATCAACGTTCTCCTCTTTCTTTGCAGGAAACAACGGTCTCGCAAACCGGTGGAGGAGACCGTGGCAGAGGTCGGTATTTCCCACAAGGTCGTGAGCAGCCCTGCCAGACGAATGGTAAAGGCTAACAGGCCGACTTTCAACATCAACACCCTCAGTGTCAGAAAAAAAAATTTGCTCCTTTAACAGCAAGGTATGCCACGGATAGTGAGAACACAGCTACGGAACCTGACATGGGTGCTAACGCTGCTGGACAGCGCAGCGGAGGTTACAGTAGTGTGGCAAGCACTGCGTCTGTATCTGTAGGTGACAGAAAATTACAAGTTCATTACTGTTGAGACAGCTGACACTAGGGTAGCTCCCCCTGATAGATTATATGATATAGTCCTTTTAATTGAAGGTGACATAAAACGTACAATAAAAGGGATTTTTGGGGAAAATCGGACCCCAACTTATGACATTTTGGTAGCGGAGGCACACACACCTTTAGTTTTGGCCGCTCCGAGAGGGGAGGAGGTAATCCTCCTCAGTTTTGCTCCCACAGTGCAGAAGGAATAGACGCACAATTTTGCAAAAGAGTGGACTCTGGTGCTTGCACCGCCTTTGTACCGCACTCAATGTGGATAGGACAAACTTTCGCCCAGGCATGAGATTCCATTGCAGTCAATGCCACAGCCTCAACCCCAATAGCCCATGCTATGTGAAGCGAAAGCTCCCGTTGCGGAAATCCTTGAACAATTGGAATATCAAGGTGTGATTGAAACATGTGTGTCCCTAATGAGTAGACCTCTTTTTACTGTGACCAAACCTGATGGGTCGTACCGCTTAGTATTGGATTACCGCCAATTGAGCTCTTATTGTCAGACCTGCGTGGTACAAAATACTCAAAGTTCTGCCCTTGTGAATAGTCTATGAGAAAACGGTTTTAGACCACACTTGACATATCTAATGGATTTTTTAGCCATAACATGTCCTCTCTTAGTAGTCAATGGACAGCCTTTACTTCAAATGGCAAACAAAAACTGTTTGAAAGATTGGCCATGAGCTACCAAAATAGCCCAGGCGTCTTTGCCGCTAGTATTGTCTCTCTTTTAGAGAGACTCGACCCTGATGCATGCTCGTATGTTGATAATATTTATCTCACAGACGAATTATGGCCGAATCTGTGTTGCGTTGTTGCGTTGACCGCATCATTGTTATGTTTACGGACTTCAGTTGCAATTGTAACTTTGCAAAATCACACATTTTAGAGTACACAGTGTTGTTCCCGGGCTATGTGGGTTGAGGTTGAGCACCTCACTGCCTGGAGAAATGTGCACAGTTGCGCGCTCCTACAACCATGAAAAAACTACAATCATTGCTGTTTTTTTTATTTTGGGCATACTTATATTTCTGATTATGCACAGCATATGAAGCCGCTATATGCCTTGATACAACCTACTTTTACCGAATCTTGCTGGCTGCCAGTACATTTGGCTATTCTGCTATCTTTGCAGACTGATCTTTTTGAATTTAAATACCTACTGACTCGTGACAACCACACAAACCTATTAATAAGAATTGTGCAAGACGCGGTGGGTTTCGCGTACTTGACGTTTAATGAAGGAGACAGAGTTCCTATTGCTTACAAGTCAGCTGAAATGCGATTTTTCTCTGTTGAAAAAGTTTTGACTGCAGTGCAGATGACAATTCTGAAGGAGAGAGCGCTGTAGCAGGGGAAACACATGTTGGGTGTTACACCGTATCCTGCCCTGGAGGCAGTGACGAAAGCCAGTGTACCAAATTCAAAAGCTTTGCATCCACGTTGGATACAATGGGCCACATCATTGACGTCTACGTATGTCACATTTATCTCTGACTCCTCTTTGCATACGTAGGAGTACCTGCAGTAGGAATTTGTTCATCTTGCTCCTTTGTCTTTGCGCCCGCTGGAGGATTTCCATTGTATCATTTGCACTGACAGTACGGTGGAACCAGCGATGGAGTAACAGCACGCTTTATCAGCAGCCTGCATGATTGTGGTGGGTACCATGGTGAATGGACAGTTCAAGTCCGATGTCATCCATACTCAGACATTAGGGTACTGTACCACCCAGTTGGCAGAGCTACGAACTCTGGTGCTTGCACTAGAGTATGCTGATCCTTGTGTGACTACTCTTATTGTAAGTGACTCTTACTATTGTGTACAGTCTTACAATAAAATGTATTCTTTTGGACTCAGAATGAAGATCTTGATTCCACAGGTGGCACAATTAAACATAAAATGCTATGGGTTCGAGTGGCAGAGCTTAAAGAACGTCTGCCACTCGTGTTTGTAATTCATACTCTTGGTCACCAGCGCGTAGGAGTACACGCTGTTGGTAACTGTCTTGCTGACGAAGCAGCGAGGACAGCAGTAGCAAAATATGTTGAAGAAAGATCTACAATTAGGTTAATAAGGGAACCTTGGCATCCTACTCCTCTTCCCACATCATGAAGAGGGACCAGACTTTTGTCAACATCACAGCTTGGCCTGTGTTCGATGGGATGTATGGGATGCAGTCAAATTTTATATTCATGGCCCTACATAGGTTATAAATGTCCCCAATGTACTGCGTGTTTCTATGGTGGATTGGTCGCGTTCTAATCTAGGACCCTGATCGATACTGTGACCTTATGCCCCTATACGGCTATATTCCCTTTGTACCCCTATATTGGCATAACCGATCAAATGCAATATTCAGAAACTCGTCTCTGGCCTCACACGAACAGAGCCACATTTCAGAATCGCTTCCTCTGCAACTTCCTTTGCAGCTCATTAGTGCAAATGACACAGCAGAAGCCACTATCTAAGATTCCTAGATTACACTCCGATTTCTTCAACAAGATAAAAACTCAGCAACCTGGTAAAGCCCTGCTTGCTATGTTTTGATTAGTAATAGAACTCTAATGAGCACTGAGAGACGATCACTTCCTAGTGACATCTTTATTGACGTATTATGTCTAAAAACTTACGTCAAACCAGGCACCTTTCAGGTATAAATATTACCAACATTGCCTTAAGCAAATGCTGATGATACCATCGCTGATGCAGCTGACCCTAACACGGCTGCTACTATCGCTACTGCTATCGCTGCTAACGAGCGAACGCTGGTGTGGTGCACATAGGAGCAGAACAGCTGTCCCCTGAAGAGCCCAGCAGATGCAAGCTGCCCGCGGACGCTGCCCCTCCTCTTCCTCGACGCGCTGAGAGAGACACTGTCTTTTCTCCTGCCGAGAAATCCAGCTCCAGCATTTCCAGCCTACTCTTGCGAGTGACTGGGATATCGAGCCCCTGGTAGGAGATACCAGACCTCCAACATTCTATTTCAGAGGTATGGTGTTGACTAAACCCTTAGAGAGAATTCTTGAAGCAAACCTTGGCAAAACCAACTTAACTAAAGCAACTTACTTACTCCCCTCCCAAGTATTAGGCTTAGGTCAGGTACACTGGGGTAGGCGTAGTTAGAAGCACCAGTTGAGTACGTTGGCCTAATGTATATATGAATGTATATATGTTTTATTCATTTTAAACCATTGTATGGCTAGGAAACCATATCAATGCTTTTACAGTATTATTTCGCAATACTCATTTTACTGTACGCACTTTTTATAATAACAAGTCTTACAATTGTGGCAATACATTTCTCTTGTACGAGAAGAAAGACTGTTCAATAAATAATACCTTTTTATTGAAAACGCCTGTCTCTCTATTCTCTGCACTTTGGTGAAAGTAATCTGCACAAAACTGAGTAAAATAACTGTCTATTGTTTCACACGACTCTAGAGATTGACTCTTATTCTAAGGAGCAAAGTTGTCATGTGTATGCGGTTGTTGGAAAACTGAATCCCTTCTTGTCTGTACCAGGGAAGCTGATCACTTCCTATTCAGTCTAGAAAGTTTCCAGTGACCTCTGAGCTAGTTGGTAAAAAACCCAATTAAGTTTAGCATAGTCAGTGGAGACCTGGAAGTTCCGCACTTCTACGTCCATACTACTGTTTATGTTATTCCAATGCGCAGGGCTTATTGGGAAAATAGGAACTACACTACATGGCGCCCAACGTTTGGTAAGGTGATAAACTAACGCAAGACGTTAGAGTAATTCAGTTGTGCATTTTTCACACAAGCCCTTTCTCCCGTAAATACTCCAATACACGTCTGGAGTGGGTGAAAGGTTAAAATCCGCCCGAACTCAGTAGGAAGAGATTCCTATGTAAAGCTCTGGTTTATTCAACGTTGAAGGATACAGTGTTCCAAAATATTGTGCACCTAATCTTTGACTCCTTGGAGACCTGCTCTGCAAAACCTGCATTTATAAAATATCAGTAGAAAACAACGGAGCTGATGCCGCAGTAAATGCGACTCAGCAGGGTCCCGACGGGACTACTGAACCGGGTGCGATAATCATCCCGGCACATTTAAGAAAATCTATAACGTCAAAACTTATAGACAATGGACTGACCACACAAGGTGGCACAGTCGTCTTCATGATAGAGGTACGCGAATATCGGCAGACAGAGGTATTATATTCATGGATAAAATTTCCAGCGGCAAACGCTGCAACACATGAGTTCCACTATTATAAAATAGGGGATTCACCGGGAGAGTACGCTCCTTTCGAGGAGATTGAAATCCCATTAAAATTCCAAGAGTACCTGCTCTGGTTTGATGGCGCCCTAAAACATAATGATCATATTACCAGGCTCGGTCCACTAGGTAGACCAGGAGCAACGATGCCGGTTCTAGCCAGCTACACACCACATCCGGACATTGATAAAATGTCAAGTGAAGAACTCTTAGTTAACATAAGAGAATTAACAAAAGCATATAGAGAGTTAGAAAAATGATTTATTAAAAATAATTCAAACACTCCTAAAAAGAGCTGGGATGGAAATAAACAATCCACTCCCAAGGAAAAAGTTCTCCAGTCCAGAGGAAGGTCTCCTCGACGGAGGGAAAGAACTCTGACTCGAGAACACCAGTCTCCCCAGAGGGAGCCCTCTGAGAAAAGATATAACCTTAGAAATAGGGATAATTTGAAGAAGCCTGATAGATATCAAAGTATTGATACACGTCCCTCTCGATCTTTTTCGCAGAAATCGGAAAGAAGAGGACGGTCAGACCCAGGAGAGCACACCAAGTCCAAAGACAAGAAACCTGATCAGAGGAAAAAGTTACAATTTCCGAAAAAGAAGGTAGCCAGTATTAGAGTAATCGAACATGCCGAGAATACTGAGGACACAGTTAAAAAACGGGGAGTGGGCACAGACAATGCTAGACAGTGCAGCAGAAATCAGTATAGCACGCAAGATCCTGATGAGTTATCTGGAGACAGTGGACACGAATGAATACATTCAGGTTGAAACTGCCGACACCAGAGTTAGCCAGCCCCATAAGATATACGAAATAACATTGCGTATAGAGGGTGATAAGACTAGCAAAATAAGGGGTCTATTTTGGGATAAACTCTGAAAATGCTATGACATTCTGTTAGCTGAAAAAGATTGGCCCCCAGAGTTTGTCAGGGAGTGCCCTTGTGGCGAAGAAATGATTATGCCTGCCTTCTTGAATCACATTCCGATTCACAAAAAATATACTTATGCAAGGAAATGGGCAGTGGCCCAGGCACCGGCATTATATAAAAATCATGTAGGATGGGATGAGGACTCTCCTCCTCACAAAATCCAGTTAAAAAGTGAACCAAGTGCACAAAGGCAGTATCCAATTAAGCAAGAAGCTAAAAAACAAGTCAGGGAGATTTTAGATCAACTCGAATACCAGGGGGTGATTGAAACATGCACCTCTCAAATGAACAATCCTTTGTTTCCTGTCTCCAAACCAGACAATTCATATCCTCTAGTTTTGGACTACAGACACCTTAATGCATGTTGCAAAACATTTGCAGTACAAAATTCGCATAGTGCTGCACTAATGAATAATATAGTTAGGAAAAAATATAAAACGACATTAGACATATCTAATGGTTTCTTTTGTCAAAACATTGCACCAGAAAGCAGATACTTGACCGCTTTCTCAGTAATGGGGTCTCAGAAAACTTTCTGTAGGCTCCCACAGGGGTTCAAGAACAGCCCAGGACTATTCTCAGCTAGAGTAACAGAGATACTACAAATATATGATGATGAGACATTATCTTACGTAGATGATATCTATCTCACAGACGACGACTTGGATGATCACTTGAAAAGAGTGAACACCATTATACTTGGGTTTGCGCAGAGGGTTACAAATTCAACTTTAAAAAGTCTCGAATTGCCCATCTGACAGTATTATTTTTAGGATACGAATTATCAAGTGAAGGAAAAAGCCTAGCGGACAACTTCTTAGAGAAATGCGCTGTACTCCAAGCTCCAAAAACGCGGAATAATTTACAATCGATTCTAGGTTTTCTGAATTTCGGTAGAACTTACATTCTAAATTACGCAGAGAGGGTTAAACCTCTCTACGAACTAATTAAACCTGATTTTAAACAAAACAATTGGACTCAAAAACACACAGAAATTTTGAGATCACTGCAAACAGACATGTTAGCAAAAACAAAATTAGATACACGTGACAACACACGCAATCTTATAATCCGAGTCATCCCAGGAAGATGCAGATTCACGTACCTGACCTCTAATGAGGGAGAAAAGGTACCAATGTCAATTAAATCTCACTTGTACACACAAGCAGAAAAAACATTCAGTCCCACAGTAAATACAGTGAAAGCAGTAGAAACTGCATTAGTGAATAAACAAGATCTAGCACATGGTAAAAGGATTAATATCCTCACAGCGGAATCTGCCTTCTAGGCGCTATGCAGCCCAGTAAATCTACCCACAGTGCCACTGAATCCGAAATGGATACAGTGTGTAGATTCTCTAGGAGCGGAAGATGTAAAATACTATTTCGCCCCGCAATTCGAAAAACTGAATGATTTAGAATATGAAGAAGAATATCCTCTGCCAATCGAACTTCTGCCTCTCCCACAGTACACCTGTATAATCTATACAGATAGATTTGTACAGCATTTCAACGTAGAGAACAAATCCTACGATGCAGCCTGTGCGATTGTTAAAGGTCGTTGGCTGTGCGGTAAATTCAGACCGAAAATAACAAAAACTGAATCAGTGAAGTACTGTGCGGCTCAGAGAGCTGAAATCAGATGTTTAAAGATGGTGCTTGAAAATGCAGAACGTGAATTCCTGACACTAATCGTGTGCGACTCTCATTCATGCGTCAACTCTTACAATAATAAGTTGCAGAGCTGGATTGAAAATGATTACAAAGATGACACAGGTGCCACAATAAAGCATAAATTGCTCTGGAAACAGGTAGCTCTTTTACAGAAAGAACTACAAAAGACTCACGTGATACACACTCTGAGTCATCAACGTGATGGCGTTCACGTTGCAGGGATTTCATTGGCTAATACAGCCACAGTGGAAGCAACTAAACCGGCTTCCGTAGCCACAACAAAGCGTTTAGAAAAATACATAGACGGGGAAACCATGCTGGCAGTTAAAACGTCCGTAAAAGGCGACTGTGCAGCACTACCCGTGAACTATCCACTCAATTATGCATACGTAATTGATGCAAACTCCGTTCCTTTTGCTCAAATCCCTGGAGTGGGGGATAGAGTAATTCCAAACATGAACCGGAGAAAATTATTAATAGCAGACGCACACATGGGTGAAGGTCCAAGGCACAATGCAATGAGGGAATCTCTGACCGAATTACAGTCAGTATTCTGGTGGCCAGGAATGAGCCTACACCACTACAAATATGTAAAGAACTGCCCGGACTGCGACAGGGATCGCAGCAATGAGTCAAGCACATTAATGCCATGGTAGGCATAATGCTATCTACCTGCCATCCAGCGTCCTATTAATGATGAAGGCTAAACCCACTTAAAAAATGTGGCCCCAGCGATCGACTGACGCCAGAACGGTTATAAAAGATCTGCAAATCTTTATCGGCACATACGCAATTTCCATGTTCCATTCTGACCAGGGTCCTGCTTTTAGCTCTTGAGCTTATAAGGAGGCCATGGCCAGCATGGGCGTTGGCTTGCGGTATTCTTGTCCGTCACACCCCGAAGGGAACAGTGTGGTAGAAAGAAAAAAAACGGGACATAAAGCAATCTATACCAGCGAAGGTATTAGGTTCGGGTGATGGGTAGGTCAAACATTTAATAAGTGTCCAGTTAAGCCTAAATAACTTGCCAAGAAATTCTCTAAAAGGTTTCAGCCCATACCAACTATTGTTCGGAACTAGAATGCGAATTCAGGACTTAGATAGTCAGGTATCAGTGGTACAAGATAAGAAAACAGACTTTGACATCAAAGATCGTTTGGCTGTTTTACAGGACTTGAACGAAACAAGAAAATCCTTAAGCAACATAAAGTTAAAGCAACAGCCAGCTACCACTGATGAGGCACCACCAGCCCCAGCAAGGCCTGTCTGGATTCCAAATATTGGGGATCTAGTCAGAGAAAAAATTGCGGTGAAGAAGGAATTTGGGCCTTCTTACAGAAAAGCAGCACCTGTCTTGGCAGTCAACGGAACAAGATCAGTAGTACTACCACCTCTTGCTGGTAAAAAGGAGAACAGAGTTGTATCAATTGACCTGGTAAAACCACACGCATGTGGCCTATAATCAACAGTAGGCCCAGTGGACTCCCGAGATACAACAGAATACCCAAACTTGCAAAAATTCAAGAGGTTCAAACTGAAAGACTAATCACATTCGATCAGCCTGTAGTGCACAGAGAGGGACTATGCAATAATGCCATGGAACTCGTGGCTCTTGAAACACAGATTGAAACAGTTCGTCAAGAAACACCAGTCTACAATGATGTGGCATCAGAATGTGCTACCGAAAGACAAATTGAAAGAACAATCCCAACAATTGACAGAACTGCCTCTGGCTATTTCATCAACTTCGACAACTTTTCTGAGGATCAAAACGACCCCGAAGTGATGCCAGAAACAAAAAAGACTTTTAAAGAAAAAGCAACAGAACTCTTTCAACAAATCAAAGAAGTATATCTGGATGCACCATTAATTGAGCATTGGATTATTTCGGGGGTATTTATACTCCTACTATGCCTAATTTTAGTTTTAATTTTAGGAACGTTTTTTACAATACAATGGACACAGCAAGTCAGAACATCAACTTAGTCCTCAAACCACACAGATCATCCCACGTGAAGAAAAGAGAACTGTCAACTGTAAATGTCACAGCCATTCAAATACCCGGTGGGGTAGTATGGGAGAAAACTGACTATGGAATCTATGGTCCGGTCGAGATCCTGAAGTATCCTCACCAATTCAAGTTTTCCTTGAGTGACTTTGTAAAACCTAGGATATTCTCTGATGATTGGGACTTTGAAAGTATTAATAATATGATGTCTGATTTAGTAATGTCAGCTAGATTCACAGATCATGATTATTTACAAGGTTCGTCTAGTTATGAACAGATGTTCTGCTTCACACACTATGGTGATCATTATTTGCATAAATCTGCACAGCCTAGAAATGTTTTTAAATATAACCAATGGGAACATTGTGCTACACCACCTAAAAGCAATTCTAAAACATTCTATGAGAAATGTCAGTACTTCTCAGGGTTTAACACCAGTGATGCAGAAACGTTTTATTATAAATTGTTAGATGAAACAGGATTGAAAACAATGCTGACAAATACTAAATTGATATATTCAGAAGCATTTTATGAAACAATGATGACATTTGGTTTTGATTATTGGAAAAATAACATTGAAACATAAACCATCTGAGGTACAAAAGAGTGGCAGGTACAAGGCCAAGAAGCATTATTTCGAGCCTGCATGATCCCAGAACAAATATGTTTTTAAATGAAACAATTCATCAAACAACTTGTCTTGGCCTAGCTAAGATTAAAGACCTAAACAAACCGTCTATTCCAAAGCCAATACCTGATAATGCAACAACAGATATTGAGATAGACGTAACTAAAATTTTACATTTAAACAGAACACATCCTGATTGGAAAAAGTGGTTAATCTGGCCTACTGACACAAACAATTGTCAAGATAGATTCCTGAATAAAACACAGGGGTTAACAATGTCCAGACAAGACCATAGATACTCCCAGAGACAACATCCAGGGATAGTAACAACATACAGTGTAGGGAAGCTGTGCCTTGAATGGCTAGGATCATCCACACTGGCTGAAATTAAGCAACACTTGTCTTTACTTAAAGATGGTGCTGATTTGCGCGATTTCATTATGGGACCACGCAAACAGCATCAGAAACGCTTCATAGCGGCCAGCATCTATGCTACATACTACGAGGCTTGGAAAGTTACGCAAATTGAAACAGCTGAAAAAATACGAGAAATTGATCGTATTAATTTGGAAAAATCACTTTCTGTAGTGGACAATGAGTTAATGACTCTGTCCTCCAGAATATATTCGTTGGACAATATTGTATCATCTGCCATAGATATAATAGACCAAGACTTGCTAATGTTACAGCATGGCCAGTCGCAATTACGTTCTATTGTACAATTAGGCTGGACGCTGCAAAATCTTCGTTCAGGCTATGTGCCTTGGCGTTTATTCAATCCTCCCTTTTGGCCAGAATAACCTTTTTTCCCCTAACAACTGGTGGCCCAAAGACGCCAAAGTCCCACCTAACACCATCACGTCGGCCCGCAACCTCGGGATAAGATTTGATGAAGCCCTATCCTTCAAAAAACAAGCAGGTACTGTGGCACGGTCCTGCTTCAACATTATTAGAGGCCTCAGAAGGTTCTTTGACCTCCTTCCCCTGACAGCCAGAAAAACGGTAGCAGTGGCCCTCATCACATCCCGGCTAGATTACTGCAACAGCATCTACGCAGGTTCCAACAAAGCTGTACTGCACAAATTACAGATGGTGCAGAATGCTGCTGCCCGTCTAGTGCTAAGACTACCCAGGAAATCATCTGCCTCCTCAGCACTTAAAATACTACATTGGTTACCCATCCACAAGAGAGTACTATTCAAAATCCTACTCATCACTTTCAGAGCTTATCACCAGTTGGGCCCCACATATCTGTCTCAAAGGTTTGGAAGATACACTCCCTCCAGGTCACTCAGATCATCCAATTTAAACCTATTAGCCGTCCCCAAATTCAGACTAGCCACAAAAGGTGGAAAATCCATCGGAGTGCTAGGAGCCAGAGCCTGGAATAAACTCCCACCCCAGATGCGTCTGATCCATTCAGAGATCCTGTTTCGGAAAGCCCTTAAAACATGGATCTTCAAGGCCACTGACACACTATGTCTAGCGTTAATCTAATTTAACTCCCCTTCTCCGACTCACATACTTTTTCTCTTCCCCTAGTTTGTTTTTGGCAGTTCTCCCTCCTTTCTCATCTGTGACACGTAATGACTAGCGCCAATATGCTCCATGGAGTGTAAGCTGCGCTCTATGAAAGCCAATTCATATCATATCATATCATATCATTCATATCATACAACGTCATTGTTTTCCATCTTTAAACTTACTGATAAACAAATCAGCATGGCACAGAAAGGAGCAGACTATACAATCCTGAGCATCGAAAAACTTGAGAGATTACCTTTGACAATGTCAGAAAGTCCTGTCATTGAATGGATAATACACAGGATTATCACAATTCGGATAACAACTTTCCAATTCAAAAAATGCCTTGAATACATACCTACTGGCCAGTATGAACAATTGGGTAAAGGATACATTAAGTCAACATGGAAATTACCATACACACACACATGCTACAGTGACAGCAACAAGAATGTATTTCTTAGTGGTGAAAACTGTAAACGTTCACTATGCGGTATACTTTTGTGCCAGGGTATTAATTTACACGGAGCCTGTGAAGGTAATTCGAACAACCTTTAATGCCACCAGCATGTCACACCTGCAACGCAGATAGAGCCTTTCTTTATGCAACTTGCAAACGGGATTTACATTCTAATAACGGATCACAGATGTTGTGGCCTTTTGCCACGAAAAGCCTATCTCGTAAGCGTAACATCCATGGTCAAATGCTGTATGCAAGCATTGTTTCCAAACGGCCCTGGAGACATTGAGACTCCCATCTGGCCTCGTTTGAATATCTCTTCTATACGAATTGATACTTTAAGCAGAATGAAGTCTGTGCTTTTGCAGACAACAGTGCCCATCACGTCATCAAAAGAGACGTATGATCTCCTAGTTGCAAGGATGGCTAGAGAGATTCATGACCTTTTATCAACAAATTGCCCCGTGCATTTCACAGAAATGCTTAGCCAACTCCTTAACATGTCTAGTGCCACAGGCATCCCAGGCATATTTAAGACGATTTTTACGGGATTGCTAACACCATTCAAAGCAATTCTGGGAATCATTCCTAAGTTTGTCCATTCAGTCTTTGGCGGCATACCCCTATTTTTGGGACTTGTAGCAGGCATTTTATTTTTGACCCTCCTGCTCCGATTTGGCAAGCCAAAGCTCAGACATGACTCCTACAAGGATGGATGAAACGATCCTAGCAATCCGCTACCGGGACAGAATAACTAGAGTCCTTGGATTGGCTAGGCTGAGAGATCTAAACATGACGTGGTTTCTTTCATTCAGACCGATATGTCAATCCTGCATCTTACCTGTGCTTCGATGTATGCGAAGCGGAGATGAGTGCGTGTTGGACATCTGTCTTGCACTTCCATCAGCAGTACCAATGGATATCGATACTTTGCTAAGTCCGATAACGGCTCACGCATTGTGTTGTCACCAGCGGCTACCAATCCTGATGACGGCATTTGTTGAGACTCCTGTGCTACGACTAGGTGGTAACAGTGGAGCGAGAAATATAAGCAACATCACCCAGGTACGACCTTCTGTGAGCATTGCCGATGCAGACTTTGATGACAGCAATCATTCTCACACCTGCCAAGTTACAGCACTATCAAACTTGGTCGAACTGTCACCTGATTTTGTAGACCAATTCTTTGAGAGCCTGTCTGATATGATGTTCTCACCCGAACAGAAACAATAACTTTAGAGAAGCATTCCGACACACAGCATTCCCATGAACTCTGAATTCGGCATTCAGTTTTGAACAGCAAAAACTGCTAAAAAGCGTTGGAACTCTATTCCCACGTTCAACAAGAATTTTTTTTGAATTGAACACTTTAAAAAAAATATTCACCATTTTCTGGCACGAAAATTCTTTGCTTAAAGTAGACCTATTCATAAAGAACAGAAGCTTCTACTTCTATTTTTTATATACATCTAGAGACATAATAACGTTACACCAGCCTCTAGCACATTTTACTGCAATGCATTTCTATGTGATGAAATTATCTCGCCCTTCTTTTCTGTATTCAGAGATATTTCATGTGTAATTTTTTCGCAAAATCGATCATTGATTACATATGCTATAATTTTGAATGATTTCTGTGCTTAAAGACGTACAGTACCAAAATTACCACGTATTTCAGATACGCCATTTCAAATGCATATATGTATTTTGGGGTGGGTAATGTTACACATGCATCTTTTGCTATAGTTTTAGTAAATTGATGGACATAAATTCGTGGAGTGGGTGTAGCGTTCTAATCTAGGACCCTGATCGATACTGTGACCTTATGCCCCTATATGGCTATAATCCCTTTGTACCCCTATATTGGCATAACCGATCAAATGCAATATTCAGAAACTCGTCTCTGGCTTCACACGAACAGAGCCACATTTCAGAATTGCTTCCTCTGCAACTTCCTTTGCAGCTCATTAGTGCAAATGACACAGCAGAAGCCACTATATAAGATTCCTAGATTACATTCCGAGTTCTTCAACAAGATAAAAACTCAGCAACCTGGGAACAGCCCCGCTTGCTATGTTTTGATTAGTAATAGAACTCTAATGAGCACTGAGAGACGATCACTTCCTAGTGACATCTTTATTGACGTCTTATATCCAAAAACTTACGTCAAACCAGGCACCTTTCAGGTATAAATATTACCAACATTGCCTTAAGCAAATGCTGATGATACCATCGCTGATGCATCTGACCCTAAAACGGCTGTTACTATCGCAACTGCTATCGCTGCTAACGAGCGAACGATGGCGTGGTGCACATAGGAGCAGAACAGCTGTCCCCTGAAGAGCCCAGCAGATGCAAGCTGCCCGCGGACGCTGCCCCTCCTCTTCCTCGACGCGCTGAGAGAGACACTGTCTTTTCTCCTGCCGAGAAATCCAGCTCCAGCATTTCCAGCCTACTCTTGCGAGTGACTGGGATATCGAGCCCCTGGTAGGAGATACCAGACCTCCAACATTCTATTTCAGAGGTATGGTGTTGACTAAACCCTTAGAGAGAATTCTTGAAGCAAACCTTGGCAAAACCAACTTAACTAAAGCTACTTACTTACTCCCCTCCCAAGTATTAGGCTTAGGTCAGGTACACTGGGGTAGGCGTAGTTAGAAGCACCAGTTGAGTACGTTGGCCTAATGTATATATGAATGTATATATGTTTTATTCATTTTAAACCATTGTATGGCTAGGAAACCATATCAATGCTTTTACAGTATTATTTCGCAATACTCATTTTACTGTACGCACTTTTTATAATAACAAGTCTTACAATTGTGGCAATACATTTCTCTTGTACGAGAAGAAAGACTGTTCAATAAATAATACCTTTTTATTGAAAACGCCCGTCTCTCTATTCTCTGCACTTTGGTGAAAGTAATCTGCACAAAACTGAGTAAAATAACTGTCTATTGTTTCACACGACTCTAGAGATTGACTCTTATTCTAAGGAGCAAAGTTGTCATGTGTATGCGGTTGTTGGAAAACTGAATCCCTTCTTGTCTGTACCAGGGAAGCTGATCACTTCCTATTCAGTCAAGAAAGTTTCCAGTGACCTCTGAGCTAGTTGGTAACAAACCCAATTAAGTTTAGCATAGTCAGTGGAGACCTGGAAGTTCCGCACTTCTACGTCCATACTACTGTTTATGTTATTCCAATGCGCAGGGCCTATTGGGAAAATAGGAACTACACTACATGGCGCCCAACGTTTGGTAAGGTGATAAACTAACGCAAGACGTTAGAGTAACTCAGTTGTGCATTTTTCACACAAGCCCTTTCTCCCGTAAATACTCCAATAGACGTCTGGAGTGGGTGAAAGGTTAAAATCCGCCCGAACTCAGTAGGAAGAGATTCCTATGTAAAGCTCTGGTTTATTCAACGTTGAAGGATACAGTGTTCCAAAATATTGTGCACCTAATCTTTGTCTCCTTGGAGACCTGCTCTGCAAAACCTGCATTTATAAAATATCAGTAGAAAACAACAGAGCTGATGCCGCAGTAAATGCGACTCAGCAGGGTCCCGACGGGACTACTGAACCGGGTGCGATAATCATCCCGGCACATTTAAGAAAATCTATAACGTCAAAACTTATAGACAATGGACTGACCACACAAGGTGGCACAGTCGTCTTCATGATAGAGGTACGCGAATATCGGCAGACAGAGGTATTATATTCATGGATAAAATTTCCAGCGGCAAACGCTGCAACACATGAGTTCCACTATTATAAAATAGAGGATTCACCGGGAGAGTACGCTCCTTTCGAGGAGATTGAAATCCCATTAAAATTCCAAGAGTACCTGCTCTGGTTTGATGGCGCCCTAAAACATAATGATCATATTACCAGGCTCGGTCCACTAGGTAGACCAGGAGCAACGATGCCGGTTCTAGCCAGCTACACACCACATCCGGACATTGATAAAATGTCAAGTGAAGAACTCTTAGTTAACATAAGAGAATTAACAAAAGCATATAGAGAGTTAGAAAAATGATTTATTAAAAATAATTCAAACACTCCTAAAAAGAGCTGGGATGGAAATAAACAATCCACTCCCAAGGAAAAAGTTTTCCAGTCCAGAGGAAGGTCTCCTCGACGGAGGGAAAGAACTCTGACTCGAGAACACCAGTCTCCCCAGAGGGAGCCCTCTGAGAAAAGATATAACCTTAGAAATAGGGATAATTTGAAGAAGCCTGATAGATATCAAAGTATTGATACACGTCCCTCTCGATCTTTTTCGCAGAAATCGGAAAGAAGAGGACGGTCAGACCCAGGAGAGCACACCAAGTCCAAAGACAAGAAACCTGATCAGAGGAAAAAGTTACAATTTCCGAAAAAGAAGGTAGCCAGTATTAGAGTAATCGAACATGCCGAGAATACTGAGGACACAGTTAAAAAACGGGGAGTGGGCACAGACAATGCTAGACAGTGCAGCAGAAATCAGTATAGCACGCAAGATCCTGATGAGTTATCTGGAGACAGTGGACACGAATGAATACATTCAGGTTGAAACTGCCGACACCAGAGTTAGCGAGCCCCATAAGATATACGAAATAACATTGCGTATAGAGGGTGATAAGACTAGCAAAATAAGGGGTCTATTTTGGGATAAACTCTGAAAATGCTATGACATTCTGTTAGCTGAAAAAGATTGGCCCCCAGAGTTTGTCAGGGAGTGCCCTCGTGGCGAAGAAATGATTATGCCTGCCTTCTTGAATCACATTCCGATTCACAAAAAATATACTTATGCAAGGAAATGGGCAGTGGCCCAGGCACCGGCATTATATAAAAATCATGTAGGATGGGATGAGGACTCTCCTCCTCACAAAATCCAGTTAAAAAGTGAACCAACTGCACAAAGGCAGTATCCAATTAAGCAAGAAGCTAAAAAACAAGTCAGGGAGATTTTAGATCAACTCGAATACCAGGGGGTGATTGAAACATGCACCTCTCAAATGAACAATCCTTTGTTTCCTGTCTCCAAACCAGACAATTCATATCCTCTAGTTTTGGACTACAGACACCTTAATGCATGTTGCAAAACATTTGCAGTACAAAATTCGCATAGTGCTGCACTAATGAATAATATAGTTAGGAAAAAATATAAAACGACATTAGACATATCTAATGGTTTCTTTTGTCAAAACATTGCACCAGAAAGCAGATATTTGACCGCTTTCTCAGTAATGGGGTCTCAGAAAACTTTCTGTAGGCTCCCACAGGGGTTCAAGAACAGCCCAGGACTATTCTCAGCTAGAGTAACAGAGATACTACAAATATATGATGATGAGACATTATCTTACGTAGATGATATCTATCTCACAGACGACGACTTGGATGATCACTTGAAAAGAGTGAACACCATTATACTTGGGTTCGCGCAGAGGGTTACAAATTCAACTTTAAAAAGTCTCGAATTGCCCATCTGACAGTATTATTTTTAGGATACGAATTATCAAGTGAAGGAAAAAGCCTAGCGGACAACTTCTTAGAGAAATGCGCTGTACTCCAAGCTCCAAAAACGCGGAATAATTTACAATCGATTCTAGGTTTTCTGAATTTCGGTAGAACTTACATTCTAAATTACGCAGAGAGGGTTAAACCTCTCTACGAACTAATTAAACCTGATTTTAAACAAAACAATTGGACTCAAAAACACACAGAAATTTTGAGATCACTGCAAACAGACATGTTAGCAAAAACAAAATTAGATACACGTGACAACACACGCAATCTTATAATCCGAGTCATCCCAGGAAGATGCAGATTCACGTACCTGACCTCTAATGAGGGAGAAAAGGTACCAATTTCAATTAAATCTCACTTGTACACACAAGCAGAAAAAACATTCAGTCCCACAGTAAATACAGTGAAAGCAGTAGAAACTGCATTAGTGAATAAACAAGATCTAGCACATGGTAAAAGGATTAATATCCTCACAGCGGAATCTGCCTTCTAGGCGCTATGCAGCCCAGTAAATCTACCCACAGTGCCACTGAATCCGAAATGGATACAGTGTGTAGATTCTCTAGGAGCGGAAGATGTAAAATACTATTTCGCCCCGCAATTCGAAAAACTGAATGATTTAGAATATGAAGAAGAATATCCTCTGCCAATCGAACTTCTGCCTCTCCCACAGTACGCCTGTATAATCTATACAGATAGATTTGTACAGCATTTCAACGTAGAGAACAAATCCTACGATGCAGCCTGTGCGATTGTTAAAGGTCGTTGGCTGTGCGGTAAATTCAGACCGAAAATAACAAAAACTGAATCAGTGAAGTACTGTGCGGCTCAGAGAGCTGAAATCAGATGTTTAAAGATGGTGCTTAAAAATGCAGAACGTGAATTCCTGACACTAATCGTGTGCGACTCTCATTTATGCGTCAACTCTTACAATAATAAGTTGCAGAGCTGGATTGAAAATGATTACAAAGATGACACAGGTGCCACAATAAAGCATAAATTGCTCTGGAAACAGGTAGCTCTTTTACAGAAAGAACTACAAAAGACTCACGTGATACACACTCTGAGTCATCAACGTGATGGCGTTCACGTTGCAGGGATTTCATTGGCTAATACAGCCACAGTGGAAGCAACTAAACCGGCTTCCTTAGCCACAACAAAGCGTTTAGAAAAATACATAGACGGGGAAACCATGCTGGCAGTCAAAACGTCCGTAAAAGGCGACTGTGCAGCACTACTCGTGAACTATCCACTCAATTATGCATACGTAATTGATGCAAACTCCGTTCCTTTTGCTCAAATCCCTGGAGTGGGGGATAGAGTAATTCCAAACATGAACCGGAGAAAATTATTAATAGCAGACGCACACATGGGTGAAGGTCCAAGGCACAATGCAATGAGGGAATCTCTGACCGAATTACAGTCAGTATTCTGGTGGCCAGGAATGAGCCTACACCACTACAAATATGTAAAGAACTGCCCGGACTGCGACAGGGATCGCAGCAATGAGTCAAGCGCATTAATGCCATGGTAGGCATAATGCTATCTACCTTCCATCCAGCGTCCTATTAATGATGAAGGCTAAACCCACTTAAAAAATGTGGCCCCAGCGATCGACTGACGCCAGAACGGTTATAAAAGATCTGCAAATCTTTATCGGCACATACGCAATTTCCATGTTCCATTCTGACCAGGGTCCTGCTTTTAGCTCTTGAGCTTATAAGGAGGCCATGGCCAGCATGGGCGTTGGCTTGCGGTATTCTTGTCCGTCACACCCCGAAGGGAACAGTGTGGTAGAAAGAAAAAAAACGCGACATAAAGCAATCTATACCAGCAAAGGTATTAGGTTCGGGTGATGGGTAGGTCAAACATTTAATAAGTGTCCAGTTAAGCCTAAATAACTTGCCAAGAAATTCTCTAAAAGGTTTCAGCCCATACCAACTATTGTTCGGAACTAGAATGCGAATTCAGGACTTAGATAGTCAGGTATCAGTGGTACAAGATAAGAAAACAGACTTTGACATCAAAGATCGTTTGGCTGTTTTACAGGACTTGAACGAAACAAGAAAATCCTTAAGCAACATAAAGTTAAAGCAACAGCCAGCTACCACTGATGAGGCACCACCAGCCCCAGCAAGGCCTGTCTGGATTCCAAATATTGGGGATCTAGTCAGAGAAAAAATTGCGGTGAAGAAGGAATTTGGGCCTTCTTACAGAAAAGCAGCACCTGTCTTGGCAGTCAACGGAACAAGATCAGTAGTACTACCACCCCTTGCTGGTAAAAAGGAGAACAGAGTTGTATCAATTGACCTGGTAAAACCACACGCATGTGGCCTATAATCAACAGTAGGCCCAGTGGACTCCCGAGATACAACAGAATACCCAAACTTGCAACAATTCAAGAGGTTCAAACTGAAAGACTAATCACATTCGATCAGCCTGTAGTGCACAGAGAGGGACTATGCAATAATGCCATGGAACTCGTGCCTCTTGAAACACAGATTGAAACAGTTCGTCAAGAAACACCAGTCTACAATGATGTGGCATCAGAATGTGCTACCGAAAGACAAATTGAAAGAACAATCCCAACAATTGACAGAACTGCCTCTGGCTATTTCATCAACTTCGACAACTTTTCTGAGGATCAAAACGACCCCGAAGTGATGCCAGAAACAAAAAAGACTTTTAAAGAAAAAGCAACAGAACTCTTTCAACAAATCAAAGAAGTATATCTGGATGCACCATTAATTGAGCATTGGATTATTTCGGGGGTATTTATACTCCTACTATGCCTAATTTTAGTTTTAATTTTAGGAACGTTTATTACAATACAATGGACACAGCAAGTCAGAACATCAACTTAGTCCTCAAACCACACAGATCATCCCACGTGAAGAAAAGAGAACTGTCAACAGTAAATGTCACAGCCATTCAAATACCCGGTGGGGTAGTATGGGAGAAAACTGACTATGGAATCTATGGTCCGGTCGAGATCCTGAAGTATCCTCATCAATTCAAGTTTTCCTTAAGTGACTTTGTAAAACCTAGGATATTCTCTGATGATTGGGACTTTGAAAGTATTAATAATATGATGTCTGATTTAGTAATGTCAGCTAGATTCACAGATCATGATTATTTACAAGGTTCGTCTAGTTATGAACAGATGTTCTGCTTCACACACTATGGTGATCATTATTTGCATAAATCTGCACAGCCTAGAAATGTTTTTAAATATAACCAATGGGAACATTGTGCTACACCACCTAAAAGCAATTCTAAAACATTCTATGAGAAATGTCAGTACTTCTCAGGGTTTAACACCAG
This sequence comes from Lissotriton vulgaris, assembly GCF_964263255.1. Taxonomy (NCBI): domain Eukaryota; kingdom Metazoa; phylum Chordata; class Amphibia; order Caudata; family Salamandridae; genus Lissotriton; species Lissotriton vulgaris. The sequence goes on along the minus strand of NC_141688.1, from coordinate 246,220,469 downwards.
TGATGCAGAAACGTTTTATTATAAATTGTTAGATGAAACAGGATTGAAAACAATGCTGACAAATACTAAATTGATATATTCAGAAGCATTTTATGAAAAAATGATGACATTTGGTTTTGATTATTGGAAAAATAACATTGAAACATAAACCATCTGAGGTACAAAAGAGTGGCAGGTACAAGGCCAAGAAGCATTATTTCGAGCCTGCATGATCCCAGAACAAATATGTTTTTAAATGAAACAATTCATCAAACAACTTGTTTTGGCCTAGCTAAGATTAAAGACCTAAACAAACCGTCTATTCCAAAGCCAATACCTGATAATGCAACAACAGATATTGAGATAGACGTAACTAAAATTTTACATTTAAACAGAACACATCCTGATTGGAAAAAGTGGTTAATCTGGCCTACTGACACAAACAATTGTCAAGATAGATTCCTGAATAAAACACAGGGGTTAACAATGTCCACTCCAGACAAGACCATAGATACTCCCAGAGACAACATCCAGGGATAGTAACAACATACAGTGTAGGGAAGCTGTGCCTTGAATGGCTAGGATCATCCACACTGGCTGAAATTAAGCAACACTTGTCTTTACTTAAAGATGGTGTTGATTTGCGCGATTTCATTATGGGACCACGCAAACAGCATCAGAAACGCTTCATAGCGGCCAGCATCTATGCTACATACAACGAGGCTTGGAAAGTTACGCAAATTGAAACAGCTGAAAAAATACGAGAAATTGATCGTATTAATTTGGAAAAATCACTTTCTGTAGTGGACAATGAGTTAATGACTCTGTCCTCCAGAATATATTCGTTGGACAATATTGTATCATCTGCCATAGATATAATAGACCAAGACTTGCTAATGTTACAGCATGGCCAGTCGCAATTACGTTCTATTGTACAATTAGGCTGGACGCTGCAGAATCTTCGTTCAGGCTATGTGCCTTGGCGTTTATTCAATCCTCCCTTTTGGCCAGAATAACCTTTTTTCCCCTAACAACTGGTGGCCCAAAGACGCCGAAGTCCCACCTAACACCATCACGTCGGCCCGCAACCTCGGGATAAGATTTGATGAAGCCCTATCCTTCAAAAAACAAGCAGGTACTGTGGCAGGGTCCTGCTTCAACATTATTAGAGGCCTCAGAAGGTTCTTTGACCTCCTTCCCCTGACAGCCAGAAAAACGGTAGCAGTGGCCCTCATCACATCCCGGCTAGATTACTGCAACAGCATCTACGCAGGTTCCAACAAAGCTGTACTGCACAAATTACAGATGGTGCAGAATTCTGCTGCCCGTCTAGTGCTAAGACTACCCAGGAAATCATCTGCCTCCTCAGCACTTAAAATACTACATTGGTTACCCATCCACAAGAGAGTACTATTCAAAATCCTACTCATCACTTTCAGAGCTTATCACCAGTTGGGCCCCACATATCTGTCTCAAAGGTTTGGAAGATACACTCCCTCCAGGTCACTCAGATCATCCAATTTAAACCTATTAGCCGTCCCCAAATTCAGACTAGCCACAAAAGGTGGAAAATCCATCGGAGTGCTAGGAGCCAGAGCCTGGAATAAACTCCCACCCCAGATGCGTCTGATCCATTCAGAGATCCTGTTTCGGAAAGCCCTTAAAACATGGATCTTCAAGGCCACTGACACACTATGTCTAGCGTTAATCTAATTTAACTCCCCTTCTCCGACTCACATACTTTTTCTCTTCCCCTAGTTTGTTTTTGGCAGTTCTCCCTCCTTTCTCATCTGTGACACGTAATGACTAGCGCCAATATGCTCCATGGAGTGTAAGCTGCGCTCTATGAAAGCCAATTCATATCATATCATATCATATCATTCATATCATACAACGTCATTGTTTTCCATCTTTAAACTTACTGATAAACAAATCAGCATTGCACAGAAAGGAGCAGACTATACAATCCTGAGCATCGAAAAACTTGAGAGATTACCTTTGACAATGTCAGAAAGTCCTGTCATTGAATGGATAATACACAGGATTATCACAATTCGGATAACAACTTTCCAATTCAAAAAATGCCTTGAATACATACCTACTGGCCAGTATGAACAATTGGGTAAAGGATACATTAAGTCAACATGGAAATTACCATACACACACACATGCTACAGTGACAGCAACAAAAATGTATTTCTTAGTGGTGAAAACTGTAAACGTTCACTATGCGGTATACTTTTGTGCCAGGGTATTAATTTACGAAGCCTGTGAAGGTAATTCGAACAACCTTTAATGCCACCAGCATGTCACACCTGCAACGCAGATAGAGCCTTTCTTTATGCAACTTGCAAACGGGATTTACATTCTAATAACGGATCACAGATGTTGTGGCCTTTTGCCACGAAAAGCCTATCTCGTAAGCGTAACATCCATGGTCAAATGCTGTATGCAAGCATTGTTTCCAAACGGCCCTGGAGACATTGAGACTCCCATCTGGCCTCGTTTGAATATCTCTTCTATACGAATTGATACTTTAAGCAGAATGAAGTCTGTGCTTTTGCAGACAACAGTGCCCATCACGTCATCAAAAGAGACGTATGATCTCCTAGTTGCAAGGAAGGCTAGAGAGATTCATGACCTTTTATCAACAAATTGCCCCGTGCATTTCACAGAAATGCTTAGCCAACTCCTTAACATGTTTAGTGCCACAGGCATCCCAGGCATATTTAAGACGATTTTTACGGGATTGCTAACACCATTCAAAGCAATTCTGGGAATCATTCCTAAGTTTGTCCATTCAGTCTTTGGCGGCATACCCCTATTTTTGGGACTTGTAGCAGGCATTTTATTTTTGACCCTCCTGCTCCGATTTGGCAAGCCAAAGCTCAGACATGACTCCTACAAGGATGGATGAAACGATCCTAGCAATCCGCTACCGGGACAGAATAACTAGAGTCCTTGGATTGGCCAGGCTGAGAGATCTAAACATGACGTGGTTTCTTTCATTCAGACCGATATGTCAATCCTGCATCTTACCTGTGCTTCGATGTATGCGAAGCGGAGATGAGTGCGTGTTGGACATCTGTCTTGCACTTCCATCAGCAGTACCAATGGATATCGATACTTTGCTAAGTCCGATAACGGCTCACGCATTGTGTTGTCACCAGCGGCTACCAATCCTGATGACGGCATTTGTTGAGACTCCTGTGCTACGACTAGGTGGTAACAGTGGAGCGAGAAATATAAGCAACATCACCCAGGTACGACCTTCTGTGAGCATTGCCGATGCAGACTTTGATGACAGCAATCATTCTCACACCTGCCAAGTTACAGCACTATCAAACTTGGTCGAACTGTCACCTGATTTTGTAGACCAATTCTTTGAGAGCCTGTCTGATATGATGTTCTCACCCGAACAGAAACAATAACTTTAGAGAAGCATTCCGACACACAGCATTCCCATGAACTCTGAATTCGGCCTTCAGTTTTGAACAGCAAAAACTGCTAAAAAGCGTTGGAACTCTATTCCCACGTTCAACAAGAATTTTTTTTGAATTGAACACTTTAAAAAAAATATTCACCATTTTCTGGCACGAAAATTCTTTGCTTAAAGTAGACCTATTCATAAAGAACAGAAGCTTCTACTTCTATTTTTTATATACATCTAGAGACATAATAACGTTACACCAGCCTCTAGCACATTTTACTGCAATGCATTTCTATGTGATGAAATTATCTCGCCCTTCTTTTCTGTATTCAGAGATATTTCATGTGTAATTTTTTCGCAAAATCGAACATTGATTACATATGCTATAATTTTGAATGATTTCTGTGCTTAAAGACGTACAGTACCAAAATTAACACGTATTTCAGCTACGCCATTTCAAATGCATATATGTATTTTGGGGTGGGTAATGTTACACATGCATCTTTTGCTATAGTTTTAGTAAATTGATGGACATAAATTCGTGGAGTGGGTGTAGCGTTCTAATCTAGGACCCTGATCGATACTGTGACCTTATGCCCCTATATGGCTATAATCCCTTTGTACCCCTATATTGGCATAACCGATCAAATGCAATATTCAGAAACTCGTCTCTGGCTTCACACGAACAGAGCCACATTTCAGAATTGCTTCCTCTGCAACTTCCTTTGCAGCTCATTAGTGCAAATGACACAGCAGAAGCCACTATATAAGATTCCTAGATTACATTCCGAGTTCTTCAACAAGATAAAAACTCAGCAACCTGGGAACAGCCCCGCTTGCTATGTTTTGATTAGTAATAGAACTCTAATGAGCACTGAGAGACGATCACTTCCTAGTGACATCTTTATTGACGTCTTATATCCAAAAACTTACGTCAAACCAGGCACCTTTCAGGTATAAATATTACCAACATTGCCTTAAGCAAATGCTGATGATACCATCGCTGATGCAGCTGACCCTAAAACGGCTGCTACTATCGCAACTGCTATCGCTGCTAACGAGCGAACGATGGTGTGGTGCACATAGGAGCAGAACAGCTGTCCCCTGAAGAGCCCAGCAGATGCAAGCTGCCCGCGGACGCTGCCCCTCCTCTTCCTCGACGCGCTGAGAGAGACGCTGTCTTTTCTCCTGCCGAGAAATCCAGCTCCAGCGTTTCCAGCCTACTCTTGCGAGTGCCTGGGATATCGAGTCCCTGGAAGGAGATACAAGACCTCCAACATTCTATTTCAGAGGTATAGTGTTGACTAAACCCTTAGAGAGAATTCTTGAAGCAAACCTTGACAAAACCAACTTAACTAAAGCTACTTACTTACTCCCCTCCCAAGTATTAGGCTTAGGTCAGGTACACTGGGGTAGGCTTAGTTAGAAGCACCAGTTGAGTATGTTAGCCTAATGTATATATGAATGTATATATGTTTTATTCATTTTAAACCATTGTATGGCTAAGAAACCATATCAATGCTTTTACAGTATTATTTTGCAATACTCATTTTACTGTATGCACTTTTTATAATAGCAAGTCTTGCAATTGTGGCAATACATTTCTCTTGTACGAGAAGAAAGACTGTTCAATAAATAATACCTTTTTATTGAAAACGCCCGTCTCTCTATTCTCTGCACTTTGGTGAAAGTAATCTGCACAAAAGTGACTGAGTAAAATAACTGTCTATTGTTTCACACAACTCTAGAGATTGACTCTTATTATAAGGAGCAAAGTACTCATGTTTCTGCGGTTGTTGGAAAACTGAATCCCTTCTTGTCTGTACCAGAGAAGCTGATCACTTCCTATTCAGTCAAGAAAGTTTCCAGTGACCTCTGAGCTAGTTGGTAACAAACCCAATTAAGTTTAGCATAGTCAGTGGAGACCTGGAAGATCCACACTTCTACCTCCATACTACTGTTTATGTTATTTCAATGTGCAGGGCCTATTGGGAAAATAGTAACTACACTACAGATGTTGTAAAACAAAACATATGATCTGACGATTGGGATGTACAAGCAGTAGAAGCTCTTTTTTCTCATTTGAAATATTATGTTGCTTTTGATGCTTAAGATTTCTACTTAGACTCGGCTATTTATGCAGACTTATTCTGCTAACAACAGCTATGGCAATAATTTTCTGCATAAAGCCAATACATTTAGAAATATGGTCTATTATAATCGATGGGAACATTGTCCAGCTCCCGTTGAAGGCAGCTCGATAACTTTTGTGAAAAAGTTTATTTATTTTACTGATTTTAATCAATCCAATCCTGACACCTTTTATTTTAAGATGACTGCTACGTCCTCTTCCAAAGTTAAACTCACCCACACTAAAATACTGTATTTGAAGTCCTTTATAGATCAATCAGCTATAGGGGGCTATGAGCTGTGGAAAGATACTATTGATCTTAAATCTGTTTGGAGTTCTAAAAGTTGGCAAGTGCAAGGCACTGAAGCTTTGCATTGTTATGTCTCATACGAACCTTATATTTTTTTTAACTCGACTATTTCACAAACTACTTGCTTTGGATTGGCTACATCTAAAAAATTAAATGCCCCTTCAATTCCTGATTTGGGGGAATACACTACATGGTACAGTCACACCGATAGGTCCATTGATGAATTGCAGTCCCTAATTACAAATTCCTCCTTTAAAATTTCAACTTTTGATCCTGAAGGTTAGTGATTATGGCAGAGAAGTACAGATTCATGCCATTATAATTTTCTGGGTCTGGTCCCTGGCTATACGCAGGTTAGGGTGGATCCCCATTTTGATAATGCCCATTCTGTTCCTACCTATTCAGTAGGCAAATTTTGTCAGAATTGGCTCAAAATTCCACTTTAGAGTCAGTTAAACTTCATTTGTCCAAATTGACTGACAATGTTGATTTGAATAAATTTGTTAAAGGCCTGTAGAAGGTAGGTTCAAAAGATGAGTATACTCTATTTACAACTAAGTTTGGAAATTGTTGCAAATTGAAGCTGCTTGTAGATTGAGAGCAATTGACCAGACTAATTTGAAAAAGTGCTTGCAGTCGTTGATAATAGCATTAATACGCTTTCATACCGGATTTACACATTAGATAATATTGTTTCTGGGTAATTGGGACATATGGACTGCAGCCCATGAATTCCTGGCACAAAGTTACCTGGAAGTACACATTAGTTGTCCTTTGATGGTGTTAGAAGCTCTGACTATTGAAGAGCATGCATGTTCATTATCTTTATTAAATTGGATGGCTGAATCGTTTGCAGACGAGAACAATGACTTCCTTTTGGAGGTGGTAGCAACATACTATGCCTACACGCTGATGAATTAATTTAGCATTTGTTCATCTTCACCGCGTCCTGTGCTTGAACAATTTTTTACAGTTTTTTCAATGTCCTTGTTGGGCAGTATACTTGATTTTTTTACTTTTTCCTTACTATTTCGAACTTATTACTTCCAATTCTCCAGTTTGGTAAATTTTTAACTTGACTGTGTCTCACTCGTACTTGAAATGTGTGGGGCATATTAGCAAGGAGTAGTGATAATTATCGCTAAATGCGCTTAGCACATTTTTTTTATCGCTGCCTATTGCTGGATATTTTAGCGGAGAAAACCTGCTATTAGCAACGTTTTTCTCCATTGTGGTAAAATATTCAGCGATAGTGGCGAAATATGAGAATATCGCTGGAAATCCAGCGATATTCTGGCATTAACGCCAATGGGGCTTAATGTGATAATCCACCCCCATTGACTATCCAGGTAAGTCAACTTTTTAGCAGGCATTAATTCTTGCGATTTTTTTTATCGCTACACCTGCCTTGCTAATAGGTGATAGCTGTGTTACCGACTGTTTTCAGTTACTAACAGTTTGGGTACGCCCACTTTGCATGTCATTAGCGATAAATAGCGCTGACATGCAAAGCGGGCCCCAAACCTGTAGCTATCGCCTAAAAGCTGTCGCTATCTGCTGTTAGCGACAGCTTGCTAATAAGTCGTTAAAAATATCGCCGCTTTAGCGGGAAAAAGTCCAGCTAAAGCAGCGATATCGCCCTTGCTAATATGCCCATGCTTTCCTTAATTGGCTCCCTTCTTACACGTGTTCTAATCAAGGGAGGGTGTAGTGAAGACAGGGCCCTGCTTGCACCCATTGCTATGTTAGCATAAGCTTATTAGAAGTTTAAACGCCAATTTGCCACTTTGCTGCTTTTGCACACAACACTACATGTAACTGTTGTTTTAAGTTAAACTGCTTGATTTTCCTCACATGAGAACGGCTTGTTTTTAACAACCCTAGACTTACATTGCGACCTTAGTCTGTACAGTGTGTGCAGAAGCCTTCAAGGTCACCATACCAATGTATGCTATTATTCAGGTTGATCAGCCCATGCTCTAAACACAACATAAACACGGCTGCAGCTAACAGAAATTCTAGTGCCTTGAATATTGCACTACCTTCATGATTTGGGCCCTCAGAAGAAAACCTTTTCCAGTGAGGGACCTTTTGCTGATCCTGTGATGTGACACACCACTGCTGATCTTGGAGGTATGGGGTTCCCCATTCAAGCCTAAGAGACCTTCTTTTATTAATATAAAACCTAGTTCCCAGCAGGGGAGGGTGATTCACAAGGCGCTATATGACCTGTTTCCACTATCATTATAACATGATTTCTCCCTTTGAATTTTATGGAATTGTAACAATGCTGATCGTATTATTTCTAATCATGTGCCTGCTTATGTTAGCCAAAATACTGCATCTTAGAGCACGTCGTTAAAATAAATATTTAAAACTTTTCCGTGTCTCTGATTACTCACGTTGTGGACTGGTATGAGAATAAAAACGAAAGAGTGTTCTTGATTCCCACCATTCCTGGGAGTACCCTAAGTTGCATATTCTGGGTTGTCTAATTATTGGTAGCTTGCTGTAGGACGGATAGCTAAGGATGCTAGTCGGATAGGGGTTCTGGGTACTCAGGTGAGTTTCTGGTAAACCACAAGTCGCTGAGGTCCTGGTTTCATGGTGCACAGCTCTGTGCATACACATATTCCCCGCAACACATTATTCTGCAAACGTGAAGGAACTTTATGATATATATATATACACACAATTTTTGTATTAATTGCAAAGAAGTGTCCAACAATAATTACCATAGAAAGTTACACATTTCCATCAGCTGGGGACAATTTATATCCCTCAGAGTCAGGGTCATAAAAGTACCATGAGGCACTTTGTAGTCAAAGTTCAATCTAATGGTCATAGAGGTATCAGTACTTTCTTTGTCTTCTCCTGTTTGTTCCTTTTTCTAGGGAATGACTGTCTCCTGGCCACAACAGTGCTTATGCCGATTTGTTTCGTCCTTCATATGGGGTTTGGATAATTCTGGCGAAGGTCTTCCTCAGGGCAGGAACTGTACGTGTGAGCTCCATTTGCAAACCTGGGGGTGCTAACCCTTCATAGATTATTGGCAGGGTCAACAATGCCAGACGCATTCCTTCGCGCCTCTGGCATGGAAATTTCAGTTGCTGCTTTATTTGTTTTGGAGTCCGGAAGAATGAAATGCAGTCCATCTCTATTTTAGAGTATGGTTCCTGTATGTTACTCCACTTTATATGTGGCAAACTGTGTCCTTGATTCAGCGTGTTGCCTGCCTTAGTACAGGTCTTGTGTGGGAGCCCATTGTGTTCATGATGTAGCGGCCTCAACGGCGCCAGAGTCAATAAGTTGTTGTCATTGGCAACGGGGATTGCAGTGTAAGGAGGGGCAGTGCATTGTGCTCTTCACCAGCAGTTCCCTCGGCTCAGTTGCAGCCAGCAGCATTGATGACAGCGTCAGGGTGGCTTTTGTTGAGTTGCAGCACAAACTATTTGACTCCAAGGGCCCAGAAACTGGATTTGGCACCACTTGGCTAGACAAGATCCTCAGCAGTAGTTCTCAAGTGCTGTTAGCAAGACAAGGTGAAGTCTTTGATGGCCCTGAGACTTCTCAACAGGAGGCCAACTCAACTCAAACCCCTGGAGAACTTTAATAGTAGAATCTAGAAAGCTTAGTCCACTTCACGCACAGGACAGAAGTAGTAAAGTAGCAGGCCAACACACCAAAGCAAACAGCAAAGTGGCAGTCCCTCCTGACAGCTATATTCAGAAGTGTTCTGTAAATATGCTGTCAGAGGTCTGGTACTTATACCCATTTCAGCCTTTGAAGTAGGCAGACTACAACAGAAAGTCTTGTTAGTGCACAAGACCCTGCCTTTGCTGCAGACACGCTACAGGGGGCTGGAGATGACTTTGTGTGAGCATAAGCTCAGTCCTATTCTGGTATCTGTGTCAACTCCTCCCACCACTCTAGTTCAGGAAGGACCATCAGCCTGATGACGGGCCATTAGGATATGCAGGGCACACCTCAGTTCCCTTTCTGTGACTGTTTATAGTGAATGCACAAACAGCCCAACTATCATCCTAACCCAGACATGTTAAAAAGGCAGTTTAAAACTGAAAACACAGACACTGCATTGGCAGGCCTGACACATGTTTGCAGGGTTACTCATGTGAGTGGCACAATCAGTGATGCATGGCCACTAGTAGCATCTGATTTACCAGCCCTGGGGACACATCTCGCACTGTACTAGGGACTTACTAGTAAATCAAATATGCCAATAATGGAGAAACCACTTACCATTACATTTTATGGAGAGAGCACATGTGCTTTAGCAGTGGTTAGCAGTGTGAAAGTGCTCAGAGCCCTAAAGTCAAGAAACAGAAGGTCAGAAAAACAGGAGGAAGACGGTACAAAGGTATGGGGATAACCCTGCAAAATGGGCCAGGTCCAACAAGAATTTTATTGATTCTATGCAGTGTCTTATGCGGTAAACAAATCTCCTCCTACAGTACCTTTGAAAGCTACTGTTGCTCTGTGGAAAGAACATTTTTGGATATTTGTGGACCATTTTGGAGAGCTAATAAACAAATATGTAATTGTATAACTGGCACTTTTTTGTTAAAAAATGGCCTAAAGTAAGAATAGTGAATGAGATAAAGCCTGATGATGTCTCCTGTAGAGAAGGCATAATGAGGCAATTGTTACTGATAGTAGTCCTCAATTTGTTCCATCCAAGAAGTTGGGGACAGATTTATCATAGTATAATCCTGCCGTTGCATCACACACGGTATCGACAAGGAAACACAATACTAAAGCCAGATTTACTAAGCAACTCAAGGCCACCTGGCGTGACCCTGCATTGTTGACTAAATCTGGAGTAACACAAGGCATCGCATGGCCCTGCCGTGTGTTTTTTGCCCTGGGAAGGCATTCCATGGGTGTGGCGTGCACCAGGTTTTTACACATTCCCAGACTTACCAAGACTGCTAAACCTTGTAATGCGTCAAAATGCAATGCTTTCCCAGGGTACTCGCAAAGAGAAGAAATATCTTTATTTCTCCTGGTTGTGTCTTCTTTCTAAGTGTACTGCATTTCGCATTACCTTGCATTGTGCTGTATTGCAATGCATTCTACTGCACTCTTAAAAAGAGGAAAAAAACCTCAGAATATTGTTTTTCTAATGGAAAGTGTCCCTTCTTGCACAAAAATAATCCTGCTTGCAATGTAGGCACACTTGCACCACGGTACAAGGTTGCCTGCATTGGTGCTGGGCACCAGATTGTGCACCAGTGCAGGCAGAGAGCAGGATAGCACCATATGTTTGTAAATATATCTCATTGCTGCGTTCTCCCTTTCACGCAGTGCTGCAAGTTGACTTGCTGCACTCCATTGCATGAAAGATTGGTAAATATGGCCCTTGATTCTTGAAGAAACATGGAATTGTGTAGCACAGGAATGTCTCATAGCATCCTAAGGAGAATAGTTTAATAGTTGCAATTAGTAGGGTTCTTTGAAATAGTGTACCAAAGGCATTAAGATGTTGTTAGAAGTTGGATTATTAGTAGTGCAGGATCTGAGGCCTCTTTAAGTATTAGGTCCACAATTGTCTCCTCACTGGGTACCAAGCATCCCTTTGTAGCACTTGATTCTCTCAGAGTAGCCAAGCAGAGCAGTCCATGGGGAGGGGGTGTGGGCTAGTAATCACGCAATAATAACAATCAATAAATGATTACTGACTCAGTGCTATTTCTTCAAAAAAGAAAATGTTATTTATTACAAACATACCACTAAATACTATTCCTTAATTCACAAATATGTACATTTGGAAGACGGAAATATCTATTGTGACATTCTGAAATCACATTTGACCACTAATGTCTCATGACACCCAAAATCATAGTACCCCCACGACCTATACCTGAGAGAACATTACAAAAAAAAGGGGAGTATCAGTTTTAAAAAAACAGGCCTAGAGGCTTTGTCAAAGATCACCACCTCAAAATATTAGGCAAGCCTATTGATTTTATCTAAGGGTGATCACAATAATACAGAGTTCTTCAAACAGGTGGGTGCGCCCCCTTGAGGGTCCGTGGCTGCATTCCCAGGGGGGCGCAAATGGCTCTTGTAGTATTTGCAAATGGAAGGCCTGGAGGAGCGAAGTTATTCACTTGCCTTTGACGCGTTTCCAGGCAATCTAGAGTTACATACAGCAGCTGAAGGGCTTTACCAGGGAGTATAAACAGTGATTCTGGATGCCCTGTGGCTGGATGTTGGGGAAAGGGCAGTGATTGGCGTGGCAGAGTCAAGGATGTGGCAAAAAAGGGCAAATTATTCTGTACCAGGTTTATTTTTCTAACCTCCTGGTAAAGGCATACAAAAACGTGGGCACACTTCAAATGGAAAATAAACGCAAGTTAAACTAAGCAATTTTACTACAAAACCTCAGTAGCCTACTGCAATCAAAGCAAATGTCTGTTTGTGGCCAGAAAGCAGCACCAATAGGTGTATGCAGCAGAAAAGGACCAAAGTAATGCGTCAGGGATAAATAAATTATGTTTTAAGAAAATGCAAATAATACGACCTAATGTGGCACATTATATTATAGTATTTCACTATGTTTCCATTTGTACACATGTGAATACTGTCTGGGCAAAGATTTCACTTCAATATTACCAGTTTACCCCCGAAATACACCAACGCGCAACTGAAAGGTGCCTAATCACCTTTTGCGAAGGGCTGTCCACTGCGTGGCAACATGTCACTACATTTTTAATAACTTTTAATCCGTTTGAGCTGGTAACATATTTTGTTCGTTAACATTCACAGATTATGCAGCAGATGACTGATAAAGTGACAAATGCAGCAAAATCCCTAACTATGCAGAAAATGATGCAGAATAGCATAATTTCAGTGGTTCTACCAGAAAAAAACAATGCTGAATCCTAGTTGACGCAGTGGGAAATAGTGGCATGTGTATATCTAGTGTTAAAACATCAAACCCAGTGACCGAAAACACAGAAAATATGTAAGTCATCATTTTCACCTATATATTTTAGTAAACAGTAATTAGACTACATCTGGAAACATTTCGATGAGAGTTTGTTAAAAAGATGCACTCAGGAACTCAACTGGTGACACCCTAACAGTGCAAACAAAATAAGATGAAGGACAGAGTGCTGAAACTTTTCAGACACTCTGCCCCAGTCACATTAGATCTGTGTTGAATCCATCATTGTTCTTTTGCTCACTTTGTAATCCCAGGTCAGACCCAGTTATACGCAAATCAGTGTTGACCCTGTTCCTCATGGGAACAGTCCAGCCCGAACTGCCAAGCCAGGTCTTCCCTGCACCGGAAACAAGCATCCTGGGACTGGTTTTGGGGTAACACCCCTCATTAGCCAGGATAGCATGAATCCAGTGGCAAAGTGAGCAAAGGACCCACGTCTGGGCTACCCCTGTCAATTTAGGGCAAACAAAGCAAAGACAATAAGTTGATGGACAGAGCGCTGAAACTTTTCAGACACCCTCACATTACCTCTCAATATTAAGAAACATTCCTAGAGCTACAAGTGGCTTCATTAGTTCAAGCCTATGTTGGCTCCTGATGTTGACTCAACGTCCCATTGGCAAATCACTTAATCTCCATGTGCCTAAAAACAAAACAAGTAATCTGACCCTGAGTAATGTAACTGGTGATCATGTAGCACTTCAATACCTTTGGGTCGAGTTTGAGCTGAATAGAACACCCAAAAAACAAATGGTACAGAGCCTGTTTCAAGACTGTAGTGATTATTAGCCATTGATGGGAGACAGGTGAAAGAGACAGAGGAGATATCCTTTTACTCATGGCCGCTGCTATCTATCACTAGTGCAACAGGTGCAGTTGCATTGGCGCCAGATGTGCAAGGTGATCACAACACACTGATTATGGGGAGCAGAATTTGTTGTCCAATTTCTGTTTTGGTTTGCTGAATTTGCTCTTTGTAGGTTTCAGATGTATTGTGGATTATGGGCTACTGAAAATGTATCCATGTAATTATCTCATAAGCCCCTACCCCCTGCGCTCATTTCCGCCACTCAACTCACCAGTCATTGTCATAGAGTTCTGAAGGGCGGGGGCCAACTTTAAAATATTTTGGTTTGGGGTGCCTCAGGGGAAAAAGTATGAAGACCTCTGCAATAATACCATAAGGCAAGCCAATTAGCTTTGTCAAGGTTTAGCCCTTCCCAGAAGCCATCTGCAAGAGAGAGGTTGAGTGCCAATTGCTTGGTGTACCAAACAGTTTAAAGGCCACATGTAAATGTAAATGTAAATGTATAGGCATTTATATAGCGCACTACTTACCCGTAGGGTCCCAAGGCGCTTCGACCGCTGCGAAACCCTTCCTGGCTTCCCTGAGAGATGGTCCCTTAATGGGTATCTCCAGGGTGAGACCAGGCATCCCCGGCGGTCTGGTGGGGCCGTTAGTGAAGATAAGGCAAGCTAATGCCCAGAGTTGCGAGTGTGATCGCTGATCAGAGTGGGCACCGAGGCGAGAGAATTATCAAGTCCGCTGACCCTGGTCCAGAAACCTGCCGCGCCGGGAATCGAACCCTGGTCCCGGGCCGTCCTCTGCTCTCGGGTCTGCCGCCTCTAACCAGTGAGCCACACTACTTCACACATAGCCACATAGCTTTAAAGATGTATTACTTCGGGGCAATTGGGCCAGTTTCAATGATCATGGGCTTGTGTTACTCCTGGTGATTTCTAGCCACCAAGGACATTTCAGTAGGCCTCATGCCATCATAAGGGGTATGGTCTGCAGGGAGCTAGTTTCACTGTCTTCCTGCACCAGTCTTCTCCTCTGTAGTATCCTTCCCAGGCCCTTTGGACTCCTACCATCTTGCAGGGCACTAGCCCAGGCAGCTGGATTGTCCTAAAAAATTTAGGCAGGAAAATGCCAACTTTCTAAAAGTTTATAAAAGTACAAAAACAACCCTATAAGCCTATGTGGATATGGGTAAGTATGTATTAATAAGAACAATTATCCAGTGGAACACATTTAGGATTGGGAACGTTGTGATCACCTACCAGGGATTCCCTTATTTCAATATTAAACATAAATCAAATCTTATTTGAAAAGTACAGGACACAAAGAGAAATTTCGATTTGATATGCATTAAATACGATCATACATTGCAAAAACATTAGTGATCATAGTGCAGCCAACGCAGTGCTCAAAAGTGATTTTATTTACAACATATATACACAAAGAACTGGTCAATTTCCAATGGATGTCTACAATATTCAAACATAAACATAAAGGTGCATAATTTGATATAGCATCCCTTAAGGAACAAATCACAAGAGTCCACCAAAACGGAGGTAGTGTCGATATTACGACACTGTTTTAATGCAAGGGTCTCCACAGGACATAGTCATCTATCTACCAGCCAATAGTCAATAAACTCTTAATGAATGCGTTTTTTGGAGCCTTGAACAATCTCTTATGACTCAATATAGACCAATCAATGATACATCGTGGCAGAATTAAACCAAACTGGTTAAATGGTGGCCTTAACAAAATGTGCTTTTATACACCTTGAGCTGTAGGAAATTTTGCCACGCGCTCGTCGTTACTGCTACATCGCTAGAAAGAGACTGGGTTTTACGTTACAATTCGAAAGAGAGGGAGAAGTATTTTACTTGCTGCTACCAATCCAAATCTAGCTTTGAACAAGTGCACCAATAGAACCCAATGAACCCCTATGGCAGCAGCCAGCCTTCCCACAGTGAAATTCTTTTCTGGGATATTTTACTGTAATGACTTGTTCAACATTAATTTCTACATGTCCTACTTTTAAATATCTTCACCCTGGATTTATGGACAATTTCCTTAAATAGGAGTGATGTATTAAAATTTATAAGAAAGATTTTGGCCTGTCAAAAGGCGTATCTTAACAGGTTAAATTTGTGTTTTAAAACTGCCACAGGCAGTTGACTTGTGTGCAGCTACTAGATTTAGCACAGCTATAGTTTTTACCTGCAGCCTGCACCTGTGTACACACAAGAGTGCACATTTGTTCACACGTAACCAGTCCACTATCTCTTTCCCGTGATTTGTTGCAGCATCCTTCTCTTAAAAGGCAGACACTGGTGGTAAACATGCACAGTCAAATTCGCCAGTACATTAGTGGGAGTGAGACTCAAGTAGTGCGCTTCACCCACCATAAAGGTCCATAAAATGAGTGTACCAAAGCAAAAAATCTGGGGGTCCTAAACTGATGGAACACATTTGCAACAGATATTTTTTGATATAGAACCATGAACTGAAGAGTATATTATGGAGAAAAAGAACTACCCTCATTCAACTATGAATGAGCCTCCATTTGTTCTGTTCCAGGAAAGAGTACCAGCCACTGTGGTGTGTCAAGGATGGAAGTGAGTGCCCAAGTAGTTTCTTCATTATACAAAGTAAATGTTCATTGGTGTGATAGTTACTGATTTTCTTTGCCATCAATATAATGCAATAAAATATTTGTAATTCTTTATGTACCATTAAGGGGAGAAGATGTGTTATTTTCTCCTTTTATTTTTTTTATTTGGTGTATTCAGATAGTTTTTATAGTGCAATCTTGACTTGACAATAGTGCTGCACAGTGAATGTAATACAATCAATATCAATGTATTGGTGTCAGGAATGGAGGGAATGCTTTACAGGTTCATGGAGTAGAGGGGATATCAACAAAGGCCATAAGTAGCGTTAAGTAAGAACTACAGAAACAGGCAATTTCAGTAAACGGAAGGATAGTCAAGAGCGTGATTAAGGGAAAAAGGGTATCCTGGAATTTAGAGAAGGAATTTGTTCATAAGGAGTACTTTGACTCCTTTCTTGAAGGAAATAGCTAAGGGATTCATCCTGACCTCATAGGGCAAGGTGTTATAAATTTTTGGACTCAAGCCAGAGATGGTACAGTTGTAGGTGTTCTTCTTGAGGAATCTCTGTGGTTTGAAGAAAGGGTTTTTGGAGCTATTGAAGGATCTGGAGCACCGGAGAGCAAGAGCTTTTTAGCAAGATACCTGGGGGTTTTGCAGTGGAGGGCTCTAATAGTCATGCAGGCAATTCTTAGCTGAATTCATGCTTAGTATGGTATCCAGTTGAAGGGTTTCAGATCAGGGATGATGTGGTTGTTTCTTTTTGACTCAGTGATGAGTCTTGCAGTAGCGTTGTGTGAGGTACTTAGTTGAGCCAGTTTGGATCTGGGCAAGCCAGCGAGGGTAGCACTTTCATAGTCCAACCTAGGAATCACTATGGCTTGCAGTGCATGTTTGAAATCATTGGTGGGGCAGGAACGGTTTTAGTTTTCTGAATGTTCATTTGGTGGTTGGCTCCTTTGGCGGAAGCATTGATGTGCTTCTACAAATTGAGGTTCTTGTAGAGAATTAGTCTCAGTGATCTTGCTAAGTCAATGACCAGAGGAATGCAGTAGAGTGCTGTAAGGTGTTTCAACCAATCTTCAATGACAGGAGACTGGTTGGGTGGGTAGTTTTGAGAGAATTCTTTTTTTGAGTGGTTAGTATGAGGTGATCAGATGCTGACCACTTCTGCGGTATCTGTAGCGCTGTTTGAGGGTGCTGATGTCTTCAGGGGCGGAGACTTTTAAGTATAGTTGGGTATCATCAGCGTAAATATGGCAGTGGATGTTGGATGACGTTAGGGCTCCATAAACAGGTTGGAAAGAGTGGGCGCGAGTGAGGAGCCCTGAGGGACACCTAATGTAGCCAGAGTGGTCTGCGATAGTGATTCATTAACCTTAATTCTTTGAGCCCTGTTACGGAAGTAGGAGGTGAACCAGTAAAGGACCGATCCCAATAGCCCCATGCGGAGTTAGGGATGATTACCCCACTAGGTATAACGTTGACATCAGAAGAATGTAGAATGTTTGGGATATTAACTGGGGGAGTAGGAAAAGATACAGGAAGTTGTAACTTTGTTGGGGTCTTTGTTGAAAGTAGACATTATACACTTAAATAAAAGAGATCTTCTAGACTGAATATTGAACTTCTTCGCCGATCATCCAAGGCCCTCAGCTAAAGTGCCCAAAATGCTATACATGTGGCATTATTGCATTACATCAATCACATCTGACTGATTTTGAGTCATGCAGTAGAGTTAATTGATTTTTAAAATGGAATAATTCTATTCATGATAACATAACACCTGGTGCTAACTTTGTACCCATATATACGAGAAACTACCAGTACGTTTGCGTGGAAACGCTCTATCAATGCACTACTCAGCATCCAGGCTGTAGTGACCACCCTACAGCAGATATAGGGTAGGTTTACTGACCCATTCTGTGAGTGCAAACCGCGAGATTCACATACTCACCCGCTGCAAACACAAAGTTATACTAAACCACTTTTTGGGGCAGAAAACACATTTCTTACTTGCCGATGGGATATTGAGGCTTATTCCGATACGCAGTTTGGAAGGGACATAAAAGGGGCATACCCTCCCAACTGTAAATCACAAAGAATAGTTTTTATGAATGGTTTGCAGCTGTAGTTGTGGTTGCAAATCATTGCAAAGATATCAATACCTCAAAGGGAGTACAAACTGATTTGCAATTGGGATGCTGTCTCAAAGGGGCAGTTTCCCCTTTGGAAAACAAATTGTGCTCTCTTAGGGGGACCATTCAGTGATGTAGAAGAATGCATATTTCCATTAATGTGTTTCCAAATGAAAAAAAATCCCTAAAAACACCTACTGCTGCTTTAATGGAACCGGGATATTTAAAAAAATATATATTCTGTTGTCCCTTTTAGGCAACCATCCATGCTTTTGCATCTGTTATCAAGGACCCCAAATTGCAGCGTGCCTAATTGATACTCATTAAACAGGCAAGTTTTTGACCACATGAACATTGGCGGCTGCAATGGGGGCGTGCTGGTGGTGCGGGTGGGGGTGGTGTAAAAAAATATGAAAGAAATTCGCACTTACCTGGCCGTTGCCTCTCTTCTCTTCGACTTCCGTCAGAACAGGTAGCATCCAGGCATACAGTCTCTCCCAGTCAATCACGCGCTGCTGATAGCAGCACTGTGATTGGTCTGAGCGCTGTAGTTCGGCTTCCCCGTGAAGGGGTGGGAGCTTGGGCATGTTCTCCAAGCGGTATTACAGCCAGGGTGGAGAACGTGCAAAGTACGCATGACAGCTTGGGCAGCCCGAGACAGTTAAGTGTACATACCACTCCTACCCCTGCTGGCTGAGCCCCTTTAACAAAACTGGGCGAGTACGTAAAATTAAAATGATAAGAATCTTATGTTATTATAATTGTATTCTTTGTGTGATCTGTCGCTGACTATTAATGCGCAATTTACGGTGCTAATATTACTATGACTATATCGGGTCGCATCAGAAAAACACACATTTGCAAATCAGTTGATGTAGGAATTACATGCTGGGTTTATACATTGTAGTCTCTTGTCTTTGTCAATACTTGTTTAAAGAATGCATTTGGCCGGCTTGTGAACTAGAAGCCATGCGTTCTTTGCCATAATCTGCCTCTACGATTGACTGCTGACTCTCCTGCAGCAGCAGTAGGGCCCCTTGACGTATAATCAGTGGAGTAATGCTGCTCCCATGCAGCGCTGTGAAGTCAGTGCTTAGTGACCCAGCTCATGGGGTCACTTACCACTGGCACCAGGTCTCTCTGCAGAAGACGCCCCCCTGTGCATGCTGCTCCAGTCCCCGCCCACCTCCAGCATCATTAGTCCTTAAACTCTATAACTCACTAGGATGAGGTTCGACTCTGCTATAATCCAAAGTCCACATGGCGCTTTTGTGAAAGGCCATAATTCTGCCAGCCCCTCGTCTGAGTTTAGCTTGAATTGCCGCTGGAGCCTCCGCAGTTTTTCTAATCTCTGGTCGCAAAGGCAGCTTCCCCCGGCTGTGCGGATGATTGCTTTCCACTCGTCAGTCTAGAATACCCTGCAGTAACACTGTGCAGCTCCGCGCCATATTCTATCCAGAAGCCTCTTTTCATTTCCATGCTCGCTGCGCCATTTTAATTGCCCGGGCTCCTGCAGGGTCTGAAAGCTGCCCTGAAGTTGCAGCCATGGTGCTGTCTCCTTCGTCTACACTCCCGTCATCAACCTGATCGATCAAACTTTCATTATACATAGATATCTTTCACTTTTGTGTCGGTATTTGCAGAGATGCCACAAGCAGCTTGCGTCACTGCATTTATCGGAATATGTCTGTCTCCCTTCGATAGTTGGATAGAGAGGCTTAGAAGTTTTGATCAATCATGACGCACCAGCTTTATAATCGACAACAAGTCCCTGCAGCATATTTTCGTTCTTTCCTATCTTTCGCTTTTTTTGTTTCTTTTTTCTTACTTTATTCTTACCTTTATTATTCATAATTATTTGATATTATTGTTTTTTTATAGCGCAGAGCACATCAATTGACGCCAGAGAGAGTTACACTGAAATGTGATATTTGGATTGTAATATCTATTTGGTGGCTTCCTTCGGGTGAAGAAGATTTCTAAAGAAAAGGGGGTATGAAAAGGGCATATCAATGAACAATAAACATGTTGTACATAGTCCTGATATATTTATCACTTAACTATATCTCTCACAGTTACTACTCTATCCTGCATTGCCCAAGAGAAGAATTTGCTAGCTCGGTTGATCTGTGCGGTTGACTAAGTAATTTTTTTTTTTGCAGATTTATATAGCACAAACTCGACCCGAAGGTATTGGAGCACTTTACACAAGGACACATTCATTTTTTTTTTTGATAGCCAAGTGATTTGCCCAGAATTACAGGATGTGAAGATGACCCCAAGGATAGAACCTTGGTTTCCCAGCTCCAAAGTCGGCAGCTCTAGCCATGATGCCACATCTTTACACCTGGAACTGCTGGGATGGGTAGAATGCAGATGAGTGTTTTAAGATTTCGAGGAGTGGTTGAAGAAAGTTGAAGAAAGTTGAGTAGGATGCATGATGACCTTTTTTCACAAAACTGGAGGCACTTACTATGCAGTCTTTTCTTGCTTTATTTTAACAGCTGCCAAGCAAGAACTGCATTTCCCATCGAAAACAACAACAGAACTACTGGATGACATCACAATGGGAACAGCTGGGCACAAAATTGAAGGTCAGAGCAAAGAAATCCAGCACCAGTCCTTACAACGTATCATGGCTTCAGTATTTTGATAATAACTCAGTGCACTGGGCCTGGGATGTGACCTACATGCGTCCCAAAAAAGGCGGTGTACAAACCACCACAAACAATTCAACACAAATGGCTCTGCACTTGAAAATCACAAGTAAACAGTTTTTGAAGGAAATTATTGTCCATAGTTTGAATTATTGAGTAGTATAGATGGATATCTTCCCAAGTAAAAGAGCAAAAGGATCGTATTTTTGATTGTAGAAAACGCTGTCTTTGTTCTTTTAATCCATAAACACTGTCTTTAAAATCCAGACGCACAATGGACAAGACTGCCGACACGTTTTGTCCCTCAGGGGACTTCTTCAGGGCTTAAAAAGTCCGTAATTTTCCGTAAATTGCAATTCTTATATAAATGTTTGGATCAAAAAAACAGTAAATGAATAAATTGTCTTTTATTTAGAGTCATATATCATTATCAGTTCTAGAGACAAAGAGCCACGCATCCCCAAGACGCACTGTACGTTGCCCTCCCGATGTAAGAATATGGGATTCTTATCTCCCTCGTGTTTATGCGGTTGTCTGGTTCAAAGGAAATCGAAGTAGGATCGAACTTTGGTTTCTGAGCTGCCAAAGTCGGCAGCTCTAGCTATTAGGTCACATCTTTACACCTCGAGATACAGGGATGGAGAGAATGCAGATGAGTGTCTTAAGATTTCGAGGAGTGGTTGAAGAAAGTTGAGTAAGACGCATGACAGACGACATTTTTTTACAAGACTGAAGACACTTATTATGCATTCTTTCTGTGCTTTATTTTAACAGCTGCCAAGCAAGAACTGCATTTCCCATAAAAAACAACAACAGAACTACTGGATGACATTACAATGGGAACATCTAATAGGATGTCGAGAAACCAGATAACTAACTTGACTGAGAACAGCAATTCCTCTTTTCTTGCTGTTTGCAGTCAAAATACTTACTTATGAATTCTATTCAGTGTTTTTATTCAATATTTATTATGACTGTGTATGTTTATTATTGGCAATGTATTACCCTTACTTGGTTTTGGTAGATTCACTTTTATTGTCCTCGGGCACTCTTGCCTTGCACTACATTGCGGTTATAATATGCTCACATCCCTGTAACGATTTTCTAGTCTGCCGTTACAGAATGCATCATACGCTCTCTACCCTTCAGGCCACTATTGTCCCGTTTTTAGCCACTCCTGCACCATGCATCTCCACTGCTTCAGTCTTTATTTCCGAAGCACAGTATTGTTGCTGTGCCCTGCTCTGTGGTGTGGCCTGTTATTTTTCTGCCCCTCGCCTCAGTTAGTAAGCAGTGTGTTCTTTGGTCAACTCCCCTTTACCTTGGGTTCTACCCCTCTTTTCCCTCATCTCCACTTACCTTACAGAGGTTTTACAATTTAAAGGCGCATTACTGGTTTTCACAGAATATAACTCTTTCCTTCCATTTTTTCTCAAATGTTAATTATTTTGGGGCTGATTCACAGAACTAATCTGAGACAAAATCCTAAACTACCTACTTATGGTATTCACAGAAGACATTTAGTAGTAGTATAGTTAGGATTTTGTTTTAAATTAGGATTTTGACAAAATCCTAATTTAAGACAAAATCCTAACTTTACTAGTACTAAATTTCTTCTGTGAATACTAAAAATAGTAAGTTTAGGATTTTGTCTGAGATTAGTTCCGTGAATCGACCCCTCCGTTTTTATCTCTTTCTTTAAATGTTTGTCCACAATGTCTGAAGATAGTATATATAACTTTTTAAGGACAATTTGAAATCCTTTATCTCGGACTCTGTTCAGCAGACTTTTATTATCCATGCTGGATGTTTCCAAAAATCTAGACGCCTCCATTTTCAAAATGTTTCCTTCCTCCAATGAATGCCCTGTGAAGTGCATGAAAGGTGCAGCTACCTTGGCTGGGTCTTCGAAAGGCGTTTGAGTAAAGTTGGTCCTCCCACATGAGAGATTTCTATGTTGGAGCCCCATTCTTCCTATTTACACATATCCCGATTACAAGACACTGCTGCTGATAATGACGATGTGTTGGGTGACACATATGATATAGATGGATGGGCCTCCGTAGAAAAGGTGGAAAAATTCTTTTGATGACAGTGGTGCATTATGCCCAGTGTCTTTAGAACATGTAGATCCCCTTGATTAACCTACGCTTAACCCCTCTTATATCCACCACCCCAACTCTGATGAATGATAGCCTACAGATCATGTAGCAGATTACGGTCCCTCTTATTTGTGCAACCTTTTAGATAAAACCACTAGAAACAAATTGAAATCTGAGTCTCCCTATTCTACCCTACCCAACAACGTGACTGCCACCCCTATCATTGACCCTAATCTGTTGATGTTCTTTACAAAATTTGGTAAAGATCACAAAAAAGGTGTGGACAGAGCTTGGTCCTCTTGTCAGGACAGAATGCAGAATTTGTTGAGTCCTCTCACCATAATTTGGATCTAGCTGATGAAGCTAAGATGGAAGGCACTATGATTGATCCTGAGACTCTTTCTAATTGGGCCCAACGGGCTACTTATATTCTGGGTAACACAAATCCTCATATTTCACAGGAGAGAAGGAAAGGTTTAGTGCTCAAAATTGACCACAAACTTGTCTCTCATGCTTCTAAGGAGGAGGGTTCCTTGGCGAAGAGACTATTGTTTGGCAACTCCTTTATCAAGGAATTGGGGAAATATGTCTCTGTTTTTCCTCCAGTTGACCAAGCCAAAATTTCCCCAAAGAAAATGTTCTCCTCTTGGGTTTTTGCTTGGGCCGGCAAAGTTAGGAGTCGCTTTGACGGCCATTATTCCAGGAGTCAATATCCCAATAGAGGCTCCTTCAGCTAGCAATCTCCAGTTGATACCTATTCCGGATTTAAGACACAATACTTTCCCTGTCAATCCAGAGGTTACCTCTCCAGGGACCATAGAAACAAAGGAAACCAATACTTAGGTAAGAGTTTCTAATTCTGGCCTACCTCCTGCAGTAGTCTGATTATCTCTATTTCTAAATGTATGGTTTTCTCTCTCTACAGATAGCTGGGTAATTTAATCAGTTCAAGGGTATCTCATAGAGTTTTACAAAAGTCCAGTTGAATTTTATCTCCTCATCCTCTCCTTTTTTCTCAGGATTAAAATCTCCTCATCCACAACGAGAATCAGTCTCTTCTTTCTAAACAAGCCATAGAGCCACTCATTTTCAATCCCTCAGGTTCTCAGCACCATTTTCCTGGTTCAGAAAAAGAACAAAAGTTTCAACTTGTCCTTAATCTTAAAACCTTCAATAACTTCGTAGTGTATCATCATTTCAAAATGTAAGCTATTCTCCATCTAAGATATATTCTCCTTCAAAACGATTGCTTGGTCAGACTAGACGTTCAAGATGCTTTACACAATGTTCAAATTCCTCCCTCTCACAGAAAATATATCTTCCCTTCGGTCTGTCTACAGCTCCTTGGTGCTTCACCAAGATTCTCAAACCAATTGTAACCTTTCTCAGAGCAGAAGGAGTAGGACCAATGATTTACCTAAATGACTTTCTTATCATGGCCCAGGATAGGCTTCTTCTCCTTTCTCATTTGCATCTTTGCCAAGATCTACTTTGTTTAGGTTTTCTTATCAGTCAAGTCAAGTCAAGTCAAGTCATAAAATTTGTATAGCGCACTACATACCCAGAGGGTTTCAAGGCGCTTAGGGAGGGGAGGATGATTATTTGTCAAATATCCACGTTTTAAGCTGCTTTCTGAACGCTAGGTGATTCTGGGTGAGGCGAAGGTAAGCGGGGAGTGAGTTCCATGTTTTGGCAGCCAGGTATGAAAAGGATCTGCCTCCCATGGTGGTCTTGTTGATGCGAGGTACAGTGGCAAAGGCTTGGCTGGAAGAGCGAAGTTGGCGGGAGGGGGTGTAGAAGGACAGACGAGAGTTGAGGCAATCTGGTCCGATGTCGTAGAGTGATTTGTGTGCGTGGGTAAGCAGTCGGAAAGTGATCCTCTTATTGACGGGTAGCCAGTGGAGGTCTTTAAGGTGACCAGAGATGTGTTCGTTGCGTGGGATGTCCAATATGAGCCTTGCTGAGGCATTTTGGATTCGTTGTAGTTTCTTCTGGAGTTTAGCGGTGGTACCTGCGTAGAGGGTGTTTCCGTAGTCCAGTCGGCTCGTGACTAGAGCGTGGGTGACTGTTTTCCTTGTTTCGGAGGGGATCCAGCGAAATGTTTTTCTGAGCATGCGAAGAATGTTGAAGCAGGAAGAGGATACGGCGCTGACTTGTCTGTTCATTGAGAGTGAAGAGTCCAGGATGACGCCAAGGTTCCGTGCGTGGTCTGTCGGGATGGGTGCTTTTCCGAGGGCTTCCGGCCACCAGGAGTCGTCCCATGCAGAGGGGGATGTACCTAAGATGAGGACTTCTGTTTTGTCTGAGTTCAGTTTCAGACGGCTTTGTTTCATCCATTCGGCGACTTCTTTCATTCCTTCGTGTAGGTTAGTTTTGGCGGTGCTGGGGTCCTTGGTGAGAGAGAGGATCAGTTGAGTGTCATCCGCGTAAGAGATGATGTTGAGGTTGTGTTGGCGGGCGATGGCCGCGAGGGGGCTCATGTATACGTTGAAGAGGGTGGGACTGAGTGAGGATCCTTGAGGTACGCCGCAGATGATTTCAGAGGCCTCGGACTTGAATGGTGGGAGGCGGACTCTCTGGGTTCTTCCGGTGAGGAATGAGGTGATCCATTCCAGTGCTTTTCCTTGGATTCCGATGTTTCTGAGGCGTTGTAAAAGGGTGCTGTGGCAGACTGTGTCGAAGGCTGCGGAGAGGTCGAGGAGGATGAGGGCGACTGTGTCTCCATTGTCCAGTAGAGTTCGAATGTCGTCTGTTGCTGCGATGAGGGCGGTCTCAGTGCTGTGTTTGGCTCGGAAGCCAGATTGTGAGGGGTCGAGTGATTTGTTGGCTTCGAGGAAGGCGGCGAGCTGGTTGTTGACGGCTTTCTCGATGACTTTGGCCGGGAATGGAAGAAGCGAGATGGGGCGGTAGTTTTTGAGTTCGGTGGGGTCTGCTGTTGGTTTTTTCAGAAGGGCGGTGAGTTCAGCGGGTTTCCAGTCTTCTGGGAAGGTAGCGGAGTTGAAGGAGCAGTTGATGACGTCTCGGAGGTGCGGTGCTATGACGGAGTCTGCTTTGTTGAAGATGTGGTGAGGGCATGGGTCCGTGGGGGATCCAGAGTGGATGGAATTCATCAGGCGGATGGTGTCCTCAGTGGAGATTGGGTTCCAGGCGTTAAGGGTGTTTACGGGGGGAAGATGGTCAGCAGATGGTAGGGTGGGTTGGCTTCCGGGTTGGTTGTCAAAGCTGTTGTGGATGTCAGCAATCTTGTTGTGGAAAAAAGAGGCTAGGGAGTCGCAGAGGGTTTGAGAGGGGGTGATGTCGTTGGAGTTGGCCGAGGGGTTGGAAAATTCCTTGACGATGTTGAAAAGTTCCTTGCTGTTGTGGGCGTTGTTGTCAAGTCGATCCTTGAATGCTGTTTTCTTGGCTTTTCGGATCAGTTGGTGGTGAGTACGGGTGGCACTTTTGAAGGCGTCCTTGTTGCTGGTGGATGGGTCTTTTTTCCAGGCCTTTTCAAGGGAGCGGCACAGTTTCTTGGACTTCTTGAGATCATCGTTGAACCATGAGGCCTTCTTGTTGCCAAGTTTGTGTTGACGTTTTTTCAGTGGTGCTAAGGTGTCGGCGGTGTTGGATAACCAAAGGGTGAGGTTTGAGGCTGCTTCGTTGGCGTTAGAAGAGAGGGCTGGGGACGTTCGAAGGAGCGATGTGGAGATCTGATCCGTGGTGATTTTGTTCCAGTTTCTTTGTAGAGTTGGTTGGGGGTGGATGATGGGTTTCGGCTTGTTGTAGGTGAAGTGAACGCAGCTATGGTCAGTCCAGAGGAGATCCGTAGTGTGGCTGAAGGAGACATGGTTGCTGGAGGTGAAGATGGGGTCGAGTGTGTGACCTGCGATGTGGGTGGGGGAAGTGACCAGTTGTTTAAGTCCGAGGTTGGCGAGGTTGTCTAAGAGGGTGGCGGTGTTGCGGTCGTTGATCTTTTCAAGGTGAAAGTTGAGGTCTCCCAGAAGGATGTAGTCTTTGGAGGGGAGTGCGTGTGGAGTGATGAAGTCCGTAATGTCTTCACTGAATTTTGCGCGGGGTCCTGGTGGTCTGTAGAGGAGGGTGCCTCTAAGGGTTGTCTTGGGGTCGATGTGGATCTGGAAGTGAAGGTGTTCGGAGTTAGCGAGGTTGGCGTCGGAGCTGGTAGAGATGCGGATGGATTTCTTATGGACGATAGCGATTCCTCCTCCTGTATGGTCGGTGCGGTCCTTGCGTGTGATCTTATAGTCATCAGGGATAGCGATGGCGATGTCAGGGGCGGAGGAAGCGTTCATCCAAGTTTCCGTTAGGAAGGCGACGTCTGGAGAGATGGTGTCTAGTAGATTCCATAGGTCAATGGCGTGTCTGTGGATCGAGCGGGTGTTAAGAAGGATGCATTGTAGGAGATTGGGGTCGGGAATCTGTGGTGTGGTCGTGGCGGAGATGTTGTCGGTGCCGCTAAATTTGCAGGCGAAGCAGGAGAACGGTCCATGGGTGCGACCAGGAGCGGCTTGGACGCAGTTGGGGGCGCGACCGGGGTTAAGGGCTAGGAGGGTGGCGGCATCGTAGGTAACGCGGGGGGGCTGGGCAGCGCGAGGGGCAGGGGGTCTGGCGCTGGGCGCGGTCCAGGCGCGGACGGGCGTAGACGGGCTTACCTTTGGCGCACCTTCGGCGCGGGTTGGGCGCGGTCGCTGCGCGTGGACGCTGCGCGCGGGAACTCCTGTCATAAATGGATGGTGGAGGGGGAGGGGCGAGGGCGCTTCAGCTGGGAGGCGGGGCGGGCTAAGGGGGACGACAACAACAACAAAATGGAGGTGGAGGGGTCAGGGCGGCAGGAGAGCTTGGGGGGGAAACGCAAGTACTGCTACAGGGTCGCGCTGGTCAACAGAATGCAAATTAGCAAAAGCGGCGATATATAAATAAATTAAACCGCAGAGTCACGCTGGCAGTAACACACTGCGAGTGGGCAGATCGGCAAATTCAGCAGATAAAATAGGCAAAGCAGCAAACAGAATGGGCAGAGCGGCAGTTCCAACACGCAATTATTTCCAGTCTAGAATAGAGCAAAAGCGCTGCACAGACGATACCTTAGCAGCAGGGGAGCGACCACTCAGCTCGGAAGCGTAGAGCGAGTCACGGCGCTTCTAGGTGTGTGAGCGCTGTTTGTTGTCTGTGGGAGGGCGCTTCAGCTGGGAGGCGGGGCGGGCTAAGGGGGACGACAACAACAACAAAATGGAGGTGGAGGGGTCAGGGCGGCAGGAGAGCTTGGGGGGGAAACGCAAGTACTGCTACAGGGTCGCGCTGGTCAACAGAATGCAAATTAGCAAAAGCGGCGATATATAAATAAATTAAACCGCAGAGTCACGCTGGCAGTAACACACTGCGAGTGGGCAGATCGGCAAATTCAGCAGATAAAATAGGCAGAGCAGCAAACAGAATGGGCAGAGCGGCAGTTCCAACACGCAATTATTTCCAGTCTAGAATAGAGCAAAAGCGCTGCACAGACGATACCTTAGCAGCAGGGGAGCGACCACTCAGCTCGGAAGCGTAGAGCGAGTCACGGCGCTTCTAGGTGTGTGAGCGCTGTTTGTTGTCTGTGGGAGGGCGCTTCAGCTGGGAGGCGGGGCGGGCTAAGGGGGACGACAACAACAACAAAATGGAGGTGGAGGGGTCAGGGCGGCAGGAGAGCTTGGGGGGGAAACGCAAGTACTGCTACAGGGTCGCGCTGGTCAACAGAATGCAAATTAGCAAAAGCGGCGATATATAAATAAATTAAACCGCAGAGTCACGCTGGCAGTAACACACTGCGAGTGGGCAGATCGGCAAATTCAGCAGATAAAATAGGCAAAGCAGCAAACAGCGCTCATAAATTAAAGGAGATCCGTTATTGTTTAACATTTTTCTCATTTTCCTTTCAGGTCTCTAGCCTGACAATCTATAAACCAGGATCCAAATGTGAAGAATAAAAGCATAAAACGAAAACTGATTGGACCTTTGAATTTTTACAGACCAGAAGTATGTTAATATTTACTAGGGAGGAGTATGCTCTCACTTGTTCTTATAACTTCCTATATTAAGAGGACAGCAAGGTCCAGTACCTAAAGTTTGCTACCTCCTACCACAAATTGGCAATATCATCCAGGAAAAGAATCTCTGGACCCTCTTTTTTACCTAGATCCTAGATCCCCCGCGTGTGCTGTGAAGGCCTGTGAGAGAGGAGGTGCTGAGGCCCTAGACCCCTGCCTGAGGACTTAGCGTGGTGCATTGGGGTGACTCCTTTCCTCCGCCCGTCCTTCGTGTGGAGTGTGCCGTGTGACAAGAAAGTCCATGGGGCCCATTTTGAGCCTGTTTCATACCCCAAATATTTATCCCCGGGGTGGCGCCGCCTGCCTCAGAAAGACGGCTGCTGCTGATGCACGAGACGCTACAATAAAGACTCCATACCAGAGGTCGGTGGCAGTGGGGCCTGCCCTTAGATTGCTAATCAGCCACTCTAGAGCCGTGTCAGGAGTTGGGCCACAGAACCCATCTTGAAAAGGGCGCTGGTCAGGTGATTTCAGGTCTACGCCCTGTCTCATCCCCAAAGGTGAACAGAGGGGCCAGCTGGACATCAGACATTGTTTTCTTCCTCATCTTGTTTTTCTATGTTTATTGAATGCTTTAGCAACGGATCTACTGTAATGTAACTGTAATTATTGTAACGCTGTAACACGTCTTAATTCTCATGTAAAGCGCTCTGATACCTCTGGGTCTAGCCTGGATTTCCTCGCCTCCTCGCTGTGTCTCCTACCCTCTCCCCCACCTCTTCCCTCCTTCATTTTTTGATTGCCTCCCCTATTCCTTTCCTCTTTCCCCTGAATCTCTTTCCCCCTGCCTGCTTTGTTAATCCTTGTGCCTATGGTCCGCTCACTCTCCCTCCCGGTCGCCCTTTTACATTATCCCCCTACCCTTCTACACGTCTTGCACCCATGGATGTAATGCGTAATTGACTTACCTTCCGTAATAATGTTTAACTTTCACTCCGCAGGTGCCATAATAGTGGTGTGATTGTGACATTTGCTATTTGCACAGTTGGAATGAATTTGCCTGCACTTTAGCCGTACTATTTTTAAGTTGTTTTTAAAATTGTACTCACTGCTGCCTTGATTCTCCAGTCACCCGCAGTCTAGTCCGCCCGCTCCCCGGTCCACCACGGGTCTTCCTGCTTGATGTGGAGGGAGTAAGGCGGGACAGGGACATTCTTCCGGGGGAGAGGTCGGGGGGCGGGAGGGCTGCCAATCATCAGGTTAAAAGCGAGAAGGAAGGAAGCACTCGCTGGATCTTTCACTCCTCAGGTGCCATAATAGTGGTGTGATTGTGACATTTGCTCTTTGCACAGTTGGAATGAATTTGCCTGCACTTTAAGGATACGCTGATTGTAGCCGTACTATTTTTAAGTTGTTTTTAAAATTGTACTCACTGCTGCCTTGATTCTCCAGTCACCCGCAGTCCGGTCCGCCCGCTCCCCGGTCCACCACGGGTCTTCCCGCTTGATGTGGAGGGAGTAAGGCGGGACAGGGACATTCTTCCGGGGGAGAGGTCGGGGGCGGGAGGCTGCCTAATTAACACATAAACAGGCAATATGCTGTTCGCGCAGAGGGCGCGCCAGCGGCGCGCCAAAGGCACGCCTAAGGCAAGCCCGTCTGCGCCCGTACACGACCACCCGGGACCAGGGGCCACCCCCACTGCCCCAAATGCAATTTTAGTCACATATTCACGGAGTAAGCTGTTAGCCCTAAGACCCATGGGATCTCAATACTGCATTCTCCTAAATATGGAACACTGCATGCCTCGATGTAACGGCTGCTACTTCGCCTTTTCCCATTCGGCACTAGGAATAACCGGCGAAAACGCCTGAGCTAGGAAATGGACGATTCAGATTAATAAGGAGTTAACCAGACAATTTATATTTATTACCATTAACTGTAGATCCCTCTCGAAACATTAGGAGGATATATTTAATCTTTTATTGGATATTAAACCAGACGCTTTGTTTTTAACCGAAACATGGCTTAACGCCAGTTCGGGTCCTGATATTGCTATAGCCCTACCATCAAACTATCTCCTAGTCAGAAGAGATAGATTAAATCATACTGGGGGAGGCATAGGCATTATTTTTAAAAAAGAATATACGTGCAAATGGGAAGAGTTATCACTTGCTAACTGTGAAGTCGGACTTTTTAAACGTGCTTTATCTCCGCAATCCACTTTTTCCGGAATCCTGGTATATCGCCCTCCGGAGCCGCCAGAGAGTGGGTGGCAGCCTTCCCAGAATTCATTACCCCCTTGCTATTAGAAGCATCCATCTTTACGATTATAGGAGATTTGAATTTACACTTCGAGGACAATACATGCCCATTGGTACAGAATTTCCTAACGGACTTGGAATCCCTGAATGTACATTTATGTAATTTTGGCTCCTCTCACTCAGCGGGCCATCAATTAGACCCGATCTTTGCAAACTTTGAGGGTCTTATTTGCGAGCCTGCATTACCTGTCATTTGGACCGATCATTATATGACCACTTTTTATATCAGGCTAACAGATAAGAAAGCTATGAGTAGGCCCAAGGACTCTTATTTAAGAAGCTGGAAAAAACTGAAGATAGCAGATCTGAACTCCCAATTACATAATTTAAAGCCCCAGCTTAATTTAGATGACCTTAGAGTAAGTGATCAAGACAAATTTATACTTATCACTTCATCAGAGCAGCCTGGCTATTCTACGTAACTTTGACCAAACAGAGAAGACTGCCAGCAGTCTTAATTTTGGCTGACAGACAAGAAAGACTTGTAACTTATTCTCTATACAAGGTAGATAAAATTCAACAATAGCATATTTTTGGATGTATCAATACCAGTCTCCTTAGTCTTTGAATGATATTCATTCAATTCCTAGCAATATTTATGCATTCATAACGTATTTCAATGTTATCCTCAGTGGGTAGACATCTACAATGGCGAAACTGAAATGTGCAAGTTCTCCATCACCAGGGCATATAGAACATCTTTTATAAGGGTCCTGAATATAGTTACATGACCCCCTACCTCTGGGATTTCTCAGGAAGACCTTGGGGATATGTAATATGTAAAAATAATGTAGATTGTAACTTTTTAAGTGCCCCTATCACTAAAGTCAACTTTGCAATTACATTACTAATAAAAACAGTCCTAGTGCACACTGAAAGACAGCGCTCTTCTCTGGTATCAAGAACTCAGTTTTGGCAAGAACAACCTTGGTATCCAACTCTGTTGGAGATGGCTATAGACTTCCCCATTTGGATTTCTTATGTTTTCAATTTATTTCTCAACCATCTATGTCATCGGCATAACATGATTCTAGAAGGCTCTCTTTTTCTGATCACATAGAGGATATTGGATCATCCTGTAGAACACCAGGAATTTCAGAAGAGGCTATCAAGCTCATTCAACTATCTTGGGCACTAACAAAATCTACAGATCGTCTAGGCTTGCTTGATGTATAGATAGGAATACAGATCATTTTTCAGTGGATGTAAATCTATTAGTTAATTTCCTAGCCTCTTTTGCTTCTCAGGCAAAGCTTATTGTACTATTAATAATTATACGTCAGCCATTTCAGCCAAATATTATTGAGTGGATGGAAGACCCATTGGTGAACATCCTTTGATTTGATGACTTTTAAAGGGAGTAAGATATGTTAAACCTCCAGTTTCTAAATATAATACAATGTGGGATATCAATTTGGTGTTTAAATTGTTTATGCATGGCATGACAATATATCTCTCTCTCTCTCAAGCAACCTTCTGTAAAATTAAGAATGTTAATATGCTTAATTTCATTGAAACGTGTTTCACTTATGAGAGCATTAGATGTGTCTTCTTTCCATGTGTCTCCGCTTGTTGTATCCTCTCAGGTTCACAGACGTACCAAAACCAACTAATCTACAATTCATTATCCTTTTTTTCCTTCTGAACCGAATTATATGTTGGTAATTGTCTAAAAACGTATGTTTCTCACACTTCAGGTTTGAGGCCTCTTCTAATCAGTTACTCATCTCTATCCAAAAAAACCATAAACTTGTTTCCTCTACCACCTTAGCTCCTTGGGTAAAATGTACCATGTCCTTAGCTGGAATTAACATTGACTGTTTTGGTGCCCATTTAGCTAGAGGAGCCATAGCCTCTCTCGCTTTCTGGGCAGGTGCTAGTTTTGCACAACATCTCTATATCTGCAGATTGGTCCAACGTAAATAACTTTAGACCTCTTTATTGTAAACCAATTTCACACGTCTCTGATATTGTTATTGCAATAATTTGAACATGCGTTATAAGGGCCTTTAGTCTTGTAATAAAATTGAGATTTTCCTTGTCTTGGTGTTAGAAAGGCTGCACTTTATTAAAGTCACAGAGGTAAATATTATCCCACCACTGTTTTTATTAACCCTCCCTGGTTTCTTTTCATGCAGTACCAACACCTTCCTGGGTGGCTTCCTCTTAGTTTGTTATTGTTCTTCTGGGAAATATAGGGGCATATTACCAAGGGTCTTATCGCCGCTTTATCGGGAATTTTTCCAGCTAAAGCGGCGATAATTTTATCGTCCTATTACTTAGCTGTCGCTAACACCAGTTAGCGACAGCTAGTAGGAGATAGCGATCATCTTGGGGCCCACTCTGCATGTCAGCGATATTTATCGCTAATGACATGCAAAGTGGGCGTGCCAAGAAGTTAGTGACTGGAAACAGTCGCTAACATCGCTATCTCCTATTACCAACTTTTGGAAATATTTGCGCTAAGCGCGAATATCTCCAAAAGCTAACACCTGCCCTGAGCAGTTCTTAGCCATGTTATCCAATGGGAGGTGGATAACATGGCTAAGAGCATTAGCTCGGTAATGCATGAATATCGCGGACTTTTCAGCGATATTCATGCATTTCGGCAGATTTTTATCGCTTTTGAGATAAACCATGATAATAGCAAGGTTTATCTGCGGATAAAATCGGCGGAGCTCGGCGGTAATAATATTGCCGCTAAGCCAACATAGCGATAATTATCGCTAGTTGTTGGTAATATGCCCCATAGTTCTTAGTTGGCTGCTGTTAAAATAAAGCAAGAAAATACAGCATAATATTGCATACGTATCTTTAATAAAATCTAGCCTTTCTAACACCAAGGCTAGGAAAATCAAAATTTTACATGTATAATACAGTTGTTAGACACCTTTTCATCCTTGATCATTGCTTTTGCTGTCCTATTGTTTAGCTTTTGGAATAACTAATATTTATTTTCAGTTGCCACACAATGCCTGGAAAATTACCAGATACTATGTTTGGTGACTAACACGGTGGCCAGCACGGAACACTCAAAACTGTCCCGATAGTCTTCTTCTGTAACACCTCATCCAGGACTGATATCTTCCATAAGACACTAAGGGGCATATTTACAAGGGCATTCTGCCACTGGAGCGCCACTTTTTGCAACACTCCAGTGGTGCTGTGCCCCGCTCCTTATTTACAAGGCGTGTGCAAGGCTTACTGCCACCTTGTAAATATGGTCCTCCTTGGTGCAGTTTTCTGTGGCAAAGGGGCATGCAATGGGTGTTGCTGTGGATGTTTGCACCCCACACCCATTGATTTTTGACACTGCTCTGGAATTACAAGAATCTGTAAATCTGAGGCCGCACCAAAAATGTACACCTCCTCAGAGGTGGTGTAAATAGTCGTGCAACAAGGAGAAATACTTTTATTTCTCTTTGTTTTTTGCTCTTTCTGTGTGTGCTCCATTTGGCAGCACAAATAGAAAGTGTAAAACACCATTGATGATTGTTTTGTTGCAGGAAGGTATCCCTTCCTGTACAACAACAATCATCCCTGCAAAGAGGGCACCCTGAGGCCATGGTACAAGGTTGCCTGCTCTGGCACTAGACTGCTTTTTTGCACTGGTCCAAATGTGAATTCAGGGATGTGCCGTATTGTTGTAAAGCTGTCACTTAGAAAATGACGCTGCTTGGTGCAGCAAAATAGCTTGTGGCACTGTGCTATTTTATTCTAAATATGCCCTAAATGTCATCATCATGTAACACCCCACACGGGTGTAGGCACAAGAGACCTGCCTCCCTCCACTTCAACAGATCCACAACCATCTCCATATCAAACAATAAGTCCAATGACTTCTGTCTATTATTAATTGACAACCATTTTCCTTCCCTTCTCCATGCCTTAAGATGAGGCCACCCTGCCTCTCCTCCTAAAACGCCAACCGACACTAGATTAATTACTCAACATCCTTCCTAAACATTCCCACAAACTTCTATAACCCATATACCCCCTATTTTCCCTAACAGTGCACCTCTATGAGCCTGCACTGTTATCCCACCCCAAACCCAAATCCTGGGAAACCTCTGATACTGCCCTCCCAACCCGGACTGCCACCTCCCTACCCCGACCGTCCACCCATTACATACACATACTGTCCTGTTCTTCTCATGACCCCATTTTATCTACTCCAAACTACCTCCGACATCCCCTTTTGACGCAAAAGGAGCATCCCCCACACTATGGGAACCCACCGGCACAACTCCACCCATACACCTTGCCCATTCTCACTTACATGGCTGATTAACCCCGCCACTCACAACACTCAGAAATCCATGATCTGTTTCCTACTGCAACTACCACCACTTCCCTTCTTACTCAGTGAGCCAGTGATGAATTGCATCTTGGTCTAAATCGATCTTTTGTTGTAGGGTAGGTTAAGTATAAAGCAGTTTGTTCATTCAGTGTTGCAATATTGAGTAAAGACCAATTCTTAGATTCTGAGTGCTATTTTAGCTAAGCTGTTGGCAGGAGAGAAGGGACTTTGACCTCAAATGGCACAGCGCAGTGGTCAGACCAACAAAGTGGAAGAGGAGGCTGTGCCTTCAAGGCCTTTATATTTGAAAAAATAGGATCTAAAAGATGCCCAGCCACATGAGTGGGTAATGAGTAGTAAGTCCCAAGTAAAGTGCCTTTAGGTCGTCAATAAAAGAAGCACTTAAAGTACTCTTTGAGTCATCTCAATTAAGATTTAGGTCCCTAAGTAACGCAAAGTTTGCCGTTTGCAAAATATGAGGTGCCAATAAGTCAGATAGAGAGAAGCACAATTTGCCAATGTACCCCGGGGCAGTAAATCAGAGACCCAGAGAACCCACATTTGGGAGTGAGAGCAAGAAAAAAGATCAAGGCTTCACAATTAGATCAAAAACTCTTCAACTTTACAGTTGTACTGCTTCTTAAAAATAACTAAAATGCCTCCACCCACCAGGTCTTGCTTATGTCTCATTACTATGGAAACATTGGCAGGTAAATTACTTATTTATTTATTTATTTTATAAGTTTTATATAGTGCTAGCTAGACCCGGAGATATCAAAGCAATTTGCATACACAGTTGCATTACATAGAATGAAATAGGGATATATAAATATAAAATCCAAACATAATTAGACATACATTACATAGCAGGACATAAGGGTGCATGGGGATATAAGCAACAAATTCTAATTACGCATACAGTGAAGGGTAGGGGGTAAACTGAAGAGGTTTGAGCTAGTCCAATAGCCGCCTATCCATGAAGGACAAGTAAGCAGGGGGTCTGCTAGGTTATTGGAATCTAGGTTTGTTGAGTTGGACGGTTAAGTATTTCTCGAGGAGAATGAGTTTCAGGTCAATTTTGAAGCATGGGTAAGGAGGGGTTGCATCTGAGGTCAGTCGGGAGTGAGTTCCATATCTTGGGTACTGTTAGACCTGTCAGCCCTAGGGTGGTCTTTCCCCACATTTTTTTCCCTTTGCGACTCATTTTTGCCACCATCTTTTTGTTTGTCCGAGGCCTCTGGGCGCCTTACCACTGCCAAACAGTGCTGAGGTGCAGGTGCTCTCTCCTAATAACATGGCTGCCACAGGCCCCTGCTACTGGGGAGTGGCCATTGAACATACCTGTAGTTAGGAGCAGGCTGGGACAGACTGCTACTGTATCTTTGCCGTCCCGCCTTTTTGTCCCATGGACAGGCATGTAGAAGCTCCTGGAACCTTCCCACCCAGAGAGGAATTATGCTTTGCCGCCTTTTCAGGAGGGTCACCTGACCTATGGGTATAAGGGGAAAGGAGGGAAACCTGACTAGTCAGTTGGGACACCACTGGACCTGGGGGTACCGCTGCCGTAGTATAGGTGGTTGGTCCTAGGGGGGAACCTACACTACTGAGACTGACTGAGCTTAGGCCCTGCTGTACCCCAGATAGCTGACGGACTCTGCCAGCCTGCTGACCTTGCCCAGTACGGGGGAAACCCAGTAGACCAACTCCAGTGTGCTGCAGGGGGCCATCCTGCCTCTTATGCCTGC
Organism: Lissotriton vulgaris; assembly: GCF_964263255.1. Lineage (NCBI taxonomy): Eukaryota > Metazoa > Chordata > Amphibia > Caudata > Salamandridae > Lissotriton > Lissotriton vulgaris. Next base: position 246,182,958 of record NC_141688.1, on the reverse strand, counting down.
CAACTAAACTCCTTATCCTTCCCCCCTAGAACCTGCAACTAAGACCTGCCTTCCATCACCAGCGCTGGGACTGGGGAGTGCTGGGAACCCCACCAAGATAAGCACTGTGCCAACCAAGTGTTATAATGAAGGAATTGGCTGTCTGCTGCGAGCGCCGCTGCTGGGGATCACAAGGTAACGAGCACGGTGTCTGTTAAGCGCTATGCCACAAGATTCCGGCTAATGTCCCCGAGTGCGGTGCAGGCCCAGAACTCACAACTACTGCTAAGCGCCCTGATCATAAAGCGCTAGGCAGCCTAAAGCCTGTAAGTGTCTCTAAGCGCTGTGGTAGGGCGTTGCTAATTCCTAGTACCTGAATTTGCTGTTGGATTCTATATCAGAGCACGCCCTGGGCCCCAGGTCACCTCCGCTGACCAGGCATCTGCCTCCCTGTGCCTGGCACCCGAGAAGCGCTGTGGACATATTCACCGCCACGGCCCGGTATAACTGAAGGGAGAGTAGCTGCGGCCACAGATCACCGCCGCCGCCCGGGAAGCCAGAAGAGAAGAGCGTGCAGTCCTCTGCATCGCCACGGCCCCCGATGCAAGGGGAGGGCCACTGCGGGAGCTGCAAAGGCTGCGCTAGGACTCATAAGCGCCTTGGGAGCATTGCGGGGCAACCAGGGCGCCGCCCGTGTCACAGGCCGCGCCCCCAGTGAGCCACGCTCCCATTGGCTGCGGCAGCCAAGTCCCCCAAGAGCTGTGCCCTCACTGGTTCCCGGGCCGGGTAAGGAGTTGGAAGGCCCGGAGCCCAACCAGGCCTCAGCGCGGGGCCTCTGAGGAGTGCGGGAGCTCCCCCACCTCTCCTGGCCGGTTCTATCATCGTGTGGAGGCCCGAAGGGGGAGCGTGAGAGCCGCCGGTGCCCTGCAGAGCCTGCGTGGGCCCCGAACACACAAAGCCTAAAGGTAACTCCCCTGGGGGAGGGCGGAGACACCAGTGGGATTAGCGGTTCAGCTGAGGAGCCTTAACAGATCGGAGTGGGAGCCCCGTGACCACCCCTCACCTCAGGAGACTGGAAGCAGGCCACGAAGGCCCCATTTAACCCCTGTTGGAACTGCTAGGGGCTGGGCCTGACTGGAGCATAGAACTGCCATTGGTATTAAGGGCTCTCCCTGAATTGAGTGTGGGACTGCCCTGGTTAATGATGTTCTTTACCCTTGAGTTAACCCTTGCATAGGGACAGTTCTGCTTAGACTACACCCGCATAGGAAATCTTGCCTTTATTAGATGTGAACCTAGGTAATGTGGGGCCTGTTGCCTAGATGACCCCCATACCTAGAAAATGTTACTTGAATGATCCCCATAGCTAGAAAAAAATTTGATGTAATATTCATGCCTATGAAGTGTAACATTGATGACTCTGCTTATAGGAATATTGCCTATGATGTCACTGAATATCAGAAGTGTTATCTTTAGTGAAGGAATGCCTAGGCGATGTTGACTACATTAGCCTGGTACCTAAGAAGTGTTACCTGCCTAAACTAAAAGTAGATAAAGAATCTTGTTTCATCAACCAGCCTGGTGTGGTGTCTCTTCTTTGTGTGTGTATTTTTGAGGCAGTGTGAGTGTGTGCTGCACCACTTCTTTACACAATGCCGTCGGGTGCCTTCCTACCACGCTACCGTGTCGGAATTGGTGACCCCAGTTCTAACAGGTACATTACCAGAAAAGGATCGGGACTGAGTGGTTTTGATATGCCATAATTATATCATGCAGTCACTCAGTGTGTAGCCACTTCTCGGTAAGAAATAGGGCATCAGTATTATGGTTGCTTAAAAAATCAAATAGGTGTTTTTTCTGTTTAGTCAATGAGCGTTAATGCAAACTATCTAAGGGACCATCACTGTGGGGGCTGACGTACACATCAATAGGTGGGAGGTTATTCAACTAACGTTGTGGGTCTGTCTACTAACACGGTTTGCAAAGTGAGCAAAATTGCAACAAGAGCAAAAACTTAACTAGTCTAGGGGTTTAATACCAGACAGTTCTCTTTGCGATTCGAACATAGTGATCTTAAGGTATCTGGGGTACAGAATCCGATCTCTGGTTGTAATGGACCAGGATTCCTGGCCCTGGCCTGCCGCGGACTGGCACTGGTTGACGCCAATGGGTTTGCCTTTGGTGCTCCTTTGGCAAGACAGTGCCGCACCCGCTCAGTGATTCTGCTGCGCATCTGAGCAACCATTTGTTTTAAAGCCCACCCCCTCCAGCCACTAGCTAGCTGACCCGGCCAGTAGTAGCTCACAACAGAAGAGAGAAAGTGAACTTCCCTCCCCTCAAAAGGTAAAAGCACAGCGGATGGAAGAAGGAATCAGGAGAGCATCAAAAAAAGGTAACTGGCAAAGTGGACTGAAACACAGGAAGGAGCACTATGTTCAATCTGCTGCACATCTGAGCAACCATTTGTTTTAAAGTCCGAACCCTCCAGGAACAAGCCCGCTGACCTGCCAGAAGTAGCTCACAGCAGGCGAGAGAAAGTCAACTTCCTTCCACACAAATGGTAAAACCGCTGTGAACCAGGGAAGGAATCAGGAGAGAATCAGAAAAAGGCAACAGGTAAAATGAACTGAAACACCCTTATTTAAAAATAACTATAAGATAGTACTGTTCTGCAAAATTAGGCTTGAAAAACAGGATTGAGCAGCGTACCTGTGTTCTAACTGTATCTATAACTGCTACATTTCTATGGTTTTGTTTGTATAAAATCTGTAACTATAATGTCCCTGTAACCTTTTTTCAGTACATTTCTATGGTTTTTTCTACATTCTATTTCCTAACTGTAACATCATCATTTTTTAAATTTCTCCATTTTTATAAATCTCTTTGTTCACAATCGCTGTTTTTTTAAATATAAATTGTACCATAATTTGACCCATATGTTCAATTTACTAATATACATTATCAAAAGTTCATAAATAAATAAATAATTATTATTTTCACACATTGAATCTTGTTATATATTTGAAAACTATTTTTTTAGATAAAGCAGTCTTTCTATAAATGAAACTGAGTTTTTCATTTAAAAAAAATTATTTTTATGAATCTGCTGATCCGTTCCCAACTAAAAGAACACATTCAATACTAAAACAACAACAAAATTAATACAACCATGCATTATTGAAATTTCTATAACTTTATCACTGCCTGTGTGTGGGTGTGTGAAAAGCTATTTGGTATGTGAGTGGCTCTTTGGGTATGTAAGTGGATATGTGAGTAGGTGTGTGAGTGGTTTTGTGGGTTTGTGAGTGGGAGTGGCTGTATGGGTGTGTGAGTAGATGTGTAAGTGGGGGTGTGAGTGTGTGAGTTGCTTTGTAGGTCTGTAAGTGGGTGTGTGAGTGGTTTTGTGGGTGTGTGTGAGTGAGTGACTATGTGTGTGTGAGTGGTTGTGTGGGTATGTGAGTTGGTGTGTGAGTGGGTGTGTGAGTGGTTTTGTTGGTGTAGGAGTGGGTGTGTGAGTGGCTGTATGTGTGAGTGATTATGTGGGTGTGTAATTGGGTGTGGGAGTGGGGGTGTGAGTGGTCATATGGAAATGTGAGTGGTTTTGTGGGTTTGTGAGTAGGTGGGTGAGTGAGTGACCCTATAGGTGTGTGAGTGGATGTGTGAGGGCTGTGTTGGTGTGTAAATGGGTGTGTGAGTGGAGGTGTGGGTCTTAAGTGGAAATGCGCATGGTTGTGTGGGTCTGTGAGTACATGTGTGAGTGGCTGTATGGTTGTGTGAGTGGTTGTATGAGTGTATAAGTGGTTGTGTTAATGGGTGTATGAATAGGTGTGCAACTGGATGTGTGGGTCTGAGTGTTTGTGGAGTTGTGGGTCTGCGAGTTGATATGTGAGTGGCTGTATGGTTGTGTAAGTGAGTATGTGAGTCGGTGTGTTGGTCTGTGAGTACATGTTTATGTTTTTCCAATTCGGGTCTGGAACCATGTATCTGCCATGTAGTGTAACAGTACATCCATGGACCCAAGCATGCTTAAAAAAATTTGGGATAAATTCTTGCCCATGAGGGGTCCCTAACAGGACCCTCCATCAGTCCCACGAGGTCAGGGTACCTCTAACCTGACACCTTTTATCACTTTTAAATTGTATTTCCCCCCTGGGAACCGAGTCCCCATGCACCAAATGGTGCATGGGGACTATCAGAATGTGGCCAGACAGTCACAGGATTGCTGTTGGAGCTATGATCCGTGGGTCCCCCGCGGTGGATCTGCATCTCTAGATATGCATAAATCTTTTTACATTAATAACTCAAAAACTACTGAACAGATTTACACCAAATTACAAAAGCACTCTTTCTGGTCAAAATCTAGCATTCTGTCAAATTTGGTGTAATTCCATTCGGTGCACAGACATAATATCGACTCCAAAATATCGACTGGACAAAATATCGACTTTTAAATATAGACTGGACAAAATATCGACAGGACAGAATATAGATGACCAAAATATCGTTTTTAAGGTAAGTGATATAATATCGACTGTTAAAAATATAGATAGTAAAAAATATCGATTTTTTAATAATATCTAATTTTTTATAGTGTATTTTTATGGTATAATATGTGTGTAGTTTGTATTTATGTTATAATTAATTTTTATTAATGATTTTTGTTTTTATAATTATTGCGTAATTTAATTCTGTAGCGGGTTGTGGGTTTATAGGGGAAAGGGTGGGAAGTATTTTAATTATAATTAATTAAATATTTAAATGTATTTATTGATAGTAAATTTAAATTAATAGTTAATTAATTTATAATAGTTAATTAATTCAATTTTAATTGGTAATTAATTTTTATTAATTGATTAATTGGTAATTATGTAAATTTTAACAAATTATTTTTGTAGCGGGTTGTGAGTTTATAGGGGAATTGGGTGGGAAGTGATTAAATTATAAATAATTATTTAATTACATTTATTTATATTTATTTAATTTCAAATAATTGTTAAATACTTCTTCATTATTAAATAATTAATTGTAAATATTTGTATTAATTAGTATTAATAGGTGATCAATAGAAATAATTATTGTTAATTAATAAATGTAATATATTAATTATTATATTGTATACAAATATTATTTATTTTTAATTAATTATTAATAGATATTCAATAATACATTTTTTAATTATTTATGAAGTATTTACTTTCCCTAATGTTGTATTCTCTGGAGTGGGAATAGTAATTTTAACCCCTACGCTATCCAACACTTTCCCTACTGTTGCACCCACTGGAGTGGGAATAGTAATTTTAACCCCTACGCTATCCAACGCTTTCCCTACTGTTGCACCCACTGGAGTGGGAATAGTAATTTTTACCCCTACGCTATCCAACGCTTTCCCTACTGTTGCACCCACTGGAGTGGGAATAGTAATTTTTACCCCTACGCTATCCAACGCTTTCCCTACTGTTGCACTCTTTGGAGTGGGAATAGTAATTTTAACCCCTACGCTATCCAACGCTTTCCCTACTGTTGCACCCACTGGAGTGGGAATAATAATTTTTACCCCTACGCTATCCAACGCTTTCCCTACTGTTGCACTCTTTGGAGTGGGAATAGTAATTTTAACCCCTACGCTATCCAACGCTTTCCCTACTGTTGCACCTACTGGAGTGGGAATAGTAATTTAAACCCCTACGCTATCCAACCCTTTCCCTACTGTTGCACTCACTGGAGTGGGAATAGAAATTTTAACCCCTACGCTATCCAACGCGTTTCCTACTGTTGCACCCACTGGATTGGGAATAGTAATTTAAACCCCTACGCTATCCAACACTTCCCCTACTGTTGCACTCACTGGAGTGGGAATAGTAATTTTAACCCCTACGCTATCCAACGCTTTCCCTACTGTTGCACCCACTGGAGTGGGAATAGTAATTTTAACCCCTACGCTATCCAATGCTTTCCCTACGCTTGCACTCTTTGGAGTGGGAATAGTATTTTTTACACTTTTGCTATCGTACGGTAATATAATAGTATCTTATTTAATTATAGTATGTTACTATATATATAGTTTTAACAAATATGGTTGTAAAAATTTATTTTTATTAATTTCAATTATTATTTAATTATTATAAGTTAATTTAAGTATTTTTAAGTATATTTTAGTAATTAAATTTTAATATTAATTTAATTTAACACTGTTTTTAATAAAGTCGATTTTTTTTAAAACTATATTTTTGTAAACGATATTTTGTACTCGATATTTTTTTACTTACCTGTTTGTAGATACAAACTCGATATTCTGTCTGTCAATATTTTGTCCACAATATTTTTGCATGTCGATATTTTGTCCCTCAATATTATTTCAGTGATCCATTCCATTCAGTGGTACGGGCTGTAGTAGTGTCTACAATCCCCATGGAAAATCGAATGGGGAAAATACACCTTTTTCTTGGCGCCTGCTTGACTGATCACTCCAAAACTTTCCAGACAGCAGCTGAAGTGACTGGCAAACTAGTTTTGAATATTTTGTGATGATTTGTCAAACAGCAGCAAACATATTTGCAAAACAAAAAACGCTCTCCCTATGGAAACTAGGTCCTAACTATAACTGGGAAACATCCTTTTTAATGAAGCCTTTATAACGAAAATAGCATCACACCAACATCATTAGTATTCCTGTCTTTATGCGAGATTAGGGGATTTAAGGGTAATGGTTTAGCGCGATTGCCCAAAACATTTGTCGACATCCCGGAGACACAGTGGGACCCATGAGCGCCAAGCATCTTCCATCACTTGGGCGGCGGCAGACACATGGACCATGCTTGTCCTGAAGTCGGTCCCACAAAGCAGACCTGCACCCAACACCTGCAGATGCTGGTGCAATCGGGGCATTCCTTGATATTCTATGTACGACATGCAGATGAATTTCGGTCAAGAAACTGGCATATTAATGCCAGCTTTGAACTAAGGCTTTCGTTAATAAAGCCTTCAGCCTAATGGCATTCGTACTACTGACATACATCCCAGTAACTATCTAATTTGCAGCAGCCTGTAGGTACTATATATATATATATATATATATATATATATATATATATATATATATATATATATATATATATATATATTTAGCCACCAAACAGAATACGCTCGCACTCTGGCAGATAGATTACTTCATCACAGGTTTTTTATTTTAAAGGCTTCTGACATCGAAAGCTCTCTCCACACCTACGCGTTTCGACCAGCAGGCCTTGGTCACCGTGTAAAACATTAGTCCTACATTCATTTCTTCATTTTATACCAGTAATACCTGTGAGCATATTATAGTGCATTCTGGGTCCAGTAGTGCAAAACATTTCTTTTACAAGGTATTCTGTTTTCATAACTGTATTTTGGGTACATAAATACAATCTATGATGTTATTTAGCACATTTTGCCTATGTATGCACGTATGATCATCATTTGGCAAATCATTTCTCCATATGTTTTTTATACATATCCTTTTCTGTTTATATCATTGTCCCGGTTGTTTTACAGGAAAGTCCTGTCCCATTGCTACTGGTTTCTACCTAGTAGCAATTATTAGTTCATGTTTCTTGGCACTGTGTCCATTCATTAACTCACCTCCACTTCCAGATCCACACCGACCCCAATACCACACTCAGGGGCACCCTCCTCTACCGGCCTCCAGGACCCCGTGCACAATTCAGTGACGACATCACTGAATTTATCACCCCACACGCCCTCCCCTCCGAGGACTACATTCTATTGGGAGACCTCAATTTTCACCTGGAAAAGAGCAATGAGAGCAACGCCACCACCCTTCTGGACAATCTCGCCAACCTCGGACTCAAACAACTTGTCACTACACCCACCCACATCGCAGGTCATACGCTCGACCCCATCTTCACCTCCAGCAAACATGTCTCATTCAGCCACACCACAGCTCTTCATTGGACGGACCACAGCTGCGTTCACTTTACCTACAATAAGACTACAATCCACAACCATCCTCAACCCACCCTGCGAAGAAACTGGAACAAAATCACCATCGACCAGATCTCCTCATCGCTTCTTCTAAACCCCCCCGCCCACTCCTCAAACCCCGACCAAGCAGCCATTAACCTCACCCAATGGCTATCCAACAGCGCCGACATCCTAGCACCACTGAAAAAACGTCAAAACAAACTAGGCAGCAAAATCGCCTCCTGGTTCAACGATGATCTTAAGAAATCGAAGAAACTCTGTCGATCCCTCAAGAAGACCTGGAAAAAAGACCCAAACACCAGCATCAGAGACGCCTTCAAAAACGCCACCCGCAGACACCACCAACTAATCCGGTCTGCCAAGAAAGCCGCATTCAAAGACCGACTAGATAACAACGCTCACAACAGCAAGGAATTATTCAATATCGTCAAAGAATTTACCAACCCATCAGCCAACTCCAACGACATCATCCCCTCCCAAGCCCTCTGCGACTCTCTAGCTTCCTTCTTCCACAACAAAATCGCTGACATCCACAACAGCTTCGACAACCGACCCGGAGACCAACCCACCCAACCTGCTGCAGGACCTTCACCCCCCTTGAACATCCTTAACAACTGGAACCCAATCTCCTCTGAGGACACCATCCGCCTGATGAACTCCATCCACTCAGGATCCCCAACTGACCCATGCCTTCACCATATCTTCAACAAAGCAGACTCCATCATAGCAGCACACCTCCGAGATGTCATCAATTGCTCCCTCAACTCCGCCACCTTCCCGGAGAGCTGGAAACACGCGGAACTCAGCGCCCTTCCGAAAAAACCCACAGCTGACCCCACCGAACTCAAAAACTACCGCCCCATCTCGCTTCTTCCATTCCCGGCCAAAGTCATCGAGAAAGCTGTCAACAACCAGCTCGCCACCTTCCTCGAAACAAACAAATCCCTCGACCCTTCACAGTCCGGCTTCCGAGCCAAACACAGCACTGAGACCGCACTTATCGCAGCAACAGACTGTAGGAGAGTAGGGTCTGCAATCCTATGATCACCCAGATTTTTTGCTTTTGTTTCACTGGTTTACGACTTTCTCTGGCTGTGGGCCTGCCAATCAGACCCACAGCCTGGCTGTTCTCTTTCTAAATTACGAGATGTACCCTAGGTGCATTTACCAATTGGTACTGGGCCACCTTATCAGACCCTGTAACTCAGGGCGTAGGTGTACCCAGGGCCGCCAGGGGCTGCAGCATGTATTATGCCACTCCTGGCTGGCCTCCTAAATTTGACACAACTGGCTGCATGACAGCTGGGGCGAAGTCGTGTAATCACCCTTTGCTTTAGATATAGTAGCTCTATATCTAACCCTCCAATGGACACCCGAGTCCCTATCAGTCACTCCTATGGCAGGCCTTGACAATCCTGAAGGCAGAGTGCATGGGCTCGTGTGAACTAAGCTCTGGCCCGAGCCGAGCCCGGTTGCAGCTTGCGGAATCAAGACCCAATGGCTGTTCCATGATAACGCGTACCATAACGGTAACTTCGGTGTCGCGTTATCAAGACATGTCGAGTAAGGTGTCATACGAATCGGGATGCTGCCCTCTCACCAACTCTGGCGACGAGGTTAGCATTCCGCCCTTCTAGAGGGACACGACATGTACGTAACTGTGAACCCCGGTTAAAGTTAACGAAAGCCTCAGCTCCACAAAATGGATGCTGCCACCACAGACACAAGTCTGACCTCCTGCGGCTGGGAGTCCTTCCAGCGAGGAGCACTTGGACAAAGGGTTTCCTGTCGAGGGCGGTGTTCGCACCGTCCCAGACAGGGTTTGTGTATTCTGGGTAGGTAGGGCTTTTGCGAGAAGGTGACTGCGGAGTGGCACCCCGGTGCTCACTACGCATCTGCCGGTTAGAACCAGTTCCAGGGGCGACAGCCCTGGCCTGGGGAAAGTCCGGCAGGGGAGAGGGGTGTAACTACCCCCCTTCCTGGTCCCACCCCTAGGGCAGGACCTAGTCATGTACCCACCCCTTTCTTTAGGATAAAGGCCGGAGCGGGGACCCTTCCAAATTAGATCATCTTTGAATCAAGAATACTTTCTACGAAAGGACTTCAAGACTCTTCTTAAGATTTCTCCCTTGTGACTAAGGAGTAGTCACCCTGCATCAGCGGGCACCATCTAAGAACTCTGCGGTTTGCTGCAAGTCCTTCCTCAAGGAATCCGACGGCCCAGCTCGACGAGAACCGGCTTCCCTGGCACCTCTGACCTCTACCCACGTCATCAGCTCAGCTGTGATCTGTGGGTGCGACGAGACCTCGAGGGACCGGCCATCACCAGAACCTGCACGCTCTTAAAAACCAGCACGACCATCGAGGTAACTCTCTGGTGAGTGCTCTGGGGTCCGAGAAACCCCGACCCTGAGCCGCTCCAGCACCGAAGTGCAGTCTCCCAGCATCTCCACGATCTGCGTGGGGCCCTTCTGCTCGCTGCTCAGCACGTTGTCTGGTCACTTGCCGCTGGCTTGTGCCCTTCTGTGACGACGACCAAGAATCAACACTGCCGGTCTGGTTGCTCCAGACTGGCCCCTGCTTCCATCTTTTGAGAAGCACCCCGGACCCTCCTGGTCCACCCAAGACGCCGACAGCGACATCCGTCGTGGGACAGCTCGCACCTCCACCGTGGTCGCCGACAACGCCTCCTGGTCCGTGAGACTGCAGAGCCTAGCGTCGCCCACTCACCTGGTCGAGGTGACGGCCAACTGGTGCCCTCCTGGTACCCTCTGACTACTGGCTAGTAGTACGAACTTGGTCCCCTCTGCTTTCAGGTTTCATCAATCTCTACGAACTATACACCACTGGTCGCCGGCCAGCAACTCCTTTTCTTCCGGCTCCTGGCTCGTCAGCGAAGACCCCGACGCCTGTAAGACTTGTGCAGCCGCAGCCCTCGTGGCTAGGTAACTCGGCATTTCGGTGCCTGCATAGCCTCCTTACTCTAGGGTCCCGAGTCCCTCGCTTCCGACTTGCCTTAACCTTTCCGTGTCCTCGGACACTTGTCTTTAAACTGTGCACTTGAAGTATTTGCTAAAGAGATTTGGTTTGTGCTTAGTACCCTGTCCTCATAAAGAGAACAGGGCTGTTGTGATTCTTAATAAATATACTGTTTATTTTCATAACACTTGTGTGGTGTCCTTTCACTGGGTGTTCAAGGGGTACATGTGTGGTAAACAGCTGGCTTAACGCGCCCTCTCGAGTCTTTAGCCTTAGACTGCTCGTATCCACGCTACTAGGATAGCTGGTCTATAGGTTGACTTACAACCAAACACCATAAGGGTCGTTGGAACGATACATAGCGGTCGCTAGAATAGCGAACGTTGCATATCGGGCCAACTTCTCACATTGGTGAGCAGCGGTTGGGATTTGAGCTTGCTGTTGTTTTACCACACGTATCCTAAGAATATCTTGTTGAAAGATCACACAAGTACTGTTAGTACATATAACTAAAGCTTAGAATACTCTGAGTTCTACTGAACCAGCTGTTGTAGCTCCTCAAGGCTTAGCACACCTTGGCTACAACTCTTAGCAAGGGAAAAGTAGGTAAACACATAGTGTAGGTAGGTGCATCACTTACACCACACTAGAAACAGTATGTCGGACAAAGGAGGAAACTCTGAGTCTCCCCTTGTGTCAGTTGACCCTCCACAGGTCATCACGTCAAGATATACTGCGCTTAACTTCCATGAGTTACGACAAGTATGTACCTCTAGGAAAATTAAGCAAGGGGCTAACCCCACCACCTCCTTTCTGATTGGTCTCCTAGAGACTTATGATGCCAGAAAGGCTGAGAAGCTTCTTAGCCATTCTAATCCAGAAGGAGACAACATGCCTCCCCTCGAGGGAACCCGGGACGATCCTGACCTCATTCACCTCGCAACCGAGAACGGGGATGTGGAGGAGGATGAGGATGAGGATCTCTCTGGGGACGAGGCAGATAAGGGACAGGTAGAAGTCGTCAGACTAAGCAGGTCCAACTTAAGCAAACATGATAGCGGTACTGGGGGACCCCTGGGGCCACTATCAGGTCAGCTTAACATGGGGAATGGACGAGCCAGATCTCTATCAAGAGGCTCTGGCAGATCCCTTCGTACCAACGGCTCTCACAACTCTTCTCAAAGAGGGATGACGTCCCCTCAGAGGAGAGTGTACGAAGCGAAGCGCAGCTAATCTGCGGATCGAAAGGGAAGAACTTGCCCTGGCCAAGGAAAAGCTTGCTTTCGCTAGAGAGCAACAGTTAAGTGGGGTAGTCCCCACTGGTGGCAGCAATGTACCTAGTAATAGGGAAAAGAGTTTCGATACGAAACACCTTGGGAAGATAGTGCCCCCCTTTAAACAAGGGGACGACATCCACAAATGGATTACTGCTTTGGAGAGGGCCTGCACTGTGCAAGGCGTTCCCCAGAGTCAGTGGGCAGCTATCTTGTGGCTCTCCTTTGAAGGTAAAGGAAGAGACAAGCTCCTCACCACAAGGGTAGAGGACGCTAACAATTACCAAGTCTTGAAGAATACACTCGTTGAAGGGTTCGGCCTAACCACTGAACAGTACAGGGTGCTGTTCAGGGATACCCAGAAAACGCAGTCTCAAGATTGGTCTGATTTCGTCGATTGTGCCACTAAGGCTTTTGAGGGCTGGTTGCTGGGCAGTAAGGTTACTGATTACAAAGGATTGTATAATTTGATGATGAGAGAACAAATTTTAAACAATTGTCAGAACCAGTTGTTGCATCAGCATCTTGTCGACTCGGATCTGACCTCTCCTCAAGAATTGGGGCAGAAGGCAGACAAATGGGTTCGTACGAGAGTTAAACAGAACCAGGGCCAGAATCAAGGCGGTCAGAAGAAAGCAGACCAGAAGGGTAAAGATTCTAAAGGGGAACAAAATGACCAGAAGTCTTCGACAGGTCCCCAACAACCCAAAGAGGGTGGGGGTCAGGCTCCCCAAAAGAAGAAAGAAGGCCAATCCAAACGATGGTGCCAGTACTGTAAAAGTAAGTCTCACTGGTTTAGTGAGTGCACCAAGAAAGGAGGAGGGCAGACTCCTGCCACTGCAGCCCCTAAGGCACCTGTGCCCCCTAGTACAGTCAGCAGTGGTAGTGCGCCTCCCAAGGATTTAGTAGGGTTAACCCTGGGTTCTGAGGGGCGTGACAACTTAGTTGGCACACTCACTCAGGCTGTCCTTGTCAGTACAGGGGACGTGGACGTGTCCCCTGACGTAAGCCCCAATACTTTGGGCAAATACAGACAGACGCCTTTTATAAATGGAAAGATGGCTCAGGCCTATAGGGACACTTGTGCCAGCGTCACCATGGTGACGCCTAACTTTGTGGACCCTGGACAGATCATGCCAGGTACAGAATTCCTGGTGACCAATGCAAGCAATGTCACTACCAATCACAGTATGGCAATTGTAGCTTTCTCCTGGGGAGGGGTAACTGGCCAAAAGAAGGTTGTAGTTAGTCCAGACCTCCCAGTGGATTGTTTGTTGGGCAATGATTTGGAGTCGTAACAATGGTCAGAAGTGGAGCACCGGACTCACATGGAAATGTTAGGTTTGCCAGCACATGTGTTCGCTGTGACTAGGTCACAGGTCAGGAAATGCCCCACTGAACAGGTGCTGGATCCTGGAACAACGGACCAGACACCTCCCAAGAAAAAGAGCAGTAGGGTTAAGGCTGCGCCTTCCCCCTTGCCCCAGGTCGAGGATCAAGTCTCAGAGGAGGCTGACCTACAGGAATTGAGGGAAACTGAGCCGAGAGAGTTCGAACTTGATCAAGTTGAATTCTTGGGCTCAGGGGGACCCTCAAGGGAAGACCTGGGGAAGGACCAGTTAGACTGCCCTTCTCTTGAACCCCTCAGACAGCAGGCTGCTGCTGAGGCTGCTGGGAACACCACAGGTACCCACAAGGTATACTGGGAAGATGGACTCCTGTACACTGAGTCAAGAGACCCCAAGCCTGGCATGACCAGGAGGCTGGTCGTCCCCTTGTCTCAGCGTGGTTTCCTACTTACCTTGGCCCACGAGATTCCCTTAGCAGGTCACTTAGGCCAGACGAAAACGTGGGACAGGCTTGTCTCGCACTTTCACTGGCCTCACATGAACGAAGATACCAAGGAGTTTTGCCGCTCCTGTGTCACTTGCCAAGCCAGTGGTAAGTCAGGTGGCACGACAAAGGCCCCCCTTATACCAATGCCTGTGGTGGGGGTGCCCTTTGAACGGGTGGGGATCGACATCGTCGGTCCCATGGAACCACCGACAGCATCAGGGCACAAGTTTATACTGGTGGTAGTGGATCATGCCACCAGGTATCCTGAAGCTATTCCCCTTAGGACCACTACAGCACCTGTCGTGGCAAGAGCCCTAGTTGGAGTGTTCTCCAGGGTGGGCTTTCCTAAGGAGGTCGTCTCTGACAGAGGTGCAAACTTTATGTCGAGCTACTTAACTGCTATGTGGAAGGAATGTGGTGTCAACTACAAATTCACTACACCCTATCATCCACAATGCAATGGGCTTGTTGAGAGATTCAACAGGACCCTAAAAGGGATGATTCATGGACTACCGGAAAAGCTTCGGCGTAGATGGGACGTCCTGATCCCCTGCCTCTTGTTCGCCTACAGAGAAGTCCCACAAAAGGGGGTTGGCTACAGCCCTTTTGAACTTTTGTACGGGCATCCTGTAAGAGGACCCCTGTGTTTGGTGAAGGAAGGATGGGAGAGACCTCTCAAAAAGCCGGCAACCAACATAGTGGACTATGTGCTCGGTCTCCGCTCGCGGATGGCTGAATACATGGAAAAGGCATCCGAAAACCTTAAGGCCAGCCAAGAACTCCAAAAAGCTTGGCATGACCAAAAGGCTGTCTTGACTGTTTACCAGCCCGGACAGAAGGTGTGGGTGTTGGAGCCAGTGGCCCCAGCAGCACTCAAGGACAAATGGTCCGGGCCCCACACCATCCTGGAGAAAAAGGGAGAGGTCACCTACCTGGTCGACCTGGGAACTCCCCGGAGCCCCCACAGGGTGCTTCATGTCAACAGGTTAAAAGCATATGTCGACAGGAAGGACATGAGTTTGCTCATGGCCATAGATGAAGGACAGGAGGAGGAGAGTGACCCTCTCCCCGACCTGCTCTCTCAGAATCCTGACGATGGCTCGGTAGATGGTGTTGTCTTTTGCGGCAGCCTCTCCGAACATCAACAGAGCGACTGTAAACAGGTTCTTCAGTCGTTCCGACATCTGTTTTCTCTGACACCCAGTCAGACTGATTGGTGCACCCATGAGGTCGACACTGGTGACAGCTTGCCCGTAAAGAGTAAAATCTACAGGCAGCCTGATCACGTCAGAGACTGCATCAAAAGTGAAGTGCAGAAAATGTTGGAGCTGGGAGTCATTGAACCCTCGGATAGCCCTTGGGCTAGTCCCGTAGTTCTAGTGCCGAAACCTCACACCCAGGGTGGTAAGAGAGAGATGAGGTTTTGCGTAGACTACAGGGGTCTCAATGCAGTCACTAAGACTGACGCCCACCCAATACCAAGGGCAGACGAGCTTATTGATAGGCTGGCTTCAGCCAACTACTTAAGTACGTTTGACCTGACAGCTGGGTATTGGCAAATCAGGTTAGCTGAGGACGCCAAGCCTAAGACAGCATTTTCAACCCCTGGTGGGCATTATCAGTTCGTGGTGATGCCCTTTGGTCTGAAAAATGCACCTGCCACCTTCCAACGGTTGGTGAATCATGTCCTTACTGGGCTGGATGACTTCTGTGCGGCGTATCTCGACGATATTGCTGTCTTTAGCTCCACCTGGGAGGATCACCTGGTCCACCTGCGGAAGACGTTAGAGGCACTGCAAGCAGCAGGTCTCACTATCAAGGCCACCAAGTGCCAGATAGGGCAGACACAGGTTGTATACCTGGGCCACCTTGTCGGTGGAGGTCAGGTTCAGCCACTGGAGAGCAAGATACAGTCAATCAGGGACTGGGCTCCTCCAACCACCCAGACTCAGGTTCGAGCTTTCTTGGGCCTGACTGGTTACTACAGGAAGTTTGTCAGGAACTATGGTTCCATCGTGACACCATTAAACGAACTGACAAGTAAGAAAATGCCAAAAAAGGTTCAGTGGACAGCGAGCTGTCAAAAAGCATTCGATGACCTAAAGCAGGCCATGTGCACGGCACCTATCCTCAAGAGTCCGGACTACTCCAAACCATTCATTGTCCAAACAGATGCTTCTGAGTTGGGTGTGGGAGCTGTTCTTTCTCAACTGAATTTTGATGGTCAAGACCAGCCCATTGCTTTTATAAGCAGACGGCTGACCCCTAGAGAGAAGAATTGGTCAGCTATTGAGAGGGAGGCCTTTGCTGTGGTTTGGGCCCTGAAGAAGCTGAGGCCATACTTGTTTGGCACTCACTTCAAGATTCAGACCGACCATAAGCCCCTCTTGTGGCTAAATCAGATGAAGGGTGAAAACCCCAAACTGCTTAGGTGGTCCATTTCCCTACAGGGGATGGACTTCACAGTGGAACATAGACCTGGTACTGATCATGGCAATGCCGATGGGCTCTCCAGATATTTCCACTTAGAACAAGAAGACTTACCTGGTCAAGGTTAGTTAGTTGTTCCGACGTTTGGGGGGGGGTCATGTAGGAGAGTAGGGTCTGCAATCCTATGATCACCCAGATTTTTTGCTTTTGTTTCACTGGTTTACGACTTTCTCTGGCTGTGGGCCTGCCAATCAGACCCACAGCCTGGCTGTTCTCTTTCTAAATTACGAGATGTACCCTAGGTGCATTTACCAATTGGTACTGGGCCACCTTATCAGACCCTGTAACTCAGGGCGTAGGTGTACCCAGGGCCGCCAGGGGCTGCAGCATGTATTATGCCACACCTGGCTGGCCTCCTAAATTTGACACAACTGGCTGCATGACAGCTGGGGCGAAGTCGTGTAATCACCCTTTGCTTTAGATATAGTAGCTCTATATCTAACCCTCCAATGGACACCCGAGTCCCTATCAGTCACTCCTATGGCAGGCCTTGACAATCCTGAAGGCAGAGTGCATGGGCTCGTGTGAACTAAGCTCTGGCCCGAGCCGAGCCCGGTTGCAGCTTGCGGAATCAAGACCCAATGGCTGTTCCATGATAACGCGTACCATAACGGTAACTTCGGTGTCGCGTTATCAAGACATGTCGAGTAAGGTGTCATACGAATCGGGATGCTGCCCTCTCACCAACTCTGGCGACGAGGTTAGCATTCCGCCCTTCTAGAGGGACACGACATGTACGTAACTGTGAACCCCGGTTAAAGTTAACGAAAGCCTCAGCTCCACAAAATGGATGCTGCCACCACAGACACAAGTCTGACCTCCTGCGGCTGGGAGTCCTTCCAGCGAGGAGCACTTGGACAAAGGGTTTCCTGTCGAGGGCGGTGTTCGCACCGTCCCAGACAGGGTTTGTGTATTCTGGGTAGGTAGGGCTTTTGCGAGAAGGTGACTGCGGAGTGGCACCCCGGTGCTCACTACGCATCTGCCGGTTAGAACCAGTTCCAGGGGCGACAGCCCTGGCCTGGGGAAAGTCCGGCAGGGGAGAGGGGTGTAACTACCCCCCTTCCTGGTCCCACCCCTAGGGCAGGACCTAGTCATGTACCCACCCCTTTCTTTAGGATAAAGGCCGGAGCGGGGACCCTTCCAAATTAGATCATCTTTGAATCAAGAATACTTTCTACGAAAGGACTTCAAGACTCTTCTTAAGATTTCTCCCTTGTGACTAAGGAGTAGTCACCCTGCATCAGCGGGCACCATCTAAGAACTCTGCGGTTTGCTGCAAGTCCTTCCTCAAGGAATCCGACGGCCCAGCTCGACGAGAACCGGCTTCCCTGGCACCTCTGACCTCTACCCACGTCATCAGCTCAGCTGTGATCTGTGGGTGCGACGAGACCTCGAGGGACCGGCCATCACCAGAACCTGCACGCTCTTAAAAACCAGCACGACCATCGAGGTAACTCTCTGGTGAGTGCTCTGGGGTCCGAGAAACCCCGACCCTGAGCCGCTCCAGCACCGAAGTGCAGTCTCCCAGCATCTCCACGATCTGCGTGGGGCCCTTCTGCTCGCTGCTCAGCACGTTGTCTGGTCACTTGCCGCTGGCTTGTGCCCTTCTGTGACGACGACCAAGAATCAACACTGCCGGTCTGGTTGCTCCAGACTGGCCCCTGCTTCCATCTTTTGAGAAGCACCCCGGACCCTCCTGGTCCACCCAAGACGCCGACAGCGACATCCGTCGTGGGACAGCTCGCACCTCCACCGTGGTCGCCGACAACGCCTCCTGGTCCGTGAGACTGCAGAGCCTAGCGTCGCCCACTCACCTGGTCGAGGTGACGGCCAACTGGTGCCCTCCTGGTACCCTCTGACTACTGGCTAGTAGTACGAACTTGGTCCCCTCTGCTTTCAGGTTTCATCAATCTCTACGAACTATACACCACTGGTCGCCGGCCAGCAACTCCTTTTCTTCCGGCTCCTGGCTCGTCAGCGAAGACCCCGACGCCTGTAAGACTTGTGCAGCCGCAGCCCTCGTGGCTAGGTAACTCGGCATTTCGGTGCCTGCATAGCCTCCTTACTCTAGGGTCCCGAGTCCCTCGCTTCCGACTTGCCTTAACCTTTCCGTGTCCTCGGACACTTGTCTTTAAACTGTGCACTTGAAGTATTTGCTAAAGAGATTTGGTTTGTGCTTAGTACCCTGTCCTCATAAAGAGAACAGGGCTGTTGTGATTCTTAATAAATATACTGTTTATTTTCATAACACTTGTGTGGTGTCCTTTCACTGGGTGTTCAAGGGGTACATGTGTGGTAAACAGCTGGCTTAACGCGCCCTCTCGAGTCTTTAGCCTTAGACTGCTCGTATCCACGCTACTAGGATAGCTGGTCTATAGGTTGACTTACAACCAAACACCATAAGGGTCGTTGGAACGATACATAGCGGTCGCTAGAATAGCGAACGTTGCATATCGGGCCAACTTCTCACACAGACCACATTCGAACTCTACTAGACAATGGAGAGACAGTCGCCCTCATCCTCCTCGACCTCTCCGCTGCCTTCGACACAGTCTGTCATAACACCCTTCTTCAGCGCCTAAGAAACGTCGGAATCCAAGGAAAAGCATTGCAATGGATCACCTCGTTCCTCACCGGAAGAACCCAGAGAGTCCGCCTCCCACCATTCAAGTCTGAGGACTCTGAAGTCATCTGTGGCGTGCCACAAGGATCGTCACTCAGCCCCACCCTCTTCAACGTTTACATGAGCCCCCTTGCGGCCATCGCTCGCCAACACAATCTCAACATCATCTCCTACGCTGACGACACTCAACTGATCCTCTCACTCACCAAAGACCCTAACACCGCCAAAACCAACTTACACGAAGGAATGAAAGAAGTAGCCGAGTGGATGAAGCACAGCCGTCTGAAACTGAACTCAGACAAAACAGAAGTCCTCATCCTAGGCACCTCCCCTTCCGCCTGGGATGACTCTTGGTGGCCAGAGGCCCTTGGAAAAGCACCCATCCCGACGAACCACGCACGAAACCTGGGCGTCATCCTGGACTCCTCACTCTCGATGACCAGACAAGTCAACGCTGTTTCATCATCCTGCTTCAACATTCTTCGAATGCTCAAAAAAACATTTCGCTGGATCCCCACCGAAACTAGAAAAACGGTCACCCACGCACTAGTCACGAGCCGCCTGGACTACGGAAACACCCTATACGCCGGTACCTCAGCTAAACTCCAGAAAAAACTCCAACGCATCCAGAACGCTTCAGCCAGGCTCATACTAGACATCGCGCGCAAAGAACACATCTCTGGTCACCTGAAAAACCTCCACTGGCTCTCCGTCAATAAGAAGATTACTTTCCGCCTCCTGACCCACGCTCACAAAGCACTTTACGACCTTGGACCCGAATGCCTCAACACACGACTCTCCTTCTACACCCCCCCCCGCCAGCTGCGATCTTCCAACCAAGCCCTTGCTATCATACCTCGCATCAACAAAACCACAATGGGAGGTAGATCCTTCTCCTACCTGACAGCTAAGACCTGGAACTCACTTCCCACTCACCTTCGTCTCACTCAGAACTACCTTACATTCAGAAAGCAACTTAAAACTTGGATATTCGACAAGTAGTTTCCCACCCCTCTTCAAGCGCCTGAGACCCTCTGGGTATATAGTGCGCTATATAAATATTTTGAGTTTTCATCGTAGAGATATTTTCTTGGCACAGTGTCCTGGACTGACGAAATTTAAACCAAGGTCTACGTTTTCACCACTGACTGTACATGACAATCTTGACATTTTTCATGACCTTACTATTGCAGGGATTAAGAAGTTACATGTTTCAACTCTAAAAATGAAACGCAAAAATAGCATTCATAACAACAAGTATAATAATCTGGTGAGAAAGATACAAGCCGATAATTCGATCATTGTCCGCCAAGCCGACAAGGGGGGCAATGTTGTGCTTTGGCCACGGGCCTTATACTTGGAAGAGGCATATTTACAACTACTTGATGCCTCATGCTATAAACGATGCGAACTCACTGATATAAGACAGGCACAAAATGAATTGCGGAGCCTGCTTTTGAGTTGGAAGAGTGTGGGACTCTTGAGTTTTGATTAATTTAAATTTTTGAAACAGGAGTTTCCAGTAATGCCGGTGTTCTACTTAATTCCAAAGATACATAAGGATTCCCATAACCCCCCAGGCAGACCTATTATTTCTGCTATTAATGGGCTACTAGAAAATGTCACTAAGTACATTGACTTTTTCCTCCAAGATTTTGTTACTGCTCTACCGTCATACGTGCAGGATTCAAGTGATTTTTTAAGACAATTGAAATCTGTAGAATTGCACACTGGGTATTGGTTAATTACACTTGATGTTTCATCACTTTATACCAGTATCAGACACTGTGATGGCTTAAGGGCTCTGCAATTTTACTTGGATAATAGATCAGTCCAATTTACGGAACACAACAAAATGCTGATGTCAATGACTTCCTTCTGTTTGAACAACATTTTTTTCCAATTTAATAACCAATATTTCCAACAGATCAGGGGGGTGGCCATGGGGGCCCGTTTCTCTCCCAGTTACGCCTGTCTACATATGGGCTACTGGGAGAGACAGGTCCTCATGGGGACACACCACCTGGTCATGACGGAACAGATTGTTCAATGGTATCGTTACATTGATGATATCTTTTTAATTTGGCGCGGTACCGAAACGGAAGCCTTGAATTTCATTAGGCAGCTGAACATCAATGCATTTAATTTGGAATTTACTCACCATATGAGTCAGGAGGGTGTGTGTTTCTTGGATGTTCAGGTCCTGATTAAAAATAGCAAACTTCAAACTACACTGTTCCGTAATCCAACTGCGGGGAACACTGTTCTCCACGCTAGGGGCCATCATCCTGCACACCTGATTCGCAGCATCCCCTACGGGGAGATGCTGCAAATCAGACGAATTTGCAGCACGGAGGAACATTGTAGACAGGCACAGGATGACAGCAAAGCACGATTTGTAGCCAGAGGGTACTCCTTAAATACCATCAATTCAGCAATTAGGAAGGTTAATGCCATGTCAAGGGAGGATGCCTTGCAAACCCGGCAGGGTACAAGACAGGAGACCGCGAACAGTGATCAACCAATTAGATTGGTGTTGACTTTTAACCCCTTGAATGCTCATGACAAACTGAGCTCGTCATGAGCCGTGGAATGCTCGCATGCGGGGATAATTCCCCTGCTGTGCTGAGCGTTCCACTGGAACGGGTGTGGCCGTGACGAGCTGAGCTCGTCATGAGTACAGGAGCGCCGTGCATCATGATGAGCTCAGCTCGTCATGAGCATGTGAGCGCTGTGTGCGCCCCCCTCCCTCCAGCACAGGGGGGAATATCCCCCGCAGCGAAGGGGTTAACCA
This sequence comes from Lissotriton vulgaris, assembly GCF_964263255.1. NCBI lineage: Eukaryota > Metazoa > Chordata > Amphibia > Caudata > Salamandridae > Lissotriton > Lissotriton vulgaris. The sequence continues at coordinate 246,161,003 of NC_141688.1, read as the reverse complement.
ACAGTTCCAGGCATTACATAAAATCGTTTTTAAGAACTGGAATCTTGTCAACAATGATCCTATCATAGGCCATTTGATGCCATCTAAGCCTAATTTTTCATATAAAAGGGCATTCTCATTGAGAGAATCATTGGTTAAATCCAGCCCTGAGGTGATCATAGTGACGCCTTTGTTTAAAGCTATCAAGGGCTTTAAGAAGTGTTCATCCTGTAAGGGTTGCCAACATGGCGTCAACAAAACTCAATACATGACTCCCTTTTCTGAAATCCCCCAGCGAATCACCAAACAACTTACGTGCAAGTCAGAGTACACAGTTTATGTGCTGGAGTGTCCGTGTGCCCTGCAATATGTGGGTAGTTCCAAGTTGCAGGTGCACAAAAGGATTCTCCAGCACATCAGAGCAATAAACACCGAGGACCCCTCTTACCCGGTGGCGCGTCACTTCAAGGAACACCATGGCAAACAAAGTCATCTTCCAAGATATTTTGCTATTGACGCAGTTCCACCTTTGCGTAGAGGAGGCAACAGGGAGGCCAAGTAACGGGCCCTAGAAACCAGATATATTCTCGATCTGGATACTAGTTCTCCCATGGGTCTTAACACAAGTGTTGATTTCTATACACACCTCTAGTTTAACCTTCGCAAATGTTCCCCCTGTCTAGCTATTGTCCGTTATCTCTAACCCTAGTATATTCTGACGGGGTGTAGCTGTTTTCTTATGCAGAAGATCTCTTTAGCAAGGATTTGTTAAAGCTAGGACGCATGTCACAATTTGAGTTATTTAGACTGCAAATTCCACACTTGCTCGTTGTGGCGGCTTTCCCATGGTCGTCAAGAAAAATATATGCAATTATGAAAATGTACCCCATGTTCATTTCGAATAGGGGTATTCATTTTTAATAGAACACTTTGTGTTTTTGATATCACACTTTCTTGTCACTCACACATTTTTCTATATTTGCACAGCATGGAATTGGTGGTCAGAATTGGGGGATTTTTTCCCCAATATGATTAGAAAGAATTAACTGGTAGATGACTGGCACACTGCCCACACGATTAGATTATGTTACCCACTTGGGTTTTATTCATTTGACTATACACTGGCACTGGTTTTGACAATATTAGCGGGAACGCTATGAAAGCTTATCACGAAGTTTGCAATATATTGCAGTACTGGATGGTTTTCTTATTTCAGGATTAATTTTATTCAGGTTAAAGGTGTTAATAATTGATGTTTACAAAAAATCATGAAACCCCCTTTTCCCCTTAAACAATGCCTGTGTTTCTGTGATGAATTTACTGTTTTCGTGTTTTGAACTTTCAGGCTGTTTACTATGTCTGTTACCATGTATTGAAATCCACCAATCATGTTTTAACATTTTTTTGCACTTGCACTTTAAAAAACCTGTGTCCCTCCCTTAACGTCATGTGATCAATGCCTCGGAGAAGGCCAAAACGTTATGCTGGTGGCGATTCTGCAAATTTAAATAAAATATTTATTCACCTCAGCCTGGGTCAACTTTCGTTTTTTGGACCGGCGATACCTGATGACAACGGGCTACGCTGGTTCTTTTGAGACGAGCATGAGTTATATATATATATATATATATTCACTGAAAAAACCATAGGTTATACACTATATATAGTTAGGAATTAGCCTTTAAAAAACCAATGAAATTCACTAAAAAAACCATAGGTTTTAGGCCTTATATAGTTAGGAATTAACATATAAAAAACCATTGAAATTCCTCCTATATAGTTAGCTGGACATTTTATTGACATAAAACCCAATGAAATTCCATATATAGTTAGTTGCAATAACTATATATCGCGCACCCGCAATCCACTGCTGATGATGTCACATATTACATCATTCATGACATGGTCAGTGACATCACTGATGACATCACTGATGACATCATCCAGTGACTGTGTGTTTCTGTAAAGTTTAAATATGTTTTACATATTGAAGAATGAGTGGATGTATAAGTGTGTGGATGAAGGATTTAGTAGGTGCGTGACTGACTGAGCGAGTGAATGAATGTGTCTTACTGAATGCATGGGTTAATGACTAAACTGTCTGAAAGTGTGCATCAATATGTCTGTTGTTCTGCAAGCTGCTGCATGTGTTGATCAGTAGCTATATGAGTGGCTATATAGCTTATTGATTGGTTGCCCAAGTATTTGTATGGAAGACTGAGTGTGTGTGTAACTGGCTGGGAGGCGAGTGACTATGTGCAGATCAATGTGTACTTGTATCAGTAATTGTATAAGAGAGTAAGTATGTGTTAGTATATGTTTGGAAAAGTAAGGTGTTCTGTGTTTAACTATATAGATGAGGAAATTGAAGTGTGATTGATTCTTTACAGGACTGACTAGGTGTGTGAGTAACTCCATGGATGAGTGGCAGTGTGTGAGTGTCTGCATAGGTGTATGAGTGCATATGACAGTGTTGTAAAAATGAGTGACTGTATGTACGAGTGATTGTATGGGTGAATGAGTGAATGTGTGCGTAGACGTAGGAATCAGTGAGTGCATATGTAGTAACTGGTATTGGTGTGTCATGATGTCATCAGTGATGTCATTTGAGATGTCATCAGCTATATCATCAGTGATGTCATTTGAGATGTCATCAGTGATGTCATCAGTGATGTCACTGACCATGTCATGAATGATGTAATATGTGACATCATCAGCAGTGGATTGCGGGTGCGCGATATATAGTTATTGCAACTAACTATATATGGAATTTCATTGGGTTTTATGTCAATAAAATGTCCAGCTAACTATATAGGAGGAATTTCAATGGTTTTTTATATGTTAATTCCTAACTATATAAGGCCTAAAACCTATGGTTTTTTTAGTGAATTTCATTGGTTTTTTAAAGGCTAATTCCTAACTATATATAGTGTATAACCTATGGTTTTTTCAGTGAATTTCATTGTTTTTTTAAAAGCTAATATATATATATATATATAAGGCCAGAAACCTATGGTTTTTTCAGTGAATTTGCAAGGTTTTGAAAATGCTAATTCTATTAGCGGATAACGTTTAAATATGTTAATATCCTTGTGGGATCACCTGAGCAGCCCTAGGGATCAGATTTTTGATGCATGAACGATGGTTGGATGCATGATGGATGAATGATTGTTGGGTGGATGCATGGATGGATGCATGCATGATAGATGGGTGAATGGATGCATGAATGATGGATGGATGCAGGATGGATGGATGGGTGGGTGGATGGATGGGGTGCATGAATGGTGAGTGGGAGGGTGGCTGGGTGTTAGATGGATGCATGATTGTTGGCTGGAAGATGGATGGATGGCTGGTGGATGTATGATGGATGAATGATTGTTGGGTGGATGCATGATGGGTGAATGCATGATGGGTGGGTGGGTGGATGAATGAATGCTGGGTGGATGCATGATGGTTGGATGCAGGGTGGATGGATGGATGCATGGGTGGATGCATGTTGGGTGGATAGCTGGATGGATGGGTGGATGCATGCATGCATGAATGAATGAATAATAGATGGATGTATGATGGCTGGATGGGTGGCTAGATGGGAGGCTGGATGGATGGGTGGCTGGATGGTGGACTGTGTGAGTGGTGGGTGAGCAGTATCAGACTGCCTGCACAATGTCAGGAAGACTGTGCGTAGTAAATGGTGGGTGAGTGTTATACTCCTATCTGGCTAGCGCTATTTCTCCACCTATGCACCTTTTTCCCATCATCACCTCCTCTAATGCTGTCTCTCTTTTTCACTCATATATATACACGTATCTCTCATAGGACTACCTTCTCCATTTCAACTCACCCTCTCCACCTCAACTATCTCTCTCACACTCTCTCTTTATAGATCTCACTAGCTCTCCATCTCTTTTTCTCGCACTTTTCTATCACTGTGTAAACCTCACCTCTCTTGCTCTGTAGAGGCTCTTTTGACTTTATAGCACTATTCTCTTTCTACTCTTAATCCCTCTGTCTTTCTCTCTTCCCTACTACTCTTTACCTGAACTTTTTTTCTGTGCAGTTTCTTATTTTGCTCGCTCTGCTTTACATCGCTTTGATTGTCTTGTAGTCCTGATTTAATAAGGGTGTGATCAGAGACCTAGAAAGCAAGGACGCTGACCTCCTCTCATGGACCTGGGAACCCTGAAAGCAGCAGCAGGGTGCAGGCACAGGGACCGGTGCGCAGGGTCAGGACTGGTGGTACAAGCAAGAGGGGGGCAGCGAGCAGATACGGGGGGCAAGGGTGGATGCGCTGTGTGTTACAGGCGCACGGTCACCTCCGAGGTCCTCTCAGAAGCAGGCAGTGGGTCACTGAGAGAAGTGCACAGTTTGTTCAGGATCACACGTTTCTGATGATATTTTAGGCACGTCCATTGTAGGAGAAGACAGACAGTCTCGGACCCATGGACGGATACCTGAGAGCCGCAACTCCGTGCCCCCACAGTACCAGGCAGCTGAACAGACCCCACGCCGGGAATTAAAGGGAAGCAGCTCCGTGCTCCCTAAGTACCTTTTCCAGAGGTCAGAGTGCATGTAACAGCAGCTATGTGCCCACTCAGTACCTTCCCCAGAGGTAAAAGTTCACGCGACAGCAGCTCCGTGCCCCACACTGCCAGGTACCGATGCGCACCCTTGTCCCCAGGGTCCAGCAGTGTCTCGGGGACCCCCCAGATCCAGATACAGGCGCAGACCCCGTCTGATGGGTGCTCGGGAACATCTCAGGGCTCCATCAGCTGCGAGGCCCCCTCCCACCCGGCGCGGACCCCCCCGTTTAGCGAGCAGACCCGCGGAGACAGGAAGAAGTTAAGAAAGAACAAAGAAAAGCGCTGCAGGAAGCGGACTCCGTCTGATGTGCGCTCGGGAACAGGAGCCTGGCTCTGCATCTCAGGGCTCCATCAGCTGCGAGGCCCCCTCCCACCCGCGACCCGAATACAAATTTATCAGCATAAAAAATTATAAAAGTAAACGTGCCTGAGGGTTTGGACGAACCGCCACTGGCTCAGCAGCTCCGGCCTCGGTACCGTGCACGGGAGCCCTGCAGAGTCAGCTGCCGTCTTCCTTCTTCTCCCCTCGCGGCGGGGGCGGGCATTCCCAGCCGGCCGCGCTGGGATTGGCCGGCCGGCCCCAGCACTTCCGGGTCGCCGTGGACAGCGCGGCGGCCCGATTTTAGGCAGGCAGGCGGAGACAAAAACGAGGTGGGCACTTAGCCGCTTCTTTTGCCGATGGCAGGGCTCCCTCCCATCACGGGAGCCCTGCAGAGTCAGCCGCCATCATCCTTCTTCCCCCTCGCGGCGGGGGCGGACATTTTCCAGCCGGCCGCGCAGCACTTCCGGGTCGCCGCGGGCAGCGCGGCGGCCCAATTTCAGGCAGGCAGGCGGGGACAGTGCGCGCACGCGTGCGCGCTTATAGATATATAATTGAATTTAAATGCAATTTTCTCAGCAAATACTGGACGGATTTACACCATTTAAAGAAAAGCGTAATCTGCGAACCAGTCTCTTCCATTTTGCCAAATTTCAAGTAATTCCGTTCAGCCGTTCGGGCTGTAGCCGAGTCTAAAGGTCCTATGGAAATTAACATGGGGAAAACACGTTTTGGGATCCCCCTTTTTTCTCAGCCCCCACTTGACGAATCCCCCCCAAATTTTCAGGGAAGGAGCGGAGCGGAGCGAGCCATCTTCTTTGAAAAATTTGCGAAGATTCATCAACCAGGGCCAAAGTTATTCCCAATAGAATGTTGCGGATTTCCTATGGAAAACAATCCTAACTATATATACCTACTGGCTATCGCCAGTAGGTAATATATATATATATATATATTTATATATATATATATATATATATATATATTTTTTTTTTTTAGCCACCAAACAGAATACGCTCGCACTCTCGCAGATAGATTACTTCATCAAAGGTTTTTTATTTTAAAGGCTTCTGACATCGAAAGCTCTCTCCACACCTACGCGTTTCGACCAGCAGGCCTTGGTCACCGTGTAAAACAATAGTGCTACATTCATTTCTTCATTTTATACCAGTAATACCTGTCAGCATATTATAGTGCATTCTGGGTCTGGTAGTACAAAACATTTCTTTTACAAGGTATTCTGTTTTCATAACTGTATTTTGGGTACATAAATACAATCTATGATGTTATTTAGCACATTTTGCCTATGTATGCACGTATGATCATCATTTGGCAAATCATTTCTCCATATGTTTTTTATACATATCCTTTTCTGTTTATATAATTGTCCCAGTTATTTTTACAGGAAAGTCCTGTCCCATTGCTACTGGTTTCTACCTAGTAGCAATTATTAGTTCATGTTTCTTGGCACTGTGTCCATTCATTAACTTAACCGAATTAGCTGGATTCTACATTCCTGGGTCTCAGTGCCCTTATTTTTCATCGTAGAGATATTTTCTTGGCACAGTGTCCATTCATCAATTTACCAGATTGCTCCTGGGTTCTCCATTCCCATAACACTTGCAGACACTTCCCTATGTATCTCTCTGAGAAAGTTAATCATATTTACCTCCACTCTCAAACCCAAAATAATGCTCCAAAGTTTGTCATGGTTTACATGGTCAGAGGTGGTTTTTAGGTTCAAAAGACTAGGTAAACATGCCGTAACTTAGCCATGGTATATTTGCTGACAATTAGCTGTAGATTTGGGCACTGTTCCACAGTACCTAGTCCTGCCCAAAAGCCCTATTGTAAATCTGACACTATTTTACTATCCTGAGTCCAGGCCTCTAGCCAATCCAAACTGGCACTGCCCATAATCTTCACTGTTGAATTAATCAAGGAAATGGGCTGGTAGCAGTTTGGACTACCTCTATCCCCTTTCTTGAATATTGACCCTATAACCGAGCAATACCAAGATTTTAGGTGGGCCATCCTCAGATATGAGTTTCAAAATATTGATTAAAAGTGGTGTCCAAAAGTGATTATCTTTAAAAAGAGCGACTGGAACCCCGACAGGACCATATGCCACACCTTATGGCTTCTATACCTTCGTTCAGCTCGGTTATAATTCCAATATCAGAGACCACTAGTTCTCCAACTTGGTGCAAGTTGGTGATGTGAGTGAGTAAACATCTCTAAAATGCTCAACCCAACTTTCAGAACTACCAACCAAGGCAATCTCTACTTTGGGCCGTCTTTGAATAAAGAATTATGTATCAGTTCTCAAAATTTCCAGCAGTCCTTCAAGTTGCTAGCAGCTATGAAGGTCTCATAGGGCTCTAATCTAGTCTTGCATTTTCTGGTGCAAACGTATAGGGCCTACAATACGACCTAAAATGATCATCATCTCATTTAACTGGTTGTCATGTCTTTAGTAGAACTGTATGCACTTTAGAACAATTAGAATTGAATCACCTGACTAGTTTCGCAAAGGGAGGTTCATGACCTGGGTAAAGTAAGCTTGTCCTTGACCAAGTTGCAGAGAAACTCAAAGCATATTACAATTTCAGATAGTGCCCAATCAATAGCTAAACATGAAAGCAATTGCTCCCAATGATATTCTTCAGAAGTTTATGAACCAGCTGGACCTTTTCAGTGCCTTCTCTCCAGGCTATCGGTAAACTGTGTTTTTTATCACTCTGATTCAGTGTGTCATAGCTCTGGCTACAGGGTGGATTTAGGATCGGAACAGTTTTGGACAGGTTGGGCCTACCTTAGGGACTGATGCCTTGCGTTGATGAGCTCTTGACCTGGCTTTCTATTCAAATTGGCCCAATGAAAAAATTCTATTTATGTAAAACAAATGTACCCCAGAGCAGCACCTACCCTTTCAACCCTGTGTAATCCCGTGTAAAGAAGACACCAGAGTGGTTTTGAATGTTTATGATCTGTACCATATCAGTATATAGCAATACCATTTTTGGTGAGTCCAATGATAGGTACCGTGATGAGTAAATCCTGGATTTTTGTTGCAGGCTTGCGGCAAAGTGAAGACCTCTCTTCTCCTTCATAAGTAGAGGATCCTTAAAAGATCTCTCTCAGACTACATGGAGAATATAAACAATACTTGGCACTGCTGAACACCTTGTAACATCTTCTCTCAGTATGTGTCAAGGTTATATAGAACACTGGTCTACTCATTCTCAATAATTCATTTGTCTTCTTAGAATGTCAAATCTACTATTGTGGAATCTATTGAAGCTAAAGCTATTAGTTTAGCACCCCTTTACCGTCAGGATTGTAGTCTACTAGCACAGATTAAGCAGTAGGGACTATCTCGAATAATCTTTAAAATACAGTTTTCAGTATAGTCCTAACTATAAGGCTGATTATGAGCATTTTCCATGAGACAGCATTGGCTAATGTAAATTCTCGCACTGATTTTCCCTGCGGAATTGTCCTGGTTGTGGTCAGGGCCGGACTGGCCGGACTGGGCATCGGGCGTTTCCCCGAAAGGCTGGGAGGGAGGGGGCCGGTTTTGCAGGAGGAGCTGTAATATCGACTGCTTAGTAACAGAAGCAGCAGTGCTTTACACTTGCGTGAGCCTCGCGTGATCTGACTAGATTACCAGGGCTGCTTTTAATTCCCAGTCCGGCCCTGGTTATGGTTACAGAAAAGACAAATAGTTTATGACTTGAACACCGTAGCAGTCTTGACATGGCTTCCCTCTGAACGTCTGTGAATGCGTACAGCGATTACAGGCCATTTATCCGAAAAACATAAAGCTTCAACCAGGATTGCTCTGTGAGCACTGCTCAATCTCCAGAATTAGGTATTTCCCCATCAATTCAACTGCGGGCACTACTTATCTCTACCCTGACTGGTTAAATAAAGAATCTCCTTTACCCAGCCATATCTTGCAGTCGACCACAGGAAATTCACATGTTCATGTTCTTAACCTTCTTCACGAAAGTACTCGGGGGCATATTATCAAGCAGGGCGTTAAAATAATCGCCGTTTTAGCGGCAGAAAACTGCCGCTAAATCGGCGATAATGGGCTTGATAAAATGCCCTGGAGAATTCCAATAAAAGCCCATGTTCACACCAGAATATGGGTTTCTATTGAAATTCACAAGGCCATATTATCAAGCCCATCATCGCCGCTTTAGCAGTAGTTTTCTGACGCTAAAACTGGGATCATTTTTAATGCCCTGCTTGATAATTTGCCCCTCAGGGCTCAAAGGCATTTGTGCTAGTTGTTAAAACTCTCATTTAGATTTAGTGCCAGATGTATCAAAGTTTTGCATCGTCCTTGCACTGCGCAAGGGCGCCGCAAAACCTAGATAAGATTTACCAAGCCATGCAAGGCCACCTTGCATAGCCTGCGAGGCAATCTGGAGCAACGCAATGGATCGCAAGTTTCTGCCTTGAGATACTATACGCGGTGGGGGTGTTACATGGGAGGAGTGGGGGTGCTCCCACACATCCAATCATCAATTCTGGGACATTCCCATATTCACCAACACTGGGAAACCTGGTAATGCGTCTGAATTGTACGCCTTCCCATCAGAGATGCAACGAGGAGAAATATCTTTATTTCTCCTCATTGTTTTCTCTTTCTAATTCTGCTGCGTTCTGCAACTCAATTAGAAAGATATTTTTGCTTCTAAGGATTGTTTTTGAGCAGGTAAGTGTCCCTTTCTGAACAAAAATAATCCTGCCTGTAATGCTGGCACACCTGCACCGTGGCGCAAGGGTGCCTGCGTTGGCACCAGGCTGCAGATTGTGACCCGGAATGTGCCATACCTTGGTAGATTTAGCGCATTCCTGCCCTCCCCCTTTCACGCAGCGCAGCAAGTTGTCTTTCTGTGTTGCGCTGCGTGAAAGAATGATAAATCTGCCCCTTCGTTTTTGTAATTTTCAAATACAGACGATATGATGGTTGGTGGAATTTCCATGGTCACAAATATAAGGCGGGAGATTGGTTTTGTAGACATTTCACAGGTCCTGAGTACAAAATTACGAGAACACAAGCGCATGCAGACATTTGTATGGAAGGACAAATGCTTTGACATCCCAGAAATGCACACAAATGTACCAGTGTCAATGACAGGTGTGAAGCGAACTGAGGGGCGTATTAGCAAGGGCTTTATCGCTGCTTTAGCTGCACTTTTTGCCGCTAAAGCAGCAATTTTTTTATCGCCCTATCAGCAAGCTGTCGCTATCAGGCGTTAGCGACAGCTTTCTGGCGATAGCTGCCGGTTTTCCTATCGCCTTGCATGCTAGCGATGACCATCGCTAATGACATGCAAGGTAGCCGATCCCAACTAGAAGAGACTGAAAACAGTTACTAACACTGCTTCCCCCTATTACCAACGCAGGCAAAGAGGTAAAAAAAGTAGCGCTAATCGCGATTACCGCTAGTATTTAACACCTGCTGGAACCCTGACTCATCTTTATCCTCAATGGACCATGGCGTTAATGCGTGAATATCGCTGGATTTCCAGTGATATTCAGGCACTTTGCCACTATCACTGGATATTTGATCACAGTGGAGATAAACGTTGCTAATAGCATGTTTTCTCAGCTAAAATATCCAGTGATAGGCAGAAATTAAAATAAACGCTCTAAGCACTTTTTGCCATAAATATCGCAACTTCTAGTTAATATGCCCGATTGCCATAGAAAAGTGATACATTTACGCCTGTTTTCTACAGTTGGTTGCAGATTCATGTGTTTTGCAAATTCACAGAGCTTCCCAGTAGTAGTTCTAAAAACTTGCAGGAGTAGCCTCTTCATTGGAACACCCCAGGGAGGTCATGCCACTCGTTTTTGTGTAGGCTTTTCATCACTGCAGGACTGCACACACAAAAGCGCTGTGCAAACGCATTTTTTCGTATCTCATTTTATTCTACGTGGAGAAAACATTTACTCTGTGAAACAAAATCCCTGACACAGCAACCATGATTGGTGGTCTTTCAGTCCCATTGGAAAACTGCAACCGGAATTACCCCAGCTCGAGACTGATGTTTATCTATGAGCAATTCCAGGGTGAGAAAGGGTCAGAGAGGAATAGTGGATGTTCAAAACCTGGGATTCGTGTAGGCTTTCACAAACTTCCCAGGCCTTGATCCAACCCATTGCTTATGATTCACTCCTGAACAATGTTGTTGATATTACAAAGTATTACATGGTTTTATGCCTTTAAGATCGCAATTTGGGCTTCATATATGAGGCTGTGCGTAATTTTTATGCCGCCGGTGCGTCACTTTTTGTGACGCACCAGTGGCGCAAAAAATGCTCCTTGTTGCGCCATATTTACAAAGTGACGCATCTAGGTAGATGCGTCACTTTGTAAAGCCCTGTGCCACATTATACCTGCGCCAGGTATAATGTATGCAAGGGGGGGGCGTTTTGACGCAAGAAAGGGTCATGGAAGTGACGCAGTGAAATCTATAAGATATCACTGCGCCATTTCGTGGCCACTAATGAGTCAAAATCTTACGCCTGCTTCATGGCAGGCGTAAGACTGACACAGGCACTAACAACATGGGAGTTGCACATGTGAAAGTACACATAGTTGGAATTGCGTCACTTTTGTGACACACTCCAGCAATGCATCAGTTTTGTGTCTACAGATACGTCAGAAATACTGACGTATCTGTAACTCCTTGCGACATGATGCGTCATTTTACAAATATGACGCATCAATCATGTCGCAAGGAGTGCGCGCTGAGAAGTGACTCATCGCTGCTTTCTCGCAGCGATGCGTCATTTCTTATAAATGAGGCCCTTTGGGAATGTACCATTTGCCATCATAAAACTACTTTAAGGAGTGAAAATGGCCGCTGCCGATTGAATCCAGCATGTTTACAGGATGAGAAAAGAGTAATGCATCCATGTTCTGAAAAGTGGCTATGTATGTAACGTTTAGGGCCAAACATCTAGGGGCAGATTTACAAGCCCCTTGCGCCACTTTTCCCATGTTAAAAGTGACGGAAAAAGTGGCGCAAGGGGCTTGTAAATGCGCCCCCTATTGTCTAGTTCCTCGCGTGTACAATCTTGTCCCAGAAAGATTTTGCCTATTTTCCCTTCATACTGTGAAAGAGTCTCTGGCTTGCATCAGTTTTTTTAAAACTCAGCTCCCTCGAGGAAACAAGGTTTGGGAATGTATGAAGAAATACCAGCACACCTTCCAAGATGCGAGAATTGATATAAATTCATTTAAATTAAATATCTCGAGCAATCAAACCTATTGCCTTCCTTCATGCTAGATCATTGGAAATAAGGTCCTACTAGACGGGGAGCTGTTCATTTTTTATCAGTCCCTCACCAGAGGGTTGTGCGTCCGCTCCTCAGATATCCAGACATACCACTGACTTATCCTTAAAGGAAGCCTAGAATGACGTCTCACTCTGATCTCTAGCTCTTAGAAGAGTGTTCTAAGTCATTGGTAAGCCATAAGTATATAGCGCTTGCAAAAATATATTCGCCACAGCATTGTGTGCACAAATATCTTTGCACTATTTCTGGTCCCTTTAGGGTCTCATGAAAAGCCCCCTCTTCTTAATTACTCTCGAAGTAACTGAACATCGCTTTAATTAAACAAGCTTTACCAGGTAATCAAAAGAGTCTTTAAAAAGAGCACCCACCCCCTTCTAATTACCCAGATCTTTATTACCGACACTCTGCAGCAGAGAGATGAATTTCAGTGCACGAGACACATCAGGGCGCCTTGTCTTTGTTTTTATGATGTGTCCTCAGGTGCTCTGCTATGACGGGGACGCGCAGAGACTAGTTTCATGCATTGGGAATGAGCGCGTCACCAATAGACGTTTGCCACGCGACAGCAGAGACTGCACGTGGGGTGCAGAGCGACGCCGTGTCTATGGGGTGCAGCCTCGCATCCTGATAGAGCTCCGAGGGGGCCGCAGAATTATATTATCTTCATAAGGATTTAATTTGATCAGCGAGGGGAAAAAAATGCTTGCCGTGCATAATGCGAATTAATAACCGCCACATTTTGCAGAGCTCGGACTTCTAACAGGAATTCATTTCAATTTGGGGTCCAGGAGGGGCAGGTGGTCAGGTCCATTATTCAACAATTCTTTGACACCAATGCTTCCTCGGTGCCCCTCCCCCAAACATAAATGGAAGAGTGTACCTGGGATTCTGAACTCGACACAATGACAACGAAAGATTCATTTGAAAAAAATATGAAATTAAGACACAGACTGAGAATGTATACTATTGAGACAGAGGCTCCTTAATCTTGTGCTTTTCACTACAAATGTAAAAGCCACAGTTCCTTTCCGAACTTACCTCTGGCTCTGCTTAAGCATCCATACATTTCTCTATTGATGTATGATGACGTCTACATATGTTGCTTGTGGCCGAGTGCTGTGCCAGACAAAACTAATAAAATGCAGAAAAAAGGAACAAAGTGATGAGACATTTGAGGGACTGAGTTGGCAGAATAGACATAGACACTGTTTTCAACCTTCCACAATACTCTAAGCAGCTGCACACTAACAGGAGGAGGACAGGGGTCAAGCTGAGAAACAAAAAATAAAAAGTAGATGTACCCACAATCTTATGATTCTGGCAATGGGAGACTATTATAACGTTTCTGAATGGTGGGTGTTAAGTAGTTTAGGAAGTCTTCTCTGGTCCTCGTTCCAATGGCTGTGGTAAAACCTGTTTGGGTGCAAACCAGTCCTTTATTTCCAAATAAATAAGTGCCCAGGCCCGCATCAGGAGCCCACTGTTACCTATTGCTCCTGCCAGCGCTGGCAATGGCAGTACCAGCATGACTACTTACCATCGCACTTCCTTCAAGTTTGACAATTCAGGCTATTCCAGGCCCCCCAAAGCTATAAGAATGGCTTGTGCTGCAGATATTAGTTCTGTTTCAATGTAAATCAAGTAATTAAACAATTATTTTTTAGTTAATCTCTAAATGAGACATGTGGCAGACTGTGGCAGACTGTCATAAGTGTCGTTGTTGCCAATTCAGTGCCACTGATGAGCACCAGAAACCACCAGCTTAAATTAGGCACCGGTACAACCAGAGTTTGAGCTCAAATTGTGATTCCAGCTTGCGTAGTCATACCATTGGAAATGACAGAGACGTAAAAGTCCCTAGTGTATAATAAGGCAAGGGGGAATCAAACACATTTTTGGACATGACTCTTCTTAGGGGATTTACCATAAATGTTTTGCTTTTTCTCCTCCTGGTTTTTGCTGCTTCTCTTTCATTGTCCTTAGGACTCTGGGCGCTTTCCCACTGTAATGCAATGCAAACACACGTGTACCATTCCAACACATCTTAAGAAGTGGTGCTTACTTGGTTGGTTTTGGTGTTGTACCTGTGGATGCTCTGTAAAAAGGTGCACCACATACACAGGGCTGGTACTGCACTAGCCGATGGTGGGACGCATCCCTGATTGCACCACCCACTAGAATAGCCTTTCAAACTTGTATCAAACATACCAATGAAGGCCTGTGGGTGCACAGACTCTCTTAAGCTCGGGTTAGCATTTTTTACTCATTAGCCCACACTGAGTGGGTCGTCCACTACCACTAGAGCACCCCAATGGTATGCCTGAGGAGTGGGGCAAGTTATAGACGAGAGTCAGGGCAGGTACACATGGGTGTTCCCTGCCCAGGTAGTGAAGATCCCCCATCTGGATTTTTCTCTACCTAGGTGGTCAGCTCTTCCCCTAGGACAACACATGGGTTTGGCTGATTCTCTTTTTGTGGCCTTTGGGCTCAGGGCACTTTTCTACTGTAAATGCAGTGTGAAAGTGAAGGCAGCCTTCCTACACATCTCAGGAAGTGGTGCGTTCCTGATGTTTTAAAACATGTCTCATGCATGCCTATGGGTGCACACTTGCACCTATGAGGTTTTTAAACACGTGTCAAGCCTGCCACAGCAGACTTGTGTTTGCACATTTGCACTTCTGCTCAGGTTGGCCTTTCTACACCAATGGCCAATTAAGAGGAGACCATTCACTACCACTAGAGCACTCCTGGGGCAAGTCTTAAGGGGTGTAGCAAGTGGTATGTGTAAGGCAGGGCAGGTACACACGTGTGTTCCCTGCTGAGGAAGTGAAGAATACATATGTGTGTTTTTACTGCCTATGAGGTTTGCTCATCCCATTGGTTAACATGGGAAATTTGTTAGAAATTACTGTAAGATCCAATAGTGGCTTACAGTGAAGCAGACTCATAATGTTTCATATTATTGTTTGATTCACAATGACCAATCCTCTTCTGTGGGAAAGGCGGACTTGTCATTAATAGCTTAGAAATGCCACTTCTAGAAAGTGGGCATTTCATTGCTGTAAAGCCCTTTCTTTGCTTTTTAGCTTGACTCCAGTTCACACTGGAGGATAAGGGAACACATGAGGTCATTTCTCAGAGACAGCTATAAACATTTGACATGCAACTGGAACAACAAACCTCCGGCATTTGAGGGTCTGGCTGGATAGATTAGAGGAAGAGGTTTTGACACTTGGCCTCTTGTAGACAGATCATGGCCCCACTAAAGGTTAAGATCTGCATTCCATGGCCCCATGGCAGGCAGGCCTGAAATTTAGGAGAGACATCTGTGGTTCAAACGGAAACACTCTGGTATCAAAGTCCTCCTGCATGGGACCCACACAATCTACCCACGACTCCTGGAGAGCGGTGCCTTCTTAAGTGTCCACATCATATGCTGTATCCCAACTGGTAGTGGTCGTGAGCATGGAAATAGTCTTTTTTTTTCCTGGAGACCAGAGTCAATCACGTGTTTTTTAAGTTTGACTACTCACCCGCAAGGGTCTCAAGGCACTGGGAAGAAGGGGCAGTGCAGGTACCAGTCCATCAATGAAGGGTCTATCGAAGAGACAAGTTTTGAGGTTTCTCGTGAAGATAGAGAATAATGTTGTCTGTCTGTAGTTGAGTGGTGGGGGGTTCCAGGTTCTGGCCGCGAGGAAGAAGAAGAAGCGGTCTCCTAATCTGGTCTTTCTTGCGCTGGGACCATGGCGTAGGAGAGCTGGGCTGATCGTAGGGTTCTTTGGAGTGTATAGAATTTGAGTTGGCTGTTCAGGTATGCTGGTGTGGTGTTGTAGAGGGCTTTGTGTGCATGGGTGAATATCTTGAAGATGATTCTAGTCTCGATGGGGAGCCAGTGGAGTTTGTGCAGGTGCAGCAAGATGAGGCAGTGTCTTGGCATATTTAGGACCAGTCTCACATTGGTGTTCTGGATGTTTTGTAGCTTGCGGTGTCGTTTTTGTTTATTCCGGCATAGAGTTCTTTGCAGTAGTCGAGTCTGCTGGTGACTAGGGTTGAGTGACGGTCTTTCTCTGCTTGAGGGGGATCCATTTGTAGGTCTTGCGTAGGAGGGAAAGGGTGTAGTAGCAGGAGGGATGAGATGGAGTCGATCTGGTGGTCCATTTTGAGCTCGGAGTCCAGGAAAATTCCAAGGTTGCATGCGTGGTCTGTGAGGGTGGATGGGCTTCTGAGGGCGGTGGGCCACCAAATGTCATTCCAGACATTGGGGTGCGGGCCCATGATGAGTACTTCTAAATTGTTGGTGCCTTGTGTCTTTTTTGATATTGCAGCATTCTCCCTTGCGCAACACGTTGACTGCAGTTTCATTGTGTGTGGTGTCCAATTCAACGTTTGCAACCCTTGGTGGTGGTGCTTCATTCTAACTTGTGCTGCACTGCTGAACTGCTGAACTGCGCCTGTGTGTGTGAATGGATTTGGCAGGTGATACTCAGAACAAGGTACACCAGTTGTTGTGGCTCATTTCCAGGGAGGTTCGGAATCTGCAACTCTTTGAGTGTTCTGACTGGAAATGTCTGATGCGACTCAGAACAATGCTCACCAGACGATGTGCCTAATTTCCGGGAAAGTGCAGAGGAGCGGATTCATGTTTCATGTGCCCGTACTGCCCGTGTGCACCTTTGATCAACATGTGTCTGACAGGGTGCTGCTTTCTTATGAGAGGCTTTCCCGCTTTATTCCCCCATTCAATGAATATTCCTTTCGTGTCCTCAGTGCAGCAGACCCAGTGGCATAGCAAGGTCAGGTGGTACCGGGTTAAGTGAAATTTCTTGACAAAATGGCAGAAATATGTGTTTAAACACATATTTTTGCCATTTTGTCAGACCCCTCAGTGATTTCATGTCACCCCCGGCTTGACAAAATGGCAAAAATATGTGTTTAAACACATATTTTTGCCATTTTGTCAGACCCCTCAGTGATTTCATGTCACCCCCGGCTTGACAAAATGGCAAAAATATGTGCTTAAAACACATATTTTTGCCATTTTGTTAGCCCCCTAAGTGATGAAACCTAGGGCGGCCCACACCCACCGTCTCCCCTTGCTACGCCACTGGGTGGATCAACTGCCGTCTCCTCACTTGGCCCGACGACTTCCTGTTACCAGGTTGCACTGCTCAGACCAGGCCGGGTGGTGAGAGTGATTGACTAGGCTAAGGAACGTTTCCAGAAGTGGGTCAAGAGACTACGTGACATCCCCTGTGCTTTCAGAGCTGGGCTGGTGACGGGAGGCACAGTGTGGAATAAACAACTATTGCCTACAGCCCGATATTCCTTTGCAAACCATGGGTGAAATTCTTGAGTAGGGACCCAACCCTACATTTGTCCAGTGCCACCCTATTACATTCTTTCCTGGGACACCAGTCGCGATCGGCCTAATATCAGAGGGAAGGTTTTCTTTATCTCCAGCCATGGGTGTAGAGTGGTCAGGGTCAGTGACCGCTGGAGGAGGGCTTGGGCGCAGGTCTGTATGAGTATTATCAACTGACCAGCTGGATAGCAGTGCACCACATTATGGTGCTGTGTGCGATTGTGTGTGTTGTGAATGCACTACATACGGTCATGCCCGATATCTATTGTTGAGTGAGTGGGTGGGAGTGACTGGCTGTTATTACTTACACTGATCGGTGGTGTTGCTTTACAGGTAAATTCCTTACCAAAATAATAATATGTTTGTCCTGCTTTGAAGACTGTCTTCATATTTATATTATATGCAAATGCAACTTTGCGATTAAAGGTACTTCCAAAGTAGTAATCTTCCTTATTTTGACATTTACGTGCCATGGGGTAAGGGGCCATGTAACTATAAGCAGGGACATTATAAACTATGCTTTATAATGCCTGGTGCGGGAAAAACGGTCAAATTCATTTTTTGCCATTGTAGATCATTAGCTCCATAAGCTACCATGGGAATATTTTATTTAAGGGTAATTATTGACAGGGGTGAGATGAAAATATCATTCAAGGTATCATAGTGTTAGTTATGATAAATCCAACAACTTGCCACTGTTGGATTTATCATACGTATCACAGAATAGAAGTTATTCAACTTTATTTTCTGTAAACCAAAACCCAGCCTTCCAGCTGCTCTCTCCTGATTGACAAACCTCTGCCAGGATGAGCCAAGCAGTCTTAATGAGGTGTGATGGAGTCTACTAGAGAAACAATGGGTTTCCTGTGGGATGAAAACTGAAACTACAGACGCAGAAGGCACAATGGAGAAAGGCCAAACTGGTCTTCAAAAAGGGAGAATGACACTTTAGGATACCACAGGCTCAGCCCTACATGCTGGCATCCCAGCCACACATGATCCCTTGTAATTAGATTAAGGGGAGGGATGGAAGAGGAGGTAATCTTAGCCATGCTAGTGGGTAAGCTTAGCCTGTTCTTACCTCCAAAGAGAGAATATCTCCATGTTGCAATTTGAGAGAATAGTACTTTCTGGGACAAGACTATGCCACACTTTGGTGGAAGTGGTCATTTACCTGGGTGGCACCCTGTATCCCAACGGTTGGGGTGCCCGTTTGCTTGACGGCCAGAAACAAAGCATAAATATGGAAGAGTTAACAAGCAACTCAGATCTGCTGCCTGACAAAACACAGAGGAGAAAGACAGCCCTGCTGGAAACCTGGTCTGCCCACCTGCATCATCTCCACCAAGAGGTTTCCATCTTTGCATGTATACAGTGGACTTTTAAGGATTTAGCCAGGTGCATTGTGGGAATTGTAGTCCCAATATCCCAAGGTCCACCTCAGAGATTCTAGACCCCTGGATTGTTGTGGACACATTGAAACCTCATACGTTTGGTGAAGTTTGGGAACTTTTTAGTAAAAAGTAGGCCTGGGCGTAGGTCGTGGAGTTACTGAAAAACTCAGTGGAATTCTGATTTGTTCTGCGAGCGGGCTGTGTATTGCTCGGCCACTCCTAGTTGAAGATGTGTTGTGAATACAGAGGGCAATCTGCTCATGTGGGAGGGTTTTTGAGTACTGAACTCCCATGGCGTGCCCTTTGTGCCGCCCATACAACATTCATTGGAAAGTTTTGAGTACCTGCAATGTGCCAGTGCTGGGTACTTTAACTGATTAGCGAATCTGCATCAGGTTTACTTTCAATGACGTTTCTGTTTATTAAATTGGGCAAAAAATTGTCCTGAACTACACCGCCTGCCCCTGTCCCATATAAGTACATCTGATGAATACATTTATAGTTCATGGATGATGTCAATCTACCTTTAGCATACCCGCACAGGAGATGCATAAGAACTTACAGGCAGAACCAGAGTAAGGACACCGGTGGAGAGGACACAGTTCATAGACGCTCCAAGGGCAATGCTGGAGCAAGATGTCACCTGAGACGATGGAGTAAAGCTTGGCACTTCCACAGGTTTGGCAGCAGCAGAGGCATTCTGGAGTTGGGTTGCCCCAGTCATCTGCCTCTGGACCAATGGGAAAGCTTTTTGTATAGTGCAAAAGGGCCTTAACCTGGGTTCATCCAGGGGTACCCTTTTTTGCCAGTAACAGTGAACGCGTAGGGGCTTTGCCGGCCCTTTTAGGGCAGGAACTATGGATGCTGCGGTGTAAAGAGGGACGTAGCAAGGATGACTCCCAAAGAACGTAAAGAAGAAAAGCCCCCCTTCTCCCCAAAAGTAGAACACAGCCAAAATGGATGGGTGTAAGGGAACCCTCAAACCCATAGGCCTGGTGCCACTGCACCTACTGCACTATTGTTAGTTATGCCCTTGAATGGAAATAGCGATGACTACCATTCTGTCGTAGAACGTACTATAAAAAGATATGCAAACCAAGCTTCTAGTGTACAGCACTGTTAATTATTGCATAGCTAAATCAAACTGTATATGGTTGTATGTTCTAAGAAGCAACCCCATCGCTCTGAAAACCAAGCAGGGTGGAGTTCACTCTATATAAAACTGTTACATAAAAAAAGAAAGTTAACTTTGTGAAAGTCGGACGTTCCCAATCAACTATGACTAAAAAATACCAATGATGGAATTAGGTACAGTGCCTGCGGAGATCCAACAAGACCTGCATGCTCTGAGAGGGCACACTGCAGCCTAGTACATGATCTTACTTACAGGTTTTGAGCTGCTATGCACATTTGTGATAATGGTACGTTTCATACGTTTCATACGTTTCATAAAACTGCATGGAAAACACGTACAATCAGGACATTTAGAAACAAATGGCTTGAACGGAAGCTGTGCCCTGGAAGCTACTACTTTGTGCAAAAAGTAAATCAGTGTCTGAGTAGCCCTTGCCATGCATGGCACTGCACAGGCCTTCGCTCAGCCTCGCCAATGTCCCTTCCAGTTCATAATGGTATCATGCATGATGGCGAAGGTGAGGACTATAATTCACCCCTCAATATCTTTGCAATGATTAAGCCTTGACAATGCTATACAGTTTCTTTACTCATACAACACCCCACCAGATGCAGGGTGCAGCTTCCTCCTCCACATATAAGCGTTACTCACATTATCATGCCCATGCAGTTGGGGTGCTGATCCTCATGGGCATCATGGCACATGGTAGAAGTGTCACCGGTGGGGGAGGTAGGTTCACACACCTACTTTGGAAGCGGGCAACCACAACCTGGATTCAGTAGGGAGAGCATTCGGCGGACCCAGGTGCGCAGTTCAGTGAATGGCCGGAAGGAGGTCTTCCCCAGTTGGGTCAAAATGAACCATGGAGCCACAGTGTTAGGGGGAGGTGGCAGGCTTGAGAACAATACACCACCCCACTGCTCCTAGAGAGTGATGTCAGTTTAGTTTCCATCGAAAATGCCTTGGCGATATCAAAGATGGTGGTGGGTACTAGAACTCCCAGTTGTGTCCACAGAGACGTGTCTCTCTACCCCCGATTCAGTGTAGAAAACTAACGTACAGATTTGCAGCAGGACTTCGCACGTCTTTAATCTTTCCTTCAGAAAATGAATGACAAGCTAAGACAGATTACAAGGCGCCCGCTTTGGAAAACTCTGCTCAGACAGTGGAGTGGTATTCACTGCCCATCCCGAGTATAAACCTCCATAAGGTGACCAACTCAACATCAAGAGTCATGTCCGCGACCTACAACTGCGAACTGGGATGGATTTCAGGTTCGTCCCACTGAAAGCACTGAAGTTCCAGACTTCCAGGATTTGATGCTGGCTTCACAGAAAATCAAGCCAATGGCGTGACATGAATCTGGCATGAAAAGAAGTCGCGCTGTATGTTTTACTTTGTCCCGGTCAACTGCAACCAGATGTCCTAATTTTGGACTATACGTTTTTCAGCAATAGAAAGTGTTTATTCCTTTAAAATTCAAATCTCTGGTACCCTACATTGGATTTATGTTGTTTTTGTGTCAGGTTGTTCATGGAAATATAACCTATTTCTATAAATTGGACATGGATTTTTTATTGTGTGTTGCATCTTACTTATTCAATGTATTGTTGTTTTTAAATACTTTACACACCTGTCTCCTATGTAACGCCTGCCTGCTCGTTGACGGCTACCAAGGGTTGCACAAGGGACTAATATCGAGACCTTGACTGACCCTTTTATTGTGTTTGTGGCCTTATTACTAGTGGTAAGTCACTACTTATCACTACTAATACTCCACTTTCCAAAACTCTAGTTTGTGACAAGTAGGCCTGCAGTGAAGATTTGTGAATTTTAAAAATGCTTGAAGCTCATATCACTGCAGCCAGGGTTGCCATCAGGTTATGTGTGCAAAATTGGGTACATTTCTGACACAAAATTACACTTACAGCGTAAAATATGGCCTGCATGAATATTGTGTGACTTTTTAACAACAAAAAAAGCAATGCAAGATACCAGCAGGAGACCAGAACATGTTTCATGGCAGGCCTGATTCAGAAAGCTAAACTTAGACCTGAAGTCTACTTTTAGACCTGAAGTCTAAGCTTGGACTTCAGGTCTAAACTTACCTTTGTGAATCAGGCCCTAGGTAGCATAGGGAGCATCCAGGATGCACAGGAGGAGGATGCAAGCCTTGAATTTCACTGACATTAGTTCATTTATGTGGGTTTTCCACAATACAAGATTCATCCGCAGGGCAAGCAAGAGCAGGTCACGGTTGAGGCCCACAGTGGTTTCACAGCCACTGCCTCAGATTAGCTCACCGGAACCTACAGTGAAGGTACTTGACAGGGATTAAAATATTAATGACAGGAATTTAAAGTATCGCAAGTCAGATCTTGTGCTGGAGATTTTGAAGAATAAATATGAAAATATTTAAGTTTTATTGATTCAGCTCCATGAAGCGTTTTGCCAGCAAAACACGCCTGGTACCAACCAATTAGATTAAAAAATCCACATTCTACAGAGTTTTGGACACAGCTTTGGGAACCAAAGGTTGCTTTCTTCTAGTAGTTTACTTCCGTTCCCATGTGGCACCTATGGTATGCCCTGATCCATCCTCTCCGTCCTTGTACCCTATACATACCACTTTCTGTGGCATCTTGTCACATGTGAGAACACTTAGGCAGCATCATCAGCAAATGGCAAATGCCCATTGGTTCTGTAGGCAGAGTCTAGGAAGTGCCTTTTCCCATCTCCAAAAGAATTTCTAGTCCACAAATAAGAAAGCCCACCTTTGAGTGGTGCACGAAAGTAGAGGTTGCCCAGGTAAATAGATGGAAATATGGACCCCTGGAACAAGAACAGAGGTTGGCTGTGCGCTTCTTTTGCTGTCACTTCTCCATTTCCTGTTGATAATGAATTATTGTAATTGTGCATCGTCGGGATTACTTGCAAATATCAATCCCTCACTTAGGCTTACCTAGGCTCCATTCTGAGATGCTTTTTGTAATGTCCACAATTATTTTAGCTGACACTTTTCATCTATTTTATTTTATGTATTTTAATGACGGTTTCATTTGTATTTGCTGATTTGTGTGATATCCTTTTGTTTGTCTTTTCAATAAACAGAATAAAAAAAGAGAAAAAAGAAAGCCTACCTTTAGTTAGCAAGGAAATAACTAATCTCGGGAAATGTTCTAAGGAGCAGGCCACATTTTGGAATAAATAGGAAAGGCACATTCCTGTACTAGTGAGTTTTTCTAGGTAAACATTATATTAATCTCTTATTTGTCCCGGGTTCCTGCCTATCCAGTTTTTGGGATATGTAACTACAGTGGTCTAACTGGAGAGATCCAGCAAATAAATACAAATAAATAAATTAACATCCTGATTGCTTTTATATAAATAAATAACCCCACTCATCTAACTTGAGAATGAGAGTGAATATTATTTCAGAAGATAGGGAAGAATATATATATTAATTTATATCACACACTAAGAAATTACACTTAGATGTACAATATTTTCTGTTTTTGAAAATCAACAATGTAAATACATTATACGCACGTATGGCGTGTGATGTGTGATGGGGTGCTGTAAAAGAGTGCTTGTGAGTGGACTATAAACAAAGAAAAGAAAGGAAATGGACTCATTACATATATCATATTCTTTACAAAATAGCCTGTCCGTTACACTTATTATACAGCATATTTTGGAGCAGTGGGGTCTGGGAAAGTCATTTCACGCCACATTTCCCCTAAAGCTCTATGGGTTTTTAAATAAATATCTGAGAATCTCCTCCTTGCCCTGATGCGTTTCCTTTGTAGGCACCGGGATCTTTCCAGTCAGGGAAAGAGCAGGGTGCTTTGATTCGAAGCACAGGGAACAACAGCTAATCGTTTAGGGTTTTCAGGCAGCGAAGACTGTGGGAACTTCACCGGAGGTTACATCCTATATTTAGATTGGATTTGCTAGACACTAAGGGCCCGATGTAGGAAACAGGAAAATACCGATTCCTAAATACTGAATTTGACCAATTCGGTATTTAGAAATCGGTATTCCAGAAGTAGGTAAGAATTCAGTAAAAAATTACTGAATTGTTAATATTCGTTATTAGCAAATTGGAAATTGAGATTTGGTAATAACGAATACCTACCCATTCATTCCTATGGGC
Organism: Lissotriton vulgaris; assembly: GCF_964263255.1. NCBI lineage: Eukaryota > Metazoa > Chordata > Amphibia > Caudata > Salamandridae > Lissotriton > Lissotriton vulgaris. Next base: position 246,136,752 of record NC_141688.1, on the reverse strand, counting down.
GTAGAGGCCCATAGGAATAAATGTGAAGAAATTCGGTATTACCGATTCGGTATTACCGAATCGGTAATACCGGGAGGTATTCCAAGGGTGCCAAGGTTTCCAAAGGACACCCTGTTGCACCCCTGTAATGTGCATGTGTGCACATGTGGCACACAAGCATGCCCTAAGGGCATGGATGTGTACAACATGGCACATTTCAAAAAGCGAAAAAGTGCTATTTGAAAGGAAATCGCTATTTACCACCAACTTAGAGTTGGTGGTAAATAGTGATTCCTTAGGGCTGAGGTGCACTGTTTTAAGTGCTACTTACTTTGCATTTAAGGAATCAGTATTACTGATTCCTTAAATGCAAGGCCAATTAGGAATCGGTATTAAGGAATCGGTATTTACCAATTCCTTAATACTGAATCCTCCCTACATCTCAAATGCCTAAATACCGGTCGGTAACGGTGAAATTTACTGAATTTCACCGTTACTGACCGAAATTTGCCCCCCTACATATGGCCCTAAGAGACATATTTACAAGCTTCCTATCACCACAGGAACACCACTTTTAACAACATTCCTGTGGCCTAAGGGGCTTCACCTTATTAACAAGGCAGCATTAAGCTACTTAATGTGGTTTGACTACGCCTTGTACCTGGCTTAATGCCTCCTTGTAAAAAAAACAGCTTTTCATGCTATACTTCGGGTGAAAGGGGTGGGCAATGGGGGCTGTGGGGTGCATTCCGCCTCAACACCCATTGATTTTGATGCTGCCCCTTATTTACAAGGGTAGTGAAAATATGAGGCAGTGCCAAATGGAGACCACAGAAAACCTGGACTTAACATGGCTTTATTTCTCCTAGATGTTGCTGCTTCTAAGAATGCTGCATTGTGCAGCACACATAGAAAGGGCAAAACGCCATGAATGATTGTTTATGTGCAGATAGGTGTCCTTTCCTGCACAAATACAACCAGGTACAAGTCAGTCTTGTACCGGACCCTGCTCCATTGCGGTCAGCTGGAACCTGTGGCTTTTTTCCAGTCTAGTGCAAAAGAGATTCAGGGAAGGACAATAAAAATCAGGATCAAAAAGGAGACGGTGAAGCAAGAAAACATAGGGATGAAATAGATCAGGATGGGCAAAGGAGAAGAGATGTAAGAGTGCAAGGGAATAGCAATACGAGTTGAAGAACACCAAAAGATAGAACATGAAGAGTTCAAGGCAAGGTTGTAAAATAGGGACAAAGATAAGAACAAGAGTGATAAGTGAACAAAGAGATCAAAAGGGTAAAGATAAAGTGCACAAAAGAAAGGTGGTCAAATATGAGGAGGCTCAAAAGATGAGTCAAAGAAATTCTGTCTAAAGAGAATGTGAAGAACGGGGAGAAACTAAACAAAAGACAAAAAGAAGCACAAATATGAAGATTTTGACTACACGAAAAGTTGTGAAAAGTAAGGCAAAGAAGAATAGGAGCAGAAAGAGTGAACAAGAAAAGTTGATGTATAAGGTGAAAGAATAAGTTTGAGAAAGAACTTGAACAGAGATAGGATGAATGAAGGATACCTTTGAAGTGGAAATAGGATAAGATTATCAAAAGTGATGGAGATGATAGGAAAGTGAAGAAAAAGATGCACGTCTTGGTGGGAAGGCATTAGAAATACAAGAAAAAGGGAAACAGTCGATGGATATAGAGAGTACAAAATAAGCAAGAAAAGTAAAATGGGAGAACAGCAAAGTAAAAAACAAAAATAATGAAGGAATTAAGAATACAAGGAATTAGGGAAGAAAGAAAGGGTCACAAAAATAATGATAGAACGGCGGCAGGAAAGAGATAATGGAAACAAAAGAAGAATGGAAGGATGGCAAAAGGTTCTAAGGAAGGAGGAAGGTAGTTAAGAAAGAAACCAAAAAAAGAAAGAAACACAAACAAAGAAGGAAAGGAAGAATGCAGCAATGGAGCAACAAAATAGTGACGGGATGAGGAAAGACATGAGTAGGGAATCACAGGATGCATAAATGAGAAAAAAGAAGGATGGGGTAAAAAAGAGAGAGGAAGGGAGGAAGGAAGCAAGGAAAGGAAGGAGAAAGGTAGGGTGAGCCTAGTATTTTCAACATTTTGCTAAAATACTGCAATGGGGATGGGATAATATAATGCAGAAAAGGTTCCCTACTTTAATAACTAGCATTGGCAATACCAATAGATCTGGCTTTAAATGAATGCTGTATTGTAATGTGAAGCATCACAAGTAGATAGTTCAGGAATGGATATGTATTTGTGTGGAGGCAAAGAACTCTAGGATATTCTTGGTGTAGGTTAAAATGTGAGGTGATAGTAGCACAGTCAAGCTAGACCTAAAATGGAAGTAGGTTAATCACTGCCCTCCTTTCATTTGTGACACTTCCAGAGAAAAATACCATACATTGTCTAGTTATGTAAGACAGTTTAATAGCCATACAATGTAATGTGTGGGCTCCTGAAGGTAAACGCCTAGTCAGATGGATAAATAAACAAAAATGATATCTGCTTTGTAGAGAGAAAGCACTTGTTTGCGGAAACACGCAACTTCTACTAAATTAAAACATGTACTCCTGGCTACCCGCATGTTGGCGGAGTCAAATCTCCTCTCCTGGGGTTCTCTCAAAATTGTCTGGTAACAGCTGGGCTGTTAAGTCACAGCATTAGAAACGTGGGAGCATATTATCATGGGGGGCGATAGGCAATTTTCTCCGCTTTAGCGGCCGTTTTCGGCCGCTAAGCTGCGAAAATTCTATCGCCCTATTAGCAAGCTGTCGCTAACAGCAGTTAGAATTGGAGAAGTGTGGTTCACTGGTTAGAGGAGGCAGACCTGGAAGCAGAGGTCAGCCCGGGACCAGGGTTCAATTTCCGGCTCGGCGGGGTCTTGAGTCCTAAAATGTCCATGGACTCGACAATTCTCGCTCCGGTGCCTACTCGATTCACAGGTTCACACTCTGTGACTCTGGGCAATAGCTTGCTTAATCTCCACAACGGCCCCTCGCGGCGGGATGCCTGGCTTTCACCTTGCGGATACCCTGCCAGGGTTATCTCACAGGGGAATACCAGGACGGGTTCCCTAAGCAAGCGCTTAGAAACCGCTCGGTGATTTGCGCTATATAAATTCCTGTACATTTACATTTACATTTGTAGGCGATAGCGAGCGGTTTGGGGCCTGCTTTGCATGTTAGCGATAATTATCGCTAATGACATGCAAAGTGGGTGTTCCCAACCCATTAGCGACTGAAAGCAGTCACTAACGTCGCTAACCCGTATTAGCAAGGCAGGCTTAGCAATGGCAATATTTGCGCTAAGCGCGAATATCGCCAAAAACTAACACCTGCCCAGACCAGTTCTTAGCCATGTTATCCAATGGGAGGTGGATAACATGGATAAGAACATTTAGTCGCTAATGCGTGAATATCGCTGTATTCTCAGCGATATTCTTGCTATCGCCGGAAAATTATCGCTTTGGAGATAAACGTAGCTAATAGCATGTTATCTCAGAGATAATTTCCGGCGATGCTTAGCGATAAAAAAATCGTCGCTAAGCCTAGTTAGCAATAAATATCGCTAATTGTTGGTAATATGCCCTGTGATCCCTAATTTTAAGGGGACAGATAATATAATGCATTTCTGTCGATACCAAATCGATGGGCCTCATTGTACTCAGCCAAATCTATAAATGAATATTTGTATGTTTTATTTTGCAGAACTTTATGGGACCTCTGAATCCTACACACCTGTGCTGCTAAAGCAGTATCTCACTCTAAGAGCGAGACAACATTTTTAAGCAGTTTGATGGCTTTCAACATCTCCTCGCGATTGCAAGGACACAGTCTGCATCAGACACAACCAGCGCTTGCATCTCATAAAGATGTAGACCTCTAGGTCCAAGCTCTAAAGCCGTAGCAGCATTCTGAGGGGGTTGTGATGACTGTTGCTATGGCAACTTGCTAAAGTCGCTGTTTTGCCTGGGCACAGGTTAGAAGTATGCACACAGACTGAGTGGTCCACCGTGGATCACTGTGTCCCCTTCAGGTCACAATAGCCGTGCAGTTAGAATACAGCTCCCCAGAAGCTACTGGATCTTCATAGAGAAAAGAGGGGACATTTCACCTTGTGAGAGATTGTAACACCGGGCGCCTTAAGACACAGGACTATCATGTCCTCACCACAAAGCCTTATGAACCCAGGTGCAATTCAGTTTTGTTCCAGTTTAACATGCATGGTAAACCCCTTCTTGATATTTTCGATACTGTCGCCATCAGATTTATTAGCCTCCGTCGAGTATGCAAATTAGAGTTTTTTATGTTTAATACTATTATTATTAGCTACATTGAAGTACTTATAGGAGATGAAGAATAAATCATTCAGAAAAAGAGAATTTTTGCTTGCTTTACTATTTTTATTCCACTTTCCATCCTGGATTCGCAGTTTTGTATATTTTTAGGGCTGCTGTGAAAAACACAGTTGCCTTCGCCATGCATGTTACCAGTCCAATAACATGTACCTGTAGTGTGCTTTGGCTATACCCAGTGTAGTATAGCTGTCTCACCTCGTGCTGTTGGCTGTTTGGTGTATCATTACGCCTTCCAGGAAGTGCTCCTTTTGGAATGCTTGAGGTACTTTTTTACAATCTGATAAGTGCACTCAATCTTCAAACCATTTGTCATTTCAATTCTTTGTCTCCTATATGCAATCTATACAGAAAGCAACCATTACTTGTCACCTTTCTCCCAGCGATTGGTCTGGCTTTATTTGTGCAGGGAGGCAGTGCTGAAGCTAGCCCTATGGCGGTCCCTGCGTTAGCCGCATTGAGGAACAGGTGCTGGTGATTGCCGCCCGAGACGGCAGGTAAGAGCGAGGGGGAGGCCGCCGCCCCAAAACTCATGTCGTCCAGGGCGGACCGCCACCCTCTTGCTATGCCACTGTGTGCAGGCAACTAATGTGAACAGTACTGTTGAGAGCCGGTGTTTACAACCATTGGAACAGGCAAGACATACAACAGGCTTAGCCAGAGCTCGTTAACATTATAAGTACTAAACAAGAATCCCAGCATGGAAAGAGCTATTGACAAAAAGTGATGACTGGCTGACAGTGTGATCCATGGCATGGGTAACTTGACACACTTTAAAATATACAACAGATTCCATCTTAATGGTTATCAAGCAGCATAACTAATCGTATTTCTGTGTCTTTGCTGGTGACCCACATTTCTATGGCTAGTTGCCAGGTTCACTTGAAAATATTACAATGCACTGCTGTTATTATGACATCCTCCTCAATAGCTGCCAAGTGGTGCCATGTTAGGCATCAGGCTGTAAGCCACTCAGGACTTTTTATTTCAAAATCACGTGGCATGCTCTGATTTTTAAAAGGACAATTATAATATACAAATACTACAATACTACAAGTCCCAAGATGCATCTGGCTGTGGCAGAAATGCCAGGATGCCTCAGATGCCTAAACCAGTCCTGCTCATCAAGTGGAAATCCAGTACTCACCAAGAAAACATGGCTTTCTACAAACCAACCAGTTTTCGCACAACAAGCTGTCACTTTCTCTAACACATCCCCTTTCAGCTAAACCCCGCATACAGTAAGATCTACATGGCACAGAAATTTAGGGGACTAGTAAAACTCGTGAAATTCCTGCAGTCTTCTTTAGGAAATCATAAAATGTAAAATTTAAGACCGCGTTGAACTAGCGACAACAGCGTTTGACTGGGCACACTGGGCCTTATTCACAAAGGTAAATCTGCTTTCAAGTGTAGTTTTTCAAAATAATTTACCTTTTTGAGCCTGCCCAGGTATCTACCCTAGGATTCCTGGCATGTGTAAATCGATTTACAACAACAGATTTCTGCGTCACGAGCACTGAAGTGATGAGAATGGGAGATCACAGACGCCATAGCTTGTCGACTCGAATCCAATTGCCAGCTCATTACTAATGTTTTTTAGTTTTTAATTAATTGTGCTGCTCTACTATTTCTAATTTCACTGCACCTTCGTTGTTGACCTCCTAATTCTCCCAATTCATGTATAATAAATAGTGAGATGCTTTACTTGCTTGTCTTCTGCTCTCACCACATTCAGCAGAGATCTTTCCCCTTACCAGTCCTTCCATCCACTTGGGTGTTACATCTGATCCCTCTCACACTGTCCCTTCAACACATCTCTGTATAGAGACTAACTTCATATTGATTGAACAATTCATCCTGCTAGCCTTCAAAGCCACTAAAGCCCTTAGGGGCAGATTTACAAGCCTCCTGCGCCACAAATACGTCACTATTTGTGATATACAGGTGGCGTATCTTACTGCTACATATGTACAAGGAGAGGAAAACCCACCCTATGTGTCTTTTCCTGTCCTTGTAAATATGCCCCTTTACACGCAACACTTTGCGTGAAAGGGGCGTTCCATGGGTGTTGCTATGGGTGTTGCACGCAACACCCAATGGAACTAGACCAATATCCAGATATACGAGGAATCGTAAATCTGGATATGCGTGTGAATGCTACGCCTCCCCAGGGGAGGCGTAGGGAGGCGCAACGAGGAGAAATGTTTTCATTTCTCCTTGTTTTTTCTTCTTTCAATACGTGCTGCATTCTACAGCACACATAGAAAGAGGAAAATGTTTGTAGTGATTGTTTTTGTGCAGGAAGGTGCCCCTTCCTACATATAAACAATCTCCCCACGACGCAGGCATCCTAGCACCATGGTGTAAGTGTGCCTGTGTCCGCGCATGGCTGCAATTTGTGCGCCAGTACAGGGGGAAGCACAGAGATGCGACATATTCTTGTAAATATGTTGCATCCCTGTGCTTTGAACGTGACTCAGTAAAATGGCTTACGTTCCGCACTTTCATTGTAAATGTGCCGCTTGGTCTCTTTTGAGTACACTATTGATCATCCATTCTTGTCTGGTTCATGGTCTACAAGCCTGTCGCTTTCAGACAATATCCCCTCCTCCAGTGCTCTGATCTTCCTGCCATTTTCCAGTTCTGATGCATACATGTACGCCCCACTCGAACATACACTCTTTTATCCAGCTGTGATGTTGACCATAATGTGTCTATCTTAATTAGCGTCAGACAGGTGTTTTGATGCTATACTGCAGCTTTGGAAATCTTTGTATGTTGTTTCTGCTGCAGTGCTAGAGCTTGTGGTACTGTTATGGTACTTGCTTAAAAAAATGAGCTACTGTACATAGGCAAATTATAGTCAATAACCACTAAGGGATGCACAGAATGTTTGTTGATTCCGGTGTACACAAGTATGCTATTGATTCTATTGCCCCTCTTCGGCCTATAAAAACCTTTTGCTCAGCCCCCGCCGCTCCTTGGTATTCTGATGAACTTTGAAAGTGCAAATCTGCCTGCAAATCCCTTGAACGGTGCTGGAGACAATCTTATTCCGCAGATAGCAAATTCAAATACAGAGCCGCTCTAAAAGTTTACCGGAAAATGATAATAAGTCACAAACGATGCTATCTCATGGAGAAGATCAATAAGATGCATGCCTCCACCAGGGAGATTTTTAGCACGGTCAAAACTTTTACCGACCCGCAGGCCCTCAACCGTCGACCTCCAGTGTCGCAAACTCGTTGTACATGACTCTCTGATTACTTTGAAGAGAAAATAGCCTTAATCTATGACTCTTTTCCAACAACCGATAGTCAAGGCATCAGGGAAATGTCACCGGCCCCCCCTTGTCCAGACCCCAGTCTTCTCAGAATTCCAGGAAGTCACTAGAGAATGGTCTCTCCAAGAATTACTCAAGTGTAAGTCAAGGTCACCCAACGATTTATGGCCCACTAAGCAATACAAAACCCTTGCAACATTTCTCAATCCCCATCTTAACAGCATCTGGAATGCCTCGTTGCGCACTGGTGTATATCCTGAGTCATGGAAACATGCCCTTCTGGTTCCCATCCTGAAGAAGGTCAATGCCGACCCCAACAACCAGGCTAACTACAGGCCAATTTCCTTACTTTCTTCCCCGGCCGAGATTCTTCAAAAAATTGCGCATCAACAGCTCACCGGCTCCATTGAATCTAATGGCCTATTTCATAATTACCAACACGGGTTTCGATCTGGATATTGTACCGAGTCGGCCCTAATAGAGATGGCCGAATCCGTGCGATGGACGCTGGGCAGGGGTTCAAGGGTGGTGCTGGTGCTGCTGGATCTTTCCGCAGCATTCGACACCGTCTCTCACCCTGTCCTGCTTAGCCGTCTCCAAACCATGGGCATTCAGGATACAGCACTCACCTGGATTGCTTCTTTCTTGTCCAATCGAACACAACAAGTGTCAGATGGGACACGTGTCTTTCCCTCCTTAGCCAGGTTCACTCAGTTTCTGCTGCCTGTTTCTCAAAAATCAGGATGATCAAAAAATATATCAACTACTTACCCAGTGACACCAAGAAAACAATTGTTCAGGCCCTAATCACATCCCACCTGGATTATGCTAATGGTTTATTCCTAGGATTACCCACGGGCCTGTGCCATAGACTGCAAATTGTCCAAAACGCCGCTGTTCTGCTAGTATGTGGCATTTCTCTTCGTGAACATATTACACCTCATCGGCGTAAGCTGCATTGGCTGCCAGTCCATAAAAGGGCTGAGTTTAAAGCACTGACACTGGCTCATCGGGCCACAAAAGGACGTGGCTCTGCTTAACTTTCATCTTGCCTCCGTCCCTACAGTAATATTAGAAATCTTCGTTCTAATTCCAAACTATTACTAGTCACTCCCAGATTAAACAAAGTACGCTCTGGGGGCAGAACTTTTCAAGCGTGCGTTTCTTCCCAGTAGAACAAACTTCCGTTCTACCTTCACAAGATTCAAGAAGAACTGCCGTTCCGTAAAGCGCTCAAAACTTTTCTCTTCTGGTAACCATTCCCTCTGACAAGATCTAGTATTCTGAGTAAAAGCGCCGGGACACACCGTTGGGGTAGCTGCACGCTATACAAAATACACAAATAAATAAATAAATAAATAGAATATATGTACACCTGTCGCCAATGGGTAAATATAGCTAAGATTGTGTTTCCATACGAAGAGTATTTTTGGGTTTGCTAAGTACTTCGGTGCCATCAAGGGCAACCGAGAAAAAATACAGAGTCCCAAAACTAAATTTCCCCATTTATTTTCCATAAACCTTCACCACGTAAAACCGCAAAAAAAACTGTGCAACAGAATTTCACCAGATTTGGGAAAAAAACTAGTTCTTAGTTCAGTAAGCTGCTTTTTGTGATTTGCTGTAAATCCGTTCAGTAGTTAATGAGAAATTATGGCTAAAAAATATTTGTATTTCTGGATGGCTGGGTTTGAGGGACTCTTGTGAGAGATCTGCGAATTTTTTATATGCAGACAGGGCTTTTTTTCCCCTTGGACCAAAGCACTATGATTGGCTGACCACATCTTGAACAAAAATGTTATACCAGCTATTACAGAACTCAGGGGTCTGAAGATAGTTAAATAATATTTGCTGTAATCCGGCTGTACTTTATTGAGATCGCAGGATTTTTTTTTAAGGGGATTCCCTCCCAAAGTCTCTTAAGGCCCCAGGGATTCAATTACCCTAGGCCAATATTTTTAAAAGGGGATGCAGGCTCTAAACAACCTTAACAACATTCCATAACTCCTCACCATTGGAATCCTCTCCCCTATTGTTGTCAGGATTCTTGTTTTCTCTCTAGTTTTCATCCTATAATGTTTCTAAATGTATAAATGCTCGACCATCGCCTATTAAAGATCTTTTTATTTTGAGCCTAGTGCAACGCGCATGCGCTGCACTAGGAAAACGACCTCTTGGAATCACTCTGACGCTCATGCTTGTGAAAAGGCCTACAACTTGCGGTTACGAGCAGCGGCATGCAGTGTGCCATCTGTTGCAGCTGCTTTCACTTTTGAGGCCACTTGGCTGCGCTTGTCTTATTAGCTTTCACTTTCGTGAAAGTTTGCAGCCTCATTTGTTTGCAGCCAGGAAGCCCAGCTGTCCCTCCGCGCAGCCATCTAGAGAAGTAAGTCTTTTCACTTTACTCCTATCTGCGGTTTTATGGCAAGCACTCTCTCAGGGAACCTGATATTTACGTCCTGCACTGACTGATTGTGTACAAACTGCTGAGCGGTTATTCTCTAAATGCTGTAGCATCATAAAAGGTCCCCAATCCAACTTTTTTTGTTCTCACCGTAATTCAGGCTGTTAAGAACAGCACGCAAGTTTGTCGCAGAAATGGGTGTAGATTTTGGTAATAATCATTTGAAAATACAGGAGAACGCGAAAGCCAGGAAACCAGTCATATGCACCGCAAAAAAGTCTTGCCCTCTGTTTTTCATATCCCATGGTGCATTCGGCTGCCGCTTCCGGGCCACACCCTGTCCCTCCAGTGACGTCGCTTTCAGTATTACATAGGTAGTCCAATGTAAGCAGCTCAGACTCCGATTACTCCTCGCTTGTTTGTTTTTCCTCTCGCTGGTGTGTCTGTGCTTGCTGAGCGAAACATGGAGACACATTCTGCTGGCACTATTATGAACGTAGGTGAGCTGAATGAAGTGGCAAAGTTTATTGGTGCTCCGCACAGAACTCCTCCGGGTAACTTCTGTGGGGAAAAAAGATTGTTTTTGCCCGATCCTGTCCCTCTTCATTGCTTACTGGTACCCTCCCTCCTGCCATGCTTGCAGTCGCCCCTCTTCATTCCTTTATCTAACTCTGACACGCTGTCTGTCTCTTTTCTTCTGTCTTGATTTTTTGGCCTCCCTCCGTGCTATTGCCTCTTTCACGAGCTTTGCTCTTGTCTGTCTCCTTGCTTTCATTTCCGTACCACCTTGTTTGTCTCGCTTTTCGCCCCTTGTATGTCTCTATTCCCCTGACCTCTCTATGTACCCCTCCGCACCCACTCTAGATAGCAGCAGAATGTTTGCCTTTTCTCCCCTATCACCAGCCCAACCTAGAAGAAAAACAAATCCCACAATCCTCTCCCCTTGAAGCAGCAGTGAACCCTGGAGCAACTTCACACTCTGGAGCAGAAGCTACCTCGAAGCACCCCAGCGACTCCCACTACCTCGCATGTAAAGCCATACTTTCAGACTGCGTTTGTAGAATCACAGATCAGTGCTCATTGCACTGACTTCTAGGGCCAGAATTCAGCAATTACGTCTCATTGATACCCATTTATTAGCTGAATTGTACAAAGTTAAACTAGAAAAACTGTGTCTTCTTCGCTACATGGACACATTGTCTTCCACAAGCAAGCAAGCAAAATATTTATTCCACTAATAATATTTCTTCTTCATTATCGCATATGACAGCACTTTCAGATATGTGAGTTCAGACTACAAGTTGTACAAAAAAATACTTTAAGTACTTATCAATGCAGTACTATAATGCACCTATGATAGGGTGTTAAAATATCGATTACAAAAATATAGCTGACATAAATATAGTTGTAAAAATATCGTTTACAAAAATATCGACACCCTATACTTAAACAGGTAAGTACATAAATATCTACTCAAAAATATCGTTGTAATTAATATAGATGTAAAAAATATCGACTTTTTAAATTAATTAAAATTACATTAAATAATAAATAAATATAAGTACTATTAACAAAATACATTACATTACTTTTATTTTTTAAATATTTAAAACAAATTAACTACACTTTTTCATTATAAACTTAATAAATGTGTACATATACATTTATTTAACACCATGGCTGCTGTGCATTTTCCCCTCCTGTGCTGATTATTTATGAGCCCCATTGTTCATGACGAGCTCAGCTCGTCATCAGCACAGCTCAACTGTGCCTCATGACGAGCTGAGCTCGTCATGAGCATCAAAAGGGTTAACACATTTCTTTATATAACAACAATAATACATACATATAATTAAAAAATACAATATATTATTAGTTAAAACATTTGATAGCGTAGGTGTAAAAATTACTATTCCCACTCCTGAGGGTGCAACAGTAGGGATAGCGTTGGATAGCATAGGGGTAAAAATTACTATTCCCACTCCAGAGGTTGCAACAGTAGGGAAAGCGTTGGATAGCATAGGGGTAAAAATTACTATTCCCACTCCAGAGGGTGCAACAGTAGGGAAAGCGTTGGATAGCGTAGGGGTAAAAATTACTATTCCCACTCCAGAGGTTGCAACAGTAGGGAAAGCGTTGGATAGCATAGGGGTAAAAATTACTATTCCCAATCCAAAGGTTGCAACAGTAGGGAAAGCGTTGGATAGCATAGGGGTAAAAATTACTATTCCCACTCCAGAGGTTGCAACAGTAGGGAAAGCGTTGGATAGCATAGGGGTAAAAATTACTATTCCCACTCCAGAGGTTGCAACAGTAGGGAAAGCGTTGGATAGCATAGGGGTAAAAATTACTATTCCCACTCCAGAGGGTGCAACAGTAGGGAAAGCGTTGGATAGCGTAGGGGTAAAAATTACTATTCCCACTCCAGAGGTTGCAACAGTAGGGAAAGCGTTGGATAGCATAGGGGTAAAAATTACTATTCCCACTCCAGAGGTTGCAACAGTAGGGAAAGCGTTGGATAGCATAGGGGTAAAAATTACTATTCCCACTCCAGAGGTTGCAACAGTAGGGAAAGCGTTGGATAGCATAGGGGTAAAAATTACTATTCCCACTCCAGAGGTTGCAACAGTAGGGAAAGCGTTGGATAGCATAGGGGTAAAAATTACTATTCCCACTCCAGAGGGTGCAACAGTAGGGAAAGCGTTGGATAGCGTAGGGGTAAAAATTACTATTCCCACTCCAGAGGTTGCAACAGTAGGGAAAGCGTTGGATAGCATAGGGGTAAAAATTACTATTCCCACTCCAGAGGTTGCAACAGTGGGGAAAGCGTTGGATAGCGTAGGGGTAAAAATTACTATTCCCACTCCAGGGGGTGCAACAGTAGGGAAAGCGTTGGATAGCGTAGGAGTAAAAATTACTATTCCTATTCCAGAGGGTGCAATAGTAGGGAAAGCGTTGGATAGCATAGGGGTAAAAATTACTATTCCCACTCCAGAGGTTGCAACAGTAGGGAAAGCGTTGGATAGCATAGGGGTAAAAATTACTATTCCCACTCCAGAGGTTGCAACAGTAGGGAAAGCGTTGGATAGCATAGGGGTAAAAATTACTATTCCCACTCCAGAGGTTGCAACAGTAGGGAAAGCGTTGGATAGCATAGGGGTAAAAATTACTATTCCCACTCCAGATGTTGCAACAGTAGGGAAAGCGTTGGATAGCGTAGGGGTAAAAATTACTATTCCCACTCCAGGGGGTGCAACAATAGGGAAAGCGTTGGATAGCGTAGGAGTAAAAATTACTATTCCTATTCCAGAGGGTGCAACAGTAGGGAAAGCGTTGGATAGCGTAGGGGTAAAAATTACAATTCCCACTCCAGAGGGTGCAACAGTAGGGAAAGCGTTGGATAGTGTAGGAATAAAAATTACTATTCCCACTTCAGGGGGTGCAACAGTAGGGAAAGCGTTGGATAGCGTAGGAGTAAACATTACTATTCCCACTCCAGAGGGTGCAACAGTAGGGAAAGTGTTGGATAGCGTAGGGGTAAAAATGACTATTCCCACTCCAGAGGGTGCAACATTAGGGAAAGCATTGGATAGCGTAGGGGTAAAAATTACTATTCCCACTCCAAAGGGTGCAACAGTAGGGAAAGCGTTGGATAGCATAGGGGTAAAAATTACTATTCCCACTCCAGAGGTTGCAACAGTAGGGAAAGCGTTGGATAGCATAGGGGTAAAAATTACTATTCCCACTCCAGAGGGTGCAACAGTAGGGAAAGCGTTGGATAGCGTAGGGGTAAAAATTACTATTCCCACTCCAGAGGGTGCAACAGTAGGGAAAGCGTTGGATAGCGTAGGGGTAAAAATTACTATTCCCACTCCAGGGAGTGCAACAGTAGAGAAAGCGTTGGATAGCGTAGGGGTAAATATTACTAAATGTATTTAGTCATTTATAAAATAAAAAATATTTATTTAATCATTAATTAAATAATTAATCAATTAAAATGTAATTAATTTACTACATTTTCACTAAAAAATTCCAGTACACACACCTAAAATTAATTAACAAATTTACATAATTAATTACTTAATTATTAATCAATTAACTAATTGAAATTAATTAACTATTATTTATTACACTATTTATATTCATTTAAAACATTAATTATTCTAATATTTTATTATATTTAAATTACTTCCCACCCTACTCCCCTATAAACCCACAACCCGCTACAGAACTATTAATACTAAATTCAACATAAAATACATTATTAACTAATAAAATACTACAAAAAATACTACTTTGACTACAAATAATCATTAAAAACACTACATTACTTATAATTATTTAAAAAACGATATTTTTGTAAACTATGTTTTTGTAAACGATATTTATTACAACTATATTAATGTTATCGATATTACTTACCTGTCTGTCGATATTCTGGTCAGACTATATTTTTGTCATCGATATTTCTTCCTGTAGATATTTTTACAGCGATATTTAGGTAAGTCGATATTTTTGCAACGATATTCCCGTTCTTTACCGTCGTTACACATGGTGGGCACCGGCAGTCATTTTTTGAAACCCAGAATTATTTTTCATCATCACACTTTGACCTAGAGCAAAAGGGAGAACCAAGGAGAAAGAAGAAGATAAAGAGAACGCGAAAGTGAAAGGAGTAGGTAGGGAAAGAGAAAGAGAGAAAAAGAAAGAGAAAGATAACATAAAGTGACAAAGGGAGCCAGCCTGCAGTAAAAACACAAGGGGCCTCATTTATAAAAAGTGACGCATCGCTGCGTGAAAACAGCGATGCGTCACTTTTCACTGCGCACTCCTTGCGACACCAATGATGCGTCATATTTAATGTATGACGCATCATGTCGCAAGGACTTACAGATACGTCAGTATTTCTGACGCATCTGTAAGCGCAAAAGTGACGCATTGCTGGAGTGTGTCACAAAAGTGACGCATCTCCAGCAATGCGTCCTTTCACATGGGGAAAGCCCCATGTGAAAGGGCTTGCGTCAGTCTTACGCCTGCTGTGAGGCAGGCGCAAGATTTTGACGCAACAGCATCCTAAAAGTGACGTAGTGAAATCTCATAGATTTCACTGCGTCACTATTATGAGGCTTTTTGCGGGGGAACGCCCCCTCTGCATACATTATACCTGACGCAGGTATAATGTGGCGCAGGGGTTTAAAAAGTGACGCATCTACCTAGATGCGTCACTTTTTAAATATGGAGCAACAAGGCGCATGTTTTACGCCGCAGATGCGTCACAAAAAGTGACGCATCCGCAGCGCAAAACTGACGCAAGGCCTCATAAATGAGGCCCAAGATGTGGTGGAAGAAAGAGGCACGAGTAGGACTGAAAACAAGGCTGCTTTTGGTATTCAGCGAGCCTGGCATTCGACTCCTTTGACGGCTCCGAAACCCTACACTTATTTCTTTTGCAAACCCAGCACCCATTAATGCTGGCCCTCCTCCCTTCTTCTAAAAGTCACTGTGCGTGACACGGCCCGTCCTCGGCTGTCCTCTGTGGTCTGAAAGTTCAGCCAGGACGCGGCCAGTGGGCTCTTGTGTGCTGTCCCTCAAACCTCAGCATCCGTATGTTTTTCCATAATTTATTTGTGGCTCTCTGTCCCTAAACATTTCGATAGTCATACTAAATCTACACATCATTCTCTTTCGTTCTCCCGTTTTCCTTCTCTCTCAACGGTCCTAAACATCAGAATGTTCCTCATCTATTTATAATGCGTCTGGTACGAGGGATGCTTGTTCTCCTCCTCTTTAGCACGAAGCCCACCTCGGTTAACACGAGGTCACGCATTTTTCATTTGTATATTTTTGACTTCTTTGCAATATTTTCCTTTTATTTTGTATGAAATAAGCACTACATATATAAAAATCCTAAATTCAATTAGAATAAAATCATGACTAAAATTGGCCCGTTGTTTCACCTGCAGGTTTTTGAATGCAAGAAACGTACTTTTAAGAAAAAATCTGCATTATTTTAACCAGAAATCCGTGTATTCCCCCGTCTCTGATTAGCTTAATTACAGTAAACTTGTGAGGCACCAAGTCACCTGTAATGAACGTAACTAGTCAACTGTAATAAGTTATTACAGTTGAGTTCTGGCGTAATAATGCCTGCCAGGTTAATAGACTGGTCAGAGAGTATAATGAATAGCTGCGTTTACACACAAACATAATTTGGCTTTTAAATTTTCACCCTTGTTATTCTAGAGGTGACATAATGCTGAGCACAGGATTATGGGTGCTCCTGTGGGTCTTGGGCATCTTGTTGGCTGCGGTGTTAGCTGGCTGACTTTTCAGCTGGACGGAGGTGTCAGCTGGTTGGATTCTTGTCACTGTCTCGCTGCCTGAGGGAGGTGGGGGGTAGGGGTGACCAGGCGTCCCTGATTTGCCCGGATGGTCCCGGTATTTCACCTGCTGTCCGGGCAGATTTCAGGAAATGTGACTCTTGTCCTGGTTTTTAGAGAGGGTCAACTGAAAACTGTGGGAGGTTCTTTTTTATATTTTTCAAAGCAGGGATAGTTATCAGTTATTTCAGGACAGCAATTTTATTAACAGGCACGCTTCTGGGTTTAAAAACTGCATTTTATGTACTTTCTAGCTTCCTGTTATGTATTTCACTGCTGAGCAGCGCTCGCTTGAAATAAAACTGTAGTCCTTCTTCTATTTTCCTGAAATGTCCCGGTTTCTAGCTTTAAAATTCTGGTCATCCTACTGAGGGGTCTTTGGGGAGATACGTGGGATTTGGATGCGTTTTTCCTAGGAGTTTTTCCTGGTGATGGTGTTGCGACAGGATGGGATTGGGAGGGAGGGGTGAGGGGGGGTGAGCAGACACCAAACCAAATTGAGAGTGTGCAAAAGGCCGCTTTTATTGAAACAGGTGCATATTTACAACAATACAAACCTGGCAACCGCCTAACAAAACTAGTCCTCACTAAATAAGATGTTACCTTACAGCCCCAAACGTCAGGCCCGCCCCTAACACGTCACAAACCCCGCCCCCACCCAGCACAACATAATTACAATTCAAACAATACCAAAACCTGATAATCATTTACATATCATCCCAACCCACCGCCAAACATCACATTGCAAAATTTACCCACCAACAACGTACATTGCCCAAAACCTTGTAACCACCCCACGAAACAACTATTTAAACTTTACAGCCATAGCCCAACTTTATCAAAACCCAACAACCTTCATGTCCCAGCTGACCAAGAACGCCCAAATTCCGCACAGCACCTGTTCCAAGCGACAATGAACAACATTCTGAGTTACCCCATATCCACCTGTTCCGACAAAAGAACCCAAAATTATGAATATAAATAAATAAATAACGCAAATAGATAAATAAATAAAAACCTGAAAGAATTAGAGCGCTAACCGATAAAAAAGGGGGGGGGAGGGAGGGAAAATTTTCAATTAAACTATGAGCTCCTGGCCACCAGGTCATTCAACCTAAAATGGTGGCCGGGAGGCGGAGCCAAGGGGATATATAGCTGGGCTCCCTCAGTAGGAACCGAGGGAGCCCAAAACCAGCCCAAAACCAGCCCAAGGCTGGCGCTCTGGCACAACCCCCCCCCCACTGGCCCCTCCCAATCAGCCCGGGGGTGGGGACCTCCCTGCGGTCGGCTGCCCCCCCCCAAGCCCCCCTTGGGAGGGAGGGGTGAGGGGGGGTGAGCAGACACCAAACCAAATTGAGAGTGTGCAAAAGGCCGCTTTTATTGAAACAGGTGCATATTTACAACAATACAAACCTGGCAACCGCCTAACAAAACTAGTCCTCACTAAATAAGATGTTACCTTACAGCCCCAAACGTCAGGCCCGCCCCTAACACGTCACAAACCCCGCCCCCACCCAGCACAACATAATTACAATTCAAACAATACCAAAACCTGATAATCATTTACATATCATCCCAACCCACCGCCAAACATCACATTGCAAAATTTACCCACCAACAACGTACATTGCCCAAAACCTTGTAACCACCCCACGAAACAACTATTTAAACTTTACAGCCATAGCCCAACTTTATCAAAACCCAACAACCTTCATGTCCCAGCTGACCAAGAACGCCCAAATTCCGCCACCCAGAAAAGAGGGGGAAAGGAATTACCCTCCTCTCTTTCTGCCCCCCAAGACCAACCAACCAACGAACCAGAACCTCAACCTAAGAAATTTTTAATCTTCAAACACCTGGAGAGCACCTCTCGCAATTCCAATAGATATAAATTCATGCCTATACGAGATAAGTGAACACCATCGCCGCGAAAGAATTCCACATTGTCATACCGGATGTCCTTATGGGACACCCGCCCGAAACCTAAATCCCTACAAAAACGGGAAACCTCCAGATTCAACTTCCGTCGCGCCTTATCAACCGCCCTAGGCTTGATCGCACCCCTCCTGGTTCTTCTAGGGACCAATTCTGTCCACAAAACATGGCAACCTGCCCATTGCTGACGAATAAGAGAAAGATCCCTCTTCATTGCTCGCAATAAAACCACTCCCTTCACTCCACAAAGGTCATTCTCCCCAAGGTGCAAGAGCAACACGTCAGGACAAACACCTCCCACCAACCAAGAATTCAAGGCTGGGATAAGCTCCCTCCAAATCATACCTCCCTTCCCCTTCCACACAACATTAAAAAGGCGAGAATTAAAACCAAGAGTGGAACCAAAGTAGCTTCTTATAGCTTGATCTTCCGCGCGCCTAATGAAGGAATGTCCCACTATCCAGATCGTCATGACAGTAGAACGGGGGCCGGCCACTGAACCTGAAAAAGAAAAGCAGCATCAAATTCAAGAAAAATTATCAACCGCAGGCGCCACAACAGGATCAGTCCGCACATAGCGCCTAAAACAGTTGGAGGACCAACGCCCTAAAGACATAATGTCCTGCTGCGACCAACCCCTGTTATGAGCTTCTGTTGCTGCTCCAATCCTGAAGGAATGCGTACCATACTGTGTCTCATCCAACCCCAAGAATCGCAGCGCTTTACGCAAAACCATGCGCAGTTGGTACTCAGTCACCCTGGAACCATCCCTATGTCGGAAAACAAGGCCCTCTAAGGCGGCCCCCGAACAGTCCCTCAAACGCCTGGCCCACCTAAAAGGACACGTCTCAGAAGGGGAAGAAGCTTCCAGCCAAATGCCCCTCCCGTTGCTGTGTTGATCAGTTTTTGACCGAGCCAACCAGACGTGCAACCCCGTCTCCAAAAATCGAACATTCTCCCACCCCACCCCAAGAGCAACTTTCGACCCCAGCAACTCAGAAACCCTGAAAGCCCCAAAAAACATCCAAACCATAAGAGTAGAAAACAGACAAACCTCAAACTCATTCAAACAAACTGAGGACAAAACCTGCAAAACTCGGGCTAACGTCTGCCAAGACAAAGGTCGGCGAACCATACGTTCCCTACCCCTCTCCCTAGACCAGCCTTCCAGCATGCGCTTACCCACCTCCCCAGCCGAAGGAGAATAGCCCCACAGTAATTTGCCCATGAACGCAATACCAGCCAATTTTCCAGCAATCGTCACACGTGTCAGGCCCCTGTCTATCAAGCGAAGAATGAACTGTACCACATCTTCAGATCGTCTCCAGCCCGGAGCACGCCAGTCGGCCCCAGAGTCCAAAAACTCCTTCCATGCCAATTCATACGCTGTCCTAGTGGAAAGTGCGAGCGAACCTACCACCAACTGCAAAACCCTGTCTCGCCTACAGTCCACAGATGTTCTGGCATGCAGGTCGGCGTCCTGTCCGCATCCGAGGCTAGCCCATGGAATCTCTCCCACTGTGAACGAGACAAAGCATCCGCAATGTCATTGTCCACTCCAGGAATGTGTAAGGCCTTAAAACTGATGTCATACGTCAAGCACCCCAACACAAAGACTCGCAAAAGCTTCAAGATGTGAGCATCCCTGGCCGACTGCCGATTGATAACGTCCACTACAGCCTTGTTATCAATGCGAAACAGCACTTTTTTGTGAGCCAGCTCCTGACCCCACAGAGTCAACGCCACCACCACCGGGAAAAGCTCAAGGAAGGCAATACTCCTGCCTCCGTTCTTCCACGCAGCAGGCCACTGTTCAGCACACCATCTGCCCTGCCAGTAAAGACCGAAACCATCACTGCCTGCAGCATCTGAAAAAACCTGGACGTCCCAAATCCAATTCTCTTCTCTGTACAAAGGAATGCCATTGAAAGAGTGTAAAAAGGCTACCCACATCCGCAGATCTTCCTTAACACCTGCAGACAAGCGGACATGATGGTGAGGTAAAAACTGACCCGACAGAGCTCTACCCAAACGCCTGCAAAAAGTCCGACCCGCCCTGACCACCCTACAAGCAAAATTAAGATGGCCTAGCAGTACCTGAATTTCCCTCACTGTCACCTTTGCCTTGTTCAACATCACATGTAAGAGGTCCAACATTTTTGCTTTTTTATCCACCGGTAAGCGTGCCTCCATCATGTTAGAGTCAATTTCAATCCCCAAAAAGGACATGGTCGCGCAGGGGCCCATTGTCTTTTCGGGTGCCAAGGGCACACCTAAAAATTCCATCAGAGTTTGAAATGTACGCAAGGCATTCCGGCATGCCGAGGAGTTGGGAGCGCCTACAAAAAAGAAATCATCTAGGTAATGGGTCACAAGCTGGTGTCCTGACGTGTCCGTGAAAAACCATTGGAGAAATGTGCTAAAGGTCTCAAATAGCGCACAGGAAATGGAACAACCCATTGGAAGAGCCTTATCAACATACCACTTGCCTTGAAATTGAATCCCCAAGAGATCCCAATCCTCAGGATGTACAGGCAATAAACGAAATGCAGATTTGATGTCACACTTTGCCATTGCCGCACCAGTGCCGGCAGATACAACCAAGGCCATGGCCACATCCACTGAAGAATAAGACACAGAAGCGGCCTCACCATCAATGAAATCGTTAACTGATGAGCCCTCCGGCCATGACAAATGTTGTATCAAACGAAACTGCCCAGGCTCTTTTTTAGGAACCACACCAATTGGGGAGACAATAAGATTTTCCAAGGGCCAGTCATCAAAAGGACCCGCCATCCGTCCCTCATGCAATTCCTTATCCAATTTGGCTTGTACCACCTCCGGATGTTCACTTGCTGACAAAAGATTCTTTGACCACCTCCGCAACCGCGGCCCGGTGTAACCAAGACGAAAACCCTCCTGAAAACCACTCAACAACAACTTAGCAGCCTCAACATTCCCATAACCCTTCAGAGCCACAGCCAAGTGAAAAGGATTAACTGGCGTATGAGCCCTTGGGCCCAGTCCCAGAAGTGTTTTCCCCCCCCCTGTTAGGTTGAGGCTGCTGCGCAGGAGCAGGGGCATTGGCTGACTGATGTGACCACTGCCTGCCCCTTGTACCCCGAGGCCCCCAACACT
This sequence comes from Lissotriton vulgaris, assembly GCF_964263255.1. Taxonomy (NCBI): domain Eukaryota; kingdom Metazoa; phylum Chordata; class Amphibia; order Caudata; family Salamandridae; genus Lissotriton; species Lissotriton vulgaris. The sequence goes on along the minus strand of NC_141688.1, from coordinate 246,115,250 downwards.
TGGACAGTGGGTGTGTTCTACCACATTGGGAGCATTCGTGTCGAAATTTGCAGTACTCTCTCGGGCAATATCCTCTGTTAAAATCCCAACAGGTCCCATCGGCAGGTTGAACTGACGCAGCTGCACCCACCCCTCCCCGAGTGGGCTTACCCTGAAAGGGCCGTGAAGGTAATGGATAACCACTAGCTGTGAAAACAGTATTACCACCCGCTGATGCCCCCATAGTGTGTTGCCACAGGTCATTATCTAACTCCCCCCATTTCGCCTCAGGATCCCAAGCCATCCGAGCCCGGAATTCCTCATCGTACTGAGACCAGGCATAACCACTGCCAGTAATCTGTGCCTTTCTAATCACGTCCATATACTTAAACAGGGCCACACAGCGCTCCGGGAATTTCTCACAGTACACGCTAGCATATATAAGAAATGCCGCAGTCCAATTTTCGATATTCAGAGGAACCTTAGGGCGCTTGGCCAACTCGTACTCCTCCTCCTTAGACCCCTCCTTAGACCTAACTTCCCTATGTAAGAGCTTCAATAATTCCACGTACTCCCCTTTCCAAATCCTCTCCTTAGTGGACAGCATTAAATGAGCGCCCAACGGTTTTGTGACGCCCATGTAAGGCAATTTCTTTATTTTAAGCTCCTTGCTTTGTGGTGGATCCTTACCTACCTCCACGGGCTCCGTAACAGTCCCGGAATCCACCTTAGAACCCGCACCCCCGTCACCCGTGCCCACTCCCTGATCCTTAACATAACGACCCTTGTGGAGTTTAAGATCCACACCCTCTGCAGAAGGATCCCCCCCCGTGCCAACAGAAACCATCAACGGCTTGTCCCGTGTGCCAGCAAGCTCACCTGGATTCAATAAGGGCAGTTGGGCCGGCCTCTCTCTCCATGTCATCTGTCCAACATCGTCGCCTGACCGAGGAACCCTCACCGCGGGGCCGCTCTCCCGGGTTGGTCTGGAGACTGTAGTTCTCGGACGCACCACCACCGGTGCCTGCAAAACATCATCAGAAGCGTGAAAAAGCCCCCCCCTTGCACCCTCAGCACGTATCTCGCCCTCCTCAGGGCTCTCCTCATCGTAATCCAAAACCAAAGATTCCTCCAACCTAGGAGGGGCCACCACTTTTGACGGACTCCTGAAACCAACCTGGGCCTTACCAGCCCTTACGGACACCTCAGACGGGGGAGCCGACTGAACCCGCCTGTACTCCCCCAGACTTTGACCAGTTTTAGACAGTTTAACCAACGATGAATCCCTTCGTTGATGAGAAGAAACACTGGGGGCCAGCGAGGACGCGCCGGTCCTGCTTCTGCCAACCCCTCCGACATCCAAAGAACCTGACAATGGGGCCAGCGAGGACGCGCCTGGTCCGCTTCTGCCAACCCCACCTATACCTGTAGAAAGAGAAGTTGGGGCCAGCGAGGACGCGCCCGACCTGCTTCTGCTGACCGCGCCGAGATCCAGAGAGGAGGACGTTGGGGCCAACGAGGTCGCGCCTGACCTGCTTACGTTGACCGCGCCGGGGTCCCTCGCCTGTCACCACATGTGTCTTCATCTTTACATACACATAGACCGTGTCCCACAATGCCACACACTCAAGCCAAAGAAATATCGCATGGACATAAACAGCGCAAGCTTCTACTGCACAGAGAGAGCGACCAGATACCAAATGAGCATCGTCAGAGCAAGTCTGACTGTCGCCACATGTGTCTTCCTCTTTATCCTTACAAACATGGAGACCGTTTCCCACAATGCCTCACACTCACACAAACAAAATCTAGCATGCACATTAGCAGCACAAGTTTCCCCTGTACAGAAAGAGACCAGGTACCAAATGAGCTTATTCAGAGCAAGTCTGACTGTCGCCACATGTGTCTTCATCTTTACTCTTACGTACACAAGATTATTTCCCAGAATGGCACACACTCACGCAAAAGAAATATCGCATTGACAATAAAAGTGCAAGCTTCCCCTGCATAGAGAGAGCAACCAGGTACCAAATGAGCATCATCAGAGCAAGCCTGACTGCCGCCACATGTGTCTTCATCTTTACTCTTACATACACAGAGACCGTGTCACAGAATGGCACACATTCACGCATACGAAATACAGTACAGACCTCAGTAGTGCAAGCTTCCCCTGCACACAGAGAGGCCAAGTCCCATCATCAAAGCAGGTCTGACTCTCCCTACATGTGTCTTTATCTTTACTATTACAGACACAGAGACTGTGTCCCACAATGCCACACACTCAAGCCAAAGAAATATAGCATGGACATCAGCAGTGCAAGTGATGCAGCGGTTCTCCAGGAATAATTTCAAAAACCACGACACCTTTCCCTGAAGTATAAAATCATACATATACTCGACAGTGGGGCCCATGACACCGCGAGTTACTCACAAAACACTTACACCCTACTTCATGGATCGGTGAGATTCAAAGGAGAGCTGCTGCATCATAGTGGAGTGTCTAAACTATAACTGAAATGGATTTTATTTTAAAACAGTTAATTTCATTTATTTTTAGAAAATTCAGAAATAGACATTTTATTTAGATTTTAGAAATGCAAGTATTAGCAAAAGACAGATAGTTCCCAAAATGCATCCTTTCTTCTGCCTTCCCTGACTAATAACCTCACCTAAAGTTCAGATCTCATTCAGAAGAAATAGAAAAATTATTCAAAGTCTTACATCTCAGGAAAAATCAACATACAGACAGCATCTCGGGAGGAAATCGAAAAGGATTTTTTTCTTCACTAAAACTAGGAATTTATACCTTTTTCACTAGCTCTATCTATCTAAAAGTAACTTTCAGCATAAATTTGAGTTCTGATTAGACAATTTGGGGTGAATGACCATCACCTCATCATTACAATATTTGTTCTTCTTCCGTCAGCTAGATTTTAAATGGGTCATTGTTGTGGGCCATGTCCGGCCTAGTCCTGTTCTCAACTAGCGACTTCTCAAGATTTTCTCACGTTTAGAACCATTGTGCTCATCCTTTTGACAGCCATCTAGACTTCCAGGCCACGTCGTCCTTGAACCGCATTGACTCCAGGCACCAGCAGCTCGCATTCGAACTCGGACTTGGGCTTGTGCATGCTCAGTTCATTTTCTATTTGCAGTTCAACAAGTCAGCCATCTTATTTTAGGCCTCACAGGCCAGAATGGGAACTATCATAGAAATAAACACAAACAAACGTTAATTTTAGAATTTTAACCTTTCTGTTTACCTCCCCCCTAACTAAGGTTTTCCCTATTAGTAATTACCTAGCAGATTAGCAACATTCAGGCATAATATACTCACCTATTTCCACATTTTTCCACAAAATACAAAAACATAAGCACATTTATGCCGCATTCAGTTATCTCAAAAGCTGCTAATTAGTTTATGACATGACAGAATCACATACTTAGTTAATTATGATTGCAACATCGGCAAAATTAGTTCCCACGTGTATTCGTGTCGGTGCATTTCTTATTCTAAGTTGATTGATTAAGCATATCACTCCATTAGTTCAAGTAATAGCTATGGAAGTGTGATTTTGCAAGGAATATACAACATTTTGTTTCTACACCTTTCTCCATCACAAGCTTCCCTTGCACAGAGAGAGAGAGACCATGTACAAAATGAGCATTATCAGAGCAAGTCTGACTGTCGCCACACATGTCTTCATCTTTGCCCTTACATACACAAGATCACGTCCCACAATGGCAAACACTCACGCAACAGAAAGATATCATGGACACCCGCTGCGCAAGCTTCTCCTGCACAGGGAGGGACCCGGGACCAAATGAGCATCATCACTGCAAAATGTGACTTCTGTATTCATGAGTGCTCATTTATATTTTCCATGAGTGCTTAGATATCTTTACATTTGTTGTTCTGTGTATGCACGTGGAAGCCTGTGACTATCTTACTCATTTGACGTGTGCACGTGCCCCTCTGCAGCCAAAAAGCAAACCTATTTGATTTGGTAATGCTTATTATGACATGGCAGCACTGAAAGGCAGGCCATGAGTTGTATTCAGTAGATTTTTTCCATATCTTTAGAAGCCTTTCAGGAATGCATGTGGCCCCTGACTTGGGGCTGACTCTGCTCCAGACCCTACTGGCTGTCGGATGTGCACATGACAAGTGAATGACTCTCCTCCTTGACAGAAGTGGACATGATATGTGGTTATCATTCTCCCATTTCCACCGGTCAACCTGCTAGAAAGAGACATAATGATCCTAGCCCTGCTGAGGTGTCACAGGGGCACGTGACACATGATGGACATTCGCCAGCTGGCCTCACAAAAAGGCTTGATTGACTCTGACCTGACCTTCCCTTTGCCTGCCTGGCATGTAACAGCATTTGTCCCAGCTCTACTGGCCTTTCAGTTAAACTCCTTATATGTGACAGACTCTGCCCTAGGGGCTAACTCTGGCCTATGATTGAGCTGTCCCAGCCCTGTGACATTTCAGAGGTGTGCCAGGGTGGTGTCTGAGTTTGCTCCTGTCCTTCTGCGTTTTGAGGGGTCCCCAGTGAAATGTAACCGACTCTTTCTCTGCAGCACTCCCCTACACAAACTTTTGCCTGACATGTGAATGGCCATACCTCCTGGCCAGTGGGCGTGTCAGAGTCACACCTATCACCTGACTGACCCTATCAGCTATTGGACCCTAAGCTATTGGACCTGATCTCAGGAACTCTTTCACGAGCCAAGGGCACAATCTTCTGTCCAACCTGTATGACCAGAAAGATCCGCACCGAGTCCTTAGTGAATTTAGAGGGACCCATTTTCCACATTGTGGTAAATATATGGTTATTGTCATTTTTGCTAAACTAGCGAGTACATTCCAAACTTCTGAATAGAACAGACGCTTCACTGCAAGAATATACAGAATGTCTCCGTTTGTGTACTCATCTCACGGCTTCACCAATGAAATGGAAATAAGGTTTATGCTAACTACAGTTAAAGATACATATGGGTGACAGCTACAATCTGCTGACGGCTGATTGGCTATGTCTGTTGCGCTGGTGTTTCAACCTTTAATTTCAGCCACTGCTGGTCTTGTGTCTAACCGGTAGGTACTTTACGGTCATCTTGCCTCAAGGGGTTCCCGGGATTGAAAGTACCACAACACCCACTGCCCACCCCTTTCATGCTAAGCAAGCGTAAAAGGGTGCCTTATTCACAGGGCAGCGATAATGCTGTCCTGTAAATAGCGGAGAAGCCCCTTTCGACAGGGAAACATCACAGAAAGTGAAGTTCCCCTGGCGATAGGGGCTTTTACATATGCCCCCTAGTGTGCGCCACACAGTTAATGGTTTTTTAGTAGACATATTTAGTTATCTTGAAACACACATTATATTAACAATCTGAACTCACTAATTTGTTAACAAACTATGTTCTTCTACTATAATACTTTGCAAGACTTAGGCCTTGCATAGTATTATATAAATGTTTTATTAAGTATCGATCCATTATTTGTGATTAAACTTAATCAGTTTTTTTTATCAAGAACACCAACATATGTGCTTTCCCGCTAAAGCATGTACTGTGTGTTGGTTTGTGTTTATTAGTTCATTTAACTCTCCTATAAGACCAGGGCAGACGAAATACACTAATAGCGCAGAAGTAAAACATCACATGTGGGCTCAAATGTTTATTTACACCATCCAAAAATATGTCGAAGTATATGATTTTAGCGTGGCCCATTGTGCTTTTATTTTGCTGGAGTTTAATAGCAATTCAGTAAAATGCAGAAAGGAAAACAGCCTGTGTCTTGTAGAAAAAAACTATTTGTATGATTGACTAAAATAAACCTTCAGTGTGCCTTATGAACTCACAAAACTGGGTTCTTGAAATAAGAACATCTTGTATGCTAGAAACTGGCAATTATATTCCCTCAAAGTGGAAAATTGTCAAGAAGTTGTTTTCACTGAGTAGGTAAAGTTGCATTTTCCAGAAACAAGCCTGTATGAAGTATTTTTACTTATTTAAGTATAGCAAAATGCAAGAGAGAGGATTAGATGTTTTTCCACACAAATGGTATCAAAGGTTAATGCAAATTTATGATAACTTAAATGGAAAAGTAATTTTAAGAAAATGTACTTTCTGTGTCTGAAAGAAAACCAGTTTGAACTGGTTGACCTCTCAGCTATATTTGCGAATACAAATACACATAGCTGCCTGGCGTGCAAGAAACACTTGGCCTCTGGCAACAGAAAGGCAATTGTAATGCTAACAAGCAGTCACTCAAGAGGGATTACCCATCTCGAATTAGGGTTTCTCATTCTGAACCGAAACTGAATGAGGGGACAGGAACAGCTCGCTGAACAAATTGCAGCTTTCAGAGCTTTCTTTGAATAAGTAATACCTAATGGGTCTGTTAAGTACTGCAAACTTTAGTTCTCAAAGCTACCCTAGACATTCAGGCTCAGTTCTGGCCCTGTAAGAGGGACGTGCACCTCATCCCTGCTAGTGCTAGATCGCTTCCAGATGAAAGATGGTTGGAGCCATCCTGTTTAAGAAACTCTGGGTGGGTTTGCAGTAAACCAAGTGAAGAAGTGCTAATTACAGGAGCTAGACATTCTGTGAGAAAGAAAGTTAGGATGCACAGAATAAGACTGACAGCTCAACACTACCTCCCCAGAATGTTTCTAGACCTAGGAAGGCTGACTGCTGGTGAACTAAAACTGAAGGACGTCTTACTCCTGCTGGGACCCAGGGGCTTAAATGCTATCCAAGTAGTTGACCTCCTGTGTCTACTGCAGGGAACAAAATGGGTGCTTTGAAAAAGAATGAGGTGGCTACTTGGGGCTGAAGCCTATCAGAGCCCTAGCTAGAGAATGGAATGTTGCCTGGTAGCCAGCCCAAGTATCTGAGGGGCAATGAAGAGACAAAAGTAGTGACTACAAAAATCAAGAATCTTTTAGGTCCATTGCTTGTAGCATTAGTCAGAAACAGAGCTGCCTGCCCCCCTCCCTTGAGCAATGAATGGAATCTCCCAGAAGAACAACAGGATGACTACAAGCACTGAAGTACATCAGTGTGAAAGATGATAGCCCCTGACAGCCCAGCTTCTGAGGTAAAACAATGTCCTGATAATGTGGAGTGGTGTGGCTCACTGGTTAGAGGCTGGTAAGAGAATGGAGTTTGGTCCTTGGACGGGGGGCAGCTGGACCCAATATAACAGTACAAAAAGACAATTTGCTAGCCCTCCCACTTATTTCGTCTCGCTTACAGCTCATGAGACTCACAAACAAAAGGCCAGATCAATTTGTTTGTATGGGTAATATTATTTAACCCTTTTGCTCATATTTTTTATTGAAATTTATCAATTTTATGGGCAAGAAGAACACTTCATAAACACTTACAAAAACATTTACAAAAAAATACAAAAACATTTACACATATTTACACCAACTAGACATGTATCACATATACTATGCATCAACCAATAAGCAACAAACTTCTCATGCGAATGGTATTTCTCAACTCTATGAAGAAAAAAATAATAATTGATTTTTGAGAGCTAGTCGAACCACTGTTAACCAGAAAAGGTATACAAGAAATGTCTACGGCAGTAATCAGAAGACAAATACCATTCGCATGAGAAGTTTGTTGCTTATTGGTTGATGCATAGTATATGTGATACGTGTCTAGTTGGTGTAAATATGTGTAAATGTTTTTGTATTTTTTTGTAAATGTTTTTGTAAGTGTTTATGAAGTGTTCTTCTTGCCCATGAAATTGATAAATTTCAATAAAAAATATGAGTAAAAGGGTTAAATAATATTACCCATACAAACAAATTGATCTGGCCTTTTGTTTGTGAGTCTCATGAGCTGTAAGCGAGACGAAATAAGTGGGAGGGCTAGCAAATTGTCTTTTTGTACTGTCACTGGTTAGAGGCGGCAGATCCAGAAGCAGAGAACGGCCCGGGACCAGGGTTCAATTCCCGATGCGGCAGGGTCGTGGACCAGGGTCAGCGGACTTGATAATTCTCGCCTCGGTGCCTACTCTAACCAGGGATCACACTCAGCAACTCTGGGCATTAGCTTGCCTCATCTCTACAATGGCCCCCCACTTTCGCCGGGGATGCCTGGTTTCACCTTGGAGATACCCAGTAGAGGCCATCTCACAGGGATAGCTAGGACGGGTTCCCCAGCGGTCTACAGCGCCACGACGCCTCAGGGCAGCAGTGCGCTTTACAAGACCACATACATTACATTAGATTTATTTTTTTATTTCAGGTTCAAGAAAGGTACCCGATGTCCATTTTGGGGGTGGCAAATGCAGCCTTTAGAGTTTCTTTATTCCTATGGCGATTTTTTGACCAAGTTGCCTTAAAACTATTCCCTTATCTGATTTTAAGCAATTGGATGCCTTTTTGTTTATTGCGTTTTGCTGCACCCCCTCCCGAAATTAAGGGCCCGCTGTCTGACACTGTGAGAAGTTGGCCTGATATATAGTGTTTCCAATTCTGGAACCACTGGGTATCAGTCCAAACAAACCCCAAAGATGTCTGGTTGTAAGTCAACCTTGTTAGACAAGCTATCCTAGTGGTAGCATGGACTAAGCAGCCTTAAAGGCTTAACTTAAGAGGTCGTGTTAAGCGAGCTGTTTTACCACATACAATCCTGTAATCAAATGAAAGGACACCACACAAGTATATATTATAAAAATATATGTATTTATTTCTAAATTACTCCCCAGTACTCTTTATGAGGAAAGGGGCACAAGCGTTAAATCAAAAGCACTGTTACACATATAAAGTTGCACGTTTATGGATGAGGGCGGGTGGCCACTCAGACCATATATTAAAAAAGTGGTATAAGTAACACTTATCAAACAATGGTTAGGCCTAGGGCCTAGAGATTCGCTGGGAGCAGTCAGGACAAGCAATGAAGAAGTCGGGAGTAGCCCACAGGAGACGGGTGCAGCACGGAAAGTGCGGCGCGCACCAATGCACTGTCAATGGTGCGTAAAAGTCAGTTAAAGTGAATTAAAAGATACTTCCGCTGAACCTAGGAACACAAAACTTTAGACACAGACCCTAGAGGTGTGTACCAGTGTATAGACACCGGCGTTGCAAAGTTACCTCACCCACAGGCCGTGGGTGCACAGGGTCGAAGTGGCGTCGGGTTCTGTCACGCAGGTTCTTGGTGCTTGAAGCTGTTGCAGCTGCAGGCGCTGTGAAGCAGAAGTGTCCGGTGCGATCCAAGGGTGGATCGAAGTAGAAAAGTACCTGAAAGCAGAGGGGACAGAGTCTGGGTCACTCAGCAGTGACCAGGGTGGAACCAGGACGGAACCAGGCAATGTCGGGCGCAATCAGGCGGTTGTCGATAGGCTTCTCTCCGCTGTCACGTGGGCTCTGGGGCATCTGCGACGTCCAGGAGCAGGTCACGATCTGTCCCACGTAGGCTCTCGCCGTCAGCACCGTCGGCTTCAAGATTGCAGCAAACAGCACTTGGCAAAAGCAATCCACGCGGAACCGGGAGATTGCTTATCACTCAAACCAGGAGGGTCAGAGTGGGTGCTCCTTTTCACAGGAGCTGGTGCAGATCTGGAGCAACCAGAAAAGCAAGTCGTATTTCAAAGTTCGTCGGCACAGGGGCCACAAGCCAGCTGGCAAGTGACCGGGCCAACGCGTCGAGCGCACACAAGCAGAAGGGCCCCACGCAGCACTCGTCGAGTGTGGAGGGGTGAGCTTTGGTGCAAGTGGAGCTCGGGGCTGGGGCTTCTCAAACCCCGGTGTACAGCTTCGAGGGTCACTCGTGGGCCGCACGGTCAGCGTCTCGTGGCCTTTTCAAGATGGCGTGCCCCACGCTTCCGGTCGCCTCCACGGGTCTCAGCTCTGCAGGGACTGTGGATCGGGCAGGTAGAAGGCAGGCAAGCTTGATCTCGTCGATCTCTGTCGCTCGAGTTCCGGCGGGAACTGCAACAAAGCAAGGGTCGAGGGCTGGATGGTGCCTGTTTGCACAGGGTGGTCACTCCTTGACCACAAGGGAGATTCTTCAGTCTTCTCACGTCGTGTAGAAAGTCGAAGGGTCCAGATTTCGTTTCTTATGTTTCTTCAGGATGATCTCAGGTCCGTTGGGACTGCTCCCCCTCTTATTCGAATCTGGGGGGTTGGACATCCTGCTAGGTCCCCTCCTATGGGTGGGACCCAGGAAGGGGGTGGTTACACCCCTCTCCTTTGATCCTGGCCGCGCTGGGACAGGGGCTGGGAGGCCCCAGAACCGGTTTGGCCGGATCCTGCAAGGGGCAGCCTTGTGCTCCCCAGGCAGTGTCTGGTTTCTTTGAAACCTCCCTACTCCAATCCACTATCTCCTGTCTGGGGTGGTTTGACACCGCCCTGTGACAGGAAACTCTTTGTCCAGGCCTCCTCTGCCGGGTTTCGGTCAGCAGCAGGAGGCCAGACCCGTGTCTGTGGCAGGGGCATCCATTTTGTGGATCTGAGGCTCATTTTAAATCAACCGCGTTTCAGTAAAGTAACATGTCTTCTCCCTCTAGAAGGGTGGAATGCTACCCCCGTCACCAGAACTGGCGAGGGGGTAGTATTCCAATTCGTATGACACCTTACACGACATGTTTTGATAAAGCCAAACCAAAGTTGCTATATAACCGCGAGGATTATAATGCGCTTAAGAGTATATGGTATGGCATTATCCCGGATCAGCTTAGGGAGTTGTTCCCGACAGCTGCAGACAGGCTCAGCTCATGCCAGAGCACCATCTCACATAAAACCACGCACTCTGCCTCCAGGATTGATGAGGCCTTCCATAGGAGTGGCTTACAGGCTATATATGTGTCCAGATATAGGTTTAGATATAGGTATACTATATCTAAGCAAGGGGTGATTACACCCACTTGCCCCAGCTGAGTGATCAGCCAGTTGTGTCAATTTAGATAGCCAGCCAGGGGTGGCAAAAGATATGCTGCAGCCCCTGGTAGGCCTTGGATGCACCTATGCCCTGGGCACCTATAGTGCTCTGTACAGGGGCTGATAAGGTGACCCAAGCCAATCTAGTTATGCACCTAGGGTACATGGAATCCATTTTACAGCGAGAGCAGATAGCCTGGGGCCCTGATTAGCAGGGAACCAGGCCAACTAAGTCGAAAACCAGCTAAACACAGGGCAAAAAATCTGGGGTAACCATAGTCAGGTAGCCACCTTCCTACAGACACTGTACAAAGCGTTGACTTCAAATGAAAGGGAAATAGCCACACCTTGAAGTAAACTGCTCTCCCTCTATTTAGTTTACACAGAGGGTGTATGAAATGCAAGTGAATTTTCCGATGCTTTCCTAAGTTCTCGTTATCAAGCTGTTACAAAAGTACCAATAATATAATGAGTTTGAGGCCAGAGGGAATACATATAGTCTCTCCTTGTTGATGCCACTAGTTCCCACCCCAGGACTAAGGGCCCGATGTAGGTAATGGCGAAATACCGAATTCTAAATACCAAATTTTACCGATTCGGTATTTAGAAATCGGTATTTCAGATGTAGGTAAGAATTCAGTATAAAATGCCGAATTCTTAATATTCGTAATTACCGAATCGGTAATTGAGATTCGGTAATAACAAATACCTACCCATGCATTCCTATGGGCTTGGTAGCCCATAGGAATGAATGTGAAGACATTCGGTATTACCGATTCAGTATTAGCGAATCGCTAATACCGGGAGGTATTTGAAGGGACACCCTTTTGCACCCCTGAAATGTGCATGTGTGCACATGTGGCACACATGCATGCCCTAAGGGCATGGATTTGTGCCAAATGGCACATTAAAAAAAAGAAAGTGCTTTTTTAAAGGAATTTGATAATTACCACCAACTTGAAGTTGGTGGTAATTACCAATTCCTTAATGTCCAAAAGCACTCTTTTATGTGCTCTCTACATTGCATGTAAGGAATCGGTATTACCGATTCTTTAATTGCTCGGCCAATTAGGAATCGGTATTTACCAATTCCTTAATACCGAATCCTTCCCTACATCACGAATGCCAAAATATCGGACGGTAATGGTGAAATTTACCGACTTTCACCCTTACCGACCAGCCCTTACCGACCGGTATTTGGGCCACCTACATCGGGCCCTAAGTAATCTTTGTTTCTATATTTTTCTGTATAAATAAATATATTTTAAACTATCAATAACCAATTTTTTTAGCTTCATTAATTTTAGGCACAAGCTCAGAATACAGGCAAAATAAAACATGCCAAATATACATTAGAAAAACAGAAAACAGGGCAGATACAAATGGATGAATTATTAACGGTTGGCCATATAAGCAGTCAGTAAAAGTTAAACTCTCTCCGCTGACAACTGCAGTGATGTGCAGTTCAGAAACCTGTAACTTTGCCACTCTCAACCTTCTACCCTTCTAAGTTTCTCAAAGGAAGCAACATTAAATAGCAGTTATTATTTACAGCCCTTAGAAATGATAGAATTGCAGTTCAAAACACTATATAAAAACAGGCATTGGCTGTGAACTACAGAATCCTGACTGTGGGTGAATCAGTTAGTCGCATAGGTAACTCCACGTCCCCTACCAATGTAACTATACCTCAGATTTTTCGTCTCCGACACTTCCGCGCTTTCCGTGTGCATTTCACCTGCAGGAGACTTATTTGAATAGAAAATATCTTGAAGAAACTGTTAAACTAATGTGTTTAACATGAGCAGTGTACACAAGGAACCGTCTGGCGTACAATTTTCTCACGAATGACGCGTGAAATGCAATTCCCCCTACGCACAACATCTTCATGTAAATTAGGCATGTTCTATGTGAAAGCAATGCGCTGTTACCAGACTGATGTTTGCTAATAATTAACCACATTGAAAACATGTTTCTGCCTCCAAAACGTTCATCCTAAGAAGTTGTCTATCATATCTGATTGGATGGGTACTCCTGTTGTATTGCTGCTTTTGCTGACCATACGAAGTTTACAGAAAAGATTCTTTTTTTGTATTGAAGAGACATTTTTTTCTAGACATTCTAAACTTGTTTTATTTCAATGCTGTCCATAAACAGTAATGTTAATAGGAATTTTAACAGCAGACAATTCATTAGAATCGATAAGACAATATCTTTATTATCGCAAAAATAGTGCGTTCATGTGTTATGGTGAAAATCTCAGTTTTGCACAATAACATTCAAAGTAACATGAGATTAAGAAAGGTCCCACCTACGAAGGAGTAGTTTAATGAGTAATATTGTTATACAGCACTGGACAGTTGTTAACACTACAAGGTACTCTGGGGCTTGTTTATGGGCCCTTGCGTTACTTTTGCACCGCCGGTGCGTCACTTTTTGTGACGCACCAGCAGGGTAAAAAATGCGTTGTGTTGCATCATATTTACAAAGTGACTCATCTAGGTAGGTACGTCACTTTGTAAACCCCTGCGCCATATTAGACCTGCGCCAGGTATAATGTATGCAGAGTGGACGTTCTGACGCTAGTAAGCCTCCTAGAAGTGATGAAGTGAAATCTATGAGATTTCAGTGCGCCACTTCTAGGACGCAGATGCGTCAATATCTTACGCCTGCCTCACAGCAGGTGTAAGACTTAAGCAGGTACATTTGAAATGGGACTTGCCCATGTGAAATGACCCATTGATGGAGTTGTGTCACTTTTGTGACACACTCAGCAATGCATCTTTTTTGCGCATACAGAAATGTCAGAAATACTGACGTACCTGTAACTCCTTGCGACATGATGCGTCATACTGTAAATATGATGCATCCAGCATGCCCAAAGGAGGGCGCAATTAAAAGTGACGCATCGCTGTTTTCAAGCCGCAATGCATCACTTTTCATAAATGAGGTCCACTGAATTACTTACTGACGCACAAAATCACCACAATGTTGCCTTTATGGTGCTGCATCCTGGTTGATCCTTACATAAGCAGGAAGCAATATTTAACCCCCAGTTCCTGGTATGGGATCTACCTTTGAATATGCACTTAACATACAGGCCAAGCTTGCTTTGCCTCCATGCAACCTGGCGACGGGATGGAGCGCACCGCTGCTCAGCGTTAAGGCTCTTCTGGCCTTTAAATGACTAAAGCTATTTGAGTGAGCGGCCACACAGAGGCCGCGGAGCTGACTGCATCGCCCTGCAGCAAGTGAAGGCGCACAATTCTGGCACATTCTGCGCCATGCAGAACTGACAGTCATAAATTCCACAGGTACCTTTAAATTAGGAGGTTAGCCGCTCATTCAGTGGGATTTCTCATACACTTCGCAGTTAGTACCACCAACATGTTAAAACGTCAAATGAATCTGTAGCTTCCTAACCCACACTTTCAGGGACCGGTAGAACAAGGGTATGAGTGGAAGGTTGCATGTCCGAGTATTGTATATAGAATAATTGACATAAATAGTGTTCCCTAAATATCTTACATTAATAAAATCCTATTGTGTATCTATTTTCTATCATGAAATCCAAAGGGGCACGTTTTTTGTATTTTTTCAGGTTATATTAGGACACAATATTTGTCCTTATGACTATGATATTGTGGCACCACACCGACTGGAAAGATTGGGATCAATAACAAAATATGAGGCATAAAAAGTGTATATTTTCTGTTTGAAAAACACCACGTGTACAAATGTACAAAGAAGAGGTAATTACACTGAAATCACAAAACCATTGGGAGGTGACGTCATAGAAGAATTCCGCATCTGCGTCATGATGCTCAAACCTGCCAGTGATTACAAGCAACTGGGAAATATGTCACGTCCTTTCACATATCTTTCCGTCTCTTTTCCTAATTTCTCCCAAATTCTTACTCCTATTTTGCATGGTTTTGTTTTTCTTTGTCAATATACATATTGTTATACCAAAGTATGAATAGAACAATGTATACGTTTTGCCTTGGGGCAGGTAAGGTATCCTCCACTGATCTGTACTGCTGATTTCCACAACTACAGGAACAATCTTTTGCCTAGATGCAGCTATGTGCGAAATTTGCTGCACTACACTACATATGCCCTTTTCTCCTAAGTGCATTGTGTATTTTATAACAGAAGTGTTTGACACGTGTATAATGTTTTGTCCAAATTACTTTCAGTTTTTTTGTTCAACTTTTCTGCAAAGGTATCATATTTTGAAATGCTATTCCTATTTATTAGTGTGTATCAGCATGCTGGATTTGCATATATCCAGACATCCCATGCCTGTGTGCAACTTTTGTCATAATCAGGGACACCAAAATTATGTTATTGTCTGGCCACAGCGATTGTGGCATAATTATTATAGATGTGCTGCATTTGCCGTATAATCCAGCTGTTGCTGCATAATCGGCTAATTTTAACAAAAAAATGTGGTTTCTAGCTCATATGGTTCAAAAGTTATTAAAAACACAGTGACACGAGTTGCTGTCCAGTTGACGGCCCTTTGCAAAGGTTGACTGGTCATCTTTCTTCTGCTTATTTCTATAGCATGTTGTTAAACATGTACTAGTGTTTAACAAGTGTAACAAGCATTTGCAATGCAATAGGTCTCGCATTTACACGAGTTTCAGCTATTGGCACTGTAAATGACAATGCTTTCTATTTAGGTTTAAAAAACCAAAACAATAAATAAAAAGCATGGTCATTTACATTGCCAATAGCTCAAACTAGCATACTTGTGAGACCTGTTGCATTGCAAAAGCTTGTTTATTGTTAATATTGCACTTTCATGTGAAGGGTGCCTGAAAATCTGTTTTCCAATAGTCTCACTACACATCAGAGAGGTCTCTGTATCTCTGCTGTAAAGAGAGATTTCAATAAACGGATCCTTCAGCTGTCCTGTACCCTGACTTTACCAAAGTGCTCGCTGAACACGTTTCCTTCCTGTATGAAAGGTCATAGTGATCTGCTGATACTGTGAATGACCCTCTTCTGAAACATTGTATCTGTTTGCTATTCATAGACGATGTCCTTCCCCACCACCAGAGAGCATCTGCCTCCCACACGTACAAACACAAACAAACCGCGCCATTGATCATCTAACCCTCTTGAAGAACAAGCCTCGAGACTGAAAAACAGGGCAGGGCGAGCCTTAATGTTACTGTGCAAAATGCACGCGGCGTCAGTTCTCCGCAATGAACGCAGAACCTGCTGGACTCTCCCCACATGGAAAAATATTTGTGCATTATAAAAACGGTACAAAAGGAAAATGTTTCAACTGATAAAATGATAAAACTGAGGCAACTGATAAAAACAATATGTAAAATATAATCTGAGGTCTTGGAGGCCACAACATCTTTTGATAAAAGACAAACCACTTCAAAAAGAAAATGACGAACTGGAGAGTGGGAAAAACAGATTATAAAAGTGCCACAAAGAAAAACGAGAACACACTATCAATAGTAATGAAATGTGCATTTAGTTATAAAGAAATTCATGTTCAAAAAAGTGAAAATGTGTAATTAAATAAAATAATTGATAAAGATTAAACCATGAATAGACAAAAATACAGTTGTGTCATAAGCTTGCAACTCATGACCGCAGAGCACAGACACTTTAAAGGAATTATAAAGATTGCCAAAATGATATTATTTTGATTGGCGAATTTTCAAGGCTTGGGGGATGCAGCAATGCAACAGCTGCCATCATTTGAAATTATTTTACACGCATGCTTACGGAGGCAACCAGGGGCCAGGCATGAACCGAACATGTTTCCAGCGAAATAATATACAAAATATCAAAAGCACACTGGAGCTCTGTATCTGTCCCCACCGCACAGAACTCTGCATTCCAGGTAGCAGTCTATTTGGGATGAACGGATGGCCCCAACAGCGCTGCGATGCCTGGCTTCACCCAGGGGTGCCTAGGAGTGGACATTTCACAGGGAAAAGCCAGGAAGGGTTCCACAGCGGTATGCGTTACAGCGACCGGACACCTCAGTTGGGGCATTAGTGCGCTTTACAAGTACAAATTACATTTACATTACATTTACATTACCGAAGCAAAACTTCAGTTTGCTACTTAAACAAGTACATCGCAGCGCCACTCGGTGCTCAGTGTGATCGTACACAGATGAGGTGCAAAGAATGTTTGCAATGGGGGTGGGTGGTAGCCATGCTAATGTGCTGCTTTAAGAGGGAGTGCTGTAGTTCACAACTGACAGCTGTAGTATTGGGTGGTCCCAGAGCAAGCGTGTATTTCACTTGACTTCAACGTCAGTGCTGTTTATGTGTCTAGTTCTCGTGGCAATTAGTGGGATATGCAAAAAAGAGTGCACAGGAAGGAATCTATGTTAAACAAACGAAACCTTTAACTGCAACCCAGCATGCTGGGCTGCCAAAAACGTAAAACTCAGGGGCATATTATCAAGACAGGTGATTAAATTATCGCCGCTTTATCGGCAGAAAACTGCGGTTAAAGCATCGAGAATGCGCTTGATAATATGCACTATCGAATTCCAATCGAAGCCCATGTTAGATGTGAAGACGTCTAATATGGGCTACGATTGGAATTCCTTAGAGTATATTATCAAGCCCATTATCGCCGCTTTATCAGCAGTTTTCTGCCGATAAAGCGGGGATAATTTTATTGCCTGTCTTGATAATATGCCCCAAAGTTCCCCTGAAACACACATCAAACAGAAAAACGGATGAAAACAGAAATTAGGCGCTGCTGCTTCTGGACTAAACCGGTAGTCACTATCCAATCAACAGCCAGTAAAAACCAAGCTAGCAAAAGGTATGCCAACGTTAAACAAATGGCAAGCAGCATGACATATTAGCTGCCAATAGGCGGGGTTATACTCAACATATAGATTACTTTATGTCTCGGAGAGACAGCGCATGCGCCGCCTAGGGAAGACCTAAAAATTACACGGAGATGAAGAAATACTATTACAAAATGTGCCGCATTACACCGCATAATTTGCCTTTTCATTACGCTTAATTTTCTCAAACCTGCCAAATAATTTGGCACTCCCCTACCGTATAATTCTAATGGCCCAGGCTATAATCACTGGTCCAAAGTTGGTACTCTTTTTCAGTGTTTGAGCTGAATTTTTGTTTTATTAATTCACCCCCATACACCCACACATACACATTGTTTTGCATTTCTCCTTTTGTTTAGTTGTATTGTCCCATTACTTTTGTGCCCCTTCTGCAATTATACTCTTTGCTAGATGTAGCACCTATGTAACCTGCCGGCAATCCAGACGCCTCTCGATTTAAACCTGTTACAGGTAAGGAAGGATTTACCGACTTTGTATTTTGTTACTATAATTTATAAAACGCACAATAGCTGAAAAGTGCATAACATTAAATTTACAGATAGACTAAGCACATTTAACAGGAATAGTTAGAAAGAAAAGTCATTAATGTGTTCCTGGAAGATGACTGCAATTAGGTGCAGGAGGGAAGGTGCCATTTTCTTGCAGCTGCTGCAACTGAGAAGGCTTTGCCCTACCACCAATCGTTACGGTTCTGTTTTTTGGAGAAACTGACCGGTTGATTGTAGGCCACAAAGTTGGGTGCATTTCGGTGATTGTCTGGATGGACAGTTACTAGCTTTGATTGTTTTGAATGAATTCTTGAGGAATATCTTGGATCATTCACCAGGGATGGACTGCCCATTAACCTAAACAGGTAATTGTCTGGTTGGCCGATATAGAAAATGGATTAGGAGTGTCCTCTGATTCAAAATAAGAGTGTATTCCTTTAGTTGTTTTTCATGTGTTCCTTTATATTTCAATGGATTATTCTTTATTCCAACATTAATGAAGTGTACCACTTAATATACAAACAGCTGACACGTGTTTCGCCCCCTGTGGGTATTGAGCCTGGGGCTTACTCAAGGCTCAATGATATAATTTGTTATTGTTCAAATTTCGTCTATAGGATATTGTCCTGACCTGTCTGGGTCGAATCCCCACAAGTAGCTCGTCCTCAGGTGTCTGGTTGGCTGCCTGCAACATAGGATGCAGATGTTCACCACTGCTGATTTAGAGCATCATCGCTTTATGTGAACACCATGCCATACTCTTACCCCACTAACCACGGCTTCCGCAGCAGAGAAATCACAGCACGCTGATGCTTTACAAGCATGACTGACGGCCAAGGTGCCACTAAATGTAAGTTGTATGTGACAACCCCTCCTCTGATGCACATCTTTTGGCTGTATTGTGGGTCACTCGATACCGTGAAGGAGGCAAGGCTTTTTGCTGCTGCGCAGCAAAAGTGTGTAGTGAGCTTCCTATCACCCCTGGAAAGTTCCCTCTTTACTTCAGTTCAGGAAAGCTCTAGAGACTTGGCTCTAGGCGTCTAGTAGTTTGCATTGTGCCTTTTTTGATAATAAGTATCTGTTGTGACAACAACTTTTAGGTGCTCCAGGTTTTGCTTGCAGCCATGTTTTTGTTAGGAATCAATGTGGCCTTAAGGCCTGCGCTGGCGACTTCTGAGCTGGGGAACCAGGTTCGACTCTACGCTTTGGCTCAACAGCCTGTGACTCAGGGCAAAGTATGTAATCTCCCTGTGCCTACCAAAAATTAATGTTTCTTTGTGTAACGTAATTGGGGCTCATATAAAGTGCTACAATACCTTCGGGTCGAGTTTGTTCTGTATAAATCTACAAAATATATATTGTTTTAGTGCCAGGACACCTTTCGGAGTGTTTGTCATGCTCTACAAACGAAATAACATACAAGATAAGAGCAGCGCCGCTTTTGTTTGAACAGTCAGAGGACTAACAAGAGTGTCACTGCACCAGACTAAGTGCCACAATGGTGTTGACAGTGGAACTTTGAAGAGCAACGTGTTAAGCCAGGACCCTTTGTGGCGTCCCCATCTGCTCTGATAGCCACTAACAGTGGGCTTCAGAGGGGTGTATTTATTACCAAAGAAATGCACTCAGTAGACACTGCTTGCTGCCCAAAAAAGCATGTCCTTGACCACTAGAGTCATGTTTCGCCCATGAACGGTTAAAGAAGGCATGACGTATTTATGTATGTGTAAATATAACGCACACAGCTAGCTAGAAAGCAATGGAGGAAGGGCCGCAGAAATGAGCCCCGGCACCACTGCACCTGCTGCACCGTTAGTAGGTACACCCTAGGAAATTGACAAAGCAAGAACGACCTACAAGCAGTATAGTGAGGCTTCGTACAGCGTCTGCTGGGAGAGGGGGGGGGGGGGGGGGTTGATGAGCTGCTTACACATGACTTTGTTTTTATATCTTCAAAGCATTCCCCAGTCTCTACAGGGATCCGAGGCAGATCTTTTAGGGATAAGGGTCTTTTCAGCTTCAGTCTGTCTTTAATAGGGGTCTTTTGAGCGTTATCTGTCTATCGCATGCAGCATTGCAACCAAACACATACAGTGGGCTGTGTTTGTACTTTGCTCGTGACTGGATGACTTGCTTTTCTACATCGGCTCCTTGCTCCCCATGCAATGATTTTCTTCCCTATTACTGTTTGTCCCAGTCTTTTACCATGTTTTGTTCGTATAAGTTGTTTGCTTCGTGGTACTTAGGTCCAGTAGGAGTAGATGGCTTTTTGCCCCTTCCCGTTATCCTTATCTTTCATCCAAGGTGCAGTCTTGACGTGTGCCCATAATGGGTAAAATCAAGTGCCGGGCAACAGGGACCTCAAAAAACTGTGGGAACGCTTACATCACTCACCTTCTCTAATCAGGACAGGTATTACCCTCCACTCGACCTTCGTGTCCCAGGTTGAATGGCAGAAAGAGAAAACAAGCATGGCCACCTCCATTGGGTTTGGCCATTTTAAATAGTCAAAGTACTTGTTCATTGATTAAAGAGTTTTTGTGTGAGGCTGAGTAGTGAATATGAAAATGAGTCAACGTTTGTAAAGATGAGTCAGTGCACTGATGGTTGGATGAAGAAGTGAGTGACATTGCAGGCTAGGTGAGTGCATGCATGAATGTATGAGTGAAGAATGGCTGGGAGGCTGGGTGAAAGGATGAGTGAGTGAATATGAGAATGAGTCAACGTTTGTAGGGATGAGTCAGTGCACTGGTGGTTGAATGTAGAAGTGAGTGTCATTGCAGGCTAGGTGAGTGCATGCATGAATGTATGAGTGAAGAATGGCTGAGAGGCTGGGTGAAAGGATGAGTGAGAGAATATGAGAATGAGTCAACGTTTGTAGGGATGAGTCAGTGCACTGGTGGTTGAATGTAGAAGTGAGTGTCATTGCAGGCTAGGTGAGTGCATGCATGAATGTATGAGTGAAGAATGGCTGAGAGGCTGGGTGAAAGGATGAGTGAGAGAATATGAGAATGAGTCAACGTTTGTAGGGATGAGTCAGTGAACTGGTGGTTGAATGTAGAAGTGAGTGTCATTGCAGGCTAGGTGAGTGCACGCATGAATGTATGAGTGAAGAATGGCTGAGAGGCTGGGTGAAAGGATGAGTGAGTGAATATGAGAATGAGTCAACGTTTGTAGGGATGAGTCAGTGCACTGGTGGTTGAATGTAGAAGTGAGTGACATTGCAGGCTAGGTGAGTGCATGCATGAATGTATGAGTGAAGAATGGCTGAGAGGCTGGGTGAAAGAATGAGTGAGTGAATATGAGAATGAGTCAACGTTTGTAGGGATGAGTCAGTGCACTGGTGGTTGGATGAAGAAGTGAGTGACAATGCAGGCTAGGTGAGTGCATGTATGAATGTATGAGTGAAGAATGGCTGAGAGGCTGGGTGAAAGGATGAGTGGGAGAAGGCACGGAGGCAGGTTACAGCAATCCTATAGGCCGAGGCTCGCGACAGCCATAGTGATCATATTGTAACAGCAACAAGAAGCACCATTGTCACATCAATTCATGAATGACACCGGGGTGCACATATAAAAGCATATCATTCCCCAGTTAAGGCGTTCACTGAAACAACAAGCATTTGCAATGCAATAGGTTTTTGCAAGAGTTTAAGCTATTGGCATTGTAAATGACAATCAGCTAGATTCGTCATTGTCCCGTTTTGCAAGTCCTTAATAGCGATTATTAAGGAATCGCTATTAAGGACTTGCAAAACGGGATTCATGTAGGAATCGCTAAATAAATTGCGATTCCTACACATTCCTTATTTGCGATTAGCAAATTGCTAATCGCAAATATGAAATAACTCCCCATTCATTCCTATGGGCCTGTTATTCCTTATTTGCGATTAGCAATTTGCTAATCGCAAATAAGGATGCGATTTCAAGGGTGCAGGGGTGTCCAAAGGACTCCCTGTAACACCCCTGAAATGTAATCTACATTGGTGTTGCGCACACACATGTCCAAAGGACATGTGTGTGTGCAACATGCAACTTAGAAAAAGGCATTTAAAAGCATTTTTCTAAGTTTTCGCTATTTACCACGAGGTTTGACCTCGCGGTAAATAGCGGCCCGAAATTGCGATTTCGCAATTTAAAAATGGTTAATGAATTGCATTTAAGGAATCTCAAATAGAGATTCCTTAAATGCAATTCCTCGCAATTTAGCGAATTCGCAATTACCGATTTTTGCATTTGGGATGATGAATCCCAAATGCAAAAATTGCGCTCGCAAAGGGCCAGATTCTCAGAATCTGGCCCTTTGCGAGCCCATTTTTCAATGATGAATCTATCTGAATATCTTTTTTATATGTTTGAAAAATCAAAACATAACATTGGCATTTACATCGCCATTTACAACGCAAATAGCTCTTACACAAGCAAATGTGAGACGTATTGCATTTCCAAAGCTTGTTTTACAATATAACATGGACAACACCCAGAATGATCATTGCTCTTGTGCAGAGTACCTACAATTCACTAATCTTTCACAGTCCTCAACCATGACGACCAGAAGGTGTATATGCGCACATTGCCTTCTCCACAGTTTCCCCTCTCCCACAAAGCTCCATGCATGCCCCGAAATCTTGTCACCCGTCCATACTGCATTTCCACTCATGCCCCATTTCTGTCCACTGCATTTTTTATCTTTGCTACAATAAGGCCTAGATTTAGAAATGCTTTATGGTAGCCCGTGACTTCCTGTGTGTCCCATATCCTCAGTAGTACAAGTTGTACCTCTCTTTACAGTGGGACCCCTATTATAGCCTCTGTTTCATTAGATGCTGTGCCCAGAAATTCTCTATACCTGCACCGCCTTCACCACACACACCTTCATCCCGCACAGCCTTCAGACCGCAGCGCCTTCACCCCACACCGCCTTCATCCCGCACCGTTTTTCACTCAGAACCATTTTTCACCCCGCACCATTTTTCACCCCTCACAGCCTTCACCCCGCACTTCATTCACCCCACACCATCTGCACCTCACACCACTTTTCATCCCGCATCACCTTCACCCCGCACAATCTTCATCCTTCACTGCCTTTGCCGCGCACTGCCTTTACCTCACACTGCTTTTTATCCCGCACAGCCTTGACCCGCACTGTTTCATCAAGCACCAACCTCAGCCAGCACCACCTACATCCTGCACCGCCTTCACCTCACACCGCCTTCCACCCAGCATTGCCTTCACCCCCACTGCCTTCATCCTGCTCTACCTTCTCCTCACACCACCTTATACTCTGCACTGTTTTCATCCCCTATCGGCTTCATCCCTAACTGATTCATCCCGCACTACCTTCGCCCCACACTGTTTCATCCTGCACCCCTTCTATCCAGCACCGCCTCTTCATTCCGTACCACCTACACCTGCACCTCCTTTCCCTCGCACAATCTTTCACCCTGCACCGTTTCATCCTGCACTGCCATCATCCTGCACCGTTTCATCCCACACCGCCTTCACCCCGCAACCTCTTTAGTCTCTTAATCCTTAGTTATTCTACTAATATATGTCTGTGAACCCTAGTGCAGTATAGATGATGTGGCGATATTTTTTTTGTCAAACGTGTGTGCCTATGAGCACTTTGAGTTCCATAATATCAAAATAACATTGTAAACTTTAAACTGAAAAAAACCACCGAAAGCCCAGTAGCCCCCTGTTCTTTGCCAAGCGTGGGAGAAAAGAGAAGGACACAGGTGGTCAGCAGAGGATGGCAGATGCTGGGCAATACAAAGGTTGATGAATATACACACACACATGCCCCCACAGTGCAAGGCACAGAGGCCCCACTCCCACCAACCTAACATTTAAACAAAGCCTAGGACGCAGACTGATGAAAATCTCGAATTCCTAAAGGTTGCATAGAGTACTCAGAGAAACGGTGGCAGTAAAGGTTCTTGAATTCCCACAAAGAAAGAGCGAAATTCCGCCTGGTGCTTGATTACAAACGAAAAAAATGCAACCCTGTGAGTGGTGCGGACACACACGTTCCCGTGTAGGAACAAACATTACTTCTTTAAACCAGCTGAGCGGGCTAGGGGAGGGGGCGGCCTGGGAGGCCGCAGGCGACGCTTGTCTGTGCTGGAGATGGAATTCCAGAGGTGGGTGCTGTAATCGAGCAATTACAAGTGGGAGAGGAGGGGGAAGTGCTAGGAACAGCTTATCTGCTTCACGGCTGTACTGAAGCCTTTTCTTATCTGCTTGTTTAAATAAACAAGCAGATAAGAAAAGTCTTCACTGCAGCCGCAAAGTAGGAGATGGTGTCCACAGGGGCCTTCCAAAAAACGGACAGGGTGTCAACCAAAAACCCTCTTTTCCAATGGGTAGCCCGAGTTTACCATAAATGCTGACGCTACTCAATGGAAAAGAGGGGCGGGGCTTAGAGTCCCTTTTACAAATCTTGTATTTACAAGATCTCTCGCAGAGGCGGAGCAGTGCTTTGCACTGCCACGCCCAGGCAAGACCTAAAAAGGAAATGTCCCACTGAGTCAGTTTAAGTGGGAAGTCATCACAATCTGTAAAGCGTTAACCAGATAATGTTGACGAGTGCAAGAGAGGCCAGGTATTTCTCATCAGCTCTGTCACTTCACTTTAAGAGAAGGCAATAACAGCAATGCATTTACTCTTTGAGCAGATAATATTAATAGTAGCTCTTAAATGTAAACAACACCTTTTGTGAACTGAGGGACAACTCAAGTCTTTGTGATACGCACACACTAACATTTTGGAATTGTGTCTGCGTGTAAACAAAGTTTACAGAGAGGCTTTCCAGGCTATGGCTGACCTGTGTGTGCATGACATTTGCAGTGCTGCTGAACAGGCGGTGTTTGTTCTGAATGTGATTGAAGTTAGCATGGCTTGGGCACATGTCCTACCTGTTCAGTGTAAGGCCCACTTGCGACGACTATAAACTTGGTATAAGGCACATGATATTTACTTCATCAACAAAAACAGTAGAGCAATTAAAAGTAGACTGCCCCTCATAATGACCTGCACCAAGCACTTTTCTACGGTGCGTGGAGGTGGGTGGACCAGATAAAAGCACAGAGCCGATCCCGCATCGAGGGCCGCACCTGGACCAAGACGGGCGCTTCCTAGACCGGACTAGGCTGGGCTGAACCCACTCTCTTTGGCCTGTTTTTAGGAGTGCTGCGAACCGCAGATAGACTCAGTACAACAGCCGGGTGAGTCTTCCTTGTTATTTTGTTTCTCACCACCTTGGGGGCCGGGATATTGGCCTTTATAGACATAGGACAACCTCTGTGTATCTATTTTATGGGACTACACATGTTTACTGGACTTAACCTACTTTTTTAGCCCATTGGCTGGCTGCTTGATTACCTCAAGTGGACATCAAAATGTCTATACTAATATAATAAAGAGAGAGCCCAAACCTTTGAGGCGGGTAATCTCAGGAACCACAGCACCAATCACAACACCCAATACAGTGTTGGAAAGGGCAGTTGCAGCAGAAGGACATAGGCTGTGCAGACGCCCACCATATACATTTAAAAGGTAAAAGAACCGTGCCAGCAAAGTAGTCCATTGTGGGCGTGTCTGCGTTGTGCTGTGGGCGTGTTCTAGGGGCATGACAAACGCTGGGGGCATGTGGTACGTTCTGCCCTTCATGCATATCTCATATCGTATGCTGTGGGCGTGTGCTGGGGGCGTGGGCGTATGCGGTCGCAGGATTACGGAAAAAAAAGCGAGCGTTGTGCCCAATATTTCATTGTTTTTTCTTCCCAGGTTCAGTACATTCCAGCTCCGGGTGTCCTCCCTGCTCCCTTTAAATACCCCTGCGCCCCATAATCATAACCCACCCTTACTCCTTAAAATACCCCAACACCCTTAAACACTAACCCATCTTAACCCTTTAAATATACCCTGTACCCCAAAACCCAAACCTATCCCTAAACCCTAAAAATACCCCTGTACCCCAAAACCCAAACCTAGCCCTGAACCCTATAAATACCCCTGTAACTCAAAATCCATACCTACCCCTGAACCCTAAAAATACCCTGTACCCCAAAACCCAAACCTAGCTCTGAACCCTAAAAATACCCCTGTACCCCAAAACCCAAACCTACCCCGAACCCTATAATACCCATGTACCCAAAAACCCGAACCTAGCCCTGAACCCTTAAAATACCCCTGTACCCCTGTACCCCAATACCCCAAAACCCAAACCTACCCCTAACTCCTAAAAATAACCCTGTACCCCAATACCCTAACCATTGCCCTGAACCAGAAACATAACCCTGTACCCCAAAACCCAAACATACCCCTGAACCCTAAAATACCCCTGTACCCCAAAACCCAAACCTAACCCTGAACCCTAAAAATACCCCTGTACCTCAAAACCCAAACCTACCCCTGAACCCTAAAAATACCCATATACCCCAAAACCCAAACCTAGCCCTGAACCCTAAAAATACCCCTGTACCCCAAAACCCATACCTATCCCTAAACCCTAAAACTACCCCTGTACCCCATAACCCAAAACTATATCTGAACCCTTAAAATACCCAAACACATCAAAACATATACCTCAGTACCCCAAAACATATACCCCTATACCCATACTTACCTTATACAAACATAAAAAAAACATGCTTTTACCATTCATGCATTTACAACGAATTTCGTTGTGAATGTATGCGTGGTAAAAGCATGTAAAATGTAATGCCATGCGTTATAATGGCATTGCGGAGCCATGGTACTTTCGTAATGAAAGTATGCGGAGTGATGGTATGTGGAAAGAAAGTTGCGGAATAATGGGTGTTTACCCTCCCCCGGTAAGTACATTGGGGGCACAGCGGCCCACATTTACAGTAACATACTCATTTTTTCACCACCGATTTGAAAAATGCACAGGTCTCTCTCATTGATGGCCAGCACCAACATACACTTTTAGACAGACCTCCCGCCATACGTTCTAGAATTGCGAACTTTAGAGCTGGAGAGCTACGTTCGAATCTCGGCATCAGCTCAACATCCTGTGATTCCAGGCAAATTGCTTTGTCTCCCCGTACCTACCACAAATGAATGTGTTCTTCTGTAATGTAAATTGTGCTCATGCCATGTTGTTGAGTTCGCGCTATATAATATTGCAAGGAAAAATAAAGTAGGGAAACTCAAGTTCACACACTACTGAACGCGTGCTCTTAAGTGCATCAGCGGTGCACTGTGAATCGGAGAGTTTCAAAGGCCTGTCACAGATTAGAAATGCTATCAAAACGAAATCCTACAAAACAATATACTACTGGCCGGCAGCAATTCATACCCAGACAACGTTGGGACGGGCTGCTAGTATGTTATAGTTTTGCTAATAGCCTGAGTTTGTTCAAAGAATCCAAAGTGCAATACTGTGTCTCGCCTTCGCAGGATGGGTAATTGAAAAGCAATAACCTCCTAGGCCAAATTACAGCCAAAAGTAGGGGGAGGATACGTCAGACCCTGTTGAATTACCTAGCGGGACTATGGTGGCTATTGAACAGCAGATTATTTGTGTAGAAGAAGCGATGAACCTGATAAAAACTGGTACAGCTTTAGACCAAACAACTGATAAGGTAGTGGAGGACAAACATACACCCAATAAAGAAGCACACAGCAGTAAGATAATTGCAAATGGTTGTATAATGAATGTGTCTGACCATATTTCAGCGAGTGACCAGGAGAGCGACTCTCGACCACCTACAAAGCGTTCTAGAAACCCAGATGCCACTGCTAAAAAAACAGACGTACTACTGCTAAAGCCAAGGTAGATATCCCCTAAACCCCACAAATAGGCACTTAAAAAAGTCAAATCTAAGGGATAGAAGACTTACTAAACAGGCGTATGAACAACTGCCAGCCAAATATTGAAAACACAGACATTACTTGTCATACTGGCTTGGCCTATCCAGAAGCTAGTATCCGGACATATACCCAAGCACCAATAAATAGAAAAAGCAAGACCCTGCCAAGGTATGTCACAGAAGGTCCCCTAGAGGATCCTCAGCAATTATAGAAGGGGCGACATTAGTTATGTTTCAGAGCCAGTGACATCAAGGAAATTTAAATCAGTCCATTTTTTTTTTGAAAATATATATTTGTTTATTTTTTTGGGATCTGACATTTCTGAGATACATTCAATATATAAATACAACAGATTCTATTGATAAAACAGGAAGGGATATTTCAAATGGTGTTTGGGGGGAGAAAAATTATTTTCAGTGATTATCAGTGTTCCACACACTCCTGGACAGATCTGGGGACTTCACAAGCACACCTATACTCAGGGGATCAATCACATTCACATACATTCATGCACTTCTATCATATATGTACAGCATGGCCTGCAACAAGGAGATAAAATTATGGTTGCATGGACGTAAGTGCAAAATAGGAGGGCAGGACAGATGAAAAACCATTGTCCACAAGGACTAGGGTATTGCCGTTCTTATGGGTAACGCCAATGCGCGTTTCGGTATTGGGCACCTTCGTCAGGGCGAGCAGGTACAGCCAGGGAGGGGAACACACACGCTGTGAATAAAAAACATTTCTTAGTGTCAAGTGACTATATATTCTGATACATACTTCCTATAGCAACACTATAGACAGAGTTGGTTTATTCTCTTGATTAAATCTGTTAAATATATATGTCATGGCTCTGATATCATATGAACACTCCCAAAGTGTTTCTCCCCACAATCGGGAAGCCAAAGGTCTGAAAGAATGGACCTAGGAGAAGGTGGAGGAATCACCATTTTACCTTTTCAACACTCATTCATACATTCCTTCAAGATTTCTTCATACTCTTCGCTTGGAGCATTTTTAATTCCTAGGTGGCTCAAGGTAGGACAGCATCATCGGGCTCAAGGTGTTAGAATGCCAACCTTGCCCATTCAATTCAAGATCTGTCAATTAAGGTAATGTTATAGTGTATACTCCATCACAGCTATGGATCCTGGTAGTGGTAAGGATACTTACATAGGATCAATCAACCGGGCATGGGGTTAAATAGAGAGTCAGATGTTTCCAAATGATTTTTTGTCGTCTCCAGGTTCTGGATAAAGATCAAGGGGGGAGACATAGGGGTCAATTCCAGTCGCTAAATTCCCTCTATCCACTGCAGGATGCATTTTAGTACATTTCTAAAATGGAAGAAATACCTGGAGTGGAAAAGGATTTCCAACCGGTTTAGGGCTTCAGACGATCCAAAGCTTTCATGTCCTTCACAGGGGTCTCTTGTCAGCCGAAAAGAGGATCCTACTTTCTTTCCTATTCGGGTCAAGGTCAGGGATAAAAGGAGCAAATATAACTATTTTTAGTGCGTGGATATAAACCATACTTTCCTGTATTATGCATATCATCTAGTCCTGAATGTTTATCCTCTAGTCTAGTGACATATAGAAAGGGGGGACTTGCGCTATATAGAAAATCAAACCGTCCACAAAAAGCCCTGAATATAATAGAGTTCCCTACGCTTTTAAGAGCCTCACCATCTTTTTCACATGAGCATTTATCTATCATTGCCACCTGGGTGCGATTCAATATAGACTAGAGAACAGGCTATATGTTGCTCGCATAAACAAAAGGAATCCTACTTGGGTATTGGGGAAGTGTTCGCAACAGTGGTATGGGAGCACTTAGTGTTTTGTAAAATACCCCTCACACACCAAAAGGCCCCTTGGTGTCATGCTTCGTCATAGGGGTCTTCGCACCCTTCTAACACCATTCTAATGGGATGCGGCGTGCTGCGACCTACGACTACGCGGGAGCACTTATAGTTTTGACTATATGTGGTGCATGTGATTGGGTATATTTTATATGTGAGTGGTGGGTTGAGGTGAAAAAATTAAAAAGCACCTGGCTCGTGGGCGTACTTGAAAAAAAATTCATTCATGACCGCGGGCTGGTACTATTAAAAGAAGTGAAGTGCGAGGTAAACCTGTTGTGATTATGGACAGTACCTCAGGTGTGCGTCGACATGTTTCGGGGGCAAAGCTCCTTCTTCAGGAAGGGGGCACAACTTCCCCACCTTACTCATGTTTCACTATAATGTCAAAAAATGTTTTTTGTGTTCTTAACCTCCCCTCTCCTGTTGATTTATATGTTGCTTGCCACATCCCTCGTAAAAATCCCTCGTAAAAATGAAGCATCCCATACCTTCATCAGACTTTTAAGGAGCTCACGGGCCGAGTTGACATTCATTCGTCTTGTGCCCCATGCATAAAAAGAATAGAGACTGAGGGGAAAATAAAGGAAACATTCAGCAAGCTCCGTTGGCTCATACTTAAAAAACAGGATGGTAGATATGAGCATGCTGTTATCGATCGGGTTTATACCCAAGCACCTTCTACAGTACCATGTAATATCTCAAATACTGGGGCGACACAGGTCTTTAATCAACCTCCTATTTATCCCGTAGTAAAGACAGCATCAGCTGAGCTTCTACATATTAACTTTCTCTCTGAAAATACCAGCGTTCAGACAGGGTAGCAAATAATTCAGGGAGAGTACTCCCTACCGCACACAGGTGTAAATACCTTGAATTCATCCATACCCCTGTATAGCTAGGAGGCCTATATGACTTTCTGGACCTCCCTCCTCCTGTTACTCCGTATACTGTAGTGCTTGCCAACGTCCCTAGGCTACCCCCTGGGGGCGTCGAGTCATGGGACACTCTGTAAAATAAGTCAATATTTTGGTTGGGAACAAAAGCTGGCTTAACAGAGAGGCTCTTCTCTGAGTTTAAAATGGCCAGAAGAGTGAGTTGGATAGGGAGAGGACACAAGAATCTCCATGGAGATTGTGTGGTTCAGACTTTTAAAACTCCGCAGCGTGCACAAACTTTGCTATCTAGAGCAGGCAACCACACTATTTCAGTGTGGGCATTAATTTTGTAACTCTGGGATACTTTTATCAGCCTGCTAATACCAACTACGTGAAAGCAGCTAGTAGGCATCTTATATCTAGTTATGGACCTGTATATTATATCCCAGGCTTCAACTGTTTTGCTATTCTCCCAACCCTAGATGAAGTGGATTGACTGCATTTAGAAGACACCAGGTTGGCTGTGATGGAGAGAAAAGGCAGAACTCCACTCAAATAACACACTCAGACAACCCATTTTGTTAAAAACATTAAGCTCCTCTGTTGATAACAAACACTCTAAATGCAGCCTGTCAGTATATACTAGAGAAGCCTTGGACATTCCAATCGTGCATGTAGATATAGAGCCAGATAGCGGTCATCTTCCATCTTTAACACTAGATGCCGCCCCCAATACACCATTTACGAGAGATAAGATGGAGATGAATAAAAGGTGTAAGAGGCAGGGCACTTATCAGGTTTTGTTTTGGAACGTGGCAGGCTTAAAAACCAAGGTGAACAACCAGATATGTCTTGATTTTGTTGGTAAATTCGATATTATTAGCCTCCAGGAAACATGGGTGGTAGAGCCTATGCACATTAATGGTTACAAAACTTTTCAGACTGCTGCAGTCACTTCTAATCATGAGAGAGCCATGGGGGGGTTATGTACATATGTGTCCAACTTTATAAACTCAAGTAAGATTGTATCGAAAGCTGTAAATAGGTACTTCCAATTTATCACTATAGATGTTGATAGTTCACTTAGTATTGCTCTGCTAAATTTCTATAATAATATTCCCCACAATAGGATTGAGAAGGTACTCAGGAAACTGTGTTGTTACCTACAAAATCTACAGCCTTCTTCAACAAAGGAAGTAATTACTATTTGGGGAGGGGATTTTAACTCTGCCCTATGTCAGCATGTGGAAAAAGAGTTACGTGGCATTTCGATTGAGGAAGGTACCTGCCTACCACATTTCCCTTATACTACTTGTGGGGATCTTTAAAATGAAATTATTTTCACTATGGACCTATGATTCGCCAACAATTTATGTGAAATGAAATGAAATGAAATAAGTCTTATAATGCGCTACTAAGCCCGGAGGCATCAAGGTGCCTACCATAAAAGAAATCAGAATGACCAGATAACCAGCACTACGGGTACGCCTTTGAGAATAGCCACGTTTTAACAGCTTTCCGAAAATTCAGGACTGACGGTTGGGATTTAATTTCTATGGGAAGGCTATTCCACAACTTGGGGGCTACTGTTGAAAACGCCCTCCCGCCCCATTTACTTCTTCGAACACGAGGCACCACCAACAGGCTCTTAGTTGAGGAGCGGAGGACTCTATCCGGTGCATATGGGCGCAACAATTTCTTCACGCCATCAGCCCCTTTGCCAGCAAGCGCCTCATAGGTCAAACAAAGAGTCTTAAAGACAATCCTGGACTTAATAGGAAGCCAATGCAGGATCTTCCTGGCAGCCGTGGCGGAGGAGAGTCTAGGAGCATCCAGTACAAATCTGTGTCTCATCAATTCCTTTTAGTCCTACTTAGAAACTGCTGACACCAGGATTAGTGTACCCCATAAGTTATATTATTGTCTAGTAGACACTCCCCTAGAGTTCAGGACTTTGTCATCCACTCGATCCCTCTGAGTGATCACTTTCCTCTGTGGCTAGGTTTAATAGTACATAGTTACGCGATAAGCACAAGAGATAGACAAATTCACACCGTTGAAAATATAAGTACGCTAAACGGGTGCGCTCTTCGTTGGTAAAAAGTGAATCCTGATAAGTTTACAAGAGAGGTTGCAGTAAACTGTAGAGATGCCCTCCGCGCCTGCCCCGAGGATTCCCTATAACGACGTTATAAAAGCCTTTCATGTACTATCAGAATACATTAAAAAAGCTCTTTTTGTTACGGCCAATAATAAAGCTATACAGAATAAAGGGTGGTTTGACTCCAAATGTACTAAGGCCTACTGCAAACTAAACCATACTTTACCTAACTCAAACAAAAATCAAGATGATATTAAAGAGGCCAGAAGGGAGTAGAAGTGCGCATTAAAAGAAAGGAAAGAGGCACTAAAAGTTGAGGCTTGGTTGCTTTACACACACCTTATGATTCATGAGACACAACTGCTTTCTGGAAAGCAGTAAATACACCCTTTTTGGCCAATAAAGACATGGCATCAATAGAGAAAGATATTAGTGAGGGTGAATGGGTGGATCATTTACTTAAACTGTATAACGACCCATCTAGTGATTCACCAGAAAAATTTGCCTTAGATGATGAGCTGGAATTACTGTCAAGTAGACCTGATATCCACTTCGTTTTTTTTTTTTAGGTTAATCCGACCATTATGTTTAGTATGGGAGGGAAGGCCCCAGGACCAGACGGTATCCCTGTGGATCTTTTTAAGTCTAACATGGTGCTATGGGGGACCGTTTTTAGAAAAAGTTATTAATGCAAGCTGCTCGACCCGTTTTCTATCAACCTGGGCAGAGTCGAAACTGGTACCTGCATTTAAAAAATGGGACAGGAAGAATCGGTCTGTAACAGACTATCTCACTACTCGATTCCCCAGTCAAAATAGTGGGGCGAGTTATTTTAAACAGATTACAAGAATGGACCAACAATAACAATATTATTAGCGACCTTCAATATGGTTTTCGCAAGGGAATGGGCACGGTGAAAGAGGGTCTTAATCTATCCATTCTTTTAGACAAGTACACAGAGGCCAAAAAGGGCAGTTTATTTTTAGCACTCGTAGATTTAACCGCTGCCTTTGACTGCGTCATTCACGAGAAGCTATGGCAGATTTTACAGGAAATGGGCGTGGACAAGTCACTTTTACTCTTTTGCACAGCTTTACTCAGAGGCGAAAGCTCCGTAGTAGGGGGGAGTGTACAAAATTATTTAGTAAAAAGAGAGGTTTGAGGCAAGGTTGTTTCCTGGCACCCTTCCTCTTTACCTTGTATACTAGCAGCCCGTCCCGACGTTGTCCGGGGATGGCCGATGTTCAGTGTTGCCTTTACTTTTTGTTTGCGTAGTAATGTGTTTTTAATTCATCCGCAGGTTTTCATTGAGCCACACCTAATTTTGTTTTGCTGTCCTTGTTGAGAGTGTTCCCCCTGTGCGCGAATGTTGTTGTTTCCCAAATGTTGTAATTTGCGCCGCAAGTGCAGCCAGTGTTACAGTGGTCGCTCAGATGTTTTAGCCTGAAATTGCTTGTTTGTGAAAGGGGCTTTCCTTGTTTACGTTTTCGATCCCTTTACTAATGTTTTTTTTTGTTTTTATCGGCGCAAGTACTGGCAGTGTTCCACTGATAACGCAGAGCATTTGAAATTCGAAAGTGTTTGTGTAAGTTTTAAATTTTGTTCGTAGCATACGTAATTATTCGGAGCCTTGTGAGTAAAGTCTCGTTCATGTTCCGTCGATTGGCTTTCTTGTCTAAGAAATGGGCACCTATTTGTTTACGTTCCTCCCCCTGTGACAACGTTGTCATTTGTCAAATGGTTAAACATTTGTTATATTTTTGTATCGCAACTCGTGTGTGTGTTGATCATTGTGTGTCGTGATTGGTGGGCTGTGTGTAGTAACGCGAATGATAGACAGCCCTTTTTGTAAGCCTGCCCCCTGTGACACTGTATTATTATGTAAGGCGCGCCCCTTTTTGGATGTCATCCCACGAAGGCGTTAATGTTTGAAGGGTAACGCCGACGAATGCGCGAATATCGAGGCGAGTGATAGGCGGCCCTTTGCAAATGCGCGGGATGCACAGTTAAGTGTGTGCCTTGCACAGTGAAATCATTAAAATCGCATTCGCGCTATGCACATTGAAGTGTGTGGTGAAGTGTGTGCCTTGCACAGTAAAATCAGTGAAATCGTTTGGCATATGTTTATTGTTTGTACTTTGGGCCATGCCCCTGTAAACGCCCACATCTTTTGTTTGACACGCCCCTCTAAACGCCCACATCTTTTCTTTGACACGCCCACACTAACGCCCACAAGGGACTACTTTCCCACTTTTGGCGTCTTTGCTTTTTTAATGTATATGGTGTCCACATCTATAGCCTATGTCCTTCTGCTACATCTCCCCTTTCAAATGGTGTATTGGGTGTAGTGATTGGTGCAGTACTTTTTGAGTTTACCTGGCTAATAGGTTTGTGTTCTCTCTTTATAATAGTAGTATAGATAAATGATTTAGGATGGGTACTAGAGAAGGAGTGCCAGGGCCTACCACTAGTGGACAAATGCCCCATACCCGCATTAATGTACGCAGAAGACGCTGTCCTCATGGCATGTACCACGATTGTTCTCCAGCAGGTAGTTTCCAGCTTTGAAAAGTTCATGAGTGATCTGGGTCTCTCTATTAATACCTCCAAAACATTTATAATGAAGTGTGGGGCAGGTAGCAATAAGAGCAGAGATTTTTATATTGACACAAAAAAGATTGAATGCATTAAAATCTTTTCATATCTGGGGATTTTAGTAGACCAAGGGGGACTTGGATTCAGGCCGTTAAAACCAGGAGACTACTATTTATGAAGGCACTTGTAGCCCTTTAAAATTGTTATCAGGAAACTGAATAGATGGCCACCAGCAGAATTGATACAAATATATAAAGCAAAGTGTGTCTCGATTGCTACGTATGGCGCTTGCGTTTGGGGGCATGTCTATATCAATCCCTTACAGATCGCTGAGAGCTCTTTGCTCACGTTCCTGTTGGCTGTCCCTGCCAGCACTTCCACACACATTTGCCACAAAGAACTAGGCATGCCATATTTGGCAGACATCATAAAAATACAGCCAGTCTTACTCTGGCATAGGATATGGCCAATGAGGAAACATTACTTATTTGTCAAATTATGGTTTATAGTTGTGGGTTAGATGGGGCCAAGCATATTCGGTGGCTAAATTATATAAAAAAAGTTACATGTAACCATGGTCACCCAGAGTATTATGAAACCCCAACACCATGATTAGTGTACTTAGAAAATACCTTAAAAATAGCTGTTTGCATTTACTGGAAGCAAACAGAAACAGTACCATTATGAAAAAATCAACTGTTCAAGTGCACCTACATACCCTTACCACATCCAGTATTCAGCCATACTTAAGGATTATTGCAGGAGACTATGATAGATTTCTGTTAATGCGCTTTAGATTAAGTCTTATACATAGAATAATCAGCTTTCCTGAACATAATGATTGGTC
Organism: Lissotriton vulgaris; assembly: GCF_964263255.1. Lineage (NCBI taxonomy): Eukaryota > Metazoa > Chordata > Amphibia > Caudata > Salamandridae > Lissotriton > Lissotriton vulgaris. The sequence continues at coordinate 246,078,887 of NC_141688.1, read as the reverse complement.
CAGATTGTTCAGTAAATGTCCGTGTGATGATCTATCCTCACAGTCGACACTTTGTGTATTTTTCTTTTGTAAATTGTATTTTGTGTAGAGAAGGAGTTCCGATACTAAGATCCCTTGGTTTTAAACAATGTACCAACAATTGCAAGAGAATGATTTTGTTATTGCCTCTATTATAGTGTTTTAAAAAAACGTGTTTTAAATGTAGAAAAACCATTGTGAATGGATTACTACCTGTGACTAAACTGATGTTTTAGGGTTTTATACTGTCTTCTTATTTAGAGTTTAAGAAATTTCTGATGAAGTAAAAATATAATGTAATTTCATTTTTATGTGCTTGTATGATTATTTCATGTAAGTAATCGAATAAAGCTTTATTTGATTTGATATTAATCAATCAATCAGGATTTATAAAGCACTGCAATTCACCCTGGAGGGTCTCAGAGTGCTGGTGTTGCTAGCTGCTTCGTAGTGGTCTGTTCATTCAAACAGTCAGGCCTTGAGCCCATCTCTGAACGCCTGGGGCCTCATTTATGAAAAGTGACGCATCACTGCGTGAAAACAGCGATGCGTCACTTTTCACTGCGCACTCCTTGCGACACTAATGATGCGGCTTCAGAAAAAAACACAGTACGGAAACCGCCCTCCTCGCCGCAACAGACGACATCCGCACCTTACTGGACAAAGGAGAAACAGTAGCCCTCATCCTCCTCGACCTATCAGCGGCGTTCGACACAGTCTCCCACTGCACCATAATATGCAGACTCTACGATGCAGGAATCCAGGACAAGGTCCTCGACTGGATCTGCTCCTTCCTCTCCGGGTGACGCAGCCGGTCAGACTCCCCCCTTTCCTCTCGGACCCCACACCTACCACCTGCGGAGTCCCCCAGGGCTCCTCCCTCAGCCCGACGCTCTTCAACGTCTACATGGCTCCACTTGCCCCCATCGTCAGAACCTACGGACTCAACATCGTGTCATACGCAGACGACACCCAGCTCATCCTCTCCCTATACAACGAGCCCAACACCGCCAGACGCAACTTTCGAGAAGGCATGGAAGCCGTCGCCAAATGGACGAAAAACAGCTGCCTACAACTAAACACCGACAAAACAGAAGTACTCATCATGGGTCCAAACCCCGACGCCTGGAGCGACACCTGGTGGCCCACCGCCCTCGGAAACCCGCCAAGCCCCACACACCACGCACGCAACCTGGGAATCATCCTGGACTCTGAGCTCAAAATGGACCGCCAGATCAACTCTGTCTCATCTTCCTGCTTCCACACCCTCCGCCTCCTTCGTAAGACCTTCAAATGGATCCCCCTCGAACACCGAAAGACAGTCACTCACGCCCTGGTCACCAGCAGACTCGACTACGGCAACGCACTCTACGCCGGAATAAACAAAAACCTCATCCGCAAGCTACAGAACATCCAGAACGCCGCCGCAAGACTGGTCCTCAACCTGCCAAAACACTGCCACATCTCCCAGCACCTGTGCACACTCCACTGGCTCCCTGTCGAGGCGAGAATCACCTTTAAGATGCTCACCCACGCACACAAGGCCCTCCACAGCACCGGACCAGCATACCTGAACAGCCGACTCAAATTTCACGCACCCCAAAGGACCCTACAATCAGCCCAGCTTTCCTACGCCATGGTCCCTCGCACCAGAAAGACCAGATCGGGAGGCAGCTCCTTCTCCTTCCTCGCGGCCAAAGCATGGAACGCCCCTCCGCTCCACCTCAGACAGACTACATCGCTCCCCATCTTCGCAAGAAAACTCAAAACCTGGCTCTTCGACAGACCCCCTCCTTGATGGAATGGAACCTGCACACCCCCTCCCTCCCCCCCCAACCCTAGCGCCTTGAGACCCTCACGGGTGAGTAGTCGTGCTTTAACAAACTCCTGATTGATTGATCATATTTATTGTATGACGCATCATGTCGCAAGGACTTACAGATACGTCAGTATTTCTGACGTATCTGTAAGAGCAAAAGTGACGCATTGCTGGAGTGTGTCACAAAAGTGACGCAACTCCAGCAATGCGTCCTTTCACATGGGGAAAGCCCCATGTGAAAGGGCTTGCGCCAGTCTTAAGCCTGCTGTGAGGCAGGCGCAAGATTTTGACGCAACAGCATCCTAAAAGTGACGCAGTGAAATCTCATAGATTTCACTGCGTCACTATTACGAGGCTATTTGCGGAGCAACGCCCCTTCTGCATACATTATACCTGACGCAAGTATAATGTGGCGAAGGGGTTTAAAAAGTGACGCATCTACCTAGATGCGTCACTTTTTAAATATGGCGCAACAAGGCGCATATTTTACGCCGCTGGTGCGTCACAAAAAGTGACACACCGGCGGCGCAAAACTGACGCAAGGCCTCATAAATAAGGGGCCTGGAGCGGTGAGGCGGTGCTGAGGTGCAGGGGGAGGTCGTTCCAAGCTATGGCTACCAGGGGCCGCATTATAGATGCAGCGCATTGCCCTTCATTGTGCTGTGTGCACCTTTCTAAAGGTGTGTCCAGCGCAGTGAAGGGAAATGTGCCGTATTATAATGAATGCACTTACCCCAGGGCAGCAGAGACCTTATGTGAAAACCAGAGCAGCTGCAAGCAGCCCCTCCGTGTTTTCACATTAGAGGCAGCAACTTGCATGACCATTTAAAGGAGACTAGAGATCTGGGGGTTCCATAGGATCCCCTTTACCCTCCTGTTCTCAGGAGGCGTACTGACAGTGAACCACCTTTAAAATGGTGCACTATCAGTGCGCCTCCTGTGAGCTTCTTTGCTTCTGAACCTGTGTCTGTGATACAGCGCGGGCGCAGAGGCAAAGGGATTCCCTCATTAGCATAAGGCACACAAATGAGGAAGATATAGCTGTATATGCACCTGCGCTATCGGTATTTCAGAAGTGTCTGCGGCCCCTTCTGTAATACCCAAGTGGCCCGGGGGTGCGCAAAGTGGGCCTAAATGCCCATTGCGCCCCCAGGGCACGTTGTGTAATATGGCTCCAGGTGTGAGAAGTAGCATCCACTGCAGTTGCCTCAGCGAATCCGGTGGAGTGTCTGCGAGGAAGAGGGAGGCGAATGGTAGGTGTCTGGCGGTTGCTGTAAGGTCATGCGTTTGTTGTTGTATGCTGGTCTTTCCTTGTGCAGTTAACAAGTTGAAATGTATGTATTCGCTCCAAGAGAAGTAGCGTAATAAAAATAAATATTTGTTTTTATGACTTATGGAAGAGTCCTGTTTATAAGTTTACCCTCAAAAGCCTGTAAACTCTTGTGAGGATTGCAGACTCATTCAGTAAAGAGGCTTAGAAGTAAAGTATTATATTGAAAACATAATTACTGTTTACCACCAGACGATCAACGGATATACATCGCTCTCTATAGAGATGGCCATATACTTTGCCCTTACAACTATATGTCCTAGCAGAAGGATGTGCAGCACTCCTGAGGCTTGCCACATTAGGCAGGAAATGTGCAGCACAGTGAATTACAGACTGTTACATTTAAATATTGCAAAAAAGAAAGTGCCCCAAAAAATTAGCTGCCACTGACACAGAATTGAAATTTGTTTTAGGCAAATGCACACACGTGCACAGGCAAAATGATGTCTTTACATTGCAAGTGAACCATTAGCTGTAGTGGCCTGACCCATGGTGCATTCTGGGGTGGGCTGAGATGAAATGTAAGTGTCAGCTGAACAGACAAATGTATGAAGATGGCTGGCCAAAAACCTCTCTGTTAGTGGTTGAGCATCTGTTTGGCAGAGGCATGCACCCTATCCAAGCTGGAACTGCAATCCTAGTCAGGGTAAGTCACAAACACACCCTTAATTAATTTGTACTCACTCCTTGGTAGTTTGGCACAGAGCACTCAGGCTTAGCTTCAGAGGCAATGTGTGAAGTATTTGTGCAACATTTCAAACTGTAAAATAGTGAAACCACCGCACAAAAAGATACCACACCTGGTTAGAAAAAGAGAGTTTAATTTCATTAAAAAATACAAGACCAAATCAACAAAAATCAAATAAGTAGATTCGGAATTATGACTGTTTATAGAATAAATGAAACCTTAGTGCTTAAAAGCAGAAAGCACCAACTGGGGATATCTGGTTGTGCTAGACTTGGTCAAATCCAAAGGTTCAGGGCGACCATGATGGAGCGCAGGTTTGTATACAGTCCAAGATCATTGCTGCTGAAAGTTTGCTTACTCAAGATTTGTGCCAAGAGTCTTGTTGGCTAGCAGGAAGTTCACCGGGAGCAAGGAGAGTCGCTGGTGGTGATCCGCGGGGTGCAAAGAGGGGTGGGTGTCATGGATGAACAGGCTATAGCCTTGCGTTCGAAAATGATGATACTTGCTGTGTGAAAAGCCAAGCTTGCAGCCGCTCTCATTGGTTCTTTGTGCTAGCGGCGAGGTTCTGGAGCAAAAGGGCCAAAAGCTTGACTTAAAGAACAGAAAGACCACTTCCAAGGGCACAGGACCTGAACGGGTGCCTTTCAGGGGTCAGGAGTTTGTATGAAGATTGGTCTAGGCACTGTAGGGAGCCTGGTCTGTCCCTGAAGCTCAGATCAGGAGACCAGCAGAGTAGCCCTTTGAGGCACTCTTGGGTCCTGGGTTCAAGACCCGGTTGCAGGTCCAGTTCTACTTCCCCAGGCAGGGAGAGCAGCAAGTCAGCACAGCAAGAAAGCAGTTCTTCCAGAGCAGTAGTCCAGCAGTCCTTCTTCCTTGCCGATAATCCACAGGTTCTGAAGTGTACTGACATGGTAGGGTCAGAAATCCATGTCTTATACCCGTTGGTGCCTTTGAAGTGCAGGAGACTACATAGAAGGGTCTTTGAAGTGCACAGAGGTACTCACTTCCTGGCCTGGCTCGAGACTCACTACAGTGGTTGCATTCCTTTGTGTGAAATAGGACACAGCCTATTCACGTGTAAGTATGAGGCTATTCCTAGCTCCTCCCTCCCATCCTCCCAGGATGGCCCATTATGTCACACCTATGCACCAATTGTGTGTGGCTGTCTAGAGGAAATTCTCAAAGCTAGGTTGTCACCCTCCTAGACATGTATTGGAGACAGGTAGCAGACACAAAAGGCTAAGAGCAGGAAAATGCCATCTTTCAAAAGGTGGAATTTTTAAAATTGTAATGATAAATTAAATTTTAACATTCATGTGGATGTATCATTAAAATACAATAGCTACTAGGCATGACAGATCTACCCCCTTTCAATTGGGAAATACAGCTTAATATATGGAACAAGAAATCCCCAATGTTAACTAACGGGAGGGCAGGGCTCACTGCAGTGAAAAAATTAATTTGGGTGTTTTGCCCTACTAGGAGATGTACAACTTAAAAGTCTTTGTCCTGCCTTTTAATTACACAGTACTCTGCCCTATGTGCTACCTAGAGCCTGCCTTATGTATATAAAAGGGGAGTTTAACGCTTGGCAACGGGTTCTAAGGGGCAGATGTATCAAGATTCCATTTTGCGAATCCTAAATAGTGTTTTTTTGCGAATCGCTATTTAGAATTCGCAAAATGGAATGTATGTAAAAATTCGCTATTTTTTAGAGATTCCTTAATATTCTTTATTTGCGAATTCGCATTTTGCGAATTCGCAAATAAGGAATAATTTCCCATGCATTCCTATGGGCAAGGAGGCCCATAGGTATGATTGTGAAGTAATTCTCAAATTGCGAATTCGCAATTTGCTAATTACAATTTGAGAATTATTTCAAGGGTGCAGGGGTGTCTCAAAGACACCCTGCTGCACCCCTGAAATGTACATGTGTGTGCATATGGCGCACATACATACCCTATGGGCATGTGTGTGCGTCACATGCCACCTTAACAAATAACAAATTGTACTTTTTTAAAAGGATTCGCAAATTACCATCAACAAAAAGTTGGTGGTAATTTGCGATTTCTTAACCAAAATTCGCAAATTGAAATTACTACATACATAGCATTTAAGGAATCGCAAAAATTGCGATTCCTTAAATACTATGGCAAAATAAGGAATCGCAATTTTTTGCGATTCCTTAAATTGCGATTTTTTAATACATTCCAAAACATGCAAAAAGGCCGTTTGCGATTCGCAAAGGCCGAAATTCTGCGAATTTCGGCCTTTGCGAGTCGCAAAAGGCTTGATACATCTGCCCCTAAATGACTAGTCGACATGGCAGTGTAAACTGCACACACAGACTCCTCAGTGGAAGGCCTATGACATTTTTTAAGGGCTACTAAAGTGGGAGGCAGAATTAATGCTGTAGGCCCAATAGTAGCATTTAATTTACGGACCCTGAGCACAATGTACTTGGGACTTATGAAGTAAATTAAATATGCCAATTAATGATAAGCCAAACAGACTATGTGTTAAGGAGCTGGCACAAACATTTGGCACTGTTTAGTAGTATTAAAGGGCACAGAGTCCTAAAGCCAACAAATACTAATCCAGCAGAAAGGGGACGAGGATGGTAACACATTTGGGGGTGACCCTGCAGAAAGGGCCATTCTCAACACTGTGTATCTATAGATATATGTGTATGTTTTTTATTATGATTTTTTGGAAAACATGAGGTTGGTGGGGTAAATAATGCTGTCTCTAGGCCAGACCTAAAGAGGCAGAAGTGCCTCACTGAAGGCATGCAATTGCACCCCTGCCTTGAAATTCAGTGCCTCACAATCATGAACGTGGGAGCGCCCTCCAGATGCGCCAGGCATGATTCTCGTCCACCTCTTCTCAGCCCCTTTTGAGCCGTATGGTCATTCACTTCACTCAGTAGGAATCACTAGGTAAGAGACTATGACAACACACTATGCGATGGCTTCTAACAGCTCAGTAGACCCTCTCACTGTTCAGCAGTATCTGCCGCATGCCTTCAGTGGGGAGAGACCCAGATGCATGGGCAAATGATGTCAACTTCCACCTATTATCCTGGGGCTGAGGGTTCTCCGAGAAACTGAAGATCTCATGTGCTGGCAGCTCAGCACCACTGCCTGCGAGACCTTCAATGGAATTCTTTTTTTTACCACCTGCTTTTCTCTGGGACTATAGATTGACTTCTTTGGTCAAGCAATGGCCCATCTCTGACAATCATTAGTCCCATTGGACAATCAGTGAACCCAGCAACCATCTTCTGCTGGACTTCTCCCCTTTCTCGGGCATCTAGCACATTCTTGGCGCATTCATGTCTATGCCTTAGTGGAGATGTTGCTACAGCATTGCTGGGACGTTCTTCTCCAGTTCCTGTACCATAGCAGGGTCACTGGATTTTTTTGGCATTGGAGGTCCTGATTATGCAGTATGATTGAGTAAATTATGAAGCAAGAAAAGGCAAATCATGCGGCTTTATATATTTTTTGCTTTTGTTAGTTCATTATTTTGTCTTTTTTACACTTGTTAACACTGTCTGGGCACTGATTGCATGTTATTAGTATGAGTTTAACATCCAAATATAACAATAGGCAACAGAAAGGTGACCAGTCTTTGCAAAGGTTCTTTCAATGTGCGGCAACATGTGTCGCTTTAAAGTAACTTTGAACTGTATGAGCTAGAAACAAAAATGTGTTTTGTTAAAATCTGAAGATTTTGCTGCAGATTGAGGTTCCGTGACAATTGTAAGTGGTGTTTTTGACTCGCACGAATATGGTCGAGTCTAGTATCTATGAACCGCAAATGACGAGTTTAGTAAGTGTGCGCAGTTTCGCTGTGCTAACTTAAACCGTTCGTTTGTTATGTGGGCTTTTCATCTGTACCCACGGGTTCCATCTTAGATACGGCATCCATTTTGTCTCTTGCCCTCAAGTAGTCAGCGAACGGACGCTGTCCGCTTCGCGACCCTGGGACTCCCAAGATATTTGCGGAAGACACATGTCCTTTGAAAGTGTCTTTATGACGAGGGGGTTGCTACTGTAAGGCAGGTGGCGCCGCTTGAGGCTCATCTTGCCGCACGGACTTATTGTCTCAGCCGTGCATCTCATTAGGCACGTCCCTTTGATGCCTGTATCTCGTGCTTCCCGGCACCTCCCCTTTTACACCCTTTCCGATCTCCCCACTGTCTCCGTCTTCCTCTGCACCTGTCTTCGTTCCTGTTTCAATCCACTTTATTGCTGATTGGAATTTGCTAATGGTGGGAAGATGAGTTTTTACAGTTGGGAACCGCCAAATGTTTCCGCACTTATGTTCCGGACCTTGTATGTTTCAAAGCGACCAAAGCGACCCCTCTGGGAGCTCGATGTGGGAACTGAGTTGTAAACCTTTGTGTTTAATGTTAGCCTATGGGTAAAAACTGTATAAAAGGAGCGATCCACAAAACCAATTTGAAGCAGTCTCCCCAAGTTGCACGTGGTGTGCTTGTCGTGACTTCTGTGTTCCCTGCAGTAAATAAACCTTGACTCTTTGACGCCGAAGGAAGTGTCCCGTGTCTCTGTGACTTGTACGCCGGAGCAGGTTACCCACGAAGGTTTCAGGTGTTGTGCCCTGGCACCGCTGGGTCCAAAAGAACCCAGTCCTTCAGTTGGCGCCCAACGTGGGGCTGCATCAGTGGTACCGGTCCAAGCCCGACGATCGTGAGGAACTTCGTGTGAAATCTCCGAGGGAAGGTGCACCCCGCTTCATCGATCCTGTTGTCGAAATAAGTGGCCCGAAGACTTTTCCCGCGAAGATTCCCGCCTCCTAACGGCTGCGACGGACTGCTGCCCTGACTGTAGACCTGTTTTGGCGCCTGGCGTAGACCTTGGTATAGCGAGACGATTGACGGGCCTTCCTGAGGACGCCATTGATCTTTGAGTTAAGTATTTGTGGGTCGCTCCCAGAATCCTTGGTTGTAGACACTTTAGCGAGTGTCTTTGTTGTAAACACTAGTGGTTTGTTGTTGTTGTACACGCTGTGTGAGTGTTTTTGTCGGTGACACTTTGCTAGCGTAACTTTGTTGTTGTATTTGTTTGACGACTGCAGCCGCCAAAGACCGAGGGTTTTGTTCTTGCTGGGACTTGGTAAATCCCGTAACCCTTGAAGTTTGTGAAACTCGGCTAGCGTGCAAGATGCCTGGTCGCAGTACTTTGTTCAGTTGCTTTAGACCTTGTGGTGCGGATTCCCTGCTGGAGGACTCGTGTCCGATACCTCCGGTAGGAACTCCTACTTATGACTTATATAGCAAACATGGGCTAGGCCCGATTGCTTTTAGCGATTATTGGATAAAATATACAAAGAAAGACGGCGATCTTCGTTGGCCACCTCATGGTAGCTTCGAAGCGTCGATCTTAGATAATTTAGAAATTAAGTTGTTCGAACGTAAATCTAGGCCGGCCATGTTTGATGCCTTTCGGTTGTGGCGCAAAGAAGCCCGACAGAAAGAGATCAGACAGAATAAACGTAGTGAGCGAGATAATGTTGCTACTATTGTAAAGAAAGCTGAGCAGTTTCAGCGTGATAAGGAGGAGAAGGATAAGGAAGTGTTTGAGAGGCTGCAGCGTATGACCATAGATAAATGCTATCCTGCTTTGCCTACGGAGTCGGATAAGAAGGAAGAGGCAGTTGAGGATCCTTTAATGTCCTATCTTATGAAGTCGCCACCTCCGTACGTACAGGGTACCGCAGCTCCTGTGGTCCCTGCCGTACCTGTTCTCCCACCTGTTATTCCTCCACCTATTCCTCAACCTGCACCCGCTCTTCCGACTGTTCCTGCTCCTGTGCCTGTGTCTATTCCTACTGCTCCTCCGCTTCCACATACTCCTGCTCACACTACTGCTCCTGTGTTGTTAACCCCTGTCGTTGCTAATGTTTCTACTCCTTCTCTTGTTAGTCCTGTGTCTTACTCTTGTCCCTCTACTCGTAATCGTAATTCTCCCATTGCGGCTAGCTTCTTTCAGTCGCTCGGACCTGTTTTTGGGTCTGCTGGTTCCGATGGTCCTCAGAGACGTAGCCAGCTTCCTGCTAATAGAGAACGTGCTGCACTATACAATATGGCGATGGGTTGGATGGACAACCCGCAGAGAAATCCACCCCGTGTTGTTCTTGAAACATTTAGTCAATTCAACATACCGACTCAGAGGTATGTGTTTGACGAAATGTGTAAACTTTTACATGATCAGATAGCGGCAGTCGCGCCTGACGAGGTGCTGACCGCCCTGTCTAATCTTCGGCTTCAGTTCGCAACTGGACTGATAGTCGATACTAATGTCCGACGTGCTGTCGAGCAGTTGCTGTCTTTCCGTCTAGCTCCCATTCCTCACGCACTGTTTGTAGAGGATCTTGAACGCCAACAAGCTGAGTCTGGCCAATATCCTATGCGTGAAGTTCCACCGGTTTGGGTACCTGCTGATAATACTGATGTTAATAACCCAATAGCGGCGCATTTCCAGAGAATATGGATACATCTCCCTTGGAAACGATCGGAAGTGCTTCAGGTGAAACAAACTTTGCCCGACCCTCGCAAAAATCCTGCTGGGTATTATAAGGAATTGTCGCAGCTCGTAGATGCTACGGTAATGAATCTTGCCGATATCGACATGTTGTTTGGCAATGTCGTACCGCAACCGGTATGGGCTAAGATTCGTCACCAAGATCACGTAAATGAATTAGGTGGTGATTGGAATGCTATTACAGCGGCAGACGCTGGACAAGCGGCTGCTACTAAACCCGATCAGTTGATTGAACTTCTTCCCCAGCGAATCATTACATTAATGAAGACGCTTATGCCAGCTATGAAGGTAAATTGGGATAAGTTGTCAGCCTGTAAGCAAAAGAAAGACGAGAGTGTTTCAGACTTCTTTACGAGGTTTGAGGAAACATTCGTTGATCATAGTGGACAGGATATGGGTACTGAGGGTGGACAAAGGCTGTTTGTGGATAAATTTGTATCGAACTTATTGCCCGACTTGTGCAATAAATTGAAGAATTCAGAAAGTGCGTGGGCCGTTTCTACCTCAGCTCAGATTCTGGCTACGGCACAATATTACGAAAATAGAGAAAAAGAGGAAACTGACCGCGCTGATAAAAAGACGAAAGAGCTGAAAACTAAAGTGTTGTTACAACAAGCATATCCGCCGCGTTCTAATCAGAATGCGTCTCAACAGAATAGATCACAGTCGCAATCGAATCGGTCGCAATCGCGTAATGATTCCTCTTTCAACAGATCTTCCCTAGGGTACAACCAATGTGCTTATTGTAGACAGGAGGGACACATTAAATTTGATTGTCCTGCTTTAAATGATCGTAATAGTGGTAATTCGTCTAGAGGAGGCCGTGGTGGTTCGCAGAATGCATCACGTGGTAGAGGTCGTGGTGCTCAGAACGACCGCTCTGACAACTCATCAAATTCTAATAATTGTTTCGATCAACGTGGATCATCGCAAGGACGATCTGCGCAGTACAATGTAGACGATTATTACGTCGATCAGGGAACTGACGACAGTAATTACTAGGACAGCCAAAGACAAGGAGAGGGAGTGGTATCAGTTCCGGTTGATCAGAGAGGGCCTTACGTCGCAGTTGCTGCATCGGGCGTCGTTGAGCCTTTTCTGTTGGACACTGGTGCAGCGAAAAGTTCTATCATGCATTCGAAACTCCCTGGCGCACCTTTGTCTGGCTTAACAAATGTATCCGTTGGATTCTCTGGCGCCCCTGTTAGCAATCCAGTTTCGCGCCCTTTGCCCCTTAAAATTGGGCCTCGTGAGCTCGAAGCTCCGTTGATTTTAACCACTGGTTGTGGTGAAAATCTTTTGGGTCTGGATTTGCTTAAACGTTTGTATGCAACTTTGTATTGTTCTCCTGCGGGTGTAAAGCTTACGTTCGGAGAGAAAGTAGTCTCTCCCATGTATTTGTCCCTCGATAAGCTTCCACCGGAATTGGATTCTCTTCCTGCGTCTTTGTGGGCGACGGGTCCAAACGATGTGGGCCTACTTGATATCTCCCCTTATGTTGTTCAGTTGAAATCGAATGTGCGATTGCCACGTATTCCCCAGTACCGTATCTCCCTTGATGGTGAACGAGCTTTGTTAGCGATCATCTATGATTTGATCGAGAAAGATGTTATTGAGGAGACTCGGGGAAACGTGTGCAACAGCCCTGTACTGCCCATTCTTAAACGTACTGATCCTACCAAACCGCCTGTTTATCGTTTTGTTATTGATTTACGGGAGGTAAATAAAATTGTGGTTCCTCAATTCCCTGTTGTGCCTGACATCACGGCGCTACTGACTCTGATTCCAGCTACTGCTTCATGGTTTTCGGTGATTGATTTGAAAAATGCGTTTTTCAGCATCCCGATTGCCGAAGAGAGCAGAGACCTTTTCGGTTTCTCTCTTGGTGGACGTAGCTTCCGGTTCAAACGCGCTCCTCAGGGCTACTGTGAAAGTCCATCGATTTACAGTCAAGCTTTGAAGGGTCAACTGGATGCGTTTAGGTTGCCGGTTGGTGCGGCTTTAATCCAATATGTCGACGACTTATTGGTGGCTGCTGATACTCAGGACATTTGCAAACTTGCTACGGTATCGTTGCTGCAACATCTCTGTGACTTAAATCACAAGGTGTCACCTTCTAAACTCCAATATTGTTGTCAAGAAGTAACCTATCTAGGTCACTTATTGTCAAAGGAGGGAAGGAGATTGACCCCAGAGAGAATTGCAGCAATTGCGCGAATGGCTGTGCCACAAACCCAAAGAGATGTGCGTGCCTTTCTAGGTATCACGTCGTACTGCAGGCAGTGGATTCCAAATTTTTCATTGCTAGCGAAACCATTGGTGGCTCTTACGTGCAAGGATGTTCCAACTCCTTTACCATGGACGGAAGAATGTCAGAAAAGTTTTTCTGAACTGCGTGATTCATTGTGTTCGGCTCCTGTGTTAGGCACCCCTGATTACAGCAAGCCGTTCACGTTATATGTTCACGAGAGGGAAGGTTGTGCGTTGAGTGTCTTAACGCAACCTTTTGGTGGTAAGCAACGTCCATGTGCATATTTTTCCTCGACCTTAGACCCAGTAGCTAGAGCATTGCCGAGTTGTTTGAGAGCAACTGCGGCAGCTGCGGTCTCCATCCGACAATCAGCAGGATTGGTCATGGATAATATGCTTACGGTGATGGTTCCGCATGCAGTCGATACTCTTTTGAATCGAACGAAAACTCAGCACTTGACGAGTGCAAGGTTGTCTGGGTATGAATTGACGCTCTTGGCAAGCCACATTCAGATAAAACGTTGTAATGTCCTAAATCCGGCAACTTTGTTACCAATTAGTGCAGAGTCAGATGAAGTAGCAGAACATGACTGTTACTTGCGTACAGAAGAGGAAACAAAAGGTCGAGTGGACCTTAAAAACACCCCATTGGAAGACCCTGACGGCACCCTGTATGTGGATGGGTCATGTTTTAAATTACCGAATGGTGATGTGACTACTGCTTATGCTGTTGTGACGTTGAATACTGTTGTTGAGACGGCAAGATTGAATCAGAATTCTGCCCAAGCTGCAGAGCTGATTGCTCTTACTAGAGCATGTGTATTAGCAAAAGATAAACGTGTGAATGTGTACACCGATAGTCAGTATGCTTTCGGTGTAGCGCATAGCTTTGGACGGTTGTGGCGAGAGCGTGGTTTCTTCACGTCGCATGGCACGAAAATACAGCATGGCCAGCTCGTGAACGATCTTTTGGACGCATTGACTTTGCCTGCTCAAGTTGCAATTGTTAAGTGTAGTGCGCATCGCAAGGTGACGGATGATGTTGGTCGTGGTAACGCGTTTGCAGATGAGATTGCTAAGGAGACTGCCCGGAACCTTAGCACTCGAATGTATGTGACGAGTTCGGTTAGGTGGCCTACAGAATCAAGTATGTGTGAGAATACTATAGAGAGCGTGAAAGCAATTCAGAATGAGGCCACCGACACTGAAAAGACGAAATGGAGAGAAAGTACGGGAAGGTTGGATGCGAATGGTTGCTGGATTGATTTGTCGGATCAGAAAAGATGGATGTTGCCGGATGCGTATGTACTAGCCGTTGTGACAATGGCACATGGGTTAGCACATATTAGCGCGAAAGGCATTTGCAAGTTGTTGGCTGATGTGTGGAAGAATGATGGTATTACGAAGTGTGCTGAACGTCTGGTGAAGAATTGTATGGTGTGTATAATGTACAACCCTGGCAAAGGAACCCCAACTCCCCCTGGCAGTTTTGCTCCTCCTTCGTATCCCTTTGAGGTGATCCAATTGGACTTCATCCATATGGAGCGATGCAATAACCTGAAATACGTTTTGGTTGTGGTTTGCGCATTCTCCCGATGGATTGAGGCCTATCCCCTCAAAGATAACACTGCTTTGTCTACTGCGAAAATCCTACTGAAGGAATACTTTCCTCGGTACGGAATGCCTAGAGTCGTGTGGTCAGATAACGGAAGTGAGTTTGTTGGAAGTGTGATGAAGAGTGTGTGTAAGGGCCTTGGAATTAATCAAAAATTCCATAGCGCCAATCATCCCCAGTCAGCTGGATTAGTTGAAGGTTACAATGGTACCCTTAAGCTAAAATTAGCGAAGATTCAGGCTACGACTGGACTTTCGTGGCCTGACGCTTTGCCTCTAGCATTACTGTCAACTAGGGCGACTGTACACTCCCGAATAGGGCTTAGTCCCTATGAAATAGTGTTCGGCCGTCCTGCGAATGTGTGGGGGGTTCCTAGGCCAGGTATATTCGTTGATCTTGAGTATCCGATGTTGGTTGACTACTTACATGACTTGACTGCTAAACTGAGGTTAATTCATCAACAGGTTTACGACGCCTTGCCGACGCAGACGGAGGGTCCAGGCCACCAGCTCCAGCCCGGTGATTGGGTTGTCACCCGTAATTTTTCGCGCAAGAAGAATCTGGACCCCCGCTTTGTTGGACCTCACCAGGTGCTCTTGGCCACGAGGACTGCCGTTCGTCTTGAGGGACGGAAGAACTGGGTACATGCTACCCATTGTAAGCGAGTCCCTATTCCTTTGCCGGCAGACCCGTGGGTGAGGAAAGGCATTGCGTCAACAGAAGCAGAGACATTGCCGGCGTTTGTACCCTTTAGCGACGCACAACTTGTTGGTGAACACTCGGCGCAGCAGAAAGCCACTGTTGGAACATTGTCAGCAAAAGACTCAAGACCAAATCAACAAACTGATCAGCAGGACGCTGTCTCTTCAACGGATCCTTTATTTGACGAGCAGACACGTCCCGGGAAACATCGATATTCTTTGCGTTCTCATAATAAGGACAAATAAAATTGTTTTCTTGCTTTGTTGAAACTGATAACTGCAATATCCTCGTTTCCCCTGATCAACTTTGAACATTTCGTATGATTGAAAATTGTTTGTACATATATTGAGATTTTTGTATCTTTTTCCTTCCACAGCTGATTTTTTGTGCTAAATAAAATACATTGTGTATTGAGGGCCGTAGGGCCGCGCGCGTACTTCCTTCTGGACAGTAGGTCTTGGCGCTAGGTTAAAGGCCGTCGGTTCCTAGGAACTCCTGGGGATTGACTATTGCTGCACAGAACGAAGTGCGTCAAGAAACGTTGCGGACGGTCGTAGGGAAATGGCATTTTCGAAGCTGAACGATTTGGAAGGAGCTCAGGCGTATAGAGTCAAAATGCAGAAACTTAGTCGTACTAAATGTTTTGTATTCCAGTTGTTTGTACTGTTTTTAACTGCTTCTGCATTCTTGGCGGGTGGGGTGTATTATGCTATGTCTTACTTTTTACTTCCTACCCCTACTCCTACTCCTTGCTCTAACGTTACTTCTACTGCTACTACTGCTTCTCCCCATTCCTTTCATATTCTACCGGAACACGAACAGGCTAGACGTGTAGAATTCCGCAACAATTCCTTTATCCAGCTCCTCCATCAGCATCAGTTAGTGGTTAACACTACTAATTGTTGGGTGTGTGGGTTGATGCCACATACTACGGGTAAGGGAATTCCATATCTGGTGTTACCGTATAGTTCCCAAGGGTCAGCTCGAGCATACCAAACAATGCTTCGAAGCGCACTAGGTTTCCACCCCTCTCCAGAACGTTCCCCCAAACCGGGTCCTACCTCGTGGCAGTGGGTGGTATCGATGATAATACAGGATTTGGAAGATGAGATCTATGATGCTTTTCTCATCCCTAAGGCAGAGGTACAAGCCTATAGGGCACCGGATAGAGGGGAATATAGTACGTTCACTAATGAAAAGCAGCTTAAAAGCTCGCCTCCGATATGGGTCGTACCCCACACTGGTAATTTTTGTATCGTGGGTCGTGGTTCGCAAGCCTCACTTGGAGTAAGTGCTTGCACTGAAAGTTACGTTCTGTCAATGTCCCCGATCCCTGTGCTTCTGGCTGCCAAGGGTACGTACTTCATCTGTCATGATCGTGCATATACATGGTTGCCCTCAGACTTTATGGGCTCATGTTTTGTTGCAAATCTGTTGCCTCCGACGTTTACTGTAGATGCCGATTACCATAAGACTAGAGTTGTACGAGGCGTAATTAGCGAAGAGGATACTGCCGGTCAAGAGGCAGGAGACTTTTTCAAGGGTTTCCTCCCGTTTTGGGGACCTATGGTTAATAGTAGGAACCTGAGACATTTGACTCGAGTGGTGGAATCGACAGCTAATGTTACTGCCAGTGCCCTTGGTAATATCACCACAGAACTTCAGGCGGAGAGACTTATGACGTTACAAAACCGTATGGTTTTAGATGTCGTCTTGGCAGATCGTGGTGGGGTATGTAAAGTGATCCATTCGAGCTGTTGCATTTTCATACCTGATAATGCTCCTACTGTCTATCAAGCCATCTCGAAGTTGCATAAGATCTCCGAATCCATACACGTGGATGTAGGGGATTGGACGCTACTTGGTTGGTTTTGGGGCCTGATGTCGACTTGGGGTTGGAAGATTCTGACGATCATCGGGGTTGTGGTAGTGTTCCTGTTCACGTGTTGCCTTTGTGTGCAGTGTGGTCCTGCCTTATGTGGCCTCTGTGCTACAACGTGTATGAGACAACCACCTGTTACCAAGGGGACTCGGTCGGACAGATCTATGCTACAACGACATCTTGATGGTCTGATGAATATCGAATATGATTCCGACTAGTGCTTGCCTACATGAGGGCAAAAGGAGCGTCTGAGGTTCCGTGACAATTGTAAGTGGTGTTTTTGACTCGCACGAATATGGTCGAGTCTAGTATCTATGAACCGCAAATGACGAGTTTAGTAAGTGTGCGCAGTTTCGCTGTGCTAACTTAAACCGTTCGTTTGTTATGTGGGCTTTTCATCTGTACCCACGGGTTCCATCTTAGATACGGCATCCATTTTGTCTCTTGCCCTCAAGTAGTCAGCGAACGGACGCTGTCCGCTTCGCGACCCTGGGACTCCCAAGATATTTGCGGAAGACACATGTCCTTTGAAAGTGTCTTTATGACGAGGGGGTTGCTACTGTAAGGCAGGTGGCGCCGCTTGAGGCTCATCTTGCCGCACGGACTTATTGTCTCAGCCGTGCATCTCATTAGGCACGTCCCTTTGATGCCTGTATCTCGTGCTTCCCGGCACCTCCCCTTTTACACCCTTTCCGATCTCCCCACTGTCTCCGTCTTCCTCTGCACCTGTCTTCGTTCCTGTTTCAATCCACTTTATTGCTGATTGGAATTTGCTAATGGTGGGAAGATGAGTTTTTACAGTTGGGAACCGCCAAATGTTTCCGCACTTATGTTCCGGACCTTGTATGTTTCAAAGCGACCAAAGCGACCCCTCTGGGAGCTCGATGTGGGAACTGAGTTGTAAACCTTTGTGTTTAATGTTAGCCTATGGGTAAAAACTGTATAAAAGGAGCGATCCACAAAACCAATTTGAAGCAGTCTCCCCAAGTTGCACGTGGTGTGCTTGTCGTGACTTCTGTGTTCCCTGCAGTAAATAAACCTTGACTCTTTGACGCCGAAGGAAGTGTCCCGTGTCTCTGTGACTTGTACGCCGGAGCAGGTTACCCACGAAGGTTTCAGGTGTTGTGCCCTGGCACCGCTGGGTCCAAAAGAACCCAGTCCTTCAAGATGAATGATTATGTGGCAAATCTATCATTATGTGAAAAGCACCACGGTGCAGAATCGCATAATTCCACTGGCTCTGAATATATTCAATGCATAGTTTGGAGCTGTCTCGTCTCCATGCAGTGGAGATCGTGCGCCAGCCGGTAGAGGCTCTATCTCGCTTACAGGTTTGTGATCGCCACGGCAGAAGCTTGTGCAGTTTCTTCCAGAACATCTTTTCCACCCTCAAACTTTTATATGAGCCATTTATTTGTATTCCCTGCTGCTTCTAATAATTGTTTGCATGGACTGCATATGTCCTCTGTCCGACGGCGAGGAACGCTTCAAAAACATTATTTGCAAAATGCGCTGAGATGAAAAAAATTGTGCGCACAATAATGAGCCTGGGAACTTACCTTTTATTTACAACACCGTGCAATTATTTTTTAAGCAGTTGGTTGAGTAAGAGATCTGACGACTTCTCGCGCGGCTGCGTTTCTGTTCTTAAAATTAAAAAATGAGATAGCTCAGAGGTCCAATTTGGATAAAAAGATGAGTGCTGGAGTGTGATACAAATCCCCATGTTTACCCCCTGAGCACTCTCCTCTATTTCGCTGCTGATTTGATTTTTATGCCGACAGCTTTAAGCAGCTCCCCATGTAAAAAAGCACAGCCGCTCCGAAGTCCTAATATGGTGCTTCAAACCTTGAGTGTCCCTGCATGAACCAGGGACACTAGTCAGGGACAGTGTTTTCTATTTGTGTGTTATTCGATCATATAGCTCACACTAACACACAATAACTATCTTCGTGGTATGGTGTTGCTTTTGACATAAACAGCTTCTGAAAACGTGAACCACTGGGAGTGTAGGAGGGGGTACTTTGTGAAAGGTGGCCATGAAATCAAATGCACAGCAGCTAGCAAGATTCTCATTGGCTCTTGTGCAAAGAAAATGACCCCTTTGACTGCTGCGGGGGTAGTAAAATACAGCAATTATCAGGGATCAATGGGAACCTAAGGATGAGGACCCTGGTTCTGCTCCACCAATGGTAGCTCCGCCTCTACAACTGTGATGATCAGTGAGAATATCAACTCCATCAATCATAGTATTAGGCCATGTGCAGTAGCCACCAACAAGCTTCAGGAGCCGCGAGGCCACTGTTTGCCTGCTGAGCACTGTAGACAAACCCCTGCACAGTTGCAGCACAATAGCAGAGCTACTAGGAAGATGTGGGGGGCTATCACCCTTTCTGGTTCCTGTTGTTCCAGAGGGGCTCCTTACCTGGCACTGGATAGGATCAGCATATTTACCTGCATTGTACACAACTGCTAGCATTTCGTTTGCGTAAGCAGCACATTGTGTATCGATTTTTTTCAAATGAATTGCATGTCAAAACTAAAATGCATTGTATAAGAAAGTGGGTAATCAGTGCAAAGGAGGTAAGTCCTTCACAAGTAATGAGTCCTAAACCTTTGATTTAATAGGAGCCAAGTACCCCAATGTTGCCATTTTTCAAGCCCTCTCATGGGCGTATGGGGCTCTCCATTGCCCAGGCCATGAATATATTGGCAGCATTGCCTCATGACGATATGCTTTTCTTATTGTGCCAATCTCATCCTCTGTTTTAATTATGAGGCGGTCCTGGTTCCAGCAGGGGCGCATACATGCCTTTCAAGGTAGGGCTGCAGGAGGAGCCTCAGTCCCCCTGTGGCCACCCTGCTGGCTGCCTGCTCTAATGCACTGCTTCTAGGTAACCAGTGCTGCAGCCAGCTATGTTCTTCCTCAATACACATGTGGAACACCCACGGGGGAACAACTGATGAGTACACTCACTCCTACCAGACATGAGTGAGTACCGGGATTTAGGAGAAACACCTGCTACTCTACCAGTTCTCTGTCCTGCCCCGAGGTCTCCTTGCACTTGTAATTGATCCCTGGGAGGGGAAACAGCGTTTACAACGCCACTTTTACCACGTACTACCTTTACAACTCAACTTTTACAACGCAAGCCGTTACAACGACAAGCGCTGGGGGGCGCTGTAGGATAGGGAATGGTTTAATTTACAATCCAAAACCTTCCCTACTATCCACGGGGACTGGAGTTGGAATAGTAAATTAAACTATTCACTATCCATCGCCCCCCAACAAAGTCGTTGTAACGACTTGCGTTGTAAAAGTTGCGTGGTAAAGGCATGCGTTATAAAAGCATGCGGAGTAATGACATACATCTCCCTGGGAGATGGGGGTCCCCTGGATACTTCTTTTTCGTCAAGACCTGGAAGATGGGCTCCTCGACCGTTCATAAGTGTTTAGTTAAGGTTGTGTCAAATCCCTTGGACTACTTTAGGAATTCAGGTGAAGTACGATGTGCTCAGTTTTCAGCTGGGAAGCTTGGTCCCAGGGGACCAAGCTTCCCAGTCGATATGTCCATTTGTGTAGGCTTGATTTATCCAAATAAGGTGTATTTTGCTTTTGGGACCAGATCTCGGTCAGATGAGCATTTTTACAGACACCTTGCCTCCAAATTTGCTTTTGTTGGGGGTAAGGATTCTTAAGACTCCTGTTGTTGACCCTGAACTTTGTATGGGCTCCTGATGCTCTTTCCTGCGTGGGAGGAAGAGGTGGGCAACTTGCACAACCCTTTCCCTAGCCCATGAATACCCAGTAAACTCAACATCCTCCTTGCCACACTCCCCAGGTTCCACAGTCTCCTGGCTAGTTAAAAGGCACCTTTGTGTCAGCAGAGTGAAAGGCCAGTCCACAGACATTACAGAGGAACCATCCAGCAGACCCATCTCTTCAACTGTTTCTCTGGAGGCATAAGAGAGTCTGCACCACTGGCATTGGAGGGACCCATCCTAGTCCTGGGTGTAGATTGAGTTAGGATCCTCCAGTCTATCCATGCAGTGGCAGTCGGTGACTTCTCCTTGCAGTTGGGCATCCTTTTGGTGCCGTCGTTACCAGGGCCAGTCTCTTCTCACGTGTCTCTCTCTTTTACAGGGGTTTTCAAGTAGGGGTGTAAAGGTCTGGAAGGTTGGCCCCTCTGCCCAATCCGAGGGTGCCACATTGTCACTACACCCTTACACTAACCCTCTTGCACAGCTTTCTGAGACATTTTAAGAGGGAGACTCCAAGTGGTCTACGGAAATACCTTCACTGGGAGCCTCAGCTCTAGCCCAATCTGTCACAGCTGCCTGATCCCTTCCCACCAAAACTTCAAAAGTGAGCCCCTCTTTTCTTCGTCTCCATGGGTCTGGCCTTCCGCCTTTTTTTCTGGGGGCTTGAGATTTCCCAGCCCAGGTGCACTGTGAGGGTTTATTTAACATACAAAGACACATTCAGATTCCCTCCCCACACTTTCCTTTACTTAAAACAGGGTCAGGCACTGGTAATGCTCTATTTGGTGGGGATGACCCGATACTCCTGCTGGCCAGAAATGTTCCGTGTTAAAAGCTTGGAATCTTATTATGGCTGAGCCAATGAAATATGACAACTCTTAGACCCTGCAGGATAAGGGGGGCGAAACTGTACTTTGTTGAAGAATTAAGCTATAATGTGAAATCCAGTCAAGCACCACCTACTTTCAGAAAACACTGCAGACCTATACTGTGGAACATCTTTCACATTATAGGGCCAACCCCAGGTCAGCAGCAATATTGAGGGATCCCTATTGCGACAAGTTACCCGTGATTTAGATACCAGCCTGCATAAGAGTAGTTTCACATGTGCAGCCCACACACGTCAGCAAAAGTATGTTGCATATGTTCCAGCCCGTACTAACTTGCCCCATCTGCTGCAGAGGAATAGACCTTATCTTAAAAGGAGCGACCCCAGACGCTCCTGGTAGGTCGCTCCCCCTCCACGCAGCTCCGCCTGTATGCCCCTGCTGCCGCTGCAGAATACCCACTGGTAAGTGTGCTCTACCCCTGTTTCTGTGCCCCGATTGTGCCCTCTGTGCCACTGTTTTCCCCCCTCTATGTGCCCCGTTTTTGATTCGGTGCCACTCGTTTTTCCCCTCTGTTGTGCCTCGTTTTGGAGCTCTGTGCCACTGTTTTTCCCCCTCTGTGTGCCCCATTTTTGCTTCTGTGCCACTCGTTTTTTCCCCTCTGTTGTGCCCCATTTTCTGACCTCTGGGCCACTGTTTTCCCCCTCTGTGTGCCCCGATTTCACTTTCTGTGACACTGATTTTCCTCGTCTGTGTGCCCTGTTTTTGCTTCTGTTTTTGCTTCTGTGCCACTCGTTTTTCCCCTGTTGTGCCCCGTTTTTGGCCTCTGTGTCGCTGTTTCCCCCTCTTTACGCCCCATTCTGCTTCTGTCCCACTGTTTCCCTGCCCCCCTGCCCACTCGCTGCTCCCGCCTCCCAGCTGCTCTTTCCTCCCACCTCCCCATATATGCCGGACGCTGCGTGGCCGCACCGCTGGTGCGCCTATGGCAAGCCCCTCCGCGCCCGCCCGCGCCTGGACCGTGCCCAGCGCTAGCACCCCTGGACCCCGGGAAAACCACAACACCAGACTCCGCTACGATGGCAGCACCCTCCATGCACTCAACGCCGGCCGAAACCAAACCTGCTTTCAGGCCGCCCCGAAACGGACCCACGGACACTTCTCCTGCCGCACCTGCAGCTTCACCTGCGACAGAGCCACCAAACCTCCAAGGACACGACCCAACCACCTCCGCTGCATTCTCCTCAACACCCGCTCCACACGCAAACATGCTGTCGAGCTCTGGGATCTGCTCGACACCTCCACCCTAGACGTGGCCTTCCTAACCGAGACCTGGTGGAACCACTCCTCGGCGCCCGACATCGCCATAGCCATCCCAGACGGCTACAAGATCACCCTGAGGGATCGCACCAAGGTAATCGGAGAAGGAATAGCCATCGTCCACAAGTCCACCCTCAAGGTCGCCACCCACGCAGATGACACCCTGAGCACCGCCGAACACCTGCACTTCCGGATCCACACCGACCCTAACACCACCCTCAGAGGAACACTCGTCTACTGACCCCCGGACCCTGAGCTCAGTTCAGCGACTCCATCCCCAACCTCGCCAGCACCCACGCACTCGCCTCCATGGACTACATCCTCCTTGGGGCTTGAATTTCCACCTCGAGAACAACGACGGCGCCAACTCCGCCATGCTGACCGACTACCTCGCCAACCTCGGCCTCAGACAACTCATCACCACACCCACCCACGCAGCCGGCCACACGCTGGACCCCTTCTTCTCTACAAGCACCAACGTCACCTTCGACCACACCACCGAACTCCACTGGACTGCTGCATCCATTTCACCTTCAAGAAACCAACCACGCACCACGGCAGCCAACAGCTGCCTCGCTGCTGCTGGTGCAAAGTCACCAAAGACCAGCTGATCACCACCCTCACCCAGAACCCACCCACAGACCCCACCAACCCAGATGCCGCAGCCCGCAACCTCAGACAGTGGATCGACGACGGCGCCAACACCCTCGCCCCACTCAAGAAGCCCTCCAACAGCCATGCCAGCAAGAGAGCTACCTGGTTCACCGGCGAGGACCAGACGTCCAAAGGCGCATGCCGGAAACTGGAGAAGAAATGGCTCCACAAATGCAAACCGGACAACCACGCAGCCCACAAGGACGCCACCCGCAGACATCACCACCTCATCAGATTAGCCAAGAGATCCTCCTTCAAAGACCGCCTGGATAACAATGCACACGAAAGCAAAGAGCTCTTCAGCATCGTAAAAGAACTCTGCAACCCCAGAGCCAACGACATCCCGCCCTCACAAGAACTGTGCGACTCACTGGCCATCTTCTTCCACCACAAGATCGCTGACATTCACGACAACTTCAACACCACGACCGCCCGACTATGCCAGACTCCACCTCCCCTACGAACACCACCAGCGCCAACCGCCTGACCTCCTGGATCTACATCAACAACGACGAGACACGCAAGGTCATGAACTCCATCCACTCAGGATCTCTGTCAGACCCGTGGCCACACCACGTATTCAACAAAGCAGACGCAGCCATCACACCCCAACTACGGAAGGTCATCAACATCTCCTTTGAAACAGCGACTTTCCCGGAAAACTGGAAGCACGCCCTCCTCAAGAAGCCCAAGGCACACTCCAAGGACCTCAAGAACGTCGGGCCCATATCCCTGCTCCCGTTCACGGCGAAGGTCATCCAGAAAATCGTTAACATGCAATTGGCCTGCCACCTCGAAGACAACAACATCTTGGACCGGTCCCAGTCCGAATTCAGAGGAAACCACAGCACCAAGACAGTTCTCATCGTCGCCACAGACGACATCAGGCGCCAACTAGACAATAGCAAAACATCAGCCCTCATCCTCCTGGACCTGTCAGCCGTCTTTGACACGGTTTGCCATCGCACTCAAAGACACGCCTCCAAGAAGCCGGAATCCAAGAGAAGGCCCTTGACTGGACCACATCCTTCGTCTCCAGCAGAATGCAGAGCGTCCTCCTCCAACGCTTCCGATCCGAAGCCACCGACATCATCTGCGACGTCCTCCACAGTTCATCCCTAAGCCCGACGCTGTTCAACGTCTACATGGCCCCCCTCGCACAAGTGGCCCGCCATCACGACCTCAACATCATCTCCTATGCCGACGACACCCAGCTCATCCTCTCCCTCACCAAGGACCCACACACCGCCAAAACAAACCTCCACAAGGGAATGAAGGCCGTTGCCGACTAGATGAGTAGCAGCCGTCTGAAACTGAACTCGGACAATACGGAGGTCCTCCTCCTCGGACCCACCCCCTCAGCCTGGGACGACTCCTGGTGGCCGACCACACTGGGAACACACCCGACACCCACCGACCATGCATGCAACCTAGGATTCATCCTCGACTCTTCCCTCTCCATGTCTAAGCAGGTCAATGCCGTCTCCTCCTCCTGCTACAACACCCTCCGCACGCTCCGCAGAATCTACGAGTGGATCCCGACTGAAACAAGAAGAACGGTGACACAGGCCCTCGTCAGCAGCAGACTGGACTACGGCAACGCACTCTACGCAAGAATCCCAGCCAAACACTTACGACGACAACAACGCTTCCAAAACCCCTCCACCCAACTGATCGTCAACGTCCCCCCGCCACAGCCGCATCACCCCCTACCTGAGAGACCTACGCTGGCTACCCGTCGACAAGAGGATCACCTTCAAGCTCCTCACCCACGCACACAGAGCACTCCACAACACCAGACCAGCCTACCTGAACAGCACATTCAGCTTCTACACTTCCACCCGCCAGCTCCCCTCCGCCAAACTCGCCCTCGCCGCTGTCCCCGCATCCAACGAACGACCTCTGGTGGCAGATCCTTATCCTATCTCGCCGCCAAGACCTGGAACACCCTCCCTACCCACCTACGGCAGACCCAAGACCTACTCACCTTCAGAAGACTCCTAAAGACATGGCTCTTCGAGCAGTAGCGGCACCCCCCTCCCCTCAGCGCCTTGAGACCCTTACGGGAGAGTAGAGCTCTTTACAAGTACTAAGATTGATTGATTGATTGGTGGTTGGCACTTTCAGTCCATTATCAATAAGGAAGGCTATGTAGGGTCTGTATAATGGACTGGGCTTCTCAGAGTAGTGAGAATAAAAAAAAGTGAAACAAGAGTTAAGGTGAAACAAGGGTTAGGTGTGGAGGTGCAGATGAATGAAAATGAATCCCATCAGCCCACCCATTTAGCGGAGCCTCGTCATCTGGGATTGGTTTGCAAGGTCCTGGTCCAGATAAGGAGGCACACCTGATGAATTGTGTGTTCACTCCAATTCTCTAGGACCACCCAGGCGGATCGGACCTCAGTTACAGAGAGTGGGTAAATGGTGTGAGAAATCAAGAAGAATTTGCAGTGCAACAAAAATGTGTAAACAAAAATTCAAAGTAGAATGTGAGCTAAAATTGACTACCATGATAGAAAGAACAAATTTTATTGGAAAGTAAATCATGGGGTCAAGATTAAAAATGGAGTGTAAGACAGTGCAACCTAATAACTGCCCTAAGAAGATGATATGATGGTCAACATGTTTCTGCTATTTATTTATTTATTTTATTTATTTAATTTATATGGCGCGTTATAACCACAGGGGTCTCTAAGGGCGGCTCCCCTGCTCAGCTTTCATCAGGACCAAGTCTTAGTTATACACTACTGCAAAATGGAAAAAATTTTAACCAAAAATGGGTGGGCTGATGGGATTGATTTTCATTAATCTGCACCTCCACACCTAACCCTTGTTTCACCTTAACTCTTGTTTCACTTTTTTTCATTCTCACTACTCTGAGAGGCCCAGTCCATTATACAGACCCTACATAGCCTTCCTTATTGATAACTTTTTAGTTGGGGGTCTAGGCTGTTAGTGATCTATAAATATTGTTACCCCTTGGACCCTTTCTCATCTGGTTGTGGTATACTTTCAGTCCATTGCCACAGAATTTACACAGTCGGTGAGATTCAGGTAGTAAGGCTCACTCACAGTAAACGTTCATAACCAGGTTGTCGAATGTGGAAAATCCACAGGGATTAAATAACTGGAACCCCCTTTCCAACACTTTGCAACTACTAAAGCCTAACTCAAGTGAAGAGGCCCAAGTTGCATTAGGTATCTGGGGCACTTGATAAGGGAACTACTCTTTCGGTATCTGCATCTTACTAGCAACTGCTTAAAAAGAAAATAAGTCCAGAGCCTAGCCTGGAAGAGAAGACATGCTTTGGAAGTGCAACCATAACTTGATAAAAACTGGCCTTGTCAGCTTCTGCCACGCAATAATCAGACTCTTGCCTTAAAGCTAAGAATGCATGAGATATGTGCGAGCCCCATTAGTAGAAAGAGTACCTGAGGGGCCCTGAGCAGCCATTACAGGTGAGTTGCTGCTTAATACTCTCAATGCTTATAAATTGAAAAGCTCACAGACCACGTGACATTCGTAGCAAGGTTGCCATCTCAGAATTTTTTTAGGGTGTGTAAGAGGTTCCTGATATAATATTGTAAAGTTTGCACTTTCCCTTGTTAGATCAAAGTCTGACACTCATATGCAGGGGTTGTGAGGTCAGGTGCGGAGCTGGGGAGGCAGATAATCAGACAGAGGCAGGTTATTTAAGAGTGGGGGGCTAGTGATATAGGGTTGAGAAACAGGGGGGAGTGGTCTTATTGGACACTGTGACTACATAAATCTTTAAGGCAGTGAGAGTGAACGCTTGTGTGCTATTATCAAGTGTTACAAAAATGCCCTGCAACTGAGCATGTTATTTTAATGTCCATCACCATTTTCCCTTCCTGTAGTGAATGCATTTATTGCAAAATAAACAGACTACCGGCTGGAGGCACCCCATCCCCATGTCTTTCCCAACTAACAGTACAAGGATCGAAGGTATCTTTACCCAGACCAGAGCTCTCTGCCATGCTCTTACTGGGCTCCCATGTATGAATGACCTGGCTCAACCATACTAGGTTTTTGTTCCACCGAAACATAGCGTGGCACGGCCCTGTCATACTCATGTTATGTTATGTTATGTTATTAATTTATTTAATAAAGCGCACTAACACTGATTAGTTTCTTGGCGCTGATCTGATGAAACACAACAAGGTGGAGAGGAAAAAAAAGGTTAAAAAGCTTGTCTGAAGAGCCACGTCTTCAGGGCCTTCCGGAAAGGTAGGAGATCCTGACAGAGCCGAATTTCCAATGGGAGGGTGTTCCAGAAATGAGGAGCAAGTATAGCAAATCTGCGTCCGCCAAAACGTTTGAGCTTAAACGAGGGAATCTGAAGGAGACCCAAGTGGAGAGAACGTAAACTGCGGGAGGGGACGTATCTAATGACCAATTGATTGATAAATTTAGGGCTTCTGCCATGCAGCGATTTAAACATCATACAGCCAGCCTTAAAGGCACAGCGTTGAATGACAGGGAGCCAGTGCAGTTCAGTAAGGAGGGGGGTCGCTGCTTGCCACCTAGGTTGCTTCAGAATTAACCTTGCGGCATAGTTCTGTACCATCTGGAGACGCTTAAGAAGATAGCCTGGGAGACCCAAGTAGATGGCATTGGCGTAGTCCAGATGGGACAGAACTGTGGCAATCACAACCTGGATAGTTGCTTCATACGTAAGTAATCGCCGGACTTTCCTAATTTTTTTCAATTGATAGAAGCACTTGGAGACCACCTGGCCTACTTGTGCCTTTAAGGAAAGATCGTTGTCCACAATGACTCCAAGGGTTTTAGCCGATGGTGATGGTTGTGGGGCTTGGCCCAGATCTATGGGCCAGTATTGGGGACCCCAGTGCTTGGCGCTTTCCCCGGTCAAAACCAATTCAGTTTTACCTGGGTTTAATTTTAGTTGATTTTGATCCATCCAGGATTTAATAAACTTCATGGTCGACTGGAAATGGCTGATGGATTGGGCAGTGTTATCAACGGTAAAGAGTAACTGCAAATCGTCTGCATAGTTGAAAACTCTCACCTGTCTATCCCTGAGAGTTTGAATAAGGGGAAGAATATAGATATTAAAAAGGTGAGGTGACAGGGAGGAGCCCTGTGGAACTCCACAAGGGGTAAGTTGTTTCACACCAGTTAAGTCCCCCAAGCGCACCGCTTGAGAGCGGCCCTCCAAAAAGGATCTCAACCAGCAGGCTGCTATGCCCCGGATGCCGGCCTGGCCGACACGGTCGATCAAGATGTTGTGGTCGACCGTGTCGAACGCGGCCGACAGATCCAGTAGCACTAGTGCCTGGGGAGAACGTCTATCTGCACAATCTCTGAGGGTATCCAGCACCGCAGTGATCACTGCTTCCGTTGAGTGCGCCGGCCGAAACCCAGCCTGATGGGGGTCGAAGCAAGAGGACTCCTCCAAAAAGTTAGAGAGGGTCTTTGCCACGTATGCTTCTAAGATTTTTGCCAGGTAAGGCAGCAAAGAGATGGGCCTATAGTTTGCCTTACACGCCGGGTCGGCGCCAGGTTTCTTTAAAAGAGGTATGACCGTTGCCTCTTTGAAAGCTGACGGGACTCTTCCCGACAGAAGGGAATCGTTAAGGAGGGCGAGTACAGGGATAGGGTAGGCAGAAAAGCATTATCTCAGAATACGAGGAGGACAGATGTCCAGTGGAGATCCGGATTTAACTCTAGTCAAGAGTTCTGAAAGCTGATCCCCAGTTATAGGTGGAAAGTTCGTGAGGGTGGCAGAAGTAGACTTAATTGTCATGCCAGCCGTGATTGGGACCTTAGGTTGGAGGATGCTAGCTTTAATGTCTATAATTTTGTCACTAAAGTAAGTATTAAGTGAGTCACACAGACACTGCGTGGGGACTACTTTAGGACGGACATTCTCCAAATTAGTCAGCTCATTGAAAACTGAGAAAATATCTTTGGATTTATTTGTCGATTCCACGATACGTGAAGAGAAATACTCTGTCTTTGCTGTCGAGATGGCATTCATATATTCCTTCCTAGCCCTGATGTATTTGGTTTTTTCCTCAGAGTTGTATTCACGTCGCCACACACGTTCGAGGTGCCGGAGGGCCTGTTTCTTGGCTTTCAGATCAGCCGAAAACCACCTATTGGCGTCCGTACGCCGAGCTAGTTTGATGATTTTATAAGGGGCATAGGCATTGCTAGCTGTTTGAAGCCAATTGTTTAAGGTGGAGACTGACAGGTTTATATCTTCGTCCAAGGAGGGGGCATCATTGGCTAAGGACTGTAAAAAGGCATCCTTATCCATAGCATTCCAGTTTCTGGCTAATTTGCCAGTGGTAGGCACTGTAGTTCTAGTGTGCTTGACGCGGATCTTAAAGCTAAGAATAGAGTGATCCGACCATAGGCAAGGCAGAATTAGTGGAGAGGACACACAAGTAGTATTAGACCATAATTGGTCTAAAATGTGTCCTTTGACATGAGTGGGGGAGAGCACCAGTTGTTTAAAATTGAGATTGAGCAGGAGGTCAGTAAGCTCTGCCGATTGTGGGCCCTCTGCTGGATCTTTAAACCAGAAATTGAAATCGCCTACCAACATGACCCAGGTGTGATCCAGAGTCAGGTTAGCAATTTGCTCACTAAAAGACATAGGAAACAGTGGCATTGATGTGGGTGGCCTATATAAAAGTACACAGGCCATGGACATATGAGGGGTGGTGATCTTTAATACCAAATTGTCCGTGTTTGCCAGCGTTAAGGGAGTGAGAGTAGTGACCCTCAGCCTAGAGTGGACAATTGCCGCAACTCCCCCACCTCCTTTCCCGGGAGCCCGATCAGCCTGAATAATATGGTAGGTACATATATAGGGGGTCGGAGTCTAATGTAAACAAAATGGGAAGAAATCTCACAGTAGTACTTGTTTCCTCAGTGAAAATACTTTCATTCTTATCAAAGGCATCAATGTGGCTCAACCAGCAAAGAAAGAATTCAGTACATTCGGTGCATGTTTATTTAGCACATCTTATGTTTATAAACTGCATGAATTTCAACCCAGAGGGTAGGTGATATTGCAATTAATGCATTGGCAATACAAATTTAGAAACAGCACATTTCTAAGTCCTTAAATCTACTCAAAAACATGTCAATGCGCTCGAGGTGCAAAGAGGAAAAGGGTTAATTAGAAGGGATGGGTGAGTGGGGGTGAAGGTGGGGACCGGGTAAAGGTGGTGTGACTGAGTAGAAATCACAGTGAAAAAATGAAAAGCCTTTACAGCCTATATCGATCAGAAGGTTCCACAAAAAATCTCAAACATAGGTTACGTAGTCATCCATTATTTAGTCCTATGTTTGGAAACATGAGGGGTAATGCTAGTCGACGTTTCGACCCCTGAAAGGTGCGGGTGATTCAGAACCTCAGGATGGGGTCTTCATCAGGACGTAGGATTTGAACAGGAGCGCCTATAAGTAATGCAAAAGCCATAAATGTATATTGTACTTCTATATATTGATAGGTGCACTCGAAGTTAAACCAAAAAGTTACCTACTTCGCATGAGGCCCATTTGGGCCTGCAGCCTGGGGACCTTCAAGGTTCCTTAGTGATGCGTAAAATCTGTAATTAAGTGAAGGTGGTATCAGTAAAACTTGAGTTGATCCACCTGGGATGAAGCGGACTCACGCTACATCCACAATGGAAAACGATAGTTGGGGAAGACACTTACTGGTAGCTTGTCTCAGGGTTGTTCAAACTTGTGGGGTTCCGTCGTTCACTGGACCAGCCGGTCCGTGATGGAACACCGTGTGTCTCTAGAAATAAAGTATCAAACTGAGTTGGAGGTTGGTCTGAAGTACCGCGCCAAAATGTCACAAGGTATTGATACATTAAGAGCGCTGTTGTTAAAGACATGGGCCTTCTGTCTATACATGGATCAGTGTTAACATGCTCAATTTTATAAGGGAAGGGTGTCCGAGTCGGTGTTACCGCATTCAAAACACTGGGGAAAACATTTTGCGGGTTCGAGCATGAATCGGTACAGGAGCCAAAATGCCACAGGGTATTGATAGCGCTGTTGTTAAAAACATGGGCCATCTGTCTATACAAGGATCAGCGTTAACATGCTCGGTTTTGTAAGTATGTCCGAGTTGGCATTGGCGCATTCAAAACACTAGGGGAAACACTTTCCCGGGTTCAAGCGTAATTCGGTACAAGAGTTCCACTAAGGAAAGACGGGAGGGAAGAACTCCATCAGAAAACGGCAATGCTTGCTATGCGCGCTACCCTGGTAGGTACTTGGGGTATGGCTCACCTGTCCGTATCGCTAGTCTGTCTCCTGGCTCTCCTCTGGCTGTCAGCAGTGAAATGAAACACCGCGAGGTGCCGGCGCTAGATGCTGCCGGGAGGCTCGCCCTGCTCTGGCCAATCAGCTGCCGGTTGCTCAGGGAGTGTGGAAAACGATGTGTTTTTCTATTCCTAAGGGATCGTGATTGCGTTGTAAGTCTGTGACCCAAGGGAGGCCAGT
The DNA here is from genome assembly GCF_964263255.1 of Lissotriton vulgaris. NCBI lineage: Eukaryota > Metazoa > Chordata > Amphibia > Caudata > Salamandridae > Lissotriton > Lissotriton vulgaris. The sequence continues at coordinate 246,046,939 of NC_141688.1, read as the reverse complement.
GTAACATAGACTTAACCCATTGTTTGCCCGAACAATATAAAAAGCATGGTTTAAAAACAGAATGTTCACATGAAACACTAGGAATAGCTCGACTTGGTGTAAGAATGATATAAAGTCATGTACAAGATTGTTTATACAGTTAATTGGTGCTTCAAACACATCAGAAGTAAACCATCAAATCATATAATGTACATATCGATTAAAGTGCATTTGCTCAGGTTGCACAAGGCCATTATATACATACGTCATATTCAGTGTAGTATGACACAGCGTGGTGCAGTGTACATGTCAGTGAAATGTAATACGTGTATTCAAAAGACAAGCCTCTCTGCCATCTGTATTATGCATTTTGATCAACGGTTCAGTCTGGATCTAACAAAGCCATCTGAGAGAAAGTGGTTTCCAGTTCATTTAGGCCAGTTTTCACAGAATCAAAATATTGCATCCATTTGCATTCACGCACATTCAGAATAGAGTTGAGATTGCCCCCCCGTGGGCCCAGTGTAATTTTCTCAATCACCACCCACTTGATAGATTCAGGTGTGTGTGAGTGCTCCTGGAAGTGTTCTACCAGGGGTGCCCCCACCGTTTTGCACCTGATCCTGCTGCAATGTTGTAGCACACGGTTCTTAATCTTTTGTTTCGTCTGGCCTATATATATCATCCCGCAGGGGCAGAAGATAGCATAAATCACTCCTTCAGTGTTACAGTTCGTGAAGGTTTTCAAGGGTATAGACAATCCATTGTGTGTTATTGTTCCAGTCTCTAGGCATAAAGGACAGGCCTTGCAGCTTCCGCATTTGTGGTTTCCCAAGATGGCCGGAAGGTTCCACATTGATTGTATTGTGGGGGCAATCGGGTTGTCTAGCATTGAGCGTACTACAGTGTCTCTGATGCTCTTTGCTTTTTTGAAAGCATGCATTGGTGGATTGGGCATCTGGAGGGTCTCTGATACAATGTTCCAATATTTGTTCACTGTCCTGCGTACCGCATTACTTTTGCAGCAGTAGGTGGTCACGCAGATCATCCTGTCATCCAACGATTGGCGCGTCTTTGGTGTCAGCAGTGATTCCCTGTTGCTGAACCATGCCCTCTTACGTGCCCTCTTCACCAATCGTTTCGGGTATCCTCTTTCAATAAGTCGGAGGATCAATTCATCCGATTCATGGAAGTAGTCATCTCTCTTTGTACAATTCCTCCTGATCCTGAGGAATTGTCCGAATGGTAGATTGTCCCGGAGGGCCCGGGTGTGATGGCTAGAGTATTGCAATAAGGTGTTTCTTTCTGACGGTTTTCTGTACAAAGTGGTGAAAAGGATTCCCTCATTTTCCTTGATAGTGATATCTAGAAAGTCAATGGATTCATTATTGCAGGTGCTTGTGAACTTGATGTCACTTGATTGTGCATTGAGCCAGTGTGTAAAAGCCTCCAATTCTTCTTTGTTGCCTTCCCATATTATCAGTACATCATCTATGTACCGACGGTACTCTAAGATTTTTTCACGATACGGGTTATTAGGACAAAGGATCCTGTGTTGTTCATACTCGTTCATATAGAGTATTGCCAGATCTGGGGCAAAGGCCGCCCCCATGGCTACTCCTTTCATCTGCATGTAAAAATCATCTTGGAATAGGAAGAAGTTTTTGGTCATAGCAATTTCCAGTAAGTCAGAGATGAATTCAGTAGGCACTTCCGCTGGTTGAGGACGAGATTCCAAAGCCCTTCGTATGGTTATCAAGGCTGGTTCTTGGGGGATGCTCGTGTATAAAGACACGATGTCCATGGTTACTAATAGATGTTTCTGTTTATCAAAAGGCCGTTGGTCTATAATGTTAATCACCTGCATTGTGTCTCTCAAATAGGTGTCGGTTGCTTCCGCCAGGGGTTTAAGGAACACATCTATATACTTACAGAGGGGTTCGAGAATGGACCCGCATCCCGATATAATATGGTAGTCTGGTGGCAGTGCTGCTATAATATCCGGCGCTGACGTGGGGGTTAGCCATATTTCAGCCAGCAGAAGGATATCTGGTTTTTCTGAGTCTAGTAAAATGAAGATTAACGCATAAACATTATAAAAATTGTTTAAATAGTTAATTCCTCTATTAAATAGGCTGCAATAACATCTCTGCAGGTACGGTTAAGTAAGACTTCCTATCTGAATAGGCATTTTTTTTTCTTAATAACATTGGCGGTGTTTTAACGATAAGATTCAATTTATATTGCACAATTACTTAAAATAATTGCAATTATTGCAACAATGTTAGTAAAAACAATTTTTACTTTTTATAAAAAAAATGTCATTTTAAACTCTTATTACTCGTAGAAAAATTGAGGCACATTTACAATGTCTGGCACATCTCGGCAAAACAGCAGGGATGCGACAGAACAGATGCGACACGCAATTCCCCCCTTGTGCCACCACCGTTGCGTCGTATTTACAATGTGGCGCACCATGGCTCAAGGATGGGCAGATGGGTGACGCATCTTGTGGCGTAAGGGCAGCGCATTGCTGGAGTTGCGTTGCAAGCGCAACGGAACTCCAGCAAAGCACAGGGGCCGCCCATGCTTAACGTGGTGCGTCACTCCTTACGCCTGCTGAAAGTAGGCGTAAGGGTTTGAGGCAGTGACTTCGTAAAACCGACTCTGTGAAATCTTGTAGATTTTACTGCGTCAGTTTTACGGGGCTTTCCTGCGACGGAACGTCTACATGAAACCTGATGCAGGTTCCATGTGGCGCAGTGATTTACAATGTGACGCATCTGCCTAGATGCGTCACATTGTAAATAAGTCGCAATGTGGGGCATGATTTACGCCACCCCTGCGACAGAAAAGTGACAAGCGGCAGCACAAATGTGTCGCAATGGGCTTGTAAATCTGCCCCTTGTCTTTAGGTACTCGATCTATGACCCCTTTTTAAAGTTTTTTTCTTTTTTTTAAACGGACTACTGGAGTCGTGTGCAAGATGATTAAAGTTCTGGGTGATCTTCAGTAGGAACAAAGGGGCATATTACCAAGCAATAGCGATAATTATCGCTATTGCTTGGTTAGAGACAAAAATGTATCGCTGACCTGCGGCGATTTTTATCGCAGATAAACCTTGGTATTACCAAGGTTTATCGCAAATGCGATAAAAATCGTCCGCAATGCATGAATATCGCTGAAATGTCCGCGATATTTAGGCATTACCGAGCTAATGCTCTTAGCCATGTTATCCACCTCCCATTGGATAACATGGCTAAAAACTGCTCAGGGGCAGGTGTTAGCTTTTGGAGATATTCGCGCTTAGCGCGAATATCTCGAAAAGTTGGTAATAGGAGATAGCGATGTTAGCGACTGTTTCCAGTCGCTAACATCTTGGCACGCCCACTTTGCATGTCATTAGTGATAAATTTCTCTGAAATGCAAAGTGGGGCCCAAGATGGTCGCTATCTCCTACTAGCTGTCACTAACTTGTGTTAGCGACAGCTAGGTAATAGGGAGAAATTGTAACTCCGCTTTCTTGGCTTTTAAAGCCAAAAAAGCGGAGATAAACCCCCTCGATAATATGCCCCAAAGAATTTATCACGTCATAAAGTTCACAAAACAAGCGGCCAATTGAGCAGAGTCACCTTTCATACACTCTCAGGCCCGGACTGGCCGTTGATGGCACCGGGCAATTCCCCCGTGGGCCGCATGGTTGGGGGCCGGTTTTGGGCCCCTGGGGCCGTTTTTGTTACAGGGCCGTTATGCTGCAAAAACGGCCCTGTAACAAAAACGGCCGAAAACCGGCCCTGTCACAGAGTGCGGTCGCACCTCTCCCCCCTCCCCTCTCCTCACGGAGAGGGGGAGGGGGGCCGGCCGAGCACTTTGCCAGGGCCGGTTCTGGTTCCAAGTCCGGCCTGTACACTCTCCCAAAGGCTCCTGGCGTGTTCAGACGTTGAGGATGCGCCAGATGGGGACCAGCCAAAAAGTTTGCAGTAAGCACAAATTCTTGCAGATGCACAGTACGCGAATAAAAGTTTACGCCCCTTTACCACAGAATCCGCACTGGGTGACGGTGTCTTCCTTGCACGTCTGGCCATACTTGTCGGCCATGAGTGGAGCAGTGTTTGACGAACCTATGCGAAACTGTAAAAATAAGTACATCCCCTTTCGGTTCTCCATGCCGATTCATCAAGCGCGTGACATAAAAATAGGGGTAAGTGCTAAAGCGGCACATTTCCTAAATTCATTCACATAGAATTCCTTGCTCCTCAGTCAATACAGGAAAAATGGCTGCATGGAATCACAGCAAATTTAGGAGAATATTCACAAACCCTTGTGCCGCAGGTCGATCCTTTTAAGATGAAAAAAAGTGGCATACTTGTGGCGCAAGGGGCTTGCAAATAAGCCCCTTAGTATGTCAGTAGAACTTCACTCAAGGGTGTATATTTAATTGTTTTAATCTAAAAATGTTCCTTAGTTTTGATAAATTGGTATTTGAGAAGGGGTCAATCTGGGAACAAAGAGGTTACATTTTAGAGGTATCTAGACTTAGGGGCAGATTTACAAGGACTGGCGCATCCCCGCATATCAGCAGGGATTCGCCAGGTAAGATGCGTCACACAAGTTTACCCTTGCGCCACCACAGATGCGCCGCATTTACAATGCGGCGCATCGGGATGCAAGGATAAACGGATGCGTGACGCATCTGATGACGTTAGGGAAGCGCATTGCTGGAGTCATGTCGCAAGCGCGACGCAACTCCAGCAGTGCTCAGGGGCTGCTCATACCTAACATGCTGCGTCATGCCTTATGTCTGCTTCAAGCAGGCGCAGGGTTTTGGCGCAGCGGCGTCAGAAAAGCGACTCAGTGAAATCTCGTAGATCTCACTGCATCACTTTTCCGAGTTTTTTTTTAACGGAACGCCCACCCTGCATACATTAAACCGGACGCTGGTTTAATGTGGCGTAAGGCTTTACAACGTGACGCATCTCCCAAGATGCGTCACGTTGTAAATAAGGCACAAAATGGCGCATGGTTTACGCCGCCGCTGCATCACAGAAGTGACGCTACAGCAGCGTAAATGTGTTGCAAGGGGCTTGTAAATCTGCCCGTTAATTTCTAGATCCTCGGTGAATTTTTCAAAGCTGCGGTTGATTCCCACAGCCTCTAGAAGGGCGAACACCTTAAATGAGGCTGATAGGGGCCGACAGGGCCCAGAGTATCAGGGGACGAACATAAAGGGAACGGGGAAAAAGACGAGCCAAGAAGAGGCAGAGACGTTTGTAAGTCCGGTAGTCTATGTTTATGTAAATTTAACTTATGCCGATTCTTTGACTCGGGTTGGAGAATACCAAATCCCCAATTTTTCTTCACATGCAATTTATACTCAGATGTTAAAAAAGATTTTTGAGTCGACGCGTTTGCATCAATTGCTCTGATATTGTTGAAATCATCAATATGTATATATCATTTCCTATTGCGCGCTGCACTACCATAGATTCAGAGATATCTGCATTAGACAAATATATTCAACCTCCAAATTTCCCTCCTAGATTGCCCTTCCATGCCCTGTTTCGGAGATTAAGGAGAGTTCCATTTGCATCCACAAATTGCTCCTTTTTTGCCGAATCCCTCTGGGTCAGGCACAGAGTGCTGAGCACTGTCTGAGCTCAAAGAGCCCGGCGCACGCTCCTCGTCCAATAAAATGGCCGACTCCGGCTTTGTACAAGAGTAAAAGGCCTGAGACGGCACATGTCCGAGCAATACTCTCTATTACACGTAAATTCCCTCGAAACAAATGCAAGCCACCTCGAAGGAAGAGCGGCAGGTAATTGGCGCGATCCATAAGCCCGGCCGCGCGCCTCCTGAATCTCTGCTCGGAGCCCCTCGCGCGTCTCAAGTGGCCGCCAGACAAAGGCGATGGGAGTTAGAAGGCCATTAGATGGCGACGCGTCTCTCGTTATGGCCTCGGCTGGCACATCCAATACACAATCTCCTCTTTTACAATCTACTATACTTCGCATTTATTTAGATATTGATTACCAGGCCCTGGCAAGGCCATTAGTCTCGCTCGTGGGCTGCAGAACACTTCTTATTTTTAGACCGACCTGGCGCGTGGATGCAGGGTGCGCGTGTCCTGCCCCACTTACATTATTCTCTTTGGACTTTTTTATTTAGTGTTAATAATTTTCAAGCAGGTGGTATAGTTGTAATGAATATAGCTCTCCCTTCAATTGTCTCTTGAAGTGGTGGTAAGTGTTATTATTACCTACGTTTATTCGCCTGATTGGTATGAACGTCTGGGTAGGCCCTGGCCGGCAGGTAGCACAAAGAATTAATTATCTTTTGCACTTTTCTGTTGCACAAGCATGCAGCCAAGCACACACAAGAAAAAAATGCAGCATTTGTGTATTTAGTGAACTTTGATAAAGCACAACACATCTCTCAAAAAGGAATGTTCAACTGAAATGGCTGAAATCTAACATTGCAGGCCTATATTTTGGTATCCACGCAGTGTGTAACTGGGTTGCTTTGCTGTTACCTTCCTGAAGACAAATCAAGGCTCTCTTTTTCCGGACTGCATGCAGTGCGTGAGTGATCTACCTATGGCTTCACTGGGTCACAAGTCTAAAGAACCCTCTTACCCACGATATCCAATACACATAAACGGTGTGCCTAGAGCACCTTTCAAAACCAGGGGTGCAGACAAAGCATGCTTTTACAAATCTGTCTAAAAATCCACCGTTTGACTTAAAGTTGCCATATTTCACTGTCCTTCAACTTCCTGCTTTCAGTAAACATTCCCTTACTCAAAACGTGTAAGTTGTTTTAATGTTCCATCAAACCAATCGAAACAACATGAAATAAAACATGACTCGTGCATACTTCTGATGCTGAACCCCATAACACGATCTCATTGTTCTGGTTACATAACTAAAACCATACGTTTCTCATTGCTAAGCTATAAGGAGAATGCATGACGTCAACACCCATTGTGATCCAATCAATCCATCATGGTTCTTGTGGAAGTAACAAACCACTCAGCCATTGGCCATGTTCATTATAGCCTTATAGCCCGCCGTAGAGGGCTATACCGGCTATTAAAGGCCCTCTCAGCATTAAAGGCCCCGAGCGGAAGGCGATTGCCTTTAACAAGGGAGAGGGACTTTAATAGCGGTATAGCCCATCTACGAAGGGCTATAAGGCTATTTGAACATTCTGCCACTAGAGGGCAGAATGTTCTAACAAAACAAACAAAGCCTTTTGGGAGCGTGAGGGGATTGGAATCCCCTCAGTCTCCCTGAAGCCTTTGTTCACAGCCAGAGCTGTGAACAAAGAAACATTGGAATGTTGGAGCTCCAGGCTTATACCAGCCATTATAAGCCCAGAGCACTCCATTGTTTTCAATGGATCTCCCAACATTCCAATGTTCTAATAATTATTACATCATAAGAATCTTTTGTTGACCTTGTACAACAAGCATTTACAAAGTCAATTTGTCTTGCTGTACCAATGCTCTGTGATTACCACTATTGGATGTTTCTCAGTGTCAGATACTTTTAAAATGAACTGGTTTTTGCAAAGGCAATAGAGCTCATGAACCGTTTTAAAATTGTTGGCAACATTTAGTCCATCTTGAAAGTATGAAACAATGTTTTCTATTGTTTCAAGATCGACACCAGCTTGTGTTATCACGTTACAATATACAACCTGGCGGCCATCTTGAAAGTGTCGAAAAAAAATTCTATTGTAGTTTCAAGATGGCTGGTCACTGCTATTGACTTTGCCAATGCGACACATTTTATAAGTGTCCCTTACTGTCAGAATCAATACCTGTGGCAAATCTGAGCAGAAAAGCGTCATTAGAAGGGGAAGAAGGTAAGGGAAAGAGGAGCAAGAAAGCAGGGGAGGTTCAGGGAGGGGTACTGTTGTATGGTGTTTTAGGATCTGAGTGAATTTTCCCGATTCATGCCCTTATATAGGTACAATTCACACTACCCTAATATAGGCATAGAAATAATTCCCTTATTTAGACACAGTCCATGCAGACCAAATACAGGCATGGCTACTTCCACCTGTATCAAAACGTCACAACGATTTCTTGGAAAAGTTGCTTAAGCAGTCAGGGACCTCACTTTGCTTGAATATTGATTTGACCAAGAACTCATGTACTTTACAAAGAACTACTGTTCCCTTGGGGTTCTTTCCTGAAGTTATTATGACCGACTTTAATTCAAACTAGACACCTTCAAGGTATAAATATGCCTTCACTTGCTCTAGCACGACACAGTGGTTCGGAGCAGTTCGACTATCTACTTGCCCGACGCAGCTCGTTACAGCAAGTCCGGAAGGAAGCCGATCCTCCAGCTGACGCACTGATCGAGAGGCAGCATTTCTCTCTTCGAGAATCCAGCTCCAGTGTTTCCAAGCTCCCCTTGCGGGTTTTTGGGAAATCGAGTCCTGAAACTGAGATACCAGACCTCCTTCATTCTAAACTAAAGGTATGGAGCTGATTAGAACCTAGAGAAACCTTGGATAGAATCTTGGCAAAGAAAAACTAAACGTATGCTACACCACACTTACTCCTTCCCGCGTGCTAGGCTTAGGTTGGGTACATTGGGGTAAGCATATTTTAGAAGCACCAGTTGAGTACTTTTAGCCGTTGTTATTTATGTATATATTTATGTATGGTTTAGAAACCATACAATGCTCTTACAGTATTATTTTGTAATATTGTTCTCGCTGTACGCATTATATTTTCCAGTCTGCATTACGATTGTAGCAGTTCACTTACTTGCATGAGAAAGAAGACTGTTCGCTAAAACCTATTATTGAAAACGCCAGTCTCTCTATTTCTCTGCACCTCTGTAGAAATGAAGCATGCACGAGTGACTGAGTGAACTACTTATCCATTGCTTCCACAACTCTAGAGATACGTTTCTTCTTCTTGGGAAACAAAGTTGTCATGTTTATGCGGTTCAAGACAAAAGGAAGGTGCACTACATAGGCTCTGCGCATTAAAATAATATATCCTATAGATTAGACGTAGGACTGATGTCGACTTGGGCTCTAACGCATATATTAAACTTAATAGTGAGTGCCAGCTAGCTCAGAGGTCACTAGAAACTTTCTCGAATTCGCAAGAAGGGATTAGTTTCTGACAACCGCATAAACATAAAAAACGTACGAACACAGCAGCAGACCACGGTCAAGCACCTTCACTCTTTTAGTTTCAAAATTTTAGACTGTGTGCAATAACTTCCGACATCTGCTGCTAAATGATGCCTTTTTACAATCAGAGTTAGATACAAAAGGAAGGTGCACTATATAGAAGTCAGGACAAGTAAATGCTTCAAAAGTTCTTATTATTGAATTCTTTGAAAAGAACACCGGCACACAGCCAACGCGTTTCGTTCCCCAGTGCCACGGGAACTTCGTCAAGGCTTAAAATATATGAAGGTTCAGTAACCAACAGGATGATGAGTTTCGTAATCACTCATGGATATATCAATGAAAATAAACAGCCAAATCACGTCATCCTAGTTAAATGATGAGACTCTGTAGAATTCAAAATATACAGGATTATAAAGATTGGCGCTTATTAAGCGGCTGATGGCGAATCAACTAGTAGTACCCACGAGCTGATTTGCAGATATCAAGTGAACCCAGACCAGTGCGACCTGTCACCAATCACTAAATTTAGCAGGTGAGAGGAATCCCATAGGCGTACCAGCAGGATAACAGCTTGTAACGGGAACCCCCCAAGACAAACAGAGCAACCTTGGCCTTATGATAGGTAGGATTCAGGCAAGGGCGTCTCACACGGTTAGAAGAGGGATTCACTGCAATCTTTGTGAAAAACGTAAGATAAAGTCCAATGAGATAAGGATACTGGTAGGGTGGAGGTCCCGGTCAGTGACGGATTCAACCTCCAAGGCAAAAGATCAAAGCTTCCGTAATAAGCAGACGAGCAGCATGATGCATCATATGTAAATGTAAATGTAAAATACTTGTAAAGCGCACAGCTGCCCCAGCAACGGGGCGTCCCGGCGCTGTATAACGCTGTGGAACCCTTCTTGGCTTTCCCTGTGAGATGCCCTCCTGGGCACCCCCAAGGCAAAGCCAGGCATCCCAGTGTCGTTGGGGCCGTGGTGGAGATTAAGCAAGCTATTGCCCAGAGTTGCAGAGTGTGAACCCATGATTAGAGTAGGCGCCGAGGCGAGAATTATCGAGTCTGCGGACATTGAGCCCAAGACCCTGCGCGTCGGGAATTGAACCCTGGTCCCGGGCCAGACCTCTGCTTCAGGGTCTGCCGCTTCTAACCAGTGAGCAACACTTCTCCACATATAGGAACTACACTACAGTACAGTACCCAGGGCATCACCAATCTCGCCGTCCATCACCTGGCATGCCGCGCAGGAGTACTGGAGGGGACAGGGAGGGGAGCGAGGAGAGGACTATAGAAGTGGGAGAACTAGGGCCACTCACATGCACCGCTCACCAAGCAGAGGCAGGCTGAAGACGTGCACTCCCTGGGAGTGCTTAGTTAAAAATAAAATAAAATGAAAAAACAAAGGACTTCAATGAGGTCAGCTGCGGAAGGATACAACTTAATCATTTAAAATAGGGGGGGGGGGGGAGTTTTCCATGGGTGGCACAAACGCAATAAAGAAAAGAGTCATTCAATAAGGAGAAGGGGACTCAGGTAGACAAGCAATCCATCCAACATGAGCCAGGGCGGCCCACAGCCCACTGTAAGGAGGATTGTAGGCAAAGCTGTCTGTGGCCGGCAGCTGAATCTGTCTGTAGTGATACTCATAATGCAGTACGCAGCTGCCATTCGGTGTGCGTTGAGTGTAATATCCTACTATCGTTCGCCTTGTACATCAGTGGAATCATTCCTTTACCGAACCCCTACATATTGGATTTTGGTCAGAGAAGTGGGTATTTGTCGAAAGGAAGAACAAGGAAAGAAGAGGCTGGAAGGAGAGCTGGTCTGCACAGTGGCAATGCCAAGCTTTGTGTACTTGTACTTCAATGGCGTATCAAAACCTGAGGGGTCCCCTCAAAAGTACAGGGAGGGGCCCCAGACCTAGTCCGGAGCTCCCAGGCCAGGGGCCTGCTGCCTATGTCCAAAGTGCCAGAGAGGGTCCCCTGGAAATCGAACCTCACCCCCACTCCGTAGAGGCTGCAGGGGCCAAAGTTAACCCACTGGTGTCTATGCTCTATGTAAGCCTAGAGTGCTTCATCCCAGGGTTTCTTAAATATCTGTCACTCACCTGTGGCCGTGCTCTGGTGCACCATACCCCTGAGATGTGCCTTGTCTCTCTTGGCTAAGAATGTTTACACAGGGCCCGGCGTCTAAGCATGAAAAACGCGAGCACTGAGATCTAGCTGTGGCAAGCTGTGGGATGACTATGTTCTTATTATTTTTTATGCAAAGAAATATCACAAAAATAAAAAAAGAATGAGAAAAGACGACATGGCATAACATATCCCATATAGGATGCTTGAGCGTGCAGAGGCAAAATGTGAACGACAGCTGAAATGATCAGTTAATGTATACATGTAGATATTTTTATATATGATTTTTGTGTAACATGAGGCATTAAGGCAAAAGGCTGTCTCTCGGCCAGACCTATAAGAAACATCCATGTAAAGGCAAGGCACAGCAGCACCAGCATTTAGCGCCATCTAGTGGTAACTCCCTTCCTAATAGTGCTGTTAACTCCTTCCTTTGCTGCAATATTGTCAACTCATGTCATTCCCACTTTACACCAGCATCGGTGTTTTGTTAATATTGTTACACGTAGAGATCACCTATCGCCATTTGTAAAAAAAAAAAAAAAAAAAAAGTGCTTTATGTATAGGTGAATATACATGAAAAAGACCCACCGATGGAATTAATAAGCTTTAAGAGAACCAGTGTTCCAGCCCCCTCCAAAACTGCGAAGTAAATCATTATTGCGTAGAAATGTGGGGCCCAAAGTTGCAATTGTGGTCATGATTGGGAACTTTCAGAAGTGTTTTGAGCATCCCAAGTATAGGAAACAAATTTAATATATTTTCTTTTTGGATCTTGCTTTCCAAGAGGGTGGTAGCAGAACTCAGAGCTGGAATATCTACCAGACTTTTAATGTCAGCTCTGTACCTTAGAGCTAATCTAAAATACACCAATGAGACTAGCAGAAAAAAAAAATGGAAGCTCCAACCCTGGCCATACATCCCAATTCGTCCACTTGGTGTGGTCTAGTAGCTTAGTGCACTAATGCGTCCACTGTAGGGGCCTGTGTTTGACCTCATGGTCAAAGCTTCACATTCTGGTGGACCAACTCAGCCTTTCATCCTTCTGAAGTCGGCAAAAAGAGTACCATTGAGTCTGGTAACAATAAACATCTGTTATTCAGCGCTAAGATGCCCTTCTGCATAAACATATACACATGTTATGTGTTACACAATTTACATCTTCTCACCCACTACTTCACAAGCCTAGACTTTTGACCTGTGTAGTACAGTGGAAGCTGCACTTTCTTTGGCCTAAGCGGTTATTCCTCATTCAGTTTCTTTGATTAGCATTCCCCCTGAGCTTGTGAGAAGAGGGTGGTGCTGTGAGCCAAGCTAGTGTGTTATTCCCAATTTCCACATCTGTGCATAGATATTACAGGCTCTTCGGTTGAGGGTTTGTTTTCTGGGGAGGAGGTTGGTTCTTAATGGAAGCAGGAGGTTTCCAAACTAAGCTCGAAAAAAGGCTTGAGACTGCTGAGAAGGTTGGAAGAAGCCATTGGTCCCTTGGTTTTAAGGGTTGCTCTTGCCTATTTCAGCTAAATGAGTAGGTAAACAGATTGTACCAGTGTAGAAATGTGGTGGAGGAACAGGGTGTGTCAAATCCTGTAATGTTACAGGATCATAGTGCCATTACCGGCAGTGTCTCCCACCACCACTAGTCATGGCATGCTAGAATGAATAAATACACATGACACTTTGTTGTGGGAAAATATTGCTGCAGGTTTATTCCATACATGAGTATGCAATATGTGGGCTATCATACGGGCCATTCAAGGGCGGGCAGCTGTGCCAACCGATGCTGACCCTGCCCGCCTGGTGAGCCAGCACTGGTGGACACCTCGTCAGTGCTACCTTGCTGATCCTCTTCCGGTCCACATGATGATGTGACATGCCCCACCTGGCGCACAGGGGGGGGGATGGGAGGGGGCGTCGCCACAGTGGCGACCTGGCTGCTGGGCTCCCGCAGGAAGCCCTCTAACAACTAGAGCGGCGGTGGGCAATGCTGAAATGGCGCTAAAGGGCCGCCCTGTTGGATTGGCCCCCTGCGGGGGTCGCGGACAGCCACAAATCCTGTGGTGTTATCATTGCCAAATATTGTGTTGACCAACACTTTTTGGAAGGCGGTGCCATGCATGGGGGAGTCCCTGGCAAGACGCTGTGCCAGCGCGCCTAGCAGCATTTTTAACATTTGTATTTTTATTTTCTGGTGTTAGATGGGGTGGAACACCACTGGGGCACACATTAATATATGTGTCTTGATATCATGTCATGGTGTCAACTTAAGTAACGAGGCAGAATACGATGGACATTTTCTTGGTTTGCTCACACTGTAATTGTCATAATGTAATTCATTGGTTAATTTTACTTGCAGTGTAATACAAGATATTAAATCATTGGGAGGCAAGTGCAGGATGGTAAGGATAACTCATTTTTTGTGTTCATTTTTGGTGTCATGTTCACCTGCGTTGGGTGAGACTTGGGGAGGAAAGATCGCAGGCACTATAACTCAGTCAAATCTCGGATAACTCTGGTCAGCAGTCTATTCATGTCATTCTTTTGGCAGAAGGAGGGGTCCTGTTGTTACTAGGGTACAATCTGCAAACAGACCAGTGTGCGCACCCAGAGAAGCAGGTAAGCGTGACCCTTTTGATTGCAGCACTTGTGGGCAGCAACGCAGGTGGACTTGTAAACGATGGAAGGTCACACCCTGCTTCCCATCTGTAGCTTGTCGAAGTTTAACATCCAAGTGCTAAAGAGATATCATCCAGCTCGAGTCATTGGCTTGGTTCCCCTTTTAAGACATAGGGGCATAAGTACCAGCCCCTACCGCCATGGGAATGTCACTTTTTTGTGACATTCCCGTGGCGATAGGGGCCTTGCCTTTTGTACAAGGCGGCGTTAGGCCACTTAACGTGGCTTAACACTTAGTGTGAAAGGGGCGTGCAGTGGGTGTTGTGGTGGGCATTTAAACACAACACCCATTCATTTTGACGCTGCCCGCTATGTACAAGGGTGGTGTAAATAGGAGGCAGAAACAAAATTATGACCAGGAAAAGCCTGGTCTTCATTTGGAAAAACAAGGAGGAATGCATTATTTCTCCTCGTTTTAGTTTTTTCCAAGTGTGATACCTTGTGCAGAGCACATGGATAAAGCAAAATCCATGGTTTGTTTATGTGCAGGAAGGGCTCCCTTCCTGTACATAAACAAACCTTTTAAAACATGCAATTTTTTCACTTTCATGTGTGCTGTATGAAGCAATACACAATAAAGTTACAAAATGGCACTTTAGGATTGGTTATGTGCAGGTAGGGACACCTACCAACACATAACCAATCCTCACCTGCACACAGACACCCTTGCGCTCTGGTGCAAGGGTACCTGCGTTAGAGCCATCGCATATTCCCTATAGTTTAAAAACTGAAGGCAGTGCCCTGACCTGACTCTATCCCTTATCTATGGAAAATTGATTTTGGTAACATAAAAGACTTCTTGCACACTTGGATCATTTGTGCTATCTGAGTTCATAGGACTTTTCAATTTTTTGGACTTCTGCAGTTTTTTGCAAGCTACTTCAGATGAGGGGGCACAGTTCCTCAGATTATGAAGTGGCCTACCATTTCATGTTAAAGTAAATTGTAAATTGATACTTGTATAACGCACTACTCACCCGCAAGGGTCTCAAGGTACTTGTACGAATACCACTGTGGAACCATCCTGGCTTTCCCTGTGAGGGGTCCACTCCTGGGCACCTCCAAGGTGGAGGCCAGGCATCCTTTTAGCATTGTGGGGGCCGTTGTGGAGATTAAGCAAGCTATTGCCCAGAGTTGCACTCCATGTTTGGAATAGGCACCGAGGCGAGAATTATCAGGTCAGTGGAATTTTTTTGAGCCCAAGACCCGTCGAGGCAGGGAATTGAACCCTGGTCCCGGGCCAGACCTCTGCATCAAGGTCTCCCGCTCTAACCATTGAGCCACACTTCTCAACTCATGCACTTCATGAGGTCTGCACTATGATGCTGCGCCCAGAGGAAGGGCAACCCTTTGGTAGAAGTGAGTTGGCAGAGCGTGGAGAGGATGACTTGTCTTCAAGACCCGAGATGGTTGTGACCATACCAAGCACACAGAGGCACATCTGCTGACAACCCTGCCACTGGAGGTGCCGGCATAACCATTGCCACAAAAATCCTTCCCACAAAAGGCATGTTAAGTGGCACTCATTTGTGTGGTGCGTTTCTATCATTGCTTTGGCCTTATAGCGCTGCTTGTGCCTGTGTCTGTCTTTCACAGAATTTTGTGTGTATGTGTTTTACCCATGTCCTTTATCTCCCTCCCTGTCTGCATTGTAGCACCCCTTGTGTCTATTTGTGTCTCCCTGTGCCTCTCTGCCTTTGTGCCCATCTTTCTCTCACAATGAGCATCACTGCCCTTAGCTTCCCAAATCCAAGCGCGTATTGGTCATTTTTGCTACTCTAAGTATCCTAACGTTGTTTTTTTTCTTTAGTTTCCCATATATTTAGTTGCTTTAATTTTTGATACATTATAACTTGAAAATGTTCTTTTTAACTTTTATCTGTTTACTTTTTGGCTTTCAAAATTAAGGATTTATTTTACACTGAACTTATTGTATTTTTAGATTTTCTTCTCATGTAAAGTAAGTAAGTTCTAATGCGCAAACAAATCTGCGAAACCTTTTCATATGTGCCAAAGACTTCATAAAAAGCTGGAAAAGTGTTGTTGTTTTTTAGTAAAGGGGTGGCTTTACTGGCTGTAGCTCACAGTATCTGCACACCATTTCTGCTGCTGCTTAGGTCACTCAGTGCAGCAAGAGGTCTGTTGGCGCTTCACATCAGTCTCCCATCTCATGCGACCACCGGACCCCAACCATTTGCAAACATACATAACCAGAGGGACAGAAGCTGCATGGACTAAACAGAAAATAAAACACAGCCAAATGTGACCATAGAGAAAACACACACACACTCGCCAGAGGGCAGCACCCGGGAATGAGGAAGAACAATGGGGAAGCACAACATCCTCTCTGACTATGAGTTTCACTGTGTGTGAGTGTTGTGTAGTTGCCAGGAGTCCCCCAGGACCTGCGCATTTTGTGTGACCTAAACTGAGGACTTTGCATCTCAACCGCTTTCGAACACCCCCAGAGGATATATCTGCCGTTAGCCCAGCTAGCTCTACAGTGCCAATACCACCCCTGTATTCTACAGTGGTGTGGGCAGTTTCTAGCAACCACTGAACATGACAATCCTGATTTCTCAGGGATCGTGGAAAACAGTACAGTACGTTTCACTCAGACAACCGTGCTTATTTTCGCTCAGAAACACACAGGGTGGCAATTAGGACTTTTCAATAAGAATTTTTTGGTCCAGCGACAGCCTGGTGTAAAACATATGTGCTGCGACAATCAGGAGACAGAAACATACAAAAGAGATTGCTAGTATCAATATGGTGAATAGTAGATACATTTCTACCATAGTACTAATAAGACGAACAGAAACAGTTCAGATAAAAACAGTCATTCTTGCATATACCTAATATGCTCGCCCTATTTAATTTGTTAAAAAGTACTTAGCCTAACACAGATGTATATGTGTATATGCATATAGCTATGTGTATCTGTAGCCAAGAAACCCCTAGGGGAGAACCAGCCCATAGCCTGATGGTGCAGAACAAAGGACCCGTCTCTGCATCGAGGATGAAAACCCACAAGGGATGTCAGACTGTTGTGTGTTGAAGATTCGGCATGCATGACCACCGTCTCAGCTTTGAAGGAATTCTCCTCTAATTTGTACTGGCGAGTGAGGGTCTTTTATACTAAAGTGTCACTCCAGGGTTTTTTCTAGAATCAATATGTTTTTAAGGCAAACATGGATGTTTTGAAAATATTCATAAATATTATGAAAATAATCACCAATGATTTTATAAACAAGTGTGATCATGTACAGCTGGCTATTGGCCAAGGATGAAAAAAAGTGGTGACCCTTATACAGAATAAATCTGCTGTGCCATGGGACATGTTTATATACATCAGGTACAGGGATTATTATAGAATACATAGAGCCTGGCAGTGGCGGCTCCCCCATTGGGGTGTGGAGGCATTGCCCCACTGCTTTCTCGCAGTACGAGAAGGCAGAAACATAAATGGTAATAACTATCATTTTATGTTTCTGCCTTCACACACGGCGAGAAAGCAGAAGTGCCTGGTTGGGGGTGCCCTCGAGCAGGATGAGGGGCCACTCCCCCCCTTGCTAGAGGGCATGGGGGGAGTGGCTTTCCCACTGTTGTGCATACTGACTATTTGGTTCGCCCTGGGGAATGACCAAACAGTCAGTATGCACTACAGTGGGAAAGCCACCCCCCATACTTGAGCAAGACCGCCCACTCTCCCTTTATCTCTATGTAGGCTGCTGAATGCCCCAATCTCCTGGATGACCCCATTTCTACCCCCTCTCCCCCCACCCACCTGTCATGCCAGCCGTGACTGAGTGTGCACGACATATACCCAAGTTGGATGACAACGGACGGTCCGCTGTTGCGCCATACCCCAATACAGACCGCAGCGTTGCCTTCCATTGCCTGCACCTGCTAGGACTTTGAGCCTCTGTCAAAAATGGCCTGCAACATGTCTAGTATCGGAACGGATTTAGTAAGAGCAAAGAAATTTGCAGTATAGTGTTCTGAGCGTTGTGAGAATTTTCAGCCAGTGCTATTATCTAGAGATAAAAAAAGGCATCTGAACTGTACGTTCCCAGCTATATTTCTGAGGGCTGGATGGGCAATGGACAGACACACAGAGACAGCGCTAAGGTGCATCTACACACAGCAGGCTACGGGTAATCTTGCCATATACTAATAATATAATAAGACATTCAACTGGAATATTCTTGTGACTGTGGTTACCTATAACCCCTTCCTGTGTGACGCTTGCCATTGGCACAGGCGTACACGCTCCATGACACACTGCACATCTATAGGATTCTACGCGGCGGACCCAGACACATGTAGGCTGATGGCAGGACCCAAGTCCCAGCGCCAACCAGACGCCAATCACTTCCCAGCTCCAAAGATCAGCCTCAGAACCTAGCCCAACGGCTCATAGCCTGTATCAATGCGGTTCGGACCAAGGATCATGCCGGTGAGTGCTGGTCTCATCTGCGGCCTATGTTTGTTGTTGGTGGTCTGCCTTAGCTGGGTTTCTGTCTGAGGTTACCCGTTTCTTGGCTCATGCGAGAATCAGGCAGGTTATTCTGCGGCTTATGTGTTTGGTGCTGGGATCGCATTGTGTAGTTACTTTTATTGCTTTGGACAGTCTTACAACATGTTGGTGATCTGTTTGTGCATAGAGTGGATAGTTTCTTGCGTCAGGGCTAGCCAAGGACTCCTACAGTTGGGACTGCTACATGTTTTGTATGTATGGAGGGGGTTATTAGTCTGTAGATCAACATGAGTTTATGGATTGTGTGAAAGATAGTTTATTAGCTTGAATGCTGGGATGTTTATGTGGGCAATTTCCTAGGTACTGGCGGGTGTGAATTTTCTTGATGGCACTTTCTCAAATGAAACAGAGACAGTCACTTGACAGGCAAGGAATTTGAGCTACCTTGATAAATAAAGGATGTATTGTATACACCATAAGGGCTTCTCGTGTAAGACCCTTGGCCATACTAGCCAAGTGTTTCCTATCCCCCTGGATGCTTGCTTTCTTTGTGGCTGCTTCCTATGCATATGAATGCTCCATATTCCTGTTCCTTAGAGCTCTTCCTATGGCTATGATGCTTACTGTCCATTAGATCTCTTCCCATGCCCGCCATCATACCAATGTCACTGGCTCCTCACATGTAGAGGTAGAAAAGTGATACATCACCCTGTCCGGTGTGTCGGAAGATGTCCTCTGCCTATCAGCTATTTTATCCTGTCCATAGGTTAACGTTTCTGTGAGTGCTGCCACCTGTTAAGGGTGGTGCTGGGTAAACTATTAAACATTACTAATGGGTGTGCCACCTTCAAAGACTGATTTTGTGTACACATTAAATGTTAATGCGGGTGGTGCCACCTGCCAGTATTACATGTCTCCTAGCCAGTGAAGCATCCACTGATCTGTGATGACACTCGCCACATGGCACTTATCCCGAAATTTTAATGCCTCACCACTTTCAAATGTCACCAGCCACCACTGGAGGCTGGTGTAGAGGAGACAGGAGCAAGCTACCAGGTAAAAGGTCACCTGTTTAGAATCGTTATTGTCAAGTGGATGGGATAATGTATGTAAAATGGGTTATACATGATGAGACTATCCTACAAGACATGACATGAGTACCACTCCTTGGTCTCGCTCATTAGGTCAAAGTCCTACATTATGGTGTAACTACTCACATTTATTGGAATGCACACCTCTTGGTGTACAAACTAAATCAGTGTGACTTCACCTCTTGGAGCACATGTGTCACTGTTGGAATGTCCATGCAGTTTCTTTGATTTTACACTGGTGGTCATGGTTCTCATTCCTTCAGACCTTACTCCTGTGAATTATTGATCCAAGCGAGGTGCTGAGGCCTTGACTAGAGTCTGGGAGTCAAGCAGCTGGAACCTCTAGGGAGGATCTAAAAATGATTTAGCTTCTAGCATATATCTGAAGTTTCACAACTTTTGTGTGTATCCTCCTTCAGGGCTCAGAAATCATGAGTACAAAGAGACAGAAACGTAAACAATGGAATGAGTCAGAGGGAATAGATGTTGTAGTGGTTAAGGGCACCCCAAGTAAATAAATACACTGGCAGTTCCCAACACAACAGAGTTGCAGGGTTTCAGTGGACAGATAAAAAGAGGTAAGAGAACCAGGTCTAGAGACAAAACCGCCCATGCCCGCTGATAATGACCCACCGTGTAGGCAGGATCATGGATAGTGTATGCAGAAGGTTCAGGGTTGTGGGTGATGGAGAACTGACAGAGCGTGGGGCCAGATAAAAAATATAAAGTTAGATCCAACAAAACACTCCCTCCCAGGCAAATCAAACTATGCACTGGCAAAGCTAATACTTATGGCATTGGCCACACACCTTTTGGTTTCGCCAGTGCTTATTTTTTTTGCAAATGGTTTTTGTAAAACCTTTTTACCAAAACCATTCAAAGATGGCAGTCTTTGTGTTCACACACAAGCAAACACACATGGATGACCGACTTGAAATAGTTTTTGTGATAAGTTTTAGAAAAGACAGTGAAAGAGGCTACGCCCGAATCCACATGCAGGCAAGTGTATGGGAGGCCATCTTTGAATGTTTTTTGTTATACTTTTGTACAGTCATTACAAGATGGCAGTCTTTTAAAGTGCACACATTAGCATGTGTAAGTAGCCATTCTTGAATTGTTTTTATAAAATGTATAACAAAGAATATTCAGAGATGGCCGTTCCTGTGTGCACATGCCTGTGCATGTGCATGCCTGTACACACTTGGAAGGCCATCTTTAAATGGTTTAAAAGCCCATTCAATGATGCATGTTGCTTATAGCGCCCACAAGAAATGCAATCTATTGCAAGGGGTGGCGTTGGCCCAGCAGCAGTGTTTGTGGAGCTGATTGGCACTCAAGTTAAAAAAGGTGAAAATAACAAAAAGATACATAGACTCACGTCCTTGGCACTGAAGGGTACACATGTTTTACCAGAGGCCAACATTATGCTTGGGCACAATAAAATCACTCACATAGATTGGAACCAGTAATTGAAGCAGTGTGAGGCATTGCCCCATGCTGTATGCTGTGTTGCTCACAAGACAAACGTGAATGACACTACAGCAGACCTATGGACGTGCAAGGATGGTTGAAAGCCCCTCTGTATAAGTATGTATATGAAAGCATTGTTTAACGAGTTTTTATCTGAAAACAACATTTCTTGCATAATATCAGACCTAAAAAGGACAAGGTGGAAGAGTGGGAGATGAAATATTATAGGACAGAGGGAAGCAGGATCCCTGCTGTAGGCCACATGCTGTACCTGGATACAGAAGCCAGTAGGGATACCAGGGCTACAGATCACAAGTAAGGCCAAAACAAGCACGTCCAGGCAGGGAGCTGAGGAATTGTCGTATGTGGGTCACTGCCAGAGCTAGCTAGTTTAGTTCCATTGCCTTTTAGTATTTATTAGATGTTTTGTCTGAATCATGCTCATTTCATTTCTTAGCTGCTTTGAATTAGTAGTTACAAGTTTATTTTTTTATAGCGTATTTACTCAATTCAATTCATGAAGCTTTATTCGGTGCATATAGATGACCATAAAAGCACAAACAAAATATAACAGTTCCTATTAAAATGTTCCATCTAAGGTTTACAATTAGTGATAATAATCATAGTTCGTAAGAGAATGCATATAAGAATTACATATGGTATAAAACATCTAGTGTTAATAGTCAAAGTTCATTAAAACACATACTTTTCCTAGAATTGATGCACTGATTTAAATATGTTGCAATATAAAAACAGATATCTTTCGATTGCAAGTTAAAAATTAGAATCATAGCTTGTTTAACTGTACGTATGCCATATTTAACAAACATGGGTTTCAAAAAGGCAATACGAAAATTAGAGTACAGTTTGCAAAACATTAGAAAGTGCACAGTGCTCTGGGTGGATACCTAATCACACCTACATGGCCCAGTCGGATGTTTCTTAATATTTGGGTGGGCTACTAAGTAATGTGCCATCCCAAATCTAAGTCTGGTTAGCACAAATTTATGTGAGTGCCTAGTCACCATAGTTAAGTAAGAAGGAAAACCTTCCATTATATTATACTTATTATAAAAAATGACAGTGGACATTGATCCGGTTGCAATTGCCCGCTTCCTCCCCGCATATGACAGGAATATACTTTTCATTTCCGACTTAGGAATCATTGCTGCTGCGCTGGGGTCATTTAAAATGTTCAAGTTAAAAATGTCTGAAAAACAAGTAACAACATATTTAACCCAGGGTATCTCTCGATATTTATCCAACCGTAAACAGTCCTCAATAATAGATCTATTAAAGGACTTCTCATCCTTAAGCCAAATAGACCGCCTGATCATCATTGGCCTAAGGGATAACAGGTCAGTTAAATAATCAATGGCTAGTTCATGGTGACTTAATTCGGTTGAAGCTGGGGTGAGCAAAAACAGGAGTTTCTTTACAAATAAGTTTTCCTCCAACTGTAACTTATGAACACAGCTTTGGCCCCATACTCCAGCTCGATACAGTGCTATAGTAACACATCTAGCCTGGTAAATCTTGAGCATATCCCTGGTGCGACGGTCCCCTACTTTTGCAACATATTTACTCAAAACCGTTGCTACAAATGCCTCAATGAAAAAAATATTTAAAAGTTATATTATAAGAAAAAAAATAATAAAGGCGTTTAGTTGTAGCAAGTAATTGTTAATTTCCATTGCTGCTTATACTAGGCGATTCATTTACTGAGTGGTTGTTAAATGCCTTGCGTTTGGGGTGAAGTTATTGCTGAATTGGGGATAGTATTGGTGCCAGCGCTTTCTCCCGCAGCTCTGGCAATTTTTTTCCCCACCTGTCTTAAGAACTTCACCAAGCGGCATTTTAGCTGTGGGTCTTCAGGTGCGATTCAGGCCAACACTGCTTGTCTATGGGTACGAATGCCTCGTTGGATAAAATATGATTTTAAAAATTGTTTTCGTTCATTTGTCAGTTCCTCACAAGTGCCGAGTAAGTGCAGCGTAAGTGCAGCATGTCCGTCTGTACTGTGCCTCATAAGCGGCAGATGGAGTCTGTTTGGACCTTGAGCCAATGTGAAAAGTGCTTTGTGCAGGGTAAAAGGCGTAATCTATATTTTAAAAATTGGATTTTGATAGGTTTAGCATACCCCAGGGCTAGATATTTTTGAGCAGCGGTAGTCGAATAAGTGCTCAGAGTCATCCAGCTGAGAGACCTTTTTGATAGGGAAGCTTTGTCCTCGATCTATAAATCGTACGTTCTTATATAGCGCCTTTCACCGTAAGGTCTCAAGGCTCTTGCTTTGGGAACCCGTCCTGGCCTTTCCCTGCGAGATTACCCCTACTGGGCATCCCCAAGGTGAAGACCAGGCATCCCATCACGGTGGGGCCGCAGTGGAGATTAAGCAAGCGATTGCCCAGAGTTGCAGAGCGTGAACTCACGATTCGAGTAGGCACCAAGGCGAGAATTATCGAGTCCGTGGACATTTTGAGCTCAAGACCCCGCCGCGTCGGGGATTGAACCCTGGTCCCGGGTCTGACCTCTGCATCAGGGACTGCCTCCTCTAACCGGTGAGCCACACTTCTCCAGACAGACAGAAGTTTAGCTGCTTTCCAAACTCATCTTTTGAATATGCAGTGGTTGGTAGATGTTTCCCAGAGCTGAGTTAGCCCCAGGTTGAACCGACTTGTTTGAAGGTATTTTGCGGCTGGGCATGATGTCTGCTGTTGTAGCTCTCATCACAAGTGCTAAATAAGAGTTCCTAGGCCAGATTTTTGTACCTTGTCCCAAAAGATGATATATGCTATCAGTCTAGCCAGAGTCTTTTTTTGAACACCGAACTCTAGCCTGCTCTATGTAGGCAGGGCCAGACTGGGAACCACAATCGGCCCCGGCAAAGTGCTCGGCCGCCCCCCCTGCCTCCCCACTCGGGGGGAGGGTGGGGGGGTTGGGGGTGCAGCCGAGCTCTTTCCCGGGCCGGTTTTCGGTTGATTTTGCAGCGAGCCCTGTAACAAAAACGGCCCCCAGGGGCCCAAAATTGACCCCCACTGTGTGGCGCACCAGGGGATTTCCCGGTGCCCGCTATGGCCAGTACGGTCCTGTGTGTAGGTGAGGTATTTTTTGGCAGGCCCAAAAAAATTTGCTGCAACTGAGATACAGATGCCAGAAGTAATACCATGGATACAGGTCTTAAGGAATGCAAAAATAAGCACTGCCAGGCAGGGAGCTGAGAAATTGAGGTCTGTGGGTCACTGCAGAGCGAGCAAGTTTAGTTCCATTGCATTTTAGTTTTTATTAGATGTTTTTTCTGGACCTGAGGAAATATAAATTTTATGGTCAAGTAATGTTCCCTAGCGTGTACCCCACCGACTCCATGTACCAGCTTAAAGTGCATGTAACTTCCCTCCTGTGCCAGCTATGAAGACGCAAATACATTTGCGTCCACCGTTAACATGTCCTCTTTCAGACCCACTCTGAATGGGTTAAATAGTCCGTTCCTAAGTATGCCATGCCAACGTCTTTTTGTAGTGTACTTTACACGTTTTTCAGCTCTGGCAAAGTAGGCCCTGAATTTCTGCCATCGAGCCTTTTTTCGTTGCTTTCTGACTCAGAAAAGCATCAGCCCAGGCAGCCTCTGTATTCATGACCTCTGTCCTACTCCCTGTGCGGCCCATGGCGCTTAGCTCAGCCTGCTGCCTGCCAAGACTGACTACAACCTTTGAATTATCTGTTCCGCTCCTCGAAAATACATTCCTGCCTACCAGTTTAAGTAAACATTCTCCCAGCTGCAGAGCACGAGGGCCGGCCTACTGTCTCCATGCAAGTAATTCATAGACCCTGTTACCATGCTCCCAGGGAAGGCCCATGCCCCCACGCTTCTCATGCAGACACTTAGGCGCTTATACACACACTCTCAGTCAGTATAGAATAGCTTCTGCCCCAGAGACCTTTCCCTCTAGATAATATGGTTCCCAAACATCAGATATCAGATATGATAGAAGTACGAGTTGATCTGACATGCCAGACTTCTGTCTCTTTCCGCTAGTGTAAATGTCAAGTCCCCTGCACCCTCCAGTTTCCACGTCAATCACACGTCATGCAGCCGCGCGCGCATCCAAGCTTCAGATTTCTGCTGACATTGCAACATTCTGCTTTGTGCCACCCCTTTGTGACACCTACCTGTGACGTTTCTAGCGCACACCTCTAGTTCACGCCTAGTCCACGCCTTCTGATTACGTACTAGCAACACATGAATGCTGTTATCTTGTTTCTCTCAGCTGTTACGCCTACTATATTGCTTTCTATGACATAAATTAAGTATATAAGCTATGTATTGTCAATAAAATATTGCTCTATCCCTTCCTGGACCCTGTGTGGTGCCAGGAACCTGATATCCAGTTCCGGAACGATTCCTTTTTAAGGAATAAAACCCCTAAGAACTCTAACACCACGGACTCTGTTTTCTTTCTTTCCGATTGAGTTATTATTGATTAAGTACTTACCTGCATAGAAATTAAGATGGTAAATTAAATATTTACGACATTTTGTCGCCCGAACAGGAACCCCTCCCCCACCCCACGCGCCGGTTGGTGCGTTGCAAGCTCTGTCCCCTGCCATCAGTTAGATGGAAACTACGCGTACCGGCAGGATTTCCTGTATCTCCCTCTGGCCCACGGAGGTGACGAAGACTGCAATCAGCGCCCAGACGAGGCGGTGAGGAGTGCGGAGGATCCCGACCAGAGCCTAGCCGAAAGAAGCAAGGTCCGAGGTGTTAAGAGGCCCACCAGTTTTCCGAAGTATCCACGTGTCGAGTCGAGTCGAGTCCGGTCGAGTCCAGTCGAGTTTTCCGAGGCCTTCAGTTTCCGTGCTTCCCGGTGAGTACCATTGCTGGGACGTATCAAGACGGGTTTGGGTACACAAGTCCGGTCTGCACTGTTTTTAGACAGTGTATCTGTACTGTTTAGCAGTACATCAGTTATTAAAGTTTTTGCATTGTCTCTGACAGTGTATCTGTGCTGTTTAGCAGTACATCTGGTATAAGGGGTAGTCATATATGTCTCAAATGTCTTTTCATGTGATTAATGTCGTGGTATGAGTGTGACTGTTTTTTTATGTGCATTATTGTGTTCTTGTATAACTAGCGGAATTCAGTATTTAGTAGTTAGGATTGAGCATTCAGTATTAAGTAAACAAGATGCCGTTCTTCAACAAGTTAAAGCAGATAGGAACTAGGAAAGGGATACTAGAGGAAGAAATTCCTATCCCCCCTAGGGACACCCCAGGAAATTTCATGTACAACAAGCATGGCCTAGACGCCATATTGTATCTAGATTTATGGGCCGATTATACTAAACATCTAGACGAGAGACACAGATGGCCTGTTACCGGAACATGGGATGCCGAGTGCATCATGAAGGTAGAGGAAGCACTATGGAAAAAGAAAGCCAGACAATCTCAGAAAGACGCCATAGAGTTTTGGCGTAAGGAATCACATAAGCGTGCTGAAAGAGCACTCCGTAGAGAAGACAGACTTAAAGAATCAGATAAAGCCCAAGAAAACGAATTAGTTACTGAAGGGATCCGAGTAAAAACAGAGCAAGTAGACCGCGCACGAAACAATCTCGTAAACGGTATGTATCTCGTGGCCGAGGGTTCGCCTGAGACCACATCAGAAATACCGAAAAATCTGCCGCCACCATTGGTTCCAACTAAAGTAAATCACAAGACCACTAAAGATATATTCCTGAATTCCTATCTAGAGGATGTAGCACCCGCTTACACCAACCTGCCTGTCCGTGTCCCGCCTACTGACGGTGACGGAGGTGGCAACCCGCCACAACTGCAACCAGGTTTCCCCGTTCGACCGACTATTCCTCCACCTCCACCACTTCCCGTACCTAAAGTTGATCTACCGAAACCGCTTCTACCTGACCCTACTCACAGACAAATTCAAGTACAGATACAGACTCCACAGAGAGATAATGTTCAAGCTTCCGCCTCAGGAAGTGCGATGGGGGGTCTTCGGACGCCACCATTAACACACAGATTACACCTTAGGGATATACAGAGTCCTCTCACGTTCAAATCACCCCGTCTCGACATACTCAAAGAACCACTTGCAGTTTGCAGATATGATCCAGTACCCGGTAAAGACGATAGAATGATGATGGCATCACTACGGTTACGATCCGCCACTGACTACCTGCTGCTATTTGCAGGAATGAAAGAGCACCTAGATAGAATATATCACTTTGTTCAGACTGGGAAAGACCCTGAAAGTATTAAGGATGCCATGGCGCATCAGAAAGTTGACACTCAAGCACATATACTACGTTTTTTTATAAACTGCCTAATAAGAGAACGAGACAGGCCAGAAACAGAACAGGATGAATTAAATGCACTCAACAAGTGGGGTCAAAATATATCTGATGGAAAACATGATAAGGGAACTTGCATAGCCAGTATGTACAAGAAAATAAGAAAAGCAGTGATAGAAATACACGAAAAAGGGAAAGAAAAGGCCTCCTCCGAGGAGGAAGAAGAACCCGAAGAATCAGAAAGGACTACAGATACGATAGCGTATGTAGGCAAGGGAACTTACCTTAGGAAAGGCATTCGTCCAGAAAGCAAGAGAGTTTTTCTCTCTGGCTTAACAAACCCGAATTCTCCTGAACATCGGTTCCAGGAGACTGATAAAAGACTTCGAGACCGAATAGGGTACCACGTACTCAATTCTATGGATGAGCAAGAACTAGCCCGGTCAGCGATATTATGGGCTGACAATCCAGACATATACAATGATGACACCGTAGCACAGACATTCCTGAACCTTTCCCCAGACGAGCAGAAATTAGCAGGTGTATACATGATGCAGCACCTTCTCACGTTATACAGAAACCAACATTCTGATCCAGGTCCCTTACATGATACATTAGAAGCACTACTCACGGATAGATGGAGAGGTCTAAGTACCAAGTTAATACAAATAATTCTAAAACAGCGACACAGATATAACACTTTCATAAGCTCCGAACATGTTCCCGCTCCGCCCCCAGAAAGAAAAATGTATCATATGGAGCGTCTGCATGGTCTTGACAGTCAGAACCCCTTACGAGAAGTACACCCAGTTATGGGTGAGGATCATACCTTGAAACGTGTGTATGTGCACACGCCTCTGACCAAGTTAGAACTGTTAGAAATGAAGAAACTAGTACTGTGCCATGATAAAGACCCTGCAGGTTTTCACAGAGAGCTTAAAGACATGTTACTGATGGGGGATTACACATATGAAGATATCATGAAAATGTTAAAGGTACTGCTGCCCACGGGCATCTACGAGAAACTCAAGGAAAAAGAATGGGAGGTAGGAGACAAAAAGATTGTATGGGCAGAAATAGAAGACGAAGAGAACAAACGTGTCCCAGGGGTAGGCCTTGGGGAGAAAACTAAAGCATTACCAGGTTTAATAGTACAGGTTCTGCCAAGATTACTGACAACTAGAAAAGAAGACTGGGATGCAATCTCAGCATGTAAACAGAAACCAGATGAAGATACTAGTGACTTCTATTCAAGATTCGAGAAATGTTTCATTATTAACAGTGGTCTTAAACCAAGTAGCGAGTCGTACCCGCATCTTTTTGTATCAAAATTAGTCGAGAATTCCCTGTTAGCAGTTAAAAACCGTGTATACAAGGTTGAGAGTACATGGCAAGCAAATACGCCATCACAGATGTTGCAAATGTTACAGTATCATCAGAACAGAATTAGAGAAGAACAGGACCATGAACAGAAACGTATGAAAGACACGAAAATGAAAATGTTAGTGGCCCAATCAGTTCCAGCAGACAGCCAGAGAAAGGGTACGACCCAGACAGGTCACGCCACAGCTCCCGTTAAAGGGACATGCAACTATTGCAAGCAGCCAGGTCACTACGTACATGAATGCCCAGTTCTGAAACACAATATAGCAACAGGTAAAACTAAAGAAAGACCGCATCCACCAAGACAAGACCAGGCCCAACAACAGACCTCACAGAATCCACAGCACACGCATGCTTCATCTCATACAGCACAGACGGTAGCGGTACCACAGCCACAGCCCATTGCCGCGACTCAGCAAGTTTCCCAACAGATGTACCAGTATGCCCAATCCGCTTACCCCGATTACCCACGATACACATGAAACAGCCTAGAGAGGGAATTCGGCTTGCCTCTTATTGAGATTCCTGTAGATCAAGAGGGTCCTTATGTACACAGTCAAGTATTGGGAAAAGACAGAAAGTTTTTAATAGACACAGGGGCAAGCCGCACAACAATCAGCCATAACGAAGTCCCAGGGGCACCCCTCTCAGGCTCGCAGAATGTTTCCCTTGGTTTTTCAGGACAGCCCATTGTAAATGAAGTATCAGAACCAGTTCCCCTGGCTGTGGGTCCATTATCACGTATTACAGACTTGTTACTTACGAAATCATGTCCAGAAAATCTGTTAGGTATCAAAACGCTGAAGGCTCTAGGAGCCATAATATGCTGTTCCCCGGAGGGAGTTAGACTCTTTCTGCGGGATTTCAAGGGCCATTATGTACTACGACAGTTTGATGTCAGATTGAAAAATGTACCAGATCACTTGTGGGCAAAAGGCCCAACTGATGTAGGTTGTATGCATATCACACCATACCGTGTTACACTGAAATCAGGTGCTGTGTTACCCCGAATCAGACAATACAAGTTACCACCCGATGCTGTAGTGGCTTTACTGAAAATCATTGAAGAGCTCATTGCCCAAGGAGTGGTCGTAGAGACCGACTCCAATATCTGCAATTCCCCTATCATTCCGATTCTTAAACGTACTGATCCCAATGCACCGCCAGTATATCGGCTGGTGATTGATCTGAGAGAACTGAATAAATGCATCATTCCACAGTACCCTGTGGTTCCCGATATCTCTTCCCTATTGACTGCTATTGATTCTGAAGCAACGTTCTTTACTGTAATTGACCTCAAGAACGCCTTCTTTAGTGTACCGATTGATCCAGAGAGCCAATATCTCTTCGGATTCAGTTTAAATGGACGAAGTTTCAAATTTTCCCGCACACCTCAAGGATTCACAGAAAGCCCCAGCATCTATAGCCAAGCACTGAAAAAACAACTAGATTGTATTCCAATGCCAGTTAACACCGCTTTACTGCAATACGTCGATGATCTGCTGATCATCGCACGAAGTGAGCCCGAATGTGAACAAGCATCACTGACAGTTTTACATTTTCTGGCCGACAAGGGACACAAGGTGTCTCCTTCGAAGCTACAATTCTGTGTTCAGCAAGTTGTGTACTTGGGTCACTTGCTGTCCAAAGTGGGGAGACAGCTCACTCCCGATCGCATTCAGTTAATTGTAAATATGCCACGACCCCAGACACAAAAGGAAGTGCGGGCCTTTATAGGCCTCACCTCGTACTGCAGACAATGGATTCCTCAATATGCATTTCTAGCTAAACCACTCATTCAGTTAACAACACAGGAGGCAGCAACTTCGACTGTCCTCCCTTGGACTCAGGAACACACACAAGCCTTTGAAGAATTAAAGAAAGTTTTATGCCAAGCACCAGTTTTAGCGACACCATGTTACAGCAAACCTTTTACACTTTTCGTTACAGAACGTGATGGTACAGCGTTGTCTGTCCTCACCCAAGATCAAGCAGGTTCACATAAGCCTTGCGCTTATTTTTCAAGTACATTGGATTCAGTAGCCCAGGCACTCCCTGCGTGCTTGAAGTCCGTAGCAGCGACCGCTTTAGCAATCAGACAGAGCGACTCAATTGTTTTAGGACATCAATTAACAGTACAAGTTCCACATTCTGTAGAGGTTCTTTTAAACAGAACCCAGACACAGCACCTGACTATAGCACGACTGACAGGTTATGAATTAACGCTATTCCAACCACACATAGAAATCAGACGCTGCAGTATTCTGAACCCCGCAACATTGTTACCTTCCATTACGACAGATCCAGCTCCGCATGATTGTATAGAGATCATTAATGCAGTAACAAAGCCTCGACGAGACTTAACAGATGTTCCATTGACAAATCCAGACCTGACACTTTATGTGGATGGTTCATGTATGAGAACAAGTACAGGAGAATTAGTGGCCGCGTATGCCGTGACCACTGAAACTGAAGTTAAAGAAACATATCGTATTGACACACTGTCCGCTCAAGCGGCAGAGCTTATTGCTCTGACCCGAGCCTGTATACTAGCCAAGAACAGAAATGTTAACATATACACTGACTCCCGTTATGCGTTCGGAGTTGTACACGACTTCGGAATGTTATGGCAAGAACGAGGTTTCTTGACCTCTCATGGCGCCAAGATCCAACATGGTCCCCTCATTCAAGCACTGTTAGAAGCAATACATCTGCCTTCAGGCATATCCGTCATGAAGTGTAAAGCACATACTAAAGTTACAGATTCTGTTTCCCAGGGTAACGACCTGGCAGACCAGACAGCAAAACATACAGCATTGACTCACACTCAGACAACTGATGTGACAAAGACAATAGTACCGACACATTGTATGACAGTCAGGGATCCCGCACTAGATGTAATTGATATTCAGACACATGCTACCTCAGATGAAATAAAGAAATGGACTGAACTAGGAGGGATCCAGACAGATCAAGGTTGGATGACGAAGGGAAAATCTACATGGTTTCACCCCGACTCTATGGTTCAAGTCATAATAAATACAGCACATAGTCCAGCACATCTAGGAGAGAAAGCGATGTTAGACAGTTTACAAAATCTCTGGCACAATAAACACTTACGAGCAGCAGCAAAACAGAAAGTGCGTACTTGCATGATCTGTTGTCAGTTCAATCCAGGTAAAAGTGTCCCTGTAGAGCAAGGTGGATTTCATCCTCCTGATCACCCTTTTGAAGTCCTCCAGATGGATTATATCCAGATGGACCGTTGTCGAGGATTCAAATATGTCCTCGTAGTTGTTTGTGCACTTTCCCGTTGGACCGAAGCATATCCAGTCCCAGATTACACTGCTCCGACCACTGCCAGACAGCTGGTTTGTGAATTCTTCCCACGATACGGCTTGCCTCGTGTCGTGTACTCAGATAACGGACAGCCATTCTCATCCGAATTAATGAAGCAGGTTTCCCTTCTGCTAGGATATCAGTGGAAATTCCATTGTGTCCGACATCCCGAAGCCGCAGGCCTTGTAGAGAGGCATAATCAGACATTAAAGATCCGCCTTGCTAAAATATGCCAAGAGAAAGGGGTCGACTGGATAGTCGCCCTGCCAGTAGCACTGTTCTATATGAGAATGGTTGCCCACTCAAGATCAGGACTATCCCCGTACGAAGTGGTTTTTGGCAGACCACCGAATATGTGGGGGACGCCCATTCCTAAGAAAATTACTGATGTTGATTGTAACATGTTGACAGATTACCTTGCCTCCTTGATGTCTACACTCCAATCATGTCGTTCACAGGTTGCCGCAGCTTTCCCTGACAACACTGATGTAAAGCCGCATGATGTCCGTCCTGGCGACCTAATCTTAATAAGGAACTTTGACAGGAAAAGTCCGCTGGATACCCGCTGGAAAGCGCCGAAGACCGTCCTTCTTACTACGAGGACCGCAGTGAAGGTGGAGGGAAGAAAGGGGTGGATCCACACGAGCCATATTAAAAAATACAACGAACTGAAACCAGATCCAGACTCGTCCACCCCTCCCAAAGACTGTATCGAATCTAGTGACTTTAAAGTTTCAGAACGAGAAAAAACTCCCCAAGAAGAATATAAGTTAAAGCTCCGATCTAGCAAGTCAGACAGTTTAATTGTTTAAGTCCTCCCCTAGGTGAATCGGTTAAATAGTTTCTGACATGTATCCCCTAGATCGAGAGAGAGAGAGACAATTCAAGAAGCATACATATTGTAAATCATTGCGCAGTCACTGTATAGTGACATTATTAATTATGTTTTTTCTAAGTATTCTGATTATTATTGCAAGTATACTGCTTTCTCTCTACTACCCTATTTTCAAGCGTGAACAATCTGCTTACAATGTTTCTGCTGAACATTCTTTTAGCAAATTACCTCCACATGAACTTTCTTACAGACTCGCGCTGCGCAACAACACATTCATTAGTATGTTACATCACTCCCATCAGACTAATAATGCTACAAACTGCTGGATATGTGGCCGACTCCCTCCCTACCAGAAATACAAGGGAGTTCTGCCCCTCTTTCCGTACCCGTTCACCCACAATGGTTCCTGTGGAGCCTGGTTTAGAATAATAAATTCCGTAGATCCTGATATTGCTGTTTACAAAGGGAGCTGGGTTTGGGGAAACTTGAACTTAGTTCTGCTTAAATCCTGTTATCCTGACAAGAAGGGACTCCCCATTAGAATAGGAACTGATCTAGAAAATGAAGTATATGGATTAGGTAATTATACAATTAACCTTATGATTCTTACTGTTGAGTCCGAAGCTGCACCAGTTCTGCCCGCTATGTCAGTACTACCAGTCACTGGTGAATTATGTGTCAGTAAGAAAGGTTCAGTACACTTAGGTCATAGTAAATGTACTACTGTGGTCGAATTCAGTGATCAAGGCAAGTCTTCTTTTAGAGCTACCCGTCATTCCTACTTTGTTTGTGGTCATACCGCATACATACGCTTACCTCCAGATTGGGATGGTACCTGTTACATTGCATTCCTTCTGCCACCTGTTTTTCTAGCTCCTCCTGATTATCACAGAAATACGAATCTAGTAAAGAATAGACTCCGAAGAGGTCTCTCGCTTGTCGACTATACTGAAACGGCATGGGAACAATACACAGATTTCAATAAAGGATTCTTTTTCTTCTTAGGCCCCGTCCAAAATAGTAAGCTAATCCGCAGATTAACTAGAACACTTGAAGCAGTAGTGAATGAAACTGCCTCCGCCCTGGGTAACTTAACAGAAGAGCAGTCCGCCATGCGGGTTGTTGTCCTTCAGAATCGTCTTGTTATTGACGTCATCTTGGCAGACAGAGGCGGAGCTTGTAAGGTCATCGGGTCAAGTTGCTGTATTTTCATTCCAGAAAACGCGCCAACAGTATATCAAGCCATTACCCGTCTTCATAAAATTGCAAATCTGATACATCAGAATCCAGGCACCTGGACTTGGTCCGGTTGGTTCTGGACAACGTTAACCGCTTGGGCATGGAAGATCCTATCCTTCCTAGGCATTGCCCTCGTCATAGTTATGTTATGTTATGTTATTTATTTGTTAAAGCGCAAACAGCTGCCCCAGCAACGGAGCGTCCCGGCGCTAACCTAACCAGTACCTGAGGGGAGGGGGGAACCAACAAAGGAATTAGATGACAGAGAAGAGATGGGTTTTGAGTTGTTTTCGGAAAGCGATTAGATTGGTTTGGGTACGGATGTGTGGAGGAAGGGAGTTCCACAGCTTAGCCCCTAGGACTTTGAAGGAACGTCCACCCTTTCTACAGAGCTTAGTTCGGGGGACCATCACGAGGTGTTGTCCCAGTGAGCGCAAATTGCGCTGGGGAGTGTATGGTACCAAAAGCGGGCGCAGGAGTTCAGGACAATCAGCGTTGAGAATTTTAAATGCCATGGTCAGGGTTTTAAAATGGATCCGAGATTCAATTGGCAGCCAGTGCAAATTGCGGATGGTGGCTCTGGCAGAGCACCTACGTGGGAGACCAACCACTGCTCTGGCGGCCGAGTTCTGGATACGCTGCAGTCTTGCAAGTTCAGCTTTGTTAGCCCCCAAGAGTAAGACATTGGCATAGTCCAGCCGGGCAAGAATCATAGATTGTATAATGAGTTGGCGGGTTTTGGAGTCAAAGAATCCAAGTATGGGGTTGAGGCTCCTCATGAGACCCACACATGTGGCTGCCACTTTTTTCGTGTGGGACTGAAAGTTAAGTGAGGGGTCGAGCCAGACACCTAGGTTTTTGACGACATCTTTTGGCACGGGGGTGGGGCCAAGCACAGAGGGCCACCAATGATTGTTCCAGAGGGTGGGATTTTTTCCTAGGAGGAGGACCTCCGTTTTCCCGGCATTTAGCTGCAAGCAGTTGAGTGTCATCCACTGTGCGACTGCTGCGAGGCCATCTCTGAATTTGGTTGCCGAAGGTGATGGACCTTCTGAGAGTGTGATGACCAGCTGTGTGTCGTCAGCGTACGACACCAGCGCAAGGTCCCACTCTTTTGCCACCACTGCGAGAGGCTGGACGTATAGATTAAAAAGGGATGGGCTAAGCGCCGACCCCTGGGGGACCCCTTGTCCGATGGAATGGGGTTGAGAGATGTAGGGTGGGGCTGAAACTTGAAAGGACCTGTCTTTTAAGAAAGACTGGAACCATTCAAGTGCTAATTCGCCAATCCCAATGGCCTCAAGTCGTTTCAGCAAGATGTTGTGTGAGACCGTGTCAAAGGCCGCGCTGAGATCCAACAGGATCAGCGCGGCACTTTGACCGGCGTCTAGGATACCTCGAAGGTGCTCCGTAGTGGTTAGCAGAGCCGACTCAGTGCTGTGACCTGGTCTGAAGCCGTTTTGGGAAGGGTCCAGGACATGGTTTTGTTGCATGTGGTGGGATAGTATTTTGTTGACATGAGCCTCGGCCATAGTATTCAGTTGTTGTCTGTGCCTACAGTGTGGGCCAGCGATTTGTGGACTGTGTGCCACATCATGCATTGAACATTCCAGTTTTTTCTCAAAACGTGAAAGAAAGAAAGATGAGCGAATAATGTTACAAGAACAGACTGATCGATTCATGAGGATCGATATATCATGAAGGGTCCGTAGGGAACAAGGAGGGAATGAGGAAATATAAATTTTATGGTCAAGTAATGTTCCCTAGCGTGTACCCCACCGACTCCATGTACCAGCTTAAAGTGCATGTAACTTCCCTCCTGTGCCAGCTATGAAGACGCAAATACATTTGCGTCCACCATTAACATGTCCTCTTTCAGACCCACTCTGAATGGGTTAAATAGTCCGTTCCTAAGTATGCCATGCCAACGTCTTTTTGTAGTGTACTTTACACGTTTTTCAGCTCTGGCAAAGTAGGCCCTGAATTTCTGCCATCGAGCCTTTTTTCGTTGCTTTCTGACTCAGAAAAGCATCAGCCCAGGCAGCCTCTGTATTCATGACCTCTGTCCTACTCCCTGTGCGGCCCATGGCGCTTAGCTCAGCCTGCTGCCTGCCAAGACTGACTACAACCTTCGAATTATCTGTTCCGCTCCTCGAAAATACATTCCTGCCTACCAGTTTAAGTAAACATTCTCCCAGTTGCAGAGCACGAGGGCCGGCCTACTGTCTCCATGCAAGTAATTCATAGCCCCTGTTACCATGCTCCCAGGGAAGGCCCATGCCCCCACGCTTCTCATGCAGACACTTAGGCGCTTATACACACACTCTCAGTCAGTATAGAATAGCTTCTGCCCCAGAGACCTTTCCCTCTAGATAATATGGTTCCCAAACATCAGATATCAGATATGATAGAAGTACGAGTTGATCTGACATGCCAGACTTCTGTCTCTTTCCGCTAGTGTAAATGTCAAGTCCCCTGCACCCTCCAGTTTCCACGTCAATCACACGTCATGCAGCCGCGCGCGCATCCAAGCTTCAGATTTCTGCTGACATTGCAACATTCTGCTTTGTGCCACCCCTTTGTGACACCTACCTGTGACGTTTCTAGCGCACACCTCTAGTTCACGCCTAGTCCACGCCTTCTGATTACGTACTAGCAACACGTGAATGCTGTTATCTTGTTTCTCTCAGCTGTTACGCCTACTATATTGCTTTCTATGACATAAATTAAGTATATAAGCTATGTATTGTCAATAAAATATTGCTCTATCCCTTCCTGGACCCTGTGTGGTGCCAGGAACCTGATATCCAGTTCCGGAACGATTCCTTTTTAAGGAATAAAACCCCTAAGAACTCTAACACCACGGACTCTGTTTTCTTTCTTTCCGATTGAGTTATTATTGATTAAGTACTTACCTGCATAGAAATTAAGATGGTAAATTAAATATTTACGACAACCATGCTCATTTTATTTCTTTGCTGTTTTGCACTAGTAATTTTAATCTGCACAACTAGTCATAGTAATTCACTACAGAAGGAATCGAATAAGTTAATAGAAAAAGAATTGACCTTTCAGCCTTCCAATATCCTGGTATGTTGTCTTGTGTATGACAAGCTACCATGAAGGACTGGTGACCATAGTGAGCCAATGTTTGTTCTATGTGACTGGTTCTAGTAGCCTGCCTCTGTAAGCACTTTAGACCTACACTTACCTTCTGTTTGGCTGCAGAAAGAAATTTATGCAAACAAAAAGAAGGAGTATCCCCAACGTCAGGTTTTTGAAGAAAAAACTTCCGGAGGGAGAGTTGTTTGGCAAAAAAAGGAAAAAGGTCAACCTTTTTTGATAGGAAACCCCTCACTCACCACCTAGTGGTGACTTGCTTCATCATCGGGGTCCACCCTGGTGACCTAGCGTCACCAGGATGTGCTACGACACCTGGAGTACAGTGGAGCAGGTTGTGACTGTCTGTGCAAAAAAAGGTGTTAAAAATTGTCCTGGTTTCACTTAAAAAACAATCTTTATTATAAAGTAATCAGAACAATGTTAAAAATTACTGGCGAGATACTTCTTGGTGAGTAACGGCCAAGGTATCTCTATATGTGTCTGAGTGGTTTGGTCGACATGTTTCTACCATCAGGGCAGTAGCCCGGTATTCTTCAGGACCAAAAACAGGTGGATGGGAGGTGTGTGCCCCCTAAAAGGTACACCCTCTCCTGATCCCCTGTGAACCGACTGGAAAAATGACCAGTGGTGGATGTGCTCTTTTAAAATAAAGAGAGCCGTCTGGTTGCAAAAAAAGAGAGACCTGTAGGGAAAAGCAAAAGAGTACTGATTTCAGTAGAATTTCTATACTTTCCTGTAACGTCGTGAAGTGTCTCTGTGATCTGATTAATCATGCCAAGGGACGTGCCCTCCGTGTGATCAAGTATTGTGTTCAATACGGGTGATTGGCAGGGGAGTATTATCCGAGCGTGCACTCTTATCAATGGGTGCTCGTGTATGTCATGCAGTACATAATAGTTTCCTTTATAGAGATATATACGGGCATGCGCTTCATTTCAAATGCATACACACTCCATTTGTCATTCGTCTCATTCAACCTTACAATGTCTATTGTGCCCAGTGAATTTTTGTGGGCGTCTCTAGGTAGGTGTGGCAGGTTGTGGCGTGTCCTTGTATGTATATTAATACTAGGTAGTGCCAAGTTGTGCCCAGAAATTATACCTAATTACAAACAAAACACACAAACATATAACATGTAGGAGTACGTGTAGATTCCATGGTTCAAACACAGGGCTTACTTGATATAAGCCTCTAGATTGCTTCAACGGGCAGGGGGTAGGTTCTTCTAACCGCCAAACATAATTCTAAAAATGGCGCGAAAGATAATAGTGGGTCAATCGAGCTAAGAGACCGGTATAGATCGAAATGGTAATAGGTCTTAGATACCATCTCTGTGGGAAATGCAAGGTGCACTCTACTTACAGTTTGCGGGAGAAATAATCGGCCATTCACCTACTCCTATCCTCCTCTGCTCGGCTAGTAGTGCCGTGCGGGAGTTGATCTGTTAAATGTGCTGATCTCTTCCGGGAAGGGCGTGGTGCCGTGCGCCGGAGGGGGAGGAGTTACGGGGCGGGCCCTGATGACGCGGTGTACGCGTGTAGAGGTAAACAGAACGCGTCCCGGTTCCTAAGTAACAAGCGGGATTATTTTGGTGTTTAGGGTACTGATGTGATGTTAAGCCCTAAACCAGGTGCCGCGGTATACGCGTGAGTTTAGACAGAAGGCGCTTTTGATACTGTTATTTAGATGGGCATTATGTTTTAAGTTAAAGCCCAAGACCTGGTGACGCGGTGAACGCGTATCTTGTAAATGAAGGCGCTTAAAAAAGGGTAAAAGCGCATGATAAACTGGGTGAACATAGATGTGGGTAAACATCTAAAAATGTGCAGATTATTGGGACGACTTATAATATTCATCCCCCGAGACAGGTGCGTGGGATCTAATTGCACTTTTAAAAGAAAGGGGGGGGGGGGGGGGGAAATAGGCCCCATTTAATAGTGGGTGAAACTGGATCTAGGAACATAACTGCAGTTGTGCATGTTTTTGTCTAGTGATGCAGGAACAGGTTTCATGGGTCATTTGAGTACACTGGCCCATGGAATGTTATCATTGAGTCCAACCTGATGTGTGGAAAGTCTATAAATCCACCTCTGTTCTTTCTCAAAGAGGCGTGACTGTATATTGGGACCCTGCTGTATTTGCTCAATCACAGTCCACCACATGTCGTTTGGGGTGTGTCCCATTGTCAAAAAATGGTCCGTGAGTCTTGTGTTATTTTTCTTGCACCTGATTGTGCTACGGTGTTCAGATATCCGTTGTTTCACTTTGCGTGTGGTCATTCCAATGTATGGTATATCACAGGAACATTTTATCAAGTATACAACATTTTGGCTATTGCAGTTTGTGTGTGCCCTCTGTTCCCAAGTTTTGTTTTCCTCAAGGTTCAGTGTTTTGGTGTTGGTGGTCAAATGGCAGACACTGCAATCCCCGCATCTGGAATGTCCTGTTACACGTGGGAGCCCCCGGATATCTGAACACCGTAGCACAATCAGGTGCAAGAAAAATAACACAAGACTCACGGACCATTTTTTGACAATGGGACACACCCCAAACGACATGTGGTGGACTGTGATTGAGCAAATACAGCAGGGTCCCAATATACAGTCACGCCTCTTTGAGAAAGAACAGAGGTGGATTTATAGACTTTCCACACATCAGGTTGGACTCAATGATAACATTCCATGGGCCAGTGTACTCAAATGACCCATGAAACCTGTTCCTGCATCACTAGACAAAAACATGCACAACTGCAGTTATGTTCCTAGATCCAGTTTCACCCACTATTAAATGGGGCCTATTTTTCCCCCCCCCCCCCCCCTTTCTTTTAAAAGTGCAATTAGATCCCACGCACCTGTCTCGGGGGATGAATATTATAAGTCGTCCCAATAATCTGCACATTTTTAGATGTTTACCCACATCTATGTTCACCCAGTTTATCACGCGCTTTTACCCTTTTTTAAGCGCCTTCATTTACAAGATACGCGTTCACCGCGTCACCAGGTCTTGGGCTTTAACTTAAAACATAATGCCCATCTAAATAACAGTATCAAAAGCGCCTTCTGTCTAAACTCACGCGTATACCGCGGCACCTGGTTTAGGGCTTAACATCACATCAGTACCCTAAACACCAAAATAATCCCGCTTGTTACTTAGGAACCGGGACGCGTTCTGTTTACCTCTACACGCGTACACCGCGTCATCAGGGCCCGCCCCGTAACTCCTCCCCCTCCGGCGCACGGCACCACGCCCTTCCCGGAAGAGATCAGCACATTTAACAGATCAACTCCCGCACGGCACTACTAGCCGAGCAGAGGAGGATAGGAGTAGGTGAATGGCCGATTATTTCTCCCGCAAACTGTAAGTAGAGTGCACCTTGCATTTCCCACAGAGATGGTATCTAAGACCTATTACCATTTCGATCCCTACCGGGCTCTTAGCTCGATTGACCCACTATTATCTTTCGCGCCATTTTTAGAATTATGTTTGGCGGTTAGAAGAACCTACCCCCTGCCCGTTGAAGCAATCTAGAGGCTTATATCAAGTAAGCCCTGTGTTTGAACCATGGAATCTACACGTACTCCTACATGTTATATGTTTGTGTGTTTTGTTTGTAATTAGGTATAATTTCTGGGCACAACTTGGCACTACCTAGTATTAATATACATACAAGGACACGCCACAACCTGCCACACCTACCTAGAGACGCCCACAAAAATTCACTGGGCACAATAGACATTGTAAGGTTGAATGAGACGAATGACAAATGGAGTGTGTATGCATTTGAAATGAAGCGCATGCCCGTATATATCTCTATAAAGGAAACTATTATGTACTGCATGACATACACGAGCACCCATTGATAAGAGTGCACGCTCGGATAATACTCCCCTGCCAATCACCCGTATTGAACACAATACTTGATCACACGGAGGGCACGTCCCTTGGCATGATTAATCAGATCACAGAGACACTTCACGACGTTACAGGAAAGTATAGAAATTCTACTGAAATCAGTACTCTTTTGCTTTTCCCTACAGGTCTCTCTTTTTTTGCAACCAGACGGCTCTCTTTATTTTAAAAGAGCACATCCACCACTGGTCATTTTTCCAGTCGGTTCACAGGGGATCAGGAGAGGGTGTACCTTTTAGGGGGCACACACCTCCCATCCACCTGTTTTTGGTCCTGAAGAATACCGGGCTACTGCCCTGATGGTAGAAACATGTCGACCAAACCACTCAGACACATATAGAGATACCTTGGCCGTTACTCACCAAGAAGTATCTCGCCAGTAATTTTTAACATTGTTCTGATTACTTTATAATAAAGATTGTTTTTTAAGTGAAACCAGGACAATTTTTAACACCTTTTTTTGCACAGACAGTCACAACCTGCTCCACTGTACTCCAGGTGTCGTAGCACATCCTGGTGACGCTAGGTCACCAGGGTGGACCCCGATGATGAAGCAAGTCACCACTAGGTGGTGAGTGAGGGGTTTCCTATCAAAAAAGGTTGACCTTTTTCCTTTTTTTGCCAAACAACTCTCCCTCCGGAAGTTTTTTCTTCAAAAACCTGACGTTGGGGATACTCCTTCTTTTTGTTTGCATAAATATTCCTATCAGGGGAATAGGAGGTATCTCTTGTCACTTCCAAGTGACAATATCCCTTGCTCTCTCCTTTGATTTCAAATGCAGAAAGAAATTCACAAAGACATATACACAAGTTGGATTCCAGAGTAATGGCAACTGCTAGTAAGAACACGAAAGCATCAAGGCTTTCCCGACTGGCCCAAACCCAGGTGCGGTTCCTCCGTTTGAGCACAGGAGCGTCACCCCACTAAAAATCCCCCCAAAGACTCAGAGATGAAAAATAAAATGGTTTTTTATTACCATTTTATTTTTCCTCCCCGTCCAGAGCGTCAGGATGGGGCAGGGCCGCTGCTGACTGACAGCAGCAGGGAGGAGGGCGGGAGGTCTAAAGCACTCTTTAAAGTGTGCATGTCTGTTTGGCCGGCTGTCTTGCGAAGGCCAGCCTGACGTGCACTTTAAACCTTTCAACCCAGCTGTCCTAAAACCAGTGCGCTGTAAAGAACCTAGTGAGGCTGCTCTCTCCAATCAGCTCTGCTCGCAAGCTGCATGTGAGCGGCTCCAGGATTGGCCAAGGGAGTTCCATTATCCGGTTCCAGTACCTGCAAAGTAGAGTTCCAGAGTGAGGGCGTCGTGTTAGGTATGTTTTAATTATTTATTTTATAATATTTTGCACTTGCACGCCCCCCTCCTTGTGGATGCCAGCTGCCACTGCCATCACCAACTCTGTAGCAAATTAGGGGCCTACTTTTAGTGCTAGATGCGCTGCCATGACACAAACCTTAAACCCACTATAACTCCATTTTACTTGCGCTTCCTACCATTTGGAGCTGTTTGAACAATTTTACAATTTCGCATCTGGCCTAGCGACTGTGCCACAACCCTAGCACCAACAATTAGAATATACATAAATACTTTCACAAAAATGTGTATGCTGCATTGACTCCCATTAGGAGTGGTCCGGTAAATGGGCCGGATTTTCCCCACCAACAGTTATGGATGCTGGGATACTCATAACTGCAGGGGTGGGGAATGTGATAAGGGGGCCCTGTGTCTCCCATTTGTCACAGATATGGATTGGCCTTGAGCTGAATGGGGATTCCCTGAAGAGTTTGGGGGTCTCAAGATGTTTGCTCCCTCTACGCCCCTACACTCCCGGGCTGTAGGGGCCTCGTGACACCCTTGGGTATTGTAGATTTACACTTTCTTCCTCCTTGCACCACTACACATTTAAATACCGCACAGTGCAAAAAAAACAGCTAAGTTGCCTCAGAAACACTTTACTAACACAGGACCTCATTTATGAGGCTTTGCCGTAGGGCAGTGCAGCAGGCCTTTCTGCTGCACTGCCCTACGACAAAAGTAAATGGCAAGAATGCACCGTATCTGTAAGATACGGCGCATTCATGTCCCTTCTCCTGCGCCGGCTCACAATGGGCTGCCGTGCGCATATGCCGGCACCTTTGCACCATGCAGGATGAATATTTTGTACAGGAATGGAAACCTTTCTGTACAAGAATAATCACAAGAGGCTTTTTCCTCTTTCTATGTGTGCTGCAGAATGCAGCAAGATATTTCTCTTCATTGGACCTCCCTTACACCTCCCCTGGGGAGGCGTAAGAAGCTCATAAGGGCAGATTTAACATTTCTCGTAAATCTGGGGCAGTGTCAAAAGGCCATGGCTGTTGTTGGGAACGCCCCCAGCAACACCCATTGCACGCCCCTTTAATGCAGAACACTGCGTTCAAGGGACTGATATTTATCAGGCAGCAGTAAGCCAAAGAAAGTGACTTAGTCCTGCCTGATAAATATCACACAGGCTTCTGCGCCACGGAACTTCACAAAAAGTGTCGTTCCGGAGGCGCAGGGAGTCTCATCATTGAGCCCCACAGCGTTGTGCCGCAGCCTGGCCAATAACACATCTGTTCCCTCTTCCCGTGCCTGCTCAGCAAAGCTCCTAGGGAGAGCCAGGGCTTGGAGAGCTTCAGTGTGCCATCAGGCCTTTAAATATGAGCTCATTCGGCCTTCCATGTTAGTAAATCTCATGAAAGTTCATTTATTTCAAGTAAATACCATAAATCCTTCTTCAAAGCCAAGGCCTTGGCGGAATGAAAGCAGTGAATTAGCATATTGTAGCACTGACATATAGCTGGCCTTATCTTTAGGGCTGTGTATTAAGCACAGCTTCTGTGTTTGACATTTCCAGGCATATCTTCAGGGCCCCAGAACTCGGTGCAGTTACTAATGCATACAGAGCAGTGCTTCCAGCCAATTATTTCCTACTTTCTTGTGAATTCTCTCTTTGTGAAAAATTCGAGAAGGAATGCTTCAAGCTTCTGCAGTGCCATGCATGGGACAGTGAGCGACTGGGAGGAAGCTTATCCATTTCCCCCCGCAAAAGGTAGTAGGTTCGCCTAAAAAATTACCTGAAACCAGTGCAGTCAAGGTAACGCAGCCCTGAGTGAGCAGGGATAAAGCAGGGTATAATAGATTTATAAACAATCCCTGAGGCACTTACTTCTTCCTTTTAAACTGCAGAGACATGAGGTCTGATAATAATATCCTAATAAGAGCACATCTAAGTTTCAAAGTTGACCATCAGTGGAGCAGAAGTTTTAGCCCATTCTGATTTCATTTTAGAGGATTTGTACACCAGGGCCTGGCTTGCAAAGCCACTTTGAGGCCATAAACCATAAATTTGCAAACTCACAGGGTTTGTAACAGTAAAATATTTTTTTCTAAAATGTACTACATTCTTTTAACAATTGGAAAATACTTTCTCAATTTCAAAAGGGGTAGCCGTCGGCGAAGAACCCTCCCCTCCCCCCCCCCAAGGTCTTCTCAAACTGGAAAGATTGTAGTTTGCAGAATCTGTTTCTTTAAGGAATACAGGCTGCTCTGAAAATTGAATCCCCATATCCAAGGCTGATATTTCTAAATCAGAGAGGGGGGCACACAGC
This sequence comes from Lissotriton vulgaris, assembly GCF_964263255.1. Classification (NCBI taxonomy): domain Eukaryota; kingdom Metazoa; phylum Chordata; class Amphibia; order Caudata; family Salamandridae; genus Lissotriton; species Lissotriton vulgaris. Next base: position 246,002,184 of record NC_141688.1, on the reverse strand, counting down.
CCACCTCCCTAAGCCTTGAAGTGGCCCTGGGAACCCCACCGCCAGGGCATTTTTTTGGGGTGGGGGCGTGTGTGAGCCCATCTCCCTGAAGATCAGCTCCTTGGATCCCATGCCCCAGAGCTTGACCGCACTGCCCAATTGATCCCAATGCCTAGACACTGATGTGTTCCATGCTCAGGAGAGTGCAAGAAGAGAATATTGATCTATTCCCTGCCCAAACCCTCAAAGACAGGAAACTCAATTTTACTACTGCCCAGGTGGGAGCAGTGAGAAACTCTGCTCCCTCCCAGGTGTGAGCAAACCAATTGAGCTGTCTCCTGCCATTATTGATGGGTACTGGGGTACCCATCAATAATGTAAGTCACTGGCTCCCTTGATTCCCTCTGTGGTCCCCAGAAAATGCTAAGCTCTGGGTGCCCTGGGAGGACACCGGGGCACCCAGTGATAAAGAAAAATGGCAGCTTCCCATAGTACCACTGATGATTGCCTACCTGAAAAATAGTGTGGGTGTCATGGGTGGACAACAGGGCACTTTAAAAAAAAGTAATAATAAATGACAGTCAGGCACGCTCATTTATTAATCACTGCTCTCGGATGGAGCACCCCATACTTCCCCAAGATTTTTTTGAAGTGCACATTTTCTTGTAGGTGGTGCCCCTAGAAGAGGCAGAGGCACCCCCAAACACTTTATTTTAAGTTGTGGGGGTTTCAGGGAGTGCATCATCCCCCCAGCAACATACAAAAAAATCTGTAAGTCTCCTGTGTCATTAAATCTATGACTCCAGAGGAGCTTACCATATTTTTCAAAAGCACTTTGAGCTAGCGCTGCATGCTCTTCTGCTGGTGTGTGGGGACCTCTCATGGTTGGTTCTATGGTTGGATAGTGTGCCTTAAAAATTGCCTTTAAAAAAAAACTGAAAGGCTTGTTAAATTTTTTCTAAATGCGTTATGAACTATTTTATGACAATCACTTTTATTAAACATTGCAATATGTGAATTTATAAACTATACATTTGATTATAGTTATTGGTGACTTTTTGAGAAAGCCAGTATATTGCCTTAAAATGACACCCTTTATATTGTTACGTATAGAAACTTGTGATTAGCAGCATGGGGTTTGGTGCAGGGCCCGGTTGCAGGATACGCCTTGAGCCCAACCCCACGCTGTGCAAGCCGAAGTCCATCCACAGTGAGGCGCTGGGTGCCCACGGGGCATGGGTGAAGTCAGGCCATGTGCCCAACCCCTCATCACATATGCAGCTCATTGGTCCCAGATGGTTGTTTGGCTCAGTTCCGGGCTGCAGGCCAGGCCCTGTGTACAACCACATGCTGCTCATGGCGATAAACATCTTACTTTACATAAAAAAAACATAGATATTCATTGAAAAAAACAATTGGTTAAGGTGACGGTATAGTTAAGGATTGTAATATTATTACTTTACAATTTAAAAAAACTTTAAAAGTCACTGAAAATTAAACAGACATTATAGTTAGGTGAAAATGTCAGTCAAAACCAAACAATTTTAAACAAACAAAACTACTGTTAATCTCAAGTTACAGTTATCTTTACTAACTATAACTCTTACCACAAAGTAATTATAAATTGTGCCCTCTACAAGCACTGCTAATTACCTCACACAGTACATCACTCACAACAAGTTCTATGACATCATTAAGCCTCACTGCAACAAATAAAATGGCATCATTGATGACAACACTGTGCGTGCTAGAGGTTATTTTAATGCATATAAATATTTACTAAAACACCAAAGGTTGCATATACATTATAGTTAGGAAATAGCCTTAAAAACTGTAGAAATTCAATGAAAAAAACATAGGTTACCGGGATATTATATTTTGGAAATAGAATTAAAAAACTTAGAAATTCACTTAAAAAGCCAAAGGTTACAGGGCATTATAGTTAGGTACAGTTTTTACACACATAAAACCATGGAAATTCAGCAGTTATAGCTATCTCCAATAACTCAAACCGGTGCCTTAAGTAACTATAACCGATGTCCCTACCATGCACAGTTTTCTCGTCACTAATTTCCCTGCAGAGTTACCATGATATTATCTATGATGTCAAAGACGTCATTATGAGTGATGTAATGTGTGGGGTAATTAGCAGTGCATGGCGAGGGCACAAGTTATACTTGCCTTGGGGCATAAGCAATAGCTACTTGAGATAACTATAACTGCTGAATTTCTATGGTTTTGTGTGGGTGCGAAATCGGAACCTATCTGTAAGGTTCCTGTAACCGTTGTTTTTTTCAGTGAATTTCAGAGTTTTTTTAAATTCTATTTCCTAACTACAACAACCCTTTAACCTTTCTTTATTTCAGTGAATTTCTACATTTTTGTATGCTATTTCCTAACTACAAAGTCCCTGTAACCGTTGTTTTTTTTTTAATTTCACATATTTTTAATACAAAAAGTACTACGATTTTATCCATAGTTTCAATTTACTTATATACATTTTCACAAGTTTATAAATACTTTTTTTTCACACATTCATTCCTACTATATATTTTAAAAGTAAAAATTTTAAAATGTATTTAAGGTAACTTATGTAGTCTTTCTATAGATAGAATGCAGCATGACTTTCTTTTATTTTTAAATTAATTTTATGGATCAGCGGATCCGACGCAAATCCACGGTCAATAAGGCATCTGTGGTTATTTGCACACATTCAATACTAAAACAACAACACATTTAATACAAACATATTTTATTGTAATATCTAAACGTGTATTACTGCCTGTGTGTGACTGTGTGGGTGTGCGAGTGGCTATATGGGTGTGTGAGTGGCAGTACAAGTGGCTGCGTAAGTGTGTAAGTGGGAGTGGCTGTGTACATGTGTTAGTAGGAGCGAATGGCTGTGTGGCTTTCTGAGTGGCTCTGTGGGTCTGTGAATGAGTAAGTGGCTGTATGGGTGTGTGAGTGGTTCTGTGGGAGTGTAAGTGGTAAGTGATTGGGTATGGGAATGGATGTGTGAGTGAGTATCTATGTGGGTGTGTGAGTGAGTAGCTATGTGGGTGTGTGAGTAGCTGTATGGGTGTATAAGTGGGTGTGCGAGTGGCTGTATGGGTGTGTGATTGGGTGTCAATTGGTTGTGTGGGTGTGTAAGTTGGTGTGTGAGAGTGTCTGTGAGCGTGTGAGTAGATCTGTAGATCTGTAAGTGGTTGTATATGTTTTTTTAAATTGAGGTATGGATCCGTGATCCACCCAGATCCATGAGGTACAGGGGGGATCCAGGTGGATCCACAGATCTTTGAACTCTGCAAAAAAGAACTTTTGGGACAATGTCTTGCCAATGAAGGGTCCCTCACATACCCATCTCTCGGTCCCAAAGGGTCAGGGTACCTCTAACTTGACCCCTTCCATCACTTTTAAATGTTATTTTCCCCACTGGAAACTGAGTCCTGATAAACAAAATGGCGACCGCAACTTTCCTTTAATGTTGCAGCCAGTCAATCTAGGCATTACTGTGGATCTGCCAGGATCCGCTGAGGATCTGCAGCAGATCCGCATCTCTAGATATATATACAAGTTTTACTCTACTATCTCTAAAACTACTGAACAGATTCACGCCACATTACATACAGCACTTTTTCTGGACCAAGATCTAGCTTTCTGCCAAATTTGGTGTAATTCCAATCAGTGGTTCGAGCTGTAGTTGTGTCTAAAAACCCCATGGGAAATTGCACTGGGTAATCTTGTTTTTGGACCCTCTCTTTTTCTTGGCCTCTGCTCTACAGAGCACCCCAAAACCCAACAGACAGCAACTGAAATGACTGGCAAACTAGTTTTGAAACTTTCGTGAAGATTCGTCAAATGGCGCCCAAGTTAATATATATTATTTTTGAGCGCTAGTTCCGTCCTCCATATTTCCATAGTATTGACTCCAGCTGCTGACATTGAAGTGCCTTAAGTGCCAGCAAGTTACATTACACAATGCCACATTCACTGTTGTTAGAAGGGGGAAGCAAAAGTGATTTTCCTAGAATTACAAACTAGTCTATTGGTGACTATGACTCAGAGTAATGAACACTACTGGTAAGTAACCAAGTCATTTTCTCTCCCTCACTTTTTTCTCCCTTCTTTACTTTTCCCTTCACCACCCTTCTGTCTCACCCATCTTTTCACAATTTCTCTTTTTTCCCCTCTCTCTATCTCTCCTTCTCTTTATGCTTCTTAGTGTCTTTTTCACCTTTTCCACTACATCTCTCGACCATCTGTCTCCTACCCGCCAATGTGTACTTCTCTACCCCTTCACTGGTCCTTTCTCTTTTGCCCTCTACCCTTGTTCATTTCTCTTCTTTTCTCTAGTCATCACACATTCTCTCTGATTTGCATACACCTCCCTCTCTTTTCCTTTAGCCTTCAGCCTCACTCCCTCTCTCCACATGCCATGTCTTCCTATTCAGTGGCGGCTCCTCCACTATGACAGAGAAGCGTCGCACCACTGCTTTTTAGAATTGCGTGGAAACATAAAATGATAACAACTCATGCCGGGCAACCATCTTGGGTGAGGACCTTTTTGATTGGGTGAATGCTGTGTCCGGATCACTGAGTGCTCCATGGTTAGCGGCGATCTGGAGGCAAAAAATCAAACTCCAACCTAGTGTTGAAGAGAGCACCGATGAACTGTAGCTCCTGCGAAGGTACAAGGTGGGACTTGCTGACATTCACCAGGAACCCATGAGACTCCAGGCAATGCCGGACCAGTGCCACATCCTCCAGGGTCCTAAGAAAAGACGAGAAAGAGATTAACCAATCGTCCAGGTAAGGAACCAACAGAACCCCCTGAGCATGCAGAAGATCCACCAGGGGAGCCAGGAGCTTAGTAAAAACCGTAGGGGCAGAAGCCAACCCAAAGGGAAGTACACAAAACTGAAAGTGTTGACACAGGGCAAAGAATCACCAATAACGCTGGGAGAGGGGATGCACAGGAATGTGGTAATAAGCATCCAAAAGGTCCAGAGAGGACAGGAAGGCCCCAGAGGAGACAAGTGGCAGGATCCACTGCAAACTCACCATTTTGAACCTCTGGTAAGGCACATAGAGGTTAAAAGTCTTGAGGTCCAAGATGGGGCGAAAGTCCCCAGATGGTTTCGGCACCAGGAACATCTGGGAGTAGCAACCCTGTCCCATCTCCGGCACGGAAACAGGCACAATGGCACCCTTCTGGAGAAGATCCTGGATCCCCTGATGCAACCCCAACAACCACAGAGGATTCAGAAGAGTGGGAATGGGAACAAAAAGATCTGGTGGAGGAGAAGAGAAGACGATAGAATACCCTTCTACTACCAGGCGTAGAACCCAGGGACCGTTGACAATGAGAGCCCAGGCGTAAGAGAACAGACAAATCTGTGCGCCCACCCGAAGATAGTCAGGACTTGGAAGATGCATCGGGAAGGGCAGGGCCAGTAGGTTGTTGCCGGGACTTGGCAGAGAAGGTGGTGCCACGGCCATGACTCCTCCCACAAAAGGGCTTGGAGGAACCCCTCGCAGCGGACGGGGGATTCTCAAAAGCACGCCTGTAACCAAATCCACGCCCCCTATGATGTGGCTGCAGAGGAGTCAGGAGATTACAATCCTCCACAGATTTCTTAAGGAGATCCTCAAGTCGAGATCCAAACAATTTGGAACCATCAAAGGGCAAGCGGGAAAGAAGGGCCTTCTGAGAAGCATCCACCTTCCAGGAACGCATCCAAATATTCTGACGTGCAGAAATAATGGAGCCAGAAATGGCAGCAGACAAAGAGTCGAAAGAGATGTCTGATAACAAACGAACCTGCTGTTCCATCCTCCCCCTTCTGGAGGGCCACAGACAGGACTTGAAAATCATGTAGCAGAGACTGCACAACATATGAGGCATAGGCCCCCGCCCGGATTTAAAATTTAGCAGCGGAGTAAGCCCACCGGGGCGCACCGTCCACTTTTTTATCCACTAAGTCACTAGGCGAGGCGTCCTCAGAAATGATAGAACCACTGAACCCTAGACCCACCATGAGTGAATCCACCTAAACACTAGCAGGAAATTCAGACAGAAAGTCCTGGAGAGGATATTTATTGGCGAAGTACCATGGAAAACCATCCTTTTAAACATCAGCCCACTCAACAGACAGAAGATCCCTTACTGCCTTGTGAACAGGAAGGGCGTCAGGCTCCCTAGGCCGGTACTGGTAGAAATAATCATCATCCTCAGCCAGCGGACCAACAGACGGGAAAGCCAAATTGTCCTTTAAGTGTGTGAGGACCTCCATCTACTCAGCGCCCTTAACAAAGCGGCCATGTTGCTCATCATCCGAGCCATTAGAATCAGGGACAGGCAGAGAAGAACCGGCAGGAACCAAAGGCACCGGCCCATCATGAGCCTCCAAGGCAGAAGACACAGCCCTATCAATCATGGACTGGAGCACATCAAGGTCCAAACCCACAGGCAGCTGGGCCACAGGATCAGAATCAGAACTAGAAGACCGCTGAGGACGCTTTCCTGAGTGGTTACCCTAAATACTGACGCAAACACAACCAGAAGAAGGAAGGGAAAGCCAGAAATAGGGAGGGAACACTGTTGCCCAGCAACCGGCCCCACCCCCTAATTACCAGAAGGTACAAAGTGCCACAGAAACTGCCCTGCGAGGACGACAGGGGCTGGAGATGCAGACACCAAAGAGGGAGCAGATAAGCCAATAATGCACAAGTCAGGCAAATATGACAGAAACCGAGTTTAGAAAAAAAAACGGCACTCCAGTACTAATACACAGGTGTAAACTGCATGCAAACACACTGACCCACACAAGAACATGAGGCAGATCAGCCGCACCCCAGATGCTCAGCGCGGGGAAGCGACAAAGAAAACTGGGCAAAAGAAATACTGCTGCACCGATCGCTCAGCGTGGGAGCAGCAGCGCACCTTTTTACAAAAGAAGAAATCGACCGCTCCCCACGCTCAGCGCGGGAGCAGAGCCAGTAAAACCGTCGCCCCAGTAGGAGCGGAAGAGTACAAAAACAAAAACGGGGACGCGATAGCAGACTCCGAAAATGAAACAAAAAGAAAAAATACATACCAAGCCGGAGTTGCAAACCACCTCGAACATAAGATGAAAAGGGTGTTCCAGCCGGAAAACACAGAAAAAAACAGGATGTTTCCTGTCTAGGTCCCACCCTTATAGGTCAGGTGGCAGGTACTTCCTGCCGGGCGACCATCTTGGGTGAGGACCTTTTTGATTGGGTGAATGCTGTGTCTGGATCACTGAGTGCTCCATGGTTACTGTGACGAGGGAGACGGATGAGTTAGGTAATGAAGGAATATGGAAATGGAGGGGGATCGGAGTGTGGTTTCTTCTAGGATGAATAAAACTGGTGTTTTATAATAATTATGCTGACTGGATTATCTTTATGATGACTGGAAACGCTACCTAAACGCTTGAAAGTTAACTGTATTAAAATAATATATCAAGGTTAATCAAGTGGAAAAATGGACACTTGTGACAATTCTAGACCATTGGTTAGAAAAACTATGGTATCCTCAAAAGACCCAATGTGAACAGGTTTTGCAGTATATATCGTTCATCCGCCCCTACATTGTGGTTTGTCGGCAGTTATCATTGGATACCATAGAAAGTGTGGGTGCCTGCCTCATCCAGAGGCTCCTCTGGTCTAGGTTGCAGTGTCCAGAGATGAAAAAACTAGTGCAAAGAAAGGTCAAAAAAACTGTTAAAAATAAGGTCAACACCAATAAAAGATTTTAATGGAATGGTGGAGATCTTATATAAAAACAAGTGGGTACTTGTCCTAGATCGAGTTATGGGATCTAGAAGTGCAAATTTACAAGAATGTCGACATGTTTCAGCCCCCTTCGGCTCAACGGAGTCTATGGGGCTTACGTCAGGACATAAGGACAGACAAACATAGATAATCTACTCACACTATTTTTGTGGAGTTCAATGGAAGTAGTGAGGGTCAACTTTAGCCACTCAAATCTTAATAACCTGAAAAAGACAATACACACAAACATGTTGTGCAAGGTGATATACATTCTCACATTACTGCTGGAGTGAAGGTAGGCACAGTAGTAAGCATTTGTCTCAACTACCACATTAAAGCATGTTAGCAAAAAATTTACACGTTGATTCTAAACAGTGGAGCATCCCCTGGTAGGGTAGAGGAGAGAGGGAGAGGCAAGAGCGAGTAAGAAGGCTGCATGATATTGTTTACAGCATCCTGTTATAAAAAGGCAGTATGTTGTGTGAAATATTCATGCAAAAGGGACCCCAGGGGTACCGGTCTTTCGTACTGAGTCTTGGTAAGTGAACTCTGTAGTAACTATAAAACAGTCCCAATGTCTAGTCAGGGCGGACAAGTGAATCTAGTGAGGTAAGGTGATTCTGACCTTTTCTACCTCTTCCCCACAGCTCTGGGCCTCCCCGATGACAACTTAAGACTCTACATTAGGGGGTAAGTCCAAAACTAGACTGCTAATGTGTTTGCGCTATATTTATCGCGTTGAGGTCAGTGACTTCGCGTTTCCCTCCACGAGCGCAATACCTTTTTTCATGAATCTCCTTTCATCTAGATTCACTTGTCCGCCCTGACTAGACATTGGGACTGTTTTACAGTTACTACAGAGTTCACTTACCAAGACTCAGTACGAAAGACCGGTACCCCTGGGGTCCCTTTTGCATGAATATTTCACACAACATACTGCCTTTTTATAACAGGATGCTGTAAACAATATCATGCAGCCTTCTTACTCGCTCTTGCCTCTCCCTCTCTCCTCTACCCTACCAGGGGATGCTCCACTGTTTAGAATCAACGTGTAAATTTTTTGCTAACATGCTTTAATGTGGTAGTTGAGACAAATGCTTACTACTGTGCCTACCTTCACTCCAGCAGTAATGTGAGAATGTATATCACCTTGCACAACATGTTTGTGTGTATTGTCTTTTTCAGGTTATTAAGATTTGAGTGGCTAAAGTTGACCCTCACTACTTCCATTGAACTCCACAAAAATAGTGTGAGTAGATTATCTATGTTTGTCTGTCCTTATGTCCTGACGAAAGCCCCATAGACTCCGTTGAGCCGAAGGGGGCTGAAACATGTCGACATTCTTGTAAATTTACACTTCTAGATCCCATAACTCGATCTAGGACAAGTACCCACTTGTTTTTATATAAGATCTCCACCATTCCATTAAAATCTTTTATTGGTGTTGACCTTATTTTTAACAGTTTTTTTGACCTTTCTTTGCACTAATTTTTTCATCTCTGGACACTGCAACCTAGACCAGAGGAGCCTCTGGATGAGGCAGGCACCCACACTTTCTATGGTATCCAATGATAACTGCCGACAAACCACAATGTAGGGGCGGATGAACGATATATACCGCATTGCATCATCATAAGGATATAACACTGTTCACATTGGGTCTTTTGAGGATACCATAGTTTTTCTAACCAATGGTCTAGAATTGTCACAAGTGTCCATTTTTCCACTTGATTAACCTTGATACTACCTGGGGAAATAAATGGACATGTATTCCTCCTCCCCCTTTTGATTACCCTTAAAATAATATATGCATGTTGCATGTATAACATTTCCATACTAAAATTAGTGGACAAAAATATCGACCTAAAATAGTCTGGTAGCTGAGGTAAAAGAGTATGACTCTTGTGTTATACAGTAAGAAATGCAGTGTATTTCGTATAATTCCTAAACATAACTCCAAACTAGGCGTGGGCGGAAAATCCGTTCCGCTCGCGGATTTTGCGGATTTTCGGGAAATCCGCAATCCGCGAGATTTGCGAATTTCCCGCAAAATCCGCAAATCCGCGAGCAGCGGATTTTGCTCGCACTGCTCGCACTGTTCGCGTGAGTTCGCGCCCCGCGAATAAGTGCAAAATTGCAGAAATACGATCTTAGCAAAACTGAAAGTAACTACTTACCAGGTTCAAAAGTTCAGGCTCATGATTAGTAGCCATTTCCTGGAGTGCTTCCTGAGGGGCCCCTCCAGAGTTCAGTTGCCAGTTGAAACTATTATGTGACCCTGCTCTGAACCTCAGAATAGTTACACATATGCCACAAAGGTCCTGAATTACAGCTAAGGGAGACAAGCAGGAGCCAGGCTGGAAGTTAAAATCCATTAATCAGCCCCTAATTCATTATTGTCAGTTGGGGCAGGGCAGGTGTTGTAACTAATTTTGCAACAATGAAAGCACTTAGCAAGTGCAAAAGATCACTAATCAGGGCGCACTAAGGAAGCAGGTGCCAGCTAAAAAAATATTCTGTGACACATGAATCAGCCCCAAATTAATTCAGGTCACTTGAGGCAGGGAAGGTGTGCTTTGCTTTGCCGAAAATAATGTACACTGGACAACCAGAGGGTGTGGTGATGAAACAGAGGGTGGCATGGGTGGGCCAGAGGGTGGCATGAGTAGTCAGAGAGTGGCAGTGGTGACAGAGAGTGGCAGTGATGAAGAAGAGTGTCCCAAACAGGCTGGACACGTAGAAACAACAAGTTCGCGAAACTTGCGACCTGACAGGTAAATTCGCAATTTGCGAAAGTGTACAAAACCCTCGCGAACTGGCAGAAACACGGGCGAACACAAAAAAAAAAAAATCCGCAAATTCGCGGGAATTCGCGGATTTTGCGGATTGCGAATCCGCAAATCCGCAAAATTCGCGAACGCGAGATCCGCAAAATTCGCTCATGCTTACTCCAAACTTAAGCTAAAGACAGACCTTCTTACCCTAATACCAGACTACATACATACATACATTACATGCGTAGATACAAAAAGCCATAAATACAAGAGAAAATGAATAAGATGAGTGAGGCAGAACCATGCTGGAGAGAAGTAGAAGACAAGGTCTAGGAATGGAACGAGGAGAAGGAATGAAGAGGAAAGAGAGGAAGAGCTAAAAAGAGGAAGGTAAAAGAAGCATGGGTATAGCACGCACCCGGGGGCAAATTATCAAGAACAGGAGATAAAATTATCGCTGCTTTATCGGCAGAAACCTGCAGATAAATGGGCTTGATAATATGCTCTATGGAATTCCAATCGAAGCCCATGTTAGATGTTACATGGGTATTTTATCTCCTGTTCTTGATAATATGCCTCCCTGTTATTAAACTAGTCTCTCGACCCCTCTCGGCAGTCTCACATGAGGGCACCAAACAATCATGCAGGTCAGACCCCCACTGCCAATGAGGCCAGCTGCCTCCGCTGCTGCTGCTCCCCCCCAGGCCAGGAAAGGCAGGCGCGAGCCCAAAGAAGAAGCAATTAATAAGGCTGCGGGTCCAGTGACCGGAACAGAGCGCCACATTTAACGCTATAACCGGAATGTGCTGAACACAGCGCCTAAAAAAGTACACAAGAAGCACAAAAGCAAGTACAGCGCTTAAAACACACCTCCAGAACACAGGCGCTGAGGGCAGGGCTGGTCGTCGCTCTGAAATATGACAGCCACATAGCTGCCTCATTCACACGGCACTTCTTTGCGCGGATTATCTCAGCGCAGAATGCCTGTGGGCAGAATTTATAATTATCACCAGAACTCAGGAAAGTACGTGCTATAATGATAAAATAAAGAAGTTATTATTCCCACCGCCTTCCGTGTGCAGTTAATCCCCCCCCCTGCCCTAATCTGCTGACATACAGAGTTTGATCTGAAATAAGCACTTAATAATAAATAATCTGGGTATGAATATAATTCAGCCGCGCAATAAGTGGGGGACAGAAAGAGAGGTGCATCTGTGCTTGTAAGAAAGTACCAGAGCCTTGCAAGGGCTTGTTTGTTTCCATTGCTGCTGCTGCCTCCTCACGGATGCAGCTGGCATTGCAGTCTCCCACCGCTATCCTAGCAATGCTCAGCACCAACGTCGTTTGGTAAACCGTAAGGTATTACTAACACACTTTAGCATATACTACCCTTTTGCAAGGCCACAGAAATGAATCCTGGTTGGTGCAGTGGATAATAGTGACTTGTGTTTGTTTAGTTCTAGGAGGTTCCAGTCTAGGACAGAAAGCACTATGAACATGTAAGTCATTATTTTAAATTTGTATTACATCCGGTATAAGATAGGCTGCTATAAAATGTGCAAAGATGGTTTAAGATTAAAAAAAACAGCATTTCCAAAATACAAAGGGGCAGATTTATGAGGCCGTTGCGCCTCTTTGCGCCGCAATTGCGTCACTTTATTTGACGCAACTGCGGCGCAAACAATGCTCCCTATTTACAATGTGACGCATCTAGGAGATGCGTCACATTGTAAAGCACTGCGCCATAAGGAGGCGTCTCTGCGCAGGGGGGGCGTTCCTGCGCAGGAACTCCTCCTGAAAGTGGCTGAGTGAAATCTATGAGATTTCACTCAGTCACTTTCAGAGCAATGCTGCGTCAAAACCCTGCGCCTGCTTGAAGCAGGCGTAGGTCTTGACGCAGCATTGTGCAGATGGTGTACCCCCGAGCCTTGCTGGAGCTGCGTCGCGCTTGCGATGCAACTCCAGCAATGCGCCACATTTCCGGCACAGATGCGTCGCGCATCTGTGCCGTTTTTGCACCATGGTGCGCCGCATTATAAATGCGGCGCACCATGGGTGGCGGAGCTGTGGCGCACTGCGGCGCACGTTAACTGGCGCATCCCTGGGGATGCGCCAGTTAACATAAATCTGCCCCAGAGTTTTTGCAGACTGTAGGTAGTGCAATGTGTTTTTAGGTTTTGCCTGCAAGTGCGCACGTAGTGCGCATGCGCTAAAAAACCTCTTGAGTTCTATGTCGGCTTGATGACCCGCCTCTGTCTCTCATTGGCTAGCTCCATAAATGGAGGCTAGCCATTGGGAGACAGAGGCTGTCAATCACGCTTTCTCGGGGAAAACGCGATTCGGGGGCGTTTCTCTGGCTTTTTTTAAGCCCCGCTCCTTGTTGCCGTGTGTCCCGGGCCGCGCTGTGATTGGCTGCAGGCCCGGGACACCCCCGTGACGTCATTTCCCGGGCCGCGCTGTGATTGGCTGCCGGCCCGGCACACCCCCGTGACGTCAGCCAATCACAGCACTGCCCGGGCCTGACTTGTTTAATGACTTTCTGAAGGGTGTTGTTTCGTATGGAGGGTTGAGCCAGTGCCTTTTCTGTTACGTTCTGAAGGGGGCTGGTGGTTACAAAGGGTAGAGGAGGTATTTTTCAGTTACTTTCTGAGGAGCACTGATGATACACAGGGTAGAGACATTGTTTCTGTACTTATATTAAATCCGTGTCTTTTGGTTGAAATGTCATTTCACGTGAAACACTGATAATTCTCAGAGAAATCACTGCCTCGTCTCAATTTAAATAAGACATATGCACTTCGCCGTCAGCACCATGAATTATGTCTGTTCCCCATTGCACCACGACAACTGGGTATTTCTGCCTTTTCGAAAGGCAGACAGGTTTAGCTATTACGTTCCTATGAGACACCGTGGCGCGGGGCTTAGCAGTTCAGATTACTATTGAGGCTCATGAGGGTTCGAATACGGCCTAGGACCCATCTCAAAATATAAATAATTAGACCGCTGTTTTTTAAAATATTTTCTTAGTGTGTGTTCTAAATATTGATCACATGAATTTAGCTATAATATTGTTGCGGTGAGGCCTGTCACAGTTCACGCTACCACATTCCGTGTTACATGCGCGGTCACGATTGGTTAATGTTTTTGTAACACAGGCTGGGAAACCTCTCCCGGTCATACAAGAAATCGAATTTAGCACTGCTATCCTTACAGGCTCGGATCCCACAGCAGCCCCATAGCTACAGATCTTACAGGCTCTCTCCGTGAACAGCAGTGATATTCCTCCTGATCCCAGACAGCACACATATCTCTCTAGATCTCATGGGCACTCGCAGGAAGAAGTCCAGGTGAGTGCTTTTTTTCTTGCCTTCTGCCTTTTTATGCCCGTTCCCGCCCCGCCTCCCGCTGTCCGTGTCCCCGTTCCGTCCCGCCCCCCCTCCCCCCCTGCTGTCCGTGTGCCCGTTCCCATTTGTAAATGCTTGTTTATTTACTTTCTGAATAGCGCTGGTGATACGTAGGGTAAGGTTGTGCTTTTTTAATGACTTTCTGAAGGGTGTTGTTTCGTATGGAGGGTTGAGCCAGTGCCTTTTCTGTTACGTTCTGAAGGGGGCTGGTGGTTACAAATGGTAGAGGAGGTGTTTTTCAGTTACTTTCTGAGGAGCACTGATGATACACAGGGTAGAGACATTGTTTTTGTACTTAGATTAAATCCGTGTCTTTTGGTTGAAATGTCATTTCATGTGAAACACTGATAATTCTCAGACAAGTCACTGCCTCGTCTCAATTTAAATAAGACATATGCACTTCGCCGTCAGCACCATGAATTATGTCTGTTCCCCATTGCACCACGACAACTGGGTATTTCTGCCTTTTGGAAAGGCAGACGGGTTTAGCTATTACGTTCCTATGAGACACCGTGGCGCGGGGCTTAGCAGTTCAGATTACTATTGAGGCTCATGAGGGTTCGAATACGGCCTAGGACCCATCTCAAAATATAAATAATTAGACCGCTGTTTTTTAAAATATTTTCTTAGTGTGTGTTCTAAATATTGATCACATGAATTTAGCTATAATATTGTTGCGGTGAGGCTTGTCACAGTTCACGCTACCACATTCCGTGTTACATGCGCGGTCACGATTGGTTAATGTTTTTGTAACACAGCCTGGGAAACCTCTCCCGGTGTACAAGAAATCGAAGATAGCACTGCTATCCTTACAGGCTCGGATCCCACAGCAGCCCCATAGCTGCAGATCTTACAGGCTCTCTCCGTGAACAGCAGTGATATTCCTCCTGATCCCAGACAGCACACATATCTCTCTAGATCTCATGGGCTCTCGCAGTTAATGGCATTGGTGTGCTCACAGGGTCTCACAACAGCCAGCAACCTCACACCAACAGATCTACTTTGAGTTTCTTACCCCAAACATAGACCTTTATAGTAGAAGACATGGCATGATTTATGTGCCTTATTTATAGGTTTTGGTGCATTGTTGCATTGATGTTATTGCGTTTATGTATAATTTTTAGAGTTCAGAAATCGATCTAGTGTTTTAATAATGCCAATATAGATTTTTTTTTAGTAAGTGTGCAGCATGATTCGGTTTTAGTTTTCCTATTATTATTTGCATGCAACAAATTATTTAGGAGTTTGTTGAGCATAATTGTGTTTTGGCCCTGCACGACGTTCACCCTTGCCTTTTTTTAAGCTTTCTGAAGCTATTGGCATTGTAAATGACAATGCCATTTATTTATTTATTTTCAAAACAAACACATAAATAAAATTTTTGTCATTTACAATGCCAATAGCTCAAACTTTTCAAAAGGCGAAACCATTGCATTGTAAATGCTTGTTTATAAGTGGCTGTCAAAGAACACACCACAGCTTATCTGGTAGCTTCCGTACAATACTCCTCAAAGGAATAAATGCAAGTTATCAGGAAGTTTCAAGTGATTCCATCAATTAAAGCGATTATCAGCTTCCAGGCACCCTTTGCATTTGCAGATTAACCAGTTGTGCAAGTTTGCATTTCTTTCATGCTAACAGGCACTTATGCAAGAAGGCTTGTTTAGCTGTCTGTCCCTTCCTTGGTTTCACACCACAGGAGACTCTCTGCCTTACATTTCAGCTGAAGCATTTCAGCTCTAGGAGTTAACCGTAGCTGGTAGGATAGCTTTTCACAAAAAGTAGGGGAACTGCTTTTCTAAACTTATAAAAGTATGGGCATGTCGACCACTGGTGGGAAGTGTTTACATGTCCTGCATGATGAACACCAGAGAATCTACCTTCAGCTGTGGTGGCACCTCCTGAGACTATCTTTTTGACACCCCATTTACCCCACAATGACGACCTACTCGGATTCCCTCACTACTACCCGGCAAAAGAGCCCCTCACCTCTCCATAGTACCTCTCTTTCATACATGTCATCTGTTTTAAAGCGCTGGTAAAGTCTGGCGTTACCAATCCACTCGGCTATACGCATAAATTCAGATCTGTTCTTTGCAGCAGGCATGTTAACTGTCTGCGCTACTTTATGGCGAGGCAGAACTGCCACTAGACAAAACTCCGATCTCTCTCTCTCTAGCAGGACCAATAATCGTAAGAGTTACCTGGTATTTTTATTGCTGCCTGAAAGCTGGACGCACAGGTTACTCTACAGCAGGTGCTTTTACATAGTAAAGTATTGTTAAACACAGCACCCTCTATAAGGTCAGTGCCTCCCCTCCACCTCTTCGCTCTGTGCGGCCGCACCACTCGCACCACCCTAAAGTCAGACCTGATTTAGGCTTTGAGAAACATCCCTGGCTATGCCAATGTTCATAGACGAAACATATTTGTTTTGCCTCAGATATTGCTAGCAGGGCTGTACTTGCCCGGAGCTGGCACCCCAGGGGCCGGTTATGGGCTCCTGGGGGCTGTTTTTGTTACAGAGCTGTTTTTGCAGCATAGCTGAGACCAGCCCTGACAAACAGCTCGGCCACACCCCCAACCCTCCGGGAGGCGGCCAAACACTGTGCCAGGGCTGGTTTAGGTCCCCAGTCCAGCCCTGGTTACTAGCCTGAGTACAGGCAATGGATTAGCAAGAGTGCCATGTACGCTAGTACAAGCAAGGAACTTGGGCACTGTAATTGCTATTTGAGTAGCACAATATGACTATAATCTGGGTCTAGTTAGCTCCTATGGCCTCTGACACCAGTGGCACTGCACTATCCGCACCATGATAGGTACACCTGTATAAAAGTAGGTTCAATAACCAACGATAGAGATAATTTAGGCATTTGGCCATCAGTACCATTTTGGTTCTGTTTGGGGCTCATCAGCATCATGTAGTCAACATGCTTTGTGACTAAGGTGTCTCGTGGAGTGCCTATCCCACATCATCAATAATACTATGAATAGATACTATGAATAGCAGCGGTCAAAATATTTTGGCAAAACAGATAGAGATTTAGAGGCCCATTAGGATGGCGGACGGATTGCCCTCGCCAGGCTGTCGGTAGCCACCGCCGGCCTGGCGGGGGCAATCCGCCCGCCATCGGCACAGAAATGACCCCCTTCCACATTAGAATGGCTGGGAGTCCGCGGCGGAGGGCAAGACCGTCTGCCGCCTATCCGCCTCGGTCGCCTTGCGACCGGGGTGGAAAAGGTCTAATATGGTGGCGGTGTCTATCAGACCCCGCCAGCCGTATTAGGATGGGCTTTGGGGAATGCCTTTCATTGCTGCCACGGAAAGGCATGCGAAGACTCCCTGCGGGGGGCCGTTGCGGGCCCCCTGGGACTCCGGGGGTTAGGGGGTGCACATGGGGGGTACATATGGTACCAACCGCATTTCTAAGTGCAACATGGCAGGCACCGCGCAGTGCCTGTCATGTTGTGCTTTGAAACGCACAACATACTTTTTTAGCATTGCGGCGGGCGGTGCTTTCGGCACTGCCCGCCGCAATGTTAAAAATGCGGGATGCACCCGCCACTGTGGCGGGTGCATCCTAATTCCAAGGACGGGACCCCCGCCCTTATGGCAGACGGTCCAGTTTTCGACAGGATGGCGGGCGGACAAAGTCCACCCGTCATCCTAATAGGCCCCCAAGTTCGCATAATGGGCATGCCACTAATGTTGCAAATTTGCTCCATTGAACAGAATTATATTTTTTTACATAACTGTGTGTTTTTGTAGATTCTGGGGATTTTTCACCATGATCCCTGATACCAACCAGTATGAATTTTCATGCACCACAAACTGGTCCTGCCAGTATTTTCCTGAAATGAAAGCACACTGAAAAACATTAAAAATAACATTTTTCCCTGGTCTTAATTAGGAACAGGCATGATCTTTTTTTATACTATTCTTGGTACATCAATTTTAGATCTCAGCCTCAGCCAGCTTTATCTGTCTGTTGGCAAGATCTGTTGATTCCACTTCATTACAAATACTCATACAAGGATGGATGTGCTGTCATCACAGGACTCTGCTTACTATTAGATGGTGTACTCCCTATTCGTCTGGTTATACCTGTCAGGAGCATTTTAGTCACACTGCTCTGACTTAATGAGACTCTCTTTCTTTTTTATTCCAATGAGCACTGTATGGTATTTCCCACATTTCATTCCTCAATTCGGATACTCTCCGTTATGTTTCAATATGCTCATGTGGTGGATGTTTACATTTTTCATGCAGGTCTTTTGCATTGATAATTGAGAAGTGACATGCTTCGGATTGCTTTTAAGAAATGACTACAATACCTCCTTGATTTGTAGGCCTTATAATGTGGTGCAGCCACAAACCCCCAGATAATGTTGTCAGTTGCGACGGCTCCTCCACAAGAGCAGCGAAGCGTCAACCACCTAAGCTTAGCGCAACAGGCAAACGCACATAAATAAATTAAATATAATGTCAATTTATATTGCCACCTGCTCATTCTGTGTACAGTCCGAGTGTGAGCTATTGCAGGATTACTGCTGCCCCTTCCAGTGCACATTTCGAGTTGGCCAGCTGGCTACCTATGGTCAGCCTGACATCCATATTGTAGACTCAGAAATCAGGGATTGCTGGCACAGCCAATCCTGGAGCTGCTTTCACACTGATGAGAACAGCTCCAAGATTGGTTGGATTTGCGTTCCACTGAGCAAGAAGGAAGTCCTTCCATTCCTGGCCATGGATGTGGGGGGAGAAGTGCCATGCTAGGGAGAAGTGTTGCATTTATAGCGATTTTTTGGCACTATCGCGCCCCACCATATTTTATAACCAATAGCCACCATAGGTTGGCAGGCAACTTGAAATAGTGTTGATGTTTTCCTTTTTCCCCGGCTGTGCATAATTGAAGTTGGTGGACGAGCCATAGCACTTAAAAGGAATTCAACCTTCTTGGAAAAAGTGGATTATTATTTTGGGAGGATAAGTGTCCATGTCTAAGGACAAGGCCTCTACTGAGGTTCTGTGACAATTGTAAGTGATGTTTTTGACTCGCACGGATATAGTCGAGTCTGGTATCTATGAACCGTAAATGACGAGTTTAGTAAGTGTGCGCAGTTTCGCTGTGCTGACTTAACCCGTTCGTTTGTTATGTGGGTTTTTCATCTGTACCCACGGGTTCCATCTTAGATACGGCATCCATTTTGTCTCTTGCCCTCAAGTAGCCAGCGAACGGACGTTGTCCGCTTCGCGACCCTGGGACTCCCAAGATATTTGCGGAAGACACATGTTCTTTGTGAGTGTCTTTATGACGAGGGGGATGCTACTGTAAGGCAGATGGCGCCGCTCGAGGCTCATCTTGCCGCACGGACTTATTGTCTCAGCCGTGCATCTCATTAGGCACGTCCCTTTGATGCCTGTATCTCGTGTTTCCCGACACCTCCCCTTTTACACCCTTTCCGATCTCCCCACTGTCTCCGTCTTCCTCTGCACCTGTCCTTGTTCCTATTTCGATCTGTTTTACTGCTGATTGGAATTTGCTAATGGTGGGAAGATGGGTTTTTACAGTTGGGAACCGCCAAATGTTTCCGCACTTATGTTCCGGACCTCATGTGTATCAAAGTGACCAAAGCGACCCCTCTGGGGGATAATGATGGGAACCGGGTTGTAAACTTTTGTGTGCCATGTTATCCTATGGGTAAAAACTGTATAAAAGGAGCGATCCACAGAACCAATTTGAAGCAGTCTCCCCAAGTTGCACGTGGTGTACTTGTCGTGACTTCTGTGTTCCCTGCAGCAAATAAACCTTGAATCTTTGACGCCGAAGGAAGTGTCCCGTGTCTCTGTGATTCGTACGCCGGA
This sequence comes from Lissotriton vulgaris, assembly GCF_964263255.1. Classification (NCBI taxonomy): domain Eukaryota; kingdom Metazoa; phylum Chordata; class Amphibia; order Caudata; family Salamandridae; genus Lissotriton; species Lissotriton vulgaris. The sequence continues at coordinate 245,982,364 of NC_141688.1, read as the reverse complement.
GCAGGTTACCCACGAAGGTTTCAGGTGTTGTGCCCTGGCACCGCTGGGTCTTATCCAGTCCTTCAGTTGGCGCCCAACGTGGGGCTGCATCAGCGGTACCGGTCCAAGCCCGACGATCGTGAGGAACTTCGTGTGAAATCTCCGAGGGAAGGTGCACTCCGCTTCATCGATCCTGTTGTCGAAATAAGTGGCCCGAAGACTTTTCCCGCGAAGATTCGCGCCTCCGGACGGCTGCGACGGACTGCTGCCCTGACTGTAGACCTGTTTTGGCGCCTGGCGTAGACCTTGGTAGAGCGAGACGATTGACGGGCCTTCCTGGTGACGCCATCGATTTTTGAGTTAAGTATTTGTGGGTCGCTCCCAGAGTTCTTGGTTGTTGACACTTTAGCGAGTGTTTTTGTTGTTAACCCTGTGTGAGTGTTTTTGTCGGTGACACATTGCTAGCGTACTTTGTTGTGTTGTTTGACGACTGCAGCCGCCAAAAACCGAGGGTTTTGTTCTTTGCTGGGACTTGGTAAATCCCGTAACCCTTGAAGTTTGTGAAACTCGGCTAGTGTGCAAGATGCCTGGTCGCAGTACTTTGTTTAGTTGTTTCAGACCTTGTGGTACGGATTCCCGACTGGAGGACTCGTGTCCGATACCTCCGGTTGGAACTCCCACTTATGAGCTCTATAGTAAGCATGGGCTAGGCCCAATTACCTTTAACGATTACTGGATTAAATATACGAAGAAGGACGGCGACCTTCGTTGGCCACCTCATGGTAGCTTCGAGGCCCCGATCTTAGATAATCTAGAGATTAAATTGTTCGAAAGAAAGTCAAGGCCGGCCATGTTTGATGCCTTTCGGTTGTGGCGCAAAGAAGCCCGACAGAAAGAAATCAGACAGACTAAACGTAATCAGCGAGATAATGTTGCTACCATAGTGAAGAAAGCAGAGCAATTTCAGCGTGATAAGGAGGTTAAGGATAAGGAAGTGTTTGACCGATTACAGCGTATGACTGTAGATAAATGTTACCCCGCTTTGCCTACGGAGTCGGAAACGAAGGAAGAGCCAGTTGAGGATCCCTTAATGTCTTATCTTATGAAGTCGCCACCTCCGTACGTACAGGGTACCGCAGCTCCTGTGGTCCCTGCCGTACCTATTCTTCCGCCTATTCCTCCTCCGCCTGTTCCTCAACCTGCACCCGTTCTTCCGACTGTTCCTGCTCCTTTGCCTCTTGCTATCCCTACTGCTCCTCCGCTTCCACATACTCCTGCTCCCGCTACTGCTCCTGCTACTGCTCCTGTTTTGTTAACCCCTGCTGTTGCTACTGTTTCTACTCCTTCTCTTGTTAGTCCTGTATCGTATGCTTCTCCCTCTACTCGTTCTCGTACTACTCCTCTTGCGGCTAGCTTCTTTCATTCGCTCGGACCTGTTCATGGGTCCGCTGGTTCTGATGGTCCTCAGAGACGTAGTCAGCTTCCTGGAAACAGAGAACGCATTGCGCTATATAATATGGCGATGGGTTGGATGGTAAATCCTCTTAGATGTCCACCCCGTGTTGTCCTCGATACATTTTGTCAATTCAATATACCAACCCAGAGATATGTGTTTAATGAAATGTGCAAGTTCCTTTATGATCAAATAGCGGCCGATGCGCCTGACGAGGTGCTGACCGCCCTGTCTGATCTTCAGCTTCAGTTCGCAAATGGACTGATAGTGGATACCAACGTTCGACGTGCTGTTGAGCGGTTGCTATCTTTTCGTCCCGCTCCCATCCCTCATGCATTGTTCGTTGAGGATATTGAAAAACAACCAGACGAGTCTGGCCAATATCCTATGCGTGAATTTCCGCCGGTTTGGATACCAGCTGATCCTAATGCTCAACCCCCGGTATTGGCGCATTTCCAGAAAGTATGGATACATCTCCCATGGAAACGCTCGGAAGTGCTGCAGGTGAAGCAATCTTTGCCTGATCCACGCAAAAATCCTACAGGGTATTATAAGGAATTATCGCAGCTCGTAGATGCTACGGTAATGAATCTTGCCGATATCGATATGTTGTTCGGCAATGTCGTGCCGCAACCGGTATGGGCTAAGATTCGGCAGGAAAATCATCCGACTGAATTAGGCGGTGATTGGGCTGCCATTGTAGCGGCAGATGCCGGACAAGTGGTTGCTACTAAACCCGACCAGTTGATTACTGCTCTTCCTCAACGAATCATAACATTAATGAAGACGCTTATGCCAGCTATGAGGGTAAATTGGGACAAATTGTCAGCTTGTAAGCAAAAGAAGGACGAGAGTGTTTCCGACTTCTTTACGAGGTTCGAGGAAGCATTCATTGACCATAGTGGACAGGATATGGGTACCGAGGGTGGTCAGAGATTGTTTGTGGATAAATTTGTTTCAAACTTATTGCCCGATTTGAGCAATAAATTAAAGAATTCGGAAAGTGCATGGGCCGTTTCTACTTCGGCTCAGATATTGGCTACGGCACAATACTATGAGAATAGGGAGAAAGAAGAGAACGACCGTGCTGATAAAAAGACGAAAGAGCTCAAAACTAAAGTGTTGTTGCAACAAGCGTATCCTCCACGGTCGAATCAGAATAATTCGCAACAGAATAGATCACAGCCTCAATCGAATAGATCTCAAAATCGTAATGACTCCTCTTCCCAGAGATCCTCGTTAGGGTACAATCAATGTGCTTATTGTAGACAGGAGGGACACATTAAATTCAATTGCCCTGTTTTAAATGAACGTAACAATGGTAACTCATCTAGAGGAGGTCGTGGTGGTTCGCAGCAGGCATCACGTGGTAGAGGTCGTGGTGCTCAGAACGATCGCTCAGATAACTCATCCAATTCTAATAATTGTTTCGATCAACGTGGATCGTCGCAAGGACGATCTGCGCAGTACAATGTAGACGATTATTACGTCGATCAGGGAACTGACGACAGTAATTACTAGGACAGCCAAAGACAAGGAGAGGGAGTGGTATCAGTTCCGGTTGATCAGAGAGGGCCTTACGTCGCAGTTGCTACATCGGGCGTCGTTGAGCCTTTTCTGTTGGACACTGGTGCAGCGAAAAGTTCTATCATGCATTCGAAACTCCCTGGCGCACCTTTGTCTGGCTTACCAAATGTTTCCGTTGGATTCTCTGGCGCCCCTGTTAGCAATCCAGTTTCACGCCCTTTGCCCCTTAAAATTGGGCCACGTGAGCTAGAAGCTCCGTTGATTTTGACTACGGGTTGTGGTGAAAATCTTTTGGGCCTGGATTTGCTTAAACGTTTGTACGCAACTTTGTATTGTTCTCCTGCGGGTGTAAAGCTTACGTTAGGAGAGAGGGTTGTCTCTCCTATGTATTTGTCCCTCGATAAGCTTCCACCGGAATTGAGTTCTCTTCCTGCGTCTTTGTGGGCAACGGGTCCAAATGACGTGGGCCTACTTGATATCTCCCCTTACGTTGTACAGTTGAAATCTAATGTGCGATTGCCACGTATTCCCCAATATCGTATCTCCCTTGATGGTGAATGAGCACTGTTAGCGATCATCTATGATCTGATTGAGAAAGATGTTATTGAGGAGACTCGGGGAAACGTGTGCAACAGCCCTGTGCTGCCCATTCTTAAACGTACTGATCCCTCAAAACCGCCTGTTTATCGTTTTGTTATCGATTTACGGGAGGTGAATAAAATTGTGGTTCCTCAATTTCCTGTTGTGCCTGACATCACGGCGCTGCTGACTCTGATTCCAGCTTCTGCATCGTGGTTTTCGGTGATTGACTTGAAAAATGCGTTTTTCAGCATCCTGATTGCCGAGGAGAGCAGGGACCTTTTCGGTTTCTCTCTCGGTGGACGTAGCTTCCGGTTCAAACGCGCTCCTCAGGGCTACTGTGAAAGTCCATCTATTTACAGTCAAGCCTTGAAGGGTCAACTGGATGCGTTTAGGTTGCCGGTCGGTGCGGCCTTGATCCAATACGTCGACGACTTATTGGTGGCTGCTGATACTCAGGACATTTGCAAGATTGCTACAGTGTCGTTGCTGCAACATCTCTGTGAGTTGAATCATAAGGTGTCCCCTTCTAAACTCCAATATTGTTGTCAAGAAGTAACCTATTTAGGTCACTTATTGTCAAAGGAGGGAAGGAGATTGACCCCAGAGAGAATTGCAGCAATTGCGCGAATGGCTGTGCCAAAAACCCAAAGAGATGTGCGTGCCTTTCTAGGTATCACGTCGTACTGCAGGCAATGGATTCCTAATTTTTCATTGCTAGCGAAACCATTAGTGGCTCTTACGTGCAAGGATGTTTCAACTCCTTTACCATGGACGGAAGAATGTCAGAAAAGTTTTTCTGAACTGCGTGATTCATTGTGTTCGGCTCCTGTGTTAGGTACCCCTGACTACAGTAAGCCGTTTACGTTATATGTTCACGAGAGGGAAGGTTGTGCTTTGAGCGTCTTAACGCAACCTTTTGGTGGTAAGCAACGTCCATGTGCATATTTTTCCTCGACCTTGGACCCAGTAGCTAGAGCATTGCCGAGTTGTTTGAGAGCAACTGCGGCAGCTGCGGTCTCCATCCGACAATCAGCAGGATTGGTCATGGATAATATGCTTACGGTGATGGTTCCGCATGCAGTCGATACTCTTTTGAATCGAACGAAAACCCAGCACTTGACGAGTGCGAGGTTGTCTGGGTACGAGTTGACGCTCTTGGCAAGCCACATTCAGATAAAACGTTGTAACGTTCTGAACCCGGCAACTTTGTTACCAATTAGCACAGAGTCAGATGAAGTAGCAGAACATGATTGCTACTTGAGGACTGAAGAGGAAACAAAAGGTCGAGTGGACCTTAAAAACACCCCATTGGAAGATCCGGATGGTACCTTGTATGTGGATGGGTCATGTTTTAAGTTGCCGAATGGCGATGTGACTACTGCTTATGCTGTTGTAACGTTGAATACTGTTGTTGAGACTGCAAGGTTGAATCAGAATTCTGCCCAAGCTGCGGAGCTGATTGCTCTTACTAGAGCGTGTGTGTTAGCGAAAGGGAAACGTGTGAATGTGTTTACCGACAGCCAATACGCGTTTGGCGTCGCTCACAGTTTTGGACGATTGTGGAGAGAGAGAGGTTTCTTGACGTCGCATGGTACGAAGATTCAGCATGGCCAGCTTGTGAATGATCTTTTGGATGCATTGACGCTGCCTACGCAAGTTGCGATTGTTAAATGTAGTGCGCATCGTAAGGTGACGGATGATGTTGGTCGTGGTAATGCGTTTGCGGATGAGACTGCTAAGGAGACTGCCCGGAACCTTAGCACTCGAATGTATGTGACGAGTTCGGTTAGGTGGCCTACAGAATCGAGCATGTGTGAAGACACTATCGAAAGTGTGAAAGCAATTCAGAATGAAGCCACCGACACTGAAAAGATGAAGTGGAAAGAAAGTACGGGAAAGTTGGATGCGAATGGTTGTTGGATTGATTTGACGGATCAGAAAAGATGGTTGTTGCCGGATGCGTATGTGCTGGCCGTTGTGACAATGGCGCATGGGTTAGCACATATTAGCGCGAAAGGTATTTGCAAGTTGTTGTCTCCGGTGTGGAAGAATGATGGCATTACGAAATGTGCTGAACGTCTGGTGAAGAATTGTATGGTGTGTATAATGTACAATCCTGGCAAATGAACCCCAACTCCTCCTGGCAGTTTTGCTCCTCCTTCATATCCCTTTGAGGTGATTCAATTGGACTTCATCCATATGGAGCGATGCAATAACCTGAAATACGTTTTAGTTGTGGTTTGCGCATTCTCCCGATGGATCGAGGCCTACCCCCTCAAAGACAACACTGCTTTGTCTACTGCGAAAATCCTACTGAAGGAATACTTTCCTCGGTATGAAATGCCTAGAGTCGTGTGGTCAGATAACGGAAGTGAGTTTGTTGGAAGTGTGATGAAGAGTGTGTGTAAGGGCCTTGGAATTAATCAGAAATTCCACAGCGCCAATCATCCCCAGTCAGCTGGATTGGTTGAAGGGTACAACGGCACCCTTAAACTAAAGTTAGCGAAGATTCAGGCTACGACTGGTCTTTCGTAGCCTGACGCTTTACCTTTAGCATTACTGTCAACTAGGGCGACTGTACACTCCCGAGTAGGGCTTAGTCCCTATGAAATAGTGTTCGGCCGTCCTGCGAATGTGTGGGGGGTTCCTAGGCCAGGAATGTTTTCTGATCTTGAGTACCCAATGTTGATCGATTATCTACATGACTTGACTGCTAAACTGAGGTTAATTCACCAACAGGTTTACGACGCATTGCCGGCGCAGACGGAGGGTCCAGGCCACCAGCTCCAGCCCGGAGACTGGGTGGTGACGAGAAACTTTTCACGCAAGAATAACCTGGACCCGAGGTTTACCGGACCCTATCAAGTGCTCCTGGCCACGAGGACTGCCGTTCGTCTCGAGGGACGTAAGAATTGGGTGCATGCCACGCACACCAAGAAAGTCCCTATTCCTTTGCCGGCAGACCCGTGGGTAAGGAGAGGCATTGCGTCATCTGAAACAGAAACATTGCCGGCGTTTGTGCCTTTTAGCGACGCACAGCTTGTTGGAGAATCCTCAGCACAGCAGAAAGACACTGTTGAACAATTAGCATCAAAAGACTCAAGACCAGAACACTCAACTGATCAGCAGGACGCTGTCTCTTCAACGGATCCTTTGTTTGACGAGCAGACACGTCCTGGGAAAACCCGATACTTTTTGCGATCTCGCACTAAGGACAAATAAAAGATCCTGTTTTGCTGTATTGACGATTGCATTACCCCGTTTTCCGTGATCAGTTTTGAACTTTCGTAATTACTGTGATTATTTTTTGTACATATATATTGAGCTTCATTCCTTGTATTTTTTTTTTGCTTCCACAGCTGAGAGACTTTGTTTTTGCATACATACATATTGTGCATTGAAGGCCGTAGGGCCGCGCGCGTACTTCCTTCTGGATAGTAGGTCTTGACGCTAGGTTAAAGGCCGTCGGTTCCTGGGAACTCCTAGGGATTGACTATTGCTACACAGAACGAAGTGCGTCAAGAAACGTTGCGGACGGTTGTAGGGAATGGCATTCTCGAAGCTGAATGATTTGGAGGGAGCTCAGGTTCATCGATTCACGCTGCAGCAACTCAGTCGTACCAAATGTTTTATATTCCAACTGTTTGTATTGTTTTTGACTGCTTCTGCATTATTGGCGGGTGGGGTGTATTACACGATGTCTTACTTCTTACCTGCTACACCTACTCCTACTCCTGACCCTAATCTTACCTCTACTGTTTCTCCCCATTCCTTTCATATGTTACCGGAACACGAGCAGGCTAGACGTGTAGAATTCCGCAACAATTCCTTTATTCAGCTCCTTCATCAGCATCAGTTAGTGGTTAACACTACTAATTGTTGGGTGTGTGGGTTGATGCCACATACTACGGATAAGGGAATTCCATATCTGGTGTTACCGTATAGTTCCCAAGGGTCAGCTCGAGCATTTCAAACAATGTTTCGAAGCGCACTGGGTTTCCACCCCATTCGAGAACCACGTTCCCCCTACTCTGGTCCTACCTCGTATCAGAAACCTTTGTCGATAGCAATAGAGGATTTAGATAGTGATATCTATGATCTTTCGCTTATTCCTGAAGAAGAGATACAGGCCTACAGGGTCCTAAGTAGAGGTGAATATAGTGCGTTCACTAGTGAAAAGCAGCTTAAAAGCTCGCCTCCGATATGGGTCGTACCCCACACTGGTAATTTTTGTCTTATGGGTCGTGGCCGAAGATCGCAAGCCCGACTTGGAGCAAGTGCTTGCACTGAAAATTACATTCTGCCGATGTTCTCGTCCCCTGTGTTTCTGGCTGCCAAGGGTACATACTTTATCTGCTATGATCGTGCATACACATGGTTGCCCGCTGACTTCATGGGCTCATGTTTCATTGCAAATCTGTTGCCTCCGACGTTTACTGTAGATGCCGATTATCATAAGACTAGAGTTGTACGAGGCGTAATTAGCGAAGAGGATACTGCCGGTCAAGAGGCAGGAGACTTTTTCAAGGGTTTCCTCCCGTTTTGGGGACCTATGGTTAATAGTAGGAACCTGAGACAGTTGACTCGAGTGGTAGAATCGACAGCTAATATTACTGCCAGTGCCCTTGGTAATATCACCACAGAACTTCAGGCGGAGAGACTTATGACGTTACAAAACCGTATGGTTTTAGATGTCATCTTAGCAGATCGAGGTGGGGTATGTAAGGTGATCCATTCGAGCTGCTGCATTTTCATTCCAGATAATGCTCCTACTGTCTATCAAGCCATCTCGAGGTTGCATAAGATCTCCGAATCCATACACGTGGATGTAGGGGATTGGACGCTACTTGGATGGTTTTGGGGCCTGATGTCGACTTGGGGTTGGAAGATTCTGATGATCATCGGAGTCGTTGTGGTGTTCCTGTTCACGTGTTGCCTTTGCGTGCAGTGTGGTCCTGCCTTATGTGGCCTCTGTGCTACAACGTGTATAAGACAACCACCTGTTACCAAGGGGACTCGGTTGGACAGAGCTATGCTACAGCAACATCTCGATGGTTTGATGAATATCGAATATGATTCCGACTAGTGCTTGCCTACATGAGGGCAAAAGGAGCGTCTGAGGTTCCGTGACAATTGTAAGTGATGTTTTTGACTCGCACGGATATAGTCGAGTCTGGTATCTATAAACCGTAAATGACGAGTTTAGTAAGTGTGCGCAGTTTCGCTGTGCTGACTTAACCCGTTCGTTTGTTATGTGGGTTTTTCATCTGTACCCACGGGTTCCATCTTAGATACGGCATCCATTTTGTCTCTTGCCCTCAAGTAGCCAGCGAACGGACGTTGTCCGCTTCGCGACCCTGGGACTCCCAAGATATTTGCGGAAGACACATGTTCTTTGTGAGTGTCTTTATGACGAGGGGGATGCTACTGTAAGGCAGATGGCGCCGCTCGAGGCTCATCTTGCCGCACGGACTTATTGTCTCAGCCGTGCATCTCATTAGGCACGTCCCTTTGATGCCTGTATCTCGTGTTTCCCGACACCTCCCCTTTTACACCCTTTCCGATCTCCCCACTGTCTCCGTCTTCCTCTGCACCTGTCCTTGTTCCTATTTCGATCTGTTTTACTGCTGATTGGAATTTGCTAATGGTGGGAAGATGGGTTTTTACAGTTGGGAACCGCCAAATGTTTCCGCACTTATGTTCCGGACCTCATGTGTATCAAAGTGACCAAAGCGACCCCTCTGGGGGATAATGATGGGAACCGGGTTGTAAACTTTTGTGTGCCATGTTATCCTATGGGTAAAAACTGTATAAAAGGAGCGATCCACAGAACCAATTTGAAGCAGTCTCCCCAAGTTGCACGTGGTGTACTTGTCGTGACTTCTGTGTTCCCTGCAGCAAATAAACCTTGAATCTTTGACGCCGAAGGAAGTGTCCCGTGTCTCTGTGATTCGTACGCCGGAGCAGGTTACCCACGAAGGTTTCAGGTGTTGTGCCCTGGCACCGCTGGGTCTTAAAGAATCCAGTCCTTCACTACCTACTACCTGTCTTACAAATAAAATAAAGACGATCTCTGTTAAATCCCTGTTAATGTGACACAAACTAGTCAGGCTTAAATTAAAGTCAATGTGCAAAATATTTAAGCAGTACATATAAAGTAGAAAAAGTCACACAAAACACAATAAAACTTCACAACCAATTTTAAATAAAAATGTATGAGTGAAATAAAACCAAAACAACAATCTAATAAGAACTGGTGGTATGTGCCCCTTAGTGTAATTCTGGACATTGCTACGTTGGCATGAGCTCTGCCTCCATCTTGCTGCTTTTGTGCATGTTACTGCAAGACTTTATTTTGCAAGACTCTGTTTGTGTCTGTCACATGAGAACGGTCTGCTTGCTGCGTTCTCTGCTGTTCCTGGAGTTAAGTCTGAACACGATATGCAAGTTTGAAAAACACGCCCCTTGTTATTCTGTTCTGGTCAGTCCCTATTACCTAGACAAAACATGCTACACACAGCTGCAGCGCTAGAGTGCTCGTGCTTTGATATTACAGTGTTACATGTTGTCCACGCAGACACTAGGAGGGAATCCTTTCCTTGGAGAAGAGCTACACGGTTCCTATGATGTAAAGCTACCGTCTTGGCTTTAGGGTATGGGGTCTGCGGACAAAGCCCAGAGATCATCCTTTATATACTAAACCTCAACTTACCAAGGGGAGGGAGGGGAGGCCTTAGAGTCCTCTTTCCACTGTCTATATATAATGACATCCCCCTTTGCATTCTATTGTATTGTAACAATGCTAACTGTGCTAGGTTTATGCATTTTGCTGCTGGTAGTAGCTCGTATACTGCATTATAGAGCATGATAGTTAAAATAAACATTTTGAACTATACAGTGAGTCTGACTATCATTATTGTGAACAAGTATTAGTGAGTAAGTAAAAGGATATGTCTTGCTGCTGCAATTCCTGAGAGAGTCAGGAGTGTTATGTTTTGGGTTGTCTGTTGTCTAATTTTTTTCTATCACAATGGTTTTGTCGGAGAACGAATGAGACACTATAGCTAGTCGGTTTTGGGATTTGGGATTCCAAGGTGGTAGGAAGGTACAACCCCAATACACTAAAGTCCTGTTTTCGTGCACATAGTTCTGTGTATGTGCAGAATCCCTGCAGCATTAGTGATATACATTTTCAAAGATTTAAAGTGAAAAAGTGCCAAGTAAATTAAAGCCGCCATTGGAAGTCAATTTCGCAATAGACTGGGAACAATGTGCTATTTCAGGCCGACTGCGATGAAACCCGGATCTGGAAGTTAAAAAGTCAAAAAAGTTTGTAAGGTCCACTTTAGAAAGGGACTTTATCACTCTTTTGGAAAAATCATTCTTTTGGAGAAAAGCGTTGAAATGTATTTTAATTTCCAGCACAGAAAGGGACTTTTTTACTCTCTAAGAAGAAAAATCCTCCTCGAGTGGGTTGGTGCCTAAACTATAGGCGCCTCTATGGATCCGAAGGCTAGATATATAAAGCAGGTTCATCCCGCTGGAGCTCTGGGGCGTTGGAGATTTCTCGCCATTTTTTATAGGTGCGTTGATACTTGTGCAGGACAAAGCTGAAATACAGTCCGATGCTATGGAACTACTGGTTGCAATTTTTTCTGGCGGGTTCCACTGAGGCTCTAGAGGAAAAGATCTGATGTTAGAACTACTAAAGGAGTACACTTCTAAGGCCTCCTAGGTCCGCAGGAACGGGCAGTTCCATACTCTTAGAGTGTCAGGCAGAGACCAACAGCAGAGTCCAGTCCAGGTCCAGTTGCTACTGATTAGTTGGGCACTTCCAGGAAATGGTCTCCTGCAGCTTGTTGTGTCCCTGTTGTGGAAAATGACCATGTATATGTACATAAGCGGCGTTCATTTGTGTTCACCATACCCCTCTCTGTAAGCAGAACGAATACCGTGAAGCATTGACTGCATCATCCCGCCAGCGTAGGCCCATGCACGCACGTACGCAACAGCCATTTTAGGCACCATGGCCTCTCTGCCCGTTTGTTAAATCCCCAGCACCCCCGCGCATTGAACACCCCCCCGCTCTCTCATGCATAGACCATAAAGCCCTCTTCCTCTGTACGACCTTACTCTGGAAATGACACCCCCTCCTGGCCCACACCCCTTTCATTTCCCCTCAGGAACACCCTTCCCCTCTTCTGATGATTCCCCCTCCCGGCCACGCCTGGCCCCTCGACCCGGTCCCAAGTCATAAGACCAAGCCTCGTGGATGTACCACCCCCTCCCCCTTTTTAGCCCCGCATAGCAAAACGTGATACACCAACTGAAGTGCCCGATCTTATCGCCTGCCCAACCTTAGATCTGACCGCCCCCTCCTTCCCTCGTGTCCTGTTGGAATGTCCGGCTGTAAGATTACAATCACTTGTTACATTTAGGAGGGGGAACGACATCCGAGGAAGGGTATGGGAATAGGCCTGAAGCTGGGATTCCAAACATGCCTTTTCGTACTTCAAAGTGTCTTTTATTGCAATAAGGAATGTTTGTGCATCATAAACCAGTGTATAAAAGACGAAGCCTCAGTAAAACTTGTTAGAGCACCTCCTGAAGACACTGTGTGCGTGTCCGAAATGACAGGCTCTCCTCATGAGAAATAAAACTCTGTTCTTGTGTTCCTGCCTCCAGCGCCCGTCTCTTTATTTGGTAATCGTTCAAGATGGGAACTAAGAGGCATCTTGCGCCAGCAGCCTGGGCATCGGTTGTAATCTGGACTGCTTTTCCTCAATTGGCGTCCCAACGCGGGGTCCATCAGCGACATAAGGTCCGGTAAGAGAGGTCCAGACGATGGGGTGAACATCTAAACGATTGGAGTATACCTGCCTTGAGAGGGCCCTCGTCCGGCTGCCGATTGAATGAACTTCACCGATTCCGAACGGACCTCTCTCAAGCGACCTACTGTCCTGACTGGAATCCCACAGGAATGCTGCGGTAAAAACATGGAGTAAGAGAATGATCGGGCGCTGGAAAGGGAAGGCGAAGAACTGTCCACACGGTCCGGTCCGGGTAAGGTTAAGTAGGACGTCTTTACGTCTGATTGGTAGGATGGCTTTATCCATCTGATTGATTGATTGTTTGTATTGGAATCAGTATTTAAATACTGGTATTTTTCATTGATTGGTTCATTTAGCCTTGGTTGCTACTTGAAGTATTGATTCTCTTTGAGACATTCTCTGTTTGCAAACAGCGACGAATAGGAACGTTCCTCTCTCTTTGCAAATAGGGAAAGATAGGTACTGCAGACTTTTGTCCCCCATTGTAATCCGTCATGCCTGTCTTTCTCCCCACTGATTGTTTGTTATCGATTTTTTATCGATTATCGCTCTTTTGAGATGTTCCCTGTCTACTAACAGAGAAGAATAGGAATATTCTGTCTCCCTTTGCAGATAGCGAAGGATAGGTAATGCGGACTTTTGTCCCCCGTTGTAATCCGTCATACCTGTTTTTCTCCCCACTGATTGATTGATTGTCTGGACATTTATTGTTCAAGGAATAGTTCTTTAGAGGTATTCTCTGTCTGCAAATAACGTGGAATAGAAATATTCTGTCTAGTCTTTGCAAGTAGTGAAGGGTAGGTAATGCGGACCTTTGTCCCCCGTTGTAATCTGTCATGCCTATCTATTCCCCACTGATTGGTAAACTAGTTCCACCCGGACCATTTATTAGAGGTAGATCATCTGGCTCAACCGGAGGGCACCCCTAATAAAAAGGACATATGTAAAATACGAAGTAATCACCGTATCCTGTTAACAGAAACTTTAGCATGAAACACACTAGAAAAGGAAGGAAAAAGAAATCGAGCAAAATCAGTAGGCTACTGATGAGTTTTTTGACTTTGCTAGAAATGAGAAACGTTAGAAACAGCCCGCAATAAGAAACATGAAAGTGGTGAGAGAAGCCAAGCTTGACATCACGGCAGCCACGAGGTAGCTAGGCTCCGCCGCCCCTCACTGCTCCAAACATGTCTGTCCCACCGCCCGCCACGCCCTACAACGGTAACATGAGATAGATACAAGTCAGCAGATACCTACCCCCATTCCAGAAACTCCCGAAGTGCAACAGGTCCACGGTTACGCCCATCCGGAAGACGAGGCCTCGACACGTGCAGGGCGGGGCCCGGCCGGCCGCCTTCGGCCGGAGAGGTCGTGGGATGGTCGGCCCGGAATGTACTGGTCCTCCCATCCTCTTCTGGCGCATTGCAGGCCACGGGGGGATGTCTTGCTTATGCCTCCGACCCCCCCCTCTTATCGCCTGGTCCGGCCATCACGAATGTCCGCGCCGGGAACCGGCGTGGGGTGCGCTGGGAGGGAGAGGCGGCGCGGACGAGCCTCTCCCACCTCCCCAGGTGGAGACCCCCAGCTGCACCCCCAACGCTCCACTCACCCGGCAAGGGTTCGTCTACTCTTGCGATGCAGCGGCGCTCCACTCACCCAGCGGGGTCTCGTCCACTGTTGCGGTGCAACGACTCTTCTCCCGAACCAGCCGAGTTCATGAAGTGGGCGGTCAACTCCGCAGGAGCGGGCCCGGCTTGAAAGGATGGCCCGGTCGCTTGTCAGCTAGAAAATTAGTCCTACGTCCAGAAGCGCTCCCCTCGACTTTGAAGATTCTATGAGAACCGCGGGGGCCCCCGACCCTTCCCGCGGGCACCTCCCGCCCCCCGATGGGGAATGACTGCCATGATCACCCATGGAACAACCAAGACGCAGCCACAAGACGTTGGCGCTCCCATGCTGGCGCCAGCCTCAGTTCAAATGACCAGAATCCTGCGGACTACCAATTTGATCAAGTTCTGGTGGGACACCAGTATGACCCGGTAGGAAAGATTGTTGCCTCACTCCCCCCTTTTTGACTGATGGTTCATTTCGCCAGTCCCTTTTGCTACCCTTTAACGAAAACTTTTGGACTGCCGAAAGAGGTTCTGGTCCACGAGTTGGTGGAGACATTTTGACTATACTTGGACCTGCCTGCCTTCACCCAAAATGGCGCCGGTGCAAATGAAACTCGCAACTCCTCGTTGTGTCCCGGCTGCTCAGCCTTGATATCATGAGAGATGTATGCAGTTTTTAGCACATGGCGGGAGGGGATGGGTACTGATTATATGTTCGGACAATGAATTGATATGAGATGGGTACTGATTGAACATCCGGACAATGAACTGATGTAAGTTTTGGCGCATCATGTTATTGAAAGTTCGAATTTTTTCGACACTTATGGTACTTGCTCAAAATGAATTTTCGATATGATTTTATTGCACTTGTCGCACTTTATTATGAAATCAATGACCACCGGCTCCGTTACACTTCCCACAAATAAATATCCCCTCATGCACAGTTCCAGACTGCTCCGTGGCCGGCCCACGGGGTTGTAGGCCCGTATTTGTGCACCAACATTTCTTATTAAAGGTTTTTGAGAAGGCAAACATAAATTGTAGCGCTTAGATTGGTAAGTGTCGAATAATTGGCCATTGTTTCCGATATAAGTAAAATAAAGGTGAAATGAAAAAGCTTGATTAGTTAAGGGTTAAATAGTATAGTACACAGAAATATTGCAAATATGAATGGTCCAGGTTTGTTGTATGTGATTTTCATTTTTTTGTGCAGCATAAAGCAAGCCATAAAGATTCTAGTATTTAGACTCTACTCTATATTCCACATGTATCAGGGAAGTTGTTTTAGATGCCCCTAAGCCACTCTGGAGGATTGCCACCAAGCCCCTCTAGTACGAACAAAAACGACCCTGTACCACAGTAGACCACCCCTCTTCCACGGAGGAGAACATGAGTTCACCCCCACTCTACACTGACTGCCCTTTTGTTTTGACCCTCCCCTGCACACGATCCGTAATGCCACACTTGGGCGATCTATGCTATACACAGGCCATCAATAATTATCTCTCCCGCACTACCGGTCCCTCTGGGCTTAAACGCGGAGATGGTAGGGACCGCACCCTGCGGAGACAGGTCGAGTATGTGGTAAGTAAAAGCATTTTCGGGTCTATGCGCGCTGATGTGTTTTAAAACGCTGCCCCCACCCCTTCTTTTTCCCCTCCTTCTGCAGGTCACATCGGAACGTCGACTAAAGTATGGAGAAGACCTAAGCAGCACGCCATGGTCCTGCGCGGAAATCGGGCTAGCACTGTGAAAATTATATATTACCTATGGGGACTGCCTCTGAGAACGTGACGAATTTGTGCGATATGAATGCACACGTGCATGCCCTGATGTGTATAGCTCGACTGAATACACGTTGCACATGTTTGGATGGATAAAAGAAATGTTTTGTGTATGACTTAAGTGATGATCGAATGACCAATGGAATGGGGAAAAAGGGGTCTGAACATGGTGCCTATATACGATGAACAAACAAAGATATAGCACTCCACTACTTAGAAATGACTGTCTCTCTCTCTCTCTGAACACAGCGACTGGGAGGGTGAAGCAGAAACTTGACGGGTTATTACAGTATGACAAAATATGACTCCAACCGGCACCCCAAATAATGCAACCAAGAATGGCGTGCACCAATAAGTAAATTCAAACTTTAACTAAGTAGGGAAAGGTTAAGGAATATTCCGGGGTGAGGTCTACCCAAGTACCCTCCGCCTGAAAGACTAGGAATGTAGTCAATGTTTAAGATTTACCACCTTCTTCTTGCACCCTCATAGACATAAAATTCAAAGCAGCCCCATTGTTCTCCCGACTGATACCCTCTGTTGCCCAAGCCTGGAAACCCATTCACTAAAAATGATTTGAAGATCCCACCGTGAGTATTAGCCCAACCAGGTTAGTTCCCGACCAATTGACAAAAGTGTAAGTATTTGCAACCGAGGCCACCAGCAAAGGCAGCCAACGAAAAGAAAGAAGAAAAAGGTAAAAAGCTCAGCCCCCAGACGAATTAAGTAGGATACTAAGGATGCGCAGCATGCAGGAAGAAATCTTTGTGGCCAGAAACTGTTCTATGTTTTGTCTTGGATTTTTGTGTGTAATACATGTACTATCTCCCCCGCCTGAATTCGTGTGTACGTAATGTATGGATCTACGTCGTCCCTCAGCCTGTGTTTCTATATAACTTGACCCCTGCTGTTCTGTGTTGTGTGCGCACTAAATGGCCTATCGTTGTACACATCTCTCTCTCTATCTCTCTCTCTCTCTCTCTCTCTCTCTCTCCATGTCGTACGTGTACCGAATAGTTCGTTTAGAATGCGGACGACTCTCTCTCTCTGAGGGTCCCCCCTGTTCCCTCTTCCTTTGTGTGGTAACGTTGTGCCCCGCCGGCACAAGCCTAATTGGTTTTTGAACACAAAGGTGTTCGGGAAAAATTGACAGAAACTAAAACGATTGTAATTTGCCATATTACTACCTCTCCTTTCTGCGAAATGATGGAACTTGAATTGGCTAAGAAAGAAAGGACAGGTAAGAGACTGATGTCCCCTAATCTGGCCTTTCTATAGGGGGACTATATGTCAGTGGCCTTCTGTTTTTCAGTTCATTAGAAACACAATCCCCAATGCCCAGACTGCCCCACCCCTCCGCACCCAAGTACGGATGTCCAAAGCATCCTCGCTTCTCCCGATTGACCCCAGCTCCATATCTGCTGTCCCCGAAGTATAACTGATGACCCTGATTAACCGTTGCTCTCCGAGAAAAGAATGTTTAGCCTCTGTCCCTCTCTCATGATGTTAGCACCCCCCCCCCCTATTCGCAAGAGTTAGCCGACTCTGAAGGAAAACGTAAGACTGTCAGAGGACTCGGGTTAGAAAGACGAGTCTCTACCGAAGGATCCGATTTCAAGTTTGATAGGATACGCGGTTGATAGGAGTCTGACCACTCTCCATATACGTCATGAATGAACGCCAAATAGACTTAGTCTCACATACATACTCCATAGTGATAACTTCTGACCGTGACCGATGAACGTATCCCCAACTACTTAGGATTGGGGACGGAATTGAAATGTATAAATGTCTTCTCCTGCCGGTTCTCTAAAGCTTGTTTTGTACCCATTCAAGGATACACAATCACCGGAGGAGAGGGATCGGATGTGACGCTCAGCCTGGCCACAGATCATGAAGCATATGTGACCTCGACCAAAGGTGGAGCCGCAGAGCAACGAGACGCGGGACGAGGCACCACTCTCAAACACGGAAAATAAAAGGATGAAAGGCTGCCTTGAAGCCCTCCGTTTTGCTGATCCACTTGTGCCAGAAGTCCCCCGCCCCTCTGAGCCCGATCAATGGGCCTGCCTACTCGTTGTCCTTTGTTCCCTTGGTTTGTTTCAAAGATCTAATCCCACTCCGCCCTCTCTTCCCTCGGTTATCCAGCAACACCTCCCCCTTTTCCACATGGATTTTGACTCAGAAAAGAAGAACAGCATTTAGGTAGAATAGGGTTTTGCCACGGAAGGAGAAAGAAATGCAGGTGCCCAGCATGAGGCACCCCTAGGAAGATTAGTTAGGAAACAGGACTGTGGTCTAACAGCAGAGGACAGATCGCACCCTGCAACGCGTAAGGTTGGATCCGAGCTGGACCTATAGCTCCACCGCCGGTGCTCAACAGCGCCAACGGAAGAAGACGGACTACTAGAGCCTACCAGTGATGGCTCGCTGCTAAAAAGACACTGTGGCGAAGACCCCCCCCCTTTTTTGAACATTCTACCCCCCCCCTTGACTAATTGCTTGTATTGAACTGAATTCCTCCCTCAATCACTTTGTATCGCTTCACTTTTAACTGTACATTGATACCACCGGAGAGAGAGTCAGAACATGGTTCTATAATGTGTCGGAACATTTCCTTGATTGACCTTGACTGAGTAGTACACCGATCTCTAGACTCGTATGTATAGCACAACAAATGTAAATCCATATGTACTGCACCTCGTCTATCGCTTCGACTGCACATGGTTATATGCAATCCGCCAGTATTGACAAACGCTATTTCATTGACCACACATGGCTATATGTACACCCCGTCAGTTATGATAATCACGGAAATGAACTAACTTATGTTAAAAAGCGCCGACTGAGGAAAATGACCATGTATATGAACGTAAGCGGCGTTCATTTGTGTTCACCATACCCCTCTCTGTAAGCAGAACGAATACCGTGAAGCATTGACTGCATCAACCCGCCAGCGTAGGCCCATGCACGCACGTACGCGACAGCCATTTTAGGCACCATGGCCTCTCTGCCCGTTTGTTAAATCCCCAGCACCCCCCGCGCATTGAACACTCCCCCGCTCTCTCATGCATAGACCATAAAGCCCTCTTCCTCTGTACGACCCTACTCTGGAAATGACACCCCCGCCTGGCCCACACCCCTTTCATTTCCCCTCAGGAACACCCTTCCCCTCTTCTGATGATTCCCCCTCCCGGCCACGCCTGGCCCCTCGACCCGGTCCCAAGTCATAAGACCAAGCCTCATGGATGTACCACCCCCTCCCCCTTTTTAGCCCCGCATAGCAAAACGTGATACACCAACTGAAGTGCCCGATCTTATCGCCTGCCCAAACTTAGATTTGACCGTCCCATCCTGCCCTCGTGTCCTGTCGGAATGTCCGGCTGCAAGATTACAATCACTTGTTACATTTACGAGGGGGAACGACATCCGAGGAAGGGTATGGGAATAGGCCTGAAGCTGGGATTCCAAACATGCCTTTTCGTACTTCAAAGTGTCTTTTATTGCAATAAGGAATGTTTGTGCATCATAAACCAGTGTATAAAAGACGAAGCCACAGTAAAACTTGTTAGAGCACCTCCTGAAGACACTGTGTGCGTGTCCGAAATGACAGGCTCTCCTCATGAGAAATAAAACTCTGTTCTTGTGTTCCTGCCTCCAGCGCCCGTCTCTTTATTTGGTAATTGTTCAAGATGGGAACTAAGAGGCGTCTTGCACCAGCAGCCTGGGCATCGGTTGTAATCTGGACTGCTTTTCCTCACTGTAACCAACTTCTTCATCGTGGGCAAAAAAGGGAAATAGACCAGTCTGTCAGGACTCCTCCTAGGTCAGAGGCAGTAGGTCCAGACCTCCTCTGATCTTCTGCAGGAGTAAAAAGCGTTTTAAAGAGGTTTACTTGGGCTGCTATCATTATGGTTGGCACTAGATAGTGAGTGATAGTGACTACTTGGCACTCCCTAGCTAAAAGGGTAAAAGGTGCTGAGGGAAACCCTACTAATTTTATCAGTTGTTCCCGTTTGCCCTATTACAATTCGGCCCAAAATTCCATGTGCCAAAGCAATGCCACATCAGTTGACATCTTTAGACACACTAATATCGGCCTCTGGCAACTGGGGATGTGTATGAGAGGCTATTCTGGAAATCAACAGTGTCCAATCCTATATATGACTAAAATCTAGCTCCTGGTCCCACAACAAAACAGGAGACAGATTGGCCTGTCAGAGTGTAGATAGTTTGTAGGTTCTTGCCTCTGTAGGGATGTGGTAATATAAAATTTGTGAATGTCAAACTTTTATATATCATTCGACCTGCCTTTTAAGCTATAAGTAGCATATAAGAGTGACTTACTAACATTTACAAGGGGGACCTTTACCTGTCAAAAAGGGGTAATTTGACAGGTCATACTGCAGGTTTTAAACTGTAGCAGACACGCTAGACAGGGTAGACCTGGTGCCATGTTTTAAGTGCCAATGTTGTAGATGGCACTAAACATGCTGCAAGTGGCATTTAACTTTCCATATCTTGCTTTTAATTCTGCACCATATACTATGGCGGTAGAGGAAATTTAAATATGCCAATCACGTTTTAAGCCAATTACAACCTGTTTTAGTGGTAAACGCACATACACTGGGCACTGGAGAGCACAAACCCAGAGTTAGAGTGTAAGATTACCCACAGACGAGTCCCAACATTTTTTTAAATTGTAGGTGGGCACCAAAAAAGGGCTAATTTTGCAGCTCTTCCCAACTGCAAACATATTTTTTTCCAAAAGTTTTATATAGTGGCAACTCGACCTAAGGGTATTCAAGCACTTTAACTGAGCACCAGCAATACTACACAAGTACCTATTCTTTTTGGTTTTTTTGTTTAAGGACCGGGCAGATTAATTGATTGCCAGAATCACAGGATATTTAAACAGCGCCAAGACTCGAAGATGGTTTCCCAGTTCTAAAGGAGGCAGCTGTGGCCTTTACACCAAATCCTCCACCAAATTCTTCTTGAATTGTCAGAGGAATCTACTCGTATAAGATGGCACCACCATGAACATGATGATGTGGCCGCCATTGGACAAGGAGATACCCTTCACAATGCTATAATAATAGAAGCGTTATCTTCCCATGCCTACAGTACCAGCCGCCTGCTGCACCAGCCAAGCCCTCCTCATACCACAGCGGCAGCATTGTCTCTGGGAAGCTTATTTCTACACTCACTGCTATCTTCCCAAAGGCAGAGGAGCCATTCCTGCTCCTCTGCCTTCACCCCCCACATTGCAGCACCTAGAAACAGATGAAAGCACCACCACAAGCAGGTAGGCAAGGACGTGGAGATGCGCTAGAGCATTCTGAATGTAACCCCTCCATATAGATATTGAAGCATACAAAGTTCAGGGCACCTGTACGGTATAGAATGGGGTGCATGCATTTCAGTCACAGTGCTGATAGAGCTTCAAAAGTGCACAATATGGGGCAGATCTGCAAGGAAGTGCCGCAGCGTGGCACAGCGAGCCCTTTGGCTACGCCATGCTGCGGCACCTCCAAAGCACAGGGATGCGACATATTTATAACAATATGTCGCATTGGCGCACAAACTGCAGCCATGCGCAGGCGCAGGTACCCTTGCACTATGGTGTAAGGATGCCTGCGTCGTGGGGAGATTGTTTTTGTGCATAAAGGGGCACCTTCCTGCACAAAAACCATCACTACAGGCATTTCCCTGTTCCAATGTAGAATGCAGCACGCATTGAAAGAGGAAAAAACGAGGAGAAATTAAAACATTTCTCCTCCTTCGACCTTTGCTACGTAGCAATCAGATGAATCTCAAGATTTACGATTTCTTGTAAATATGGAGATGTGACTTGTTCCATGGGTGTTGCGTGGGAACACCCACAGCAACACCCATGGAACGCCCCTTCAATGCAAAGTGCTGCATGTGAAGGGGCCGTATTTACAAAGAGAGGAATTTTCCCGTAGGGTGGCTTTTCCTGTCCTTGTAAATATGGAGGAGCCCCCTGCGCCGCCAGTACGTGTCGAAAAGTGACGTACTGGTGGCGTTGGAGGCTTGTAAATCTGCCCCACAATGTTTAATACTCTTTAGGATGGGCTCTGTCGTTGTTGTAGCTATCCCGAAATGTGCACTCTAGTGCCTTCGGGGAAAAGTGTGTTCTCTTGCTGTTCATCTCTTTCCATGCATTGACCATCTTGAGGGGATGAATTGGAGGCTTAGCTTGCAGCCGTCATTATCCTAGGCTAGTCAGATGCCCATTCTGAAGTGATGACTTCTTTGCAGGGTGGGTGGTGCTGCCTTTGTAGATTTCGGAGTCACCTCTCCTTCAGATTGTGCAGCACTGTCTCACAAACCCCTGCTCTTTGTGATGGTTGTGCTGTGTTTCAAGCTTTCCTTTCTTTTCTCAGTGGTAGGCCGGACTCCAGTGGCTGCCAAGTCTTCAGATTGCCTATGTGT
Organism: Lissotriton vulgaris; assembly: GCF_964263255.1. NCBI lineage: Eukaryota > Metazoa > Chordata > Amphibia > Caudata > Salamandridae > Lissotriton > Lissotriton vulgaris. The sequence goes on along the minus strand of NC_141688.1, from coordinate 245,960,136 downwards.
GACATTTCCGTCGTTTCCAAGCACTTATGAGTGACATTCAACTGTCAAATGTGTGACACTTTGTCGCAAGTAAAACCAAGCAGTGAAGTACAGGAAAAGAGCGAAATGTCACAAAGAGACCCTTTTGAGAAATAAGAAGCTAAAATGATATTGAAACTACTGCAAAACACCTGAAATGGAAGGTCAACACTACCTTTACAATGAACATTAATTCTCTACATATTTTGTTGCCTGTCTATCTTATACTGTATGTAATACCATTTTAAAGCCATGTGTATATTGACAGTTCTTTTAGTAGCAGGCTGAGACCTCGCATCCCTATGATACAGAAGTCACTGTCCCCCACTGTACCACCCAGAACAAAATCCTGTTTCTTTCTAGTCGCACACAAAACATTTGCAGTTATTGCATTAACCAACTGAGGTTTCATAATGTTAACAAAAAAGAATGCATTTCCCATCAATGTCTTTAAATCATCTTTCATTTAGGTGTGTGGTTATTTTGTATGTGAAAGATGAACAAAATATATATAGAATATCGTTTTCTTGTTTCTATTTTGTAGTAAGGCCTGGCTGCATTTGTTGCCGGAGCAGTCAGACTTACAGCCTATTTATGCCTTATAGACCTCAGCAGTTTCACATTTCAGCAGATATTTAAGACTGGCTTCAGAGCAGGGTATCTGAGCAGTGTATTTCATGCAATGCTGACAGCTTGACTTTTCCAGCTGCAAGGAGCTGGAAAGTGCCACATATCTTTCATATCAATTAAATACATTAATACCATTTATGCTCTGTGTAAAACACAACATAATCCCCCTTTCCTTCATTCGCCCCCTAGTACTGTGCTGCCGCCTGAACTATAAATAAAGGAAAATAAGCCTCTGAGCGCTATAAACTACCAAGAATTGCAGCCTAGTGTGTTCAGGTGTGTCATGCTGCAGAGATAAGATGAACACAGTGCAGTCATTAGAGTGAGAGTAGGTAAGTAACCTGTTTGCTGCCAGTCTCCGAGTGTCTGGGAACAGTGGCGGCTCGCAGAGGGAGTGCTGTGGGGCGTTGGGGTGGAGAGGAGGAGGGGCAGGGTGGGGGGTAGTGGAGTTGGACATATGACGGCAAGGAGTAAAGTGAGTACGTATATAAATAAAAGTACCTTGCGCTCGCTGCATCGCCGAGTTGGCGATGCAGCGAGCGCAATGCAAATAGTGTGGGAGTGTGTCTTTCCAGGTGGAGCCCTTCGTTGTTTTGCTTCATCTTGAGCTTTGACATGTCTTGGAACTATAGTTCTTCATCCGGACTGGCTGGAGGGGTAAGGGCTGCAGCAGCAGGTGGCAGTGTAACTCTATGTCCTAGTTGACGGAGAGTCCCATGCATCATCTCCACTCACTCAGGAGAATGTCGCTAATATGCCAAAAATAAACCAATGAATGATGCTGCCAGCAGGGCAGTACTGAAAACACAAAGCAGCCCTGGCAAATTTTGTCAGACCAGCCCCGTGGGATGCATAGTGAGTTCAGTGAGCGAGCGAGCGAGCTAGACCACTACAAGGAGAGTTTGGGGGGCTTCTCCACCCGAGAACATTTGTGCAAAAATGACGCATTCTACAACACACATTTCATTATATATTATGTTGATCTAGTGTTAAAAGCATAGTAAACGATGACCTTACAGTGCACCAGAATACGACAATAAGTATTCAATGATTACCTCACTATCATCTGTCACCCTCCAAAAGTGGCCCTCATCTTTCCATAGCTCCTCTCTCAAATGTATTTCATTTGTTTTATTGTCTCATACCAGTGTAGGGTGTTGGGGCACTTTATAGCACACACACATATACAGACACAATGAATCATGTGTGTAAATCATCAGTGTATAAACAAGGTGTAGGATACATATCATCCATACTGGTAGGCCTTTACACAGTGGTTAGCGCTGGCTTTATTAATAAGAATTTATTTCGACCCAAACAAACCCTTTTTAGCAACTTTAGGATAATGAAAGACCCTGAAAAACATAACTTTTTAACCTGTACAATGTTGCTTGTATGCAGCCTATTGATGACACTTCATAGTTCATTGTGTTAGATTGTGATTGTAACTAATGAACTGCAGAGTAACACAGGGGTCTCTGTGACAAAAGCTGTAACCCACTAAGCTATGCACATAAAATACTGTTCTATGATCTGCATGGTGCATGTTCTTTGCAGCAGGCATAATAATCCTCTTCACTACCTTAGATGAGTCAAAACTGACACTAGACAACACTCCCTTCTCTCTCCAGCAGGTACATTAATCTCCAGATTTATATTGACACTTTTAGTGTTGACTGAAAACTACTGGATATACAAGGAACTTTCAAAACTGCTGCACTGCTACAAATCCGACCCCTACTAATAAAACAAACCCCCACCCTTCCAGACTCCTGAAGAAACTCTTGATGCCCGGTAGAGCCTGTCCGACTTGGCTACCAGTGAAATCCAGGTGGAATGTGGGCCTGCAACGACTGCAGAGGGCAATCACATGACTCTCCCTGGTGGCGGTAAACAGCATCCTGTGCCCTCCAAAGGTGCAATCTCTGACTACCCCGATTAGCAATCAGTGGTGTACTCACTGTTAGCAGGAGGTCTGACCGTGCAAGTCAGTAAGTGCGACTTCCTCCAGGTGCGTGTAGTGGAAAGCACCCACTCTGGCAGCTGTGGGCATGGACAGGGAAAAGTAAAAGTTGCCGCCTCCTCAGTGTCTGCCTCTGGGGCTAATTACCATTTGTGGTCATTGCAGTGGGGCAGGCAACTTACCAGAAAATAAGACATCCTATGCACCACCCCCGGATCCATGTGGGACACTGTTAGAAATGGGGGTCACTAGTTTGAAATGGTTTGCACCTTTGTCGAAGTAGGGACCCTTCTTCCTAGTCAGGGTAAAGGGAATACACCCTTAAAATTACCCCTGCTCACCGCCTTTGGGCAGACAGGCTTATCTCGGAGGCAGACTGTAAAACTTTTGTGCTTATATACAGAAATACAGTGAGAACAGCAGAAATGGAAACCACAGCAGTTTAGAAAAATACCTCATCTTCATCTAAACTAAACAAGACAAAAATGACAAAAATCCACAATACAGTAATCAAAATGTACTTCTTAGAAGGTAAAAACTGTTCTGTCCATAGCAAACTATAGATGCAAGACTTTCAACACAAATTACCTTGGACGCCTCAAAATCATAAATAAAAACAGCCACAGGAAAGGTGTTGCATTGGTTCATCACACGCAGAGAAGGTGCTGCTTCAGTTACTCACTGCAGGGGAGGTGCTGCGTCAGTGCCTTACTGCCACGCAGGGGAGGTGATGCGTCAGTTTCTTACTATGCGGGGATGTGATGCGTTGGTTTCTTACTGTGGCCCAGTGTCCTTGTAGATTGGGTGCCCGGTACGATGCGTGGGGATTGGGGATCCATTGGTTCTCGTTGCAGCGGCAATGGCACTGCGCTAGTCTCTACAGCCGCGGTCCCATGATGCGTTGGTTCTTGCAGCTGCACAGCAGGACCTGCATCTGGATCGGTACGGTGATCTCGAACTTCGTAGCTTGGTGCATGCGATGCAGTGATTTTTCCAGCTGTTATAATCCATATAGGTACCCTAATATAGGCTCAGGTAACATCATAACCCTTCACCTACATTCTTCCCTACATTACATATATAACGGTTCTTAGGGACAGACCTTTTACCTAGATACGGCCCTGTATTCAGAACGCAGGATTTTCCCTGGTAAAAATCTCATACATTATGCATGAGTATTCTTGGAAGCTCAGCAGGACTACCATCTCCTGTATAATATCTATGTACAAAGTTAATTCCCAACGTCACCCTAAGTCCGACAAAGTAATACGGCAAGGTAGAAACCCGTGGAGACCTATGGGTTTATATACATCACATCTTGCTAAAATAGACAGAGGAGCTCAAGACTACCTTTTCAGACACACAGACAGGGGTGCTGTACTGCTTGACCACAGGGACCAATGAGTAAATATGTGAGAGGTGCAGAGAATCTCGGATCTGCTGCTTGAAACTAACAGAGGAAGAAGGCTTCCAAAGCTGGAACCTTGATTTGCACCATCAGGCCCTGCATTCTGACTGACTGCGCCTGCTGCATTATCTGGCACTAAAGCACTTTCGATGTACCTTGCTTCAATAGGATAAGAGAATGGACTCCCTGAAAGCTACAGCTTAACAAAGCTCACCTGAACTATCACCACCAAGAATCCCCAGCCTGGAGTGCGTCCAGTGGATTTGTAAGGGCTTTGTCCAAGTGGATTGTGGGAACTGAAGACCCAAACTTTTAAGGACCATCTTGGAGATTCCAGTCCCTTGAATTCTGTTTTGGATTCTTTGGAATACCAGGAAGAAGTTCCAGAAGTTTGGAGCAGCCTTGGAAAAAAGCAACAGATGGGGACCGACTCAACCGCGAGAGCCAAACCTGCAACCTTCAACCATGAGCCGGTCTGCCCTGCTCGTTCATCCCGCTGAAAAGCTCCGCAGGTCCGACATCCAGAGTGTGACTGGGAGCTCGCTGGAAAGCAAGCCAGCTAACCCTCACCGAACCAAACAAGATGTCCCAAGGTGGTGCTATAGCTTTCTAATTACTATATAGTGCTAAATATTTAAAAATTCATATCTCTCGGTTGCCTACATTGGATTTTTGTCATTTTGGTGTCATTATAAAGATACAGATATTTACTATTTTTATAAATTGGTTTGGAATTTTTATTGTGTGCTGTGAATTAATTGTTCACTGAATTGATGTTTTTAAATGCTTTACATACTTGTCTCCTAAGTTAAGCCTGACTGCTCGCAGCCAAGCTACCAAGGGTTTAGCATGGGAATAATTTATTGAGGCCTGTACTGAGGCCCAAACTGTATAAGTAGCCTTATTGCCAGTGATAGAAGCACGTTCACCACTTCTAATAACCCACTTTCCAGCATGTAGATTTTGCATTGAATGGGAATGACAAATGGTGATTATTGTATATTTAGAGCCCCCTATTTGTTTGGGCAAAGAACTTTGAAAAGAAGGGTTGATATGGCCAACTATGTAGCACTAGGCAATGATACATGTCACCGAGCTGCAGCTTCGAAACACAATGTACAAATCAGTTAGGTTAACGGTTAGCAATATGCCTCAGTAGTGAACGCAACTGTGAAAGTTGTGCAAAATCTGATGAGTAAGTTACAGAATGTGTGCGAGACTGGTTGAATGAACTTTTAGGTGGGTAGTAAGTGAGTGAGCTACAGTGTATGAGTGTGGGTGAATGAGTGATTAGGATATGTAAGTGATTGTGCCCGACCTTATTCTACATCTACATTAATCCACTGCCTGACATCATCAGGTCGCACAGCAACAACAAACTCTCCTATGCAGACGGCGCACGACGGACATGCTGCCTTACAGACAGGGCACCTGTGAAAGCAACCACCTTCTCCACTTGCATGACTGCGGTAGTCACCGGCCGGAAGCTCAACTCAGTCAAGACTAAAGTTGAGATTTTCAGAAAAATCCACATGTCCATGGGACTCCATATAGTGGCCAGCCTAGGACCCACTCCAGCCCCTAATGCCCATGCTAGAAACCCAGGAATCATCTTCGACAACCAACTTGACATGGCAGCCCAGGTTGACTACATGACTTTCACCTGTTTCCACATCTTGAGGATGCTGTGAAAAATCTTCAAGTGGCTACCAGATAACACCAGGAAAACAGTCACACAGGCACTCAATTCGGGCACACTTGACAATGGAAACGCACGCTAAGCCAGAATCACCAAACAGCTCCTGAAATTACTCCAGACTGTCAAGAGCGCAGCTGCAACACTCACCGTCAAATCACCAAGCCACTCCCATTTCACACCCCAGAAAACTCCACTGGGTCACCATACACAAACCCACATAACATTAGCCCCACATACCTCAATATTCGCATATAGTTCTGCCAACCCTGCAGACACCTCTGATCAGCCTGACTCCTGCTTACGCTAATACCCTGCAAACACAAAGGCAGAGCAGGAGCCCACACCTTTTTGTACATCCACCCCAAAACATGAAACAACCTCTTAAACAACATCAGATCCTTCTCCTTACTTTTTGAGTTCTGCCAGAAGGTGTAAACCTAGCTCTTTGAATAAACTCCTGGAATGCCTCCACCTATGAACCTGCAAACTCCCTGGATAATCTCACAAGATACAGGACCTAGCTGGGAAATTGAAGGTTCTGAATGCAGAACTATGAATACGCTCATAAATACTTGCTTAGACTTATGGGAACACCGAGCATCTGCTTACGCTTTGCATGCAAATATACTGTATCATGCTGAAGATTGCCCTCTGTCCACTATCAGCCAGGATCCCAGGAACTGGGTATGAAAATGCCCCACACTTACCATGCCTCCTCTAAGCAGCATATACTCCACAACAGCATACTCGCATTACAACAGATAATTGTTTCCATCCAGGTCCTTACTGTGCTTTGAAAGCATCTTAGGTAGATGTGTGCAAAATGTGCTATTTTTTTTTAGCACAAAATGTGTCTATTCATCTATTTTAGTAGTAACAATGTACTTTGTGCTAAAATATTTTCAAATAGCACAAGTATTACAAACTAGTGGTTTACTTTGTTCCTGTGTGCTTGCACTAAAGTTTTGCTGTGAACAGTACATAATTACATAACATGGAATAATAACCCAATTGTTTCTCACAACAATGCGAAAATGAAAAAAATACGTGAGTGTTCATCTGCACAACGGAAAGTTTTGAACTCAGGACCTCATTTACAAAGATTTGTAGCAGGGCAGCGCTGCTAGTAAATTTGATGTGCTGCTCTGCGCCAATTCGAAAAGGCAGGAATGCATCGTATTTACAAGATTCCGGCCAGCGCTGGGCCACAATTTGCAGATAAGCCCCAACACAGGCTCCCTTTCACCATGGTGCAGGGTGTCTGTGTAGTTGGCAGGATTGGTTTGTGCAGCAACGCATCTTCCTGCACAAAAACAATCACGAGAGGCATTTTCTCGTTCGATGTGTTCCACCGAATGCAGCACACGTGGAAAGAGGAAAAAACGAGGAGAAATGTAAACGTGTTTCCTCATTACGCCTGCTCTGGGACGGTCTACGTTTTTGGCACTGCCCCGGGTTTACGTGATGTTATAATTCTGGGACAGTGTCAAAATCTATGGGTGTTGAGTGGGAAACACCCACAGCAAAGCCCATGGTACGTCTCCTTCACGTAGAGTGGGGCAAGGTACCGCTGTACACTGCCTCGCCCTACTCCATATCTATGAAGCCATGCAAAGCCACGCAGGGAGGCCTGTACATATGATGGAGAGGCTTTCACAACCGGAGCGTCAATGAAAGTGATGCTGGCGGGGCAGGCCGCTTGGAAAGAGGGCCTCAAATGTTTGTACCTGCCTAATGAATAAGCTTTGCAGTTATCCTACCCTGATGGCACTGTACCTTGGAAATCTGAATTGGGCGGAAAGGAGAAATTCAGAAATCAAAGGACAATTTAGAGAGGTGCAGAGGCATCACAAAGAAAAGGAAATAAAAAGTTAACTCAAAAAGTAAAGATGACAGTAAAATTAGAAGAAAAAGCAAAAGACGTAAGGCAAAGATTAGCTGAAGTGCCTTGGAAACTGTGGAGACATTGTAGCGTGGGGTGGACAGAGTGAATAGAGAAATACAGAGGTCAAGCCCTCAGAACCAGGAAGTGCTGTTTCAAGACACTTCTATGTCAGGGTCCAGATGACATCACAAGACATCCTGACTTGGCTTTAAATGCCCCATCACAGCAGCCTCTGTGGTACCCTGGCTGTGAGCACAGCTGCTTCCCAGCCCAGCGCCCATCAGCACACCTGCTGATGGAATGACTTTCGCAGCAATTGCTCAGCACCGCGAGGGATAATTAATGTAGGTGCCCACCTTTCAAAGTAGAGATATGCAAATACGGGGGCGCTTATTATAAAGAATCCTTCGTTAAGCTGTTGCAAAGGAGTAGTGCTGACAAGGTAATTGCTGGACTCTGAAAGTGAGGCAACTAATCCTGTTAGAGTGGGTATTTAAACGGGAGGCAGTGTTGTTCGTTTTCAGCGTCCCCTGACCTGATCATTAAATGAATGGTTTTAGACTTAATTGCAAAGCAAACCTAACTGCTAACCTATACAAATACCATAATCACTATACTCTAATATTTTTAATAGAATTACAGTGTGCTGGGCTTTGCTAATGTTGGAGGGAGGGGAGAATGAGGATAAAGATCGTATTTAAGCGCAATTCTTTGTTGCACAAACATTTGCACTGACTGACCAGTGCAAAGACTTTACCTGCACTCGGAATGAGAACCAATTAGCGTAGATCATGACATCACTGGATGTGATGTCACTCAAACGTTGGCGTCAATGACAACAGGAAATGACGTGAATTAACCAATAAAAGAAAAAAACATGAATGTAAAATGCAAACATTAACCACAAAAAAAACTGCAAACAGTGAGCTAAACGCGTGACAGATGTTGGGAGCATCACTCTGCTGTGTCCTAAGGGGCTCCTCCCATCAAATTAAGGATTATGTCAGAGGAAACTACAAGAGATGCTGTCACTTCCTGAAGCATCTGCATATCCAGGAGTGCCCTGCACAAATCATAGCTCTGAACAGAGATGCATTTAAAGATCAAGGTGTAGACCTTTCCTACAAGAGTGCCATGTATACTGCTGCGAGTGAGAGATAAACCCGATCTCCAAGCAGATATGTGTGAGTCACACTCACAATGTGTGAGACTTGAGGCCTCTACCTAGAGGTGAAAGAGATGCATTTCTGCACTAGTATTTCCAGCATAAATACAGGTTACATATTAGTAAGTTGGTGCGAAGTTTGGGGCTAAGTTGAACTAAAGACCTGCAAGGTGTGTGTAATCAGCTCACTGAATTGGTGGCAGTTGAACCACAGTAACCAATTTCTGCTTCTAGCATTTGAGTAACAGTGTGTGATTAGAAAGAAATACATTTGTTTCAATGGAAAGGATGCTAGTTTGCATCATGAGGAGATGATGACTCTTTGAAGTAGTGGTGTTTCTTTGTAAACTATTTTGCTGTAGTGCTCCATCAGCGAAAGGTATTTTTACCGCTTACGTAATCAACACCTAGATTTGACATGTAATATATCATATTTTGAGCCTCACAATGAACAAAGGAAGGAATGGCTTAAGTAATCCCAAGGACTGGATGCTGGGAAAGTCTGTGGAGTCTTCATCCAGGGGAAAAGGCCCCCCTTCCCAGCTTCCGCGTCACCCTGGTACCCAGATGTACACAAGGGAAGGGCGTCAGGTCTCTCGTTAAGAAGGGCCCACTAAGGAGGAAAAGACACAAAGGGTAAAATGTCTCCTTGGCAATCTTGTAGCACTTGATAGAAGATAAACACAAAAAGACACCAAACTTCATCTGCCATTAGGGAGGCTAAAAGAATTCGGCAACAATCCAGAAGTAAAATTCAGTAGAAGTTCCAACTTGTAGAATCCGAAATTATGGGATAAAAATTACCGCTAACTGGAGAAGATGATGGAAAATCGAGGAACTAATCCATTGTACCGCCCCTTCCTCTGATCATCATTTCCTTTTTATTTGCTTCAAACAGGAATGGACATCCAGGGCTGGCTGTTAAAATCTAGACTGCAGTGTCAACATTATCGGCGCCATCTTGCCTCCTTTTCGAGCCCATTCATGCGCGTAAGCGGCAGCCATTTTAAATGCCATGGCCTCTCTGCCCATCACCGATAGCCAGCGCGTCTCTCTCTCTCTCTCCTGACCTCGCAAGCATCCCCCGCATGCTGACAGCCCCCGCTCTCGCATGCCTTGGGTCATAAACCCCTCTTCAGCACAGCTCTGCCTCGGAACCCCATCCTGTTCCCAGCTCAACACCTCCCTCCATTCCTTTCATGATCCCGGGTCCTTTGATAAAACCCCCTTTTCCTCTGTGCCCGTTTGTCTTACTCGTTCCCAGGCCGCCACCTGGCCCTGCGGATACTGTTTATTGCCCCCTATACAGTAGGAAGCTTCTCCCATCAAAGGATCCACGAGTTGATCAAAGCCCCCACCCCATGAGATCCGATCAACCACATACATTCCGTGAATCGGCGGAATGTCCAGCTGCGCGACAATCATCACCTGTTGTGACCGGGGTGGGGACTTCAACTGTAAATGTGTGTGGGAACGGGCCTAAAGCGGGGATTCCGAGGATGTCCTTTCATACTTCAAAGCATTGCAAGAATGTGTGACATGCAATAAAGATCATAAACCTGTGTATAAGAGGCCAGGCCTCAGAGATGCGGTTAGAGCACCTCGAGAAGATACCCTGTTGTCTGATTTGATGTGTTCTGCTCCGTTGGAATAAAACTTCTGTTTCCTGCCTTCCAGTCTCCAGCGCCTGCCTCTTTGTTTGGTAACTTGAGTGGGTATAGAGGCGGTTAACTCCGGCAACTCTGAAAAAGGTCATCGGCCCTACCTTTTTCCACAATTGGCGTCCCAAACGTGGGGCCCATCAGCGACTCGTGGATCCAGTGGGAGAGGTCCTGACGACAGAGTGAACGACTGCAACGATCGGGAGAGCTCCTGTCCGATAGACCCTCGTCTGACAGCCGATCATCCGAACTTCACTGGTTCCCAACAGACCTCTCTCGAGTGATCTACGGTCCTGACTGGGAACCATCAGGAGTGCCGCGAAGATCACGAAGAATAGAGGACGATCGGGCGCTGGATTCGGAAGACAAGAAACTGTCCATGCGGTCCGGGTAAGGTCGTGTAAACGCGACAAATTGCGAAATGATTGTTTGATTGTTTGGAAAATACTAGTATTACTCTTTTGTTGATTTGTTTGGATATTCATTGTCTGCAAACAGAGAAACAACAGGCTCTCTCTTTGCAGGTAGTGAAGGATAGGTAACGCAGACTTTTGTCCCTTTGTAATCCGTCGTGCCCATCTTCCTCCCCCACTGATTGATTGTTTGGCCCGAACTATTGTTCGCGGATTGTTTTCTGGAGATTCTCTGTCTGCAAACAGGGAAGAACAGGTTCTCTCTTTGCAGGTAGTGAAAGGGTAGGTAACGCAGACTTTTGTCCCCGTTGTAACCTGTCGTGCCTACTTATTCTCCCCATTGATTGTTTGATTGACCGAACATTGACTGTTCGATATTGGTTCTTTTGAGGTATTCACCGCCTGCAAACAACGAAGAATAGAAATATTCTGTCTAGTCTTTGCACGCAGTGATAAGATAGGTAGTGCAGACTTTTGTCCCCATTGTAATCCGTCATGCCTATCTTCTCCCCACTGATTGGTAGCCTGTTTAGCCCGGACCGCTTATTAGAGATGAACCATCCGGCTCCACTGGAAGGCACCCCTAATAAGGACATGTTCATGAAGCATGGATTGATCGCTATAGCTTATAGCAAGCCAACAATGATCTTTTGTTAGGTCCTCCGATCATCTACATGCCCCCTCCATATGCCCCTTCCCAACCTTTAGCACAGCACCCACCACCCCCAAGCACAGACGAGAGTAGTACCAGAGCTTCGGCCCCCATGGCCTTCATGCCGGCCGAACCCCTTGTATTAGATACAGCACAAGCAGCAGCATTAGATGACCCTGAGACCCGAAAGGCTGATTCCGCAAGAACAAACAGATTAGGCAAGGATGAGCGAGTAGAGATTGATAAGATAGTGAAGACATTGGTAGAAAGAAAGGAAAGTGAAGAGCACGTCACGGATATGTTCAACACGTATACAGGGAGCCACAGACGACATTTTGCCGTACGACTGTGTTATCATGTCTTGGATGCGTACGAGGACCGATATCGAGACAAAGGTCCCGAGAGCCTAACGACTCTGTACCGGAAGGTCGATATTGGGGATGAGGGCGAGGGTGATGTGACGGACCTCCTTACACGTACACTTGAGGTTTTCCGCCACCTCACTGAACAGGTATCGGAAGCTAAACCAACGACACCCGTAGCAACCGAACCACAAACTGAGCGAGCTAGCGCCATGATGCCAATAAGAGAGGCTGCCCCTTACTGGGTTCCTCCACGAGGTCTATGAACTCACGATGACGTCAACCACCAAGATACAAGAGGGAGGGTTGTGTACAACTGGGTCTACCAGCCATGGGATCGGCAAGATATTCTGACATTTCGGAAATCTCTGCCTGATTTACGTAAAAACCCCACTGCCTTCTATACTGAATTAGGTACAGCCCTAGGTTCAACGATTATGACCCTGGCTGATATCGACTTGTTTTTCGGGTTATGTCTACCAGCTGATGTGTGGAAGCAAATCCGGAAAGTCGACCACCTTGAGCTGTTTGGACATACCTGGTCACAACTCGATGGCATAGAGCCTGGGCAGAAGCCTTTGAAATCCATTTTAGACCTCCCAGATAAAATCGTACAGAAATTGAAAACCCTGATTCCAGAAAAGAAAGTGGACTGGTCGATAGTAACGGCTTGTCGTCAGAAACCCCAGGAGGATGTATCGGACTACTTCTCCCGGTTTGAAACGATGTTCTCCGATTACAGCGGCGAGGACCTGACCACTGCAACCGGACACCATCTGTTTGTCCAGAATTATGTTAAGGGTTTGTCACCGGAGATCTCCCAGAAATTGCAGGCCAGCGAGAGTAGTTGGGCGGCCTCCAAACCTGCGGCTATCCTTCAGATGGCCCAATATTACGAACACCAGAAAAATGAAAATGATAGAGCAACAGAGAAAAAGAAGAAAGACTTAAAAGAGAGGGTGATGATTGCACAATTGCAAGGGGTGACTATAGGACGAGAGCAATACAAAGGAAACTATCAGACAAATGCCCCTAGGAACGTAACTCCTAAAGACCGCACCCCGACACCCCGCATTGGACGTACAGACATTAACGAGGACCAGTGTGCCTTCTGTAAAGGATTCGGCCATTGGAAATCCCAGTGCCCGGTCCTGTTGGAGATGATCAGGAATAGGGACCCCAGGGACGTAGCGGGTGGACCGAGAAATAAAGGACAGCAACGAGGGCCCGCGAATGACACGACTAACGATAAATCAAATAGACCAAATATATTTGACCGACCCAGACAGAATCAGTATCAACAGTCTGACTGTGACGTTGCCCACGACTTCGCATAGGACTGCCAAGGGCAAGGGAGGGATCCAGTTGAGCTCTATGTTGACCAGCAAGGTCCTTATGTCACTGCTAAGGTCCTGGGTACAAAGTCTCCATTTCTGGTAGACACTGGCGCAACACGTAGTGCGTTATCTAAATGACTGATTCCAAGGGCACCCTTGTCTGGCTCACTTGTGACATCGATAGGTTTCGATGAAACGCCCTCCACTAACCCTTTGTCCACTTCGATCCCCTTCGACTTAGAGAACAATATCACTGACACGACGTTTCTGCTTTCCGCCAATACTCCTGACGCTATTATGGGACTTGACCTACTGAAGCACTTCCGAGTGACTATTAGATGTTCCCAAGACGGAGTTCGAGTTTTCCTGTATGACAACCCCATTCTGCTCAGACATTGCCCTTCCCGACGCATGTTTTCTATCAATGACGCTTACATGTCTTTGCTTGACACTCTGCCTCTGTATCTGTGGGCCAAGACAGATTCGGACGTAGGACGCATGATGATTGACCCAGTGCACATCACTGTTCGACCGGACGCAATACTCCCAAAACTTCCACAATATCGGATATCGCCCGAAGGCGAGAAGGCATTGGTAAAGATTATTCAGTCACTCATAGATGCGGGAGTGGTAGAGGAAGTGGTTAGCAACGTTTGCAACAGCCCTATCTTGCCCATCATCAAGAAACAAGGAGAGGGGGATGAGAAAGCATACCGCTTCATCATCGACCTTCGAGAGGTCAACAAAGTGGTCGTACCCCAGTACCCCGTGGTCTCAGACATCACCACTATCCTGACTTTGATTCCTTCTACTGCCACCACCTTCACTGTCATCGACCTCAAAAACGCATTTTTCTCTATCCCCATCCACCCAGACAGCCGATACCTCTTCGGCTTTACCCTAAAAGCCCGCTCATATAGATTCTGTAGAGCACTCCAAGGCTACACAGAAAGCCCCAGCATCTACAGCCAGGCCCTCAAGAGACAACTGGATCAGGTCCAGTTACCCGATGGAGTGGTGTTAATACAATACGTCGATGACATCCTTTTGGCGTCCGAAACCACTCCACTAACAGTCGCAGCCACCATTCAACTCCTGCACTTCCTTGCGGAAAATGGCCACAAGGTCTCCAAAAAGAAGTTGCAATTCTGCCAACCCCAGGTCACTTACTTAGGCCACCTTCTGTCCAAAGACGGAAGGAAACTTACTCCCGACCAGATCCAAACCATTCTTGAAACCCCTGTCCCTTAGACTCAGAAACAGGTCCGCTCCCTACTAGGCCTCACCTCCTTCTGCCGACAGTGGTTACCAAACTTCAGCCTCATTGTGAAACCGCTACTTTCTCTGCTAGCTAAAGATGTCCCCTTCCCGCTCCCTTGGACCCCTGAATGCCAATCCTCCTTCATAGAGCTACGAGATGCCCTCTGTTCAGCCCCTGTCCTAGGTACCCCCAATTACACAAAGCCCTTCTCCCTCTACACTCACGAAAGGGAGGGGTGTGCTTTATCAGTCTTGACTCAGTCCATTGGCCCAAAGCAACGACCATGTGCTTACTACTCTGCCACTCTTGACCCCGTAGCCAGAGCCTTACCTGCTTGCCTTCGAGCTGTAGCTGCCGCTGCTATCTCTATCCGACAGAGTGAGGGGATCGTGCTCTCGAATTCCCTCACGGTATTAGTACCCCATGCAGTTGACACCCTCCTGAACCAGACCAAGACGCAACACCTGACGAGTGCACGACTGACAGGATACGAACTGACTCTGCTCGCACCCCACATCACCCTGAAAAGATGCACCACACTGAACCCGGCAACTCTGTTACCCCTACCAGAGAACGATCCCAATGTGCCCCCTGTACACGACTGTGTGACCCTCACGGACGAACAGACTAGAAGTAGGGTTGACCTCAGAGACACAGCTTTTCCTGACCCTGACGGAGAGCTGTGGGTGGACGGCTCTTGCATCAAACTCCCCGATGGCACCACTTCAGCTGCCTATGCAGTCACCACGGCCCGAACTGTAGTCGAGACAGCCCGCTTCACACAACGATCTGCTCAGGCAGCGGAACTGATTGCCCTGACACGAGCATGCATCCTAGCAGCAGGAACCACAGCGAACATTTACACCGACAGCCAGTATGCCTTCAGGGTGGTTCACCATTTTGGGCTCCTTTGGAAGGAAAGGGGATTCTTGACCTCGCATGGCACCCCTATCTTACAGACAACAATGAACATCACAGCTGGTATCCTTGCTAACAACACAGCCGAGCTTCAAGCGGTCCGCCTGGTGGCTCTCCAGAACCACTTGTTCTAGATGTGGTTCTAGCGGACCGTGGTGGAGCACGCCGCATTATTGGGTCCAGCTGCTGTACATATATACTGGACAATTCACCCTCAGTGTACAAGGCCATCGAACACCTCCACAGACTCTCCTCAGAAGTCCACCAGGAGCAGGAAGAATGGTCGCTTGGTGGATGGTTCTGGAATACTGTTAAGAACTGGGGCTGGAGACTGTTTACCATTATCCTGATTCCTGTAGTTGTAATATGTGGGTTATGCTTAGGAATTCAATACCTGCCGCCTCTGTGTTCATTATGTGCGAATTGTATTTGCCCTAAGACTGTGGACTTTGGAAAGGAACGCATGGGAGCATTATATGATGCCGAGGTTAGGAATTTAATGAAGATCGACATTGAGTAGACAAGCTGCCTAGTAGATATGTTGAAAAGGGAGGACTGTTAAAATCTAGACTGCAGTGTCAACATTATCGGCGCCATCTTGCCCCCTTTTCGAGCCCAATTATGCGCGTAAGCGGCAGCCATTTTAAATGCCATGGCCTCTCTGCCCATCGCCGATAGCCAGCGCGTCTCTCTCTCTCTCTCCTGACCTCGCAAGCATCCCCCGCACGCTGACAGCCCCCGCTCTCACATGCCTTGGGTCATAAACCCCTCTTCAGCACAGCTCTGCCTCGGAACCCCATCCTGTACCCAGCTCAACACCTCTCTCCATTCCTTTCATGATCCTGGGTCCTTTGATAAACCCCCCTTTTCCTCTGTGCCCATTTGTCTTACTCGTTCCCAGGCCGCCACCTGGCCCTGCGGATACTGTTTATTGCCCCCTATACAGTAGGAAGCTTCTCCCATCAAAGGATCCACGAGTTGATCAAAGCCCCCTCCCCATGAGATCCGATCAACCACATACATTCCGTGAATCGGCGGAATGTCCAGCTGCGCAACAATCATCACCTGTTGTGACCGGGGTGGGGACTTTAACTGTAAATGTGTGTGGGAACGGGCCTAAAGCGGGGATTCCGAGGATGTCCTTTCATACTTCAAAGCATTGCAAGAATGTGTGACATGCAATAAAGATCATAAACCTGTGTATAAGAGGCCAGGCCTCAGAGATGCGGTTAGAGCACCTCGAGAAGATACCCTGTTGTCTGATTTGATGTGTTTTGCTCCGTCGGAATAAAACTTCTGTTTCCTTCCTTCCAGTCTCCAGCGCCTGCCTCTTTGTTTGGTAACTTGAGTGTGTATAGAGGCGGTTAACGCCGGGCAACTCTGAAAAAGGTCATCGGCCCTACCTTTTTCCACACGGCTTTAGGGCAGTGGGTGCTGAAATGGAGGGGGGGCTGACCTCAGGTGGGGGCATTGTGCAATAATAATTTTAACCCCTTGGGCGCAGCCACAATTCTGCACCTGTGCGCCCGTTTTAATGTGTGGGCGGGTTCATGACGTCCCCCAGCCGCCATCAGCATACGCCCATCGTGATGCATGGTGGAAGGGGGCCGTCATCAGCATGCAAGGGGTTAACGCAGCTGATGCATAGTTCCTTCTGAGCCCAGATTTAAGGCAGCAATAAAAAGCACAAGATAACTCTTGTGATTAGTGGTCCTGGTAGAGGGAGAGATCGGAGTTATGTTTAGTGGCAGTTTTAAATGGTCCCAAAGTAGTGCAGAGAGTTTATATGCGGGCTGCAAAGAACATATCTATGTTTAAAGTGGATAGCTGAGAAGATTAGTAAAGCCAGCCTTTACCAGCACTTCAAAACAAATGAAATAATAGTATCTGATAAAGTGTTTATGAGGAGATGATGGGTTCCTTTACTGGGTTGTAGTGAGGGAATCTGAGGAGGAGGTTATGGGGTGGAAGGGGCACTAAAAAAGATTGGCGCACCGGGCGCCACCAGTGCTAAAGCCGGCCCTGTGGACATCACAGCAAATGATTCTACCAACCTTGGGTTGGGAATCAAAATAATATTCTATATATAGAGCACCATCCTGGTTAGTGTTATTTATAAGGTTTGTTTTTAGGGAATTTATAAATTATATTAAGTTATAGTTATAAATAACTGAAAATTAAGTCTGTGGCTGGAACTGAGTCTATGTGCCTTTTGTTAATTCTTAAAAAGTACATGATGTTTACTTTACAGTGACACATGTCGACTGTCATAAAAAACAAATGCATGTGTAAGTAATTTTTAACTGTCCCCTCATAAATTGAATTTTAGTATGTGAGTGGAAGCAGACACATGGAGTACATTCACAAACTGCACTCTTTAGTATGTTTGTAGTACGTTTAGTAGTACTACAGTAGTACTAGTCAGGTACTACAAAATGCTAATCACACAGCAACGTGCAGACGCCTCCACCTTTGCCGTTCCTATCATTTCTACATGGAGCTCTCCACCCCGGTTACAGAGATCTATGCGCATGATTGCATACATTTTTGTGGTAAATATGGGAGGGACAGGAAAGTGGCTGAAAAATAGGGAATACTTACTACAAAATGGGGGAAGTTTAGGGATGCTAAAGGAGCGGTTAAGGGAGAACAAACATCCACCCACAAAAAGAGTAAGCCCATCTCTATACACAACCTCTTCCATTGTGTGCTAGGTGCCATTGACTGCACCGCACCCCTGTGCAAATTCAGTCACCTCACCACAAAGCACACCTTTTGCTGCAACCAATACCACTGTCACGCTATTGCTGTGCAACTTGTCTGCAATGCCGCGGTTATGTCACTGATATGTACGGTGATTTTCCCAGAAGCACACAATACAGATACATCTTCCTTCACTCACATATTCCTTATCCCTTAGTTGGAAGGGATTTCAGTAACATGTGGCTTACCGGTAAATAACATCACCTCTACATGCACATCGGAAGGGTGGCATCTCAAACATACTCATTAATTACTACAACATAATACAGAAACGTTTCCATGACACAGATTGCATGTATGTAGACAAGTTGTATTACACTTAGAAAATGCCCTCCCTTTTAAGAAATGTCACGTCTTTGTTCAATAAGATGTAGAGTATTCTCTCTCCCTATCTCCGCACACTCTATAGACTTCCAACCACACTACCTCAACATGGGTACAATATGCACTCAAACTTACATGAGCAAATATTGAATGCACTTTTTGGATCAATAAAGGTTTGCAATGCAGATGTCTGACTTTATGGGTGGCGGGTGCCAGCATCTAGAAGTGGTGTACAAGATTGTAGTAGCATGCTGTGTGTTTTACAACATCACTATGTATGTGAACAGGCTTTAATATAAACCTAGACCCTGATATGCACCCACATCCAGGTACCCGGGCTGAGTCACAGAATAGAGGGACTGACTACTCAACTAATTAATGTTTTATTAGCAGCTAGTTTTGTTGCCTCATTTGTTTTAGTTGATGGTCTCTTGTTGATGATAAATAGTGGGCTATCACACAGTCCATATATTCCACCCTTAGACAACTCTGTTTAATTTACATAATGTCAACAACAAGCAAGCTATGTGTGGAATGCGCCTGGCTACATGTAACATCTGTAAACTAATAGGCCTGCCCTTACAGAACACCATGGGTGTCACTGAATCTCCCTCAATGGAACATTGCATATGTTATTGGAATATGACGTATGTCATAATTCATGTCATAAGGGGTTGAAGGAGATTGCAGCAGTTGTGACAGCTGGCTTTCAGCTGCTCTGTGATGGGGGAGATCTTCTGTATGGAATAGACTCGAATCATGAAACTCCTATTGTGTATCCAGTGAAGTGCTTCTATTGGGATACCATACTATGCTCTAGCAGAGAACTAAATTGTCTATTTGCTTTCTATAACATTCCAACAAATTTCATTAACAACATTTAATTACAATTTCTTATAGCTGTAGAACATACACACTCCAAAACTTTTGTTGGCACATAAGTGACATACAAAAAAACATGTTATAATTTTTAGGATCCAGCCAGAAGGAGGCAAACTGGATCTCCTCACGGACTTTATGAAGACCACCTAGTGGTGTCTGAAGACCAGGTCCCACCACAGTCTTGGCCATTACTCACCCACACATCTTTGGTGACTTCAGCTGCACCCCCTCCAGAGCCTTCATCTCCTACTCCAAGGCCCTGCCCAGAAAATACATGTAGTAGAGGGACAGTTCAGGGACACTTTTTCCCCATTACCCAACAACCCTCATGTGTAGGTAGCCCACTCGCTCCCCCAAAATTATGTCTCTTTTACTGCTCTCAAAGATGCACTGTGGCCAATTGAGAGGTTCAGGCATGGATATTTGCGACTTAGTTGGAGAGGTGTAGAAACTCAGAGAGTCAGTCAGTAAACAGCTTTATACTTCATATGGCCTCATGATCTCCTTGATAGCAAGTCTTAGGTTTAATCTTAGTAAGGGGCATGGCCAAGATGGGTGTAGAGACGGATGCATGGTGATCGAGCTCTACGTGCCTTGCGGGCATACAAGTATCTGCCTTCATCGGAGTCCTATATTGCAGAGGGGTCTTCACTCTTTTACTTACCCCCTCGTTCCCACATTAGCACTGAAGAGCAGCGAGGCATCCGCTGGAGTGGTAGGAGCAGCTGCCTGGGGACTCAAGGCCAGGGCTAGCCTTCCTACGTGGGTAAGCACAGATGTTGACCAGGCCTGCCTTGCCCTCTTATCTAGGAGCGATCACACTACACAGTGGGTGTAGGCTCCTTGGAGGTCTCAGGCTTCAGATGGGGTCTACCCATGAAGAGTAATCCTCCCCTACCAAGGAACAGGTGCCATTGGGCTACCCACACGCCCCTCAGAGATTTTTCTGTGGAGCAGCGACGAGGCGGGTGACTGCTTGGACGAGCGCTTGCGGCTACTGGCAGAGGTGGAACTGAGGCCTACCTACTGTTACTGACCCTCACATATGCCTCATCTGGCCCGATACTGTAAAGATCAGCTAAGGGTGCCCTATTGCGGCATGATGTACAGCGACAAGCCAATACAAGGGTGCCTGTAGAGGAGGTGCACTCAATCCAGGGCGCCCTCATTTCTCCCCTGCAACTTGGCCATTTGGGAGGCAGCATCCTGGCTACAGTGATTTCATAGATCGGTAGGTGCGATAGTACACCTGGCGAAACCCGGGGCCATGCACTCAAAGAACAGTGCTCATCATAAAGAAGGGCCCTCCCTCTCTGCCTGCTGAGTGATTAGTGTAGTAATCCATGTCCAGCATTCTCTGTTAGAATTGTTATCTTACATTTCCACTGTAACATTCCATGCACTGATGAGCCATTCTCTACTGGGCTCCTGCTGGAGGTGGTTGTTCAAGCTGTCTGTCCCAATAAAGCTACAGACTTCTACTTGGCCTCTTGAGTCTATTTACTACATAAATTTGGCGACGACCGGGATCTTCAACCAACCATCAAAATCTTCAAAAAATCTACAACTAATTTTTTTTAATTTCAAGAAAAGAACCCACATTCTCAAGAACCTTTTCTAGTGAAGTCAAGGGATACTGACAGCGTTCACCTGCACAGCTCAAAGAAAATTAAGGTATTTTTCTATCTTATATGTGTAAAGATTGCACCAGCGGCTGTTTTGTCTTTCTGTGCCTTGATTGCACCAGCTGCAGTTTGTGTTTATTGCCCTTATATTTATCTCGCTCAAACTGGCGATATGTATATGTTTAAAAACTGCCCAGTGATTAGTTGCCAGCTTAACGCGACTTTCGTCTGCAAAGTGCTACGTTTTTATAGTTTTTCTCCTTTATTGACTGTTCGTTACATTTGCATCATTCAAACTTACTTAACGAGCGCCCCCGCCTAAACGAGCGTTCACACGAGCGCTTCCATCTACGCGAGTCTGCTTCCACATGAGCGCTTCAATCTACGCGAGCCTGCTTCCATTGCTCCAGCGCCCCTGTCTCTGATTCTTCACCGCGTCATCTCCGCCTCGTCATCACGCACGCATCACGCTTTCGCGTATGCGTTCCAGCAACCATTTTGTATTCCTCGTTTCCATGGAAACCACCACGATCGTTTGCAAGCAGCGATCACGATCGTTTCTTCAGTCCTTTTCTCCATTATAACGCGCTTCAAAACTACGTTTCTACATAAAAACATACTGTTTCCCACAGCGTTTTTTTTTATTTTTCTCTATTTCAAGAAAAAGAGGGACATTTGAAACAACAAGACTTAAAAATCTTATGGAACTGATATCATCGGACAACGGTGACTACTTTTATTATTTTCTATAGTTAGTCATTTTACTTCTGTGGACTTCTCTCATTTTTGTGAAATTATTATTGTAATTATTTACTATGTCTAACAACATTCCTTCCCCTGCACACTTCTTACCTACAGCAGGTGATCCTAAAGTAGAATGGGATCTTTGGTACCCTACATTTTTAGCTTACGTAGATGTTGTTGAAGAGGATGGTTGTTCTCCTAAAAGGAAGCTAGCATTGTTAAAGAATTGTCTGGGTGGTGCTGGTCTCAAAGAGTTACAAAGTTTACCTCCCATAGATAGTACTGGTGCTGGGGATTTAAATGTTTTTGATATCGTCATTAAACAACTAAGTACTAGGTTTGGAAGAAAAATTAACATCGTAATGGAAAGATTTAAATTTTATTCCAGAATACAAAAAGAGGATGAG
Organism: Lissotriton vulgaris; assembly: GCF_964263255.1. NCBI lineage: Eukaryota > Metazoa > Chordata > Amphibia > Caudata > Salamandridae > Lissotriton > Lissotriton vulgaris. Next base: position 245,938,019 of record NC_141688.1, on the reverse strand, counting down.
TCAATTGAAAATTACGTAGCCGCTTTACACACCCTGGCTGGGTCTTGTGCTTTTGAAACCATCAATTTCGAACAGGTTTTGAGGGACCAAATTATGATGCGTACTAAAAGTAAAAAAATCCAAGAACATCTTTGGATGGGTACCGATTCCTCTCTTAGTGCTGTACTGAATATTGCCAAAGGCATTGAACAGTCTGAACTTTTTGTGAACGAGATTAGAGGTCAAGATACCAAATCTAAGGTAGTCATTCCTGAAGTCTCTTTAGTCAAAAATTTTAATAATTTTAAGAAGAGTTCTTTCCCTCCCAGAAAAGACTTCTCTGGTAGAGAAAGTAAGTTTCCTGTTAAAAAATCCCAGATTATTTGCTATAGGTGTGGTGCAAATGATCATGTGGGTAATTATAGAGGTTGCCCAGCTTGGAACAAGATTTGCATAAAGTGTAAAAAATCTGGTCACTTTAGCAAAATGTGTAAGTCTCCCCAAAGAGTAAATTTTCTGTCTTATGAAGAATTTGATGATACTGAACAACCTTCTGAAATCAACACTCTGTTATGTGTAGGTGATTCAGAATGCAAAGGTTTTCCCACTGATATTATCACCATTAACGGCAAGGAAATTTCAATGTTAATTGACTCCTGCGCCTGGTACACCATTATTGGGAAAAATGTTTTCAGTCGACATTGGCATTCAACCAAGTTGTTACCACCAGACATAAATCCTGGTGGGTACACGGGTAAGAAAATTGACATTGAGGGTTACATGTGGGCAGAGATCAAATTCAAGGACAGATCCATTAAAGGGAAGGTTTATGTATCTTCCAAAGGAGCTTCAATTTTATGTTGGCCTCATCAGTTCGACTTAGGCATTAAACTTGACCCCAATGCCTCCCCTCCGGTATACGTAGTTCCTCCTGAAAATGATTTCATTTCACAATTAAAAAACAAATTCTCATCTATCTTTTCAGACAATTTAGGGACCTTTGTGAACTTTAAACACTGCATCATTCTTAAGGACTCAGCCATACCCATTCGACATAGAGTAAGGAACGTTCCTCTGGCTTATCGTGAAAAGTTAAAGGGTATTCTTTCGGATTTAGTAGATAAGAAAATTATTGAGCCAGTTGAGTCCTCTCCATGGGTTTCGCCAGTGGTTTTGTCACTCAAGAGCAATGGCGAACTCCGTCTATGTGTTGACCTACGGAGTTTAAATAAGGAAATTTGGATTGATAGACATCCCCTACCCCACATCCACAAACTTATCTCCACTTTGTCTGGGGCATCGGTATTCTCCACACTGGATTTGACTAGTGCATACCATCAGGTATTGTTGCACGAAGAATCAAAATTCCTAACAACCTTCATCACGCCGGAAGGCATGTTTCAATATTGCCGCATGCCTTTCGGCTTAGCCAGTGCAGCCTCTGTGTTCCAAAGGCTGATGAAAACTGTGTTAGAGGGTTGTTTGGGTGCAATTGCATTTCAGGATGATATCCTCATTTATGGTAAGAATCATGAGGAGCACGATGCCAATCTAGAAAAAGTCCTTAAGTCTGTCCAGGAAAAAGGTTTAACGCTAAAATTGTCAAAATGCAAGTTCAGACAGAGCAAAGTAGAATATCTTGGTCATGAAATTTCTTCAGAGGGCATTAAACCTACGTTCAACCATATACAGAGTATTTTAAAAGCTCTGGCACCGTCAAATAAGGAACAATTAGTCTCCTTCTTAGGTTTAACTGAATTCTATAGTAAGTTCGTTCAGAATTATGCCTCCAAAGTACACTCTTTAAGGTCTTTACTAAAGAAAGATGTAAAATTCAGCTGGTGCAAAGACCAGCAATGTGCTTTTGACACTATGAAACAAGAAGTAGCTAATGCTCCGTTTCTCAGACCTTTTAATCTGGGTAAAGAATGCATAGTATGTGTGGATGCAAGCAATACTGGTTTGGGTGCTGTTTTAATCCAGAAAAATGAAGGTGTAGAGCATGTGGTTTCTTACGCTTCCAGGACATTGCGTGGTGCTGAATACAATTATTCCACCATAGAAAAGGAACTCCTGGCATGTACTTGGGCTTGTGAGCATTTCAGGCAGTTCATTTGGGTTACCAGTTTTCGTTTAAGAACTGACCACTAGCCCTTGATACACATGTTAGCAGCTGGTGGTGGAAGAACTTTAACTGCGCGTTTGGCCCGTTTGGCTGCCAAACTACAAGAGTTCCAGTGCATTGTAGAATATATTCCTGGTCGCTTAAATGTACATGCCGACTGCGTGTCTAGGTTACCTCTAGTCAATTCTATTTGGTCCCATTTCTCTGACTCTGATGTGGTTTTTAACATTGATGACGTCAATGAATGCAACAGTACAGGTTTATCTACTGGCATTTCTGAGGTTGCTTGGAGAGAAGCAATGTGTAACGACACTTGTTTATCTGGTGTAGTTGATTATTTACAGCATGGTTGGCCTCAAGAAAGGTATTTATCTGGTGATGTTCTATCTTTCTTTAAAGTTAAGGATGAACTTATGTTTAACCAGGGTTTCGTGTCTCGCAGTGACAAGATTGTCCCTCCCTCCTCCTTAAGAGAAAAGATTGTTTCAATGGCACATGAGGGTCATATGGGCATGTCCAGTACCAAAAGACGTATCCGTGAATTTTACTGGTGGCCTGGCATTGACCGGATGGTTGATAGGTGGGTAAGTTCCTGCCCTCCGTGTGCCAATAGCGAGAAAACTGTAAAACCCTTGTCTACAGATATTTCTCCCATCGAGTTTGTCAACTGTCCCTGGAAGAAACTAGGTATCGATATTGTTGGACCTCTTTCTTTGTCCCAGAACAAAGAAGTTTTTGCTTTAGTTTTAATCGATTACTTTTCCAAATGTCCTGAGCTGAATATTGTAGATAAGATTGGTTCTACACAGGTTGTCCAGTTCCTGGATGAGGTTTTTTGTAGAGAAGGTATTCCAGCCGAAATTGTGTCTGATAACGGTCCGCAGTTTGTCAGTAAGGAGTTTGGGTCTTTTCTTGAGAGATGTGGCATAGAAGAGTGTACAATTATAATCCCCAGGCCAATGGTCAGACAGAACGCTTTAACAGGGTTATCAAGGAGTCTATCCAGTTGGCAGTTAAGAGTAACCTTGATTGGAAGAAAACCTTATGTGCTACACTTTTATCCTATCGTACCTCCCCTAACTCTGTTACTGGTCTTTCTCCCTTTGAGATGCTTAGAGGTAGGAAACCTGGTTCAAAACTCCTTCCTTGGTGGATGAAAAGTTAAGTTCCCTGTATGTTATTCCTTTGACCGTGATGATGTTAGGGATAGAGTGTTGAGATACCAAGAAAAAATGAAAGGCTGTGCCTTGCCTTCTAGCAATTGCAGTAAGAAAATCAGTGTGGGTGATTTTGTTCGTGTCAAATTTGGTAAATCTGTTGGGAACAGGTGGAACAAATGGTCTGACCCTTGCAAAGTCATGGAAATCTTCTCCAAAGCTGTTCGTGTTGAAGGGGGGAAAGTGTGGAATTTCAGGAGAGTTTCTCTGTGTAGGAACCCGAATTTCTTGTCCTCTCCTCCACCTAAAAATCCCATTCTTGAGGATCCTGTACCTTATTCTCCCATGGTTGACACTTTCATGCCGGAGAGTCAGAATACAAATGTGCCTGTTCCTGTGGGCAATATTCCCTCTCAGAGTGTTTCCCCTACTTCTGTTTCTCTCACACCTGTCAATGAGAGTTATGGTCCTACTCTTCTCAATGCAAGCAATGTTGACAATCCCTGCGTTCAAGTGGATGTGTCTGTGCCTCCAAGTCCTGCTCCTCATGAGAATGGTCTTCCTGAATTTGTTCCTAGGAAAAGTTCTCGAGTTAAGCAAATTCCTGTAAAGTTACTTGATTATTGTTGTTGAATTTTCTCTCCCCTTCCCTTTCTTATTTCTTGTTTCATTTCCTTTTGTCCTCAGCTTATTAGTTTTTGTTTTTGTTTTTTTTTCTTTCAAAGGGGGAAGGTGTGTAGTAATCCATGTCCAGCATTCTCTGTTAGAATTGTTATCTTACATTTCCACTGTAACATTCCATGCACTGATGAGCCATTCTCTACTGGGCTCCTGCTGGAGGTGGTTGTTCAAGCTGTCTGTCCCAATAAAGCTACAGACTTCTACTTGGCCTCTTGAGTCTATTTACTACAATTAGCATTACCTTTCGCTGTGAATTTGAGGCACTACATATCCTTACCACTGCTGAGACCCGCCACTTGCCACCTCTTCTGGAAACAGCGTGTGCTGCAGACTCATGCTCACATGCACTGCGCATGAGAAATCTGGGGCCTTGTAGTATCTGTTGTATAATAAACTAGAATCCCGCCCCAGCATTGCCCGGGGCAGTAGGGGTCTGGGGGCAGTATTGCAGCAGGAGAGGCGCAGCAGAACGACCGTAAGCAGCAGAGCATACTTACAGTGTTTCCTTGCTCCGGCTTTGTTGGTCCAGGCCGCTTCTGCCCACGCTCCTGTCTGCTGTTTCCCCCGACGTCCCGACTTTGAGGAAAAAGCTACCGAGCACTCATGGCCCCGCCTGTCCCTCCGCCCATCCCTTGGTGCGCACCCGCGGCTCTTGTCCGCTGTGTTCCCCGACGTCCCGACTTTGATTAAAAGGCTTGCGAGCATTCATGGCCCCCGCCCGTCCCTCCGCCTGTCCCTCGGTGCGTACCCGCGGCTGCTTCACTTACCTCAGCCGCCGCTCCTCCCCGCGCTGCTGTTTTTACCGTTCCACTACTCCTCTGCTTCTCGCCGCTCCTCACCGCTAGTCCGCCTCTCGCCGCTCCTCCCCGCCTGTCCGTAGCTCCTCCCCGTGCTCATGTCCGCCGATCTTTCTCTTGCCCCTGAACGCCGCTCCTCCCCGCGTTCCCGATGTCATCATGCACGTCGCGCCAGCGCTACTTGCAAGGGACTACTTTTTTTTATTCCTAAATTATGTAAGAACGTATATTTTTTCTTTTTCTATAGCCTATGTCCTTCTGCTTGCCCTGAGGTTTTCAAAGATGTCTAGGGTGTTTGGATTGGTGGTGTACTTTTCGAGTTTACCTGGCTCAAAGGACACAGTTCTCTCTTTTTAATAGTAGTATAGATAACCCTGAAACATTCAATGTTGCTCCTTTGTCTTTATTGCCAGCCCGCAGGACATCAACAGGACATTAGCATGACTCTTACCAGAGCGTAATCTCTGGCTTAACATTCCAGACAAGGAGTTATATCTCTAGAACATAAAACCAACTATTGTACATTATATCACCTACATTCTACAGTAAAACACTAGAATGACGACTTACCACATACTACACATACTACACATATTCCTCTTTAAATGAAAAAAAAACTTAATTCACAAACATAATCATTAAAATGAGAAGGTTTCTAAATAATTCTCCCACTAGAAGTTTTTGGCTCACCAACAGCTAAAGGAGATTGAACAGTAACATGTTGAGTAGTGTCTTGTGAAATAACTTCAGAATTCTGAGGACGTTTCTTCAACAAGAATTGGGAGAGAGTTACCTTGGGCTACAGATTGAGAACCTGGAGAAGAAAAATCATTGGAACTTCAACACAAATCACAATCCAATAACCACCAATAATCAGTTTGAGGAACAGCAACATCAGATAAAGTCTGAAAAACATTTCTTGTGATGGCTAAACGACTCATATGCCATACTTCACCACTGTCAAGTATAATAGTATTATTATTCACTTTAACAACTTGATGAGGTTCGCTAAATCTACTAACTCCTTTGGGAGTTTATTTTGCTAATTTGACATGAACCCATTGACCAGCAGAAAGATTAATTTGTTGCTACTTTCCTTCTTATTAAATTAAGCTTTATTTTTAGTTTGATACATTTTAATGTGATGTTTAATGCAATCCCAATCACAGTGAACACACTTGCTTCTATTAATCCAACTAGGATTCTCCTTTGAAAACGGAATCCTACCTGTCATGATAGAGAAAGTACTGCAAAGAAGAGAGGAATGATTGCTTACCCTGTAAGACCAAATCATTTTCATCAACTTCTTTTCCCAAGATACATTAGATTTCATGGAAAGTTAAATAATCACTTTAATAGTTCTAGTAATTCTTTTTACTACACTATTCCCACTGGGATTATAAAGTGCAGAACATTTTTGTTTAATGCCATCAGAAATTAAATATTGAATCATTGCATTTGATTTAAACTGAACACCTTTGTCAGTGAGGATTGAGGCAGGAAAACCTTCCCTAAGAAACACAGCATCCAAAAACTTGATAACAGTAAGATAATTCACACTCACAACAATACTCAATTCAAACCATTCTGAAAATAGATTAACGAGGTAAACAAAAACATAACATATTTGACTTTTTGCCAGGAAAGTTCTCTGGATATATATTTATAGGCTCTAAATGTTGACCTAAAACGTTCACTAACTTCTCATCCCAGATGGAACGAGCTATGATAGTGATTAGAGATCCAGAATCAGCAGCATCCTGTAAAGGAATTCCTCAAAAATTTATAATGCACAAAGGTTTGCTTTTATCAGTGTCAGTGATATTTAAAATAACGTTTTTCATATTAGAGGTGGAGGTGAAACCCAAATAAGATCTTTAAGAATCCTCTGAATCAATTTCAGAAGAATCTGAATTCTCATTGAGACAAGAAACTTCGTTAACTTTCTTATTACTTTTTTTCCCTCTACAACCCTTCGCGAGAGGTCCAACAATACTACAATGAAGACATTTTGAAGATCTGGCATAGCATTTGTCTGAACTAGCATTATGCTTAGTGCCACCACTTCTATAACAAGCAAAATTATAAGCACATCTTGGATTTTTAGGTATACTTTTGTCGGAAAACTTGTGGTTCGAAGTACGTTTATCTACCGGAGCAGTAAAGTTAGACTTTCCTTTAGGCTGGGACGAAATCAAGTTGACCAACAGTTTTTCTGTACTGACTGAAATGGCTTTTGCACATCTTTCAGAAAGTACTGCCTTTTTAATTACCTTGGTAATATCTTTAAGACATGAGTCTCCTTCAATTCATAGCTTGTCTTGAATGCATTTCTTTTTTTGACAAATGACTAGTTGATCTCTTATGATGTCGTCATGATGTACTCCAAATTTGGGAAGGATTGCAAGAATATTTAGACTAGATATATAATCTTCAATTGATTTGTTAGGCTGTTGCTTCCTTTTGTAAAATGTGTGTCTAGAAATGGCTACGCAAACAATAGGAGAAAAATGATTATCTAAATCTAAAACTGCACACTTAAAACATCAACATCATCTGCTCTCTAAGCTTTTTGCATTTGGTTGTAAACTCCTAAACCTTCAGGTCCGAGGCAGTGCATGAGGACCCTTTTTATCTGTTGGGAGAAAGAGTCCCACTATTATCTTCTATAGTAGCAATATAATTTAGAAAATACTCCTTCCATTCTGTCCATTTGACAACGGGTGTCCCAGGATTGGTGAGGAAATCTTTTGGTGTGTTTAAAGTAATGCCCTCCATTAAGTTGTTAATGACATTTGCAGAGGTAGCACTTCCAGAACTTCCTTCCATTTTGTCAATACACAAGTAGAAAAAAACGGAAATAAATTTGGTAGAATAACTAAGCAAAATTTAGTAGTTGCAGTATAACGCGATGTGATAAAAAGGTTCAAATCCGCTGAAAACAAAGTACACAGGAACAATGCTTTACCATGTTGAAATGATCCGATTTGGTAGACACGTTGCTAAGCAACTCAAAATGTATCAGATAATAGGAAACAAAATGGTGGCACATAGTGGTCACGCAACGTGACCTATGTCGGAATCCCAGAATGCTTAGCGAGTGTGCCAGTTCGTCACAAAGTGGAAGAACGAAGATGTCTGAACGCTCGAGGAAGAGCAGGACTGCGAATGTTGAGCAATGACGGTGAGTGTGAGGCAAGTTCAAATGATGCGGGTAACGGTTTAAAGCAACTGATGAAGGTAATTGAAAAAAAATATGAAAACGAGCTGTAATAAAATTTCTTTACCCGATTTCCTAGGCAGTAAGCACTCACTCGATTCTCAGAAGTCTGTGAAAATGTAGCGATTACATTGGTAATGAATCTGTGCAGCAACACTTGTACACGAGAAGTAAAGTAATGCAAATGCTGTGGGTCCAGGGTTGGTAGAAAACGATCCCAGGTTGTCGCCAAACTACTGTAGCATCTGTTGTATCTATACTACTATTATAAAGAGAGAACTGTATCCTTGGGGCTAGGTAAACTCGAAAAGTACACCACCAATCCAAACACCCAATACATGCTTGAAAACGTCAGGGCAAGCAGAAGGACATAGGCTATATAAAAAAAAATTATATGTTATTATTTAAAAAATTTACAATTAAAAAAAAAGTAGTCCCTTGGAAGTAGCGCCGGCCGTGACGTGCGTGCTGACATCAGCAGCGCGGGGAGGAGCGGCGTACAGGAGCGTGAGGAACAGGGATGTACATAAGCGCGGGGAGGAGCAGCGCTGAAATGTCTCCACAGAATCAAAAGGGAGTAGCGGGGAGCGTCGGACAAGCGGTGAGGCGGAGCGGCGCTGAAATGTCTCCAAATGTCTCCACAGAATCAAAAGGGAGGAGCGGTGAGCGTCGGACAAGCGGTGAGGCGGACTAGCGGTGAGGCAGAATCAAAAGGGAGGAGCGGTGAGCGTCGGACAAGTATTGAGGCAGACAAGCGGTGAGAAATATTGAAATGTCTCCACAGAAACAAAACATCACTGTGTGTTGGGCTGCTGATGCAAGCCCCATCTCCATGCTAATGTGATGCAAGGTTAAAATGGGAGGCCCGAGCAGCGCAACACTGTGCATTAAGTAATGCGATTGATTGACACAGTCAGAAAATATGATAAAAAAAAGGCTTCAGAGACAGAATGTCAAGTGGGATTTAGTAAAAACAGTCATTGGCAAACGTTAGGGCGGGCGGGGGCCATGAACACTGATTGCTCACAAGCCTATTTTTCCCGGACAACGTCGGGACGGGCTGCTAGTAATAAATAATCCTGAAACATTCAGTGTTGATCCTTTGTCTTTATTGCAAACCCGTAGGACATCAACAGGACAACAGCATGACTCTAACCAGAAACACACATGATATCACTGGAGTACAAAGCTTGCAGTGTCATTGGAGGAGTCAGGTAGTGGGCACTGCTTACTTAGCATATGCCAGGGGGGCACTAATATTGGTAGTATCAGCAGTCTCCCTTCAGATTGTGTGCCTGAAATTGGTTCCGGAAGGGTGATACATGTTAATTGAGGGCTAATTGAATGGTGCACCTATCACTATGGTGGCACTATATGTGCCAAACTCCAGACAACCTCATTTCTTCCTTTCCCCATACGTTGTTACACGAGTTACAGGCTGCGAACATCCGGGGCAGGAGACGTTAATTCGGTGCATGTCATCTACACCTCCACTACATAGTGCACAATTGCGTAGTACTGCCCACTCTAGCTGACTGATTGACCTATAATAGACTACAGGATATCTGCCCTTCTTTACACCCCATTTGTTGTGAATACTGTAATTTCTCACCAATATACCAGCTCCACTTGAAAATTGATCTTCTCTTGGGTAATCCAGGGTTACTACCCTTTGTTCGGACAATGGAATATTAGGGCCAGATGCTGTTGGACCACTGCCCGCTCCTAGTCACCTTGAGCTTTGGGAGTGGTGGAACTTTTATGCCCACATGGCAGTTACCTGCGCATGCCCTGCAGGACACAGTGTTTCAGGAGACAATGGGTGCAGAGCTAATAGAGCACTACGACCTAAAAGGGGCTCGGCATTGGACAACGAGGTGGAATGGAACGCCTTTAAGGTAGTTGTTGGACGAGCCCTTTTTGCAATTTCATCCCAGAACTTTTTGCCTTCCTCCTGTATTTTGTCTGACCTGTTGTTGGTGGTTTTATGACTTTGGGCACGTTATCACTGCTGATCAGTGCTAAATTGTATGTGCTCTCTCTTGTAAACTTGTTAATATTGATCTACACCTTTTTGGCATATTTAATTTACCTATTAGTCTCTTGCACAGTGGTGTTCCATATACCCAGGGCCTATGAATTAATTGCTACTCGTGGGCTTGCAGCGCTGCTTGACCACCCACCGAAGTAGCCTTTCAAACCTGTCTCAGGCCTGTGCCGCTGTGAAGTGGCATGTTAAGTGGTTGCCATGTATGCAACTTCCCCTTTACTACATTTCAGTCACCCGTAAGGTAGGCCCCAGCTGGCCCTATGGGCAGGGTGCGGTGTCCGTAAAAGGTAGTACATGTGCCTTAAATGTTTGGCATGTCCTGGTAGTGACAAACAACCTATTTGGTATCTATCTGCTGTGATGCTGCCCTCTCATAGGGATGCATTGGCGAATCCCTGTTATGAGAGGGGTAGCATTACCATGTTTGGTATATTTGGAATAGTAGGTATAAATCCTGCTTATTGGTGAAAGCAGATTTGTTATTACTATTTTAGAAATGCCCCATTTAGTAGTGGGCATTTCTGTGTGCTATGTGTCTTTGTGCCCTGCCTGATGTGTATTGTCCAACTGTTTCTGACTGAGGGGAGAGGGGATGTGCATTCACTTCAGCCAGTCCATGGGGGGTGGGGGTTGAGGTGTGTCCTGCCCTGCCTGGGTGACTCAGTGCTAGGCTGACTAGACCTTGGCTGAATTTAGAATAGTGGGAGGAGTTTTCCTTTGCAGCTGAATAGGCCTGGTCTGCATTTGGAGTGGTGGGAGGAGTAGCACCTGCACCTGAATAGGGCTGTGCCTACCTTCCACAAGGCTGGCTTCACCCCCTGTGGTGTGTCTGAGACACACCACAGGGGGGACTATGTGACTGTAACCAGAGGACTGCTATGTGCCAGGAGGAACCACCATTTGGGATTATCTGCTTGTGAGACTGATCTGCTGCCTGCTAGGTGGTGGAAGGGACTGCCACTCTGATAGGTGATTCTGTGTGCTGGCTTGCCTGTGCAATGTCCTCTACCCAAGTGTCACCAGGGATTAGGTAGTGCTGCCCTCCTTGTGTGCTGATAGCGCATGGTGAGCGCTTTTGGAATTTGCGCTTTCAAGTCTGCTGCCCAAGGACTGGGCTCATCAAGTGCTACCTCAGGCGAGGAGCTGTTTTTGCCTTGCAGCACGGGCAATGCTGCACTTTTCTCAGGGGCTTTAACAACGGGAGGGGAAAACTGAGAGGAATGAAGTGCTCTCCCTACCGTATTGCCTGCAATCGTTTTTTGGCCTGCTGTCGGGGCTCTGCTATGCGACCCTTGGTTGCCAAGCAGTAAGGCGCAGCAGCAGTGAGGAGCCCCAGCCAGGAGTTCCTCTGCGTTGTCGGAGCAATGCCAACACTAGAAGTAGGTGGGCCCAACAGCCGAATGGAGCCAGAGCCTCGCAGGCTCTAAGCGGTCACCTCCTGCCTGAAAAGAGGCTGTTTCAGTGACGGCCAGTGTTTACTCCCCAGTGGGGTCCCCCTTCTCTGAGGAAGGCCAGAGAGAGGAGATCGGCCCAAGAGAAGACTCTGCTCTGAAGCAAGCCAGTTGGGAATATTCCCTCCGGTGTCTGGAGAGCCTGACATAATTGATTCAGCAGTCTGCACTGCCCATAGGAGTCCAGATGTGCTGCAACGTCATCAGTACCGGGTGAGTAGCAGGAGCTCCTGGATGGGCCGGAGCAGCCTCGCATTTTCCTCAAACTCAGCAGGCCAGCCAAGTCCCATTATACTGCACGGTCCCCTGGTGGATTTGACACCGGGACCTTTGTTTTGTGACTGTGATGGCTAACAGTTGCCCCTCCTGACCCCTTCTTTCATGGGAAAACGGGGTCTCCCCACATTCTTATAGTGTACGGGCGCCCCCCACCTGGGTTGGTACATACTTAGTTGGGGCACCGAGGGGTCCCTCCTGAAGCTGGCACAGGTGCTGTTTTAGAACCATGGACTATTGTAATCTCATAAAAGGTCCAACTGAGGTCCGGGAACCTATGTGATTTGGATATATGACCAGAAAAATTGGAGCAGGAGTGCATGTGGTCATGGTGAAATTGGAAAGAGATTCCTATAATATGTGCAACTTACAAGTGTTAATTGTACTGCGCTGCTGATGATGTAGTTTATGCATAATGTGTTATGCTCAGCGGGAGTTGAGTTACTGGTTACCCTGACTGTGATTATTATGACAATAGCCCTGTGAAGTCATGACAAGTGCCTAGTGGCACTGTAATAGTTGTGATTGTGATCTAATGTGTTTTTATGGATAATACAAAGGATATTTTTGTATAACCGTGTGTGGAGTTTGTGTCACTGCTATATGAGTGTGTTGCACAAATGCTTTACACATTGCCTCAGGGATAAGACTCACTTCTCTGCTAAGTTACCAAGGGGTGAGCAGGGGTTATCTTCAGTGTGTAACTTCCTTGCCTTTACTAGAATGGTGGATTCTGCCTGGCTTGGGTACATGCCTAGCCAACCAGAAACCCTATTTCTAACAGTAGACATGTGAGGCCTTTGATGTCATGCTGTCTTTGCAGCATGAGCTGACAGCCCTTGAGGCAATCTGGGATGAGGCAACATTATAGAACGGACTCTAGGACCAAAAGGGATAGATTAAGTAGGACGTGGACTACATTGCTAAACATCACATGGAGTGTGGCAGGGCAGGGTGGGTTCTGGTGGGGTTTCTGTGCTCCAAGTGTGAGCGGCCTAAACTAACAGCGATATACCCTACAGCTCTGGCTTTGAATTCAGCAACCATGCTGCCATTATCCCTCTGACCGAATAATCTCCTCAAATGGGCCACAGCTGAGGTAGCGACATGAAGGACTCTCCCCTTCCCCCCACCCACCTATTTATCCACCATTCACTCTTCCTTTCACAACTTCTCCCTGAACCGTATTGTCTTTCAGAGGGGGTCCCTACATATTGCATACAAACTGACTCGAGGCACTACAGAATATCAGGGAGGTCATATGTTATGTTAATCCCATGTAATTGTGTGTTGCTTGTCTTTTCTTTTCTGTTATATCTAAAAATGAGCCATGATTTAACCAATGTGGTCACTCTGTTTTTCTATTAAAATACAATGTAAATTGTTTAAAAAGAAAATGGAAGACTCTCCCTTTAAAACGGGGAGCGCCACCACCATTAGATGTGTGGATGCATCTTTGACCGAGTTGTCAGCCAAGATTGATGAACTAACACTGCTACCACATCAGCAACCACTGGAGAGGGAGAGGGTGATACGTCCACAAGGCGATAGCAGTCCCTCCCAGATCTCACGATTCATATGTGGGACTCATGATCTTCATGTTCACGTACCCCCGCCTTCCTTTCAGAACAAACCATGTTGACTATACGCTCTCTGTGGCTCCCCTGCCCAACCTCTGTGGCTTGCAACCCACATAGGTTTGAATAGCCAACAAATCACAGACACCTCTGCGCCTTCATGTCTGCTGCCCCAGTGGAATACCCTTGCCCTTCAGAGACATAACTAATTTTCCTTCCTGAGGGATATCCTCTTCTTTTCCCTATCTTTGTTCTCCATTGATGTCATCGCGTTTGGCGCACTACATGTGTTGTCATCCTTGTTTCCCAGGCTACGTGGGTTCCCCATCTCCTTCCCAAGCGGGGGTTGGAGGGGGTTTCATGGTCTACGCAACCCACAAAATTTTAGTGGGAGTCCTCCCATCTGCTCTTTTTTACATAGTCGTGGTGAAGAGTGAACGGGCGATGGCCAGAAAATTTTTCCCCAAGCCAGGGATGTGACTCTGACACCCCTGCCACTGCCATATTGGGAGTATGACTTTATTCTTGTTTTGGATTGTGGACCTTGTTTAGGAACTTTTACATTTGTTAATTATTTTATTGTTAATTTTATGGAATGATTTTTTGTCTCTTTATGGAAATGCACTTAAATTCAGCCCCTTTTTTTGTAGATTTGATCCTTTGACATTTCATGAGGTATTTTTATTATTTGCCAACCCCTCCATATTTGAATTTCCCCTCTGAGACAGACCCTGTTTTATTTAATTCTGCCGGTCCCCAAGCAAGGTGTGTATTTTTCTCAATGCAATACATTTTGAAGATAAACAAGATTCTTTATATAAAAAGGTCTACAGCATTTTATTCTAAGAATAGTTTTCAGTTACTGTGCGGGAGAAAACGGTAGAGAAATTTAACAAAAGTTCTTTTTGGGTGGTGTATCCTACTACTCAGTCTATGCAATACAGGTGATCTGGTTGCTTGAGAGTGTACATCTCTAGTGGGTGGTTGAGGTTGCAATGGTTGATTTAGTGGTGGTGGAGGTTTAGACAGGACAGGTGAAGGTGTTTCAGGTGGCTGTGGTAGAGGTGTTAGGTTGGCAGGTGGTGTGCCCCTCCTCGGTTGAGGTTTCTCTGTAAAATCTTTGTGTGCGTGTTAGCTGTGAAGAATGATAGTGGCATATTCTACTTTTTGCCTTTGTCATCCTTAAGGCCACATGCCTTGGTAATATTTAGCAACATTATCCAAGGCACGCATCTGCCTGTCAGTTGTCTGAGGAACTCTTTTAAGGGAGATAGCCATCTCATGGAGAGTAGCACCCATTGCGTGAATATTGGTCTGCACATCAGACTGTCATTTAAAAACATTGTTCTTCCAGAGTGCAGAGATTAGGACATACCCCCCCCCCATTTCCAGATGTGTGGCCTTCTGACTAGGGGTAGCCAGAACTCACGGAGTTTCATTTCGCTGAATTTCAAGGAGTTAAATACAAACTGCGAGATTCCGCAGAGTTATGAAGGCGGGCCAGATTGGCACTTTGCTCTGATTTTAGCGCCTCGAACTTACACTCGCTGCAAAATCAGTGTGAAGAGGCGCTGCTACTTTGATGCCGCTCAAGTGGACTTTCTACCTATTTTTACTTTTTATATAAAATAGACAATATGAAAAAAGTTAATGAAAGTACTAATAATGAGATGTAGAAGTTGAGATCAAAGGTTGCTGACTTACCTGACAAATGGATGGGGAGAAGAAAGAGGGACTTACACATCAGTGGTCACTACGTGGATGGAAAGGGTGAATCAGGGATTTCTGGACAAACAGGTGTTGTGTGAAAGAGTGGAAATGTATTAGAATCAGTAAGCAGACATAATAGTGAATTGAGGAGGATGCCAAGGAAGTGCAAAGAAGAGAATGTTGAAGGAGCATCTGTTGGGAAGACTCATAAAAGAGGACGTTCTAAGTGGTCTGATCCTAAAAGTGAGGTAAAGGTGAACGAAATGCGGATTTGTTGAGAGAAGGAAGGTGGTGCACTGATGGTAAAGGCACGTGGTTCAGTGTCAAATGTGGAAAGAAACTTGTGAAGGATTGGTGGTAACCCCAGCCACAAAGAAAGGGGCTGTCGGTAGTTGTCCCTGTAAACCTGTACGAATACAAGAGAGAGAGAAAAAATAGATTATGGGTTGGCTTAAGTGTAAACCAAAGAAATTATATGATTGTATTTTGCATAGGAAAATTCAATATTGTATGATGAAATTATCATATTTTGAAAGTGAAGAATGAGTAATGTAAGATGAAGTTAGAGTACCATCGTTTTATTTGTTATCCATGTTATACTAAAAAAGCTAAAAAATAATATGTATGGTTATTTTGAGAAATGGGGAGTGATATATCCTAAGGGACTGGGTAAGGCAAAGTTCTAGGGGCCTCATTTATGAGTTAGTGCGTCACTTTTACGCCGCCGGTGCGTCACTTTTTGTGACGCACCAACAGCGTAAAAAATGTGCCTTGATGCACCATATTTACAGAGTGACGCATCTAAGTAGATGCATCTCTTTGTAAACCCCTGCGCTACATTATACCTATGTCAGGTAAAATGTATGCGGGGGGAGGAGTATTGACGCAAGAAAGGGTCATAGAAGTGATGCAATGAAATCTATAAGATTTTACTGCGCCACTTCTAGGACACAAATGCGTCAATTTCTTATGCTTGCCTCACAGCAGGCGTCAGACTGACGCAGGGCCTTGCACATGGAGCTTGCCCCATGTGAAAGGACACATTGCTGGAGTTGCGTCACTTTTGTGACACACTCCAGCAATGCGTCACTTTTGCGCCTACACATACGCCAGAAATACTGACGCATCTGTAACTCCTTGTGAGATGATGCGTCATACTGTAAAAATGACGCATCATTGGTCTCACAAGGAGGGCGCAGTGAAAAGTGACGCATTGCTCTTTTCACGCAGCGATGCACCACTTTTCATAAATGAGGCCCTATGTATTTCATAGATGAGTGTTCTGGAATCCTGGGGGCTTATTTATGAGCCCATGCGTCACTATTGCCCCGCTGGTGTGTCACTTTTTGTGAAGCATCAGCAAGGTAAAAAATGCGCCATGGTGCGTCATATTTACAAAGTGACGCATCTAGGTAGATGCGTCACTTTGTAAACCCCTGCACCACATTATACCTGCGCTAGGTATAATGGGCCTCATTTATGAGAAATGACGCATCGCTGCATGAAAGCAGCGATGCGTCACTTCTTAGTGCGCACTCCTTGCGACATTCCTGATGCGTCATATTTAATGTATGATGCATCATGTCGCAAGGAGTTACAGATACGTCAGTATTTCTGACGTATCTGTAAGCGCAAAAGTGACGCATTGCTGGAGTGTGTCACAAAAGTGACGCAACTTCAGCAATGCGTCCTTTCACATGGGGCACGCCCCATGTTAAAGGGCCTGCATCAGTCTTACGCCTGCTGTGAGGCAGGCACAAGATTTTAACACAACAGCGTTCTAAAAGTGACGCAGTGAAATCTCATAGATTTCACTGCGTCACTTCTACGACCCTTCCTTGCGTCAATACGCCCCCATTGCAAACATTATACGTGGCACAGGTATAATGTGGTGCAGGGGTTTACAAAGTGACTTATCTACCTAGATGCGTCACTTCGTAAATATGGCGCAACAAGGCACATTTTTTACGCCACTGGTGCGTCACAAAAAGTGACGCACCAGCGGCATAAAAGTGAAGCACAGCCTCATAAATGGGCGTTTTGACGCAAGTAAGCCTCATAGAAATGACGCAGTGACATCTATGAGATTCCACTGCGTCACTTTCAGGATGCAAATGTGTCATTATCTTACGCCTGCCTCACAGCAGGCGTTAGACTGACGCAGGCACATTGAAATCGGACTTGACCATGTGAAATGGCCCATTGCGGAAGTTGCGTCACTTTTGTGAGACACTCCAGCAATGCGTCATTTTTGCGCCCACATATACGTCAGAAATACTGACGTATCTGTAACTCCTTGAGACATGATGCGTCATATTGTAAATATGACGCATCCATCATGTCGCAAGGATGGCGCAATGAAAAGTGACGCATCACTGTTTTTATGCAGCGATGCGTCACTTTTCATAAATGAGGCCCCTGGTGTGTATGGTCGGTTGGCCAGTGCCTGCCAGGTGTTTCATACCTTGTATTGTGTACTACTAATAAAAAAAAATCACCAGAAAAAATTTCGTATTCCAAATTGTGGTCTGCATTATTGCAGAAGAATATGGCTTCTGCAGGAGCTGGAAGAGGAAGAGAAAAAACTTAGCATATGGTGTGTAGGTATGTAAGTTGTGGGCAGAGAATTTGTGTGAGGTGTGTACAATTTGGTTCAATAGTATGTAATTACACTGAAATTATGCATATTTAATACTAATTCACAGGCAAGAGGGATGTCAGCAGCATTGTTTCACAGAAGGGATTGCACAAATTAAAGCTCATTGACTGTTTAATGTGTGTCAGTGACTTGCAGTACACGCCCTTCCATAGTAAGGTGTGCACATTGTGAGATGGAGTGCAAAAACATGCTTACTTTCACATTTATTGTAAGTATGATGTACAATGTTGTCTGCCAAGTAGTGTGTCTGTTCACTATCCTCTATTGAGGTTTAGGTGGATGTACGCTGTAAAGACTCCCATTGAGTGAAGTACAGGGACAAAAGTTGTACAAATATTGAGTTGCAAATATCGTGGGTCAGAAATATCGCCATACAGATTCTAGTGGGCAAGAATATCGATTTTAGGTAAGTAATATCGATGTTAACAATACCAAAATGTTTTATATCGTTTGCAAAAATAAAGTAGTTAAAAATATTGTTTATTAATATTATGTATTTTAGTATATATTTTATATGTATGTGTTGTATTTTTTTTGCATAAGAATAGTTTGTAATTTTATATATGAGCTACATTTTTAGTAGGTATTAACTTTTTTTTATTTGAAATTTGCGTTTTTAGTTCTGGAGCGGGTTGTAGGTTTATAGGGGATAGGGTGAGTAATTTACTTAAGTTAAATGTATGGATTATTTTAAATTTAGTAATATTTTTTTAATTGATATGTTAGTGTTAAATGTGTAAAGTAATTTACTATTCATCAATAGTTTGTTAATTATTTTAAATTAAATAATAGCGAATTATTTATGGTAATTTTGTAATTAATTTTAGGTGTGTTATGGTGTTCATAGGGGTTAAGGGTGGGAAGTAATTTATTTTTAATTGATGAATTTTTAATTGGATGTTAATTAATTTTAATAAATGAATTGGTAATTAATTATGGTAATTGGGTTAATAATTGTAGGTGTGTGCTTTGGTGATTTTAGGAGTAAACGGTGGGAACTAATTTGTATTTTATGAATTAATATATAGTTGTTAATTAATGTTCATTAAGTATTTTGGTTAATTGTCAAATTTTTTGTCTGCTGCTTTTACTTTTATAGGGGTAAAGGGTTGGTATTAAATACATTTGAATCACTTTATTATTCTTTCCTGGAGACACTTTCTTAATCATACAGCATTTATATTATCAATTACGGTCCTCCTGTAGAAGTGAATATAATACATTTCCAACCCCCCCCCCCCTCCACCCCCCCCCGCCCCCGACACTGCCTGCTCTAGAAAATGTGCTTACAATTGAACATGGCCGGAAGCTGATTACCCGGATATATAATGCTATGTCGTTACTTTAGAGGCTAAGGCTTGGTGGGAGACGGAAATAGGGACAAACATTACG
The DNA here is from genome assembly GCF_964263255.1 of Lissotriton vulgaris. NCBI lineage: Eukaryota > Metazoa > Chordata > Amphibia > Caudata > Salamandridae > Lissotriton > Lissotriton vulgaris. Next base: position 245,918,945 of record NC_141688.1, on the reverse strand, counting down.
GACAATAAAAGGCTATTGGTCTGTGGACAGCTGCGACTGCTGTCCTCCAATTACCGGTTACGACTGATAAATTTTAAATTCATACCCTGCATGTATCGCACTCCCATACAAATGCACCGAATGGGCCTGCAACCTGATGTTTGTTGCTGGCGATGTTGAGACACGCAGGCCGGATTTCTACACGTAGTGTGGCACTGCAGATTAGTGGCTAATTTCTGAGCGCTTGTGATTCAACATACGCAGCCCAATAAAGGGCATACGTTACCCTGCACACCGCTGGCGACATTACTTGGGGATAATACTGGTGTCCCACCTAAACGCCAACAGTTGACAGTGATGCTATTAATACTGGCAAAAAGCCAAGTGGCCATTCACTGGAAAGTGGCTCGACCGTCAACCACGAAAAATTGTCTCACTAGTATCACACACTGCAGAATAAACATACTGGAAGCAGCTCCTAGGGCGATCTCGCCCCAAAGATTTCTGGGAATCATTTATAAATTGGCTCAGCACTGTGAATGTGGATGACCTCTAGTGTTAGTTAATGTTAATGTTAATGTTAGTAGGTATTTATAAGCGCTCGTACGCCCGGAGGCTTCATGGCGCTGTAGGAAGGAGGTAGCGCAGGGTCACAGGGGAGGGAGCGGCTCAACAGTGCGCCTGAGTGAAAAGCCAGGTTTTCAAGGAATGTCTAAAACTGAGGATGTTGTCATTCAGTTTCAGATGAAGGGGAAGGGAATTCCAAAACCCAGCTGCAAGAAGGTCAAAGCAGCTGCCTCCAAGACGCTTCCGCTTGTAGGGTGGGACAGTCAGAAGAGATTTATGAGTGGAGCGAAGATTACGTGAAGGAGTATATCTCTTAAACATGTCTCTGATGAAAAGGGGGTCGGAGTCATGTAGAGATTTGAATACAATGCACCCTGTTTTAAACGCCACACGCTGCTCCACAGGCAGCCAGTGTAGGTGTTTCAGGCCGGATCTTACAGACTGCCTCTTAGAGAGGTTCAGGAGGAGTCTGGCGGCCTGGTTCTGAACTAGCTGAAGGCGTTTGAGCTCTCCAGCTTGAATGCCAAGGTAAAGGCTGTTAGAGAAGTCAAGTCTGGACAGAACCAGGGAGATGACTATCTGAGTGAGAGCGGCCGGGGAAAAGAAGCTAGCAATTTTCTTGATTTTCTTCAGCTGGAAGAAACTAGCTGAGACAACTGCACCGACTTGTTTTTTGAGGGAGAGGTCTTCGCTAATGTGTATTCCCAGACTCTTGACCGAGCATGACTTGGATGGGGGAGTTCCCATACAGGAAGGCCAGAAGCTGGGGTTCCAGCTGAGGGTGCTCAGCCCCGGCAGGACCAGTTCGGTCTTGCCAGGGTTGAGCTTCAGATGACTGCAGTTCATCCATTTCAAAATGTGGGACATAGTGTTTCGAAATTCAACCACAGCATCCTTGGTGTTTAAAGGGAAAATCAACTGCAGGTCATCTGCGTAGTTGAATATCGTTACTTTGGCCCTCCTGAGGGAGTGCAAAAGGGGGCGTAGATATATATTAAAAAGCAGGGGTGATAACGAAGAGCCCTGCGGGACTCCGCAGGTAGAGGGTATGGTGGGGGCAGTGAAAGGTCCGAGTCTGACAGCCTGAGTGCGCCCCGTAATAAATGAGCGGATCCAGCTCAATGCCAGGCCCCTGAGACCTGCCTGTTCGACACGGTCGACCAAGATGTTATAGTCGACCGTGTCGAAAGCGGCTGAGAGGTCCAGCAGCACCAGAGCCTGATGTATTCCCTCATCCGCATTCCGTCGCAGGGTATTCTGCACCGAGAGGATGACCGCCTCGGTACCAGATATAATTGTCTGATCTCCGATAATGTGATGTAAATTCCTCGGGAATATTGTTGTATTACAGTCTGGATGAACAGTAACAACTAGTGCTCACTGCTATATTATGTCATGTATTATTGTGATTCTTATCTGCTATTAGTGTCTGGTGATACGGCTAATACGAACGTCTGTTACCCTGTGGAAAAAGGTAGGGCTAGGACCTTTCTCAGGATTTGCCCGGCGCTAACCGCCCTTGTACCATTCAAGTTTACCAAGCAATGAGGCAGGCGCCGGAGACCAGAAGGCAGGAAACAGAAGTTTATTCCGACGGAGCAGAACACATCAGATCAGACAACAAGGTATCGTCTCGAGGTGCTCTAACAGCCTCTCGGAGGCCTGGCCTCTTATACACTGGTTTATGGCATGTGACCTTTCTTTATTACAATCAGAACTTTGTAAAGCAAGGAAAAGACATCCCCGTAATCCTCGTGTCAATCCCACCCCCATATACCTTCACAATAGAGGTCCTCAACCTGCTGATAAGAGGAGGGGGTCATCACGCAGCTGAGTGTTCCGTCGAGTCTTAGGATGTGTGCGCCTGATCATATCACAGGGGGTGGGGAGGCCTGGATCAATAGAGGGTCCTTTGAAGGAGAGCGACCTCATACAATAAAGGGCAGTAAATGATATCTCCCGGCTTAGGCAATGGCCTCGGACCTGTGTGGACAGTCGGACACGGGGTGAGGGGCCATCAATGGAGTGGTATTCATGCTGCGTGGACAATCCAGCGCAGAAGGGAGGTTTATCAACAGAGGGGCATTCATGGGAGGAGAGGAGGTGTTGGTCAGGCGCTGGCGTGACTCCCAAGGACAGGGTCATGCAGAAGGGTCATGCCCATAAGGAGGAGGGAGGGGGAGCCAGGGTGCGCGGAGGATGCTTGCTGGGTCAGAAGGGCGCGCTGGCGATCGATCGGGGACAGGGAGACCATGATATCTAAAATGGCTGCCGTGCATGTAGTACATAGGTGACAAGCTGGCGCAGATGATGTTCAGATCGCAAACTAAAATTCCACAGTCCTCCCTTTTAACATGTCTCGCCAACTTGTCAGTTCGGATTTATCCCCATAAGGCCACGTATTTCTACTTCATAGAGGGGGCTCATGTGCTCATTTCGGAAGTCCAAAGTCTTTGGGCACATACAGTTAGAAACAAGGCCGCACAAAGGTGGCAGACATTGGATACCTAAGCAACACCCACATAATATCACAACAGGTACCAGCACGAAGGAAAACAACTTCCAACCCCAATTCTTCAAAGTGTCCCAAAACCAGCTCCCAAGCGACCATCCTTCCTGTTCTTGGTGAACCTCTGAGGACAGTCTGTGGAGGTGTTCAATGGCTTTGTAGACTGAAGGCGAGTTGTCTGGCACGTAGGTGCAGCAGCTGGATCCGATGATGCGGCATGCTCCTCCTCGGTCAGCTAGGACCACGTCTAGGACAAGACGATTTTGAAGGGTCACGAGGCGGACCGCCTGAAGCTCCGCAGTGTTGTTGGCGAGGATGCCAGCCGTGATGTTGATCGTTGTTTCTACTGCCTGGGTCAGGTGTCGGATAGCACGGCTGTTTGCCATTGGGCCCCACAGAGGAACAAGTCCCTTTGCTGCATCCAGGAACTGTGCTCCGGTGGAGTCGGCTTGTCCAAGGTCGTCTGCACGCCTCTGCCGGTGATGGTTGGCATGGGCTACATATGTGGGTGGAAGAACGAAAGCAATGTAACAGATACCCCTCCAACCCTTCGGGAGCCAGGTGTAAGCTTTGGTGCCACACACAAAGTACATGTTTGGAGAAGCAACAAAGGAAGGGGGGTCAGCCGAGTCCAATGTTCTGGTGATTAGGCAGGTGCTGTGACCCACCAGCTGCGTTCCATGGCCTTCGAGACGCACGAGACCTGTGACATTGATAACAGACAGGGCCACAGTTAGAGTGGCGGTAGTTTGTTTTTGCAGATGAGTGAAGGTGGTTCTGGCTGGATTGTGGAGCACCTGTACTTCGACTCGTTCTTTGGCTGGAATGTCTTTGATGAAGGTGGCGCCTGCGAGCGCAGGACACAGGGCAGCAGGGGTCTTTCCTGTTTTGTTCAGCCAGAACCCAGAGTAGAAGTGTGACACTGTCCGGCTGGAGGTGGCGTTGTCCTTGTGGCTCTCTTGCATGAGGATCAACCAGGCGAGGCAAGAGCCGTGAACTGAGAAGGGTGAAGGGATGAAGGGGATGGAGTGTTCAGTGGCATGCGGGAGCAACCCGCAGATCCAACAGTTCGTAGCATTCGCAGCAAGGTTGTGTTGGTGCAACAGTTGCACGAAGGAATTGTTCCAGAATTCCCTGCGCCTTTCTCGGAGCTGAGGCGACAGAGAGATTAGGTGATGCTCTTTCAGGGGTGTTGGCTGTGCAGTAGGTAGCAATGCCTCATGAGCCGGTGTGCTTTCCTCCAGAATCCAGAAGGAGGTCATGAGGAGGAGGCAGAAGAGGAAGACAATGAAGAGTGCGATTGTCTTTGATTTGTGCAGGTTGTCAGTCTTTGGATTTCTATACTGGGTATTTCCTGTTGCTTCCATCATCTTCTTATCTGGCGCTTCCATCATCTTCCTATCTGGCGCTTCCATCACCTTCAAGGGGCTCGGTAGTGGGCAGAACCACAGACTTCGTTTAGCTTCTCTCCCGGCAACCCTTGATTGTGTTTAGGTCACCGTTCTGAGATTTAACTTAGTCCGTGGCCTACTTAGCCGAAACTCCCTCCTTTCGACGCAGGAAATACCCTTCTCTGGATGGCACAGTGGGATCAGAGAATTTTGCAAGTTCGAGTGCCTCAGTATCGGGATAACAGTCCAATATTGGTCGGTCTTTGCTCAGGAGCTCTTCTTGGGTGCTGACGTTTTCTGTCGTGGCCAGGTTTGCAGAGACCTTCCGGCAATGATGCGCGTGCAGCCAGTGCTTCTTCCCCTCCACTCGGAGCGCCGTTCGGGTGGTGATCAGCACTTGCCAGGGGCCCGTCCACCGAGGTTCCAGACTCTTGGTTCGCTGGAAATTTCGTATCAATACGAAATCTCCTGGTTGGATGTCATGGCCGGGGCCCCTGGAAGCATCGGGGATGGCCTGCTGCACCTGTTGATGAATGACAGACAACGTTTTAGTTAACTTGCACAAATAATCAGACAGTAGGACGTCCGGGACGTCATGAATGGAGGTCGGTTTGGGAGCAGTCCAGAGATTCATCGGTCGCCCAAACACGACCTCGTAGGGGGTCAAATGGTGCTTGGTGGGAGTGGAGCGCATCGATAACAAAGCCAGTGGGAGGGCATCCGGCCAGTTAAGTCCAGTGGTGGCCACTATTTTTGCCAGTTTCAGCTTCAGTGTGGCATTATGGCGTTCCACTAGACCGGCGGATTGGGGGTGGAAGACTGCATGAAATCGTTGCTTCACCCCCAACCCCTTTAGGATTAATTGGATAACCTCAGCTATGAAGTGGGGGCCATTGTCGCTCCATAAAATTCGACAAAGGCCATAGCGAGGGAAGAATTCCTTCAGTAGCACTTTGGCAGTAGTCACGGGTTGGATAGGCTTCTACCCATTTGCTGAAGGCACACACAATGACCAGTACATACTTCAGGCTTTGGCATCTCTCTAGTTGGATGTAGTCCATCTGAAGGACCTCGAAGGGGTGATTGGGGGTCCCAAACCCTCCCCGGGGCACTACAGTTCCTTTCCCGGGGTTGTGTTGCAGGCAGATAAGGCACTGTTGAACTAGGCGTCTGGCTGAGTCAGGGATTTTGTCGTTATGCCAGACTTTGGAAATGAGTTCGATCATGGGTGCAGATCCTATGTGTGCGGGGGAGTGAGCCATTGTCAGTATGGGAATCAGGTATGAGTCGGGTAGCAACCATTTGCTTGCATCCTTCGTTCGCCAGCAGCCCTCCTCATCCTTCAAACCCACCCTTGCCCACTTAGTCAGCTCGTGAGGGGTGCTGGCCGACTGTATGTCTCTGATCATTATCCTTGTGTCACTCCATGTTTCTGCTTGTGACCTGGTCATGTACATGCGTGTCACCGTCCTATTCTCAGCTGTGGTTCGTGCAGTGATGTCGGCCAATGCATTCCCTTGTCCGACCAAGTCTGTCACCCTTTTGTGTGCCTGACATTTTATCACCGCTAATCGTTTGGGGAGGAGAACTGCTTCAATCAGAGCGGAGACTAGATCTCCGTGGAGGATCGGGGTGCCGTGGGACGTCAGGAATCCCCTCTCCCTCCACAGGAGCCCAAAATGGTGGACCACTCCGAAGGCATACTGGCTGTCCGTATATACGTTCGTGGTGGTCCCTGCGGCTATGATGCATGCTCGGGTGAGGGCTATCAGCTCTGCTGCCTGGGCAGATCGTTGTGTGATGCAGGCTGTCTCAACTACTGTTCGGGCTGTCGTTACTGCATAGGCAGCTGAAGTGGTGCCATCTGGGAGTTTGATGCATGAGCCGTCTACCCATAGCTCTCCATCGGGGTCAGTAAAAGCAGTGTCTCGGAGGTCAACCCTACTCCTAGTTTGTTCGTCCGTGAGGGTCACACAGTCGTGGATGGGAGGAATGTCGGGGTCATTTTCAGGCAGGGGTAACAATGTGGCAGGATTCAAAGTCGTGCATCTCTTTAGTGTGATGTGGGGTGCAAGTAGAGTCAACTCGTACCCTGTCAGTCGTGCGCTAGTCAGGTGTTGGGTCTTGGTCTGGTTCAAGAGGGTGTCGACGGCATGGGGTACTAGCACTGTGAGGGAGTTGGAAAGTACAATTCCCTCGCTCTGACGGATAGAGACAGCAGCGGCGGCTACTGCTCGAAGGCAGGCAGGCAAAGCTCTGGCTACAGGATCAAGAGTGGCGGAGAAGTAGGCACAAGGGCGCTGCTTAGGACCAATTGATTGAGTTAGGACAGACAATGCGCATCCCTCCCTTTCGTGGGTGAAGAGGGAGAAGGGTTTGGAGTAATCCGGGGTTCCTAGGACAGGCGCTGAGCAGAGTGCATCCCGTAATTCCTTAAAAGAGGCTTGACACTCAGCGGTCCAAAGAAGCGGGGAGGGGACATCTTTGGTCAGCAGGGCAAGTAATGGTTTCACAATGAGGCTGTAATTAGGCAACCACTGTCTGCAAAAAGAGGTTAGGCCAACCAAGGAGCGGACCTGCTTTTGTGTTTTTGGGATGGGGGTGTCTAGGATAGTTTGGATTCGGTCGGGTGTAAGTTTCCTCCCTTCTTTGGATAGAAGATGGCCTAGGTAAGTCACCTGTGGCTGACAGAACTGTAACTTCTTTTTGGAGACTTTATGGCCATTTTCTGAAAGAAAGTGTAGGAGTTGGACGGTGGCTGTCGTTGCAAGCGGGGTGGTGTCGGCCGCCAGAAGGATATCATCGACATATTGGATCAACACCACTCCCTCTGGTAGCTGGAAGGCATCCAGCTGTCTTTTGAGGGCCTGGCTGTAAATGCTGGGACTTTCAGTGTACCCCTGGGGAGCTCTACAAAATCGGTACGAGCGGGATTTTAAAGTGAAGCCGAAGAGATAACGGCTGTCTGGATGAATGGGGATAGAGAAAAACGCGTTCTTAAGGTCGATAACAGAGAAGGTGGTGGCAGTGGACGGGATGAGGGTCAGAATGGTGGTGATATCAGAGACCACAGGATATTGGGGTACAACCACTTTGTTAATCTCTCGTAAGTCGATGATGAAGCGGTACGCTTTCTCATCTCCTTCACCTTGCTTCTTAACAATAGGTAGGATTGGGCTGTTGCAGACGTTGCTAACCACCTCTTCAACCACTCCTGCATCTACCAGAGACTGAATGATCGCTACCAGTGCCTTCTCACCCTCTGGCGATATCCGATATTGTGGGAGTTTCGGGAGCATAGCGTCCTGTTGTACAGTTATGTGAATAGGATCGATCATCATTCGCCCCACATCAGAGTCATTTTTGGCCCACAGGTACGGAGGCAGGGTGTCAAGCAGGGACAGGTCAGCGTCAATTATGGAGCACATGTGTCGTGGGGGACGGGATCTGGGCATGTCTGGGTTGTCGTACAGGATGACTCGTATTCCATCTGGGGAACACCTAATGGTAGCTCGAAAATGTTTCAGTAAGTCAATGCCCATAATGGCGTCAGGGGAATTGGAGGAGAGTAGAAATGTCGCGTCAGTGGTGTTGTTTTCTAGGTCAAAGGTAATAGGTATGGACAGGGGGTTAGTGGAGGGCGTTCCATCGAAACCTATCGACGTTATGTGTGAGCCAGACAAGGGTGCCCTTGGAATCAGTCGTTTTGATAACACACTACGTGTCGCCCCAGTGTCTACCAAAAATGGAGACTCTGTACCCAGGACCTTAGCGGTGACATAAGGACCTTGCTGGTCAACACAGAGCTCGACTGGATCCCTCCCTTGCCCCTGGCAGTCCTATGCAAAGTCGGGGGCATTTTCACCTTCGGATAGCTGATATTGGTTCTGTCGGGGACGGTCAAACGTGTTCAGTCTCCCTGATCTGTCATTGTTGGTGTCGTTGGGGTGCCCTCGTCCCTGTACTCTATTCCTAGGACCACCTGCCACATCCCTGGAATCCCTATTTCTATTCATCTCTAGCAGAACCGGACACTGGGATTTCCAATGGCCGAGCCCTTTGCAGAAGGCGCATTGGTCATTGCTAATGTCTCTACGTCCAGTGTGGGGTGCTGGGGTGTGATCTTTAGAAGGTAGATCTCTGGGGGTGGTTGATTGGTAGTTCCCCCTTTGGTGTTCCCGTCCTACCGCTATACCCTGTATCTGGGCTATCATTACCCTTTCCTTTAAATCTTTCTTCTTTTTCTCGGACGCCCTATCATTCTCATTCTTTTGATGCTCGTAATACTGAGCCATCTGAAGGATAGCTGCGGGTTTGGAGGCCCCCCAACTACTCTCACTCGTCTGCAGTTTTTGGGAGACTTCTTGTGTTAGTCCCTTTACATAATTTTGCACAAACAGGTGCTGTCCGGTTGCGGTGGTCATGTCTTGGCCACTGTAGTCGGAGAACACTGTCTCGAATCGGGAGAAGTATTCTGACACATCTTCCTGGGGTTTCTGTCGACAGGCCGTGACTATCGACCAGTCTACTTTTCTTTCCGGGACCAGTGTTTTTAACTTCTGGACCAGTTTGTCTGGGAGTTCCAGTATGTCTTTCACTGGTTTACTCCCCGGCTCTCGCTGTCTATCTAGTTTACCGAGTTGGTCCCAGGTATGTCCAAACAGATCCGTGTGGTCAGCCTTCCGGATTTGCTTCCACACATCAGCTGGCAGGCATAACCCAAAGAACAAGTCAATGTCCGCTAAAGTCATTATTGTCGAACCCAAGGCTGTGCCTAATTCGGTATAAAATGCTGTCGGGTTCTTTCTTAAATCGGGCAGGGTTTGTTTGAAGGTTAGGATATCCTGTCGGTCCCATGGTTGGTAAACCCAATTGTACACAACCCTCCCCTTTGCATTTTCATTATTAATATCATCGCTCGTTCCCTGGCCCCGTAGCGGGATCCAGTAAGGAGCAGCTTCTCTGATAGGCATCATAGTATTGGCTACTTCTGCCGAGGTTGTTTCAGGGACCGCAACCTTGGCTTCTGGTTTCTGTTCCGCGAGGTGGCGGAAGACCTCAAGCATTTGCATGAAGAGCTCCGTCGCCTCACGTTCGGTCCCATCTCCAACATCAATCTTCCTATACAGTGTTGTTAGTTTAGCGGGACCCTTACTCTGATACCTATCTTCATATGCGTTCAGGGTGTGGTAGCTGAATCGCAAGATGAAATGCCGTCTGTGGCTGTCGGCATGTGAATTATATATGCTCATTGTGTATTCTTCGCTCTCCCTTCGTTCTACCAATGTCTTTGCTATTTTGTTGATCCCATCCCGCTCATCTTTGCTTAACCTACTTAGCCTGGCTGATGATTGTTTGCTAGCCTCGGGGTCGTCTGACGAAGTTGTTAATGTGGCTGGTGCGGAGGCCGTGAGGGCCGGTGCACTAGCACTAGGGTCACTTTCACTCATACTCGGGGCTTGCAGGTTTTGTTGGCTGGGAGCATATGGAGGGGGCATGTAGATGATTGGGGGACCTAGCAGTAACTCATCGTTTGCCCGTTGTTTGGAGGGCAATTCAGGGTAGAGCGCAGAGGGGGTCCTAACAGGACATTGGCCTGTTGACCCTGATTCTTTGTTTTGTGTAGCTTCTTTTCTTTCTTTTATTTCCTCTTCTAGTTGCTTTGCGGCCAGGTGGGCTGTCTTTCGTAATTCTTTCCCTATTTTTGCTTCTTCTCTTTTCTTTCGTTGTTCCGTTTCTTTGCGCCACATGCCGATACTGTCGAGCATAGTGGGCGTGGTCTTATTCTTCTGGAGCGCTATTTCTAATGTTTTTATTTTATTTTCATTAAAGGAACCTATCAGTGGCCACTGACTTTCAGGGTTCTTTTTCGTATATTTATGCCATAGTTTAGTGTAAGCTATAGCGACTAGTCCATACTTAGTGAACATGTCCTTATTAGGGGAGCCCTCCAGTGGAGCTGGATGGTTCATCTCTAATAAGCGGTCCGGGCTAAACAGGCTACCAACCAGTGGGGAGAAGATAGGCATGCGGATTACAACGGGGACAAAAGTCTGCACTACCTATCTTATCACGGCGGGCAAAGACTAGACAGAATATTTCTATTCTCCGTTGTTTGCCGGCGGTGAATACCTCAAACGAACCAATACCGAACAATCGGTCAATCAAAACAATTCAGTGGGGAGAATAAGTGGGCACGAAAAGTTATCGTTACCTACTCTTTCTCTCCCTGCAAAGAGAGACCTTGTTCTTCCCTGTTTGCAGAAAAAGAATCTCCAGACAATAATCCACGAACGACAGTTCGGGAAACAGTGGGGGAGGAAGATAGGCACGACGGATTACAACGGGGACAAAAGTCTGCGTTACCTATCCTTCACTGTTTGCAAAGAGAGAGCCTGTTGTTTTTCTCCGTTTGCAGACAGCGAATCTCCAGAGGTTTCAACAAAGCGTAATACTAGTATTATCCAAACAAAACAATTTTTTCTCAGTTCGTCGTGTTTACACGACCTTACCCGGACCGCATGGACGGTTTCCTGTCCTCTGGATCCAGCGCCCGATCGTCCTCTCTCCTTCGTGATGTTCGCGGCACTCCTGATGGTTCCCAGTCAGGACCGTAGATCACTCGAGAGAGGTCTGTTCAGAACTAGTGAAGGTCAGATGATCGGCTGTCAGACGAGGGTCTATCGGACACGAGCTCTTCCCGATCGTTGCAGTCGTTCACTCTGTCATCGGGACCTCTCCCACTGGATCCACGTGTCTCTGATGGGCCCCACGCTTTGGGACGCCAATTGTGGAAAAAGGTAGGGCTAGGACCTTTCTCAGGATTTGCCCGGCGCTAACCGCCCTTGTACCATTCAAGTTTACCAAGCAATGAGGCAGGCGCCGGAGACCAGAAGGCAGGAAACAGAAGTTTATTCCGACGGAGCAGAACACATCAGATCAGACATCAAGGTATCGTCTCGAGGTGCTCTAACAGCCTCTCGGAGGCCTGGCCTCTTATACACTGGTTTATGGCATGTGACCTTTCTTTATTACAATCAGAACTTTGTAAAGCAAGGAAAAGACATCCCCGTAATCCTCGTGTCAATCCCACCCCCATATACCTTCACAATAGAGGTCCTCAACTTGCTGATAAGAGGAGGGGGTCATCACGCAGCTGAGTGTTCCGTCGAGTCTTAGGATGTGTGCGCCTGATCATATCACAGGGGGTGGGGAGGCCTGGATCAATAGAGGGTCCTTTGAAGGAGAGCGACCTCATACAATAAAGGGCAGTAAATGATATCTCCCGGCTTAGGCAATGGCCTCGGACCTGTGTGGACAGTCGGACACGGGGTGAGGGGCCATCAATGGAGTGGTATTCATGCTGCGTGGACAATCCAGCGCAGAAGGGAGGTTTATCAACAGAGGGGCATTCATGGGAGGAGAGGAGGTGTTGGTCAGGCGCTGGCGTGACTCCCAAGGACAGGGTCATGCAGAAGGGTCATGCCCATAAGGAGGAGGGAGGGGGAGCCAGGGTGCGCGGAGGATGCTTGCTGGGTCAGAGGGGCGCGCTGGCGATCGATCGGGGACAGGGAGACCATGATATCTAAAATGGCTGCCGTGCATGTAGTACATAGGTGACAAGCTGGCGCAAATGATGTTCAGATCGCAAACTAAAATTCCACAACCCACAGATCAAAAAAGGGCTGTACTGATTGTTTCGTCGAATGTATTTGATTTTTAATTTCTAAATATTGTTTGTAGGTATGGTAGTCGATATTTTTGTATTCTATATATTTTTTTCAATATTTTTAACATCAATGATTTTGTCATCGATATTCTATCAGTGAACCTTTAAAGTCCTTTAACCTTTTAAAGTGTGTCTGTGCCGCCTTTGGCAAACCTTCTTCACTTTAAAGATTATAAGCATGCATGTGTGCCTTTTGTTGCTAGTGGTAAAAAGGACATACATTTTTTTGTAAGCCCACATTTTAATCTGTCAGGTTCTGTTGGGTTTAGGACTCTGAATCCTATACCCATGCTAAACTGTGGCACAGTGCCTCCAGTTTCCTCCTAAAACACGATGAAAAGTTCATTGGATTTACACAAGTGACTTGTTAAACTTCCCTGTTAAGCTATGGCAGGAAATGCAGAAATGACAAGGCTTTATATATTACTTCATATCTGGGCTACAGTGTGTTTTTACACCTCCACACACATGACAAAATCTATGGTGACCAGGAGCCCAATTGTGGTCTAACTGAGCTGTAGTTTAAAATCACTGCAGAGATTCCTGGCAGGTAAAAGTACCTTTGCCATTAGGAAAAGCTGTGTTGATATAAGTCACCTCTAAAGTGTGACTTTTTAGCTCACAGGGCTGAGTTCTTGATACCTAAAAAGGTGGCTGATTACAAAAAGGGAATAGTTTATCCTTACTGTTAATAATTGAGAAAAAGCTGTTTTCAGTGTATGTTTGTGTGTGTGTGTGTGTAAATATATATATATATATATATATATATATATATATATATATATATATATATATATATATATATATATATATATATATATATATATATATATATATATATATATATATATATGTATATATATATATATCCTACATTAAAACGTCTTCCTGTTTTCCATTGTTGGATGTATTTGTTATTCGAGGCTATTATGGACTGCTGGATACGAGGTGTTTTGAGGTCCTGACCTTTGGTTCTGATATCTACTCGGAACCTGGACTGCTCTTTTCATATATATATATATGAAAAAAGCAGTCCAGGTTCCGAGTAGATATCAGAACCAAAGGTCAGGACCTCAAAACACCTCGTATCCAGCAGTCCACTATAGCCTCGAATAACAAATATATATATATATATATATATATATATATATATATATATATATATATATATATATATATTCCGCTCCAAAGGTGTCCCTCAGTTCAAGCAGCACTCCAGACACCACTCTGCTTAAAAGCTTCTTTATTGGTACGGAGAGAACGTCAGTTGGTCAATCAAACAGCTGAATTTTCGGTAGCCTGACGCGTTTCAAAGTGTTTCTTCCTCAGAGGCTGGCGATTTCAGGTGAGTGCAGGGCGGGCTCAGCTCCCGTATTATGTGTATATGACACGCCCATGGATTGGGCCGCTCGGTGAGCTGGGAGTTAGAGTCCTTATTTCAGTCCGTGGATGGCTGTACTCACAATGTCTGTTCATAAACCCGCAATGGGCTCCAGCCGACGCTTTCATCCTAAATCCATTTCATGGCGCTCCACATGTGAAACTCCCGTTTGCCGAGTTCCGTGGCCCCCCGCCGAAGGGGTGATGCAAGCTTAGGCGGTAGGACAACCGCCTTGTTATATTCCGCTCCAAAGGTGTCCCTCAGTTCAAGCAGCACTCCAGACACCACTCTGCTTAAAAGCTTCTTTATTGGTACGGAGAGAACGTCAGTTGGTCAATCAAACAGCTGAATTTTCGGTAGCCTGACGCGTTTCAAAGTGTTTCTTCCTCAGAGGCTGGCGATTTCAGGTGAGTGCAGGGCGGGCTCTGCTCCCGTATTATGTGTATATGACACGCCCATGGATTGGGCCGCTCGGTGAGCTGGGAGTTAGAGTCCTTATTTCAGTCCGTGGATGGCTGTACTCACAATGTCTGTTCATAAACCCGCAATGGGCTCCAGCCGACGCTTTCATCCTAAATCCATTTCATGGCGCTCCACATGTGAAACTCCCGTTTGCCGAGTTCCGTGGCCCCCCGCCGAAGGGGTGGTGCAAGCTTAGGCGGTAGGACAACCGCCTTGTTATGTTCCGCTCCAAAGGTGTCCCTCAGTTCAAGCAGCACTCCAGACACCACTCTGCTTAAAAGCTTCTTTATTGGTACGGAGAGAACGTCAGTTGGTCAATCAAACAGCTGAATTTTCGGTAGCCTGACGCGTTTCAAAGTGTTTCTTCCTCAGAGGCTGGCGATTTCAGGTGAGTGCAGGGCGGGCTCTGCTCCCGTATTATGTGTATATGACACGCCCATGGATTGGGCCACTCGGTGAGCTGGGAGTTAGAGTCCTTATTTCAGTCCGTGGATGGCTGTACTCACAATGTCTGTTCATAAACCCGCAATGGGCTCCAGCCGACGCTTTCATCCTAAATCCATTTCATGGCGCTCTACATGTGAAACTCCCGTTTGCCGAGTTCCGTGGCCCCCCGCCGAAGGGGTGGTGCAAGCTTAGGCGGTAGGACAACCGCCTTGTTATATTCCGCTCCAAAGGTGTCCCTCAGTTCAAGCAGCACTCCAGACACCACTCTGCTTAAAAGCTTCTTTATTGGTACGGAGAGAACGTCAGTTGGTCAATCAAACAGCTGAATTTTCGGTAGCCTGACGCGTTTCAAAGTGTTTCTTCCTCAGAGGCTGGCGATTTCAGGTGAGTGCAGGGCGGGCTCTGCTCCCGTATTATGTGTATATGACACGCCCATGGATTGGGCCGCTCGGTGAGCTGGGAGTTAGAGTCCTTATTTCAGTCCGTGGATGGCTGTACTCACAATGTCTGTTCATAAACCCGCAATGGGCTCCAGCCGACGCTTTCATCCTAAATCCATTTCATGGCGCTCCACATGTGAAACTCCCGTTTGCCGAGTTCCGTGGCCCCCCGCCGAAGGGGTGGTGCAAGCTTAGGCGGTAGGACAACCGCCTTGTTATATTCCGCTCCAAAGGTGTCCCTCAGTTCAAGCAGCACTCCAGACACCACTCTGCTTAAAAGCTTCTTTATTGGTACGGAGAGAACGTCAGTTGGTCAATCAAACAGCTGAATTTTCGGTAGCCTGACGCGTTTCAAAGTGTTTCTTCCTCAGAGGCTGGCGATTTCAGGTGAGTGCAGGGCGGGCTCTGCTCCCGTATTATGTGTATATGACACGCCCATGGATTGGGCCGCTCGGTGAGCTGGGAGTTAGAGTCCTTATTTCAGTCCGTGGATGGCTGTACTCACAATGTCTGTTCATAAACCCGCAATGGGCTCCAGCCGACGCTTTCATCCTAAATCCATTTCATGGCGCTCCACATGTGAAACTCCCGTTTGCCGAGTTCCGTGGCCCCCCGCCGAAGGGGTGGTGCAAGCTTAGGCGGTAGGACAACCGCCTTGTTATATTCCGCTCCAAAGGTGTCCCTCAGTTCAAGCAGCACTCCAGACACCACTCTGCTTAAAAGCTTCTTTATTGGTACGGAGAGAACGTCAGTTGGTCAATCAAACAGCTGAATTTTCGGTAGCCTGACGCGTTTCAAAGTGTTTCTTCCTCAGAGGCTGGCGATTTCAGGTGAGTGCAGGGCGGGCTCTGCTCCCGTATTATGTGTATATGACACGCCCATGGATTGGGCCGCTCGGTGAGCTGGGAGTTAGAGTCCTTATTTCAGTCCGTGGATGGCTGTACTCACAATGTCTGTTCATAAACCCGCAATGGGCTCCAGCCGACGCTTTCATCCTAAATCCATTTCATGGCGCTCCACATGTGAAACTCCCGTTTGCCGAGTTCCGTGGCCCCCCGCCGAAGGGGTGGTGCAAGCTTAGGCGGTGAAATAAGTACTCTAACTCCCAGCTCACCGAGCGGCCCAATCCATGGGCGTGTCATATACACATAATACGGGAGCAGAGCCCGCCCTGCACTCACCTGAAATCGCCAGCCTCTGAGGAAGAAACACTTTGAAACGCGTCAGGCTACCGAAAATTCAGCTGTTTGATTGACCAACTGACGTTCTCTCCGTACCAATAAAGAAGCTTTTAAGCAGAGTGGTGTCTGGAGTGCTGCTTGAACTGAGGGACACCTTTGGAGCGGAATATATATATATATATATATATATTCCAAACCAAAAGTTTGAAAGTTTGCTCATAAGGAGACGTGCACTCAGAAGCTGGTTTTGCTGTAAATATTTATTCTCAGGTAACGCTAAGCGTTTCGACACTAACTTGTGTCTTGATCACACGACACAAGTTACTGTCGAAACGCGTAGCGTTACCTAAGAATAAATATTTACAGCAAAACCAGCTTCTGAGTGCGCGTCTGCTTATGAGCAAGCTTTTGGATTGGAATTAAAACTTTATCGGCAATGCGCCACCTGACGAGGGAGATGATCCCAGAAGGACCCCTCTTGGTATGAACATATATATATATATATTACCTACTGGTGGTCGCCAGTAGGTAGTTATAGTTAGAATTGTTTTCTATGGAAAATCCGCAACATTCTATTGGGAATAACTTTGGCGCCGGTTGAGGAATCTGCCTGTAATGTTTCTTACATTTGCCTCGCTGCACTCCGCTCCTTCCCTGAAAATTTGGGGGGGATTCGTCAAGCGGGGGCCGAGATAAAAGGGGGTCCCAAAACGTGTTTTCCCCATGTTAATTTCCATAGGGCGGTTGGACTCACTTTTAGCCCGAATGGCTGAATGGATTTCCACAAAACCTGGCATAATTGTAGGGACTGGTAGCCTGATGTGCCTTTGCTATGTCTCAAGATATGTGCTCCAGTGGATTTTGAGTAATTTAGGTTCAAAAAAATATATATATCTGGGCGGAGCCTAACCACATATCTGATATGATTGGCTGTCAGCACTTCATCCAAGACGTGTTGGCAGCCATCTTCTTGGCAGCCATCTTGGGACCAATATACATGATAGCACCTCATTAAAAAGCATTGTAGTTAATAGAGGGTTTTAGGACTTTAGTTACATTATAAATCATTTGTTGATGGTACCATACTCATTTTAGGAATTGTGGTGTGTTCTAAGGTGATTTTACCATGTATAAAAGCCTTCTGCTGTGATTTCATGAATCATGTTTGAAAGAAAAATATATCTCATGATTTTCCCACAGTGGTTTGGAAGGGGATCTATAAGCTAAACTGAAAGCATATTTTCTGTAAATTCACATTATCTTTCTCAGTCATGTGAGAATGAAGTCTGACATTCTCAGTAAAACATGTTCATCCAACAAGGACAGAGACTGTCAGTTGATTCCTTTGTGTTCTACTGCAGCCTCCTAGAGTGTTCTAAAGAACAACTAGAGCGCCAACAGTCCTACTTATTACAAAGGTATAGCACACCTGAAGCCATCTTGATTGGAATAAAGTGGTAACTCTTAAAACATTTAATTTAAAAAGGAACAAAATGAGGGGGTATATTTTGCCATAGAAAGTATGATTAGTGCTGCAGAAAGAAAAACTTAGGGCACTTTTTGAGTGACTTCTCAAATCCTCTTCAATTTCATTAAAACATTCTGACATGCAGACTGTAACAAACACTTTGAATACCAGCAGCAGACTTCCCTGGTGAGCAGTAGCTTTACTACAGTGATCTAATGAGCAACTAGAGTGCTAACATTCAGAATTTATGGCATATATGTGACACATCTGAATGCCTTCTTGATGGAACCAAAGTAAACAAGCATTGAAAATGCAATAGATCTCGCCCTCTTTTAAGTTAAAGCCATATTTAAACAGTGACGCATCTAGGTAGATGCGTCACTTTTTAAACTACTGCGCCACATTATACCTGCGTCAGGTATAATGTATCCAGAGGGGGCGTTCCCCCGCAAAAAGCCTCGTAATAGTGACGCAGTGAAATCTATGAGATTTCACTGCATCACTTTTAGGACGCTGTTGCGTCAAAATCTTGCGCCTGCCTCACAGCAGGTGTAAGACTGACGCAAGCCCTTTCACATGGGGCATTTCCCATGTGAATGGACGCATTGCTGGAGTTGCGTCACTTTTGTGACACACTCCAGCAATAAGTCACTTTTGCGCTTACAGATACGTCAGAAATACTGACGTATCTGTAACTCCTTGCGACATGATGCGTCATACATTAAATACGACGCATCAGGAATGTCGTAAGGGGTGCGCTGTGAAAAGTGACGCATCGCTGTTTTCATGCAGCGATGCGTCACTTTTCATAAATGAGGCCCGTGAAATTTAGTAGAAGGCACTGATGTTGATATTTACGACTTGTGGGTTGGCGTGTAGCTGCATTTACCTTCTAAAGAATATGTTGGGCAATGCTTTTATTTTATTTTTACAAACTAACCATTGATTATTTCTATAGTCAACATTCTGAACCATGCATTTTACAAGCCCCTAAGCGGTCTGCAGAATTACAGTCCCTTTCCCACCACAGCCAACCTTAGTCACCATGCAAACCTTTATACACTGCACGTAGGTCAGGGTACATGCATGTGGTATTTACAGACCGCAAAGGTTTATGTAAGTTGGGAAAAAAACTCACACCTCTGTAACTAAAGCTCCTGGCATTTGTATTCCTGCAACAGTCTGTCACTTCATAATCTGCTGCCTGCGCCTCTTCAGACATCGCAGGGATAATTTTCGGCCAGACACTTACACTTGCTCTTTGTAATTTTCTCTGCTGTAATTGCATTGATTTTTCCGTACAATGCTTTGCTATAAAAGCAAAATGAAAGGTCGGTTAGGAAGAAAAATCAGGTTATTGTGGTTTAGTGTGAAGAAGTGAAATAAATCATGATAATCTTCAGGGCTCCTCTGCGCGAGAATGTATTTTTTTCATCGATTTAATCATTTGGGAATCAAACTCCACAGATGTTGCATTCACAGTGCTCAACTTTCTGAATGCTTATCCGACCTTAATAATGGCCCCCTTGTTAGTTATCAATGGCTACATTCTAGTGATCGAGCGCGCGCTGGAGCGTGCCCCCGCGGGCGGCTCGTCGTGGCCTCCCTGTCCTGGCATTTGTGCTGCGTTGTAGAGGACAAGTTCGGGGACACAGGTGGAATGTTTAATGATGTCTGCTGGGGATTTGCCCCTCACCGCTTTGGATGTGAGGGGAGTGTTTATCAACAGAGTTGCATCACTCTTGTACCAGGGAGCCCTTACATTTGATTTATCAAGCCACGCAAGACCACGTAGCGTGGGCCTGAGTGACCTGATAAATCAAGAGTAACACAGCGCGGCACGAATCACTGCGTTGCGTTACTCTGCCCCAGGGAGGGGTTCCATGGGTGGAGCGTGGATGTTCCTTCTCCCATCCATGGATTTTGGCGCATTCCTAGATTTACCATTAGCGGAAGACATGTGTATTTATCCGAAGGCAAAACCTCCTCAGGTGATGGGTAAAGAGGAATAATATCTTTATTTCTCCTTGTTACTTCCTCGTAGGGCCGGACTGAGAAGCACAACTGGCCCTAGCAAAGTGCTCGGCCGGCCCCCCTCCCCACCCGGGGGGTTGGGGCTGCCGCCGAGCTTCTTGCCACGGACGGTTTTCGGACGATTTTCGGCCGATTTGCTGCAAAAGCGGCCCTGTAAATAAAACGGCCCCAGGGCCCAAAACCGGCCCCCACCCGTGCGGTGCACCGGGGGATTACCCGGTGCCCGCTGTGGCCAGTCCGGCCATGCTTCCTCTTTCAATCTGCAGCACATATAGAAAGAGGAAATGGCCTCACAGATTTGTTTTTATGCAGGAAGGTGGGCAGGTGTCTCTTCCTGCCTAAAATGAATCGCTCTAATAACTCAAGCACCCTTGCACCATGCTGCAAGGGTCCCCACATTGGCACTAGGCAGCACATTGTGCGCCAGCGCTAGGAAATGACAGGAATGCACCATATATTGTTAAATACAGTGCTTCCTTGCCCTTTCTCTATTACACAGTGCAGCAAAGTGACTGGATGTGCTGCGCGATAACTTGATGATTAGTCTGTGAGCTACAGGCATGACCTAAGACAGGTGGGGCAATAGGTTTTATGTTAATTCTTTTTTAAAGCAGAGACGTTGCATTGGGTTCAGAGGCCTGAGAAGCCTATTGTAGCCTGATTATTGCTTTATTTTACAACCTAACAAGTGGTTAGGGGGTTCACTTTCCTTACTTCCGCTGGGACGAGTGCTTAATTTTAAAATAATAAGTGCCAAAGAACAGAGTCAGAAGCATGTGACCAGCACTATCAAATGTTGGGGGTGCTGAATACTAAAGATACCTAGTCTTGATTGCACCTCATGCCTATTTCATCCACCACCAGACACTCCCTCACTCTTTGACTCACTCTTCCAGGTTCTTTGTCATCCCTGCTTTCTTTCTTTGTCACATATTTTCTGACTTTCTCTCTCCTTCGTTCCCCTTTTGTGCTTTTCTATCTCTTGCGCTGGGTCAAAGACTGCTGAGCAAAAATAAGTGTGGGTCCCCAAAAATGAGTGAAGGTGGGTCCCACCTGCAACCACCTGCTGAAATTAAGCATTGACTAGGGCCCATGGCATATTTTCTGTGCTACTGTAGGAAGTCTGTGACTAGATATATAGTGTAGATCACTCCCTGAATGAGAAAATAAACAAACTTGAACGCCTAGAGAAAAAACTAGTGAGAACCAAAATACATGGACATTTGCTCACAGGGTACCTTCGATCCAACATCATCCCCACAGGACTCCAGGTCCACAACAAACTGGCCATCTTTGTCGACAATCCGAAATTTAAAGAAGGCTTCAGCTTCGTGGCAAACAATTGCTCCCGGCACTGGATGGTGCTTGGAGTGGAGACAGCTAAAGATCAGGTTGAACAACTTTGCGAAGGAAATTGATGAACTCAAGGCTGAAATTGCCAGTCATTCGGCCTTTGCAGATGCCAAAGATACTTTGGAAAGATTGAAGAAAACTCTAAAAGACTTTGATGTGGAAACACAAACGAAAAAGTTGGACAAACTAGCCAAAGATATTCAGTATTACGACAGAAAAAAGACATACCCCTACCTCCAGCCAGATTACTACAGGATGGACAACCAGGGCCGTTTCTTCAACAGAGGGAGAGGAGGGTACAGAGGAACACGAAGATTCACTAATTTCTCGGATTCCTCATACAGTGGAGAAAGTGAGAACGAGCAGACCACATCAAGCGGGAACTACCAACAACAAGACCAATGGTACCAACCACCCCACCAACATATGAGCAGACCACAATCTCCTTTTTTAGGGGACACCCAGTGGAGACCACCGAGAGGGAGAGGCAGAGGAGGATCTTGGAACAGCCGTCCCAAACAGGGACAGAACCAGCAGAACTGGGATAGCGAGAGACAGCAAGGCCAGAACACCAAACAGGTCCGGTTCCAACCAGAAGACCACGGGGAGAGAAGCACCAGGAGGAAGACCTACAGATGGTAACCGGGGGACCACCTATGACAAGGCCCAGCTCCAGCCCAATAATAAATTTGTCAAACCACACAATCACGCCTGTGGAGACTAGCATACTCTGCAAAGGGCTATCATTCGTACCTACATCTCATCCCAACAGATTCAACATACAAGCAGAACTTACTAGGTTCTTCAGAAAATTGAGATTGAAAAACTTTTTCACCAATAAACCATCGACTGCTATGACGGCCTTTACCAACCTACGACCTCCCTCTACCTTCATGCCTACTATGGCATCAGTCTCTCACAAAATATTGACGTACGAAAGCGTGGTGTTGAGGGATGTGCTTAAAACACTTGAAAAAAGATCCTATGTGAGACACAACATCAGCGCTGGAGAGAGGGCAGCGTAGGACTCACTTAAGAACAATAAGTCAGTGGTAATCAAACCGGCGGACAAAGGGGGATCCATTGTCATGCTGGATACAGAGGATTACAAGGCAGAAATCTACTCACAATTAATGGACGGCATCAGCTACAAACCAGTAGCACGAGACCCCAAGCAGGAGACACGGACAGAGATTGTGGCAATCACCAACAAAGCCCTTGAGATGGGATTCCTGACGAAGAAGGAATTCCAATACCTCAATGTAGAACAACCCAGGATACCAACCATATATGTACTGCCCAAAGTAAACAAGAATCCAGTGAAACCGCCAGGACGCCCAATTATATCAGGCTGTGGATCACTCCTAGAACCACTCTGTAAATATGTGGATGTATTCCTGAAACCGTTAGCCAAAGCCATCTCCGACATACCTCAGAGATACCATGCAAGTCATCAACTTAATAGATCAGAAACCATTCAACAAAAACAGCCAAATTCTGGTGACAATGGACATTGTCTCCTTATACACAAGCATCCCACAGAGACCAGCTTTGGAGTGTATAAAGAGAGTCCTCAACAGATGTGAACAACCAGTGGGGGTCCCAACCGAATTCATTGTTGACTTATTAGAAATTGGAATGACTAAAAATTTCTTTGTGTTTCAGAACAAATTTTACATCCAAAGCAAAGGAGTTGCCATGGGCGCTGCCTTTGCTCCGGACCTGGCCATCTTATACATGTCAGAAACTCTCTCCTGAGATATACGAGCCACCACACCAGAGGACTAAGGGACAATTTACCCTTTGGTCAATTTCTCCGCATCCGTAGAAATTGTTCTTTTAAAGAAGACTTCTTTTAAGAATCCGAAGACCTTATCAATCGCTTGATAGACAGAGGATATCCAAAGCATCTCGTAAAAAGATCACGAAAACGAGCATGGTTCCAAGACAGATCAACACTATTGACACCCAAAACACATGCAATATCCCATGAACGAATATTTTGTGTCACAACATTCTGCACAAAAAGCAATGAAATACGAAGAAATGTCAATAAACATTGGGATCTGATTGCGGATACTCTGGAAAGCCCTGAGCCACCGATGCATGCCTTCAAAAAGGCCAAAAGTGTAAGGGATCATGTGGTACGATCACTGCTGGATACGCTACAGACACCGACTATCCAAAGACTATGGAATCTACCAGAGGTGGTAGGCCACTTCAGATGCACGATGTGCAAAGCATGTCCCACATGCTGGGAAACCAAACAAATCGTGTACAACAATCTCACTATAGATCTGAAGTCTTTTACAAATTGCAACACGAGTGGTGTGTTTTATGCTATCCTGTGCCCATGCGACTTGATGTATGTCGGGCAAACACAACAAAAAGTAAAAAATCAAATATTCCAGCATTGTAGCAGAATCCGCTGCGCTACGGCGGGGGCACCACTAGTGGACCACTTCAAAGACAAGAACCATACCCCAGAATCCATAAGATGGTTGGTACTGGAAAAGATCTCCCTGGGACCACGTGGAGGCAATTTGAATTCCATTTTAAATATCAGGGAATGCAAATGGATGCATAAATTCAAAACCATCACCAGAGGGCTTAATGAACTAGATGCTAACTTTGCCCAAATGGCTGGTATAAACCCAGAATAGGCAAACTTCATCTATGACTGGCTCCTCCCACACTAGATTGATCACAGTACAGGGTCTTTTATCTGACTGAATTCCCATGCTGCCTTAGTCCTGAATACATGTATTTCTAGCATTCCACCAGATGCAAGGCGGCACTGTCTTTCTCTTACACAATATTTATGCTAATCATTGGATGATAATCACAATTGCATGTTGCATGTAACCTTGATAAAAAGCATACTGTATATGATGCTCGACACCGGTAATGTGCCTTGTGTTTTTCTCATGTTACATGTTATAAACAGGTTAAATCACTCTTAACACATGTATTTCTAGCATTCCACCAAATGCAAGGCGGTACTTTCTCTTACAAAATATGTATGCCAACCATTGGATCACTATCACAATTTTATGCTTTATGTAACCTTTGTAAAAAAGCATACTGTATATGATGCTCGACACCGGTAATGTGCTTTGTTACATGTTATAAACTGGTCTAACCACCCTTTCGACCATATCGGCCATGTGTCCCATCCGAATAAAGGCTACGATCTATAGAAAATCACCCCCCGTTCACCACCGAGTGATATCATTATTTTCACCAACTCCCTTAGCCTTTCCAACAAATTCGACTCGTTGTTAGACGCTCCCTTGCTCTAGCGTCATGCGTTGACACCGCGGTCTACAGTAATCAACCATGATTGGTCCATCACTGACGAGCCCTTTTCTTACAACTAGCACCCAGCGACTGCACCGCGAGAACCCTTAGATGAATCAAGACAGCTAGGAGCACTGACGGCTGTAGCTTTACTACGCTGAGGTAAGCGAGAAGCACCCCTATACCATGAACCCTGAGGTGTTTAATGCGATGCGTACCCTCATGTATTATCCTTTACGGGACTGCAACTCGACCGTCAGCCCCTGTTTTAGTTTTATATGGCGTTTATTGTTAGTTTTCAAAGACCGGCGCGCATAGCGGTTCTGAACACGTAATATGTTCTCACAGCATGTGCTGAGCATTGTGGATTTTAGTCACAGTTCACGGGACTTTAATACAACCATTAGTCCCTTTGAGCACTTATGGGCGCTTTCTGTCGACCCTCCTAGAACGGCGCGTACAGCGCTTTTTAACGTAATAAACGATCTTCGAGATTTAACCGCATGTAATACTTATCACGGCACTGTAACACCACCCTCAGTCTCGTTAGAATCTTAATGGCTTCTCTTGTTATTTTTCCCAGAACGGCGCGCTCAGCGCTTCTGAACAATAGGAGCGATCCCTAATACCACAAGTGACACAAGGATGTCTTTCCTTCATTGAGGAATACGGTTCAAGTAAGTCTTCCCCTCCATCCTTTCTTTGAGCGAATCTGGCCTCGCAGCCCCACACAGTCCTCTGAGACTTTTTTCCATAAATTATTTATTCCAGAATTTACAGGAGCACGCCCAGGCCCATTACCTGACGGCACAGATGACGACCGTCTATTGATGTATGTAACTCCTGTTTCTCATTTTTTGATTACTAAGACAGTGCACCACAACAATCTAACCTTAGCTTCTGCATTACCTTATAGGCTCTCCGTTTCACTGTCCTGACGAAGACCCCAACATGAGGCATTAATAACCCTTTAGCGTACACGGGGGTCGAAACGTAGACTACGCCAACTGAACACACCATAGGATGCAAAGGATGCGTAGCCCCACTAAGCCTGGTGGACGCACCTGCTGCGGCACCAACGAGCTCTCAAATAAATATAATAAAGCGCTTTCGGCGGGAGTTCCGGCCGGGACACACCCGCTGGAATAGGGAGGGCGCAGGGGGTGGGGCCTGGCTGGCTGGCATTTAAACTTAAGCAAATGCTACGCAGGTCATGTTACGTTTCCAAATTTGCGCAGTAGAATTATGGGCAGAAACTTGCCCGAGCATGCGCATCAGCGTCATGTAGACGCTGAGACAGGGCAAAGGGGGTGCAGGTTTATTCGTGCTCGGCAGCCCTGGCATTACAAGGGCGACAGGGCGAGCAGTTAGTGTGCCTCCAAGCCAATCCTGGCGCTGCATGCAGCTCCAGGATTGGCTGGTCACCGCGCCGCAGAGCAGGGGCAATCGATATTGGATGCCCCGCGTGGGTGGCTCATCCGCAGTGCACAATGGCCAATCACTGCATCTGACTTCTTGTAGTCATGCAGTGATTGGACATCGGCGCGCGCGGCGCTGCTGTCGTCCTACGTTGGATTCGGCGGTAACGGTTCACTCCGACTCGCCCGCCTCGTGGTTGTGTGTGGACTGGACTGTGGAGCCCTGCTGTGGAGTCGACTCGTGTCACGTCGGTGGACTGGACTGGAGTGGAGACAGTACTGACAGACAGTGTGCCGTGTGCGCATCACCGCCGGCAGCCTGTGCTTGCCTAAGTTAAGTTTCGCTGCCTGCACTCGGATTTAAAGGCCGGCAGCCGGTCTGGAAGGAAGAGTTTCGCCATAGCAGGCAAACACCTGGGACCTGTCGCTGTGCCGTTCCACTGGTGGTCGTGGAAGAACCCGGCATCCCTGGTGAGCCTGCGCACAACCGCGGACAGAAAGTAAGTGTTCTTTTTAGTCTCACTGCTTAGTAGGCATTAAGGTTGATACAGTGCCTCTTGCTGCTGCGACGACTTCAGGGCGCCTGCAGCGCACAGGCAGCCGTGCAGGGCATGATGCGAGTACATCTTCCAGAATATTGTGAAGGGTGCTGCTAAGTTCAGCACCAGGCCACAGTTTGGTAGTTTAATTGCCTTGTGCCTAAAACGTGCTATTTATTTAAAACCCTGCCAAATCTCTCCTTTCTCAAAGTTGACTCCAACAAAAAAAGTCATTCGAGTACATATATATACATTGTATTGAAGATATGATATTAAGACTGTTTTGGGCGTCAGTATTCTAATTCCCAAAGTTTTGCTGATGAAAATAACAGGGAAGTTGAAGCAGTCGCCCGTGGTTGCATTATTTATTAAGTGTGTGCGTGAGGTCTCAAACAAGTTTTTTGCATCCAGCCTTGCCAACCTACTCGGTGTCCGTTCAGGGAATTGCATAATCTGATTGATGACGCAGTCCTAGTGCATTCGTCGTGTTCAAAGCAGGTGATCTGACAAGATCCGGAGCGTAATTGGTAGTAAATCGAGCTTCCGGCCCCTCCCTAAAAATGGACGGGTTGGGGCTTCATCCAGCGTTTTAAGTGGGATGAAAAAAGGTGGTTGGGAGCGAGGGGCGTTCTAAAAGGGGCATGGCCTTTTTTTTTTAATCAAGAGCGGGTCTTAAACACATAAACTACACTTCTCTGATTCTCAAAGTGTGCCACTAGACCGGTATTTTAAAATTCTAACTACTCTGAGCTTCCTATTTTATTTATTTATTTATTTATTTTATAGCATTTATAAGGCGCGCAGCTACCCACCAAGGGTTTCCCGGCGCCAGAAACGCAAAACACTCAGAAATCACTGGGGAGAGAAACAGACCAGGCAATTATTTATTAAAAAGCCACGTTTTTATATTCTTTCTAAAGTTCACATAACTTTCCTCCTTGCGAATGTACGAGGGCAGTGTGTTCCACAGCGTTGGCCCCAAGTAGGAGAAAGATCTCCCGCCCATTCTGGCTCTTTTAAACCTGGGTACTGCAAAGTTTGCCGCTGTACCTGAACGCAGGTTACGGTTTGGAAGGTAGGGCTTAGCAAGGGCCTGAAGATATTTGGGGGCAGTGCCAGCTTTGATTTTAAATAAGTAGCTCAAGGCTTTGAAACGAATACGGTTCTCGACCTTAAGCCAATGCAGATCCCTGAGATGTTGGGTGATCCTAGCAGATCTGGGGATTTTACAAAGTAATCTATTATTGCGTCCATATATATAACAACAGACTAGGACTGGGCAGAATTTCGATTACTCTGGGGTAATGTCGGTAATTTCGCATTACTCTTTGAAGTGGGATTACATTATGCAATTACCTATCCTCGTGCAATAGTGGACTGTGGAGCCCTGCTGTGGAGTCGACTCGTGTCACGTCGGTGGACTGGACTGGAGTGGAGAGACAGTGTGCCGTGTGCGCATCACCGCCGGCAGCCTGTGCTTGCCTAAGTTTTGCTGCCTGTTCCTTTTGCTGCCTGTTCGTCGTTGCCTTTCTTAATCTCTCCGGCAGCTCGACTTCTTCTTTTAGCTGGTAGGTTGTGCTCAGAGGCATTCTATTTTTTTCACTGTCTGTATTACAAACTCCCTGCACGCTGGGGACGTGCATGTAATCACAGTAAATGATTTAATGGACAGTTAATTACAGGGGCAGGGGTAAATAGCTATGTTAGACTGCGACACCGGGATATGGCAAATACGTTTAGTTGTAAATATTGTTTTTATTCAATCGGTGGGCTGTATATTCGTTTTACAATGTAGCTTGTTGGAGGGAGGCTATTGAGGTGGTGAGGGACTGGTCGACAAACGAGATGTAATGCGACTGCAGGTTTCCATGTTTTGCTTAAAGCGTGCTGTATTTTCGCGGGGGTGTTACAGCCATTCATAATTTGTACATGTTTTAAAATTCAAGGCCTTCTAAATAAATAAGTTCCCAGAAGACGTTCTTTTAAACAATTCTTTCCTCCACAATGAACGGAAAGAAGACAAATTCAGTGCAGTTTATACTCGAGCGGGATGGGGTCACGCGGAGTTGTGGTGCTCTGTTTCAAGTAGTGCGTGTGCTGTTCCTTAATTTATGCTGTTTCCTGTCCAGGGATCAGCACACAACACGGCGTATTGTAAGGAGAGGCTTGAAGAAGGACACAGGTCCGGTGTGAACGTCATTGCATAGGCATCGAATGGGGCTGGAGGTGGCTGCTGTGAAATGCAGCAAGTATTTGCCCTCCGCTGCATGGGCACCGAAGAGGGAGCAGCTACTGTGCAATGGAGCAAGGATATGCCCTCCGCTGCATGGGCACCAAAGAGGGGGCAGCTACTGTGCAATGGAGCAATGATATGCCCTCCGGTGCATGGGCACCAAAGAGGGGGCAGCTACTGTGCAATGGAGCAAGGATATGCCCTCCGCTACATGGGCACCAAAGAGGGGGCAGCTACTGTGCAATGGAGCAATGATATGCCCTCCGCTGCATGGGCACCAAAGAGGGGGCAGCTACTGTGCAATGGAGCAATGATATGCCCTCCGGTGCATGGGCACCAAAGAGGGGGCAGCTACTGTGCAATGGAGCAAGGATATGCCCTCCGCTACATGGGCACCAAAGAGGGGGCAGCTACTGTGCAATGGAGCAAGGATATGCCCTCCGCTGCATGGGCACCAAAGAGGGGGCAGCTGCTGTGCAATGGAGCAATGATATGCCCTCCGCTGCATGGGCACCAAAGAGGGGGCAGCTGCTGTGCAATGGAGCAATGATATGCCCTCCGCTGCATGGGCACCAAAGAGGGGGCAGCTACTGTGCAATGGAGCAAGGATATGCCCTCCGGTGCATGGGCACCAAAGAGGGGGCAACTACTGTGCAATGGAGCAATGTTATGCCCTCCGCTGCATGGGCACCGAAGAGGGAGCAGCTACTGTGCAATGGAGCAAGGATATGCCCTCCGGTGCATGGGCACCAAAGAGGGGGCAGCTACTGTGCAATGGAGCAATGATATGCCCTCCGCTGCATGGGCACCGAAGAGGGAGCAGCTACTGTGCAATGGAGCAATGATATGCCCTCCGCTACATGGGCACCTAAGAGGGAGCAGCTACTGTGCAATGGAGCAAGGATATGCCCTCCGGTGCATGGGCACCAAAGAGGGGGCAGCTACTGTGCAATGGAGCAATGATATGCCCTCCGCTGCATGGGCACCAAAGAGGGGGCAGCTACTGTGCAATGGAGCAATGATATGCCCTCCGGTGCATGGGCACCAAAGAGGGGGCAGCTACTGTGCAATGGAGCAATGATATGCCCTCCGCTACATGGGCACCAAAGAGGGGGCAGCTACTGTGCAATGGAGCAATGATATGCCCTCCGCTGCATGGGCACCGAAGAGGGAGCAGCTACTGTGCAATGGAGCAAGGATATGAACTTCCGCTGCATGGGCACCAAAGAGGGGGCAGCTACTGTGCAATGGAGCAATGATATGCCCTCCGCTACATGGGCACCAAAGAGGGAGCAGCTACTGTGCAATGGAGCAAGGATATGCCCTCCGCTACATGGGCACCAAAGAGGGGGCAGCTACTGTGCAATGGAGCAATGATATGCCCTCCGCTACATGGGGACCGAAGAGGGAGCAGCTACTGTGCAATGGAGCAATGATATGCCCTCCGCTACATGGGCACCGAAGAGGGGGCAGCTGCTGTGCAATGGAGCAAGGATATGCCCTCCGCTGCATGGGCACCGAAGAGGGGGCAGCTGCTGTGCAATGGAGCAATAATATTCCCTCCGGTGCATGGGCACCAAAGAGGGGGCAGCTACTGTGCAATGGAGCAAGGATATGCCCTCCGGTGCATGGGCACCAAAGAGGGGGTAGCTACTGTGCAATGGAGCAATGATATGCCCTCCGCTACATGGGCACCAAAGAGGGGGCAGCTGCTGTGCAATGGAGCAAGGATATGCCCTCCGCTACATGGGCACCAAAGAGGGGGCAGCTGCTGTGCAATGGAGCAAGGATATGCCCTCCGCTACATGGGCACCGAAGAGGGGGCAGCTGCTGTGCAATGGAGCAAGGATATGCCCTCCGGTGCATGGGCACCAAAGAGGGGGCAGCTACTGTGCAATGGAGCAAGGATATGCCCTCCGCTGCATGGGCACCAAAGAGGGGGCAGCTACTGTGCAATGGAGCAACAAAGAGGGGGCAGCTACTGTGCAATGGAGCAATGATATGCCCTCCACTGCATGGGCACCGAAGAGGGAGCAGCTGCTGTGCAATGGAGCAAGGATATGCCCTCCGCTACATGGGCACCGAAGAGGGGGCAGCTGCTGTGCAATGGAACAAGGATATGCCCTCCGGTGCATGGGCACCAAAGAGGGAGCAGCTACTGTGCAATGGAGCAATGATATGCCATCCGGTGCATGGGCACCGAAGAGGGGGCAGCTGCTGTGCAATGGAGCAATGATATGCCCTCCGCTGCATGGGCACCAAAGAGGGGGCAGCTGCTGTGCAATGGAGCAAGGATATGCCCTCCGGTGCATGGGCACCGAAGAGGGGGCAGCTACTGTGCAATGGAGCAAGGATATGCCCTCCGGTGCATGGGCACCAAAGAGGGGGCAGCTACTGTGCAATGGAGCAATGATATGCCCTCCGGTGCATGGGCACCAAAGAGGGGGCAGCTGCTGTGCAATGGAGCAAGGATATGCCCTCCGCTGCATGGGCACCGAAGAGGGAGCAGCTACTGTGCAATGGAGCAAGGATATGCCCTCCGGTACATGGGCACCGAAGAGGGGGCAGCTACTGTGCAATGGAGCAATGATATGCCCTCCGCTGCATGGGCACCGAAGAGGGAGCAGCTACTGTGCAATGGAGCAATGATATGGCCTCCGCTACATGGGCACCAAAGAGGGGGCAGCTGCTGTGCAATGGAGCAAGGATATGCCCTCCGGTGCATGGGCACCAAAGAGGGGGCAGCTGCTGTGCAATGGAGCAATGATATGCCCTCCGCTGCATGGGCACCAAAGAGGGGGCAGCTGCTGTGCAATGGAGCAAGGATATGCCCTCCGCTGCATGGGCACCGAAGAGGGGGCAGCTACTGTGCAATGGAGCAATGATATGCCCTCCGCTGCATGGGCACCAAAGAGGGGGCAGCTGCTGTGCAATGGAGCAAGGATATGCCCTCCGGTGCATGGGCACCAAAGAGGGAGCAGCTACTGTGCAATGGAGCAATGATATGCCCTCCGGTGCATGGGCACCAAAGAGGGGGCAGCTACTGTGCAATGGAGCAATGATATGCCCTCCGCTACATGGGCACCAAAGAGGTGGCAGCTACTGTGCAATGGAGCAAGGATATGCCCTCCGCTGCATGGGCACCGAAGAGGGAGCAGCTACTGTGCAATGGAGCAAGGATATGCCCTCCGCTACATGGGCACCAAAGAGGGGGCAGCTGCTGTGCAATGGAGCAATAATATGCCCTCCGGTGCATGGGCACCAAAGAGGGGGCAGCTGCTGTGCAATGGAGCAATGATATGCCCTCCGCTGCATGGGCACCAAAGAGGGGGCAGCTGCTGTGCAATGGAGCAATGATATGCCCTCCGCTACATGGGCACCAAAGAGAGAGCAGCTGCTGTGCAATGGAGCAAGGATATGCCCTCCGCTGCATGGGCACCAAAGAGGGGGCAGCTACTGTGCAATGGAGCAAGGATATGCCCTCCGGTGCATGCACCGAAGAGGGGGCAGCTACTGTGCAATGGAGCAATGATATGCCCTCCGCTACATGGGCACCGAAGAGGGGGCAGCTACTGTGCAATGGAGCAATGATATGCCCTCCGCTGCATGGGCACCAAAGAGGGGGCAGCTACTGTGCAATGGAGCAATGATATGCCCTCCGCTACATGGGCACCGAAGAGGGGGCAGCTACTGTGCAATGGAGCAATGATATGCCCTCCGGTACATGGGCACCGAAGAGGGGGCAGCTACTGTGCAATGGAGCAATGATATGCCCTCCGCTGCATGGGCACCGAAGAGGGAGCAGCTACTGTGCAATGGAGCAATGATATGCCCTCCGCTACATGGGCACCAAAGAGGGGGCAGCTGCTGTGCAATGGAGCAAGGATATGCCCTCCGGTGCATGGGCACCAAAGAGGGGGCAGCTGCTGTGCAATGGAGCAATGATATGCCCTCCGCTGCATGGGCACCAAAGAGGGGGCAGCTGCTGTGCAATGGAGCAAGGATATGCCCTCCGCTGCATGGGCACCGAAGAGGGGGCAGCTACTGTGCAATGGAGCAATGATATGCCCTCCGCTGCATGGGCACCAAAGAGGGGGCAGCTGCTGTGCAATGGAGCAAGGATATGCCCTCCGGTGCATGGGCACCAAAGAGGGAGCAGCTACTGTGCAATGGAGCAATGATATGCCCTCCGGTGCATGGGCACCAAAGAGGGGGCAGCTACTGTGCAATGGAGCAATGATATGCCCTCCGCTACATGGGCACCAAAGAGGGGGCAGCTACTGTGCAATGGAGCAAGGATATGCCCTCCGCTGCATGGGCACCGAAGAGGGAGCAGCTACTGTGCAATGGAGCAAGGATATGCCCTCCGCTACATGGGCACCAAAGAGGGGGCAGCTGCTGTGCAATGGAGCAATGATATGCCCTCCGGTGCATGGGCACCAAAGAGGGGGCAGCTGCTGTGCAATGGAGCAATGATATGCCCTCCGCTGCATGGGCACCAAAGAGGGGGCAGCTGCTGTGCAATGGAGCAATGATATGCCCTCCGCTACATGGGCACCAAAGAGGGAGCAGCTGCTGTGCAATGGAGCAAGGATATGCCCTCCGCTGCATGGGCACCAAAGAGGGGGCAGCTACTGTGCAATGGAGCAAGGATATGCCCTCCGGTGCATGCACCGAAGAGGGGGCAGCTACTGTGCAATGGAGCAATGATATGCCCTCCGCTACATGGGCACCGAAGAGGGGGCAGCTACTGTGCAATGGAGCAATGATATGCCCTCCGCTACATGGGCACCAAAGAGGGGGCAGCTACTGTGCAATGGAGCAATGATATGCCCTCCGCTGCATGGGCACCAAAGAGGGGGCAGCTACTGTGCAATGGAGCAATGATATGCCCTCCGCTACATGGGCACCGAAGAGGGGGCAGCTGCTGTGCAATGGAGCAAGGATATGCCCTCCGGTGCATGGGCACCAAAGAGGGGGCAGCTGCTGTGCAATGGAGCAATGATATGCCCTCCGCTACATGGGCACCGAAGAGGGGGCAGCTGCTGTGCAATGGAGCAATGATATGTCCTCCGGTGCATGGGCACCAAAGAGGGGGCAGCTGCTGTGCAATGGAGCAATGATATGCCCTCCACTGCATGGGCACCGAAGAGGGAGCAGCTGCTGTGCAATGGAGCAAGGATATGCCCTCCGCTACATGGGCACCGAAGAGGGGGCAGCTGCTGTGCAATGGAGCAAGGATATGCCCTCCGGTGCATGGGCACCAAAGAGGGGGCAGCTACTGTGCAATGGAGCAATGATATGCCATCCGGTGCATGGGCACCAAAGAGGGGGCAGCTACTGTGCAATGGAGCAATGATATGCCCTCCGGTGCATGGGCACCAAAGAGGGGGCAGCTACTGTGCAATGGAGCAATGATATGCCCTCCGCTGCATGGGCACCGAAGAGGGAGCAGCTACTGTGCAATGGAGCAAGGATATGCCCTCCGGTGCATGGGCACCAAAGAGGGGGCAGCTACTGTGCAATGGAGCAATGATATGCCCTCCGCTACATGGGCACCGAAGAGGGAGCAGCTACTGTGCAATGGAGCAATGATATGCCCTCCGCTACATGGGCACCGAAGAGGGAGCAGCTACTGTGCAATGGAGCAAGGATATGCCCTCCGGTGCATGGGCACCAAAGAGGGGGCAGCTACTGTGCAATGGAGCAATGATATGCCCTCCGGTGCATGGGCACCAAAGAGGGGGCAGCTGCTGTGCAATGGAGCAAGGATATGCCCTCCAGTGCATGGGCACCAAAGAGGGGGCAGCTGCTGTGCAATGGAGCAATGATATGCCCTCCGCTACATGGGCACTGAAGAGGGAGCAGCTACTGTGCAATGGAGCAATGATATGCCCTCCGCTACATGTGCACCGAAGAGGGGGCAGCTGCTGTGCAATGGAGCAATGATATGCCCTCCGCTACATGGGCACCGAAGAGGGAGCAGCTACTGTGCAATGGAGCAAGGATATGCCCTCCGGTGCATGGGCACCAAAGAGGGGGCAGCTACTGTGCAATGGAGCAATGATATGCCCTCCGCTGCATGAGCACCAAAGAGGGGGCAGCTGCTGTGCATTGGAGCAATGATATGCCCTCCGCTGCATGGGCACCGAAGAGGGGGCAGCTAGTTGGCACTCTTAAAACGCCTCTCAGTTAATGTGGCCAAAATATTTTGTTCCTCCTCCAGTGCTCTGACACAAATAATCTGAGGACTTCCGCGTTTTCTCACTTTTGTAGATGGGGCCTGTCTCAGTGGACAGCATGGCTGGTGATGAATTGTAGTGGCAGGCCTGCTCCCAGAGAGTACTGCCATGTCTGCTGCAGGCAGAGCGATGGATGGGACAGGTGCTTGTGAGATCTCTGGGATTTCTGCTCCTACATTAGGACCTTATTATGCCTGCACGTCCATTTATTTGACAGCTCCTGCTCTGCTGCTCCCCAAAACAATGAGCAGGACCTCGTTCGACAGTGAATGTCTACTGTTTTGCCTTTTCTATCCAGGCTGCTAGACAACAAGAGGCATCCTGGCCTGGGAGTTTTTCGGACAGCAGGGCACGCTAGAGCGGTTTCCCAATTGTACAGACATGCTGCCTTCCAGCTCATGATGAAGAAGTCTGAATGTCATTGGCAAACCGTATCTCCATTAAATACACTCACTTGTGGCATTGCACAGCTAGTGTGAGACACATGGACTGTTCATATTTTTGCAATGTGCCACATCTCAGAAATCCCAGACGAGTAGGGGTTGTTGCCAGATAATAGTTGGATGAGCCACATGGCCTCCAGAATGGCATACTGAATTGTGCAGCGAAGGAAGGTGCCCAAGCCATGCAAGTCTGAGCTGTGCAGGGGAAGGCAGATTCTGCGGTGCGATGTGGTAATGCAACCAATTGCCTTGAAGACCTCAGCTAGAGTGATTTGTCTAGTTATATGAAACAACATTTCTGATTCTAGGGAAGCAGGGGCCAGCACAGGACAGTTTATTAGAACATTTACAGCAAAAACTTGAGGTCGCAACACTGGGTGGGGGTGTTTGCATGGGAGTACATGAGAGTATAGTAAAGTCGATGTAATTGTCCGAGGACAAATTATATCATGTTGCTAGTGCACCAGGGCTGGCATGCAATGAGAGAGTGGGTATTGCCAGGCCACTTCTGTTAATTTGCTGACCAATGGCTGTCCGCGCCAATGCCACTGGACTGACTACAGAGCACCCTTATCCAACTAAGACTTAGAGGGGTACTTGAGTACTGTCCAGCACAGACTCCAGGCCTCAGTCCACTGTTTGGGTCTCCTCACTACTTTCATCTTTTGGCAGCTCTGTGACCTTCTGTGAATGTTAGGGTGAACGGCCTCTAATTTACCAGAGCTTTTAAAGTCCCTTTCGGTTTTCTGTTTGCATACTGAGCTTAATCTCCGTTCAATATTGATGTATATCAAGTCTGTTAGTTGTTACCTATGTTTGCATATTTTACCAAAAACGTCTGGCTCATTTTCCTAGACGTGGGCTGTTGTGTGCTGCGGTGTCCAAAACACATAATGCATGCTGGCTAAATTCAGTCACTTGTGTGCACACATGTCACTTTTTCCTCCTGTAATGTACCGTGTGCAACCTCATGTATTTTGTTTGCTCACAATTGTCACTTTTGCCTTTTGTAACTTAACGTTTGCTTTTGTAATTTGTTCACTGGTAATTTTCTCCTCATGTTTCATTACTGTTCCTATTGTGAAGCGCTCTGACGCCTTTGGGTAAAGTCTGCGCTATATAAAAATGCATAAATAGGTAGACCAGAAGACCCTGTCCGGCCCCGCCATTCCAGCCTCCTAGGCTAGTCCTGACCCGGGCGGTGCATTGTGCTTGCAGTTGCACGCGGCCGACTGCACAATTCATTGCTCAAGGCAGGGAGCAGGTCAGGCCTTTCCTTGAACTCGTCACTTCACTTTTTCCTCCTGTAATGTACCGTGTGCAACCTCATGTATTTTGTTTGCTCACAATTGTCACTTTTGCCTCTTGTAACTTAACGTTTGCTTTTGTAATTTGTTCACTTGTAATTTTCTCCTCATGTTTCACTTGCAGGTGGTTCACTTCACAGAGATGTATTTGTATTTGTACTGAAATTTCATATTATTGCACTGCACCTTATACGTTGTACTTTGATTATTGACAGGTTTATCAGCAAACAACAAGAGGACCCGACAACCTCCTTTACTGCTCTTTCACCCGACCCCGGCTACAACCCAGCAAACACCAGTGTTAAAGGTAAGCAAACTGATGCTATACATTTTTTTACATGGGAGTTAGGGCTATGTATCTGGTCCCTATCCAGGCCCTGAAGCAGTGTCTCTTTCAGTGCCTCCAGCAACCACTATGGCACAGAGAGGCAGGAGGCAGTACGGCTGTATTTTAGCAGTCATTTTGTGGGAAGGGGAGCTGTTGAAGATGTATTTGAACTGAAATTTCATATTATTGCACTCCACCTTATACGTTGTACTTTGATTATTGACAGGTTTATCAGCAAACAACAAGAGGACCCCAACCTCCTTTGCTCTCTCACCTGACCCCAGCTACAACCCAGCAAACACCAGTGACCAGTGTTAAAGGTAAGGAAACTGATGCTATATATTTTTTTTACATGGGAGTTAGGGCTATGTATCGGGTCACTCTCCAGGCCCTGAAGCAGTGTCTCTTTCAGTGCCTCCAGCAACCACTATGGCACAGAGAGGCAGGAGCGAGTGCGACTCTATTTTAGCAGTCATTTTGTGGGAAGGGGAGCTGTTGGAGATGTATTTGAACTGAAATTTCATATTATTGCACTCCACCTTATATGTTGTACTTTGATTATTGACAGGTTTATCAGCAAACAACAAGAGGACCCCAACCTCCTTTGCTCTCTCACCTGACCCCAGCTACAACCCAGCAAACACCAGTGACCAGTGTTAAAGGTAAGGAAACTGATGCTATATATTTTTTTTACATGGGAGTTAGGGCTATGTATCGGGTCACTCTCCAGGCCCTGAAGCAGTGTCTCTTTCAGTGCCTCCAGCAACCACTATGGCACAGAGAGGCAGGAGCGAGTACGGCTCTATTTTTAGCAGTCATTTTAGATGTATTAGGATAATCCACAAGATATATGTATAATATATTTATACTGACATTTGATATTATTGCACTGCACCTTATACGTTGTACTTTGATTATTGACAGGTTTCTTTAATATATATATATTGGTAAGGCCAGCAACACACCATCATGAATACAGTACAAGAGCTGATTACAAAGTCATTCCAGTCACGGCCACTTGAACAAAAACTACAGATGAAACAATTAGGACCTCATCAGCCTGAAATAAACCCACAGCAAACTACCCAGGACAGAGGAAAAATGTCAAAACGTACATTCTCAAATGCCTGGTACAAAAAAGCTGATTGGCTTACAGGGTGCCCTATAAGAAATTGTCTGTTCTGCTTCCCCTGCTTGCTGTTTGGCGGTGACTTTTCTTGGACACGGCAAGGAATGGTCGACCTGAAGCACATCGCTGAAAAAATAAAGAAGCATGCGCTCACAAGAAATCATCTTTAAAACCTGACAAGACTGGGAATGTTGGGGGAAAACACACCAATTGAGCAGCAGATAAATGATTCGTATCGCAAATCCATTCAAAAACACAATGAAGCTGTTGATAAGAACAGACAAAATCTATCCAAGATCATTGATTGCATTCGCTTCTGTGGTGCTTTCGAACTGGCATTGCGAGGCCATGACGAATCAGAAACTTCCTCAAAAGCTGGGATCTTCCTAGGCCTAGTGGATTTAATGTCAACCATAGACCAGGATTTGGAAAGACATTTAGCACGTGCTACAGTCTTTAAGGGCACCTCTAATACAATACAAAATGAACTCCTTTACTGTATGCTCGAAGTTATAAGAAGCCATATTGTCGAAGAGTTGCGAAACACAGACTTTGTGGCTATTCAGGCTGATGACACCACTGATGTGTCCACTCAAACACAGTCCGTGTTAGTGTTTCGGTACCTTGACAGTGACAGAAACGTTGTGGAAAGATTTTATGGCTTCACACATTTAAGTGACTCTAGTGCAGCAACCATCACTAAAGCAATACTGGATCAACTGGACTTAATTTTCCCGGACCTGCCTCAAAAACAAAAACTTATCGCACAAAGCTATGATGGTGCGTCAGTAATGAGTGGAAGCCTTAGTGGAGTACAGAAACGAATTCGAGATGTGTACCCTAATGCTCATTTTGTGCACTGTTACGCCCACCAACTCAATCTTATTATGCAACAGGCGGTATCAAAGATCAGAGAGACACGAGTTTTCTTTCAGGATATCGGAGGCATTGCAGCATTCTTCACACGTTCCCCCAAAAGAACAGAGCCCTTCATGAGATTGTGGACAAAAGCGTACCAAGGGGATCCTCAGCTCGTTGGAACTTTCACATTCGTACAGTCAACTTAATCTTTGAACAGAGGGAGGGCCTTGAGAAATGTTTTGTCGCCATAGTATCCAGAGCAGACTTTGATCACACAAGTCAGGGTGAAGCCCATGGCTTTATTAGAACACTACAAGACAAAGAGTTTCAGTTCTTACTGTTTTTATTTCATGACATAATGACTCCTGTTGATGTGTTATACGATCAGTTGCAAAAAAAAGACCTAGATACTGTCTCTGTGAAATCCAATACATCTGCATTTGTACAACAGATTATGAAAGTGAGAGATGGGGTTGACGATTTAGAGAGCAAACTGCTGGAGAATTCTATTTTTGCGAACCGCAGACAAAACATCACCTCTCTGGTTCGAATTGGAAAGGAGGTATGTGACATTGTTATTGTGTAGGCAAAAGAACGTTTTTCATTCACAAAACATTTGGTGAGTTCAACTTTATTTCAAAGTAAAGAGTTTGCACAATATGATGAATCCTTCCCTGAGCGTGCTCTGAATCAGGCTGTAGTTGTAGTTGAGCTTATATAGCGCACAGCTACCCGCAGTGGGTGTCCCAGCGCTTGCTTAGGGAACCCGTCCTGATATTCCCCTGTGTGATAGCCCGGGCGGGTATCCACAAGGTGAAAGTCAGGCATCCCGCCGCGAGGGGCCGTTGTGGAGATTAAGCAAGCTATTGCCCAGAGTCGCAGAGTGTGAACCCGTGAGTCGAGAAGGCACCGGAGCGAGAATTATCGAATCCGTGGAATTTTTAGCCCAAGACCCGCCGTGGCGGGGAATTGAACCCTGGTCCAGGACCGATCTCAGCTTCCGGGTCTGCCGCCTCTAACCCCTGAGCCACACTTCTCCACAGTGAAAGCATATCCTATGCTCAAAAAAGAGCAGCTGAGAACTGAGCTATCTGTACTCTACAGAATGCCTTTGTACCGGAAGGCCAGAAGCGCCTTGATTTTGCTGAGTTTAATACATAAACTGCATATGGAAAACTCACTTACAGAGATAGTGACTTTACTAAACATTGTGATTACGACTCCAATGAAGACAGTAGAAGCTGAACGATGTTTTTCAGCCTTACAGCGCATAAAGACATTCCTCAGGAACACCATGCTAGAGGAAAGACTAAATGCTTTGGCGATGCTATCTGTAGAGAGCAAGCTAGTCCAAAAGATACCGGACTTCAACATGAAAGTAATTGACAAGTTTGCTACACTGAAAGAAAGACGCGCGGATTTCATTTACAAAAAGTGAATGCTGCTACTTGTT
Source organism: Lissotriton vulgaris (assembly GCF_964263255.1). NCBI lineage: Eukaryota > Metazoa > Chordata > Amphibia > Caudata > Salamandridae > Lissotriton > Lissotriton vulgaris. The sequence continues at coordinate 245,878,751 of NC_141688.1, read as the reverse complement.
TGTTGAATACAAAAAATTCTGGTTGAGGTAAGAAATGCATTGTTATCTCTGTTTTTAAAGGTTTTGTTGTGTTTGTTCTATTTGGAGACTACACAGATTTGCTCACCTTTGTTCACTGGCCGGACCTGTCTCCCGCAGGGTGAACGATTCGTTGCTTGTGTTGCCTATCAAAACTTTCCCCTTGGCAAATTACGAAAACCTTTATACCATTTATATTTGGGGTACTTGCGTGGACCTATGTGAAGTGTGTGTACAAAGCTCAGCTCAACCAGAATCACGGTAACAGCGCATTGCGCTGCCTCTTTTATATTCAGTATATTGTAAGACTGTTTTTCTTCCCCCGCCTTTCCTTGTTTTGTTTCCCTGTTTTCCCCTTGCTTGCCATTCGTTACTCTAGAGTCTAATATCAGTATGTTGTAAGACTGTTTTTCTTCCCCCGCCTTTCCTTGTTTTGTTTCCCTGTTTTCCCTTGCGTGCCATTCGTTACTCTAGAGTCTAATAGAGTCGGAAGGCTGTAGAGGAAGACTGTGGACTTTTCTTCAAGTTCCTGACGCTCCTGCGGAACGAGCCTGGCAGCCATTACACTGCTGTGCAACTTCTTCTACTCTTAGAGCTGAGATTTCCATGAAAGTCTTATAGTCTGAATCAGCACCTGAGCATAATAGGACAGAATGTATGAAGCTCTGTGGTAATACTGAATAAGCAGCTACCTATGTTATGCCATCTATTAATGTAATAACTGCACTTTCACAATTACTTTATTGACCTTCCTGCTTTATCAAAGTTGCTTGAAAATGCACGATTTTTCTTTTTTTTCCCAAAATTTTCTTGGGGGGGGGGAGGGGGGGGGTAATCCCCTCAAACCCCCCTTTTGGGGTCGGGCTCGCTCACTGCGCTCGCTCGCTACGGTGATGTATGATAATTAGTTTGCGCCCCACTTTAAAATCTCACCCACCGCCCCTGGTGTGATGGTACTTTGGAACTTCTTCACCATTTTCGATTGTAAAGGCGTGCTTTGATTTTAACGTAATGTCCTTAAAAAGTCACACCACCTTTACCCAGTCCCTCACAACTTTTGCACTTCCCTCCCCCTCCTCACAGAGAGCACTCTGAATGTAATGATTTTGCAATTACATTGAAGTAATGTTTTTGAATATATGAGATACAACTTGTTGAATAACGTACGCAAATACCAATATTGCATAAATAAATGCAATTTTCAGTTTGAATACTGTATATATTTTTTTCCTTAATTATTTATTTTCAATTGGTGCAAACAAATTTGTGGTGTATGTCTGTATGATGCAATACAGAACTGATTTTGTGCATTAGTCATACCATAACTCGGACCTATCTCTTTTTGTACTGTGACCAGATATAAGAAGAGAAGAAGCTAAAGGATAAGACACTAGGGCCTTTTTTATCCCTTGATAGGCTGACTGACATAAGGCTTGTGCTGATGCGGCAATCATTTATTAATAACAGATGTACCCATTTGAGGTGTAAATGTCAATCCTTCACAAATATACAACTTTCCGTATACTGGCAACCAAGTACCCCACTGTAGCACTTGATTCTCTCAGGGTAGCAAAGAAGAGTGGTACAAGCCCTACTCATGGGGGTGGTGTAGGCTAGTACCCCACTGTAGCACTTGATTCTCTCAGGGTAGCAAAGAAGAGTGGTACAAGCCCTACTCATGGGGGTGGTGTAGGCTACTACCCCAGCTTGCTGGCATTCAACAAACAAAACTCAATAAATCATTATCCAGTCAGTGCTTTTTCCTAGAAAAAGCAAATGCACCCGGTAACCCACACACTACTGAATACTACATATTAATTTACAAATACCCACCTAAGTAAGCAGTTCGAAATACTTATACTGACATGCTCCAAACATTTCACACCCCTATTCAGCTCTAAACCATAAAACCACAGTATCCCACATCCCCACCAATACTAAACACAATACAATCGGGTGTAGTTATCTAATGGCAGGCCAATTGTCTTTGTCAAGGTGTCACTAACTTAGTAAAAGCAGACACAAGTCAAACAAAACTAAGGCAACACTTAAAATTCACTTTGGAAGGTGCCATCTTATACTAACCTTCACTAAATATAGATAATTTCACTGTCAATGTATCCATTGTCAGAAATGCATTCCAAATCCATTTTCATGTCTATATGAGTCTTTTTGTTTTACTTTAACATGCAGCAAGTGCAGTTTAAGAAGCAACCAACTGTTGTCGCTACACCCTAGAACCTATGAGCTAAAGCCAAAGCAACCAGAACACTAGAAACAAACATGACATCTGTCACACGGTCGCCCATGTGACTTCCTGGAACAGTTAGGATGCCACCTCTCAGCCGTGAGGAGTGCATTCAGTCTTCTTGGGGTGCCCCACACAAATCACAGCAACTCTTGTTGCGGTGCATCTGCCCTGCCAGGCACCACCCTACACATATGCAGGGTAGAGAGTCCCAATGCCTTTTGAGGCATGCTGTTGACTTCAAGCTGTTTTAATTGTACTTCGCCATTTGCTGCCTTTGCAAATTTTTTTTTTTAATCAAGTCCCGTGCCGATGCCCACGCGACCGGTGCGGCATTTGTGTGGGCTGTAGGGGGAAACTCAGGTCCCCAGATGGAGCAGGATCCTTCTGGGCTCCAACATGCTAGTATCGGCATGGACAGGAGCATGGTACAGTGTTCTACCTGCCTGCAGGTGAGGGGCTTGGTGTGGAGTACGCCAAACTCTCAAACAAAGGTACGTGGTGTGGGTGAAGCACTCCACATCTGCTTCAGAGTCTGTGGTCCCTTAATAGGAGCTTGGTCAGACACATACTTCTTTGCAACGGCTCCCAGGTTTTTGAGGGCTCCAAGAGCAGTTGCAGTAGTTGGAGGAGGCCTTAAACATGACTCATCATGACCCTATTCTGTGTTTGTTGATCTCTAGTGGGATAAGTGCCCCCATGGATTATTTATAAACCATTTGCACCTGGGCCCAGCCGGTCTCATCGGGGGACCAAGCTACCTTTTCATTTTTCCTGTGTCGTTTTTTTGGTACTAGTGGCAACACCTAGCCACCATAAGCATTTTCCTCAGACCTCCCCACCACTAAATTTTCTGTCTATTATGGAGCTCAATTTTTGAACATGTTCTTCCTCTGATGAGGTAGAGTGTATAGACTGCCCTCAGGGTCTTTAGCTCAGTAAATTAGGCATGTCCTATGTTTGGGCTCCCGGCAGCTGTCTTCACCCGAGGGATTATTCAGCAGCCCCTATGCAGCCCAAGAGCAGAGTACCCTCACTGCAGCATTCATCAACCTCATGGCTTTGGTTGTGTTGCAGAGCCTGTGTCAGCGACTCCGCCACTGGCCCCTTCCTGATGAAGGACACCTATCCGCAGGACAAGTTCAAAGAAGATCCAGTAGAACCCTCCAGGCCCCCCTCCCTAGAAAGTCAAACCCTTTACTGGCTCTTAAAAGGTTTCAGGGGACAACGCCACTGACCCTGCATAAACACTCCTAGTACCTGGGTGCCAGGAGGAGTCCAAAAGTTCTTAAATCTATTCTTGCAGTGGAGTCAGGTGGCATTTCCTTCCATTGGATATTCATTTGGTCCATTTGCTCATTGGTTCAGACCGTTCCCTACAGTCTCTCCATTAGGCAGGTGTTTTTGAGGGGGGTGGAAAGTCCTAGAAGCTAGGCTCCTCTGCCAAATCCTAGCGTAATGCATCATCACTCCACATCTGCCCCAACTCAGAGTACTGACTAATATTAGAAGTTATCAACATAAATGGGGTCACTGAAATATAAGGTTGGGCAAAGCCTTATGTGGTAGTTTCTTATCAAATTAGCCAGTGATTTGAAACATTGGGATTCACAGGAATTATCTTAAAATTATGAGTTGTAATGATGGAAGGTGTAAGAGCACCCGATAGATGATTTTATTGGGTTATTGGATAAAACGAGGAAATAGACAAGATAGTGGGTATAAAGTTCTTAGAATTATGACATTGTATCAACATAGAGTTGAAACTAATGAGTGGCCATTTGTCCCCTATGCAGATTCGATTATATTACCTTGGAAAAGTGAACATCTTGCAAATAAAAGGGAGATTTGAGAAAGGTCAGACTTAACCAGCAGACCTTGGGTTAGTAATACTTGGTTTTAAAGTATAAATATAAAGCGCAATCTCCAGACAGACTCTAAACAAATGTTCTAATGTGTAGGGTATGAAACACTGGACAAATAATATCTACAAATTGGCAGGAAGATATACCGCCGCAATATATCACACAGCTTTGAACTATTGGAGCAATTTTTAGTAAGAAGGCAATTGTATTTACACCATTTTGCTACAAAATTAGATATTGACTAATGTTAAAACATCTTGTTGTTGGTCTTTGTGTGGTCTAGGATAGGTGATAGAATCAGCGGCCCAAAGAAATAGTTGAACCAACAAGATAGTGGTCAACACACGCCCAAACCAAAAGGAATTGATACCAATAGGTAAGAATTGCATGTTATGAGTATGGCAGTAGAAAGAGATTTGAATGATAAATAGAGGGGCGAATGTTTGTGGTGAGACAGTTAAGGGATTGAGGTGTTGGCACCACAATCTGCAAAGACTGTCAATGCAAATACTTTTCAAAGTAGAAGTAACAGGCGATATGTTGTTTTTATCTAAATTTCAATATTAGTTTTGTAATGAAATCATCATAAAACTGTGTGAGGTCTAATTGAACTAAATTGTTCTTTGTATCTTATGAAATGTTACTATCTTCATTGCGTGCCTAGAATGTATATTGATTCATTTTTCTCATATATACTTATTTTTAGATGTTCTTATGACCGAGAGCATAACCAAATTGTAGTCTTCAAAAAGAAGGTCCTACTAATATTATACCATTGAAACGCGTCGACGCCTGCCTACAACAAACCCAACGCTCTCAAACAACCCCCAATACTATTGAGTCTTGACAGATTGGGGGTCTGTGTATAGCCTATGTCTTGTTGTTGCTCTCGGACTGTTTTTAAAGCATTATTTGTGTAATTTTTTGTTAGGCATTCTATTGTGCCTTGAATAAATGTATTTAACTGCTTTAGAGTGATTTTAATAAAATCAAATGTATTGATGCTAATATTGTTAGTTTCTGTGCCAACACTCAGGTTCATGGTATGTGACAGTGATCCCTCAGAGTGAATGTGGAAGAATAATTGTTTGGTTGAATGGTAGTTGTGCATATAAACACAAGATTGTGATTCGCATTTAGAATTCCCAGAGGACACTCCTTTTGAATTCATATTTAAGTTTACCCAGTTTAAGAATAAATTTAGTAAGTTTCACTAAACATTTCCATAATAGCAACACATTTGTGATGCATTGATTCGGCAGCTCTGCTGTTTGTTCCAGAATGCATCTTATTTGTTTTAGGCACAATGCTGTTGGCATTTACATACTTAGAAAAGTCTTGGTTAACTATGATCTGACTACTTTAAACCCACTTCACATGCTTTGGCTTTCTTTCAAAGTAACCGAATCACTATCAAGATTGCCATGACCAGCAGGTTGAGTGTGTGCTGAGTGCATTCTCTCTATCAAGTAGAGTGTCTGTACAGGGCTATGTGGAGGTGGCATAACTGACTGGTTTCGCCTGGCAAAGAGAAGGGCGGTCTGACTGGTAGGCCTGGCAGAGCCTTACAACTAGGACAGCTGATGTAAGTGACTGATTGGTCCACTGTAAATATAGAATTGTCAAAGCCTTCTCTAGCCATATAAAATGTTATTGACAGAGTGAGTGAGTCAAGAGTGAACTAAGAGAGAACTAGATGGTGCAGCTACACCCTGCACTGTGAACCCCTGGGGGGAAAGGCCCTCTGTGGGAGTATTCAGACTCATGTAAGATTTCCTTGAATACACTCTTCCCCAGTGCCGTGGCATACATTGTAACATGGCTTTGTACTGTAAGAGGCACAATCTTGTGAAATCTGATGGAGTATGAGTACTTGTACCAGCCCGTTTGAGGCCTTGGAGAAACCATGGTACGGTGACACATGAGGCTGTGACTGCCACCTGATGACTGACCTCCAGGGTCTTTAATCACCCTACTTGTTAGAAACCAACATTACCAGTGACAGGCAAAGTGTGAGACTGTCACTCAGGGTGACCATTCCCAATTACTGCCTTTACCTCTAGCCTGACTATCTGGAGGCTCTGACCCCTTTCTGCGCCTCCCGCGGACCCAGATCTACTGAACAGATCCAAGACCACACTCTGACTGCTGGACTTCGACGGCACGCAGACCTTCTTTCCATGGGGCTCCGTTCCTTTGCCTTTAACGACCATACGAGCGTTCCAATCACGTGTTCCAGTAACCGGACCGGCTCCTTCAGTCTGCTTTTTGACTTCTGCCTTTCTTTCGGCCGTGACGGGGCTCCGTCCGTGTGCCTTACCCCCATCACTCCACTCCCGTTAATCGGAAACCTGGTCCTGATGAAGATCCTAAATCAATAGGATCGAAACGCCGTCGAACCACATTACAGCGCAACTCATGGCGCATCACCTTCTTCGGTTCCTAAACTAACAGCAATTACTCTATTTACAAGGAGGAACTGATAATTTCTGTATATATTGTTTTCATTTTTTGCGCCTATCGCTGTTCTTCACCCATATGTCACTTGCGCCGTCACCTTTTGTCTCACTATCCCGTACTGCACAAAGCCCCCTTGGGTTGCAATTGCATTATATGCCTCAAGTGCTGTTCTTCTAAATGTTTGTTTTTACTGTTTTTGTAAAAAAATTCCCTTTAATATATGATGCTACATGCACTTTCAAAACTAAAACCCTGAGTCTCTCTTCCTTTATGTCCAGATCCTTTGTAATGTCTTGTACATGCAACTATATCTGTTGCTCAAGTGAATCCAATTGAGATATTGTTGCCTTATACATATGTACACCCAGATCTCAATCTGGTCTACAGCTTATACTCCTGTTGCTTTTCCCTATGCAGAGGAACAAGGGAGAAGATAAGGAAAATATGTGTAAAAGACTAAAGTACATAGGGACGGGGTCACCTGATGGATGTAGAGTGCACACAAGCATATTGCACCCTTCCGATGGCCTCCTGGAATCACGTTATCCACCCCCCGTTACTCATTTGCAGAGAAAAAGCGACACCCTAACTTTCCTAGGACCAGGAATTCTTAACCTGTGATGAATTTTCAGTGGTTGAGTTGGGTATTTTGTCTAAATTCTCTTAAATGTGTGTTAGTCTTTTTTGTAGGCCTTGTTGATTCTTTTCATCCCCAATATAGCCCTAATACATGCAAAAGAAGGACTATAAAAATGTAATGCTTGAATATTGAAAACTTTAGGACAAGAGGGGAACCTCTCAAAGTTGTTTTAATATTGTATTGCATTAGGGGTAAAGGGTTTATATTCTGTATTTGATTAGTATGTTGACTCCCTGACAAAGACAGTAGGACTGACTAACGTTTTATTCATGGATCTCTAATGTTGTTAAGCATATGAGTGGGGTCTCACAGCGCCTCCAGCGTAGGTGACACAAAGTTTATTTAGGGGGCAGATTAGATGCGTGTGACCTTCCTTTAGTGTGTGCCCATGTAGGTTGTGGGCTCTTAGGGTGTAATAGGTTTGTCCACCTGTTATTTCTACATATGTGTTCATTTGTGTGTAATAACTAGTTGTGTTTATAAGTACTCCAACTTTAAAAAAAAATAAAAGCACATGCTAGGCAGCAAATTATTAAGTGAAGCTTTTATTCTTGAGGACTCTAGGCCAAATTTATCAGGGTTTTGCATCACCCTTATGCCATGGACGGCCACGGTGGGTGACACAAAACCTGTAACGAGATTTACCGAGCCACGCAAGGCCACCTTGCGCTGCCCTGCAGTGCTTGGTAAATCTGCAGCAGCCCAAGGCAGACAAATCGCTGCCTTGCATTACTCTACATTGCGAAAGGGTACCATGGGTGGAGTGTGGGTGGTACTTTGCACACAGTCATGAATTTCAATGCGTTGATAGATTTACCAAGAGTGGCAAATGTGCGAATTTGTCTATATACTACGCCTTTCCAGAGGAGGTGCAATGAAGACAAATATGATTATTTCTACTTGTTGCTTCCTCTTTGTAAGTGTCCTGCATTCTGCAGCACACATAAAAAGAGCAAACATCCTCAGGGGATTGTGTTTGTGCAGAAAGGTGTCCCTACCTGTGCAAAAACAATCCTGCCTGCGACGCAGGCCCCCTTGCACCGTGATGGAAGGGTGTCTGTGTCGGTGCTATGCAGCACATACTGCGCCAGTGCAAGAAGAGGAAAGGAATGTACCTTATAATATTCAATATGAAACAATCCTACCCTCTCTCTGTCACGCAACGTAGTGCAGCAAGGTCTAATGCTGGGCTGCATTGCGTGACATTTTGATAAGTCTGCCCCTCAGTATCTCTAGCCCACAGCGTTTCGTCTGGATAATCACTGTACCGCTCTGCCTCACTGCTGCCTCGAAAGTAATATGAGATACTTCATCCCCAGAGCACCAGAGGCAAACACCCTAGTTACTGTTGGGGCCCAGAAGCCCCCGACTACCCTGGGGGCCTGTGACCCAGAATTTAATCCAGTTACTTCACAAGTTTTATTTAGGAAATCCATGACTTGACACCTCTGGAGAATGCCCTGAATGGATTTCATTCCTTTCAGAGAGCTTGTTTAACAACATATACTAACAGTTTACAAAGTTCAGACCAACCGGATTAATTTGAGAAAAGTTCAGGTACTGCGATTCCCCTACACTCTGGACAAAGGCAAAAACAAGAATTCAATTAGCAAGCATCTGGCAAGGTCCAACACAGAGACACCCACATGAAGCAATTGGAAGAAACATTTCAGAATCTGCATCTCTTTATTAATTCATGAGAGAACAGGAAGAGAATAATGGCCTTGTTGGAGGGCAACAGTTCAGATGTCTGTAATGGCATCCATATTGGGTGAGTATGTGGTGTTCAAAAACAACTCACCAGGGGCGGCTCTAGGCTCATGGCTGCCCTGGGCAGGGAGCGTAGGTAGGGGGCCCCAGAAGAGGGGGTCCGGGCGGGGCGGTACCAGGAGGAATGCAGGTGCGGAGGCCAGTGAAGAGGGGGGTGTCAGGGTGTTTGGTAGTGGAACAGAGCCGGAGGCTGCCAAATCCCTGCCAAGGCCCGCCACGCAAATATGTATCCATCCTCAGAGGATTATTATATTAAGGATATATATTGGCATGGTGGCCCCTGGGGTTTGGCAGCCCTGTGCACGTGCACAGCTTGCACATTCCTAAGGCCACCCCTGAACTCACTGATGAAGTATGAGTACATGCAAAATCGAATGTCTTAAATTGAATTGAATCAAGGAGTAAACAAATAAAGACTAATTGCAAAAATGATAACTCACTCACTATAAGATAATAATATTAGAACCCTTATCCTATCTTTGAAGACAAGCCCCAAAGCAATTCACATCCTGCTCATGGCCTGTGTAATGTCAGTAGTGAAGATCTTTGTGTTCCTGACATGATTATGTCTCATGCTTCCCCCTTTCGAGTGGGCGGCTTTTGTGTGTGTGAATCTGGGTTTAATAGTTCATGGATCTGGCAAGGGTATGAATGGTACTGAGATGACATTTGAGTAATTAGGTCAAATATTGGTATATATTGGACTGGCTGGCAGCTTCTCTCAGATGTAGGTAGACCCACTAAGGAGATTCACCAAGGCCCTTATTTATGAGGCCTTGCGTCAGTTTTGCGCCGCCGGTGCGTCACTTTTTGTGACGCACCAGTGGCGTACAAAATGCGCCTTGTTGCGCCATATTTAAAAAGTGACGCATCTAGGTAGATTCGTTACTTTTTAAACCCCTGCGCCACATTATACCTGCGTCAGGTATATTGTATGCAGAGGGGGCGTTCCCCCGCAAAAAGCCTCGTAATAGTGACGCAGTGAAATCTATGAGATTTCACGGCGTCACTTTTAGGATGCTGTTGCGTCAAAATCTTGCGCCTGCCTCACAGCAGGCGTAAGACTGACGCAAGCCCTTTCACATGGGGCTTTCCCCATGTGAAAGGACGCATTGCTGGAGTTGCGTCACTATTGTGACACACTCCAGCACTGCGTCACTTTTGTGCTTACAGATGCGTCAGAAATACTGACGTACCTGTAAGTCCTTGCGACATGATGCATCATACATTAAATATGACGCATCATTGGTGTCGCAAGGAGTACGCAGTGAAAAGTGACGCATCGCTGTTTTCACGCAGGGATGCATCACTATTCATAAATGAGGCCCCAAGGGTGATAAGGAAGAGCAGTATGCTGGTGTGGTACTGAACTGTTGTGGCAGTGTCTTCTTGTATTGTCGATTGAGAGTTAGATATATACCACATTATTAGTGAGATGTAGGTAGTTATAAGTAATGCAACTCATGGCCACAGGAGGTCTGAAGGCAGCACATCATTGCAGATACCCGTGCTTTACCGTGGACCCTTTTCCACAGCATGATCAGTCACGCTGTTCAAATGTCAGCCTAGCAGACACTCACCATATCAGGATCAGGCAGCCAGGCACTTCAAATGCCCTAGTATGTAGACACCTGACAGCCTGAGTCAAGGTTTGCCAGGCTGAAGTACTTATAAGTGTAATGACAGAGGCCTCATCGGCACAGCAAAGCAGGGGTGGTCCAACCATAATAGCATGGGGGCGTTGACTTCCAGACTACCCCACTGCTTCACACACAGACACACATTTTCCCTTGCTTGCTTTCCTCTCACCTGTTTATGGGTGGGTCATGATAGATCTCTCTCTCTTGGCATCACAGCAGTTCAGTGGGACAAACTCAAGCTGTTAACTGAATTGTGCATGTCAGATGGCCGGTGTTTTCAATGTGGCCTGACAAACATGCACAGTTCAGGCTTCTGCAATCAACAGATGAAAGGCAGCAGATAAGCAGAGGCACAGCCCTGTAAGTGTCCGATGGAGTGCTATATTTGACTGCTCCAGACAATCCTGGCACTGCTCATTTGATGTTTAGCATTGCAAGTAGCATGACAGCAGTGCCTGGATTGGGTTTAATGTTATTGACCGGCAACCAGCTTGAGGCAGGAGGTCTTTGGGGTGTGTTTGCAGTCTTACGTGTGCTATAGAAGATCATCAAGCAAGGTGCGTTTATTTTTTAATATTGAATGTCATTTTTTATGTCCCCTAACACTTTCAAAAGGCAGCAGCCACCACTGCAGCAAAGCACTCGAGTTCCTCCTTATTATGCTGAGGGGGGCTGACAAAATCAGCACTGAGCGCTTCAGGTTTAAGCCATGTAGACCCCTTAGCTGCCTACTGCCTCTCAATGATACCGTGTCACAAAGGCAGTCACAGGAACAGGAAGTCTCACTGATCCCACCCTACTCTGTGACTAGTTTGGAAAGTTCCTTCTCTCATTGGCTGATTTATCATAAGGTCAGCCACTGAGAGGAGGTGGTGACTCTTCTAATCCCAAAGTATCCAGAAACTTCTGAGGCCTTTTTGCTTCTCCTTCTACCCACCTGTTGGACCTGCTGACACCACCAGAGACCAGCAAGTACGTATTCAATGTATAGAGTGTGTGTGGTATGTTTGGATGTATGAGTAATTACATGTGTGCTATAAATGGGTAGGTGCATGTGTATAGACCTGTGAATGGTGGGTGTATGTGTGCACACATGTACATGGATTGTTATGAGAGAGTGCATATAAATGGGTGGGTGGGAGTATGCGTGGGTGCTTGCAAGTGGATGGGTGGGAGTGAGCGTGCAGATGTGCACCTGCCCCACTACCCACCGTTGGCATCAATTCACCCAAATAGCAGGGATAGGAGAGTGTTAATTGTATTGACCCCCATACTGTGGGACCTCAATTTTCGACGCACAGATGATTATGCTTCTCTTCGCCCGTTGCTTTACTGGGTTCGTCTGTGGTCTACAGAGGAGCTGGTAGACTACAGAGAAGCACTGAAAGAGATAATGGCTATAAAAAACAGCACCCATCTGCCATGGTTAGTGTACGTCGAAAAATGGTTTGGAAAACTGGGCGTGAGTAACTTCTGGTCAGACCCAGATTCCCTCACTAATAGCTCAAAAAAGCTTCTGAAACAAAGGTACTGGGAGTTTATTAGTGATTCAGTGTTATCCAACCCAAACATAGGGTCTCTGACTTCAAACATTTTCTCAATAAAAATGAATATGCAATTAGAGCCCCTTATGGATGAAATCTACCCCCCGTTGGCTAAAAGTCTTTATCTAAAATTCCGGTATAGTATTTTGCAAACGCGGGACAGGACAAGTAAATGGCACTGTAATAAGGGTGCAAATAGGAATACTGATTCGGCTTTATGTGAGCTTTGAGAAATGGGGCTGAAAGAGGATGAGTCTCATGTTTTATTTATATGTCCTGCATACCTTAACGCAAGGAAAAAATGGTTAAAGCCCATATGCAAAATGTTAGGCCTTCGCCATATTGGGGTTTGGCTTAGAATTTTTAAGGGAGACACATCTCAACCGATAGTGTTCAGCCTGAGCCGTTTCCTCTTATGTGTAGCTTTGACTAGAAAGAGGGAAGGTCTTAAAATTTAACTTTACTTAATCTTCTATTGCATACTGGTGGTTAGAATTGAATGTATAAGTTAGGTGCAGAAGTATAATGAACTGGTTAGTTTGACATGGTATTATCTGCCAAATGATAAAGTGCTGTTGTTTTTAGTAACCCTGGTGCTTGTTTTTTATAGAAGATATTTTATTGTTTTATTCTGTATACTTATTAAGTGATCTCGTTATATGAGGCAAGTTGACTATGATGAATTATCTTCCAACCAAAAATTCCCCAGGGAAATGTAATTACATACTTTGTATTACTTACTATAGGAAAAAACGTGCTGCTAATTGTACCCCAATTTTACTGTGACTTTGTATCTGTTTGTATTTTATTAATTATATGTATTGTATCTTACAAGGTTTTTTTTAACCGAATAAAGAGATTGAATTGAATTGAAATTGTATAATATTGTGTCTGCTTGAGAAGACGTCTGCATTATTTTAATAACCGAAAATTACTGTATGTATATAATTTAAAAGTGTGCACAATCCTCAGACATGTAGCTCCCTTGTGTGCCTCCTAAAAATCTCATCCAAAGGCACTAAGGATACAAACAAATTAATTCAGACATCTCTGTTTTGGAAAATAAATGAAAAGGAAATATGGCACATAAGAGCCCATTTTTTCTGCAGTTCCTGTAATTGCCTTTGTGATCTCTCAGGCCAGGAGTCACAGAGGCAGTATCATGGGTTACAAGGAGCAAGCCAGGGGTTGCAGCTTCGACCCTTGTTGACCCCTAACTGACATCCAAGCTATTCATACACACATTGGTGCTGGAAATGGGAGTGATAAAGGTGCTGTAGCACTCCCAAAGTAACCATGCTGGAGTTCAGAATGTGAATTGACCAATAAAGATGCCTTTAAATTGTGTTTTAATCTGGTAAGATTTTCTGCACTTCAAAGCCAGAGGTCAAATGTCTACCTAGGGTTGAGTAAGGGCTAAATTACTGAGACTGTTACTAGACTCTTTACTGTGTTGGTTGCCTTAGTGGCAGGTACATACTTATCCCTACAAATAATCCACTTTTCAACAACTATCATCAACCACCTATACTATTGCTGGCCTGTTGCAGAAAATGAGCATTAGTAATATGAGCCAAAGTTCAAATACACTGTGAGAAGTGGATGCAGCCTCCCTCTTCAGGAAGGGTCACCATGGGACAGAGTGTGGCCCCAAATATTAATGAGGTTTGCTTTTGCCAACATTGTCCCGCTCAATCATAAAAGTATGTCCCAAAAAGGAATATTAATTCTTGCCTGAATGCGGTTGACCTCCCCTAGGTGACTGCCAGCAGCTTTTGGAGATTCAAGTATACTAGTGGCTTCTTTCTGTGGGTGGTGGGGTACTTCCTTGTTACTGAGGAGTAACTGCATTGGGTACTGTTGTTTAATCAGGGCCCCAGAAGCTACACCACTCCAGTTGGATGAAAAAGTATTCCAATTATACTCTTGACTCTCCAAATCTTGCTAGGTTGAGTATTCAAGACAGGATCTATTTTTGCGTTGGTGGTTGTAGGGTGGGCACCACTGGCACTTATTTTTGGAGACCATGACTCTTATATATTCCCGCAGGCACCAGTCCCAATCTGACCAAATCTTTTTTTTCATTTTGACCACCCAGCTGTCTGTGTTTGTATTCGACTCTGCCGGAGCACAAGGATGATCCTTGGTTTGCCACTGCATCTGCTAGTGACGTTGCCATTTCATATACACTTTGCTCCCAGAGTTCTCACTTGGATAAGCCCAGAGCACAGTGCATTGAGGTGAACATGGCCTCATTTGTTGCACTGTTCTTGATTGGCCTATATCTTCTGTGGTCGAGCTAAGGTGGACCGTTTCTGCTTACAACTCCCACAGTATCAGGATTCGTAATTGTATCACTTTGTCAAGTTGCTGTCTTCACTGACCATTGGCATTTTACCCAGCTTTCTGTATGCACCAGCTGTGCCCATTGGCAGAGCCAAATCTGCTGATTGCTATTGTTGAATCACCCCAACCCTTGTCCCAGGGTCTGAGTCCTCTTTGGGGGTATTTGATTCCTACTGGCAGCAGCTGACATGCATGCTTCCTCCACATTATAAACAGTGCACATACCACTGTCACCATTATAGTGCAGTAGGCCAGCAACACAGTCTTAAGCCAGAAATGGCTCAGATATGGGCACCATGGCAGACCATAGTGGGTGCAAACAGCACCATTGCTTGCCTCTCACATCCCCCACTGATAGACCAGACTACTGCCAGTGGCCAGTGGTTAGCAGTTGCTGGGATAGCACTGAACTGTAGGCTCTGAGCAGCAACTCACTCTGCTCGGTCCTGGAAGCAGCTCAGTGTATCAGAGCCTAGAGAGGGACAGAAGAACCACCAGAGAGCTTACTGGGGCAGAAAGTATAAAGTACAGGTCAGGAGCAGTGGCGGCCGGGAATCTTTTAAAGTGTTGGGCCATAATACCTGCTATGAGTTAACCCTGTATAAAAAGAACATGCCTGGGGTGTACCCCATATATTAAAAATTACCTCTGATATGCCAATGACAGCATTTTATTATGGGCACTACCTTATTCCAAGAATTACATACAATATTACAGAATTATGCTGTTAATGTGCCCCATATACCATGGGTGACCCGTATGTCAAAAAAGCACTTCCAGTATTTTAGATCCAGCATATTACAATGGTTTGCTTTCCCCGGCCTATCCTCTCAGCCTCAGTATGCCATGGATGCCCTCTCTGAGGCCAATAATTACTGCCAGCATGCCAGCACAAGTGTTTTGTTACAGGTCTCATAATATGTTGAGTATTACTACCAGTATTTCAGTGCCTATGTGTTTCCTTGGATGCCCTCTCTTATGCCAAGGATTACCTCCAATGTCCCAGTTAGTCATGAGTGTGCATGCCACCCGTCCAAAACTGCTGGCTCTGGGACATTAGCATTTGCGATAAACCTTGCTAATAGCAAGGTTTATCTGCGATAAAAATCGCCGATGTGCGGCGATAATTTTTGTCTCTAAACAAGTTAGAGACAAAAATTATCGCTAGTTGTTGGTAATATGCCCCTAGATTATCACCCTCTGGAGTACCCACAATCATGGACCCTTTTCCTCCTGTCCCTTGCCCCACTTTGGTCCCTCCTCTCTCTGACACCCCAGAGATGCACTGCTAATCACCAATATAAAACAAGGCAAGACAAGTCATGCAGCCTTTGACTGAACTTGTGTCTTTTGAAATAGCCTGTTGTCACCATAATGCTGGTAAAATGTGCTACATGTAGAGTGATCACAGGAGTTTAATGGTGGAATAAAGTTAATACAGATCAACGGAGAAGAAAGACAAATAAGAGAGACAAAGCAATGAAAGAGAAAAGAGTAGTAGGCACATGAGACAGATCAACAAAACAGGGGATCAGTGTTGAATTGGCCTTTCGGGCAGTCTGGTAATACCAGATAGGCCACCTGAATGGGCCAGTGTGTGGACTGTTTTTTTTTTGGTCTCGTCTCAATCATTGGGTCAAAAAATGGGCAACTGATTGGCTCCTTTAAGCATGACCTATCTGTAGGTGCAAAAGTGCCAAAAATGCTAGTATAGCATTGCAGGTGACAGACACTGTGGTAAGACAAACAAAAAGGCAGAGTGACAAAAAACTGAGAAATTGGATTTCTGATTGACTGGAGTGTTAACCTTGGTCAAGCAGCAACCACAATCCTAGGTTGGGTAAGGCACAAGCAATCCCCAAATGAAATCGTGCTCACGCTCTAGTAGCTTGGCACATACAGCCTGATTCATCATGCTGTAATCGGCTCGCAAAGGGCCAGATTCTGAGAATCTGGCCCTTTGCGAGAGCGACTTTTGCATTTGGGATTCTGCATCCCAAATGCAAAAATCGCTAATTGCGATCTCGCAATTTTGCGAGGAATTACATTTAAGGAATCTCTATTTGAGATTCCTTAAATGCAATTCATCATCCAATTATTTTTTGCGAATTCGCAATTTCTGGCCACAATTTACCGCGAGGTCAGACCTCGTGGTAAATTGCGAAAACTCAGAAAAATGCATTTAAATGCATTTTTCTGAGTTGCATGTTACACACACACATGTCCTTTGGACATGTGTGTGTGCAACACCTGTGTGAAATTTCATTTGAGGGGTGCTACAGGGTGTCCTTTGGACACCCCTGCCACCCTTCAAATCGCTATCTTATTTGCGATTAGCAAATTGCTAATCGCAAATAAGAAATACTCCCCATTCATTCCTATGGGCCTTTTGGCCCATAGGAATGAATGGCGAGTTATTCCTTATTTGCGATTAGCAATTTGCTAATCGCAAATAAGGAATATGTAGGAATCGCATTTCTTGATGCAATTTCTACATGAATCCCGTTTTGCGAGTCCTTAATAGCGATTCGCTATGAATCGCTATTAGGGCCTCGCAAAACGGGAGAATGATGAATCAGGCTGATTGACGTCAGGCTTAACTTCAAGAAAATGTGTAAAGTATTTGTGCAACAATTTAAACAGTAAAACTGTGCAAATATCACACAAAAAGATTCCACACTAGGCAGGGAACAACAGAGAATATTTGAATAAATGAAACAAGACCAAAATGACAAAAAAACAATCAGGGAAACAGAAGATATTCAATTTCAAAGTTTTACGGAAAAATAGCGCCAAATAGCATAAAGCACCAACAAAGCATATCTAGTTGTACCAGAACGGGACAAAGTCACAAGTTCAGTCCGACTGCGATGGAGCGCTGGCTGGCCACATGGACCAAGTTAGGTCAGCTGAACAAAGTAACTAAAATCCTGGCTGCAGAGTATTGCGTGGGTCCGAGGCAAAAAGCGTCACTTAGCTGAAACGGTGCATCGGTTCCACGATGCAGCACGGCTGCTGTGCTATGTCTTGTGCATCAGAGTTGAGGATCCCATCGACTGACTTGCGATGCGAAGTACTGGCATCGAGGATGCGGCAAGCAGCTACAGCAGTTCCGAGGAGCTGCTAGATTGCAATGTGGAGGCCGTTGTCGTAGTTGAGCTGCCACTGATGAGAGATGCGAGTCCCTGGATCAGAGATGCCCGCACCATCGGCAATGCATTGGTACCGAAGATGCGAAATTAATGCAAACCTTCTAAGGTGAGCCCAATCCATGCAGCAATTGCAATGCATCGGTTCTGCTCTAGGATACACTGCTCAGTCGAGAAGATGCATTGGGTTGGCTCAAGGATGCACTGCTCAGCAGAGAAGATGCATCAGTTCTGCTGGTAGGCACCTTAGACCCACTTCCAAGAGTCCAGGGCTGGAATGGCACCACTTAGCAGGGTAGACTCACAGACTGCAGAATCCAGGGCAGGGTTGTTGGAATCCTGTTTTGTCCCTGAGGCTTCAGATCAGAAGGCCAGCCAACTAGCCCTTGGAGTCACTTTGGGTTCAAAAGGTGTTGGTCCGGTCCTTCTTGCCAAGGCAAGAGGACAGCAGGTCAGCACAGTGAAACACAGGAGTCCAACAGAGTAGCAGGACAATAGAGTGGCAGTCCTTTAACACCTTGGCTGCTAGGGAGATTTTTCTCCTGTGCTGGTCCTGCTTATTTCCCATTGTTCATGACGAGCTCAGCTCGTCATAAGCACACGACCAGTGTACTGCATGACGAGCTGAGCTCGTCATGAGCAGGGAAGGGGTTAAGTACCACAGCAGACCTTTTTCCTGCTAGAGTATCCACAGGCCCAGAAGTTTACTCAAGTGAAGGTGTCTGAGGTACATTACTCATATCAAGGGGGGAGAGACTTCAAAGAGATTCCTTTGAAATACACAGATATCCTCCTTACCTACCCTTGTTTCAGACTCCCTATTAGGGTTTGCAGCAATTTGCATGTGGACACGACACAGCCTATTCAGGTGTTAGTGAGGCTGTGCCCAGCTCTTCACTCCCATCCCATCCTGTCAGGATGACCCATCGGGCCACACCTAAGCTCCATTGTGTGTGTCTGTCTAGGTGGAATACACAAAGCACAACTACACCCAGTCATATGATCAGAGACAGGCTGCAGGCACTAAATGGCTAAGGCAAGAAAATGCCCACTTTCGAAAAGTGCTTTTATCAGAATTGTAATTTAAAATTCGGCTTCACCATAAGTTAGGATTTTAAATTAGGATTTCAAGTCAAGTCAAGTCAAGTCAAACAATTTATATAGCGCACTACATACCCAGAGGGTTTCAAGGCGCTAAGGAGGGGGGGGAGGAGGATTACTTGTCAAATATCCACGTTTTAAGCTGCTTTCTGAACGTTAGGTGATTCTGGGTGAGGCGAAGGTAAGCGGGGAGTGAGTTCCATGTTTTGGCAGCTAGGTATGAGAAGGATCTGCCTCCCATGGTGGTCTTGTTGATGCGAGGTACAGTGGCGAAGGCTTGGCTGGAAGAGCGAAGTTGGCGGGAGGGGGTGTAGAAGGACAGTCGAGAGTTGAGGCAATGTGGTCCGATGTCGTAGAGTGATTTGTGTGCGTGGGTAAGCAGTCGGAAAGTAATCCTCTTATTGACGGGTAGCCAGTGGAGGTCTTTAAGGTGACCAGAGATGTGTTCGTTGCGTGGGATGTCTAATATGATTCTGGCTGAGGCGTTTTGGATTCGTTGTAGTTTCTTCTGGAGTTTAGCAGTGGTGCCTGCGTAGAGGGTGTTTCCGTAGTCCAGTCGGCTCGTGACTAGAGCGTGGGTGACTGTTTTTCTTGTTTCGGTGGGGATCCAGCGAAATGTTTTTCTGAGCATGCGAAGAATGTTAAAGCAGGAAGAGGATACGGCGCTGACTTGTCTGTTCATTGAGAGTGAAGAATCCAGGATGACGCCAAGGTTCCGTGCGTGGTTTGTCGGGATGGGTGCATTTCCGAGGGCTTCCGGCCACCAGGAGTCGTCCCATGCAGAGGGGGATTTACCTAAGATGAGGACTTCTGTTTTGTCTGAGTTCAGTTTCAGACGGCTTTGTTTCATCCATTCGGCGACTTCTTTCATTCCTTCGTGTAGGTTAGTTTTGGCGGTGCTGGGGTCATTGGTGAGAGAAAGGATCAGTTGAGTGTCATCCGCGTAAGAGATGATGTTGAGGTTGTGTTGGCGGGCGATGGCCGCAAGGGGGCTCATGTATACGTTGAAGAGGGTGGGACTGAGTGAGGATCCTTGTGGTACGCCGCAGATGATTTCAGAGGCTTCGGACTTGAATGGTGGGAGGCGGACTCTCTGGGTTCTTCCGGTGAGGAACGAGGTGATCCATTCCAGTGCCTTTCCTTGGATTCCGATGTTTCTGAGGCGTTGTAAAAGGGTGCTGTGGCAGACTGTGTCGAAGGCTGCAGAGAGGTCGAGGAGGATGAGGGCGACTGTGTCTCCATTGTCCAGTAGAGTTCGAATGTCGTCTGTTGCTGCGATGAGGGCGGTCTCAGTGCTGTGTTTGGCTCGGAAGCCAGATTGTGAGGGGTCGAGTGATTTGTTGGCTTCGAGGAAGGCGGCGAGCTGGTTGTTGACAGCTTTCTCGATGACTTTGGCCGGGAATGGAAGAAGCGAGATGGGGCGGTAGTTTTTGAGTTCGGTGGGGTCTGCTGTTGGTTTTTTCAGAAGGGCGGTGAGTTCAGCGTGTTTCCAGTCTTCTGGGAAGGTAGCGGAGTTGAAGGAGCAGTTGATGACGTCTCTGAGGTGCGGAGCTATGACGGAGTCTGCTTTGTTGAAGATGTGGTGAGGGCATGGGTCTGTGGGGGATCCAGAGTGGATGGAATTCATCAGGCGGATGGTGTCCTCAGTGGAGATTGGGTTCCAGGCGTTAAGGGTGTTAACGGGGGGAAGATGGTCAGCTGATGGTAGGGTGGGTTGGCTTCCGGGTTGGTTGTCGAAGCTGTTGTGGATGTCAGCAATCTTGTTGTGGAAAAACGAAGCTAGGGAGTCGCAGAGGGTTTGAGAGGGGGTGATGTCGTTGGAGTTGGCCGAGGGGTTGGAAAATTCCTTGACGATGTTGAAAAGTTCCTTGCTGTTGTGGGCGTTGTTGTCCAGTCGATCCTTGAATGCTGTTTTCTTGGTTTTTCGGATCAGTTGGTGGTGAGTACGGATGGCGCTTTTGAAGGCGTCCTTGTTGCTGGTGGATGGGTCTTTTTTCCAGGCCTTTTCAAGGGAGCGGCACAGTTTCTTGGACTTCTTGAGATCATCGTTGAACCATGAGGCCTTCTTGATGCCAAGTTTGTGTTGACGTATTTTCAGTGGTGCTAAGGTGTCGGCGGTGTTGGATAACCAGAGGGTGAGGTTGGAGGCGGCTTCGTTGGCGTTAGAAGAGAGGGCTGGGGAGGTTTGAAGGAGCGATGTGGAGATCTGCTCCGTGGTGATTTTGTTCCAGTTTCTTTGTAGAGTTGGTTGGAGGTGGATGATGGGTTTCGGCTTGTTGTAGGTGAAGTGAACGCAGCTGTGGTCAGTCCAGAGGAGATTCGTAGTGTGGCTGAAGGAGACATGATTGCTGGAGGTGAAGATGGGGTCGAGTGTGTGGCCTGCGATGTGGGTGGGGGAAGTGACCAGTTGTTTAAGTCCGAGGTTGGCTAGGTTGTCCAAGAGGGTGGCGGTGTTGCGGTCGTTGATCTTTTCAAGGTGGAAGTTGAGGTCTCCCAGGAGGATGTAGTCTTTGGAGGGGAGTGCGTGTGGGGTGATGAAGTCCGTGATGTCTTCACTGAATTTTGCGCGGGGTCCTGGTGGTCTGTAGAGGAGGGTGCCTCTGAGTGTGGTTTTGGGGTCGATGTGGATCTGGAAGTGAAGGTGTTCGGAGTTGGCGAGGTTGGCGTCCGAGCTGGTTGAGATGCGGATTGATTTCTTATGGACGATAGCGATTCCACCTCCTGTATGGTCGGTGCGGTCCTTGCGTGTGATCTTATAGTCATCAGGGATAGCGATGGCGATGTCGGGGGCGGAGGAAGCGTTCATCCATGTTTCTGTTAGGAAGGCGACGTCAGGAGAGATGGTGTCTAGTAGGTTCCAAAGGTCAATGGCGTGCCTGTGGACCGAGCGGGTGTTGAGAAGGATGCATTGTAGGTGGTTGGGGTCGAGAATCTGTGTTGTGGTCGTAGCGGAGATGTTGTAGGTGCTGCAAAATTTGCAGGAGTAGCAGGAGAAAGGTCCATGGGTGTGTCCAGGAGCGGCTTGGACGCAGTTGGGGGGACGGCCAGGGTTGAGGGCTAGGAGGGTGGCGGCATCGTAGGTAATGCGGGAGGGCTGGGCAGCTCGAGGGCCAGGGGGTCTGGCGCTGGGCGCGGTCCGGGCGCGGACGGGCGTAGACGGGCTTACCTTTGGCGCACCTTCGGCGCGGATTGGGCGCGGTCGCTGCGCGTTAACGCTGCGCGTTTGGGCTGCTGTCATATATGGATGGTGGGAAGGGGGAGGGGCGAGGGCGGCTCGGCTGGGGGGCGGGGCGGGCTCGGGTCAACAACAACAACAGCTCCAAAATGGAGGGGGGAGTCGAGCAGGGCGCTGGGGGGTATTGCGCTATGGCTTTGGCACGAAAACGATGGTGCGAGCAGGCGAGGATCACACAATGCAGGCACAGTGAAGCAATGCAGCTCAGTACAGTGAAACCGGCAGGCAAGCGGCGAGGTAGGGTAATTAATTACGTTAAATGGCAGTGCGAGTAGGCTAGCGAGCCTACTCGCTAGCCTACTCGCATTAGCCCACTAGCTATTTCAGAGATACCAAACTTGAACCATGTATATCCTCTCTTTTAGAAACTCTGCTTATACAATGTAGAAAGGCAACTCAATATGATCCTACGGGAGATATAGGCGTTGCAGTAGTAAAAAACTAATTTAAGAGTTTTTCACTACCAGGCTATGTAAAAACTTAAAAGTAAATGTCTTACTTTTTAAATATATTGCACGCTGCCCTATCACCTGTTTAGGGCCTACCTTACGGGTGAAATGTGTGTATTAAAAAGGTAGCTGTACGCTTAGCAAAGTGTTTGTTTTGCCAAGTTGAATTGTCAGTTTAATACTGCACATTGGCAGTTGTGGGACATGCTTTAAAAGTCTACTTAAGGTGGTGGCATAAAAAGTGCTGAAGGCCCACTAGTAACATTTTATTTACAGTCCGTGGGCACATGTAGTGCCATTTTACGAGGGACCTATAAGTAAATTCAATTTTCCAATTGGGTGTAAGCCAATATTACATTGTTTAACTCCTCCCATGCTCATGACGAGCTCAGCTCGTCATGAGCCACGGTGCTCGTGTGCTCATGACGAGCTAAGCTCATCATAACGGTCTGAACGCTCGCATGCGGGGCTAATTCCCCCGCTGTGCTGAATGTTCTTAAAAACGGGTATCGCCATGACGAGCACAGCTCGTCATGAGCACACGAGTACTATGGCTCATGACGAGCTGAGCTCGTCATGAGCACCGGGGCGCTGAGAGCTCCTCCCCCGCCCCGCAGCACAGTGGGGGAATAAGCCCCACAGGCAAGGGGTTAAAGGAGTGTTAGCAATGGTAATGTGCACAGAGCCCTAAGGCTAACACAAACTAATTTCAGTAAACAGGAGGAGAGAAGACAGACGATTTGGTGGAAGATCACACCAAAAGGATTCAGGTCCAGCAGCACTGCTCACAAGTTTAGCACACTGGAGTGTAATAAGTTCTCTCAGGGGTAGATGAAACACAGTCAAACAAAGAAAGCAGAAATGAAACTAAGGCAGTAATGAGTAATGTGCCAATCAGCTTAAAAAGAATTGTGATAAATTCCTGGGGAGAATGGTGGCACACTGGCACAAGTACAAGCCAATGTAATCAATCAGAGAGTACCCTTAAGGGCAACTTCACTGGATCAGAAATAGAAAGGAGTAACAATAATAGAGGACAACAGGGGAGGGGGGTCCAAAGAAGGGACGAACAAGATTCAAGAGAATTCTCCTTAAAGAGGAAGGAAAGTAGTAAAGAAACTGGAACAAGGTAAGCCCAAAGTCGAAATACATAGATAATCAAGGTAGAAAAACTGTAGCAGGTCTGGTCAACAGGAGCTGTTGTACTTCTTCATTTCACATTCTAAGGAAGCTGTTGAGACACTTTCTTCCGGTGCCTTTTTCTGGCTTTTCACTCCTTGGTAATTGGTAATAGGTGTGCTGGCTGAGTGTGTTAGATAGAGGGTGGGGCCCCACCACACTGAGCTGAACAGGAAAAGTAAAGCTTCCCTGACAGCATCTTCCAGCTACCTGAACAGTGTTGTATCCTGAAGCCCTGTGTTACGTAGTCTACTAACGCTTCAATGCCCACAGTCGACATTGTCTGTATACTTTCTGCAGCAGTCTCCAGTTGCCACGTTTTCCCCTGTAACCAAGCCCTATGGAAGAATGATTCTGTGGTGCCTACAATGCTAGTAGGCCAATGCTAGGACAAGCACAACATTGCTCATAGCTAACATGTTGCTATTGAAAGCAAATATTCTCAGATTTGTTCCTATGGCTCTTCCATCAATTCCTACTGTCATTTAATCTCTTGTCTAATGCTGCTATATGGTTCCTTCACTGAAACTAAGATCACAAAATTCGTTGCAACAAATTAGATAAATGGGAGTCTTCCTTGTGGCACAGGCTTGCTTTAGTAAGTGTTCTTCTCCAAATACTACCACGTTCCGCCTCTGGAAATTATACCTAAAACAGGACCCAGCAGTTAGGCTTGGGCGGTAAATTATGTTCAGCTTGCGGAATTTGCAAAATTTGGATAATTTCGCATTAAGCGGAGAACACGGAATTTCCGAAAATTCCGCAATCCGTCGCTACACAAATCTTTGCTTGTTCGCGGTTTCAAAGTGCGTGTTCACAAGATATTTCCCTCAAGCAGGCAAACAGTGTTCGCAAACATGAAAAAAGCATTGCAAACAGGCAGAACAAGTAATTCCGTGTGTTCGCGGAACTCTGCGTGGTCGCGGTACTTTTTTACCATTTCGCGGAGCTTTGCGTAGCGCGACTACTCTTATTCCGCCCACCCCTACCAGCAGTACACACCTCACCAGCCCTTTACAACTGTTATATGTCCACTTAGCAGTCTAAGTACTTTTGGCCAACTAGGAATCATCCACAGGCCAACAAATCATTCTGGATACCTAGGCCTTTCTCCAAGTGAACAAGTTCCAGAGGCTAAGTTCCCAAGCGGATGAAGCAAACTGTTCAAAGCAGACTCATTGCTTAATATCCCTATTGGGAAACTCAGGACAATTGCCATACCACTACGGAGGTAATTCTTTGGGTGGTATAAAAGTAAAAGGTAGAGACAATTCCTTCAAAATTCCCCTTTCCATGGAATTGTTCCTTTTTTGTCCAGTTAAAAATCTAGATCTGAGAAAAAGGAATTTTGCATAAAATCATGTTTCCCTTATCTTACATCATTTAAAGGCTGTATGATCCAACTTATACACAATAATATATTTTGGGTTCTATTCAACTGAGTGCCTGGTGCGATCAGATTTCACAAAACCATTTGCAAAAGCAAAATGCAAAATAGTAGAGTCTCAAGGAATTGAGATAGAGGTCATTTCTAACCCTCAGACGTCCTCTACTGCCACATAAATTAAACGTGGACATTAAAGAATTTGCTAGCCCCCACGATAATGATTTTTACGGAAGATTTAATCAAGAACGCACAAACAAAGAAACTCTTCATTTTGTGAAGGTATTTTATTTCAACCTGTTGTAATTAATTTTATCAAATTCAAGATTTCTTGGTAATCACAAGTGAGAAATATTTCTTAAAGGCAACGAAATATTTCACAACGAGTAAATATTTGTGAACACGTAGCTTTTGTAAAAGAAGATTGTTGAATATTTGTATATATGTTTGTCTTTTTAAATGTTGTAAATATGTATAAGTATGGTTTAGAAGTATCTTTCTCTTCCATGAAAACTTGAATTTGATAAAATTAATTACAACAGGTTGAAATAAAATACCTGCACAAACTGAAGAGTTTCTTTGTTTGTGCGTTCTTGATTAAATCTTCCGTAAAAATCATTATCGTGGGGGCTAGCAAATTCTTTAATGTCCACATTTAACCGGTCCAGCTTCCCCTGCATCCCAGGACCATACTCCTTTTCTCTACAAAAAACATAAATTAAACGGGCATCTCCCATTTTTCACCACTTTGTTGAAAGTAAAATCTGGGCATCCATCTTGTGTCTGGGAGAGCATAAAACTGGAAGAACCCAAGAAAAATGCCATTCAATGGGTTCCTGGAAGAAGCAAGCTCATCCCTCATATATCCACCCTTTATTTCATCCTTGAACCCAGAAAATAATTTGAACACTGGGGCTAAAGACCACAGCAAGGCTAAAAACATGGCCTCATTGCATTCATGTCTAGCCCAATGGATGTAATTATCTGTTAATTTTATTTCTACATGTAAAAAATATCACCCTTCTATTTCCAAAATTTAGAAAAGTAATACAAATATTCTAAATGTACATTCAATCTTGCTACCAGCAAAACTGCACATATTGAGGAGAATTGACTTCGATCACTCTCACTCAAACCTACTTGTGAATTTAGAGTTTAATTGGGATTTTGGTTTGCAGAGTGTAGCGTGGATCCGTGTCAAAGAGGCGTTGCGCAGCTGTGGTGATGCGTCAGTTCAGGGATGCGGTGAGGCTGCGGTGTTAGGTCCTGATGTTTCATCATTAAGAATCCTGTCGACAGGGCTGGCAATGCGGAGGCCAGTATCCAGGATGCGAGGTGGAGAAAATACGTCAGGTTACAATGAGCTGTAAAGCTGCAATGCTTAGGTCTGTCGTCGTGGCTGCTATTGACAAGAGATTCGAAGATCTTGCACGTGGAAAAGCATTGTGCAGTGTCATTTCCGAAGGCAATGCATCAGTCCCAGATGGGGGATGTAGCAGCAATGCAAATCTTTGGCAACTGATCCAATCCATGCAACAGCAGTGATGCATTGGTACTGCTCGATGATGCGCTGCTCAGCTGTGGCGATGCACCAGTGCTGCTCTGGGATGTGTCACTCAGCAGAGGATGTAGCGGTTCCACTGGAGAAACACCTTAGGTCCACTTCCAAGGGTCCAGGGCATTGGGTGCCACCACTTGGCAGGGCAGACTCACAGATGGCACAGTCCAGGTGCAGAGGCAGGTTGGTTGCAGATTTATTTGTCCCTGAGACTTCACATCAGGAGGCCAGACTGCTAGCCCTTGGATTCACTCTGGGTTCAAGTGATGCATGTACAGTCCCCTCATCCAGCCAAGAGGGCAGCAGGCAGCAATTCAGCTCCAGAAGGCAGGTGTTCAGCAAAACAGAACTACACCAGCGTGGCAGTCCTTTCAGCAGCGCAGCAGTCCTTCCTCCTGGCAGAGTCTTCACAGGTTCAGAAGTGTACTGAAGTGGTAGTGTCATATGTTCAGTAAGTATACCCAGTTTGGCCTTTAGAGTGGGGGAGACTGTAAAGACAGGCCTTTGAAGTGCACACAGGTCATGCTCTTACTGCCTTGCTCCAGACTCACTACAGAGGAAAATGCAGCCCTTTGTGTGGGGACAGGCCACAGCCTATTCAGGTGCAAGTGAGGCTGGGACTAGCTCCTCCCCATCATCCTGCTAGGATGGTGGATGAAGTAACACCTAAGCTCCCATTATGGGTCATTATCTCGGGGGAATTAAAAAAGCCATTTTTCCCCCACCACAGACATGTGGTCAGAAACAGGCAGCAAGCACCAAATGGCTTAAAAAGGAAAATGTCACGGTAGCATTTTAAGAATGGTATTTATATTCTGACTTCAACATAAGTCAGATTCTAAATAAGGAACCAGAGACACCAGGAGGTCTTATCTCTTCCCAATTGGGAATTACATTTATAAAATGTATTAAAGTAATCCCTATGTTATCCTATGGGAGAGTTAGGCTATTCTGTAGAGAAAAAAGACTTTGGGAGTTTCTCACTACCAGGACATCTAAAATGTAACAGTACATGTCCTGCACATTGCATCCTGCCCCTTGGGTTGTTTAGTGCCTACCTTTGGTATGAATTATATGTATAAAAAGTGAAGGTTTTGGCCTGGCAAAAGGTTTTATTTTGCAAGGATGAAATGGCAGTGTAAACTGCACACACAGACTCTGCAAAGGCAGGCCTGAGACATGGTTACAGGGCTACTAAAGAGGGTGGCACAAGTGGTGCTGCAGGCCCACTAGTTGTATTTAATTTACATGTAATGGACTTTACTTGTAAAGTAAATTAAATATGCCAATTGGGTATGAGCGCATATTACCATCTTTAGAGAAGAAAACACATGTACTTTTGCACTGGTAAGCAGTAGTAAAGTACTCAGAGTCCTTTGGCCAACAAAAACGAAGTCAGATAAAGTGGAGTAGGAAGGCTACATGTTTGGGGGTGACCCTGCAGAAAGAGGCATTTTCCAACATCACCCCTCTGCAGCCTAAATCCAGGGGAGACTAAACAATACCTTGTTGGCCTTTCGTGCTTAGGCCCTACAATGGCCCTACACTGAAAAATGTTTGGGGACGACACTGCAGAAAGGGCCATTTTCCAACATGAAGCTACTGCAGTATATTTGTAAAGTGTGCTTAATGCAGGTGAACACAAATACATAAAGTAAGTATAACACACTTTGTGATGTGTTTCTAATGTAAACAAATATCTTTACAGACATAGACACACACTTGCACACATCAATCACTGCGCTGCTTGTATCGTGTTTTTATTACTAACGCACAGACCTGAACCGCTTCGCTGCTGATGACGAGCTCAGCTCGTTCTGAGTCCTTTGCAGTATATTTAATTTTAGCAGCATAACACTATCCTTTCAATGATGTCTTTATTTCTTCTTTATTACGCTTTTCATAAGATTGGTCTTGCCACTGTCTGTCGCAGGCAGTACTGCCAAAAATATTGCATTACTTTTGAGTATGGATCCCCTGCTCTTGATTGCATAGCTTTCTTGCCTATTTCGTTGCCTGCTGCTATTAATTGGATGGCTACCCTCTCTATTCTTGTGATTGGCCGCGTCCTTGAAAACTATTTTTCTTTACCCCTACTTTTGTGGCTGGGTTGTAGCCTTCCACTGCTGACGTAGTAGACCTATTTTACATTTGTTTTCCTTGTTCCATTTGTTTTACATCGCTGTATTGCACTGGCCGTAATCCATAGTTTACTACCCCCCACTCTGACCCTCCCCCGCCCCACATCAGCAGCACTCCCACCACAGGCCGCTACTGCACCCTTCCATGCCCTTTCCCACCACACACCTTGCTTTGTGCTAGTACACCTCTTCTACTCCTTGTAGGTAGAAGCCGCTAATGGCTAAGCCAATGGAAGTTGCTGTTAAAATGTGCCGACATTGGCAAAGCCAACAGTGGTGACTAGCAATGTTGCAAGATTTGAACGATGGTCTACTGGTTGCGTAATGAAAGTGGCAAGACGAGACTCAGTGGCCATTTTGAAAATATAGAAAATATTGTTTTATTGCTTTCAGGATGGCTAGCGGGTTACCATACACAACATGGTATGACACAGCCTTACACAATGTAACACAGTGACCACCCCAAAAGTATGAAAATATTGATTTACACAATTTCAAGATCACAACTATGTTGCATCATACAAAATGGTGTACACCTTTAAATTAGGACATTTTTTATTTCTCTAAAGTATTTTACTCAATATTAATTTTTATTTCTTCAAGGTTGAATGCCCAGTTGCGTCACGTCATATTGCATGGTACATTGTGGCAACCATCTTGAAGGCATGAAATCTTTATTTTATACTCCTTCAAGTTGACCATCAACAGTGACGTAGCTAGGGAGGTGCAGGGGGGGACCGCCCCATGCCATTTAGGAGGCGGCGGCCTTGCGGCACCGGTGGCCCGGTCCTCAGCCTTTATAATTTATTTGGGGACACTGCTGACACTACTTTCAGTCATTACAGTAGTGTCCCCAAATAAATTATAAAGGCCGAGCAAGCAAGCCTCTAATGAAATAAATAGTGCGCACTGCCAGAGTATGGTGCACAGGCTCGTGATCTGCAAAGTTGATGAGGCTCGGAGACTCAGTCACCTCATTCTGACCTCTAAAAATCAGGCAGTGGAGTGGGGAGGGGGGGGATCAAGTCACGATCATGGGACACGGCGTTTAGACTGGCAGGACAGGGTCAGTCACATCAGCCTATTTCATACTCAGTGACACGTCACTCTGCCCTCTAGGAGACTGATAAAGCTTGGTTGGGCTGGGTGAAAGTCAGTCAGGTCAGGTATCGCCTCATTTTCCCTGACAATCAAGAAGTAAAACTCAATACACATTTTGTTGTAAATAATTGTGGATCTTCTATAGACTGCAGTGCTGAATTTGCAGCGTCAGGAGATCTGCACCACCCAGTGCCAGCGCTACCAATGCCACTGCCATTACAACGACTAACCACCACACCTTACAAGTCTGACATCCAAGAGTATTCCAGGACCCTGGAAGGTGAGCTCAGGGTTTCCCCCCTCTCCTATGCCCAGGTGTACCAGTGTCTGGGGCGCATCACACAGACCAGGTAGGGCCTGCAGGGTGAAGACAGGCCTCGCAGCACTGTGACCCCCGAGAAGACACCCAGGAGCACCTGCCTCGGCAGGCCCAGCGCTCGGGGCTGAGTGAAGGGGGTAAACAGGCCGTGCCACGTCTCCGGAAGGGTGATAGTACCAGCTGCCGAGGGATGAGGGCGCGGGGGTGCTGTTGATGCGGGTGGGCTGGCACCTCTTCTACTCCTTGCATGGCTACACCACACGCCATCCTGAGCGGCCTCCCTCCCTGGCGGAGGAGCCAAGCGCCTACTGGGACACCTCGCAGCAATAGGGAGTGTCACCGCCGCGCCTCACTCCACCCTGAGAGCTGCCTTCCCTCCCTGGTGGAGGAATCAAGCGCCTACCGGGGCACCTCGCAGCACAAGGCGCCACACGCCTTCAGAAAGCTGCCTTCCCTCCCTGGTGGAGGGGCCAAATGCCTACTGTACTGGGGCACCACGCAGCACAAGGCGCCACACGACCACGCAGCACAGGGCGCCACACGCCATACCGAGAGCTGCAACCCTCCCTGGTGGAGGGACCAAGCGCCTACTGGGCACCTCACAGCACAAGGCACCACACAACATCCCAAGAGCTGCCTTCCCTCCCTGGTGGAGGGGCCAAGCGTCTACTGGGCACCTCGCAGTACAAGGCGCCACACTCCATCCTGAGAGCTGCCTCCCTCCCTGGTGGAGGGGCCAAGCGCCTACTGGGCACCTCGCAGCACAAGGCGCCACACTCCATCCTGAGAGCTGCCTTCCCTCCCTGGTGGAGGAGCCACGTGCCTACTGGGGTCCTTCGGAGCACAAGGGCTCTGGGCACTGGATTGCACAGATTCAGCATAGTAATTAAGACGTTTTCCGGTTAAATTGCAATGTCACCTGGAAGCAGTGGACGCCACAAGACACTTATTACACATCTGAAACAAGTCACGTGACCTGCAGCTCAGTGAGTGCCCGGGCTCTACAGGGCAGACACCGGCTATGGAAACATTCAAACTGGGCACTTTAGACTCCTACTGAGGACCACAGGAGCCTGGCAGTGCCACCCGGTGCTTCATTTGTAAGCAGTGCTTAATTTGTAAAAACAGAAGGCAGGTGCTGAAAATTTTGCCAAGGAGGCCACAGCTCACTTCTTCCTCCGGTGAGCCCCACTTGCTACCAATCAATAGCAGTATATTAATGTGCATCTGCGCTTGTGATGTGTACATCTGTGTGTATAAGAAAAGAGAAAGGGTATTTTGAGAATATATCTATGGGGATCTATGTTAGTGTAACAATATAGAGATCTATGCTATGACAATGAAAATTAATGTGGCTAAATTCAATATGCTAATGGGGATAATATATACTAATGCATGTATGCCCTCCCCCACTCCCATTTTATACCACAGAACGAATGTCAGATTGTATGTTATTGCCTTTAGAGCAACCTATCTAATGTAGAAAAAACACCCTTCTTCCTCACAGATTATTTGCTGCTCTGTCTTTAGAGTATACTATCTCTGCTGATGCTTGCAAGGCCTATTTAGTGTGCCTGCATCTCACTGTACGGATTTAATCCAGTATCTCCGCTTACATTTTTATTATATATAACTGTATTTCTTTATAACTACTAAACACGTCATACGTAAAGTATGCAAAGGCTAACGTGTTGTCGTGTTATGTAACACCAATTTTGAGTTAGGGATTAGTCCTCATGACATACTTGAGTCTTTGCTTCTTGTAAATCACTTCCCCTCGCATCCAGAACATTGCTGACAAATAATAGATTACACTTTGTCCATAGATAGATAGACAGATAGATAGACAGACAGACAGACAGACAGACAGACAGACAGACAGACAGACAGACAGACAGACAGACAGACAGACAGACAGACAGACAGACAGACAGATAGATAGATAGATAGTCAAGTCAAGTCAAGATAGCTTTATTCGGTGTTTGACAAAAAACCATAAAAGCATTACATACAAAAACACAGTTAATCTATACATCTCCTTCACATGTAAAAATTTCATGTAAAACATCATCTGGGTAAAAGTGAATAAAATACAACAAATTCATTTAAAATTCATTTACAGGACTCTTGATATTCGTACAGTCTGCTGCTGTATACGTATTATACAGTGTTTATAAGGAACATTGTAATACGGATTTTTCAGTATTATAAATTATTCAAGAAGTCCTATACATTTCCCATAGACCCTCTGCATTTTACGATAAACGTGAGGAATTTTATCATTGTCACTATAGTAATTTCTTCCTGTAGCATATATAGTCTAAACAGTGCAGTCTTGCAGGTTCTCACCCCCCATGACTTTAGCAGTGGTATTAAGTATCTTTTTCTCCCCCATTCATAGTACTTACAAAAAAGTATACAATGTAAGTTTGACTGTCTGGATGTATCATCACAAGGACACTTTTCCATATTTACCGACCAGATGTTTGTGTTGGGAAAAGATACAAGCCTATAGAACGACTCCGTCCTCATTCGGGTCAGGAGCATTCTATGAAAGCACGAATAGATTGGTGCTAGATAGGCATGGATTCCCGGGCCGTGTAAGATATTGCGGTGGGCTACTATGGTGGATTTGTGCCCATCTAAATACCATCTACGTTCCGCCAGTAAATCTAAACACGCCGTTTTTAAAGATTTTTTTGATATTTGTGTGCATGTTATGGGGTTTGTGTAAAGATCTGATTTGCCGATGGAAAAAAGAAACTTTTTTACATAAGCTAGCCATGGTTGTGTGGTGGAAGCCGAGTGGTTTAAACAATCAGTAATTACTTCCCTATTAAACCCTGTGTCCTCACATGTCCAAATCTTAAACCACAGCATTACTGGAGCTACTTTTATCAGATCTATAATATGGATTCTATCCAGTTCGCTATGGCACACAGTGGTAGACGTGGAGCGGGGAACTGAGAGTAAATATCTAAGGAAGGCGTTTTCCACTGTTTGGATCTGGCTGCTATCTGCTATGCCCCATATGCCTGCCCCATAGACGGCAGTGGATACGCATTTGGCAGCATATATCTTAAGTAGTATATGCACGGGTTTCCTGCCTAATCTCTTAGCAAAATGTTTAAGGGCGCCTATTGTGCGGGCGAAAGCTAAATTCCTGGAGGTTATGGCTGGTGCCCATGTTCCCTTATTATTGAATATAATTCCTAAATAGGAGAAGGTTTTAGTCATTTCTATCTTACTGCTGTTTATGAAAATTTTGCAGTTTGGTGTATTTTTTCGCAGGGAGCATGACATTGTAAACGTTTTTCCTTCATTTATTTTTAGGCCTCTTGTGGACATAAATGATGAGAAACCTGTTATGGCTTTCTGGAGGCCTAGCTGCGTGCGAGCCATGATCACAGCATCGTCAGCATACAATAATAGAGAAACTGAGGTGCCATTTATTTTGGGATAGTCGACTCTAAGATTATTTAAAACGTTTGCTATCTCATTGATATATAAGTTAAAAAGGAAAGGCGCGAGGATGCAGCCCTGGCGAACACCCTTTGCTATAGGGAATTTTTTTGTTCGCTCTCCATTTTTGCCGTACCTAACCGCTGCGCCCGCATCCCTGTACAATTCCTGTATAAAAAGTAAGATATTTTTATCTATTCCCAGCTTTGACAAGGTTTCCCACAGCACAGCGTGGTCAAGGCAGTCAAATGCCGAGGATAGGTCGACGAAAGTGAGATAGAGGTTCCCTTGCTTCTTGCTAACATACTTGTTTATTATTAGATTCAAATTGAGACCCTGCTCTACAGTACCAACTCCAGTTTTAAAGCCGTATTGCAATTTAGAGAGAACCCCATTTTCCTTAGACCAAGTTTGCAATTTGGTTAATAAAATTCTACCTGCCACCTTCATTAATGTATCCAGCAGGGAAATGGGGCGGTAGCATTTAGGGTCCTGTCTATTCCCCTTTTTGAATATTGGGATAATTATGGCCTCATGCCATGAATCCGGGAATCCCACTGTGCTATACGCATTTAGAACATTTGCTAGTAATGGAGCCCACATTTCTGCATTGGCTTTAAATAAGTCAATGGGCACTCCATCTGGACCTGGGGCTTTTAAGTTTGCGCTTTGCGCGATTGCTACTTCGACCTCAGCAGGGGAAAAAACAGTGTTTAGAGGGAAGCTATCTTGGTTGCTATTAAGGATGTTATTTCCTAGGGTCATATTTAGTGCCTCTTTTTTATATAGGGAGGTAAAATAGTCAACCCAGGAGTCTTCCGCTATTGCTACTTCGATCGAATCTGTCCTGTTGTCCTGGGAGAAGAAAGGAGCGTTAATTTCCTTCCAAAAAGAGACATTGTCCCTTATGGAGCTTGCCTTTACTAAAGCTTCCCAAGCCTGGTTTTTAAGTTCATCTTGTCTTGCACGTAACGTGTGCTTATAGACACGTCTAGCTTGCCTAATCGCATTATTATCCTTGGGAAGTGTCTTTAGAGCCTGTAATAGGTCTTTGTGAGTTTTAGAACAGGCGGAGTTAAACCAGCCATGTTCTCTCTTTACTATATCTCCCTTTACCTTTTTTGTAAGTTTGTCGTTTATGGTGGCGACAATATTCCTATATGCCGCTATAATTTGTTGGGGAGTGGTATTAGATTCTAGGCAGACCATAAATTGGTTCATTTCTTTCTGCACTAGGTCTTTTAGAAAAGTTGTACCGTCAATTTTCCCCCACTTTATAGCGTAGCCATTCTTTCTTGCTAACGAGACCGAGTGGCCATGAAGGATGCTCGGTATGCTTAACTCAGAGGGCTCAACTTTGTCAATCGAGATTGTGGTACTTATTGGAAAGTGGTCACTTAATGCCAGATCATCCCTATTGAAGCCCACCAGACAACCCTGATTCTTGTTGGTCACTAAGATGTAATCAATTGTAGAGCCTGACCCCCGCCCAAAGAATGTATTCTGGAAAGCTACGTAAGGCTCGCAGAGTTCATTTGCGAACCCCATGTCCCAATCATGCATTAATTGATTAAGCATGTTCCCAATAATCGAATGTTCGAAATGAGTGGTGGGTTCCCCTCTTAAATTGTAAATTCCACAATTTTTTGTAGCACTGTAGGGGCACAGGTGGCAGTTGAAGTCCCCTGCTAACATAATGCAGTCTGCGTTCTGGTCACCCATCACGAGCATTGCATTCAGTTCCGCTATTAAGGCTTTGGGGTCAGCTTTGGGCACATTTATATATATGTTTACCAGAAAGAGGGACCACCCCATAGCTTTAACTGCAAGTCCTTGCAGAGATCTGACTACCTCTGCATTGGAACCGTTCGCCAGATATGTGGATAGTTTTATATTACACAGATTGGAGGTGAAGATGCAAAGGCCTCCCGACCCCCTGCCACGGTTACCCTGTATCGCCGGGACATAATGAGTACTGAAGCCCTCAATATGAGTTGCCTCCCGGTCCCAGCATTCCTGCAAACATATTATATCTTGATTTGCCATGAATGATAAGAACGGGTGGTCCCCTATTTTGTTACTCAGGCCTGCTATATTCCAGGATGTAATTTTCAAATTTAGTTTATGTTTGATGGCTTCTATGTCCGCTACCTGAAGAATTGGACTCTCTATGCCCTCCAGATTTAAACCTTTCTCCCTATGTGGTTGAATGGAAATCTGTGCGCTTATGGGGGTACAAAGTGTATTCTGTGGGGGAGGATCAAGCGTGTGCCCTATTGATAATCTATTAACAGTGACGATCTGCTCTTCACTGATTAAGGTGTCTACTGGAGAGCCTAAATTTATGGATTTAGGGTTTGTTATCATTGTTGGTCAATCGACCATATCCAAGCATTCATACCTGTTCCTCGTGGGAATCCCCCTCCAGAAATCAGGGTGTGCATTCTCTCTTCTTAATGGCCAGGGCTGATTGTCCCACCCTCCATTCCAGTTGTTCCTATTGTTCCTGAACCTGTTACTGTTCCTATTATAGTGCCCCACCTGCGTCCAGGTCCAATCCTGTGGTTCCTCCCAGCTATTTGGATCACCATAATTAGGAATATTTAGAGGGGGATAAAAGAAGGAGAGACGTTGTACGTCGACACCCCCCCTTTTTTCTAGAGCTGGCCATGAGGAGATGTAATCAGCTGTATCGGGGTCCTCACAATTAAGTACAATGCAATCACCTTTTAAAGATTTTTTGGTTTCCCCAATCCAGACCACCCTCCTCATGGAAACAATTCTGCCATGATTGTATGGATGGAGGGGTCTGTTTTGGCTTAGCCATTGCAGTACCTTGTTTCGTAGGGACCAGGGGGGTTCGTCCGTACCATCAGCCAGCTCTGTGACCCCTGTAAGTATAACAGTATACGGGGTAGCTTCAGGCGGGAGATGTATCGGGCGTCTATACCTTGGGGCCTTCCTCTCATTTGCTTGTAATTGAGATGGTTGGGTTTTTTGGGATAATGGTATGGTCTCTTTTTGTTTCGCTGTTTGGATAGTGGACTCTGCCGGGACCAGAGTTTTTTGGGAGTTCTCGATGGGGCCTTTTTGTTTTCCCGGCCCTTCTGTTGTCGCAGGATGCGGGGTAAGTTGTATATTATGGTTATCAGGTTTTTGTGCTTCTGGATTTACAGCTTTTTTGGGAGGTTGAGGCTTAGGCTGAATGCCTGTTGTAGTTGGACGTTGGGCCTTCGGATTTGTGCTATTTACAGTTCCAGGACCCTTCACAAGCGTGCCTAGTGTGTTTTGCTTAAATGCTGGAGCATTTAATTTGGCTAGTTGTTTCTCTATAACCATAATGCTCTTCTCTAGGGGTTGCAGGTGATGTTTTAGCAATCGCCCCAGACTGCTTGTAATAAAGTCGTGTAATGTTATACAAGCAGAGCATGGTTTCTGTGTGTCCACACCCAATGCTTGTGTTCCTAAAGGCTCTCTAGAGCAAGAGGCATGGGGTAATACTGTGCAGTTAGCGCCATTATTATTAGAAGTTGGTTGGCCAGGCGCAATGATGTTAGTGATAGGTTTAAGAGAGGTCTTGGTGTTTTGTGCAGCTAGTGCTGCCTCATGTGGGGCATTGTCTATATATGTGGTTGGCTTCTTTGCTATGGCCCCCTCCCCGTTATCTGTGGGGTCAAGATCTATAATATCTACAATATCCTGTGTATTTTGGGAGAACTGTAGGTCCGGTGTTAATTCCAAATCCTCAGAGGAGTTGGACCCCAGAGAGAGTTGGGTAGCGGATAAGTCAACACTATTTGGTACTGTGTGGATTTATACGTTCATATTGTCGACCTGTTTAAGCAGGGGCGCAGTTGGACCCTTTTGGGGGGTCTGTGCAGAGGCCAGGGGTCCCATGGACGACCTTCTTGCGACCTCCAGTTCATGGGATACCCTGCGTTGGAGTATCTGTATGCTGTTATCTATGACCTCATGGGTCTTTGTGATAAATAAGTCTAGTGGGCCGGTGATATCCGTTAGACTAGAGGTTTTTTTGCTTCTGGTCCGCTTATTCATTGTTGGATGGAAACTAGTACTGTGAGAGTTCAGATGTATATAGGGCTCCTGCACAAGTAATGTTCAACAGTTTGGTACTTACTTAAGCAGTAATGTATAACAATGAATGGAAATACCGTGGCCCAGTCCAGTCCTGCACAGTCTGGAACGGGCTGAAACGGGCCCGCCCTTGGCCCGGGCTTCGCCCGGCGTCCCGCTCGCGTCCCGCGAGACGGGGGTGGCCTCAGCTTTAAGCGCCTCCTGGCGCGTGATTGACGCGGACTGCGTCTCCAGGGCTTCTGGGTCTTGTAGTTTTCTGACCCCACAGCCGCGCTCCACACAGCGGCCGGACCCGGTGATGGTGCTGGGGTCTGGCGGCGGGAGGCGGGCGGTCAGGCAAACAAAGGATTTCGGGTGCAGGAACAGAGAGTGCTCTCTCCGCAAAGGCTCTCAGCAAGGGACAACGTTTGGATAACTCCCCCCTTCGACCGGGGTGGCCTCAGCTTTAAGCGCCTCCTGGCGCGTGAATGACGCGGACTGCGTCTCCAGGGCTTCTGGGTCTTGTAGTTTTCTGACCCCACAGCCGCGCTCCACACAGCGGCCGGACCCGGTGATGGTGCTGGGGTCTGGCGGCGGGAGGCGGGCGGTCAGGCAAACAAAGGATTTCGGGTGCAGGAACAGAGAGTGCTCTCTCCGCAAAGGCTCTCAGCAAGGGACAACGTTTGGATAACTCCCCCCTTCGACCGGGGTGGCCTCAGCTTTAAGCGCCTCCTGGCGCGTGAATGACGCGGACTGCGTCTCCAGGGCTTCTGGGTCTTGTAGTTTTCTGATCCCACAGCCGCGCTCCACACAGCGGCCGGACCCGGTGATGGTGCTGGGGTCTGGCGGCGGGAGGCGGGCGGTCAGGCAAACAAAGGATTTCGGGTGCAGGAACAGAGAGTGCTCTCTCCGCAAAGGCTCTCAGCAAGGGACAACGTTTGGATAACTCCCAAATAGATAGATAGATAGATAGATAGATAGATAGATAGATAGATAGATAGATAGATAGATAGATAGATAGATAGATAGATAGATAGATAGATAGATAGATAGATAGATAGATAGATAGATAGACGGACGGACGGACGGACGGACGGACGGACAGACAGACAGACAGACAGACAGATTGCGTTTACTCGTTTTCATTCATGCAATTGAAAAGCTTTCTATTAACTAATAGATACAGAAGCTAAAATGAAGCCAGTTAATTGGGGGGACCATAATATTTGGTCATTTAATGTCAGCTTTAGATGATGGATCCCCAAACAGTGTCATGTATGTGCATGTTTGCATTGTGCTGAGGGGATTACCAGGTATTAGTTCACGCAGCTCTCTGATGGATGTCACATGCATTTTTTCTGAGTCCCCAGATAGACCATGCAGTCTTTGTTTTCTCCTTTGTACTGCTGGTCACCAGTGTATTCAACTGTGTAGCCTTGGACCGTGTTGTGTATTTGGATGTAAATTGTATGATCGAGGTAACTATTAGCAGTGCTCGCTGTCCTTTATCCCAGCCCTCGCCCCAGGGGCAGCAATCTGAGGGACAGCCCCGGGCGCCACAAGCTCTAGCTACGCCTCTGGCCATCAAAAAGCACATTGTTGCATTACTCACCATGGCAGCCATTTTGAAAGCATTTAAAAAAGATAAATATTCAAGACGGTGAGGTGCCAGTATTGGCTATGCAATGTAGGAACATTTTAAAAGCAACCGACATTGGCAAAGCCAATAGCGGCAAACAGAAAACATAGGCAAAGCTACAGCGATATGTTTTTTGTTTTAGACGAGGATTTACACCATGTGAATGGGAACTGTGTTAGTCCAGCAAAACATAATGTGTATTTGTAAAGCACATGTTCATCGCAAAGGGTACCTTGACGCTGAATACCAGATGTTTATTGTTATCCAATTCAATGGTACGTGCTTTATCGATCTCAGGAGGATGAAAGGCTGAGTGGGGCCCCCGGCATGTAAATCTATGACCACATGGTCGCACACAGGACCCTACAGTGGGCGTATTAGTGCCTCTAGACCCAGCTTGCCCAGCAGCCAACAGAAAGCCACATCTTTTTTCAGCTGGAAAACAAATAAAAGTATGGTTACTCTTAAACAACGTTGTCTCGAAAACAGACTTGTAAATCAGTTATATTGTATTTTCAAGTAACATATCAATATTGAAAACAGTTGCTTAACGTAAAAAACCACTTATTTGTGTAGCAAGGTTACTAGCGCTGATCTCTGAAGGCAGTAGACCAGAGTTTAAAACGCTTCTTATCTATGTTTCAGAGAGTTAATGTACACTCCTGAAAATATGTATGAATCTGTCTCTTTAGGACAGACCTTGGACACCCCTGCGCTTGGAGTCCATTGCTGTTCCACAAACTCCTATTACAGATCATCAAACATACCTCATTGGCCGGCTGAGTTAACCTGCTTGTGATTTCTAGAATTCAGCAATTCGACTGTTAAACTAGATGTTTAAGTGACGTATTCTCACTGTAGATCGTTCTTAAATGGCTGTAACAGGCACAATCCAT
The DNA here is from genome assembly GCF_964263255.1 of Lissotriton vulgaris. NCBI lineage: Eukaryota > Metazoa > Chordata > Amphibia > Caudata > Salamandridae > Lissotriton > Lissotriton vulgaris. Next base: position 245,838,533 of record NC_141688.1, on the reverse strand, counting down.
ATAGTATCATGTGCTCTACATAAAATAAATGGCTGTTGTGGCAATCCGTGCATCAGATGAATACAAATAAAATAGACATGATTTTAGAATCTCTCATTGAACACTTTCCGGGTTGGTGACGCTAATCTGATGGAAATGTTGTTTTTTCCCCTCCTCGTCCTCCATTGCCACCTCGCTCTCTCATCCTGATGTTCGTAGGTGGGCCAAATGCATGTTGAAAAACGTGTACGAACAAAAAAGCAAAAGGGTATTAAATGATAGAGTTGTTTCAGACTGACAATTTGACAGCTGCAAATCGACGAGGAATGTTCATTTAAGGCTCTGATGGAGCTCTGACAGCCGTGGCAAACGTCAGTGCGTCAAGGCGTGGGTTGACAGGTGCGCGCGCATGTGACGAACATTGTCCCCGTCGACTCCACGCACTCCACGCAGCCCACTCCCTCAGGAGCCAGGCGCGGAAAGGAAACGAGTTGTTATTGTCTGATTATGAATTTTGATGTAAGGAGAAAAAGCTCAGTGTTTCACCAGCAGGACTGTGGTGATATGGCGCGTGCATACGGTCACTTCTGTACCTCTCTGAAGCAGTGGTGGGATTAAAGAATTCCGTCAAGAAAAAAAATATGCCATTAAAATTAGGCCTGGGTGGTAAATTCTGTTCCGCTCGCAGAATTTGCGGAATTTGGGTAATTTTGGGTTCCGCGGAGAATGCCAAATTGCCAAAAATTCCGCAACCTGCGGCTTCCTGGAATTTTTTGCTTGTTCGCACTTTCAAAATACGTGTTTGCAAGATATTTTCCTGTAAGCACGCAAACACCGTTCATAAACAGGAAAAATAGCATCGCGAACGGGCGGTGTGAGAAGTTTGCCCGATATGCAGTGTTCACTATTTTAGTGACCACTATGCATCGGTCCATACGACCCTTATGGTGATTGGTTGTAAGTCAACCTTAGACCAGCTATCCTAGTAGCGTGGATACGAGCAGTCTTCGGGCTAAACTCTAGAGGGCGTGTTAAGCCAGCTGTTATACCATCACATACCCCTTGAACACCAAGTGAAAGGACACCACACAAGTGTTATGAAAATAAACAGTATATTTATTAGAATCACAACAGCCCTGTACTCTTTATGAGGACAGGGTACTAAGCACAGAACAAAACTCTTAGGAAAATACTTCAAGTGCACAATCAATACAAGTGCCCGAGGGCATGGAAAGTTTAGTGGTCTCGGGCGGACCCGATAAGGCAAGTCGGAAGCGAGGGACTCAGGACCCTTAAGTAAGGAGGCTATGCGGGCACCGAAATGCCGGAGTTACCTAGCCACAAGGGCTGCGGCTGCACAAGTCTTACAGGCGTCGGGGGTCTTCGCTGACGAGCCAGGAGCCGGAAGGAAGGAGTTGCTGGCCGGCGACCAGTGAAGAATAGTTCGTAGAGATCCAAGCCTGGATCAGAGATCGATGATACCTGAAAGCAGAGGGGACCAAGTTCGTACTACTAGCCAGTAGTCAGAGGGTACCAGGAAGGCACCGGATGGCCGTCACCTCGACTAGGTGAGTGGGTGACGCTAGGCTCTGCAGTCTCACGGACCAGGAGGCATTGTCGGCGACCAGGATGGAGGTGCAAGCTGTCCCACGAAGGTTGATGCTGTCGGCGTCGCTGGGCCCAGGATTGGGGCAACAAGCCTTGGCAGATTTCAGGGCCACTTGGTGGGCCTAAAATGGCGTCTTGAGTGGACCAGGAGGGTCCGGGGTGCTCCTCTCGGAAAAGGGAGCAAGGGCCGGTCTGGAGCAACCAGACCAGCAGTGTTGGTTGTCGGATGTCGTCAAGGAGATCACAAGCCAGCGGCTAGTGATCGGACAACGTGCTGAGCGGCGAGCAGAAGGGCCCCACGCAGATCGTGGAGATGCTGGGAGGCTGCACTTCGGTGCTGGAGCTGTTCAGGATCGGGGCTTCTCGGACCCCAGAGCACTCACCAGAGGATTCCTTCGGTGGTCGTGCTGGATTAAGAAAGCGTGCAGGTTTTGATGATGGCCGGTCCTTCGAGGTCTCGTCGCACCCACAGATCTCAGCTGAGCTGACGATGTGGGTAGAGGTCAGAGGTGCCAGGGAAGCCGGTTCTCGTCGAGCTGGGTCGTCGGATTCCTGAGGAAGGACTTGTAGCAAACCGCAGAGTTCTTAGATGGTGCCTGCGGATGCAGTGTGACTACTCCTTAGCCACAAGGGAGAAATCTTGAGAAGAGTCTCGAATGTCCTTTCGTAGAAAGTAGTTCTTGATTCAAAGATGATCTAATTTGGAAGGGTCCCCGCTCCGGCCTTTATCCTAAAGAAAGGGGTGGGTACATGACTAGGTCCTGCCCTAGGGGTGAGACCAGGAAGAGGGGTAGTAACACCCCTCTCCCCCTGCTGGACTTTCCCCAGGTCAGGGGCTGCGCGCCCCTGGAACTGGTTCTAGCCGGCAGATGCGTAGTGAGCACCATGGTGCCACTCCGCAGTCACCTTCTCGCAAAGCCCTACCTACCCAGAATACACAAACCCTGTCTGGGATGGTGCGAACACCGCCCCTGACAGGAAACCCTTTGTCCAAGCTCTCCTCGCTGGAAGGACTCCCAGCAGCAGGAGGTCAGACTCGTGTCTGTGGTGGCAGCGTCCATTTTGTGGAGCTGAGGCTTCAGTTAACTTTAACCGGTGTTCATAGTTACGTACATGTCGTGTCACCCTAGAAGGGCGGAATGCTAACCTCGTCACCAGAATTGGTGAGGTGGCAGCATCCCGATTCGTATGACACCTTACTCGACATGTCTTGATAACGCGATACCGAAGTTACCGATATGATACGCGTTATCATGGAACAGCCATTGGGTCTTGGTTCCGCAAGCTGCAACCGGGCTCGGCTCGTGCCAGAGCCCAATTCACATGGTTCCATGCACTCTGCCTTCAGGATTGTCAAGGCCTGCCATAGGAGTGACTGATAGGAACTCGGGTGTCCATTTTAAGGTTAGGTATAGGGATACTATACCTACAGCAACGGGCGAGTACGCCACGTGGCCCCAGCTGTCGTGCAGCCAGTTGTGTCAGATTTAGGTAGCCAGCCAGGGGTGGCATAATACATGCTTCAGCCCCTGGTAGGCCCTGGGTACACCGATGCCCTGAGTTACAGGGTCTGACAGGGTGGCCCAGTTCCAATTGGGTAATGCACCTAGGGTACACACAGCAATTTAGCGAGAGAACAGCTAGGCTGTGGGTCTGATTGGCAGGCCCACAGCCCGAGAAAGTCGTAAACCAGTGAAACAAAAGCAAAAAGTCCGGGTGATCATAGGATTGCAGACCCTACTCTCCTACATGACCCCCCCCCCCCCAAACGTTGGGACAATAAGCTAACCTTGACCAGGTGAGTCTTCTTGTTCTAAGTGGAAATACCTGGAGAGCCCATCTGCATTGCCATGATCAGTGCCAGGTCTATGCTCCACTGTGAAGTCCATCCCCTGTAGGGAAATGGACCACCTAAGCAGTTTGGGGTTTTTACCCTTCATCTACTTTAGCCATAGGAGGGGCTTATGGTCGGTCTGAATCTTGAAATGAGTGCCAAACAAGTATGGCCTCAATTTCTTCAGGGCCCACACCACAGCGAAGGCCTCCCTCTCTATAGCTGACCAATTTTTCTCTCTGGGGGTCAGCCGTCTGCTTATAAAAGCAATGGGCTGGTCATTACCATCAAAATTCAGTTGAGATAGAACAGCTCCCACACCCAACTCAGAAGCATCTGTTTGGACAATGAATGGTTTGGAGTAGTCTGGACTCTTGAGGATAGGTGCCGTGCACATGGCCTGTTTTAGGTCATCGAATGCTTTTTGACAGCTCGCTGTCCACTGAACCTTTTTTGGCATTTTCTTACTCGTCAGTTTATTGAGCGGAGTCACAATCAATCCGTAATTTCTGACGAACTTCCGGTAGCAACCAGTCAGGCCCAAGAAAGCTCGAACCTGAGTCTGGGTGGTTGGAGGAGCCCAGTCCCTGATTGACTGTATCTTGCTCTCTAGTGGTTGAACTTGGCCTCCACCGACAAGGTGGCCCAAGTACACAACCTGTGTCTGCCCTATCTGGCACTTGGTAGCCTTGATAGTGAGACCTGCTGCTTGCAGAGCCTCTAACACTTTCCGCAGGTGGACCAGGTGATCCTCCCAGGTGGAGCTAAAGACAGCGATATTGTCAAGATACGCCGCACAGAAGTCATCCAGCCCAGTGAGAACGTGATTCACCAACCGTTGGAAGGTGGCAGGTGCATTTTTCAAACCAAAGGGCATGACCACGAACTGATAATGCCCACCAGGGGTAGAAAATGCGGTCTTAGGCTTGGCGTCCTCAGCTAACCTGATTTGCCAATACCCAGCTGTCAGGTCAAACGTACTTAAGTATTTGTCCGAAGCCAATCTATCGATAAGCTCGTCTGCCCTTGGTATTGGGTGGGCATCAGTCTTAGTGACTGCATTGAGACCCCTGTAGTCTACGCAGAACCTCATCTCTTTCTTACCGCCCGGGGTGTGAGGTTTCGGCACTAGAACTACGGGACTAGCCCAAGGGCTATCCGAGGGTTCAATGACTCCCAGCTCCAACATTTTCTGCACTTCACTTTTGATGCAGTCTCTAACGTGATCGGGCTGCCTGTAGATTTTACTCTTGACGGGCAAGCTGTCACCAGTGTCAATCTCATGGGTGCACCAATTGGTGTGACTGGGTGTTAGAGAGAACATATGCCGGAAGGATTGAAGAACCTGTTTACAATCCTCCTGTTGATGTTCGGAGAGGCTGTCACAAAAGACAACACCGTCTACCGATCCATCGTCAGGATTCTGAGTGAGCAGGTCGGGGAGAGGGTCACTCTCCTCCTCCTGCCCCTCATCTATGGCCATGAGCAAACTCATGTCCTTCCTGTCGACATATGCTTTGAGCCTGTTGACATGGAGCACCCTGTGGGGGCTCCGGGGAGTTCCCAGGTCCACCAGATAGGTGACCTCTCCCTTTTTCTCCAGGATGGTGTAGGGCCCGGCCCATTTGTCCTTGAGTGCTGCTGGGGCCACTGGCTCCAACACCCACACCTTCTGTCCGGGCTGATAAACAGTCAAGACAGCCTTTTGGTCATGCCAAGCTTTTTGGAGTTCTTGGCTGGCCTTAAGGTTTTCGGATGCCTTCTCCATGTACTCAGCCATCCGCGAGCGGAGACCAAGCACATAGTCCACTATGCTGGTTGCAGGCTTTTTGAGAGGTCTCTCCCATCCTTCCTTCACCAAACACAGGGGTCCTCTTACAGGATGCCCGTACAAAAGTTCAAAAGGGCTGTAGCCAACCCCCTTCTGTGGGACTTCTCTGTAAGCGAATAAAAGGCAGGGAATCAGGACGTCCCATCTACGCCGAAGCTTTTCAGGTAGTCCATGAATCATCCCTTTCAGGGTCCTGTTGAATCTCTCAACAAGCCCATTGCATTGTGGATGATAGGGTGTAGTGAACTTGTAGTTAACACCACATTCCTTCCACATAGCAGTTAAGTAGCTCGACATGAAGTTTGCACCTCTGTCGGAGACGACCTCCTTAGGGAAGCCCACTCTGGAGAATACTCCAACTAGGGCTCTTGCCACCACAGGGGCTGTAGTGGTCCTAAGGGGAATAGCTTCAGGATACCTGGTGGCATGATCCACTACCACCAGTATAAACTTGTGCCCTGTTGCTGTTGGTGGTTCCATGGGACCGACGATGTCAATCCCCACCCGTTCAAAGGGCACCCCCACCACAGGCATTGGTATAAGGGGGGCCTTTGTCGTGCCACCTGACTTACCACTGGCTTGGCAAGTGACACAGGAGCGGCAGAACTCCTTGGTATCTTCGTTCATGTGAGGCCAGTGAAAGTGAGAGACAAGCCTGTCCCACATCTTCGTCTGGCCTAAGTGTCCTGCTAAGGGAATCTCGTGGGCCAAGGTAAGGAGGAAACCATGCTGAGACAAGGGGATAACCAGCCTCCTGGTCATGCCAGGCTTGGGGTCTCTTGCCTCAGTGTACAGGAGTCCATCTTCCCAGTATACCTTGTGGGTACCTGTGGCGTTCCCAGCAGCCTCAGCAGCAGCCTGCTGTCTGAGGGGTTCAAGGGAAGGGCAGTCTAACTGGTCCTTCCCCAGGTCTTCTCGTTTGGGTCCCCCTGAGCCCAGAAACTCAACTTGATCAAGATCGAGTTCTTTAGGTTCAGTTTCCCACAATTCCTGGAGGTCAGCCTCCTCTGAGACCTGATCCTCGACCTGGGGCAAGGGGGAAGGCGAGGCCTTAACCCGACTGCTCTTCTTCTTGGGAGGTGTCTGGTCCGTTGTTCCAGGATCCAGCACCTGTTCAGTGGGGCATCGTCTGACCTGTGACCTGGTCACAGCAAACACATGTGCTGGCAAGCCTAACATCTCCATGTGAGTCCGTTGCTCCACTTCTGACCATTGCGATGACTCCAAATCATTGCCCAACAAACAATCCACTGGGAGGTCTGAACTAACAACAACCTTTTTCTGGCCATTTACCCCTCCCCAGGAGAAAGCAACAATCGCCATACTATGACTGGTAGTGACGTTGCTGGCATTGGTCACCAGGAAATCTGTACCTGGCATGATCTGTCCAGGGTCCACAAAGTTAGGCGTCACCATGGTGACACTCGCACAAGTGTCCCTGTAGGCCCGAGCCATTCTTCCATTTATTAAAGGTGTCTGTAGGTATTTGCCCAAAGTATTGGGACTGACATCAGGGGATATATCCACATCCCCTGTACAGACAAGGACAGCCTGAGTGAGTGTACCAACTAAGCTGTCACACCCCTCAGAACCCAAGGTTAACCCAACTAGTCCCTTGGGAGGCGCACTACTACTGCTGGCTGTACTAGGGGGCACAGGTGCCTTAGGGGCTGCAGTAGCAGGAGTCTGCCCTCCTTTCTTGGTGCACTCACTAAACCAGTGAGTTTTACTTTTACAGTATTGGCACCACCTTTTCGATTGGCCTTCTTGATTCTTCTTTTTCTGGGAAGCCTGACCCCCCCCCCTCTTTGGGTTGTTGGGGACCTGTCGAAGACTTCTGGTCAGTTTGATCCCCTTTCGAATCTTTACCCTTCTGGTCTGCTTTCTTCTGACCACCCTGGTTCTGGCCCTGGTTTTGCTTAACCCTTGTCCTGACCCATCTGTCTGCCTTCTTTCCCAATTCTTGGGGAGAGGTCAGATCCAAGTCGACAAGGTGCTGATGCAACAACTGGTTCTGACAATTGTTTAAAATTTGTTCTCGCATGATCAAATTGTACAATCCTGTATAATCAGTACCCTTACTGCCCAGCAACCAGCCCTCCAAAGCCTTAGTGGCACAATCAACGAAATCAGACCAGTCCTGAGACTGAGTTTTCTGGGTATCCCTGAACAGCAACCTGTACTGCTCAGTGGTTAGGCCGAACCCATCAATCAGTGTGTTCTTCAGGACTTGGTAATTGTTAGCGTCCTCTACTCTAGTAGTGAGGAGCTTATCTCTATCTTTACCTTCAAAGGAGAGCCACAAGATAGCTGCCCACTGACTCTGGGGAATGCACTGTACAGTGCAGGCCCGCTCCAAAGCAGTAATCCATTTGTGGATGTCGTCCCCTTGCTTAAAGGGGGGCACTATCTTATTCAGGTGCTTAGTGTCCTGGGTTCCCGTGGGGGAATGCTGCCACCAGTGGGAATTGTCCCACTCAATTCTTGCTCTCGAGCAAAGGCGAGTCTTTCTTTGGCTAGGGCAAGTTCTTCCCTTTCGATCCGCAGGTTGACTTCCCGCTCCTTCGCTTCGTACACTCTCCTCTGAGGGGATGTCATCCCTCTTCGAGCAGAGCCTCGAGAGCCATTGGTTTGAATGGATCTGTTAGAGCCTCTCGATAGAGACCTAACTCGTCCACTCCCAATGTTTAGCTGTCCTCAGAGAGGCCTCTGGGGTCTCCTGGTACCATTCTCGTGCCGGCTTAAGTTGTCCCTAGTTAGCTGACTAACTACCTCTGGACCTTTGTCTCTGGCTCCTCGTCCTCCTCTTTGCCTTCTGCGGAGAGATGGATAAGGTCAGGGTCACCTCGGGTACCCTCGAGGGGGGGCATATCCACTTCTGGATGAGAAGGGTCGGTGTTACCCGCCCTCCTTGCATCATAAGTCTCCAAGAGACCAATCAGAACCGGAATGGTAGGGTTTGCACCCTGTTTTAACTTCCGAGATGTATAGATCTGTCGCATCTCTTGGAAGCTAAGTGCAGCATATCTGGAGGTGACCTGTGGAAGGTCGACTGACACAAGGGGAGACTCAGAGTTTCCTCCTTTGTCGGACATGCTGCTTCTAGTGTGGTGTAAGTGATGCACCTACCTACACTATATGTTTACCTACTGATCCCTCGCTAAGAGTTGTAACCAAGGTGTGCTAAGCCTTGAGGAGCTACAACAGCTGGTTCAGTAGAACTCAGAGTATTCTAAGCTAAGTTATATGTACCTGGAGTACTTATGCGATCTTTCACAAGATATTCTTAGGATACGCGTGGTAGAACAACAGCAAGCTCAAATCCCAACCGCTGCTCACCAATGTGAGAAGTTGGCCCGATATGCAGTGTTCACTATTCTAGTGACCACTATGCATCGGTCCAAACGACCCTTATGGTGATTGGTTGTAAGTCAACCTTAGACCAGCTATCCTAGTAGCGTGGATACGAGCAGTCTTCGGGCTAAACTCTAGAGGGCGTGTTAAGCCAGCTGTTATACCATCACATACCCCTTGAACACCAAGTGAAAGGACACCACACAAGTGAAAATAAACAGTATATTTATTAGAATCACAACAGCCCTGTACTCTTTATGAGGACAGGGTACTAAGCACAGAACAAAACTCTTAGGAAAATACTTCAAGTGCACAATCAATACAAGTGCCCGAGGGCACGGAAAGTTTAGTGGTCTCGGGCGGACCCGATAAGGCAAGTCGGAAGCGAGGGACTCAGGACCCTTAAGTAAGGAGGCTATGCGGGCACCAAAATGCCGGAGTTACCTAGCCACAAGGGCTGCGGCTGCACAAGTCTTACAGGCGTCGGGGGTCTTCGCTGACGAGCCAGGAGCCGTAAGGAAGGAGTTGCTGGCCGGCGACCAGTGAAGAATAGTTCGTAGAGATCCAAGCCTGGATCAGAGATCGATGATACCTGAAAGCAGAGGGGACCAAGTTCGTACTACTAGCCAGTAGTCAGAGGGTACCAGGAAGGCACCGGATGGCCGTCACCTCGACTAGGTGAGTGGGCGACGCTAGGCTCTGCAGTCTCACGGACCAGGAGGCGTTGTCGGCGACCAGGGTGGAGGTGCAAGCTGTCCCACGAAGGTTGATGCTGTCGGCGTCGCAGGGCCCAGGATTGGGGCAACAAGCCTTGGCAGATTTCAGGGCCACATGGTGGGCCTAAAATGGCATCTTGAGTGGACCAGGAGGGTCCGGGGTGCTCCTCTCGGAAAAGGGAGCAAGGGCCGGTCTGGAGCAACCAGACCAGCAGTGTTGGTTGTCGGATGTCGTCAAGGAGATCACAAGCCAGCGGCTAGTGATCGGACAACGTGCTGAGCGGCGAGCAGAAGGGCCCCACGCAGATCGTGGAGATGCTGGGAGGCTGCACTTCGGTGCTGGAGCTGTTCAGGATCGGGGCTTCTCGAATTATCGCTTAATTGCACTTTTAGATTCAATAGGAAAAATATTTGCTAAATGTGTGCTATTACTAATTATGAAATGGATAGACGTAAATGATATTTTACCTATGCAGCAAACAGGCTTTCGTAAAGAGCATGGAACCCTGGATAATTTAACAGCTGTACAGGTTCTTGTAGATAAATATGTTCGAGTTAGAAGAGGCGGAATATATGTGGCATTTATTGATTTTTCAACTGCGTTTGACAAGGTAGATCGGTCAACGCTATGGGAAAAACTTGCCACAATGGGTATGCCAGCATATTTGTTAGAATTGGTAAAATCCCTTCACACCAACACATGGTGCAAACTTTTGCTGGGTGGGGAAAGGGGGCTTTCCAAATTAATCCCTTCCCAGAATGGATTAAAGCAAGGATGTATACTAGCACCTATTCTGTTCTCCCTATATACAGCTGACCTACCGTCCCAAGTAACATCTAGTGGAGGAATAGCCCCAAAAATTGGGGGAGTACCGATATCTGTTTTAATGTATGCAGACGACATACTTGTTCTTGATTTAACTCCGAAAGGCCTGGCAAATCGCCTGCATGCTTTATCACTCTTTGCAGATAAACACTTTATGAAGATCAATGCTACTAAAAGCAAGATTATGTGTATTTTCGGTAAGAAAAAATGCAGGTCTGCAAATTACAACTGGAAATTGGGAGGACAGAAATTAGAGGTAGTTAAAACTTACACCTTTTTAGGGAAAATAATTACAGCAAACATAAGTGATACTGCCCATATAGAGCACAACTCTCGTAAAGCGTTGTCACATGGGATGGGATTGTGCTCTATGTATAATGCTACAGGGAAAAGACACTTTAAATTGTTCCTTGATGTGTTTAAAGCCAAGATACCTGCCACTCTCCTTTATGGGATTGAATTAGTGGATATCAAACATTGGGGATTTGTGTCGAAAGTAGAAGGAAAGATCTTAAGGAAAATATCATCCCTAAATACAGCCTGCTCCGACAGCTCATGCAGGCTAGAATTTGGTTTGAGAAGTGGTTGGGTGCAGGGGCTGATTGCCCTTGTAAGATGGGTAGCCTGTCTGGTTAGAGGAAAAAATGGTTCCCTGAGAGAAGTGATTAAAAGAGAATTGCTGGGGGATCTCAATGACTTCTCTCTACTGGTTAAAAACTTTAGAATGGCTGTTGATCTACTAGAGTTGGATGCAAACATTTTGTTCTTATTAGATCCTGTTGAACTCAAGACGAAATTAAAAAATGCATCCTGGGAACTATGTTATAAACTAGATTGGATAGCCCAAACAAAGAAAAAAGATAGACAACCTTTGTTAAAAACATACTTGTTTAAACAGCCCCAACAATATCTCACCTGGAACATCCCTCACAGAATCAGAAGGTTATGGTTCTTATTGAGACAAGATCTGCTTCCGTTAAATTCTCTTTATGCAAAATGGCACGGTGTGTCTCCTGTATGTAATTTATGCCATAAGGATGTACAGAATCGCAATCATGTTTTGTTTGTATGTAAGGTATTGCGCCCTTTTCGCCTCAAATGGCTAAAACCAATTTGTCTACAGTTAGGAATTTTAGATGTATATACTTTCCTCCATGCACTTTATAGCCCACCCAATGAAATATTTTGCTACAGGATTTTTAACTTTTTTAAATGTTTTTTAGATATTTATTAATATTGCACGAAATTGGCTGAGGACTGCGAGACTAATGATTGTGTGCTCTACATTGCTCTTTTTAGACTGTAAGATGTAATTTTGTTGACTTTTTATGTGATGTATATTGTATGTTTTATTTTATGTGGCCCTCATTGAGAGCCAATACATAATAAAATTTGAATTTGAATTTATTTTGAGTGGACCAGGAGGGTCCGGGGTGCTCCTCTCGGAAAAGGGAGCAAGGGCCGGTCTGGAGCAACCAGACCAGCAGTGTTGGTTGTCGGATGTCGTCAAGGAGATCACAAGCCAGCGGCTAGTGATCGGACAACGTGCTGAGCGGCGAGCAGAAGGGCCCCACGCAGATGGTGGAGATGCTGGGAGGCTGCACTTCGGTGCTGGAGCTGCTCAGGATCGGGGCTTCTCGGACCCCAGAGCACTCACCATAGGATTCCATCGGTGGTCGTGCTGGATTAAGAAAGCGTGCAGGTTTTGATGATGGCCGGTCCCTCGAGGTCTCGTCGCACCCACAGATCTCAGCTGAGCTGACGATGTGGGTAGAGGTCAGAGGTGCCAGGGAAGCCGGTTCTCGTCGAGCTGGGTCGTTGGATTCCTGAGGAAGGACTTGCAGCAAACCGCAGAGTTCTTAGATGGTGCCTGCGGATGCAGGGTGACTACTCCTTAGCCACAAGGGAGAAATCTTGAGAAGAGTCTCGAATGTCCTTTCGTAGAAAGTAGTTCTTGATTCAAAGATGATCTAATTTGGAAGGGTCCCTGCTCCGGCCTTTATCCTAAAGAAAGGGGTGGGTACATGACTAGGTCCTGCCCTAGGGGTGGGACCAGGAAGGGGGGTAGTTACACCCCTCTCCCCCTGCTGGACTTTCCCCAGGTCAGGGGCTGCGCGCCCCTGGAACTGGTTATAGCCGGCAGATGCGTAGTGAGCACCGGGGTGCCACTCCGCAGTCACCTTCTCGCAAAGCCCTACCTACCCAGAATACACAAACCCTGTCTGGGATGGTGCGAACACCGCCCCTGACAGGAAACCCTTTGTCCAAGCTCTCCTCGCTGGAAGGACTCCCAGCAGCAGGAGGTCAGACTCGTGTCTGTGGTGGCAGCGTCCATTTTGTGGAGCTGAGGCTTCAGTTAACTTTAACCGGGGTTCACAGTTACGTACATGTCGTGTCCCTCTAGAAGGGCGGAATGCTAACCTCGTCGCCAGAATTGGTGAGGGGGCAGCATCCCGATTCGTATGACACCTTACTCGACATGTCTTGATAACGCGATACCGAAGTTTCTGATATGATACGCGTTATCATGGAACAGCCATTGGGTCTTGGTTCCGCAAGCTGCAACCGAGCTCGGCTCGTGCCAGAGCCCAATTCACACGGTTCCATGCACTCTGCCTTCAGGATTGTCAAGGCCTGCCATAGGAGTGACTGATCGGAACTCGGGTGTCCATTTTAAGGTTAGGTATAGGGATACTATACCTACAGCACCGGGCGAGTACGCCACGTGGCCCCAGCTGTCGTGCAGCCAGTTGTGTCAGATTTAGGTGGCCAGCCAGGGGTGGCATAATACATGCTTCAGCTCCTGGTAGGCCCTGGGTACACCGATGCCCTGAGTTACAGGGTCTGACAGGGTGGCCCAGTTCCAATTGGGTAATGCACCTAGGGTACACACAGCAATTTAGCGAGAGAACAGCTAGGCTGTGGGTCTGATTGGCAGGCCCACAGCCCGAGAAAGTCGTAAACCAGTGAAACAAAAGCAAAAAGTCCGGGTGATCATAGGATTGCAGACCCTACTCTCCTACAGGCGGCACAAGCAATTCCACGTGCTCGCGGAACTCTGCGTGCTCGAGGAGATTTTTTACCGATTCGCGGAGCTTTGTGTAGCACAACTACGCAAATTCTGCCCACCCCTAATTAAAATATAGTTCGCATGGTCTGTGAAAGAGCTGTTGACTGCATGAAACTCTTGGCCAAGCTGAGAATTCTTCTCAAGTGCGGGGGGTGTACTAGGTCGATTAATGCGTAATCCAAAAACAAAGACTCTCTCATGATTGTTGAAGCCCTGATCGTGCCATGGCTCCATCCGTGAGGGGTTCACTCCTGTAAGGTCCTCTGGGATCTAGGGGGCATGCATCATGCCCTCTAGACGGCCGCCATTACGTCTGAAGCCAGAAAAAGGAGTCCCAGATGCAATGGTCCAGTACGGAGCCTCTGGTTACTGCGGTTTGGAAGATGGGGTCATGTGTTGGTTTAGGAAAGTGCCTCTTTAGACATGGTTAGCCCTCCACTTCTAGCCTGATGTCTGATGTAATTTCAAAGTTTAAGTGCACTGAGTCCCTGCTGTCCAGGTGCCTAGTGCCAGATATAATTTCTTTAAAACTGTCCCATGATTCGCACCCCTTCTATTTTCCCTGTAAGCCCCCAGTAGACAGTACCCCCGTACCTGGTGCATGGGGACAGAAGAGACCCCTCACCCTGACCCGGCGGTGCTGCGTTCACAGACTGCGTGTCTAGGTGCAGGACAAACCGAAGAGTCACCATGCCAACCTGACACTGCCTTAAGATACAGGTAAGCCACCTCTACAGCAGGACTTGAGCCCTAAGCCCAGGTGTACTATACCCTATGTGTCGCCGTATCAGCATTAGCAGATATGCCCCTACAATGTCCAGTCTATTCTGAGATATTATAAGTGAACAGGGAAGCCTTAAAGAGTACATTTGTCAACACAAGTTTCCTAGCCCCATGATAGTGTCACTGATTTCTAAGGTGTTTGGTACCAACAATTGGGGCATATTTACAAGAAACTGGTGGAGTGCGGTGTTACACCAAAATTGGTAACGCCGCGCTCCAACAGTTTCAAAATGCAGGGATGCGCCGTATTTACTCCTAGCGCTACAAACGCTGCCTGGTGCCATTCTGCTAGGGTGCCTGCGCTGCAGGGGCAATTGTTTATGTGCAGGATGGGACACCTTCCTGTACATAAACAATTGTTACAGGCGATGTGCTCTATCTATGTGTGTTGCAGAATGCAGCACACGGGCAAAGAGCAAAATACGACAAATAAAACATTTCTCCTCATACTGCCTGCTTAAGATCAGGTATCCCTTGGTGGTATTTTTGGTGCTGCCCCAAACATTGTGAAATATGGGGCAACGTCAAAAATTATTGGGGGGTACGGCAGAAAGTCTTCTGCAACACACATTGGATGTACCTTTCATGCTAATTGCTGCATGAATAGGGGCATTATTTACAAGGTGGTATTAAGCCACGTGAAGTGGTTTCACACCACCTTCTAAATAGGGCGAATGAGTTAACGCCACCAGACCGTCAGAAAAGGTGATTTTCTGGTGGGAATCCCTTCTTGTCTTAATAAATCCTTGCTGATGCCAGTGCCGGATTTATGACTAAATTCACATAGGAGACCCTTTTAGAGGGTCCCCTGAAACCTTACTAACCACTGGTGTGGTCCTACTCTAGTGTTAGCCAGCCTACCATCACCAGACCTATTTCTGGACCGCTGGGTAGAAAGCCAGCGTTCTCCGGGTCCAGAGACAAAGCCTGCTCTGGGCAGAGTCAGTCACACCTTCCCCCTGGCAGGATCTGCCATGGCAGAAGCAGGAACTTTAAAGGCCATGCCGCCTTTGAACCCTGGTCCCAGTCGGTGCTAATAGAAGCAGATTGAAACCCCCCCAATCCTGCCCAACTTTTGGGAAAAGGACTGGTGTCAAAATAAGGTAAAATAAGAGATTGGGTTACCGTCACCCTGTACCACCCTTCAGGTGGGGCACGCGAGGTAAAGCCTACTTTTCACTAGCCGCCATGTTGAGAATGGGGATAGTAGCCTATGAAGAGCCAGGATCAGCCCACACTCCATGTGGGCGCACATAAAGAGGGTGTAGGCACCCTACATGTACTGAGCCCATTGGCTACTACCTGGTACCCCCTTAAAACACCCCTGAAATCAGTATGTAGGCATCTCCCGAGAACCTGACCTCTGATTTGAAGGACACAAGAAGACGACAGAAGAGACCACGAGAACTGAAATCTAACGCAGAAGAAATTTGCACAAATCCCTGCTGCTGCTAAAGACACAACCTCTGCAACCTACTGTCCTACCTGACACCTCTGAGGCCTCCAGCCTTTTGCAAATTGCAAAGAACCTCCTATTGGGCGAGAGGCTCTAGTCCACAGCATCAGCTGTTAAAGCAACTGCCATGGTAGAGGACCAGCTCACTACATGTGGACATGACTGATCACTGAAAGAAACATTGCAGCATCCTGGGATGCTGCAATGTTTCTTTCCTGGGATGCTGCAATGTTTAATAATAGTGACAGAGGGGATCCCAGTGATTCCTTCTGGTTTACGATTTTTGCAGACAGTGTCAGTCTTCTCCGAATATTTAAATGATTCTCTTGGGAAATCAATCTGTCAGTGTTTGACTTCATGGGCAAATCTGAGTTTTTAAAGCACTTTAAATACCTTTCAGATGCTATAGAATTGGTGGCAACCACCAAGCATCTCATTATATCTCAACCAGACTGAGGAAACTATTGAACAAGCAGACTTGCAACAGGCTTTGAACTGAATGCCTGCATCCATCATTGATAAATATTATTGCGTCAATTCAATCTATTGATCCCAAACGCTCTCAAAAATTGGAAAAGACGTGAAAAAGTGGTTGATCGAGCTTGGCCAAACTACCAACGAAGCAAGGCTAGAAAGTTCAGATATAGATCCGATTATATTGCCAAATTCGGCAGAAAAGGTAATATTCCTATTAGGTAGAATGAAGCAATGTCGTAGAGACAGAAGAGTATTTTACTGAAAATAGGCTCAAAGTTGGGAGGTCTGGCAACAAAGGAATCCAGAACACAGGTCCATGGGATAGTTTTTGGTGCACCCCCCCCCAAGAAGCAGCTAAGTAAATAAGCTTCAACATTAATAAGGCCTAATTTTCCTTTAAGAAAAACATTTGCACTCGTTTTTTCGGCAGGGACGGCAGAGGAACAAACTGCTTTGCCAGCCTTCAAAGGCAAGAGTCTGCCCAAGCCCAGTATCTACCTGGCACCTTAAAGTGCCTGCAGCCTGGCACTTTAGGAGTCTTCGCGACTCCAGTCACTTCTGTCTGCCAGACTCAGCTTCACCGCCATCTTTTCAGCCGTGCACACATAGGGGATGCAGGATGGATCTCTGCTTGCACATGGTAAAACACCACATGCGTACTTCACTACCACTCTGGCTTACATACAGAGCATGTATACCTCTGCCATCTGCACGTCGTATGGATGGAACAGAGGACCAGATTGAAAGAACAGGCAGACATTTGTAAACAGAATGGCGGCAGACAATACAGGCAAAAGGTAAAAATACCAATAAAAGGGTTTCAATTTGATAAGAATGCTGTTATTGTACCAGATCGTGGTGGCGAGGAGTTCTGTAATAGAGGAGGGAGGAGCAGGAGCAGAGGCTAAAAGTAGTTTCGCAGTATATTTGTGAAATGGAGTGGAGAGAAATTGGGGTTTGAGGGAAAAGGATAGATACTCAGCAAAGGAAAAGGGAGAAAGAGAAAGGCTTTCAAGTTCAGCCCAAAGAGGAAGAGGGTCAAGAGGATCTTTAAGCCAAATGGCAGCTTGTTTCTGGAGAAAAGCTTTATGATACGCGGGAAAAATTGGGAAATTAACTCCGCCTTCGGATTTGGGGAGGCGTAGGCGAGATAAGGACTTGGAGGCAGAGAGGTTTAATCTGGGTCTCCCAACTTTTCGCTGGTTCTGTCTTCACACCTTTTCCAGTTCTTAGTCGACTCTTCTCTCTCCCTTCCTCCTTTACCCACAAATACATCCTACTCAAGAATGCAGTTATGTCTGCATAGGATTTCCTTTCTCATTCTAACTCGCCCGCGATTTCTACTACTCCCTTTTCTTCTCTACACACCCAATTGCGCTCTAACTCATCAGCGTCCTCCATATATCATTCCTTTCACAACCCTCCATCACCTAGGCCTAAAACCACAGTTGAAGAGCAATGGGAATCTGATCTCGCTGTATCCTGGCCCACATCCATGTGGGATAGAATATGGACTAAGCTTCGCAAGTCCTCCAGGGCTGCCTCTCTCACACAAACACTATTTTTCCTTTATAATCGACTTCTTTATACGCCATCTCTCCTTCACAAATGATTCCCTTTGACTTCGGATCTCTGCTGGTCTTGCTCCGCCCCTAACGCCACACTTTTTCATATGCTTTTCATGTGTCCTCTCACACACGCATTCTGGACTAAAGTCTGGAATCAAATCAACTCTATCTTCCAGACCTCTATCCCCTTTTCTATCACTGACATTTTCCTTGGATCACTTTCCTCTTCCTGGATTGATGTTGAAGCAAATGTTCATATTATTGATTTGTTATTAGCCGTTGCGTTCCAGCAAATTACTGTTAACTGGAAAGACTCCAAGGGTATTACTTTTAAAGCCTGGTGGTTCAATGTATGCCATAATCACAGACTGGATACTGCCTTTGTTTATCCCATTACCCTAGCCCCGAAAAGACTTGCGTTATGGCTCCCCGTCACCCTCTACCTGGATGTTTGTGCCAAACGATCCTTTCATTTACCCCAAATTCAGCAAGAAGTTTCGAAACCCCCTTGAATAACCTTTTGTTCCTTCTTCCTCTTGAGTATTTAATTTTCTGCATATTTGTGCATTGTTTCCCATGTTATATAGCCTCAATGATTGTAATCTTTAAATTTTTAGCCTCATCTTCGTTTTATTTTCCTTTTTCTTTTTCCCCTCTTCCCTACTTTATCTCATGATACTTTTTATGATGTCCTAATTTCTTATCAATATTATTGATGCTGTATTCACTTTGTTTTTTGTAATACCAATATATGTTCATTTCAATAAACTTCTAATTGAACTCAAAAAGGTAAAAATACCTCTTTCTTCTACTACAGTCAGTGTCCGCTCTGCCAACACTGGCATCTTTTCTCAGCCCACAAAGCAGAGAATGGTCTCTCTCGGAAGAGAGGGGTACAGTTGGTGCACCCCTCCAGACCGCAGAGCCTTGCTTTGTGTCTCAGGCATTATTTTTCACTCATCTCATACTTATGAATGTCCATGATAGTCATATGTGCTGAGGATTGAATTAAAAATCTACTGAGACACATTGCACGAGGACGCAGCAGGACGTTTACGCCCCACTCGCATTAATTCAATTGAATGTGAATGAACGTGGGCTGGCCACAATTCTAGAAAAATATTTACTATTCAGCTCATTTAGGCATATTTTGGAAATTGTGTACCACCTTTCTAAATAAAAAGCAATTTCTCATAAAATGGATGTTTTGGACATGCGCCTGTTAGTGGATTTAAAGTAAGGAAACTGAAGATGGTTGCAGTAGATTACCGCCGCCATTCACCTAAACCTACGCTAAGTAAATGGCAAATGATCTGTACGATCAGGATGGCGGGTCAATTTACTAAATAATACTGGGGCATATTATCAAGGGATTTATCTCTGCTTTTTTGGCTTTCGAAGCCAAGAAAGCGGAGATAAAATGATCTCCCTATTACCTAGCTGTGGCTAGGTAATAGGGAGATAACACCATATTAACACCATAATAACACCAGTTTGCGACAGATAGTAGGAGATAGCGACCATCTTGGGCCCCGCTTTGCATGTCAGAGAAATTTATCACTAATGACATACAAAGTGGGCGTGCCAAGATGTTAGCGACGGGAAACAATCGCTAACATTGCTATCTCCTATTACCAACTTTTGGAGATATTCGCGCTAAGCTCGAATATCTCCAAAAGCTAACACCTGCCCTGAGCAGTTCTTAGCCATGTTATCCAATGGGAGGTGGATAACATGGCTAAGAGCATTCGCTCGGTAATGCATGAATATCGCTGACTTTACAGCGATATTCATGCACTGCGGCCGATTTTTTTCGTTTCTGAGATAAACCTTGCTAATAGCAAGGTTTATATGCGATAAAAATCGTGAAAGCTCGGCGATAAATTTTTATTGCTAACCTTATCGCTATTGCTTGGCAATATGCCCCACTGTTTCCTTACACCAGCCTCTAAAATTGCCGTAGTTGGAACGTTTTATGCAAGGATAGGATTGAGTCGAGAGGTGACCGATTAACTCAGAGCTGGACAAGTTACTCATTGTCTATTGCTTTAAAAACATAATATTGGTGGAAATTAAGCTGTGTACAAATGGGTCATTTTTGCTCCGGGGGCGCATTTCTCTCCCTCCCATATGATTTATATTGGAGACTAATGTAGACCCATCCTCTGTGGCCTAATCTTTGAGGCCCCTGACTAATAAAAACCTGAACCTTCTTCTGCAACCAGTGCCTTCTCCAGATACCTTCCCTATGGTCATTTTTGATAGTGCCTAGAAGTGGTTCTTGGATCTAATTCGGCGCCCTAGCGGATGTTTCCTGCTTATTGTATTGTGCCTACTGCTCTTCCTTACAGAGAGTCATGGTTGCGTTTGTTTGCATCGACACATCCCATGAGGGACAACTTAGAACTAATTTGGCTCAGAAAAACATGTGCTGGGTCTGGTATAATCAACAAAAAAGACCACGCGGCTCTGTGTGTTTTACTACACTCCCTAGGCCTCTGTAGACCGCGCACAATAGATAACAAGCTCCGTATTACCTCCAAAAGTTGCAATGAGGTTATATAATGTTTCTACAAAATGCTGCAAGTTGGACCCAAGGGGGTCTGCAAATTGGTTGCAAAGACAAACGCCTCGCGTCTCTCGCGTGCACACGAGACCCCTGTTCATGCAGAGATTTAAAGCTATATTAATACTCCTGTCTATGTTCCTCAAGCACTTGTGTGCAGCATTTATTGTGCGATGCGATGGCGGGTAATCAGAAGACGCGATTTGCGGATAGGAAAATGCAGAGCCGAAAGGGGGGCAAAGGGGCAGAGGGCTGCCGGGGAAAATCCTGAAAACACAAATAAGCAAGCAAGACTCGAAGAAAAAGAATGCATAATGAACAGAGATGGATGGCCGGACGTCACCGACAGCATGCCTCTCCCCATCACGATCAGTGGTAACGGGTGTTATGCGATGAATAATGAAACCCCTTCGGACTGCAAGGGGGCGACCTGATGAGTGAAAGCCGAAAATGTACTTTCTTGCACAAATTGGAACACGCCTGTTTTATTTTCTATTAGAAAAGTTAACGCTTTGTAGTTAGGCAGGTTCTCATCCAGTGGTGGCTGGTGACATTTAAAATGGTGAGGCTCAAAGCGCTAGATGAGTGCGCAGTAGCAAGCGAGCGAGCCGACAACCATTAGCAGGGTTCGAGAGGCTTCGCTCCCCCCTACAGAGAACATTTTGAAAAAAGAACGGGCAAATGGGGCATTTCCAAGTAAATTTGGAAAGCAAGAAAGGTGATAAAGCAATTGTGAATGTGACGTTATATAAAATAGATAAGATAAAAAAATGAGCAAATGAGCAAAAGGGAAGGCCAGCAGTGATGAGGAGAGAGAAATCGGGCAGAGAGGTAAAGAATATGAGTGAGGCACGACAACGAGGGGTTGAGGGCAGAGCTAGACCAGCAGAAGGAATGGAATTCAAAAGAAGACAGATGAGACAGAGAACAGGAAAAAAGAAAATGAGGGAGTGGTGTGTACCGCACAGGCCAGTGTGAGAAAGACGGTACTGTGTGTATTAATATATAAATAACGAAGATGCTTTTCTCCTGCTGTGCTATAGGAACCTATACTGGAGCAGGCAGAAGCACTTCAAGGAGCAACCAGGAGTCCTGAAGTTTAATACACTCTTTCGAACTTAGACCAAAACATTTGTGATCCTTGGCGCAATACTCAGGGATACACTGTGAACTGTGAAACATAGGGGCAGATTTATGTTAACTGGCGCATCCCCAGGGATGAGCCAGTTAACATGCGCCACAGTGCGCCACAGCTCCGCCAGCCATGGTGCGCCGCATTTATAATGCGGCGCACCATGGTGCAAAAACGGCACAGATGCATGACGCATCTGTGCCGGAAATGTGGCGCATTGCTGGAGTTGCGTCGCAAGCGCGACGCAGCTCCAGCAAGGCTCGGGGGTGCCCCATTTGAACAATTCTGCGTCAAGACCTAAGCCTGCTTCAAGCAGGCGCAGGCTTTTGACGCAGCATAGGCTTAAAAGTGACTGAGTGAAATCTCATAGATTTCACTCAGCCACTTTTGCGAGGCGCACCTGCCCCGGAACGCCCACCCTGCGCCGGAACGCCCACAAGCGGCGCAGGGCTTTACAACGTGACGCATCTGCCTAGATGCGTCACTTTGTAAATCGTTCGCAGGGATGCGCCACGTTTACGCCGCCTTGCGTGACGCAACAGCGGCGTAAACGTGGCGCAAGGGCCTCATAAATCTGCCCCATAGTGCACTATGTTTGTGTAACCCTTGGCCCTGCCCCTGCTGGCTCACTTAAACCAGCCAGTACTGGAAAACTACAACTAACGATAGCGAGTACTGGCAAGTGAAGAGTGCTGCAATGCACAGACTGTATTATGGCGAGGTACGGAAAGTCTGTTTATGCATTTGTGTGGCAAACAAGCTATAGAGCCCAAAGTATGAACACTATGGTTAGACAATTATTAATCAACCCACTACCCAGTGGGATTGTCCTGGACACAAGAACAAAAACAACATTGTGAAAAAACAGCTTTTCTATGATAAAATCTTGGCTTGCAGTACATGGGGTTCATTGTTTTTAGGTCGAGCCAAGAGCAGCGCTTGCGCTGCTTGCTCAGCTCGACTTTTAGTAAGGGGTTTTTCAAAGTGCTACGTTTGCCGGGCACCAGGTTGCTGTTAGGCAGCTGTGCGCGTGCAACGTGCACAGCTGCCAGTCTTTCTACAGCGCGTGAATCCCCTTCCCTACCCCGTCTTCCTTCCCCTTCCTCCTCGTCAGCTTCAGCGTGCACTTGTTCTCCTTTGATCCCAACCTTTCCCTTTCTCAGTGTCACCCTTTCCCTGCCTTTTACAACTGAGGCCGCACCACTGTGCCCGCTTCGACTCCCCCTCCCACTCCCTCCTCCCACTCCCTCCTCGTCAGCGCTATCTTGACCATGTACTCATCACACTCTAATCCAGATGTTACTTGGTACTAACCCGCACGTAGTACCATTACAAAGCAAAATGACCACATTATTAATAAAAAACACCGTGCAGTGTTCTTTAAAAATGGAAAGGGAACTTTTGTTTAAATTTAACTTTTAGGTCAATGCAGGGCACGTGACTTATTTTGTTGCGGCTGTAACAGCCCATAATTTGTAAAGCGCTGTTACAATTCTGTGCTTGGTACGTCTACAGAAAATTACAAATAACATTTTAAAAAGTCCATGGCTCTGTGGCTCTCAGAGCGTAGGCGACAGCTCCAGCCCTGCCAACAGAGACAGCAACATCAAGGCAGTCATTTAGGACATTTCTCTCACCCCAGTTCACGCTAGTGGTCTTAGCTTGCTGAACTCGGTTGGTCATGACACGACGGGGTCGAAGAGGCATTGAATCAACAACAAGCGCTGCACTCTCTCACAGAATGCCAGACGAAGAGATAACTTCCGGGTCATCTTCCTGCATCTTTCTCTATTACGTCTCTATAACCTGGAGGGCGACACTTGATATCGACTGCATCCTTTGACTTTGAATATCCCTCTGCAAGAGAGCAGGCCATGGGGAGGGGGTGTTTCTATTCAAAATCACTCGCTTCCCCCCTGAGGTTGCATCAAATAGCAATGAGCAGAGAAAACGGGACCCCATGGGACTAGGTCACACCTCCAGAGGAGCCAGTCTGTTATCTCTGTGCTCCCACTCACACCCACCGGACACAAAACGCATCTATTAATGTGCACGGCATTGTGTCACATGTGCAAACAAATATCTCACGTCCTTGAGAAGTAAAAATGCACAGCTAACACAATGAAGGCAAACTGAAAGCCAAATTCATACCATCGCCTAAAGCGACAAGCTTAATAGAGGACTGACAGGAGCCTCTGGAAAGCAAAGCCAGTCACATGCCAGACATGTGCTGAGGCCTAACTGACTTCCGGGAGAGCTACCAGTCCACTTCTGCACAGCCAACAGTGGAACTGCACCCTTGCTCTACAGCTACAGCTACTGCGCAAACTGTAGCGGTTGCCTTCCTTCCTGCCTACTTGTAGGACACCCCCGCGCCGCACGGCCACCACCTGCTGCGTGTGCCCCCTTGCCTCGCTGCCTGCCTCGCTGCCTGCCTCGCTGCCGCTGACCACGCCCCCTCCGTCGAGCGGCGTGGTCCGTGAGCGCCTGCCGGTTTCTCCTGACTGTTTTTTCATTTGTTTTGTCTTTTCCTTCCTTTGTGCCTGTTTTTATTTGAATCTGTGCCCGTAATTGTGGTTTTCCTTCCTGTTTGGCCGCTGTCTCGCTGCACTCCGCTCTCCCTCCCCGCTTCCCGCCACCGCCGCTAACCCCGCCCCTTTTTCCCTTCTGTACCCTCCCCGCTCCCGCCTCCCAGCTGCTCCGCCCACCCGCGCACTTCGCCTTATATGGCGACCGTGCGAACGCGCAGCGTTCACGCGCAGCGGGCGCGCCGATTGTGCGCCGAAGGCGCGCCAAAGGTAAGCCCGTCTGCGCCCGTCCGCGACCGGACCGCGCCCAGCGCCAGGACCCCTGGCCCACGAAGACCCCGACCGACCCGCCTGACGTACACCGCCGCCACCCTCATCGCTCTCAACACCGGCCGATTCCCAGGATGCTACCGAGCCACTCCGAAGCACACCCACGGACCCTTCAGCTGCCACGCCTGCAAGTTCTCCTGCATCCGGACCTGCCTCGCACCAGCACCAGCCAAGCCGAACACCAGCAGCACCCACCTCAAGTGCATCCTGCTCAACACCCGCTCCGTCCACAGACACGCCATTGAACTCTGGAACCTCCTAGACGCCACAGCCCCTGACGTTGCCTTCCTCACGGAGACCTGGATGAACGCCTCTTCAGCTCCCAACATCGCCATCGCCATCCCAGAGGGCTACAAGATCACCCGGAGGGATCGCACCGCCAACCAGATGGGAGGAGGCATCGCCATCATCCACAGGAACACCATCCGTCTCACGACCAGCACCGACAACACCCTGACCACCGCCGAACACCTGCATTTCCAGATCCACACCGACCCGAAGACCACCCTCAGAGGCACCCTGATCTACCGACCTCCGGTACCACGCGCCCAATTCAGCGAGGACATCGCCGACTTCGTTAGCCCGCATGCCCTCCCCTCCGCTGACTACATCCTCCTGGGGGACCTCAACTTCCACCTGGAGAACAACAACGACCGCAAAACCAGCACCCTGCTCGACAACCTTGCCAATCTTGGACTCAAGCAACTGGTGTCCACCCCCACCCACCTCGCCGGACACACACTCGACGCAGTCTTCTCATCCAGCACAGACATCGACTTCAGCCACGCCACAGAGCTTCAATGGACGGACCACAGCTGCGTCCACTTCACCTTCAAAAGAACGACGACCCACCACTACCAGCAACAGGCTGCCCGCAGAAGCTGGAACAAGATCACAGCCGACCAGCTCGCCACCTCACTGAGCCAGCACCCGCCTGCCAGCTCAGCGAACCCCAGCCAGGCCGCCGTCAACCTCACAAAGTGGATCAGCAACTGCGCAGACGAGCTCGCCCCGCTGAGGATCCCGCTCAGCAGACCCGGCAGCAAGAAAGCCCCATGGTTCACCGACGAACTCAAGAGCTCCAAGAAGAACTGCCGAGCCCTCGAGAAAGTCTGGAGAAGGGAACCAACACCGGACAACATGACCACCTTCAAGCTTGCCACCCGAAAGCACCACCAGCTGATCCGCGCCGCCAAGAAAACTGCATTCAAGGACCGGCTGGACAACAACGCACACAACTGCAAGGAACTCTTCAACATCGTGAAAGAGCTTTCCAACCCCAGCGCAGGAAACAACGACATCACCCCATCGCAAGACCTCTGCAACTCCCTCGCCTCATACTTCCACAACAAGATCGCGGACATACACAACAGCTTCAACAACCAACCAACGCACACCAAGACCGAACAACCACCCCCCACCACCACCCTCCACGCCTGGACTCCGATCAGCACCGAAGACACCATCCGCACGATGAACTCCATCAACTCCGGGTCGCCGACCGACCCCTGCCCTCACCACGTCTTCAACAAGGCCGACGCTGTCATCGCACCCCACCTGCGAGACATCATCAACACATCCTTCGACACCGCCACCTTCCCTGAGAGCTGGAAGCATGCCGAACTCAGCGCTCTACTCAAGAAACCCACAGCGGACCCCACCGAACTCAAGAATTACCGCCCCATCTCGCTCCTCCCGTTTCCAGCCAAAGTCATCGAGAAGACCGTCAACAAGCAGCTGGCCGCCTTCCTTGAGACGAATGGATCCCTCGACCCCTCACAGTCTGGCTTCCGAGCCAACCACAGCACAGAGACCGCCCTCATCGCCGCCACCGATGACATCCGAGCCCTGATGGACAAGGGAGAAACAGCGGCCCTCATCCTCCTAGACCTCTCCGCGGCATTGGACACTGTCTGCCACCGCACCCTAGTACAGCGCCTCAGCAACGTCGGAATCCAGGAGAAGGCTCTGGAATGGATCATCTCCTTCCTCGACGGAAGAACACAGAGAGTCCGCCTACCACCGTACAAGTCAGAGGCCACCGAAGTCATCTGCGGCGTCCCTCAAGGATCCTCGCTGAGCCCCACTCTCTTCAACGTCTACATGAGCCCCCTCGCGGCCATCGCACGACAACACAACCTCAGCATAATCTCCTACGCCGACGACACCCAGCTGATCCTCTCCCTGACCAATGACCCCGCCGCCGCCAGAGCCAACCTGCACGAAGGGATGAAAGAGGTAGCCGAGTGGATGACGACCAGCCGCCTGAAACTGAACTCGGACAAGACGGAGGTCCTCATCCTG
Source organism: Lissotriton vulgaris (assembly GCF_964263255.1). Lineage (NCBI taxonomy): Eukaryota > Metazoa > Chordata > Amphibia > Caudata > Salamandridae > Lissotriton > Lissotriton vulgaris. The sequence continues at coordinate 245,812,171 of NC_141688.1, read as the reverse complement.
GGCTCCTCACCCTCCGCCTGGGACGACTCCTGGTGGCCTCCCGCCCTGGGCACCGCACCCAAACCGACAGACCACGCACGAAACCTGGGCTTCATCCTGGACTCCTCCCTCTCCATGACCAGACAAGTCAACAACGTCTCCTCTGCGTGCTTCAACATCCTACGCATGCTACGGAAGATCTTCTGGTGGATCCCCACCGATACCAGGAAGACCGTCACCCAGGCCCTCGTCACTAGTCGACTGGACTACGGCAACGCCCTCTACGCCGGTACCACCGCCAAGCTCCAGAAGAGACTCCAGCGGATCCAGAATGCCTCAGCCAGACTCATCCTCGACATCCCACGAACCAGCCACATCTCCGGACATCTGAGAGACCTACATTGGCTCCCCGTCAACAAAAGAATCACCTTCCGCCTCCTCACCCACGCACACAAAGCCCTACACGACCAAGGCCCGAGCTACCTCAACAACCGAATCAACTTCTACGCTCCCAAACGCCACCTCTGATCAGCCAACCACCCCCTCGCCGCAGTCCCCCGTATCCGAAGAGCGACTACAGGAGGAAGGTCCTTCTCCTACCTGGCCGCCAAGACCTGGAACTCCCTTCCGACCGACCTGCGCCTGACCCAAGACCACCTCTCCTTCAGGAAGAAGCTGAAGACATGGCTGTTCGAGCAGTAGCGGCACCCCCCTCCACCCAGCGCCTTGAGACCCTACGGGTAAGTAGTGCGCTCTATAAATGTCTTTGATTGATTGATTGATTCCCCACCACCCCCACTACGCACCCCAGTCTGAAAGAACATGCCCCAAACCTCCTGTTGATTCACAGATGTATTTATGCGGTGGGGAGTGGTTCCACAAAAACACCATCACGCACGTCTCTGTCAATCGACCAAGAAGTGAACCTACCAACTCGCTATTACTAACTAGCATTGGCATAGCCAATATGTCTCACTTTTGGGACCTTATAACTATTTAGTTATGAAGCACAAATTCCTTGGTGCAACAACACTAACTATTGCATGGCTAAACACTTATACGGTCCCAAAGGCAGACCTATTGGCTATGCCAATTCTTGTTTTTTCGGCATCTTAGACGGGGCTTCATGTGAAAATGTTCACGTGTGCTAGGAGAGCTAGCTGTAAGAGGGAGCAGGGCTGGCTGCCCGCCTCTTCCACAAACAATGCGAGGAGTCAGAGAGCAACTAGGCAATGGAAAAAGTAACTTAGGAGCAGAGAGAGGGTGCAAGGTAGAGAGAGAGGAGCTATGCCAGTAAGTCTGCACCACAGACTGATGCACAAGTACAGATGAGCCATATCCCCAACGGACACCAAGTGTACCCGAGCTGTGGTCAGCTCCGTTCCGGCCTCCCACGGCCTCCTCTGCAATAGCACAGAGCAGTGGAGGCTGGTTTGAGCCCCCTGCTGCTGCCGCTGCTGTTGATGTAACGGTGGAACTAGATTTTAGGACATTATGGTGGCTAGTCAGTTTGTCCTGGCTTTGCAACTGCATTATTATAGAGTGTTGAACTTCTGACCAGCCGCTACAGTTTAAGCTGTGACGTATGGATGCTGGCCAGTGATAAGCATTTTGTACTGCCACCACTTCAGTATGGAGGTGAACAAGCATGTGTTAATGTAAGTACAATAGTCCATGCGGTCTTCAGGGACACGCTCAGGCCTTTACCGAATGCTTGGAACGTGGAGGTCAGGTGACGATATATCAGCAACACCAAACTGCGAGCTACTCATCAAAGGAGTGGGTGAGTGCCCCAGCACCTTCAGCTATTATGTAATGAGTAACAATTGTAAGATGGGCAAGTAAGACTGTGATGTTATAGACCATGGCCTGTGGGACCCCCTATTCAGTGCTGTTGCATGTTAACACAAAAGGTGGGAGAGGCATTGGATCCAAGCAAAATAGCAAAGGGTTTCCGTCCCACACAAGAAGATTTGCCATATTTGCGATGACAGAAATAGTAGTTCTTTCACAATGAAGCTGTTTTAGGTTCTTTTTTTCAGTATATTAAAACACAGCAGCCAACGCGTTTCACCCACACCAGCTTCTGTGTTTTAACATACTGAACAAAAAGGACCTAAAACAGCTTCATTGTGAAAGAACAACTATCTCTGTCATCACAGTCTTCTTCTTGTGTTAATGTATTGTGTTTGAAACCAACCGTGGGTGGCTGGTATCGGGAGGTGGGCATTGGCTATTTACACATTTTATGCAATTGTATTTGCACCCTAGAAACATAGGTAGGTGATGCAGCAAGATATACCCTGCCACCGTACCTGTTTGCTGCTGTTGCATGTTGCAAACAATAAAATGTGAAACTCCACTCACCCTTCCATTACCAGACCTGAAGGTGCAAATGGAGATAACATGCTTTGTTTGATGAGTGTGCGGCTGTCTTGTCATTAGAAAAATATACGTTTTGAGTTGGTGTTGTGCCACATAAAAGACTCACTTGTCTCCGTGCGTCTCGTGTCTCAGGGACTCCAGCACTACTGATGGACAGAGCCCCTCCCAAATGTCCGAAGACCTTCACAGCCACATCTTCATGCTAGGGTCAGCATCCTCAGACTGTCTCCATATCAGAGTAAAACTAACCACCAACATGCCAATACTGATAATGATTTCTCTATTCTTTCTTTTTTGCGGCGCATTTAATGACTTAATGCTACCAAGGAACTTTCATTTACACAACTTTTTGTTTATTTTTTCAATAGACTTATTTGTTTTTAACTCATGTTTTTCAAATATAGTACACAATTTCAATATAAATTACTGTAAAACACAACATCACATTTTTTGTAAAAAAATTCATCAAAGTAATTTTTTCAAAATCAGACATTCATCAAAGTAATTTTTTCAAAATCAGACAGAGGTAACAATAAATGACAACATTCAAAGACATGGACATTGAACAACATTTATGAGACAACACACATTTTGCCCTGTGCAGTACTATGACCCCCAGGGCTCCATTCTAAGTCCCCTCCTCTTCAATATCTATCTTATCCCTCTGCTTACCCTTATAGAATCGTTCGGCATAACCGTCACTTCTTATGCCGACGATACTCAGCTCATCATCCCTCTTGACGACAATTCCAACACTGCAGAACTCAATCTGAAACACTGCCTTACAGCAGTCTTTCAATGGATGGACGCCAACCACCTCCGCTGCAACTCGAATAAAACCGAGATCTTGCCCATTGGAAAGAATGCCTCTTTCTGCCCTGCCCTGTGGTGGCCTGACAATTCTGCTGCTCCACCTCAGACAGTTTCATCGGCCAGAAACCTCGGGGTTATTTTTGATTCCGAACTTTCTTTCGATACCCACGTTTCGACTGTAGCAGGAAAATGCTTCGGCATAATTAAGTCCCTAAGAAAGTTCTTTGACTTCCTCCCGCTTGACTCCAGAAAGACTATTGCGGTAGCCCTTATACTCTCTCGAGTAGACTACTGTAACGGCCTTCTGGCAGGGACCAAAAAGTCCACCCGATCGAAACTTCAAAATGTTTTGCACACTGCTGCCCGTCTGGTCCTTAAACTTCAACGCAAATCCTCAATTTCTACAGCTCTTAAATCCTTACATTGGCTCCCCTTGCACAAGAGAATACTCTTTAAAATTCTCACTGTAGCCTTCCGCGCTTTCAACAAATCCGGTTCGTCCTATTTGTCCAGACGCTTCCCTCACTACACTCCGGGCCGTGCCCTCAGATCCTCACAAGAAAACCTCATGACCCCCACCAAATTCAATCTGAAGTCTAAAGGTGGAAAAATGCTCAGCACCCTGGCTATTAGAGCCTGGAACAGCATGCCAAGGCATCTCAGACTTCAGACGCTTGAGAAGCCGTTTAGGAAGCTCCTCAAAACGTGGATTTTTAATCTCTCTGACGACTGGACTAAAGCAGCCATCTAGCCCCCCCCCCCTTCATCTCTCTGTGACCTGGTCTCAGGATTTACAGCGCCAAGATGCTCCCTTCGGAGCGAACGTCTGCGCTCTAGAAATACCCTTCCAAATATCCAAATATCTAAATATGACCCTGCTCACATTACTTCTAACCTTATAATTAGGGCAATTACAAAACAGTGATTTTGATTTTTCACTTTTAATTCCTCTTTATGATCACCAACTGAATTATTATAATTTATATATTTTGTTCTAATCAAAACACAACCACAGGCACTTTTGATTAATGGCTATGCACTTGTCTGGGTTAACCAAGGTCGACGCATTTCAAACCCTCCTTTCCCTCAAGGGGTTCTCCTCCTCGTGGTCTCTGCTGACCTCGTCCTAAAAAAGACCCTGGCTGCTGTTGTTGATTGTTTCCTCTCCGGTTTGTGTTGAACCGTCCTACACTAATATCGGTTTCTTCTCCTGAGGATGAAGTAGTATCCAAAAAGGAAATACATTTGTTCCTCGATCTCCCCTGATATTCTGGAAGGAATTTTCGTGATTCTGGATGGGTATAAAAATCTGTCTGGAGGTAAGGATATGTTGTTTCTAATGAGAAGCTATTCTTATCCTTCTCAAACTTTAATCCTTTTTGATTTATGGTGAAAACCTTGAGTTCTGAAATCTCTTTTTGCACCTTGGTAAGTAACATTATTGCTTCTGTAATTAAATGATTATTCTCTATCTCTTGTTCCAGTTTTGCAATTTCCTCAAGTTATTGCTGCGAAATATGCTGCGCAGTCTCTACCATCAGGACCATTAGGTCTCTACTACATTTGGTTTCAATACAATTGTACCCTTTCTTGTACAGTGTATCGTCCATGAAAATTAATGGGATATTTCTCATTAGTAGGCCTCCTTGAATTGTCCCTGCCTTTAAATGCTCTAACAGAAAATGATCACTTTGTCCGATTCATTTTGTGTCTTTGCTGTCGCACCTAATGAAACTGAAGCAAATAAAGGAGCTGCAATGATTAATCTTTGGATGTAATCTTCACTATACGCAAACGTGCCTTGCTCAGTCATAGTCACCCCAAATCACCAGAATGAAATAGAAAGTGGGAAAATAATGAAGAGTAATGTTTCTCAGCCGACTATGTGTTTCCACAAAATCTGCCAAACCACTTTATCAAAATTTTAAATCAAAGATTTCTTTGCCGTCTATCAAAAAACCTTGCGAGTCAGCACCCACAGCACAACAAACTAACAACAAAGGGTTTTGGCTCTTAATCATGAAGGTTGAGCCCAGTCAACAAAACTAACCACCAAAATGCCAATACTGATATTGAATTCTCTATCCTTTCTTTATGGCAGCGCATTTAATGATTTAATGCTACCAAGGGACTTGGATAAGAAAAGCGCATTTTTTATTTAGATCTATTATCCAAGATTGGTATACTAAACAATGCCTCCTTTCCTCCATTAAGACACTGTTGTGATCTGCTACAGAAATTAAGAGGCAATATGAAAACACTACTTCTCTAGGAAAGGAAAGGAAGTTAGTAGCACCAACAAGCTACGTTTAACTCACAGAGATTACAGACTGTCTTCGATTTCGCAGTCGTGGTGCAGGCGAGAGGTGTTTGGCGACTTCCCTAATGTTTCCTTGCCCTGGTGGATATTACGAATAGCGGACCAGCTGACTGCCTGGCGACATTGGCAAGAGTGGGACTGCGAGTCCCAGCGGTGACTGCGGCGCTCAACCGGCCGCACCTGGAGACTCTTCCCGCCCCTGCCTCCTCCTATTTAGCTACTTCCACTACCGCGCACGCGGGACGCGTGCGGGACGGTGCCGGGGCGAAGCCCGGGCCAAGGGTGGGCCCGTTGTAGCCATTCGAGCCCGGGGGAAGACCGGACCGGCCACCCCTCTGGGCCTGTGGCTAGCTTCCCAGGACTCATCATATACTGTGCTACATTGTTCTAGCCTGGGTGAGACTTGGTCATATCACAAATTAAGCACCATGTCAACAAGTGAGACGAGGAGCAAAGCCATGGCATCGTCTACCATGGTGGCAGGTACTTTGGATAACTTTCTTATCAGAGCTAACACTGCGGTAAATAACAAATTGACAGCCCTGGAAAGACAGCTTGCAGGTGGGATCGAAAGTACTAGGCGATCTTCTGCGGGATAAATTGCTAGATCCTCGGAAATACTTGATGCTTCTCATCTATCTCTTTTGGATAGTATCGACCAAACAATTGAGTCTGTCTTACAACAGCTATGGACTTCCTTAAACTCACATCGAGACTCCCTTCAGAGTATACCTGAGGTGGATCCTCTTCCAACATCTGACCCAGTCCTGACACGGGGAGAGGGGAGCGATCTAAACTTATCTCATTCACGGGGCACGTGAAGGTGCTGTTCCAAAAAGAAAAAGAGCTAGACAGTCTAAGGGTGTAAAAAGGGCCAAATTGGATCATGCCTCCAGTATCACCAACAATATGCCCGATATAATAGAATCTTCTTCTCAAACAACTGTAACTATTAATGAAACTGTGAGTCCAACACAGACCTCCCTATCGCAGGTCCCAGTGCAGTCTGGCCCGTTTATTTTTGGTGACGGGTCATGTGGAGGGAGGGAACAGTCTATTCATTTTATTACTAAAGTTTTGAAGAAACTTCTAGACCCCATATTAGCTAGGCTTGACTGTATTGATACTAGGTTACAAGAAATAGAAACAGTGATTGGGGATAGGGAGGATCAGTTAAGAACCTTGGGTGGTATTCAAGGTGCTACTTTGATGATGGCAGGGAGCTCCCTTCCCTCTAACCCATCGAATACCCCAAATACAAACCAGACTAATCCTCCCATTATAGCAAGTGTACCCTTAGCTAACTCATCAAATCCTATCCCCATACCCCTCCCAAGGCAAATTCCTCCCGTGCCCTTAGCATGGAAATCAAAGTTACCTGTAACAACGACCTCAACGAGGCAAGAATAAACTCCCACCAAGACTGCTAACCGCCCTGCCCAGAACGTTACCAGTCTAAAACGTTTAAACATAGTTAACCTGCCTCCAGAGGCTGCAGCTCATACTGTAATTTTGACCGGGGTTCCTGAGCTTTCTAACTCTGTACCAGAATCCTTCGATTCTTTGAAAAACATTTTCGAAAATTTACCTCCAACACAGTGAAGCCTAAAATTCGTTTTTAACACCAAGAAGTCACATAATACATCTAATAGGAGCGGTCCCCAACTCGACACTATATTGTGGCCGTCTCATAACCATCACAGACCGGCAGCGTTAGGAATTGAGATTACAATCTTTCTATACAGATTCCAATTGACATCAGTCCTGAAGATGGTTTCTACAATTAATTCTTAGGAAACCGAAACGTCGACCTTTCATCTTATCCCTGTCTTGTTTTATTCAGTGTGATTTGGGATCGGTGTTCTTAGGTTCTGTTGAGTCGCGTATTAATTTACTTGTGTGTGTACCCACAGACCTAAGTTTTGTTTGTTCACTTATCTGTATATGAAATAATTATTCTAAATGATTTCTTGATAAAACTATATTTTTCTAATACACCTTGTGTTGTTGTCTATATGTTGTGTCTTGATGAAACAGAGTTTCTATATTGAATCAGAATTCTACTGTGTCCAATTTGGTTTTTGATAAGGATTATTAATTTATCCTTTAAAACTCACCTTAAATTACTGAATACGTTCAAAATAAATCCCCTTGAAGGCATCCTTACCTTGCTACTTTAACTACCCAAGCCCTCAAGGGAATTTTTTGGGTCGCTCACTTTTTGTTAATCACTACAAATTAGAGCCTGTCTTTGATAATATCAGCCCTAATAGTTTTAGGAAGATGTACCTTCAATGGAGGTATGACTCCCTACCAATAAGAGCCCTCACCAGCTATTGGCGCGCTAATGCGCCCAGAAACTGCTCAGCGTGCATGGCGGAGGTAGAGAATGAGTTACACATAGTTTTCTTCTGCCGTTCCTACCAGATTTCTAGGAAGAAGTGGATCATCCCTATTTGCAAAAACCTGGGGATCAGGCAATATTCTGATTCCTATAGAATATTAAAAACAGACTTATCACCATTAATTGTTTTTGGTGTTACGAAATTCCTGGCTGCCATGTGGAATATTAGAAGAAAGTACATTGTAAAATGAGATCAGATGTATTCGCTTACAATGCCCAGGCGTTTCGGGGGTGTTGGGGACCAGAGGTTCATCGGTCTGTTTGTCTTTTTAACCTTAGATAATGGTTTTATATGAATTAATTTTATGGCACTTTGTATTTTCAAACATTTGTAACGTTGTATACTGAAATTTTATTGTGTATTCTTTTATGACATCATTTTGTCGAAATAAAGACGAAATTAATGAATGAATGATGAATTTAAACTATACTTTTCTTTTCTTTTCTTCCATCCTTTAGTTTTTCTAATCATGTCAGATTTCATCGCATGAGATCTGCTGAACTCAAAGGATAGGTAAAAGTTATTTGAAGCATTAGAAATGGTTATGAAGGAAGTGCAGTGTGCCTTTCAAGTAGAGTAGATTCTCACATTAGTATATTTGTTTTGTGTCCACACTATTTTTGGTCCTGAGGAGAACCCCTTGAAGGAAAGGAGGGTTCGAAACCTGTCGACCTTGGTTAACCCAAACTAGTGCATAGCCAGAAATCAGAAGTATCTGTGGTTGTGTTTTGATTAGTACAAAAGATATACATTATAAGAATTCAACTGGTGATCATAACAGGGAGTTAAAAGTGAAAAATCAAAAGCACTGTTAGGTAATTGCCCGAATTATAGGGTTATAAGTAATTTGAGCAGGGTCATAGAACCAAACACGGCAAAATGTGTGTTGTCTCATAAATGTTGTTTCAATGACATTGTCTTTGAATGTTGTCATTTATTGTTACATGTCTTTATGATTTTGAAAAAATTACTTTGATTAATTTTTGTACAATACATTTGATGTGGTGTTTTACCATATTTTATATTGAAATTTTGTATTATGTTTGAAAAACATGAATTAAAAGACAAATAAGTCTATCGCAAAAATAAACAAATAGTTGTGGAAATAATAGTCCATTGGTAACATTAAATCATTAAATATGTCGAAATAAAGAAAGAATAGAGAAATCAATATCAGTATTGTCATTTTGGTGGTCAGTTTTGTTTATTGGGCTCAGCCTTACTGATTATGAAACAAACCCCTTTGTTGTTAGTTAGACCATTACAGAGTAGACACTGCACCAAGCTTGCGCAGCTCTTATGATAAGCAGAGGCCTACTTTACAGCTACATGCAGGCCTCATTCATGAAGGAGATGGGAAACAGTAGTTTGACAGCACTCCTTACCTTGGAGTATGGCCTCGAATTTCATACTGTTGGTTTGTAAGTACTCCTCGGTCCACTCAGCGCCAGGTGGGCCTCTCAGGTCATCTTCAGAGCCGGACAGCAGGCAGTCGTTTCAAGCAACGATTGTTCTAGTCTCAGATTGCAAGAAAATGTGGTGGAGACAGCCTCCTCCCACCCTGCCCGCTGTCACGTTTTCTAAGCAAATCCTGGCCCACTCCTGCTGCTACAGCAGTGCCAGGATTGGCTGGGGCAGGAGACTACAACGCTCATTCCTGAGACTGCGGGTATGTCTTTGAGTCACTCCCAGCTTACTAATATCTAGTTGGAGGCACCTCTAGTGCGCAGGTCGGCGTAAGGCAGCAGTCCAGCCCGACATGCGCATTTGGGGCCAGGACATGTGCAGGCAGGCTAACTTCCCAAATACATTCTACGAGTGTCTCGCAATATAAACCCCACCCCCTCAGGTCTCTACCACATGCTGCTGCGTCTAATGGAGTTTACCAAATGTAATTGTTTTTCTCTGTTAGCGAAATACAAAATATTTGTTTGTAATGGGAGGGCTAGGGGGCCAACATGTTAGTGGGGCAATGCCCCAACACCCTAATGGAGGCACCGCCCCTGTTCTCATCCCAGCCCTGACTTGTAGCTGGCTTATGTTATTTTTTAAATGCATACCCGACGCAAAGGGTTTGCTGGTATTTATCATCCAATGCAATCACGATTTGTGTTTTTTTAGTTTGCCAAGCTAACACAAATTTGTACCAGGCGCTACTATGCCTTACTTTGCATCAAAGGCCCTGTCCATGGGTGCTACATGAGCACCCATGAGTTTTGATGAAAATCCTATACAACAAACATTCTAAAACAGAGATTTTCACCAAAATCTTACACTTCCTCGTGGCAGGTGAAACGGAAAAATATTTTAATTTTGTACAGTAGGCATGCATACCAGGAAAGTTATTAAAGAATGGTTTTAAACTGAAAGGGTCCCCTTTAATATAAAAAAATGTCCTTACCGAATGCACACAGCCTTGCAGTACGCTGCAAGAGTGTGTGCATTGCCGCATGGCAGCCTAAAGTGTACCAGCGCAGGGGGAGAGGGAACCATCACTGCATTTTACAAGATACAACTGATAGATAGCAAGCTCACTGACTCCCAGGGAGCTTGCAAAAGAAACAGACCTCAGGCTTAACAACCACCTGCAGATATATATTCACATTCATAAAAAGGATTAATTAAAAAAAAGGTTGTTGTGGAAATAAAAGTGACATGCTTGGACATGACTATCAAGTGTCTCCATATTGTTTGACACCGTCGGCCAAACAATTCTTTTTTAACATTATTTCATCACAGTTCAGTTCAGTTCATACTTATTTCATGTTTAGACACTGCCTTTAAAACGTACATCTTTGTGGGAAACTGGCCTGGAATATGATGTCCACTATTGGGAGTGGGCATCTTGCACCAGTGAAGACAACATTCAATGATGATTTAAGAAGTCTTAGACAACCTTAGAAAGATCTCTAAGTTGTAGCTGTGGAGAGCAGCCTGCAGTCTTTGTCCAGAAGGAGTGTAAAGCAAATAGTTTTAGCAGAATGTAGGGGCATATTATCAAGGACCGGTGTTAAAATTATCGCCATTTTATCGGCAGGAAACTGACGATAAAACGGCGATAATGGGATTGATAATATGTCCTTGTTAATTCCCATAGAAGCCCATGTTTTGATGTTAACATGGGCTTCTATGGGAATTACAAGGGCGTATTATCAGGCCCATTATCACCGTTTATTCGGCAGTTTCCTGCCGATAAAACAGCGATAATTTTAACACCAGTCCTTGATAATATGCCCCGCAATCTTATGGAATAGATTAAGTGAAAAAGAACCACACAAAGTATTTATAAAAATATATATCAATATCTATACTAATATAAGAAAGAGAGAGCCCAAACATTTGAGGCGGGTAATCTCAGGAACCACAGCACCAATCACAACACCCAATACAGCGTTGGAAAGGGCAGTTGCAGCAGTAGGACATAGGGTATGCAGACGCCCACCATACACATTTAAAAGGTAAAAGAACCGTGCCAGCAAAGTAGTCCCTTGTGGGCGTGTCTGCATTGTGCTGTGGGCGTGTGCTGGGGGCGTGACAAACGCTAGGGCCGTGTGGTACGTTCCGCCCTTCATGCCATGTCTCATATTGTGTGCTGTGGGTGTGTGCTGGGGGCGTGGGCATGTGCGGGGCGCTGGATTACGGAAAAAAAAGCCAGCGTTGTGCCCAATATTTAATTGTTTTTTCTTTCCAGGTTCTGTACATTCCAGCTCCGGTTGTCCACCCTGCTCCCTTTAAATACCCATGCACACCATAATCATAACACACCCTTAGTCCTTAAAATACCCCAACACCCTTAAACACTAACCCATCTTAACCCTATAAATATACCCTGTACCCCAAAACCCAGACCGATCCCTAAACCCTAAAAATACCCCTGTACCCCAAAACCCAAACCTAGCCCTGAACTCTATAAATACCACTGTACCTCTGTACTCCAAAACCCAAACCTACCCCTAAACCCTAAAAATACCCCTGTACCCCAAAACCCAAACCTAGCCCTGAACCCTAAAAATACCCCTGCACCCCAAAACCCAAACCTACCCCTGAACCCTAAAATACCCCTGTACCCCAAAACCCAAACCTAGCCCTGAACCCTTTAAATACCCCTGTACCCCTGTACCCCAAAACCCAAACCTACCCCTACACCCTAAAAATACCCCTGTACCCCAAAACCCAAACCTAGCCCTGAACCATAAAAACAACCCTGTACTCCAAAACCCAAACCTACCCCTGAACCCTAAAATACCCCTTTACCCCAAAACCCAAACCTAGCCATGAACCATAAAAATACCCCTTAACCCCAAAACCCAAACCTAGCCCTGAACCCTTAAAATACCCCTGTACCCCAAAACCCAAACCTACCCCTGAACCCAAAAAATACCCCTATACCCCAAAACCCAAACCTAGCCCGGATTCCTAAAAATACCCCTGTACCCCAAAACCCATACCTATCCCTAAACCCTAAAAGGACCCCTGTACCCCATAACCCAAAACTATATCTGAACCCTTAAAATACCCAAACACCCCAAAATATATACCTCGGTACCCCAAAACAAATAACCCTACACCCATACTTACCTTATACAAACATTAAAAAAACAGGCTTTTACCACTCATGCATTTACAAGGAATTTCGTTGTAAATGTATGCGTGGTAAAAGCATATAAAATGTAATGCCATGCGTTATAATGGCATTGCGGAGTCATGGTACTTTCGTAATGAAAGTATGCGGAGTGTTGGTATGCGGAAAGAAAGTTGCGGAATAATGGGTGTTTACCCTCCCCCGGTAAGTACAGTGGTGGCACGGCGGCCCACATCTCCAGCAACATACTCATATTTTTTCACCACCGATTTGAAAAAGGCACAGGTCTCTCTCGTTGATGGCCAGCACCGACATACACTTTTAAAAAACACCTCCCACCACAAGTTCTAGAATTGCGAACTTATGAGCTGAGGAGCTACGTTCGAATCTCGGCATCAGCTCAACATCCTGTGATTCCAGGCAAATCGCTTTGTCTCCCCGTGCCTACCACAAATGAATGTGTTCTTCTGTAATGTAAATTGTGCTCACGCCATGTTGTCGAGTTCGCGCTATATAATATTGCAAGGAAAAATAAAGTAGGGAAACTCGAGTTCACACACTACTGAACGCACACTCTTAGGTGCATCAGCAGTGCACTATGAATCGGGGCGTTTCACAGGTCTGTCACAGATAAGAAATGCTATCAAAACGAAATCCCACAAAACAATATACTACTGGCCGGCAGCAATTCATACCTGAACAACGTCGGGACAGGCTTCTAGTTTATTATATAATACTTTCTAGCATATACAAATATTTCCTAAACGGAGATATGGGCAATGCACACAATACTTTGGCAAAGAAACATAGTAAATAGCACAGAATACACAGTGGACCCCAGTGGGTATTGGGAAATAACCTTTACAATGCATAATTTACAACACATGCGTTTACAACGCAAGTCGTTAGAACAATTATTATTATTATTATTATTATTATTATTATTATTATTATATTTCTTATATAGCGCCAGAAATGACCCCCGAAGGGGTATCTCCGCGCTTGCCTTGGGAACCCGTCCTGGTTTTTCCCTGTGAGATAGCCCCTACAGGGCATCCCCAAGGTGAAAGCCAGGCATCCCACTGCGGGGGGGCCGTTGTGGAGATTAAGCAAGCTTAATGCCCAGAGTTGCAGAGTGTGAACCCATGATTAGGTCAGGCACCGAAGCGAGAATTATCGAGTCTGTGGACATTTGAGCTCAACACCCTGCCGCGTCGGGAATCAAACCCTGGTCCCGGGTCTGACCTCTGCTTCTGGGTCTGCCTGCTCTAACCAGTGAGCCACACTTCTCCACCAATGCATTGTTATATTGCATGCCATTACAACGCAAGTTATTACAACAACTTGCGGTAGGGGGCGGAAGGAGTTGGATTTTCATTCCAACACCTTCCCTACTGCTGCAAACACAGGAGTTGGAATAGTAAATTATACTATTCAAAAGTGCGGAACCTCCCCACCTACCGCAAGTCTTGTAATAACTTGCATTGTAATGCCATGCGATGTGACAACACTTTGTTGTAACAACTTATGTTGTAAAGCATGCATTGTAAAGAGTGCTATTACTGGGGGACCAAACCATATAGCAAGAAAGTGGTATAAGAACAACAACTCGGGTCAAGACAATGTCAAGAGGACGTAGAAGCGCTGGGGACCCACAGAGCCACCCAAGGTAAGTAGATAGGGACCCCATGGAGAGCGTGTGCAGTATGGGTACAGAAACCATGATCCGTACAAGTCTACTTATCAGTCGCTTCTGGATTTTTGAAGATTAATGACCCTTTCCAGTGGACCTTGAAGAAACCACATGGAAGACAGAAGGTTGGAGAGCCACCCCACTCGTGGATACCCATAGTACCCATGTTATCTACACCAGGGAAGCCGGGTGCATACCAGTGTATTGGTGTCAGAAACCGCTGTCGAATTCAGTGGAGGACTACAGGAAAGTGCAGCTGCCGGAAAAGGAGAATGTGTGAGTTGGAATCCAAGGATGGATTCTAGATAAGATGTACCTACAAGCAGAGGGGACAGAGTATATGTCACTCAGGAGTGACCAGGAAACTTGGAAGATGAATGCCCTCCGATGTTGGGTGTTGGAACATCAACAAGCCTTGGCAAATGTAACCAACGCAGGTATTGAAGTAGGAGCAACGTCGGGACCAGCATAGTCCAGAGGGCCTCACCACAAGCAGGGGAGTCAGGGCAGGTCCCAAACAATCGGGGGAGCCCAAAGAAAGAAAGGTGACCCTCATATGGACCCACAGGCCTGAGGAACTGGAGTTGAGAGAGGACCTCGAGCGGCTCACTAAAAAGATGCAGGCCACTGTGCGCACGATGCGATGTGGCTGAAGATTCTGGTCAGTGGAGGTGCTGGAGGTCTCGGCTACATGGAACCCAAATGTCTTCTTGGAAAGAAGCCAACAAGACTGTGCAACTGCAAGTTGACATGGTGCACAGGGGATCAGTGATTGCAGCCCCCACAAGAAATACTGGCCTTAAACTTGATGCGAGGGCAGGGGAGCACTTGGGAGCCGTAGAAAACTACCACCTGTTTTGTAGAACCTTACAGAGTCCAGAAGAGCCCAGGATCAGGAGACTGGTCAACTTAGTTACGGTGTCTGAGACTGACTCCTTCACTCCAAGGGAGATTCCTTCATGTGTCTTTGATGTCCACAGGACTTGGAAGGTTCCTGTATGGTACACAGGCACAGACAATGCAGCAGACTGGAAGGAATAAGTAATTTAGCCCAAACGTTGTCCAGCAAAGTACAGAGTGCCCAGATAGTAGAAGAAGAAGTGGTGTATGTCTGAATCTTTACTTATGACGAACCTAGGGACCTACACCCAGATACTTAAAACCTGTAAGTCACCACTATAGCAGACCTTTGCAATCCTGAAGGGAGGGTGCTTGTTTCTAAGTGAGAAGGTGCCCCTGAATTAGCAGGACACCCCTGCAGCCTATGGAGTCCATTCTCCCAGGTTGCCAGTGAAGCAGTCATGTACTATATAGGGGGGCACCACATAAGAATGCGATGACTATCTCGAAAACGGCTGCAACGAATTCAATCATGTTTGGTATGAAACATGTTAGAATCATACCCGCCCATCAAAAATGGAAGAGCCCTCCTTTAGGCCGGTACCAGTAGTCTAGACCTGGACAGCACAAAATGTTTGCTGCTGACTAGAGGCACATTTCTGCCCTCCAGCTGCTGACCCGAGCTCGAGCAGAGGAAGGTGGAACAATAGGCATATTAACACAGGAAGGTGTGACCATCTCCCAGACAGGATTATTGTATTGGGACTGGGTGGGTACACTTGCCAGTGCCAGAAAGTCTATATGAGGGGCATACTTGGTGTCCCCGTGCATAGTCCAGTTCAAACCAATTCTGGGAGCTGTTGGCTCTCACTCTAGTGCGGAATTGGACAAAGAACATGGGAGTAACTTCCTCACTGTCCAGACCCTCTCCAGGGAGGGTCCCCTGAATCTTCTCAACCCTTTCCCTAGGGTACTTAAGGGCTTACCTGGATGTAGGTCCCTAGATTCTTCATAAGATAAGATTCAGATCAGACACCACTGCACTACTACCAATACAACACATGCGATACATCGCATTCCATTACAACAAAGTCATTACAATGACAGCGTTGTTACATCGCATACCATTACAACGCAAGTTGTAACAACGACTTGCTGTAGGGGGGCGCTGGATTTTGGAATAGTATAATTTACTTTTCCAACTCCAGACTGTGCAACAGTAGGGAAGGGATTGGATTTTAAATCCAACACCTTCTGCCCCCTACAGCCAGTCGTTGTAATGACTTGCGTTGTAATGGTTTGCGATATAACAACGTGATCATTGTAATGACCGCATTGTTATGGCATCCAATGTATCGCATGCGTTGTAAACGATGTTTCCCCCATCTGGGCACTCTGGTCTTTGCTGGACTTTGTTTGGGCCTGACTTTGTCTCCCTTCCAGTCTGCTGCATCAGCTGTGCCTTTGCATCATTCAGAAACCTACCAAGGCCTGCTAAGCATCAAAGACACTTGAAGTAAACTCCCCTGCATCTGCAGGTAATGCAACCAAGTCAATCAGTCTGCAGATCCTGAGCTCCTCCGGACTCTGTAGACTCCTCAACACAAGTGGTGGATTTCCACAGCTCTTGAGGCCTGCCCTGCCCTCTCACTAAGTTTGACGCCAATATCCCTCCTGGGGGTTGCAATAACCGAATCCCTGTGCACCGCTGCTTGAGGTTCTCTTGTGACTCCAGTGCCTCCAGTGCCTCCAGCCTGTGGATCCACTTGAGGGTTACACTTGTTACTTTGGGCTCCCCTGATTGCTCGGGGTATGCCCTGACTCCCCTGGCTTTGGTGAGTCCCCTGAACCTTGCTGGTCCCGACGCTGCTCCTTCTTTGAATCTTGTGTGGCTTGCCTTTGCAAATCCATGTTGGTGCTCCTACTGGACACCGACCCCTCACCACTCGACATCCTTCATGGGACAGCACGTACCTGTGTACTGGTCTTCCTCAGCATCGCTTGATCCTCACAGCTGCAGAGTCAAGGTTATTGTCACCTCCCACTGAAGCACCAACATCGGAGGGCATTCATCTTCCAAGTCTCCTGGTCATTCCTGAGTGGCAAAGACTCTGTACCCTCTGCTTTCAGGTACTACTCTTCAAGAATCCACATTTGGATTGCAACGGACACTAGCTGCTCTTACGGCACCGCTATTTCCTGAAGTCATCCATTGTGTTCGACTGCGGTTTCTGACACCACTTCACACGTATGCACCCAGCTTCCCTGGTGTAGTTAATGTTATGTTAAATGTTATGTTAAAAAATTTATACCGCGCACGTACACCGAGACGGTTTCTTGGCGCTCATAACAGACATAGGTAGCCAGGGCAGGAGGTATTACTCAAAGGCCGCCTTGAAGAGGTAAGTTTTCAGGGTTTTTCGGAACAGCTCGTAAGAGGGACAATGGCGAAAGGAGGAAGGGAGGGAGTTCCAGAAAGTAGGGCCTAAAAAAGAAAAGCGTAGACCGCCGTTTTTTTTGCGGCGGTTCGATGGGATGCATAGAAGATTGTCAGCAGAGGATCGTAGATTGCGAGTTGGGAGGTATCGCTTAAGCTTAGAGGAGATGAACTCAGGGGCGTGATTGTGAAGGGATTTGAATAAGGTGCATCCGAGTTTGAAGGAGCACCGTTTAGCCACAGGGAGCCAATGAAGGCTCCTCAAAAGGGGGGAAACATGCTGGTGTTTGGGTTGGTGAAACACCAGGCGGGCGGCCTGGTTCTGGATTAACTGAAGTTTTTGAAGCTGGTAAACAGGGATCCCCGCATACAAGATATTAGCAAAGTCAACCCTGGAGATGACCAAAGCCAATATAACTAGAATGAGTGCCTCTCTGGTTAGAAATCTACAGATCTTGCGGATCCTGCGCAGCTGGAAAAAGCAGGATGATGTTACTGCTGAGATCTGAGGTTTCATAGATAGATCCTCAGAGATGATCACTCCTAGGCTTTTCACAGAGCTGACCGGGCGAGGAGGGGAGCCAAGAGAAGGGGGCCAGTAGTTGTCATCCCATGGATTGGTAGGGCCACCCACCAGAACAAGTTCCGTTTTAGACGGATTCAACTTGAGCTGGCTGTGAGCCATCCAGTCAGAGATGAGTAGCATTGTGGTTTGGATGTTAAGGCGAGAAGGAGGTGAAGTGTCCAGAGGGAAAATCAATTGCAAATTGTCTGCATAATTATATATTGTAGCTGGGGAATGACGAAGGGAAGCCATGAGTGGTTGCATATATAGATTGAAGAGAAGAGGGGAAAGAGCTGAGCCCTGGGGAACACCACAAGTGAGGGGGATAAAAGGAGTCAAGTCAATAGATTTATATAGCGCGCTACATACCCATAGGGTCTCAAGGCGCTTGAAGAAGGGTGGGGAGTTACTTGTCAAATATCCATGTTTTGAGTTGCTTTCTGAATGCTAGGTGGTTCTGAGTAAAGCGAAGGTGAGTGGGGAGTGAGTTCCAAGTTTTAGCTGCTAGGTAGGAGAAGGATCTACCTCCCATGGTGGTTTTGTTGATGCGAGGTACAGTGGCGAGGGCTTGGGTGGAGGATCGTAGCTGGCGGGAGGGGAAGTAGAAGGATAGTCTTGTGTTGAGGCATTCGGGTCCTATTTCGTAGAGTGCTTTGTGTGCGTGGGTTAGGAGCCGGAAAGTAATCCTCTTATTGACGGGGAGCCAGTGGAGGTTTTTCAGGTGATCAGAGATGTGTTCTTTACGCGGGATGTCTAATACGAGCCTGGCTGAGGCGTTCTGGATGCGTTGTAGTTTTTTCTGGAGTTTTGCGGTGATGCCGGCGTAGAGGGTGTTTCCGTAGTCCAGTCGGCTCGTGACCAGAGCGTGGGTGACTGTTTTTCTAGTTTCGGTAGGGATCCAGCGAAATGTTTTTTTGAGCATGCGAAGAATGTTGAAGCAAGATGATGAAACGGCGTTGACTTGTCTGTTCATCGAGAGTGAGGAGTCCAGGATGACGCCTAGGTTCCTTGCGTGGTCCGTCGGGATGGGTGCTTTTCCAAGGGCCTCTGGCCACCAAGAGTCGTCCCAGGTGGAGGGGGAGGTACCTAAGATGAGGACTTCTGTTTTGTCTGAGTTCAGTTTCAGACGGCTGTGCTTCATCCATTCGGCTACTTCTTTCATTCCTTCGTGTAGGTTGGTTTTGGCCATGTTAGGGTCTCTGGTGAGTGATAGGATCAGTTGAGTGTCGTCGGCGTAGGAGATGATGTTGAGGTTATGTTGGCGTGCGATGGCCGCGAGGGGGCTCATGTAAACGTTGAAGAGGGTGGGACTGAGTGAGGACCCTTGGGGTACGCCGCAGATGACTTCAGTGGCCTCTGATTTGAATGGTGGAAGGCGGACTCTCTGCGTTCTTCCGGAGAGGAACGAGGTGATCCATTCCAGTGCTTTTCCTTGGATTCCGATGTTTTTGAGGCGCTGTAGAAATGTGCTATGGCAGACCGTGTCGAAGGCTGCGGAGAGGTCGAGGAGGATGAGGGCGACTGTGTCTCCATTGTCCAGTAGAGTTCGAATGTCGTCTGTTGCAGCAATGAGGGCGGTTTCGGTGCTGTGCTTGGCTCGGAAGCCGGATTGTGAAGAGTCGAGGGATTTGTTTGTTTCGAGGAATGCGGCGAGCTGGTTGTTCATAGCTTTCTCGATGACTTTGGCCGGGAATGGAAGGAGTGAGATAGGGCGATAGTTTTTGAGTTCGGTGGGGTCAGCTGTGGGTTTCTTCAGGAGGGCGCTGAGTTCGGCGTGTTTCCAGCTTTCCGGGAAGGTTGCGGAGTTGAGGGAGCAGTTGATGACATAACGGAGGTGCAGTGCAATAATGGAGTCCGCTTTATTAAAGATGTGGTGAGGGCAAGGGTCTGTGGGGGATCCTGAATGGATAGAGTTCATCAGACGGATGGTGTCCTCAGTGGAGATTGGCTTCCAGTCATTGAGGATATTCAGGGGGGTGGGGGTCCTGCAGTGGATTGGGTGGGTTGGTCTCCGGGTTGGTTGTCGAAGCTGTTGTGGATGTCTGCAATTTTGTTGTGGAAGAATGAGGCTAGGGAGTCGCAGAGGGCTTGAGAGGGGGTGATGTCGTTGGAGTTGGCTGAGGGGTTGGTAAATTCCTTGACGATGTTGAATAATTCCTTGCTGTTGTGGGCGTTGTTATCTAGACGGTCTTTGAAGGCTGTTTTCTTGGCGTTTCGGATTAGTTGGTGGTGTATGCGGGTGGCGTTTTTGAAGGCGTCTTTGGTGCTGGTGGTTGGGTCTTTTTTCCAGGCCTTCTCGAGGGATCGACAGAGTTTCTTGGATTTCTTAAGGTCATCGTTGAACCAGGAGGCCTTCTTGCTGCCTAGTTTTATTTGTCGTTTTTTCAGTGGTGCTAGGATGTCGGCGCTGTTGGATAACCATT
Organism: Lissotriton vulgaris; assembly: GCF_964263255.1. NCBI lineage: Eukaryota > Metazoa > Chordata > Amphibia > Caudata > Salamandridae > Lissotriton > Lissotriton vulgaris. The sequence goes on along the minus strand of NC_141688.1, from coordinate 245,791,729 downwards.
GGGTGAGGTTGGTGGCTGCTTGGTCTGGGTTTGAGGAGTGGGCGGGGGGGTTTTGAAGAAGCGATGAGGAGATCTGGTCGATGGTGATTTTGTTCCAGTTTCTTTGCAGAGTGGGATGGTGGTGGTTGTTGGATGTGGGCTTGTTGTAGGTGAAGTGAACGCAGCTGTGATCAGTCCAAAGGAGAGCTGTGGTGTGGCTGAAGGAGACATGTTTGCTGGAGGTGAAGATAGGGTCGAGTGTGTGACCTGCGATGTGGATGGAGGTAGAAACAAGTTGTTTAAGTCCGAGGTTTGCAAGGTTGTCCAAAAGGGTGGTGGTGTTGCGGTCGTTGCTCTTTTCAAGGTGAAAGTTGAGGTCTCCCAAAAGGATGTAGTCCTCGGAGGGGAGTGCGTGTGGAGTGATGAAGTCCGTGATGTCTTCACTAAACTGTGCGCGGGGTCCTGGTGGCCTGTAAAGGAGGGTGCCTCTGAGTGTGGTCTTGGGGTCGATGTGGATCTGGAAGTGAAGGTGTTCAGAGTTGGCGAGATTGACGTCTGAGCTGGTTGAGGAGCGGATGGATTTCTTATGGACGATAGCAATGCCTCCTCCTGTGTGTCCGGTACGGTCCTGGCGAATGATCTTATAGGCTACCGGGATGGCGATGGTGATGTCTGGGGCTGAAGAGGCATTCATCCATGTTTCTGTTAGGAAGGCGACGACCGGAGAGATGGTGTCGAGTAGATTCCAGAGGTCGATGGCGTGCCTATGGACCGAGCGGGTGTTGAGCAGGATGCATTGTAGGTGGTTGGGATCGGATATCTGTTGTGTGTTCGTAGATGAGGAGTTGTTCTTGGTGCTGTCGAACTTTCAGGAGTAGCAGGAAAAGGGTCCATGGGTGTGTCCGGGAGCGGCTTGGACGCAGTTGGGGGAGCGGCCAGGGTTAAGGGCTAGGAGGGTGGTGGCATCGTACGTAATGCGGGAAGGCTGGGCAGTGCGAGGGCCAGGGGGTCTGGCGCTGGGCGCGGTCCAGGCGCGGACGGGCGTAGACGGGCTTACCTTTGGCGCACCTTCTGCGCGAATGGGGCGCGAACGCTGCGTGTGGATGTTGCGCGCAAATGCAGCGGTCATATAAGGATGGTGAAGGGGGGGAGGGGCGAGGGCGGCTCAGCTGGGAGGCGGGGCGGGCTCAAGGGAACGGAGCACAACAACAACAACTACAAAATGGAGGGGAGGGCAGAGCAGGGCGCCGGGGGATATCGTAGGAATAATGTGCAGGACAAAAACAAAGCAAGCCAGCAAAGCAGCGACCAAGCAATGTAAACGCTAGAATATTCCTGGCGCAATTAAAAAACAAAACTTTGTCACAATCAATTCAGCTTCACGATACGATACCGCGTCTCAGTGCAGAGACAGGGGAGCGACCACTCAAGGCAGGAGCGAAGAATGGATCACAGCGCTGCGAGGTCAGGGGGCGCTGTATATTGGTAGTGGGAGGGTGGCTCAGCAGAGAAGGTGGAGAGGTGGACTGCCTGGGATCGACCTTGCAAGAAGGATCGAACCCAATCAAGGGCGACGCCCCGGATGCCGGCGTTGCTGACACGGTCAAAAGCCGCCAACAGATCTAACAGTACAAGGGCTTGGGGGATATTGTTGTCGGCGCCAGTTCTAAGTGTGTCCATTACTGCCGCAATCATCATCTCTGTGGAATGCAGTGGGCGAAAACCAGCCTGTTGGGGGTCGAGGAAAGAAGAAGTCTCCATAAAGGTACTCAGACACTTGGTTACGTAAGTCTCCAAGATCTTTCCCAAGAAAGGGAGGAGAGAAATAGGTCTATAATTGCTCATCACAAGAGGGTCTGCGCTGGGTTTTTTCAAGATAGGTAGCACTATGGCCTGCTTAAAAGCCTCTGGAAAAACTCCTGATGTCAAGGAGGAGTTGAAAAGGGCCAGGGCGGGATCAGGGCAGAGCCTAAAGATTTCTTTGAAAATATGTGGGGGGCAGCAGTCCTTGGGGGAGCCAGAACTGACTTTATAGAGAAGGCTGTGAAATTCAGTGATGGAAATGGGAGGGAAAGTATAGAATTTCTGGGGGTTTTCAGAGGGGAGGAGAAATGATTTGGAAGGGGAAGGTGGAGAGATATTGTTTTTAATTGTGGAAATCTTGTCCTGAAAGAAAGCATTGAGCTCATCACACAAGTCCTGGGTGGGAACGGGCAGGAGGGTATTGCGATCAGGAAGGGAGAGCTCATTGACAATCGAAAAGATGTCTTTGGCTTTTGAAGCCGACTCCAGGATTTTACGTGAAAAGTAGGAAGTCTTTGCCTCTAGTATGGAAGATTTATATTTATTTAGTAAGGTCGTAAATTCAGTCTTGAGTACGGGATCGTACTTGTGATGCCAGCGACATTCAGCCTGGCGGAGGGCTAGCTTGTCAAGTTTCAGCTGGTCAGTAAACCATCGCTGGGCGTCATGGGGGCGTGAGACTTTAATAGTCTTTAGAGGAGCTACAGCGTCGGCAGCTGCCTTCAACCAAAGCTCAAGAGTAGAGGCTTGGTGAGGGACAGATTCAGAAGCTGGTGGAACTGAGGCTGCCAGAAGAGACTGAAGTGTTGTCATATTGGCGTTCTTCCAGTTGCGGGCCGTGATGCTAGCAGGGCGCGGAGGGCGGTGAAAACTGGGAAGGTCAACAGAGAAGGACATAAAGTAGTGGTCTGACCAAGTACAAGGGGTGATCAGTGGAGGCGAGAGGTCGAGGTTGGCCATCCAGACCTGCTCAAGTATATGACCCTTGCAGTGGGTAGGAGTAGAGATCAGTTGCTGACAGTTCAAGCTAGTAAGGGCTTCTGAGAACAGTTCAGACAGTCGGCAATCTTGGGGGTCGGTAGGCCAGTAATTAAAATCGCCCAGGATGAGAATTCTGGAATGATTTATAAGAAGCTGGGAGAGAAGTTCCCCGACTGATTGAGCGAAGGACGGCATGTAGGTGGGAGGTCTGTACATGAGAACACAAATGAGGGAGGTAGTAATTGAGCGGAGCTGGATGACGAGGGTTTGGGAGTTGGGGATGGCAGTGCAGTCTAAGATGGAAAAAACGTGTTCTTTGCGGATAATGGCTGCGACTCCACCGCCAGCTTGCCCCCCAGGACGGTTAACATGTAAAATATAGTAGCCGTTGGGAAGAGCGGCTAGAATATCGGGTACAGAATCTTCTGTCAGCCAGGTCTCGGACAAAAAGAGAATGTCAACTTTAGTATCATCTAATAGGCGGTGAATCTCTAGTTGGTGTTTCACCAAGGAGCGCGTATTAAGGTAGAGGATGGTTAGGGTACAGGTGGCAGGTGTAGGAGATGTGAAGCTAGCGGGAACAGGGGAGGGAACAAGTCCGGGCGAGGGAGGGATAACCATGCAAGGAGAGGTTAAAATCCCACACTCCTGGGCCCTCCTAATGGCCTCAGGGGGCAGAGGAACTGGGTGCTGCCGGGAACATAAGTCCCCTGGCGAGTAACAGAACATTAGGGCAGGGTATGGGGCCGCAGGTCGCGGCCGGCCGCGGACGGGCGCAGACGGGCAGGACTTTGGCTTGACTTCGGCGCGAAGTCGGCGCTCCGATTGCGCTCGTCCGCTGCGCTTCCGCCATACCGTCATTTTATGTAAATGGGGCGTTTAACCACTAGACCGCTAACCTGCGCTGTATGAGGCAGGGCGTAAGTGGAGAAAGGAGGCGGGTGAATGGCGCTCTGCAATGCGACCCTCCGCGCAAACGGCACTCAGCCGGGGCGGACCGGGGTCTAGAGCGTGAGGAAGCAGGTGAGAACTCTCACTAATCACAGAAGCATAAATCCACTTTGTAGTTTAAAAGTTACAGTGATATTAAAAACACACAGCGCTAAATGCGGAAGACCGCTTTAAAAAGCTATTAATCAGCTATTAGTCAGCCCGACTTGATTCAGGGGGAGATAGCGAGTATCCAACACAGCCTGGGTCGCCGCGTCTGTCAATAGTGACCCGCGAGACTCAAAGATATATACACATCGGTCAACAACCACTAGACCGCTAACCTGTGCTGTATGAGGCAGGGCGGAAGTGGAGAAAGGAGGCGGGTGAATGGCGCTCTGCAATGCGACCCTCCGCGCAAACAGCACTCAGCCGGGGCGGACCGGGGTCTAGAGCGTGAGGAAGCAGGTGAGAACTCTCACTAATCACAGAAGCATAAATCCACTTTGTAGTTTAAAAGTTACAGTGATATTAAAAACACACAGCGCTAAATGCGGAAAACCGCTTTAAAAAGCTATTAATCAGCTATTAGTCAGCCCGACTTGATTCAGGGGGAGATAGCGAGTATCCAACACAGCCTGGGTCGCCGCGTCTGTCAATAGTGACCCGCGAGACTCAAAGATATATACACATCGGTCAACAACCACTAGACCGCTAACCTGCGCTGTATGAGGCAGGGCGGAAGTGGAGAAAGGAGGCGGGTGAATGGCGCTCTGCAATGCGACCCTCCGCGCAAACGGCACTCAGCCGGGGCGGACCGGGGTCTAGAGCGTGAGGAAGCAGGTGAGAACTCTCACTAATCACAGAAGCATAAATCCACTTTGTAGTTTAAAAGTTACAGTGATATTAAAAACACACAGCGCTAAATGCGGAAGACCGCTTTAAAAAGCTATTAATCAGCTATTAGTCAGCCCGATTTGATTCAGGGGGAGATAGCGAGTATCCAACACAGCCTGGGTTGCCGCGTCTGTCCATAGTGACCCGCGAGACTCAAAGATATATACACATCGGTCAACAACCACTAGACCGCTACCCTGCGCTGTATGAGGCAGGGCGGAAGTGGAGAAAGGAGGCGGGTGAATGGCGCTCTGCAATGCGACCCTCTGCGCAAACGGCACTCAGCCGGGGCGGACCGGGGTCTAGAGCGTGAGGAAGCAGGTGAGAACTCTCACTAATCACAGAAGCATAAATCCACTTTGTAGTTTAAAAGTTACAGTGATATTAAAAACACACAGCGCTAAATGCGGAAGACCGCTTTAAAAAGCTATTAATCAGCTATTAGTCAGCCTGACTTGATTCAGGGGGAGATAGCGAGTATCCAACACAGCCTGGGTTGCCGCGTCTGTCAATAGTGACCCGCGAGACTCAAAGATATATACACATCGGTCAACAACCACTAGACGCTAACCTGCGCTGTATGAGGCAGGGCGGAAGTGGAGAAAGGAGGCGGGTGAATGGCGCTCTGCAATGCGACCCTCCGCGCAAACGGCACTCAGCCGAGGTGGACCGGGGTCTAGAGCGTGAGGAAGCAGGTGAGAACTCTCACTAATCACAGAAGCATAAATCCACTTTGTAGTTTAAAAGTTACAGTGATATTAAAAACACACAGCGCTAAATGCGGAAGACCGCTTTAAATAGCTATTAATCAGCTATTAGTCAGCCCGACTTGATTCAGGGGGAGATAGCGAGTATCCAACACAGCCTGGGTCGCCGCGTCTGTCAATAGTGACCCGCGAGACTCAAAGATATATACACATCGGTCAACATCCACTAGACCGCTAACCTGCGCTGTATGAGGCAGGGCGGAAGTGGAGAAAGGAGGCGGGTGAATGGCGCTCTGCAATGCGACCCTCCGCGCAAACGGCACTCAGCCGGTGCGGACTGGGGTCTAGAGCGTGAGGAAGCAGGTGAGAACTCTCACTAATCACAGAAGCATAAATCCACTTTGTAGTTTAAAAGTTACAGTGATATTAAAAACACACAGCGCTAAATGCGGAAGACCGCTTTAAAAAGCTATTAATCAGCTATTAGTCAGCCCGACTTGATTCAGGGGGAGCTAGCGAGTATCCAACACAGCCTGGGTCGCCGCGTCTGTCAATAGTGACCCGCGAGACTCAAAGATATATACACATCGGTCAACAACCACTAGACCGCTAACCTGCGCTGTATGAGGCAGGCCGGAAGTGGAGAAAGGAGGCGGGTGAATGGCGCTCTGCAATGCCACCCTCCGCGCAAACGGCACTCAGCCGGGGCGGACCGGGGTCTAGAGCGTGAGGAAGCAGGTGAGAACTCTCACTAATCACAGAAGCATAAATCCACTTTGTAGTTTAAAAGTTACAGTGATATTAAAAACACACAGCGCTAAATGCGGAAGACCGCTTTAAAAAGCTATTAATCAGATATTAGTCAGCCCGACTTGATTCAGGGGGAGATAGCGAGTATCCAATGTGGGTACTAGGGCATCCACGGGTGGAGTGGCTCTCCAACCTTCTGTCTACTAAGGGGTTTCTTCAGGGTCCACTGTGAAGGGTCCTTTATCTTTAAAAATCCAGCCCCGACTTGCACATAGAGTTGTACGGAGCACTTAGTCGTGTTCCCATACTACAAACGCTCTCCGTGGGCTCTCTATCTTCTCACCTATGGTGATTCCTTGGGGTCCAGTACTTCTACGTTCTATTAGCACTGTCTTGACTTGATTCGTGGTTCTTATACCACTATGTATTTCGTGCTATTTACTGTGTTTTTTTGCTAAACTATTGTGTGCATTGTGTTTGTCTCTGTGTTGGAGATTTTGGAACCTACTCTAGAGTATTATATAATAAACACATATTTTTATAAATACTTAGGGGCCCATTAGCATATCGGGTGGATCGCCACCACCCGCATGGTGGTGGCAATCCGCATGGTGGTGGCAATCCGCCCGACATGTATGCCCGACATGTGTGCCCGCCCGCATGCCAATTCCCCCCCACCATATTACTATGGCAGGGGGACCCCGGCAGACGGAAAGACCTCCACCGGTTTTCCGCCGGTAGGCAATCCGCTTGATTGCCTACCGGACGCAAAAGCTGTTAGTATGGTGGCTGTGTCTGGTAGACACCGCCATCCATATTATGATGCATGCAGGGTTTTGCCTTGCGTTGTCGCCACGGAAAGACAGGCGGTTCTCGCCATTGGGGGCCCGTAGCGGTCCCCTAGGGATTCTGGTGTGTGGACATCGGGGGTACCTATGATACCCCCCTGCATTTCAATGTACAAGATGGCAGGCACCTCATGGTGCCTGTCACATTGTGCACTGAAATGCACAACTTGTTTTTGTGACATTGCAGCGGGCGGTGTGTTACAAATGCGGGATGCGCCTGCCAGTGTGGCGGGCGCCTCCTAATCGTAGGTGTGGGACCGCCGCATACACTGCGGGTGGTCCCGTTTCCCGGGGCTATGGCAGGTGGACAAAGTCTACCCGCCATACTAATGAGACCCTTAGTGCTTTTTCACTTAATCCATACTATAAGATTGCATTCTGGTGAAACAAGCTACTTTACACTCCTTCTGGGGTTAGCCTGAAGGATGCTCTCTACAGCTACCCCTTAGAGAGCTTTCTAAGGTTGTCTATGACCTCTTAAATCACCATCAGGGTTGTCTGGACTGGTGCAAGGTGCCCACTTATATTACTGAACATCAAATACCAGACCAGGTTCTTACAACAGGTGAGAGTTACACTTCTAGCTTTAAATGCGGAACAAGACCGCTTTACCGCAATCTCATACTTCAAGATAAATTACTCTAAATTTGAGGGCCTATGCGTGGCAGGATCCTGAAAGGAATTACAAGAAACTATCCAGACGAGTAGATTTTCTTTCGCCCCAAACCTTGTTTAAATACCTTGAGATTCACCACCCAGCACACACCTGGGTAGTATATTACTCTACTATCCCACCACTCCTGTAATCTTTATTTAAATACCTCTATCACTGGGGCGAATTGGAAATTTCTTGGCTGAGATGCTTGAATAGCCTGAAAATGGAATTCATGCCACACCTACTCCATACGAAACAAACGCTCTCCTTGCCCAATTCAAAATTAACTCTTCTATTAATACGTCAGAAAATCCTAGAATTTGTAAGGCAGGTCTTACTGGCTAGGGTAGAATGCTCCACACTCTTTTGAACGGTGGACAAATGGGTACTTGGCTTCCCTGATGCCATCACCTACACCCAGGAGTCCAGGTATGACCAGCCCTGGACAGGAATTATATCCCAGATATTAAAACATGGGTGAAGGTTGAACAAACATTTTCCAAAATCCCACTTACATATATTCTGTGGCTGCCACCCTATCATACGAGAGATGGCAAGCCCTCCTCCAAATTATAACAGTACTGCTCACCCACTGCAGGTTGTTGACACACAAAAATATACTCTCCAAAGTCCCGTTTCCCTTGGTACCCATAACTCAGACTTTCCTTCAGGGTTTGCCTACTCAAGATTCCCTACCTAGATGGTCTGGAATCACACCTGCCTAAAGGATTTTTTTGAAGCTCCCCAAAATATCTTCCACTAACCTGGTGGGGGTGTATATTATCAATTTATGGTACGGAATGATTGACAACATTGGTTAATGGCCGCTTATATAAATTTAGGAAGACTTGGGCCACTTTGTTACATATGTGAAAAGAAAACAGGGAGCAGGATTCCACCTTTAGTGACACGTCTCCTATGCCAATCTGCCATTTGCACGCTCTCCCGAGCTAAAGCACCTGACAGGCTTTAGTACAACAATTGATGCTGGTGGCTGACTTGACTGATCTGCACTGGTAATCCCATTATTAACATTGGAGGACAAGGGTGCCTCACTTCCAAGGATATATTTTATGCAATCGCTATAATACTACTTTTATCATCGTCCCTCTTATTTTACCCGGTCATATAGATCAGTGCTTGCCACTCTGGTTTGCTACTCTCTACCCCTTTTAAGTTTTCTACTGTTTGACATGTATTGTGATACTCTATGCGAGAAATGGAAAATAAAGTTGCTAAGAAAAAGAAAGTGTAGGTGATGGCGCCTCACAAATGTTACAATGGCTGCATGAAAACACTAGCCGTGATCACACATACGTTCTTTGAGTACTCCTATGAGCACTCTCATTCTTGGTCATGACAAAACTGGACCAAATGATGGTCACTTGGATCCTGATTTTTTATACATTTTACAGGCAGGAGATGTGGCTCCAATGTCTGAGGTTTCAGAACTGGTTTGAAGTAGCACGGTCCCTAATGTCCTTTTCTGGCAGTTCTTCAGACACAGCCTTTGTGCATAGTGATGACTCTCACAACAGGTGGCAATGACACTTGCTCCTAGCAGGAGTATTGAAAACTAGGGCTCAATGGAGAGTGATATGTCTGCACCTGTCTCTAATCAGCCTACCTGTAGCAGTAATCGAGAACACATAAAAAGTAGGGGTCGGCAAATTCTCAGAGTTTGACTCCTCAAATCCGACAGAATTACATTACAACTTCGCCAGATTCCGCAGAATTCTGCAACAGGGGAAATGAGCATTTGCAGCTATTTTCTTACAACAAAAATCACCCTTGCATAAAAAAACTGGATGTGAGGATGCATTCTGTGCTAAGAAAATAGTGCAGTCAAATACCCTTACATATTCTGCAGGGATTAAACGTTTTAATTACTGCAGAGAATGTAAGAACGCCAAGCAGTTTGCAGTGCTTTCTAATGTTGGAATTCACTGCTTAATTTGCGGAATTTTAATTTATCAATAATTCCGCGTAACAGGAGCAGTGCAAAATTACCAAAATGTCTTTAATTCTGCTGGTGGAATTGAAAATTCCACCCAGGCCCAATCAAATGGAAGGGGCATATTATCAAGCATGGCGTTATAATTATCACCACTTTAGCAGCAGAAAACTGCAGCTAAGGCGGCGTTAACGGGCTTGATAGTATGCCGTAGAGAATTGCCTTAGAAGCCCATATTCACACCAGAACATGGGTGTCTATGGGAATTCACAAGGGCATATTATCAAACCCATTATCGCCGCTTTAGCTGCAGTTTTTGGCCGCTAAACCGGCCATAATTATAACTCCGTTCCTTGATAATATGCCCCAAAGTTCTTGCCAGGAAACCAAAACAACAGACGCTGCAGTCACATCTCTACCAAATGGTAGCCCTTTGCTGATAAAGCCTTCATTGAATTTCTAAGGGTAGCTCTGTCTCTAGTCTACCCCACTTCAGTACCTGGTCCTCCACCGTCTAGCCACACACATGCTAGGGACACTGCATCTGTTCTCCATCATCCGGTTTCTAATGTTGGAATTCACTGCTTAATTTTCAATTCTGCCGCTGAAGCTGCGGAATTATAGTTTATCAATAATTCCGCGTAACAGGAGCAGTGCAAAATTACCAAAATGTCTTTAATTCTGCTGGTGGAATTGAAAATGCCACCCAGGCCCAATAAAAAGGAAGGGGCATATTATCAAGCATGGCGTTATAATTATGGCCGCTTTAGCAGCCAAAAACTGCAGCTAAAGCGGTGATAACATGCTTGATAATATGCCGTAGAGAATTGCCATAGAAGCCCATGTTCACACCAGAACATGGGTGTCTATGGGAATTCACAAGGGCATATTATCAAGCCCATTATCACCGCTCTAGCTGCAGTTTTGGGCTGCTAAAGCGGCCATAATTATAACGCAGTTCCTTGTTAATATGCCCGAGGTTCCTGCCTGGAAACCGAAACAACAGATGCTGCAGTCACATCTCTACCAAATGGTAGCCCTTTGCTGATAAAGCCTTCATTGAATTTCTAAGGGTAACTCTGTCTCTAGTCTTCCCCTCTACAGTACCTGGTCCTCCACCGTATAGCCACACACATGCTAGGGACACTGTATCCGTTCTCCATCATCCTGCTCTGAGCACATTACATGCTCTCCTATTGCTAAAAAAAAGCTTGCAGGGACTGGAAGACAAGGGTTGGCTGCTGTTACAGCCAAGGCATCAGGTAATGTTATGGCCAGTGAAATTGGGTCCTAAGTTCCTCCACCTGGGAATACCAGTTGAGGAAAAACTGGACCAATTGTTGCCAGGCAGAGTGGATCCAACTTGGAGATACCGCTCTTCTTGACTTGTAGTCATGTCCTCATTAGCAAAAGCATATTTAGGTGAAAAATGCACGAAGGTGCAAAATCACTGCCGGTGCAACATCCTCATGAGTGTGGAAATACATTTAGGAACACTAATAACCACGAGGAGGAAAGATTCCCTTAGGTGAAAAGTTACTATTAGCTACAGTAACAGCCATGGTATATCATCATTTGCAGTGAGGTAATGCATTATGAGTACAAATTAAATTTAAAAAGCAAAAACATATTTAGGTGCACAATAACCATTAGTGCAGCATTAACAGGAGTAAAAAAAATACTGGTAGGAACAAAACTCCCATTTCTGAATGCAAATACACTTCAGCCTTGGTACAAAGTGAGAAGGATTGTGATATAACTTTTAGGTTCGACAAAGCGGATGACCAATTCGGTTCAACAGCCCCAAGGTGCATTGCCTATAAAGTGGGCCAGTGGGCTCATGTGACACAATGTGCTATCATGTAACGCAATTTAACAATTTTTTCAAACCAATCTTTATCACTCTTGTCCATTTATATCCAATTTAAACAAGGTGAGACGTTGATATTCAAATCTTCCATATTTTATTGGCAATGTAGTGATTCTAAGATGTAAAACTTCACAATGGTTGATCCATATGTTTGGATCAATACAACTTTCATCCACAGTACAATATCCCCAATGCATTTCGAGAGGAATCTCTTCTTCAGGGGTAACTACAATATGAAAGGTTTAAAAATTCCATTATAATCAATGCCCTTAACCATATTCCCAACTCATAGAGAACACTCGAAGAATACTTACATATTGTACCCATCCCATCGTACTCAAAGTTACCTCCAATTATCATGAAAAACTTAAAACCAAAATACAACCAAGCTAAAGGCATACCTTATCACCCAAGACCTATCGAAATTAAACCAGAGCACTCATAATGTGAGTGAACCACGCGCTAGTGACTGTGAACGAACGTTTTCAATGTATTTAAAGGACCCATGAGTGTATGACCAAGTTCCAAATTGTAACACATAAAAGTGAAATTGATACTATATGCCATGTGAGCGAATAGAACATACGATGTGTATTCTATAAGACAAACTCTCCCGACAATTGGTAAGCCAGTTCCGTATCCAATAGTTAAACCAGAAAAAAATTAACAACGATAGAATCAACCTTGTATTAAATCATGGAAATGTTGAAAAATATGAAATCAGCCGGAAGGGCGTACCCCCTGCTGACCATTTCATACTTTTAGGTTCAACCTCACTCAGTACAGAGTGAATATGATGCAACAAGATCTCACATTATGTGTTAAGTTGTGGTCAGTATGGCATCATAGTGGGTTCACAGAAAATTGGTGTGCTAATTTACCCAGGGACCAATATGAACATAAGAGTGGAATACCTCTAGGAGTACAAATCCTGCTGAAGTGTAAACTCACTTTTAGGTGCAAAATCCAATTTCAAGTCCAACAATCATCCTTATTGTAAAGTAAGTTGCACTGTAGCATTACATTTAGGAGCACAATTAACACTTAAAAGGAAAACATAATATTCCAAGACTACCTCTGGGTGATTGGACAAGCCAAGGAGATGATCATCACACCGTGCTAAGTTTAATACTTTTTCGTGAGAGCATTGTCTTATGTCCCCCCCACATTAATTTGTTTCTCCCAAGCTTTATTTCCCACCCATTTTCATAATGTCTTTATTAACATTGTATAACATTTATACATTTGTCCATTGAGGCTTCAGGATATTCAGCTGTTTCCCAGGACATGGGAAAGGGGTGTCCTTGATCGGGTTCCAAGACTTGAGATCCTGACTCCGGAGTAATCTATAGCACCTGTGCATAGGGACCATGTGATTATAGGCCTTAACTCTCTTTTAGGCCCAATTACGTACTAACAGATAAGTCAGAAATACAAGATTTTAGTTTCAAACAAAATGATTTCACTGTATAAAACTTATCTCTACTCTAATACCATTTAATAAAAAAAACTATTTATGCATCAGCACTTAGTACCTAACACAGTTTAGTTTTAGGCAGAGCAGATGCTTAGCATGTGAGTTCTTAAGCAGCCATAATCAGTGTTACTGAGCAGAAGCAAAGCTTTTCCTACAAGCCTTATGACGTCATGCAGGTGACGCATACGCAATAAATTTTCCTTTCGTTAGCAGCCATTTTAAAGGCGTACTCGGGATACTTGTTATTAGACACATAGGCAAGCTTCCCCCTTTTCTAGTAAATGTAAAAATATTGTGTAAAATTAGTATTATTAGTAATTTATTATGAGGTTATATGAGAGGATTACATCCGAGCAAATTGCTAATTTGCGTAATCTTGCTCCATCACAATGGAGAGCACTCTTTAGGCAGGTGGGCAAATATACGTTATATCCAATAATCAAAGGTGAAACTAAATTGATTCTCGAGTCTGATCTAAAATGTGAAAGCCATTTTATGCAAGCAATGGCAAAGGATACGGACCCAACTGAACCAATGACTAAAGAGGATTTACTCAAAGCACCTGTCTGTTTATGAGTTTGTATTAATATTATGAACTACAGCAAACAGCTAGTGACAGTACAGCCTTATTCAATTGAAAATACAGCAGAGGTATCGCCAGTAGGCCATGGAGTTGATGGTAGGCTACTATGATCAACGGTTGCCTCATTACACTTTAGAGCAAGGTACTACTTTTGGTATCCACAAACTCCTAGGGCCCGATCATGATCTTGCTCGGAAGGACTATGGACCGCATCCTTCAAGAGCGAGCCTGACTCGCTGGCCCATTTTCTGAATGACTCGTACCGCTGTACGAGCGAGCAAGTATGATGCGCATATAGCCTCGTGCTCCGAATGACTCGTACCTGTCAGCGATGCCTTCTGGACAACTCACGCTGCAAAATGGGGACGATTCCCGAGCAAGCAAGTACAATGAGAGCGTGTGTCAGTTAGATAGACTCGCTCCTGAAGAGACGTCGCGGTTGCTGGAGATGTACCCCCTTCACCCATAGCCCTACGAATCAATCACTGGGCGGTACCCAAGGGTCCTCCCAAACATGCATGCATGGTGCGGGGGGCACCAAGGCATCCCTGTGACGGTGGGCACAGTTTTCCACAACCTACCTTTTTTCTCTATGAGAACATATGGACTTTAATGGGACTCTGACCGACCTGAGTCCATCAACACAATTGCATCGTACTTGGTAGCTCGGAGCCCCAGAGCCCGATTTATTTGGAAAGCTCAAACAGCTGAGTCGGCCATAGGGCTTACCCAGCGAGATCGTAATCGTGCCCCTAGTGTGAACTTACTCCAAAAATATACGTTTAATTTCTTCGCCCTTCTCACTCATCTCTAATCCCAGCACCTTTTGTCGTAATTCTGCTCCATTTTAAAGCCACTCACATGTGTTCCTTCCACAATTATTACTAAAACCTATGCTTACGTGTGAGGAGACTCAGCAATCGGAGCCGGGAACTCCTCACACATATGTGTATATAATGTGGAGATGTAAACCTCCACTTGTATTTTGAGTCCGTTTTGTAGTACTACTAAATGTACCACAAATAGGTTTGTAACCCTAGTTTTGGATTACTGACAGAACATCGACAGACAAAATATCGAGAGGACAAAATATCGAGGTCAAAATATTGACTGCAAAAATATCGACTTCCTACCTTCAAACAGGTAAGTATAAAAATATCGACTCCAAAATATCGAGTGTAAAAAATATAGACTGTCAAAATAACGAATTTTTTTAAATGTCTTAAAAGTAAATTAAAAGTAATATAATAATAAATTAAATTAATTTAAACATACTTAAAATACTTAAATAAACGTAAAATTAAGAAATAATTAATGTAACTTTAAAAAAATATATATTTATAATACATATATATATATATATATATATATATATATATACATATTATTTTCAAAACATGTACAATATGTTTACCGTAGGATAGCGAAAGGTTACATTTACTGTAACGACTCCAGTGAGTGCAACAGTAGGTAAAGTGTTGGATAGTGTAGGTGTAAAAATTACTAATCCCACTCCAGAGAGTGCAACAGTAGGGAAAGCGTTGGTTAGCGTAGGGGTTAAAATTACTATTCCAACTCCAGTGAGTGTAACAGTAGGGAAAGCGTTGGATAGCGGAGGGGTAAAAATTACTATTCCCACTCCAGTGAGTGCAACAGTAGAGAAAGCGTTGGATAGCATAGGGATAAAAATTAGTAATCCCACTCCAGCGAGTGCAACAGTAGGGAAAACATTGGATAGCGTAGGGGTAAAAATTACTATTACCACTCCAGAGAGTGCAACAGTAGGGAAAGCGTTGGATAGCGTAGGGGTAAAAAATACTATTCCCACTCCAGTGAGTGCAATAGTATGAAAGAGGTAGACAGCGTAGAGGTAAAATTACTCTTCCCACTCCAGTGAGTGCAACAGTAGGGAAAGCGTTGGATAGCGTAGGGGTAAAATTTACTATTCCCACTCCAGTGAGTGCAACAGTAGAGAAAGAGTTGGATAGCGTAGGGGTAAAAATTACTATTCCAACTCCAGTGAGTGTAACAGTAGGGTAAGCGTTGGATAGCGTAGGAGTAAAAATTACTATTCCAACTCCAGAGAGTGCAACAGTAGGGAAAACATTGGATATTGTAGGGGTAAAAATTACTATTACCACTCCAGTGAGTGCAACAGTAGGGAAAGCGTTGGATAGCGTAGGGGTAAAAATTACTATTCCCACTCCAGTGAGTGCGACAGTAGGCAAAGCGTTGAATAGCGTAGGGGTAAAATTTACTATTCCCACTCCAGTGAGTGCGACAGTAGGGAAAGCGTTGGATAGCGTAGGGGTAAAAATTACTATTCCCACTACAGTGAGTGCAACAGTAGGGAAAGTGTTGGATAACGTAGGGGTAAAAATTACTATTTCAACTCCAGTGAGTGCAACAGTAGGGAAAGTGTTGGATAGCGTAGGGGTAAAATTACTATTCCAACTACAGTGAGTGCAATAGTAGGGCAAGCAAATACTTATTATTTAAATAATATAAATAGTAACACCAATTTCAAATTAATTAAATTATTTTACAATTTTGTAAAATATATTAAATAATCAATTTAAAATACAAATAAAAATTATTTAATAAGAAAAATTACCTAATAATAATAATTACTTACCTATTAAAATTAAAATAATTAACAATTTGAAAGTATTTTTAAAAATTAACTCAATAAATTAGTTATTAAAACATGTAATTACTTACAATTAAATAACTTCACAAGCTATTCCCCTAAAAACACACAAACCACTACAGAAATTAATTTAATAAAAGTAACATAATTATCAATTAATCAATTACAATAAATTTCAAAATATATATTAATTAATTGCCAATTAATAATTAATTAACAATTAATTCTAAATAAATACCCCAAAAATTAAATTACATATTTAATTAATTATAATAAAATTACTTCCCACCCTATTCCCCTATAAACCCACAACCCGCTACAGAAAATAATTTACTAAAATTAACTTATTTACGAATTAATCAATTAAAAGGATTTACCAATTATATTTTCATTAATTACCAATTAATAATTAATTAACAATTAATTATAAATAAATAATAAATAAAATAACATATTTAATTAATTATGATTAAATTACTTCCCACCCTATTCCCCTATAAACCCACAACCCGCTACAGAAAATAAATTACTAAAATTAACATATTTATTAATTAATCAATTAAAATGAATTACCAATTATATTTTAATGAATTAACAATTAATATTTAATTAACAATTAATTCTAAATAATTACCAATGAATAGAATAACATATTTCATTAATTATAATTAAATTAATTCCCACCCTATTCCCCTATAAACATACAACCCGCTACAGAATTATATTACACAAAAAATAAAAATGAATATTAACTTCCCTTAATTTCGAAATTTTTGTTGTCTATATTATGTCTAGTCGATATTATGCCCATTCTATATTTTTGATTCGATATTATGTCCTTTCTATTCGATATTAAAATTTTCTACTCAATATTTTGGTAGTCTATATTAAGTCTCGTCGATATTATGTCCATTCTATATTTTTTACTCGATATTATGTCTAGTCAATATTAAAAACTCGATATTTTGACTCTACACCCCTAGTGTTTTAGTTGTCTTTGTTATCCCATTGCTACTGGAAGTGAATAGAAGTACAGTCTAGACACAGAAATAGACATGTGTTTTATTTGTATTTACTATGAAGTTACAAATAACGACACCCCTCCAGGAGCAGGATGCCCTCCCTGCTTAGTGCCTTATCTCAACTGACCATGTACCAGTTCCTACTTGTCCACAACGAGGGGAAAACTGGGAGCCTAAAGCAGGTCTGGACAAAAATGTTCACCCAGCCCCAAGCCCTTTCCTCTCCTCCCTTTTGGACATCCATTCTCTGCCTCTCTCCTTTTTCTGCCTCTCTCTCTGGACTCTCTCCTTCCCCTCTCTCTTCCCTTTTGCTCTATATACCTCGTCTCTTGCTCTCTCCATCACTCATTAGATGCCCCTCCTGTACCTGCTGAGATAAATGCCAAGGAGCTGGAGAGAGTGACAGAGGCACCATGGGTGGCCACTGGCCTTCACAAAATGGCCATCAGTGGCCAGTCCAGCCCTGTACACAACCCTGGAACACAAACATCATACTTGAGGAGGTAGTCGGCCAAGTCACGTGCCAAAGGATAATACCAGATATAACATAGTTAAAAGCTTTCTGTTGTACAACAGGCATGCGCAGTACTCTGTATTCCTAACCCCATGCCTGCTTATGACGGAACCCTGCCGTCATGAGCCACGGGCGGCGTGTGCTCGACTGCATGGTTCTGTCATGCGGCTGCCGCCCCGCCCACACGGACATTAATTCCCCGCTTGTACAAGCAAATTAATGAGCGGGCGGGCCCGTGACAGAACCACGCCGTCGTGAGCACACGCCGCCCGTGACTCATGACGGCGTGGTTCCGTCACGACGATGGCAGCCTGTGCTCACCCCCCATCGACCACGCGTCACGGCGAAATTCGCGCCGCGGCCAAGGGGTTAAATGCATGTGTCTTTTCTGGAAGGGTTCCACTTTTCAATGAACATAGGAGCTTTCCCTTTCAGCGTAGACTTCAAGAGCATCTAAAGTTACTTCCTGCGCATGAGCTCTTGGCACCTGAGAAAAATGAATATAAAAGGTACTTGCGGTTGCACAGGCAGCAGCGACAGTAAACAAACCTAGACTGTATGAACAGTTTCTGACTGAACTCCGTGAATAGTCTCATGAAAGGCACATGCTAGGGGGACAGTGACCAGATGAGTCAATTTTCAACCCTAGTGTCTCTATCGAGGTGAGAGTTTCCAACACAAAACTAATATATATCTGACCATGGCAGTCCATTGATGATGTCAGCTTTGTGCCCTATGCACAGAGACACATTTTTACATTATTCTTTATAGTTTTACAAAGTACAAACCCGGTCTGAAGATGTAAGAGCGATTAACATGAGCAGCAGAGTATGTGGCGCTTCAGTAGCAGCCCGTCCCTAAGGGCGGAGGGACACACCCGGCACCTTTTGGGCATACAGTGTCTGTCAGGCGGAGCAAAGGTCAGAGGAGAGGGGAAATGTATCAACACTTTGCGCTGGGCTTACATGACTTTTGGGAAGAGAACCCAGCTCAAAATGTATTGGAATTTACTTACCAATGCATTCCTGATTTGCACTTGAAGTTGCTTAACGTAAGGCAAAGTAGTGCTGTGTGCTACTTTTCATCAGTGGGACATTCGATGGGTGGGACATTGTAACCTTGGTAGACAGGGATTTGCACCAAAACCTACATCTTCTTGAGGCAGGCGAATGTTTGCGAAAAGATTATCAGCCTGATTCATGTACATGCCGTTTTGCGTGTCCCTAATAGCGAATAATAGCGACTCGCTATTGAGAAAACGCAAAACGGCATTCATGTACTTTTCGTGGAAAAAATAGCGACTCGCACGCGGGTACTAAAGCCATTAGCGACCTACAAAAAACGCAGAATAATCGCTATTTCCGGACACCAGCGATCGGGATTGCGACTCGCAATCCCGATCGCACGGGATAGCGACTCGCAATCCCGATCGCACGGGATTGCGACTCGCAATCCCGTGCGATCGGGATTGCGAGTCGCATTCTCGCGGGATCCGGAAATACGGGAAGACGCATTCCGAGCACCGTGATGACATCACAACCAGGAAGCAGCCAAATCCCACCCCCAAACACCACAGTGACGTAATCATCCGACCGTACATGACGGAAAGCTGCCGCCAAACCGCCGTTAGCAACTCCCGAAATAGCGACCGCCATGTCTGCAGAACCTCTGCCTGGCCCCAGCAACAGCGCTAGCCGCAAGCGCAAACTGAAGTTCTCCGAACAGGAGCTGGAGAACCTCATTGAAGGGGTGGTGGCCAAACATGACCAGCTCTTCGGTGCCAACTCCAGGAGGGTCCCAGAGCAGGAGAAGCGGAGGATCTGGGTGGGGATTGCCTCCAGCGTGAACTCTGTTGGCGTTGCGGACAGGTCGGTGGAGGAGCTCAAAAAGCGCTGGTACGACCTCCGAGGGTGTGCCAAGGAGAGGGTGGCGGCGCGCCTCGGTGAGTCATCAGGCACTGGAGGTGGTGGACCGACTGTCCCACCCAACACCCCCCTGGAGGACCAGGTAGAGGACACCTTGGAGAGGGAGGCGTGTGTTGGCGTGACCACTCTGGACTCCTCCCGCCCCACCCAAAACACCCAAGGTAAGTGGCATGCGACTGCGACCCTGTCCCCTATGACCGTCCCTGCCCGAATAGGCTCACTCATTGGCCCTTAATCATGCCTATGTTGTGCATCAGGAAATGCCCTGAGGCAATGTGGGAGACGTAGTATGTCCACAATGTAGTAGTACCACAATGCGGCCAGAAAGGTTCCTAAGCGCACAAATCCACAGCCATCCAGGGAATGTCACCCAGCATGCATGTAACATCTGCACGTCTGACAGTCACATGCACCTAATGAGTATCCACTTACCCTCACAGGTGCGGATGATAGCAGTGACAGTGAGAGGCTGGTGATCGTCGAGGAGGCCCAGGAGGAGGAATCCCTACCTGCTACCCAGCCACCATCCCCTGCCGCTGCGCCAACACCAGCAGCCAGGCCCCCCACCTTACCTGCTGCAACACCTGCAGGCCCACCGGTTACCAAGGCCAGGCCCCCCACCTTACCTGCTGCAACATCTGCAGGCCCACCGGCTGCCAAGGCCAGGCCCCCCACCAATGTGCCTCCAGTGCCTGCCGCACCAGCGACACCAGCTGCTAAAACACCTGCAGCTCGTCCACCACAATCTGGGCCAGCCACATCCGCTACACAGCGGCAGAACAGCAGGAGGGGCAAAGGGCATCTCCATGCCTGCATGAGCGTGGAGCGGCGAATGCTCCGTCTACACCAGAGGCAGTCGCAGCAGCAAGGAGCCATCCAGCTCCAGCTGCAGAAGATCGGCCGCAATGTGGCGGGAGTCGGCCAGCGGGTGGACCGCATGACGGCGGCCATTGAGCGCATGACGGCGGCAATGGAGGCCAATACTGCTGCGCTGGGGAAGCAGCGCAGTGTTGCACGCAGGCGCCACCACCAGCTGCTGAGCCAGATGTCGACCTATAGTCACTCCAATTATGTGGCAGCAAATGCCACCACCCAGCTGTCGCGGCGCTCTATGACCCAGCAGCACCAGCTGGTCCAGTGCTGCGAGGAGATTACCCGGGTGCTGGAGCACTTGACCACCGCCGTCATCCCACTGCTCACACCTGTGCTACCGGCCATCGTAGGGGGAGATGATGGGAGTGAGGCTGCCTCCAGCGTGAGCAGCAACTCTGCCACGCAGGCCCCCCCCACCTAGGCGCAGCACCAGGGCTACGCCTGGTCCATCTGCCCAGGATGAGGATGAGGAGCCTCAAAGGCGCCTGGGAAATGTGCGCAGGAAGCACCAATGACATTGTGTCAGGGACACAGGCGCAGGCTGAAGATAAGCCTGCCATGCACATTTACATGCAGTATGCTGGAATACTGTATTTTTTTGTAAATAGTTCTTACCATGACCCTTTTCTGTTGTGAATCAAACAAATACATTTATTTTGAAGCATACATTCGCCTTGTGTTATCATTACATTTTGCATGCAATTGTGATATGTGGGGTGGGGGAAGGGGGTGGGCTAGAAATTGTTAGCTGTGATGTGGTTGCGACGTCTGTGGCCTTCAGCTGGGTTCTCCCCGCGTGCATGGTGCGCATTTGCTGGTGGCCGGTCGTCCCCCTCAGATTCACTGCCTGAGATGTCAACTGGTATCCGGCGCTTGGTTGCAATGTTATGAAGCATTGCACAGACAGCCACAATGCGGCAGCACGCTGCAGGACTGTAATACATGGCCCCACCTGTCTTGTGCAGTATACGGAACCTGCTCTTGAGAAGGCCAAATGTCCTTTCAATACAGTTCCTTGTCCGGATGTGCGCAAAATTGTAGCGCCGTTGCTGAGGTGTGGCAGGGTTGAGGTAAGGGGTCAGGAGGTATTCCCGTAGGGCGTAGCCACTGTCACCTGAATGAGAGGAGCAGATGTTGATTGCCTGTGCAGCGCAGTTACTTCATAGCAATGTGACATTGTCGACAAAGTGTACTTACCAAGTAGGTGTCCTTCCCCAAACTCTCCCCTCATCAGTCGTGTGTGGAGTCCGCTGTGCCTGAAGATGAAGGAGTCATGGGTACTCCCTGGGTACTGGGCCACAATGTCAGTAATGATGCTCTTGGCATTGCAGACCATCTGTATGTTGAGGGAGTGGTAGGACTTTCTGTTGCGGTACATATACTCCGTGCCAGCTGGTGGGCAGATGGCGACGTGGGTACAGTCTATGCAGCCGAGGACATGGGGAAAATGGGCAACATTATAAAATTGTAGTTTAGTGAGGTCCAATTCCTGTTGGCTCGTGGGAAATGTGATGTGCCGGTGGAGCTGGCTGAGCATGGCGTCAACAAAAGTGTGGAGGCAGCGTGACATGGTGGGCTGGGATATCCCCCCAGCAGCGGCTACTATGCCCTGGAAACTGCCGGAGGCCAGGAGGTGCAGGCTGCACAATACCTGCACATGTGTGGGCACAGAATTGTTTCGCCTTGTTGGGTGCTGCATGATGGGGTCAAGTTCTTGTATCAGCCAGGTGATCATTTCCCCATTCAGCCTGTATTTAGCATAAATCTGTTCTCTGGTTTGGCCCAGCAAGGTGACCCGCAGCCGGTAAATCCTTGCCTGCCTCATGCGTCTCCTCCGTGCTGCTCGCTGTAGCCTTCGCCGCCTCACCACCATGTACATCCCAGGCATTGTGGAACGCCTAATGCTGCTGCTGAATGTCCTTATGTGTGATTGGTCAGGCCTGGCCCTGTTGGTGATTGGCTAACAGTTTTTCAAATTTGGCTTCATCATGGCTTGTATGGTTACCACCTGCTTTGAGCTGTCCTTAAATTGCGCCGCGCAAACGTGCGATTTTGTGCTTTTTCGCTAATGTATTTCTTGCATGAATGCCGATTGCGACAATATTGCGTTTCGCTAATCATTTCGCAGATTCCGTGGTTGGTCGCAATTTCCGTATCGCTAATGCTCGACTTCCCGGAGTCAGCGACTATTACTGCGTAATCGCTATTCCAATCGCAATTATTTTTTTGCGATTTCGCTATTTCGTACTTGAATGCCGATTCCGTCTTTTGCGCCCGCAATTGCGTTATCGCAGCCATTGCGGGCGCTATTTCGCTTCATGAATCAGGCTGGTATTTCTCAAAATGTTGTAAACTTTGCATGTGTGCTGCGCCGTACACACTTACAAAGTGGGAAAAGTTTTAAAGCATAGTTTTTGTAATGGAAAGGTTCCATTTTGGTAAAAAGAGAGAAGGGTCACAAACATGCACTTAGGCGTACGGGTGTCTCCTTTAGAACATAAAAGCCAAAAGTGCACCAGTGCAGGGAGGAAGGAAAAGAGCGCCATATCTTTGTAGATATGACCTTGTTCTTGTCTTTCTAATCTTTGGTGCAATGCAGCGCAGCAGCCACAGTTTCTGCAATGTGCCAAAAATTTGCAAATCTTCCCAACAGTGACTATGCAAGAGCCACAGGATGTTGGACCACAGTGGCAAGGTCAGCTGATCTAGCTGCAAGGGCACATCTCCTGCCCCCTGCAGGATATATGCATCAGCGTCTTTCTCAGCGCGTTCTTGGCATGGTTTGCCCAGTCCAAAGTAGGTGAGATTCAATCAGCCGGTGCTACATGAAATCCCACTTCTTCCAAGGCCATTAGGGTAATCTGAGGAATACTTTAATAAATTGGATTTGTAAAGCCCTGCCAAGGTCCAGACCCGGGACGCCACACACCTGATCTTTTCTAACAGGATTACAGAGGCTGCTTTGTGTTCAGACTCATTCCTACACGTCCATTAAGGTAATAACTGAGTGCAGACTTCTTAGCCCCACCGCCGGTTGGACCCCGGGCGCCCGACGCACTGCCGCCGCCCTCCTCTAGCGACCCTGCTTCGCATACATATGGCACAAAAACAAAGGCTAAACTTTCCATTTCATTTCTTCGTTTAATTGAAAGTACAGAGAAGGTATCAGATCAACATATCAATAAAACAATTTCAACATTTATTTTTTGGGGAATTATTATCATTATTAATATTATTGTTCTTGTTATTATTCTATTATTATTAATACAATAATTGAAAAAAGTTTCTACTGTTTAATTGATCAGCTGATTTGACGTCATCTCTATTGTTCTCTTTATTATTATTATTACTGTTATTATTCTCTTTATTATTAGTAGTAGCAATAATAATTTTAATAATAATAGTATGGTTAATAATACTATTAAACCACTCAATAGTGTTATAATTTTAGCACAATAGTGTAATATTACTAATATTCTACTATTACTAATAATAATAATAATTATTATCATTAATAATAATATTGTCAATGATACTATTAAGCACCAACTAGTGTTATAATAATAATCTTATAGTGTAATATTAATATTGGTAACAGCAACAACAATAATATGATAACAATGATGATAATAATAATCATCATCATCATAACATTAATCATAATGATACTGTAAACCGTTGTAGCGCTCTCTGTTCAGTAGCAGTATTGCAGTTTAGGAGCTGGAATAGATTTTGTACTTTTCTAGTTTGTGTGAGGATGCCATGTAGAATGCTATAACACAATGGTAAGGATGTGATATTTTGCTCCAGTTCTTTTTGCAGACAACATCTAACAAAGAACCATGTTGTAACACTAAAATAACAAAAGACATCAAACCAAAGGATCTTAGAGAATGGAAACCTCAACCAGACATCAAAATCATTGGGAAGTTCCTAAATCTATAGTCTCACTAGACATCATTAAAAAGTGGTAATTCTAGAACCCGAAACTAGACACCATCAAATATAGGAGCATTTTAGGATCCAAACCCCAATGATACTTTCTGGGAAGTAGAAACCAACCTACCACAGTGAGGCAAGGAGGCATTCTGGGAGTCTCACTCTTGCTAATTCAGAGTTGGGTAGCTAGAGCCTCTTTTCATTGGTTGGGTTCTAGCTGCTCCAAATCCCATCTATGCTCATGTGAGGCAGTATTAATAACAACTCCAAATACAACTGTGTAGCATAGTCGGATTCATCTTATTAGTCATGTTTTTAAAAAAAGATTCCTTTCTTTTCTTCACTCATTGCCTCATGACGCTGCTCCTCATCAGCCAAGACCCATGTAGCAGGGCCAGTAGTGTGGACTTGCACTATGCTAATACAGTAAGCTACTGTTCGCACCTTTAACTTTGACTTGGTACCTCCACATAGCTTTCTTTGTGTTTGGTGTTCACCTGGTCCCATGTTCCATGAAGGAGCCCATTTCGTTATTTTACTTATAACACGGTTGCGCTTATTTCACTAAGCTGAGTTCTGGTTCTCACTATCATTATAGAAGGGCTTCTCATTTGCCTGCAGACACTGCTGGCTGTGTGTTTCACCCCCCCTCACCCCCCCCTCCGCACAGTTGTGATCAAGCAGGGCTTATGCCCGCGCATCTCTACATCAAGCCTGTTTAGCTTGTCAAGTAGCCCCGTTGAGCAGCAGACACGCGTAGCAGGAGAGCATAAGGTACACCAAAGACAAGCCTGTCTGCACCCATTCGCACACCGCCAAGGCACCTTGCACAGAACTGTGCCCAACAGTCAATTATCTACCTCTTTCTCTTTCAGTAGAGGATGTTTTATGTCTCTGCGTACTTACTACCTTCCCTGCTCCCTTACCTCGTGACAACACTCTTTTTCCTATTAAAGTTTATCTCAAGTTCCTGCCTTCTACTTGTAAAGTACTCTATCTCCTGGCTCCCTCTCCATACCGGCCTTCTGCTACGAATGTTCTTCATACCAATAAATGTCCTACCTTAACATGTGTTCTTATGAACTCACAATCTATAGTTAAACACAATATCAGACGCTATCACCTCTTAGTTGATGAGGATTTTGATATTACATATATTACAGAGACACGGCTTAAAGAATACTCCTAATCCAACCCCTCCCCCATCAATTTCAAACTCTTTCACGATGGCCGCCACTACCAGAATGTCAGCGGATTCACTGCTATATATAATTTCTCCCAAAATGACCATCAAAACACATCTGGTTTACTATTCCCCTACTCATCGTGTTAATTCTACTCAGACCTTTTCTGAGTTTACCTCTCCTCTCTGTGTGTAATATAATAACTTCTTTTTGTTAGGCATCTGTAATCTTTAAGTAGACAATTCTTTAAGCAAACAACGATAGTTCAATGTCATGTAATTTCAATCTTACACACTATATTAAAGTTCTGACCCATCCTAAGGGGGATATATAAGAGCTTCCATTAGCCTCACCAAGGGCCAGATGTAGCTGGCCCAATACCGGTCGGTAGTGGCCGATATTACCGAATTTCGGCCGTTACCGACCGGTATTGGGCTTTTTAGATGTAGGTGGCATTTTTTTAGGATTAAGGGCCAGATGTAGGAGCCCTAATACCAGTCGGAAACGGCTGATTTCGGCCGTTCCCGACCGGTATTGGGCTTTTTAGATGTAGTTGGCATTTTTTTAGGATTTGGTATTTTACAGAATCGGTAATTTAAGGATTCGGTAAAATACTGAATTCTTAACATACCGATTCGGTAAATTACCTAATCCAGGATGTAGGGAGCACTCAAGTTAGTGCATTCCTCAGTTAAGGATTTGGTATTTACCACCAACTACATGTTGGTGGAAAATCATGAATACCTTTGAAAAAGCATTTTCTTTTGCTTTTCTAACAGTGCGATGTGTCAGACACACATGCTCTTAGGGCATGTATGTGTGCCACATGTGCACCCATACACAATTGAGGGGTGCAACAGGGTGTCAAAGTGACACTCTACCAACTTTCAATCTTTTCCCCCTGTCACTGAATCGGTATTTACCGATTCAGTAATTAACATTCATTCCTATGGGCCTCCAGGCTCATAGGAATGAATGGCACCCACCGAATCGGTAAATACGGATTCGGTAAATACCGATTCTTAACGATTCGGTTATTTTACCGAATTTTTAGCTACATAGCATTTACCGATTCGTAAATACCGAATCGGAAAAATTCGGTATTTACGAATCGGTAAATACTATTTACCTACATCTAGCCACAAATTTGATCTCTGATGTTCTTATTACTTTTACTACCTGATCTGATCGCACAGTTATGTTGTTCTCTCTTTACTGGACCTAGACTGCAGCACCACCCCCTTTTCCCATACACAACCCTCAGGGAGGTATTGGCGCACAATTCAGCTGACAAGGTTGCTGAGACACTTTCTGAAATTCCACCCACTTTTCTCCTTTAGGCCTCTCGGCCCAGATTTACTAAGAGTTTGCGTTGGGCTTGGGTCTCTTTTTCAGCATTTACTAAGCCATGTAAAGTTGATTTGCATGGCTTCGTGTGAATATTTTTACATACAGTAACACAGTGTTGCACTTAGCACAGCCCTGATTTACTTTGCATACATTGGTGCAGCATGTGTGTTCCTGTGCATCCACCCATGTATTCTGTCAGAGCACCAAATTTGCATAGACTTGTACGCCTGGGTTTGCACCAAACTGGTGCACTTACCCAACAGAGGTGTAACAAGGTAGAAGATGTTTTGTTCTCCTTGTTACTACTTCTTACTATGTGTGCTGCATCCTGCATTGAAGGGTGACTGCCTCAGGAATAGTTTAATGCAGGAATGCATATAATGCCAGCACCCTAGCAGCATGGCGCAAGGGTGCCTGCATTGGTGTAACACAGCGTAATCGGTGGCAGCATTAGTAAAGCCCAGTATTGCACAATATTGTAGTAGATTTAGTGCATTTCTGTCCGCCCCCTTTCATGCAACACAACACAATAAGCTACCTTGGTATATTTGTCCACTTGACTCCTGCGTCACTACTTTTAATAGCTGCTTCTTCCAAGCACAATATTCTCACTAATTCCTAATAATTGAATTACCCATGCCTATATTTGCCCATTGGCCCTCTGGTGTTCTCCATCAGTTAATAAGCGAAAAATGACTACAACAACTTCAACTTAAATAGCACCAGTCATCATACCAGCTATTAACGAAATTTAAAAAAATCTCTGCATGAAGAATAATCCAGTGCACTGAGAAATACTTATTATGGCTTCTCTTGATCAGTCAATGAAGTTAGCAGTGCTTGCACAAATGTATCTTCTCCTGACAAATGTATCTTCTCCTGACATTTAGACCTCCTTCTCAACCCCTATGCTCCAGTCTGTCCAATTTCTTCTAGGATAAAAGGGTTGATATCATTAAGTCTTTCAACCATCAACTGTCCCTGCATTTTCATTCACTACTCTTTTTAAGTCTTGCGCCTAGCGTTGCAGTGCGCAGCACTCCTCACGCAGCGCAAGACCTCATGTAGGGGGTGTTTAAAAGCTGACTACACGCTTCTGCGTGTGTTTTAGGTTTCCGTGGCTTCAATTTGCTTTTGCGTGTTTTTTTGCTAAAAAGCCAGCACACAATTGGCCAAAGGCGGGCGCATGTCCCGCCTTTGCTCCGACAAGTCCCGTTGGTGTCTGGCTCACGGGCAGCAGTGCGGCACAGACAACAGGCTCCCTCGTCCCCACTCCTCTGTATTGCACGCGCACCACTAGTTTCGATTTCCGCCCTTGCTCTTCTGTAGTGCGCACGCACCACTGGTGTTACCTTTCCTGCTAGCCGTTCGGGTGCTTTTTCCTCGCGAGGCCATGAAGAGCCTTCCCATTCTCACCCACCATAAATTACAGAGATGATGCGTCCACAATCCAAGTTTCCCCAAAGACCAGGTAGCTTGATGGCGATGTAATTCATCTAGTCCAGAATGGGCAGTTAGATTATTACATCTGATAATTTATAATTTATAGCGCCAATAAATTACTCATTCTGTTCGCATGCTTTTAATCAGAATCTAACAAATTCCCATTGAGTCCCACAGATACATAAAAAACATTCTCAGGAAAACAACCCAGACGAGTAGTAGGGGAATTGGTGGTCAACTTCATATCCTGGCAGTAGTCTCACGCAAGCCGTACATAATTTTGGCTAAAATATGATTCCATCTGCATCATGAGAGCATACAACACACTGAAAGAGATCTTCCGGGTTATTGTCGAATTGGAGTCCTTGCTAACGCATGAGCACTTTGAGTAACGATACTACTCACAAGGTGTGTTTTAAACGTGTGCACCATTTCATTTCCTTTTCTTGTTATGTATTCATCCTTTTCAGATCTTTTCTTCCTATAATGTAAGTACCTTGTGGTGTGAGTTTGCAGTCTCTGGTGTTAGAGAGGGAATGTCTCAGGCTATCCTGCTATTCATATGTGCTTTGGAGAGGGATGTGATAGCATCACCTTAAACCATTGCTCATTTTACACTGGTCTTTACGTTTTCACAGGCTCCCATAGAAATACTTGTTACTGTTGGACTTGGCCCTTTTTGTAGGGTCATTCCTCAACTTTTTGTCTTCCCTCTAAATTTTTACAGACCTGTTGTTGGCTATTTTATGACTCTGGGCACTTTACCACTGCTGATTAGTGCTAAAGTGCATATGCTCTCCCTATTAGAAATTGGAATAAGATGTTCAAGAAGTGCGGAAAACCTATTACAAAACCTCAAAGATTCAACAAGAAAAAACATATAAACGATCCTTCTCAGGCATGGGGCCCATGATATGGAATGCCTTACCCCCAGAAACCAGACTGAATTCTTCTACTGCTTCTTTCAAAAAGGAAGTAAAATCAAGTCTCATGGCAAAATTTCCCTGAGCAGTACAAACGTACTTGCGTTACTAATCCTTCCATGACAAGGGACCATCTATACATTCTAGACATTATATCTACCCTCTACCTGACTCAAAAGGATTGTTCTTTGTTGTACCTTTACTGCTTTACTTCTACAAGATATCATGTATATATGTTTTACCTGCATTTAACTGTTGTTTTTAAGATCTTCACTTATTGTTAAGCGCACTGATACCCGCAAGGGTCTTGTTTGCGCTCTATAAAACTCTCTAAATAAATAAATAAATAAATGATTGGCTCATTTGGTTTACTTGTCAGACCTTAGTACAGTGCACTGAGTGTGCCCAGAGCTGGTAATCCAAATGTTGCTGGTGGGCTTGCAGCACTGGTTGTGCCACCCAGATAAGTAGCCTGTAAAAGTGTGTCTAAAGTCTGCCATTGCAGAGCCTGTGTGCAGTCTGGTACTGTCTTGAAGACTGGGCAAGTGCACCCACTTGCCAGTCCTTAGACCTTCCCTTCTCGTCATATCAGACATCCCTATGGTAGGTCCAAGAGCAGGGTGCGTTATAAGTATAAGGTAGGACAAGCCCTGGTGTATGTGTCATGTCCTAATAGTGCATTGCAGCCATTTTCGTTTTTCACTTCCCACCACAATGCCGGCTCCACCCCCTGTGGTGCGTCTGATGTCTGTGCCCTGCACTGTGAAAGGAGAGAAGGAATCATGTCAACAAAGTGCTATGGGGCTGTGTTTTTCCTCCACAATGCTGACTCCTCCTCCGGTGGGGCGTCTGATGTTGCTGCCCTGCACTTTGAAAGGAAAGAAGGAGTCTTGTCAACAAAGTGCTCCAGAACTGGTTTGGACTGGGTGAAGGCCCCTCTGCTCTCAAAGAACAAATGATTTTGGGGTATAACTATTGGGACCCTGATCCCATTAAATTAGATCACTTTTGTACTACAAGACGAAACCTTTGCTGAGGAGAGGAACCTGAAGAAACTGAGGAGAGACTATCCCTAAGCTGAAGTGCTGCTTGGGCGATTGGCCTGCTGTGGTTGCCTGACTGCCAAAGGAACTTTGTGTTCTTTATTTCAACTTGTGAAGGACCTCCAAGTGCTTGGAAAAGAGCTTGCCCGCTGACTGAAGTCTCAGGACGCGTATACTTCACCAGCCTTTGTGGATTGCTGCTGGGAACGCTATTTCAGTGGCTACAGAGGCAGAGAGCTGTGACCGACTCTCCCGACCAGGCCGGTGTACTGTAGGCACCGCATCGAACAACATCCACAACGAGAAACGCAAGCTCTGAGCTCACCGACTCCGTCCTGACGCCGTAAATGTAAATGTAAATGTACATGTATTTATATAGCGCAAATCGCCGACCCGGTATCTAAGCGCTTGCTTAGGGAACCCGTCCTGGTATTCCCCTGTGAGATAACCCCGGCAGGGTATCCACAAGGTGAAAGCCAGGCTTCCCACCGTGAGGGGCCATTGTGGAGATTAAGCAAGCTATTGCCTAGAGTCGCAGAGTGTGTCCCCGTGAATCGAGTAGGCACCGAAGCGAGAATTGTCGAGTCCGTGGACATTTTAGGACTCAAGACCCCGCCAAGCCGGGAATTGAACCCTGGTCCCGGTCTGACCTCTGCTTCCAGGTCTGCCTCCTCTAACCAGTGAGCCACACTGCTCCACTCCACCGAGCCGTTGCCTGCACCGCGACTTGTGGACATCGCGACGTGCAACGAGTCACTACACCAAATCGAACTGGTCTGACCAACAGAATCACTGTTGCGGACTTCGAGTCCTGTGAACGCATCGGAGTTGGGCACCGCTCGCACACTTCGCAAAGCACCGCCCTACTCGTACCGCTGTCTGGACTGATCGATGCCAGCCCCTGCAATTCGGCTCTGTTGCCGCACCGCAAGCTGCAATCACTGCATCGAAGCACCGCCTCGCATTGCAACGTACGCCTCTGACCCACCGACTTCGTCAACGGGCCGTTGCCTGCTTTGCAGCGAGTGACAACGCATCCCGCAACGCTTTCTTTTCTGCACCGCAACAAACTCCTCAAGTAAAGGTACTGTGACTTAGTCTGTCGACTCTTGAGTGGGCCTGTACCGGTGCGGTCCGCTGGATTTGTTAGGCTCTGTGTTATTTCAGCAACGTTGTTGCCGGACAGGGCTACCGACTCGCACAGTACTTTGAGTTAAGCATTTTTAACAAGAACTCTTGATTTCTAATCGTATTGTGGAATATTTTTGTCATTTATGGTCTTGTGGTAAATCTATATAAAAAAGACTTATTTTTATAAATATACCACCTGTGTGGCGTCCATTTGTAGCATTGTAACTGGATCACTGTTTATGTTCACAAATGCTTTACACACTGCCTCTGAGATAAACCTGTATGCTCGTGTCAAGCTCCCAAGGGGGTAAGCAGGGGTTATTTTAGGAGTGTACCTCCTCACCCTGACTAGAGGAGAAGGTCCCTATTTGTCACAACTACCTACCTGTGCCAACTAGAGACCCCCCCAAATCTAACAGTTACCATGAAAGTTAAGCTTACAGAGGGGCTGAGACCCATATGTAGCATTAAAACCCCACAAACAATTTGAAAGGGTATTGGGTGGGACAGGGAGTTCTATTGGGGGGCATACCCCTCCCTGCACCCCTTCTAGAACCGGGCCAGTGCAGGTTCTGGGACAGGCATTTCTCTTGGGGCGGTCTGGCCAATCTGTCCCTCCTGGCCATCCTTCTAGAACCGGGCCAGTGCAGGTTCTGCTTTTTTCCTTTCTCACGATTTTCTGTGTTTCTCGCCCTCCTTTCCAACTGCTGAGCGTCTCTTTCTTTTGCCCTTGATCAATGTTTGAAGAGGAAAAATAAGAGTGGGTCCGATCTGCAAACACTGGCTCAAATCAAGCCGGTACCCTGGAGATGTTGAATCTGTCCAAGAGAGGCACAAGGTCAAAACCCGTCTTCTGCATATTCAATGTGCTATGATGAATGAGTTTTCGTACATCATGAGAATTCAGTGTTTATTAGAGGCATTCATTTCACAGGACATTGCCAGTGCCTGGTGGTGCTCATCTGGAAAGTAATAATACAAAAAGTAGCTCAATGCAGGGCACGGACTGGAGGGGTGTTCCTCAAACACACACAATCCTATGGTCCGCTAATCAATACCTGCGCATATTCGATTTGACATTCAATAACATGACTTTCTCAACATGTTCGCTATCAATCCAGTAATGAATGTTTCGCCTCATTAGTGCGTGAACCGGGGGTGGAGTTAGTATTTTTACCTTGCATCCCCTAAAGCAGGATGTTATCGTCGTCCGTCAGTTGGCAGCCTGGATGGCTTTCTGTGCTTGTGCGTGTGTGTGGGAGGAGGGGTGGAGGTAGGGCGGACATTATTGCCCTGCGTGTGCTTCGTATTTACTCTGGTCTGTTTTACTGCCAGGCTCCTTGTGCTGTGTAGACATGCTCAGGGCACGCTCGCCACACACATGGCTTTGGAGTTGGGGGGGTGCTGCCAGACAGTCTTGGCTGCTCCGAGTTACACATCTTTTACTTGACCCGAGATGATTAGTTACACAAACAACTCCTTGTCCCTACATCCACCCATCTGACTATTCATTAGTTTGTCCCTTGGTGTACTACACTCTCCGACCATCTGTCTCTGCAACCAGCTGTCTGCTTCCCTCCTTTGTTCTCTTTCTTTCTAGCATCTGCCACTTTGCCAACAAATCTCTACCCTCTTATATAATCTGCTCCGTCCATCCATCCCTCCATCAACCTATCTTGTTCAGTAGCATCATTCATACATACGCGCTTCGTAGACCATCCATCTATCCATCGTGTTCAATAGCATCATTCATACATATACTCTTCATAGACCATCGATCCATCCATCCATCTTATCCAGTAGCATCATTCATACATTCGCTCTTCATAGACCATCCATCCATCTTGTTCAGTAGCTTCCTTCATACATACAGTCTTCCCAGTTTTCTATTGCTGGCAGTTACCAACACGCATTTGCAATGCAATAGGTCTCGCATATTGAAAAATGTAAGCTATTAGCGTTGCAAATGACAATGCCTTTTATTTATGTTCTGGCTTTTAAATCATAAATAAAAAGCATTGTCAATAGCTCAAACTTGTTAAATGCAAGACCTATTGCATTGCAAATGCTTGTTATCTCTGTCGGGACTTCTAGCCTCGAAAGCTTTTTGGCTTGATAAAGACTGGGAAATAACATGCTGAGTGTATAGACTAGTCAGAAGATGCAAAGTCGAAGGTGCTTACAACATGGCTCTCACTCTACCGCTTCAAGCGTCTAAGTGCAAAAATGTTCACAATGGAGAAGCAAGCAAAACTTGAATCTAGGACCGGCTCCTGCAAGTGGGAGCAGTAAGGGAAAATGTTTTTTATTTATGTGGCACACACTGTTTACTGTATTGTCTGTTAGTGCTTATAACAAAAGGTATCATGATACTTGTTTTATTTATTTTGGAAGGGTGAGATTCAGAGCTTCTCCTATTTATATATGAATAGGTAATGTTTAGTTTGTATACAAAACTATGTTCTGGAAACCTAATCTTTAGAGTACTAATTACATGAGTTTCCCAAAGGGAACAAGTCAAGTCAAGTCAATAAATTTATATAGCGCGCTACATACCCAGAGGGTCTCAAGGCGCTTGAAGAGGGGTGGGGACTTACTTGTCAAATATCCACGTTTTAAGTTGCTTTCTGAATGCTAGGTGGTTCTGAGTAAGGCGAAGGTGAGTGGGAAGTGAGTTCCAGGTTATAGCTGCCAGGTAGGAGAAGGATCTACCTCCCATGGTGGTTTTGTTGATGCGAGGTACAGTGGTAAGGGCCTGGTTGGAGGATCGTAGCTGGCGGGAGGGGGTGTAGAAGGACAGTCGTGTGTTGAGGTATTCGGTCCGATTTCGTAGAGTGCTTTGTGTGCGTGGGTTAGGAGCCGGAAAGTAATCCTCTTATTGACGGGGAGCCAGTGGAGGCTTTTCAGGTGACCAGAGATGTGTTCTTTACGCGGGATGTCTAATATGAGCCTGGCTGAAGCGTTCTGGATGCGTTGGAGTTTTTTCTGGAGTTTTGCGGTGGTACCGGCATAGAGGGTGTTTCCGTAGTCCAGTCGGCTCGTGACCAGAGCGTGGGTGACTGTTTTTCTAGTTTCGGTGGGGATCCAGCGAAATGTTTTTTTGAGCATGCGAAGAATGTTGAAGCAAGATGAAGAAACTCCATGCGCCCCACACAACATATTTCTCAACCCCCATTTCTCAGGCTACTTCATGCTCTTCTGCACCCTATTGTAATCCCACCCTTCTCTTTTCATGCCCTGATTATATTAACTCACAGTGGTGTCCCATGATCGTATGCAGGATCCTATTGAAAAGCCACTGGAATAGCCATTTTCTGAATGTAGCTGTTATGGCTCGGAAGGCACAGAGGTTGGTGCCCTCAAAGAGTTCTACCATTGTGAAACACTTGGAAAGCATTGGCCGCTGTGCTCCTGGAGGCTTCTGTGTCCCAAAATCAATTTGAAAAATATCAACATGCAAAAACATTATCACCCAAATATCACCAACAAAAACATTGTGAAGGCCGATGTGGTAGTAGATATTCTGGTCTCACTATTTTTCCGTGTCGATATTTACAACACGATATTCTGGCACTGTACCCCCGATTAGTGAGTGCCTACAGACCAGGGATAATTCACAAATAGGCTCTGCACTCATCCTGGGGGGGTCTCTGCTCTCAGGTAGAATGTCCGCAATGAGCATTCTCATTGTGGTGATTCCGCTCCAGGTGCACAGATTGTGGGCCTCCACCATCAGTACACGGGTCCTTTGTGAATCAGAACCTGAAGATGAGAATTCTCATTGCAGAGACTCCACCCCAAATATTTGAGTGTCCCCCATGACTGCGGGCCTCCGCCATGAGTACAGAGGCCCTTTGTGAATCAGGCCCTACGGGATTTTTGTGAAGCAACTTGGTGAGCTTCGGGTGACAGGGAATTTCCAAGTCTTCAAAAACCTCACTATGCGACTTCACAGAGAAAAGTGTCATCTAGGATATGAGGCATAAAAAGAAGGTCTTCTAGAAAGCCTCAAAGGGAAGAATAGTTGCATTGAGAAGAGCAGTGGCCTTGCTTACAACTACTGTGGTAATTACAATGCAGTAATACTGCACCTAGAATTACTAAATCCGCGGTTATTGGTGGCAATACTAGGGTTTATGAAATTTCAGTGGATTAGATTTAATTTCATAAAACCAAGAATGGAATAAAAAATACCATACTGTGACATAACTCAGGACTTTTTTGCAGGAGTAATGACCTCCAGGTGTCAACCTGGAGCATCCGTTTCTGGTTAATCACATTATAATCTCATGGGCAAAATTAGTGCACACCTTTGAATACTTATGTTGGAAGAAACTACTGTTTTTGTCCAAATCGCTTTTAAAGCACCAGTGCCAGTTTGTTTCCTCATGTGTTAAACGATTGAAGAGGCAGGGAGTGTTGTATTTCGGGAAAACTGTCTTCATTAAAAAAAGAAACGCAAGACTGTTCTGGGAATTGAATTCGTTTTTTATGTAATATGTTGCAAAACTAAACTTGGTTAAAATACATGTCCTAATTGTGATACATTGGTGGGGTGGGTTGGGCTAGGCTGTACCCTTATATTTTTTAATAATTGTATTATACACCTTTGAGATTTTGTATGAAAGTAGGATTTGCTCTTATGGTTACCTCCACTTTTATCCTAGTGCTAAGCTGTTTCTGACTAGTTTGACTGGGATCCTGCTATTCAGGACCTCAGTCTCTCTGCTTTCTCCCCTAAATTGTTATGGTAGGTACTACCAGATTGGATACTGGAGCATGCTTATTTGTCCCTAGTACATGGTACTAAGGTACCCAGGGCATAGGTACCCCAGGGGTCCCCTATAGGCAGTAGCATGTATTATGCCACCCATGGGAGACCACTAATACTACACTACCATTGCAGCCTGTGTAAGCTGTTGCTGATGCACAAGTGAAAGATATAGGTTCCCTATAGCTAATGTTTCTGCACTTAAAACCTGTAAGTCACTATTACAGCAGGTCTTTTCAATCCTGAATGCAGGGTGCTCCATGCTAAGTGGGAGGGTGCCCCTGCATGATCAAGACACCCCTACAGCTTTCAGAGTCCAATCTCCCGGGTTATAAGTGAGACAGCCATATAACATATAGAGGGGCACTGCGTCAATACGCGATGACCATCTCAAAACAGGCTGCAATGAACCCTGTTATGTTTGGTTTAAAATATGTAGGAATCATACCCCTACACCATAGACGGTGTGGAAGGTATGATTCCAAGCACTGTAGAGGCCCTCTGTTAGGCTCTCAGTGCTCCCGGTACCAGTCTTCTAGAACCGGAAAGCACAACATATCTGCTGCCGACCAGAGACACGATTCTGTCTTCCTGCTGCTGAGCCAAGTTAGAGCAGGGGAAGCAGAACAATAGGTATCCTGTCACAGGGAGGTGTGACTACCGCCCAGACAGGGTTTAGTGTATGGGGCCGAGTGGGAGCACTTTCCTGCTCCACTCAGTATGCTTTAAGGGTACATTTGGTGCCCTCTTTGCATAGTCCAGTTCAAACCAGATCAGGGAGCTGCTGGCTCCTACTCTGGCTTTTTAAGGCTGTCTAAGACCACTAAAATCACCATAAGGGTTGTCTGGATTGGTGCAGGGTGCCCACTTATATAACTGTGCTTCATATACCAGGCCAGCCTCCCACATTGGTGAGCAGCAGTTGGGATTCAAGCCTGCATTGTTTTACTAGATAATCTTAGTGTGAAAAAACATCACTTATATAAGGCACATAAAATACAGCTTAGAATAAGTAAGTTCTGCTGATCTTAGGGCTGGGTAATGAAGGGTCTAGCACAACCCTTTCTCCAACCACAGAGAGTTTGGTTTTCTCTAGGTTTGGTAGGTGCAACACCTCACTACACCTAGTATGTCTTCTAAATTGAAGCCAGTGGCTCTCTGCCTTCTAGATACAGTGACCTCACGTTCCAGGAACTGAGGGCCCTGTGTTCCTCTAGGAAGCATAAGATCAGGAAAGGCTCTAATACTCAACGCCTCCTCGGGGTGTTACTCTTGGATGACCTACAGAAAACTTGAAGGACAGGACCGAGTAGGTGGGAAGGAGACAGACGATGAGTCAGGAGGAAATCCCCTTTGTTATCTTGCCTCTGACCCTAACCAGGCGGAGTCCTGTTGTTGTTCGTCTTCTTTCCTATCTATCCTTCCTGAGAGAGTACAGTATACCATGAAAGCCCTTGTTGACAAAGTCTCACAAATGGCTACACTAAGTTATACATCTTATTTGTTTGTTTGTACTACTAGTAATTTAACCATAACAACAAATGCAACAATTTACTGATGTTCTTCTCCTGGCTTCTAAGCTTTTAGGTGCACAAAAAGACAGAGGAGGAGGCGTCATCATCATCACCCATTGTACTGCCAGACAGAAGTCCTGCTGTGCACCACGTCCCGTCCACATATGACCACAGACATCTCTTCACCTTCTGCACCTGCGTCCTGCTGACATCTGTAGAAGATGACCCCACAGAAAGGTACCAGGTCCTCCAGTACCAAGAAAGTTGACAGTGAGTAGAAGGAACAGTAGAAGGAAGTGGCATTTTCCAAGACTGGTGTTTCGCCCAATTTATGTTTTTGGGAGAAAAAAACTTGAGCCTGCAGTAGCGGTGTCTGGCGGGAACCAAGCTGGGAGCAGCACATCCACACGAGCAGTGATGTTGACATGTTATTATCGCAGAGTAGTACCCAATCAACGCAATCGCAGGCGGAAACTCAGCAGATAAGTGGGCGACTTCAGCCTCAACAACAGCCTCAACAAGAGCTGTAACAACAGTTGGAACAACAGCTACAACAATAGCTGCAACAACAGCTGCAACAACTTCCACAACAACAGCTGCAACAGCGGCCTACAATAGTAGTTTTTCCTCCTGAAGTAGGGACAGTTCAGTAAATCAAGCTTTTTTGCAGATGTGGAGGAGCAAGCCACTGTTTCAGAAGATCTATTATCTTCCAGACCCCCAGCAAGGAAAACAAGGATTATCCCATCAACTTCTTCTTCTAGCCCCGCTTCTGATGATCTAGATGCCACTTGGAAGTCACCAGTCTGAGAGTGATGCACGCCACAAGACAAGGCTAGTGAAAAAGAAGGTTCCAGAGAGCCTACGAGTTATGGAGGTAGATGTAGAAGAGGAGGATGATGATGACGAGCCAGTCATCATGTGCATCACTCCCGGCTTAGAGCAGATTGAGACCAACAATATTAGACTATCCAAAATCGCTGCGAGGGATGTAACACAGATACCACCAACACAGGTAACACCAACACGACAATCAGCTTCCATATTTGCATGTGCAAAGGCCCGGCAGGGACCTACATCCAGCTCTACCACCACCTCAGTAGGTAGTGGTACTGTAGCTGCACAGAGTCAAATTCCAGGAACACCCTCCAGTTCATCTGGTATTGAAAGTGTCACCACCAGCAGCACCAGAAAGTTCTGCACCTCATTTTGGGACTTCTTTTCGGTTAGCAGTAAGGAGGAGAAACTTGCTTTTTTGATCAATTTGTCGACAAGCTGTTAGGCGGGGTAAGCTTGGTACAAACTATGGTACCGGATGCCAAACAAATCATATAAAAAAACACCACATGATCCAGTGGGAGGCTTACCTACTTCGCTAACAAAAAAAGTAAAACTGCACCATTGCTGTTGGTGGGGATGAAGAAGTAGAAGAAGATATGATTTCGGTGGAAGGTCAACAAGAGGGAGACATTTCTAGCTCTGTCCCCAGCAGTGTAGTGGTCTGCCCACATCCTCAGCAACATCTCAGTGGCACCGTAGTAAGAGTCAGGCTGAGACACCAAGTCAACCGAGTACTGCAGTAAAAGCAGTGCACTGTTGAGCCTAACTGGGTACAAAAAGGCAGCTGCACCACAAAGGAAAATAATCCAGCCTCCCATTGATAACATGCTTAGGTCGGAGGGGCAGTACCCACACAACCACACAACGGCACGGTTGTACAATGCGTAGCTGGATAGAATGTTAGCGCTGGACCTTCTCCCTTTTTCATTTATGGAAGGGGTGGGTTTCCTTGAATTATTGTCAGCTACCTGCCCTAAATGGAAGGTTCCCAGCCTGTCCTATTTTGCCAGAGTTGCTTTTCCAGCACTACATCACGATGTGATGGAATTGTTTGGACAAGCTTTGCAGCAGAGTGCTGTTCGTAATATCCACCTGACAACAGACCTGTGGACCACTTGCCAAGCCACTGATTACATGTGAATTACTGCACATTGAGTCACTTTTGTGGGGGTTAGCGATAAGGTATCAGAAGTAGGTGCTGTTGACACAGCTGAGATTTCTAATGCTACTCGGAAACATGCAACTGTAGCCATGTTCTCCATTGAGAAATCTCAAAGAAAGTAGGCCCAGCACAACAGAACAGAAACTGTATGTCATTCGGGTATGCTGCAAACATTTTGAAAGAGTGTAAAAGCAAGGTCTTTGAATTTGCTGTGCCCAAGAGGGCTTAACATTGGTTTTGTTGCCACGGATAATGGCAGTAATGTTCTTAAGGCCATGGAGCTTGGTGCCTATTTCAGGGTCCCGTGTTTGGCACACTGCATTAACATTATAGTTCAATATTTTCTGAAAAAAGAAGCAGAAGTCAGCAACTTACTGACCACCTGCCACAGAATGTGCACTCATTTCAGCCATTCTTTTAAAGCCCGGAAGCAGCTGAGGATCATTCAACGTGACTATAGAATGCCAGTCAAAGCACTCAAGCAGGAGGTAGCAACATGTTGGAGCTCAGCTTGACCGTTTGTTTGAGCAGTACAGACCAATCATTGAATATGTCATGCGAAGAGGGATGCTACTGTGAAAGGCATGACCCTTAAGATGGTATGGTGCTAGTTAAATGCCTGACAGAGATGCTTCTTCCTTTGCGTAGTCAGCAAGGAGGACTGTACTATGGGCCAAACTATCCCATTGTTGCAACAGCTGGATGAGGTCTCTGAAGTGTACATAGGTGTGGAGGGAAAAAAAGAAGCATATGAGTTGGTGGAGAGCTTATCCTGTCGCTTAACTGAAAATGAAAGGGTGCAAACTAAGATTTTGTCACAAGAACATTACATTTGTGCCACAATTCTGGATCCATGGTACAAATCGGCAATGTACAGTAAGACATTACTTCCTTTTTCAGAAGTGGATGTTGCCCGGTACAAAACTTGGGTAGCTGAGACAGCCAGTAAATTGGAAAATGAAAAACTGGTAATTACAGGCCCGCTACTCAAACCCACACCTAGTACTGCAGCAGTGCACCAAACGTCACGTTCAACTTCAGAACCTGAGGGCAGTGCATTTGGCTCACAGCTGTCACCAACACTATCGACAGCAGCAAGAACTGGATCATCACCAGCCCCAGTAAAAACGGCAAAGGATTGGTATTTACAGCACGGACTTGCCAGGTCTAGTGCTGATGCAAAGACAAAAGAGGCTGAACAAAGTGTAGCACCCCTGAACATTGAGCGGATGGTCGAGACCTCTCTGGATGACCCAACAGAGGTCTACATTGATCAAAACCGATTGCGGTATTGGTATGGCAAAAGGGGCCAATGACCAGTGCTCCGCAGGCTGGTGATAAACTTTCTGGCTTGATCGGATGCAAGTATCTTGTCTGAATGTGTATTCAGATCTGCTGGTTCAATTGTAACAGTGAAAAGGACCAGTCTCTCACCCAAAAATGTAGAGAGGTTAACCATGATCAAAATGAATCAGCAACTTATACCACCGAATTACACAATACATGAATCAACGCAGGAAGATGAGGATAGCGGCTCAAGTGACGAAAATAGCGTGTTAGATGATGATTACCTACTTCTGGTTGAACCCCCAGAGTTTGAGGACGAGCTACACTTCCCTGACAACTTGGCTTCCACTTCTTACTGTCTTCCTCTCTTATTTACTTTTATTTGTGTGTCTGTCTTTATGGTTTGAAACTTTGAATCACAACAAATCAATCACCACCGTATTTTAGTCTTTTATTGCCATATATGCATTTCAGTCCACTCCTTCGAGTCCTTCTCCTCTATCGAGAAGTGGTGTGAAGAGCTCTCTTCTTTTTTATAGAAAAAATTGCTAAAATCCAAGAAGACCTCCGCACCGTCTGCGCCGGCTTTCAGTCTCCCCCTGCACCCCCCCCCCCACTGCTATGCCGAAGTCAGCTGAGCAGTTTGCTTTTTTCTCTCCTCCGACTGTATCCGACATTACTACAGTCCTTGCGGCCTTGAAGTCATGGTCTCCCTCAGATCCCTGCCCTGCCAGGGTCCTCAGGGAGGTAGCTGAAACAGTAAGCAATGAGATTACCCAGATTGTTAATCTCTCTTTCCCCTCTGCTACTGTCCCACTCTGTTGGAAGCAAGCCAAATTGCTGCCGCTTCTAAAAAAGACTGGGCTTGATCCAGCTGTACCTTCTAATTATCGTCCCATCTCATTACAGCCTGCCTTAGCAAAGGTCTGCGAGAAGATCACTTTTAAATAACTGGACAATTTTATTGAATCTTCTCAAATACTGCATCCAGCTCAATCAGGATTTCGGGCCGCCTACAGCCCCGAAATGGCGCTTGTCAAAGTGTCGGAGGCTATTCGGGAGTGCCTGGACGGAGGTGGCAGAGCAGCTCTGATTTTATTGGACCTCTCTGCCGCCTTCGACACGGTGCCCCATACATTACTCCTCACTAGACTAGCGGCCGTTGGCATCACTGGCCCTGCACTAGACTGGCTGACGTCCTTTCTGGACAATAGGACACAACAGGTCTGGATGCCTCCTTTTGCCTCCCGTCCTAAGAAACTCACTAAAGGAGTCCCCCAGGGGTCTACTCTGAGTCCCCTGCTTTTTAATGTTTATCTGACCCCTCTGATTTATCTGGCGGAACAACTGGGGGCCAAAATTATGGCCTACGCTGACGATACCCAACTTTTGTTCACCTGGCATAAGGACAATTTGGATGCGTCGGCGGTCCAACTCTGCCTCTCATCCGTCTTCCGCTGGCTAGCGCTTGCTCAGCTCAAGTGTAATAAAGACAAGTCTGAGGTGATCTTCTATGGCTCCTTCTCTGATAAATTCAGTGATCTTTTATGGCCTCGCGACCTGCCCTGTCCAAAATCCATTGGTGGCCCAGCAAAAAACCTTGGAGTCTGGTTTGGAAATGACCTTAAGTTTAAGGACCATATTAAAAAACTTACGGGGGTTTGTTTTGCCACTCTCAAAGCCCTCCATAGGTTTTTTCCCCTCCTTCCGAGAGAGGCTACAGAGACGGTTTTGCGAGCCCTAATACTTTCTAGGCTCGACTACGCGAACAGACTGTTCTGTGGTCTCCCAGCTTTCCTGATCCAACATCTCCAGGTCATCCAAAATGTGGGCGCAAGGCTCCTGTTCAATCTCCCATGAGATCTAGTGTCCGTTCCTGTCTCCGTACCCTCCACTGGCTCCCGGTTGTCCACCGGATTATGTTTAAAACTCTTGTCCTGGCCTTTCGCGCGGTCCATTTGACCGGTCCTGTCTACCTGAGAAAAAGGTTTGCCCTGTACATCCCTAATCGATTTCTCTGTTCAGCCAATCAGTGTCAAATGACGGTTCCCAGATTTAAGCACTCCCGATTAGGCGGCCAGTCCATTTCGGTCAGAGCCTCTAGGGCTTGGAATGCTCTCCCTTTCCATCTCAGAGCTGCTCCGACCATTACGGCCTTTAAGAAGGGGCTGAAAACTCATCTGTTTAACATCACTCTCTAACTCTGCTAATTTCTTTCTGACCTCTGAATCTGCCTAACCTTCCGCGCCAGGATACTATCTTTAGTAATAGAGCGCGCTACAAAACCCTTTATATCATATCATATAATATCATATCATAACCTCCTGAATCACCCTAAATCCAGTGCCCTCAAGCCAGATGAAGATTGGATGTAGCATAATAGAAGAAAAAAGAAAATCTTGCCTCGTTTAGTCCCTCCAAAAGAAGTGGAACAAACATGATGTTGACTACTATAACTGTACTCCCTTCCGAGCCGAGAAGGACTGACCATTAACTGTAGATGAGAAGGAACAGGTAATGAATGATGCCATGCTTTGGACGCTGACTGAGTGATTTGTGTTGTTGTTGTGTGTTGTGCATGAAGTTAATTCATTGTGTACTATCATCTAATCTACACACTAAAAGTAACTCAAGGCAATATTTGTTTCCCTTCTTGTTTTTTAATAACAAATGTGTACTTCTACTGCAGGCCGATCCATTGCATTTTGAATATCGAAAGGAGACTCAATCTGTACACTGCACACTGAGTGGACAAAACCATAATGATTATTGATGACCACAGTGACATAATATCTTCACAGTCACTCAGTAGGATCGGAGATCATTGATGGAATAAGTCAGGGCTTTTCCTGAGTGGCATAAAGGGTAAACAAGTCAACAACAACTACTGCTGACCTACATGTCTGTGTAGTGGTGGAGTCGAGTGTAGTGGTATGACTGACAGCGGTGCATTCATTTAGTGAATTAATTTGTAAAATGCTATGTTCCTACTGTATATGTGCTTTGTCTGCCTCTGTCAAAAAATGTACTCTAAATGGAGGATGGGTCACGGGTGTCGTGGGTCTGCTCTGTCCTGTTGTTGTTGTAGGTTAATGCTGGCAACA
The DNA here is from genome assembly GCF_964263255.1 of Lissotriton vulgaris. Lineage (NCBI taxonomy): Eukaryota > Metazoa > Chordata > Amphibia > Caudata > Salamandridae > Lissotriton > Lissotriton vulgaris. Next base: position 245,747,620 of record NC_141688.1, on the reverse strand, counting down.
AACTAGAGTAGACATGATGTATCCATACCGCCGCTGAAAGTGTTCTTGTTGCACTTCAACGTAATTTATGCATTTTTTTCTACTTGATTTTTCAATAACCCTTTTGTTATTCCATTTACAATTGCAGGCTGGCCCTTACCCTGTGCTATACTGGGAAAAACAAATCACACATACCTTACCAATGAATCTACATCTGCCAGGCAGGCAGTGACGTCACCCAAGATTGATGGACGGAGCATCCATGGAAGGGAGGACCAATAGGAATGCTGAGATGCAACTCCCCATTTTGACCAGGAAAACATACAGTAACAGTATCAACTTTCATCATCTTTCAAATGTTTTGATTCCTTTTTTGTCTTCAAACACTACTAATGTGTGTTGTTTTTAAAACAACACACATTTGTAGCATACAGTAACAGTATCAACTTTCATCATCTTTTACATGTTTTGATTCCTTTTTTGTCTTCAAACACTACTAATGTGTGTTGTTTTTAAAACAACACACATTTGTAGCATACAGTAACAGTATCAACTTTCATCATCTTTTACATGTTTTGATTCCTTTTTTGTCTTCAAACACTACTAATGTGTGTTGTTCTCATTATTATGTTTGCTCTCTTCTTATAATTCAAAATCATCCCTACAGCTATTTTTGAATTTTCTTTGCTATCTTTAAAAGTAAGCCCAGTACAACAGAACTGAAACTGTATGTCATTTGGATCTCTTCGAGGGCAGAAAAGCAAGGCAAATTGCATAATATACTGCTGCCCTGTACTGTGTAATTGTCTAGTAGTAGTTAATAAGTACTACTTATCATTAACCATCAAGTTATCTACATCATGCATGCATTTCCTTTTTCTCCCTTTACAGAATTATGGATATGGTTGTTTGCCAAGATTGTGTTTTGTTCTTTTTCCATGCGTACTGTTTTTCTTCGTCAAACCTTTCCCCAAACCCCCCTTCCTGACCATTGATCAAACCCTAACCCTCTACCGCCGGGCTGTGGGTTTTATTGAGGTGTGACTAAATTAAATGTACAGCAATAATCAATCACACTGATGTGGCGAAAGCAACTCTAATTCAATTTCAAGGCAGGGCGTGGAACTTCTTCTGCTTGCCCACCCATGAGCAGCATATTTGCGAGGTCATTTTTTTACCAAAGGAACCTAATCCATCAGCATTAATTGCCAGCATCGATTGGATTTGTCAACCTACTACACACAGGACTAAAGTTTTAGCTTATGTCGAGTGTAGGCCTTGTTGAGTGACTCAACACAACTACAGTTTGTAACTTGTTGTACTAGGCAATCTCCACCACCATTATGTTTTATTTACTTCGTTCTACCACTCCTTCCAGAGTCTCAGGCGACTGTCTCATTTTCTTTTTTTGCAAATGCTACTGACAGTGTCTGCTACTACCACCACACCCATGTAATCTCCATTCTCTTGGGAGACAAAACTATCATTGCCATGCAGCTATGGTTGTAACTTACTTAAACATCAATCCCAGGTAAGATACGAAGTTTGGGGGAGGTATATTAATGGACTAGGATGAGAGACTGACAGTACTAGTAGGACAAGTCAATCAGTGAGGGGTACCACATCTATCTGTTTGTTGGCCCCTTTCTTTTCAGATCACGTTGTTCGCCGACCTGTTCCTGGCGGCACCCGCATTCCTACCTTTTTGCGAATGCTACGCTCGGGAGTTCAGTGAGTAATGACTGCCTACCCTGTCATTGATATTGTCCATTTTTATTATAAATATATACTTAGAATTTGGTTCCTTTTCTTTCATCCTCCAGAGACACAAGTGAGTAGTCTCATCTCTCATTTGGAGTCTATGTGCCCATTGATACCATGGAATTATTCAGCGTAAAACTGACAATCACAGTAATTATTTCCGTTTGCCACATCTCCAAAACGTCGACGATCATCCTATGTGCCAACATTTGACCACAGTGTTGATTTATTAACAATGGTTGTTTTTATGGTGGCTTGTGATGAAATGGTATAAACAATACTTTCAAGCCAACACAGCTGTAATTATCTAAGGAATTTGGTCACCCTGGCCAGCACTCTTCTCCAAATTCCCAGTAACCCTCTCACTTACCTTGCATAGACCCCATCTTCCCCAAATTCTATGTTCTAATTCATTGTGATTAAATAACAGTGAATGTAGCTTTATGTACTTATCTTCAACAAACTTTTTTCTTCAAATTTAACTTCCCTTCCTAACGGTTCTGTACTGGGACCCCCTATTTGTGTACTACTTTCCACCCAGGTCCCAGCAACTTTATTGGGTATACCCTTTTTGGTAACAGCATACTCTATTACAGCATGCCTTACAGAGCGAGCAGTGCATGCGCGCTGCCACTAGGCTCAACCTAAAAAGAGAAGAAAACAAAGTGGGCCTGGTGCTATTTTCATTACAAATTGAGCACTGTGCAAGGTGCTCAACAGTCTACAGAGTTTTAAAAAGTGATATGGTTGGCAGCAGTGACATTCTTTATCTAATGCAGAGCAACTAGAATTATGAGGATCAAAACATATGGCAGTGTGGACTAAATTATGAGGCAAGAAAAGGCAAATTATGCAGTACATTGCGTGATAGATAGTATTATGCCATTTTTACACTTAATATGGTCTGGGCATAGGTTTCTTCTCAGTACCAATTTAACATTCATATATAGCAATATACAAAAGAAAGGTAACCACTCAACCTTTGTGAAGGGCCGTCCACTGTGCAGCAACAAGTGTTTCATCATTTAGGAACTTTTGATTTGTTTGAGCCAACCAGTTTGTTAAAACCTGCAGCAGATGGCTAGTGTGACAAATCCTAAAGTATGTGGCAAATGTACTGGCCCAAAAAAAAATACAACATACTTTGAGTGGCCCTGATCTACATTTTCCTGTGCTCAGGATTGGAGAAACTGGTCGGGTGACAGTAATAAAGAACTTTTAATGATATTCTTGTGACCATTAGAGAGCAGTGGAGCGGTCACGTCTGTTAAAAATGTAAACTTGTCTAGCTGAGTTATCACTTTAGCCCAATAGAAGGCAGACGCCAGAAGCCACCCACCTGAGCAGGATGGTAACAAGTAGCATGCTTGCCATTAACACAACCGGTGAATCTGACTACAGGAATCACATTACTTTTCTACACTGCCAAGGAGAAGATACTTCAGAAACTATACAGATGACTTAGCCAAGCAAAATGAGTGCTAAGAGAAGGGTGGGGAGCTGCACCCGAGCTTGAGACTTGACCACCAGAACCCCAAGTGCATAAAGGCTTCACCAGCACCCCACCTTGAAGCACATGAACCTTGCACACAAGTATCGGATATCTACTTCATTAATGTAGTGTGCAATAAGAAAAATAGAGTACTTGTCTTTTCAAGGGAGAAGCACTGGGTTGGGCATTTATCTTGTGATACTCAGTGTGGGGTTGAGTAATAAGCCTATGTACCACCTCATGGTTATAACACCAAACAAGAGGTTCAGGTACCAAAATTAGATAACAAAATACAGATTCACATGAAAGGAAATTCATAGAGCCAAAGAAGGAAAGAAAGAAGCCTATATTCCCAAATTAGTTTCAGAGAAATGCTCTTAATTTATTAAACATGTAAATTCAGATCAAACACATTGCAGATAAAACAAACGCTCAAAGAAAAGTGTTGGCAAAAAACAAAGACAATCAAATCATATTACCAAACACGTGGCTATCATACAAACATTACATGTACAAAAGGAACAACAGCAACACATATAGTATGTCCTTCACAAATTATGGCCACAAGAAGCGTCGACGGCGTTTCAACCGCTGGTTAACTATGCGGTCATCATCATGACGAACAGTGATTGGAGCGTTTTGGATAATAAATAAGTAAGTCAACTGTCCTCATATCTGGGGTCGAGGAATAATATAAAGTTTTTTTCCGGATTATCTCGGCACGAAAGGAAAGTCAGTGAAGACCATTTAATTGTGGCCCAACGATAGCTAAATCAATCAGCATGAATCCGTTGGTTATGCCAGGAAAATTTGCAGCACTGCTAGACTGGCGCCGAGTCTAGCAGTGCTGCGAATTTTCCTGGCTGTTGTTCCTTTTGTGCATGTACATGTAATGTTTGTATGATAGCCACGTGTTTGGTAATATGAGTTGATTGTCTTTGTTTTTTGCCAACACTTTTCTTTGAGCGTTTGTTTTATCTGCAGTGTGTTTTATCTGAATTTACATGTTTAATAAATTAAGAGCATTTTTCTGAAACTAATTTGGGAATATAGGCTTCTTTCTTTCCTTCTTTGGCTCTATGAATTTCCTTTCATGTAAATCTGTATTTTGTTATCTAATTTTGGTACCTGAACCTCTTGTTTGGTGTTATTATCAATTGTCCCTGGTTCAGGGGTTTTGGATAGCCTCTGTTGGTGTTAATTATTACCACATGGTAAACAGCCATCTCATTGAATGTGTTACAACGTATGCGATTACAACTCGGTCGTAATAACAACCGCGATATTACATCGACTGCTGTAGGGGGCACGCTTACCTAGGAAGGAGTATAATTTACTATTCCAACACCTTCCCTACCGTTGCACACACTGGATTTGGAATAGTAAATTATGCTATTCCTAAGTCTAGTACGCCCAACGGCTGGTCGATGTCACGTCTTGCGTTGTAATGATACTGCGAGGTAACAACGCGATCATTGTAACGGCTTCGTTGTAATCGCATGCGTTGTAAACGCATGCAATGTAAATGGCTATATTCCACCACAGTCGCCGCCCTGGGAAACCAGACTGCATTGCTACCACTGATCATTAAATGTTGAAAGGGTCTTACTACTCCCAGTTCGCAGAGTTATAGTAGAACAGACTAAGGACAAGAGAGGCAAACAACCCCAGCCCCCACAGCTGTAGCCCTGTAGACCCTGCCTGCCCCATAATTCAACCACTACTAGCCCCAAATAAGGTCTGGTAGCCACCTTCAAGCCACATTAAGCTACAATGCACCATGATTCTCAATCCGCTGACTGCAAAGGACCACTTCAGGCACAATCAGTAAAGTCTAAGATGTTTGGAAGGGGAGTGGCAATAACTAACCAATGGGTTTAGCATTTAGAACCTATTATCTTTGCAATTATTTTAGTCAAGTTGTGCAGTATGACTAAAGAGGAAACAGAAAGGCATTATGACAGCCATTCTTCTGAAGGCTCATGCACTATGTTTGCCAGTGCCTACCCAATAGAGCAGGATTTTTTTACCCATACACAGTAGCACAAAAGCAGCACTTAATAAACGGGGGGAGGGCTTCTCTGAGGGCACGGGACACCAGTGGAACATGGAAATAACACAAGGTAAGGAACGTGGAGCGAATAGGAAAGAGAAGCACACAAGCTAGGAGGAAGGATGAGGTGGAGAAACAAACTAGCGTAAGTACAACACACAGGAGACAGGGAAAAAGTTTGCGAGCGAAAGAAAAGCACAGAGCTTAGCAGGTTTGCGAATGGGGCGGGAGTATGCAGATAGTATCCAAAAAGTAAGCTATGGAAGAACAATAGTATTGAGCCCATGCTCCCGAGGAGAGAGATCGAGGAAGGAAATCCCATACAAGTTGACAAATAAATGCAAGCAAATGAGAGTGACAATAATGCACCCCAATGGGAGGGCTCTAAGCTGATAAGAGTCCTTTCGCAGACACCTTGAGCTGCATGGTAGGCGAGACCTAAAATATCTCAACCTCACATGCTCCTGCAAATGCCGCCAATCATCCCACTAGTTATTACAAATGGCAGCAGTGGAAACTACAACCAGCACTGAAACCCCCACGAATTGTGGTCAACAAATGAGCTTATCATGTGCCACTCCAGCTGCAGAGTGCTTGATGGACATTGTCCAAAGGGCAGTGCCATACATAACATACAACAAGTCTGGAGAACCACAGATACAATGATTGTTGATGTTTAGAGTGTGAGCTGGTGGCATGCAAAACCACATTACAGGTAGTAGGGTACATATAAAGGCTGGAGGCAATGCCTAGGCTTTGTAAAATAGTTACGTCCAAAAACTATGGACGTTTTACTATGATGTGAATCGAACATTACACTTAATATTATTCAAATATAAGACCAACTCATTAAGGGACGAAACAGATCCTGTACAGAGAAAAAAATAAGTCACTGTATCTGCCCCAAGCCACAATGTTTGTTAGGGCACATGACTTCCGGAGATGGAATTTCCCAAAATACCCCTTATACAGATTTGCATATATTTGGTGATGGTTGGTTTTTCAACCCCATAGATGTTTCTTCTTTGCTTGTTCCTTTTTGCTGGGCTTACTTAACACTGGCTCACCTTCTGCATGTTGTTGGCCAAGCGATCCACAGCTAACTATTGGTATTGTTTCATACTTCTCTTTCTTCATTGGTGGTGTTTGTCTAGGATCAGGAAGCTCCACACTTTCTGGACTATTAATGTAGGTGTTTACCAGCTTATGAATTTATGACATAATGTGTCTTTCTGCCTCTACAGCCCTAAGGAAGTCTTGTATAAAGACGAAACATGTGTTCTTTATGTAGAACACACTGGGCATTAGGATTGTATTTGCATTCCCAAATTTGCTACTATCTATTTATATACTCATGCAATACATTTCCATGCTAAATAAGTGTTTCTAATACAATTACGGACCACAGAAAGTGACAATTTTGAAATCACTCTTTATATGTTTTGCTCCAGACTACTGCTGGATGTCATTCCACTGGTTCTTGTAGGAGTACAACCTGATGAGGTTTCACACAGAACCCCCAGTCACTATGGAGTAAATGCCAACAGCAGCAAATGGAGTATCAACATTTAAGGGTCAGTCAAACACTTGTTGTTTATGTCTAACAAACACAAGGGAAGGACCCCGGTGGTTTCAGCTCACAACGAAAGAGGCAATGAATAGAACAATTTATGTGTCTAACGAGATACTTCACCAGCAGCTACCCCCAAACAACCCTGTGATTAACTTTTGGTGTGGGGAAATTTCCAAACCTAGTTTTAACTCTGGAATATTGCTTCTATTGTAATGTAGTATAAGATTCCTCGTGCTGTGACATTTTGCAGTTGTATTCTCATTAGAATTAAACTTTGTGAAATATCCAAGGAGCATAAAACACACAGCAATTAAATCCACCGGATTCTCATGCACACCTATGGAACAAGACATCAGCCTATCTCCACAGAACCGTCCTTCGCCATGCTACACGACAAAAGCACTAAGGTGCATATTATCAAGAACGGCGTTAACATTATTGCCGCTTTAGCGGCAGGAAACTGCAGCTAAAGCGGCGATAATGGGCTTGATAATATGCCCTTGAGAAATCCAATAGAAGCCCAGGTTCACACCAGAAATGGGAATTCATAAGGGCATATTATCAAGCTGCTTATCACCGCTTTAGCTGCAGTTTCCGGCCGCTAAAGCGGCAATAAGGTTATCGCCGTTCCTTGATAACATGGCCCCAAGTACATCTGAGCAGAAGTAATTATCCAACAAATTAGGAACAAGAATTCCGTTCCCACCCTCCTTTAAGATGAAGGCTAGACTTAAGACCAAATCGATTGGCCCTCAAAGCAATCGGACTCTTTATTGCATTTTGAAATTGAAAAGTATTCACTTAAGAATATTCAGCCATCGCTTCATACGCTCTTCTTGAAGAGACAAGAAAATTCATACATACATAACTGTTGGCAAAGCATCATAAACGTATTAAATGTGTCTTCTAGAGAGATAAGAACGCAGTGTGCTGTCAATATGTAAAAAAAAAGCGTTTTGCGCTTGCATTAACTACAGACTTCAGCAGTACCAAAACAAACTAAAAAAATATTCTGATATAGTGCTAATTAAATGCAGCACAAAATGATGATGGACGGAATGTTGAACATTGTCAAACATTCAACCCCAGTTAAAGATCTAGGTTTAATCCATCATTATTTTACTCACCACGCCACCCCAGTTCAGACATAGCTATATGCAAATCAGTCTTGACCCTGTGCCACATGGGAACAGTCCAAACCGAACTGCCAGGCCTTGTCTTCCCCGGACAGGAATCAAGCATCCCAGGCCTGGTATTGGGCTTTCAGCCCTCATCAGCCAGGATAGCTTGACTCCAGTGGCGTAGTGAGCACGGGGCCCACGTCTGGGCTTATCCTTCCCACTTAGGGTGAAAATCCAACACAAAAATTTGATGGACGGAATGTTGAACATTGTCAAACATTCACCCCAGTCACAGACCAAACTGCCAGGCCATGTCTTCCCTGGATAGGAATCAAGTATCCTAGGACCGGTTTTGGGCTTTCAGCCCTCATCAGCGATGTTACATGGAAAACACCGCTATCCCTGGAATAATTAGCGCCAATGCGCTATAGGTTGTTAATACAGCGCTAGCATGGCGATAATTACCAGCGATAGCTGGCGTTAACTTTTTTCGCGCTGAGTGCGGCCAGCGACAATTATCGCTGCCGCTTGATGATATGCCCCTACGTGCTCACAATCTAGATTACACATACCGTGCAACACTCAAAATAAAAGGGACAGTAGCCATGGAAGGATATAAATGACGACATGGCCGTCATAAGGAGGAACTAACTAGCCTATAAACTAATCGGAAGGCAGCATTTAGGAATGACAAATACACAAACCAATGAAAAAGATAGGTGGGGGAGTGGGCGGGCTACCCTCACATAGTGAGCTGCCACAGATCAACCGCAAAGCAGCGCTTGCTCGCTGGCTCAGGGCTCGACCTAAAAAATAGGAAGGATCTACACAAATGACATCTTGTTGAATTCAGAATGTTATTTACTTTTCAGAAATGTATGGCTTTTTGGGATCCATTATTGATTTCACACCCATTTCTCCCACTAACTGGAAGGAGGTTGAAAGCATAAAAACTAAGAAAATAAGGCTATGTCCCAGAAAAATGCCGAAAGTGTTAGTCTTCTGACAAAAGTCTGAGTGTTCCTGAAAGCTGGGAAGATGGTGATTTTAGCACCACAACCCCTAGGTTGAAATCATTTGCAGTGAAAAAACAGATGCTGTCTTCTGCAGCACTTTCTTCACATTTGCCCCAAAGCCCCCGAATTTAGCTGTAATTTGACTAATTTCTCAGCCCTCTCTAGGTGTATGCACAAACCCTAGGTACCTTAAGAATCCTCAGGATGTTGGAACAAATGACGCACATTTGTGTGGATACCTTATGTGGACAGAAAGGTATGGGGGCCTAAAAGCGACCTACCCAAAACAGCCAAAAGAAGGGTGTGGCATGGGGGAACTGCCAGCAAAGGGGTTAATAATGTAGCAACTAGAACAGGTTGTTAAGGGGGCTGCCTGTCATGACAGGCGTTTCTTTGATTTTCCTGTGGATTGATCATGCAAAGTTTTGTTAAACTTGTTGATCTTGTTAAAAAGCAGTTTGTGGGTCCTTCTGGTATGATGCGTTTTCAGGTAGGTTAACTATTGATATTTTGTTCCGTTTTTTTTTTAAAGTGCTGCCGTCTCTTCCACTGCTGTTTACTTTCAGCGTATTCACGGAAAAGTTGATGTAGAGCAGAAAGCGATTTACACACTCAGAGCCGGATAATAAAAAGTCAAATCAAATCCCTTATATTCTGTGTTTTCTGCAGTTGATGTGATCTCTCGGCGAAATGAAACTATCTCTCAAGGCAGAAAGCTGCAGTCTTGCTGAGTGAACTGTCTCAAAAACTTCAATGAGGCATTACGAATACACTCATTTAGAGGTAATTTAACAACCTTACTTTTACAGTTACACATACTATCGCAGCATGCAAATTCGACACATTATTCCCGCGTCTCGAGGGAAAACGAAACGGAAACCGAGCACAGGGAGGAGGTCCTGGGAGGCAACGGGCTACCGGAAGCCGTCTCAGGAATTCCATCGCGCTACATGGTGCTGTTAGGGGGGGAAACACATAATTCAAAACATGAATTGATTTAAACAAGAGCAACGGGGATTGTTGAATTGAATTATGCTGATGACTTGTCTTACGAGATGGGCCCACAACGGCACTCTTTTTTGCTCCTGAAATTAATCTGTGTACTCTTCCCACGGAGCCACCGAGGGCTCACAGACGCCCCCCTACATTCATCATCTGATGTAAACGATGCACCGAAGCCGCTTGCCTGAACAGCTCAGTCAATCTTATGGTGCCTCAGACTGGAACTATGAGTTGAGAGGCAGCAGGAGCCCGGAGGAAGCCAGTGCTGTTTATTTCCGGGTCATGACCCAGAAAATGAAGAAGGGTCAGAGCACGGCATAGTTTGTTGTACCACCGTGTATGTATGTATGCAGGGCACAAGTCCTAAAAAAAGAAGTGGGGGGCTAACCTAGATAATCAGAATGCAAGTGGTATCACGGCGCGTGACATCGCGGCGCTTGACATCACAGAAAGTGGCATCATAAGAAGTGACATAGGATCTTAAGACCTCACATGTATGTTAAGCAGGTCTATCATGAGTACATTGGCGCATATTTCGAGCACACAGGGAAACCCTCCTGATTTAGGCAGATCATTCACACATGTTGCTTTTTTTCAGCGTAAATTTCCTCTACCCATAGTGCTTTACAAGAAAAATAAATCATTTCAATGCCTCCTCAGGGGTAATAAGCACTATTTTTTTATTTATTTTATTTATAAAGTTTTATATAGCGCGAACTTGACCCAAAAGGGTATCAGAGCGCTTTACATTTAGAATCGTTGTGTTACAGGTTACATCTGTGAAAAGAGCATAGTAGAGTACAGTACACATAAACACTGTTTCAATAATTCGAAGGGGGGGAGGAAGGAATAATAGCGGGGAGATGAGGAAGAACAATGTCCGACTGGGTAGGTGACGGTCAAGGGGGAAACCAGGAACCATCTCCTCATTAGCTGTCAAGCAGCTCCACCGGTCATCAACCATGTTGCTCAGGTCTCAGCGTTCAGGAAAAAACTGTTTGTGTAAATACAGGGAAAGTCCAACGTATCTGACATTCTTACAGTGCATGCATATCTCCGAAACAGGGACTGAACAAAGTGAAAGGCTGCCTCTCCTAAGTATGTGTAAAGTGCTAACAAGGTGTGAGCCTTTGTTTCCCCTCTGCTATATTTGCATCAGGTGTGAGGCTCCTGACTGCTGCCAGCCAGGAGGCCTGATGACCTCTCAAATTGGGCCTCTGGTATGGCCCAACTAAGTCCGAACTAAGAAAGTCCCCTCCCAGCCTGCACGTTGTTGCGATCGAAAGCAGGCAACAACCTGCAGGCGCTGCTGAAAGTGTTACAGTGTTCGTAAATTACACCAGGACGAATTCAGCCTATTTTTCATTGGGGCCCAACTTCTTGGCAGGGTGGATGGTGTTCACCCTGTGAAAAAAGTGGGTGGACGCCATCCACCTGCGTGTACCCCTGACTCGTGCCCTGTATGTATGTATGTATATGAGTATTTGTGTATATATATATATATATATATATATATATATATTTCCGCACTTGCGCTTTTTCTGCGGCAGACTCAAATTCTCGACCATCAAACAGGAAAAAACACGGAAGACTCTGAGTGCAGGTGAGTTTCTTTATTCTTCAGCACACCACGGCAGCATAACGTTTCGGCCTACACAGAGGCCTTGGTCACATGATATATATATATATATATCTATATATATATATATATAGATATATATATATATATATATTACCTACTGGCGGTCGCCAGTAGGTAGTTATAGTTAGCATTTTTTTCAATGTTAAATCTCAAAATTCTATTTGGAATAACTTTGGCGCCGGTTGACGAATCTGCCTGAAAATTTCCTGAAAATGGCCTCGCGGCGTTCCGGTCCTTCCCTGAAAGTTTGGGGGGGATACGTCAAGCGGGGGGCGAGATAAAAGGGGGGTCCCAAAACGCGTTTTCCCCATGTTAATTTCCATAGGGCGGTCGATTTCACTTTTAGCCCGAACGGCTGAATGGATTTGCACCAAACTTGGCAAAATTGTAGGGACTGGTAGCCCGATGTGCCTTTGCTATGTCTCAAGATATGTGCTGCAGTGGATTTTGAGTAATTTAGGTTCAAAAAAATATATATATCTATAGGCACTCTCCGGTGCGCGCACCGGAGAGCGCTCCAGGCGCGCCACGCGACTTGCGCGCAGAAAGCTGATTGGCTCTCAGTTGTCTGTAAACATTCTAAACAGTCCGGAGCGGCCGCCATCTTGTGTCTCGGTAGGATCGAGACACGAGAGGTGGGCAAAACAAAGAGGGAAATGACCATAAGGGAGCAGGGTAGACCCCCCCTTGACCCCCTAGGTTTGATGTGGGGGCTATAAAAGGGCCCCGCGGGGCATTTAAAATATTTTTTTTTTTCGTTTTGCGCGGGGGAAGCGCCCGGTGCGCGCACCGGGGAGCGGCCCTGGGAGCGTACTATGAGGAAAAAAGGTGACAGAGTTTTTAAAAAATGAAGTTTTGATTTAGAAATTGGAGGTAGTTCTAAAAAGAACTTTTTTTTTCTTCTTTTTGTTGTTTTATATTTTTTTGTGTTTTTTGAACTTTTTGAACTTTTTTTGGCTTTTCAAAACAGTTTTATATTTTTTTTGTATTTTTTTAGGGGGAGAAACAAAAAAAGGGAATTGAAACTGGCTCAACTGGAGCAAAAAAACAAAAAACCCAAAAAATTACTTCTTTTTGGGGCACTTGTGATTATCACCTGCAAGGACGATGAGCTTAACACTTTGTTCCCCATAGGAGATAAGCTTGCCACAAGCAGTACAAGTAATTTTAAAATCAGCAAATCTCGGCTGAATGCAAGGCATCACCTCGGATGTTTCTGGTTCCGAGGAAGTGGGTTGGTTTCTTTGGGAGGGGGTCCTTGATGACTGGGGGAGGTTACTGGCCAGTTCCCGGAACTCTGCACGAGAGTAGTTGTTTGGATGCTTTCTTGTCATGTGCCGAATCATGGTATAGTTACCAAAAGAATATTTCTTATTTGGGTTGCCCCGTGAGAGTTCATCATTGCAGATGAGGCAAGTCACCTTGGGCGCATTCACCTTTTTTTTCCCCTCTGGAATTGAAAAAAACTGCCAAACAATGTGTGGTTTGGGTTTGTAAGGTGTATTTTCTTCTGGCAGCCATCTTCTTCTCCCCTCCTCCTCTTCCTCTTCCTCCTCCTCCTGTTCTTGACCACCAATATAATTTGGAGCTGGTCCTCTTGGTGGTGGTGGTGGTGGTGGTGGGGCAGATGCACCAGCTGATGCTACTACTGAAGCCATTATTTGGAGCAAAAAAGTAGAGAGAGCAACAAACAGGTCTTCCTCAGTCAAAGGACAAAGTCAGAATAAGGAAAAAAGGTGGGGTCTTTCATCATTTAGAAAAAAAAACTGTCCTGAACCAATGAGAAGTGTTATTTTCAGGTCACAAGACCAGGGGCTTCATCATTATGAAACTAAAACTGTTATGAACCAATGAAAAGTGTGATTTTCTGCTCACATGACCCGACGCGCTTACGCTACGCGCCCGGGTCGCGCAGCGTAAGCGCGCCGGAATTTTACGTTGTGCGATCGTATTCGCTCGAGTACTTCCGGGTGCGCTTACGCCGTGCGTATCACGCGGTCGCGGCTACGCGATACGTCACGATCATGTTTTCGTTTGCGATATTGGCGCTCACGGGACGCTCCCCGGAGCGCGCCCCGGGGCGCTTTTTAAAAATACGCTTTTCGGGGCGCTCCCCGGGGCGCGCTCCGGGAGCGCTCTCCAAAAAAAAAAAAAAAAAAAATGGGAAAATTGTAGGGACAGGTAGCCCTATTCTGAAGTGGTTTGTAAAAAACATTAACTTTAGAAAAATATGTATTGTGCTACATTGGGCTTAATATATGTTAGAGCCAAAATGTAGCCCAAATGTAGCCCAAAGTAGCCCAATGTAGCCCAAAGATGGCCACCAGAGATCAAAAATTGTAAATGTAGCCCAAAATTCAACTAGATGTAGCCCAATTGTAGCCCAATGACAGAATGTACCAGAGTGTTAAAAAGAACAACTAGAGTGCTAACCGTCTTATTTATAAAGTGAAACTTATAGTTAGGAATTAGCATTAACAAAACCTATGAAATTCACTGAAAAAACCATAGGTTTCACACCAGTTATAGTTAGGAATTAGCATTTAAAAAACCTATGAAATTCACTGAAAAAACCATGGGTTTCACACCGGTTATAGTTAGGAATTAGCATTTAAAAAACCTATTAAATTCAATGAAAAAACCATAGGTTTCACACCAGTTATAGTTAGCTGGAAATTTTACTGATATAAAACCATTGAAATTCCCACGTTATAGTTAGTCGGACTCACTATAACTTGCGGGCGTGCAATGCACTGCTGATGACATCACATATTACATCACTCATGACATGGTCAGTGACATCACTCATGACATCACTGATGACACCATCCTTGTGACACAGTGACAGACCTCCTCTCAGTGTAAAGTAACCCTTGAGACACATATTCAAAAATAGAAACTGAAATTTTTAAAAAATGGACATACCTATATCAGTCACAACAAGCACTTCCACTATCTATATACACATCCACTCATTCACCAACAGTTCTATATAGCCACTCATACATATACTCACTCATCATATGAAGAGATACACCTATACATCCTGTTACACACCGACATTCATCCAAAAGTTACTCACACACATATTCACACGTGCAAATAAACTATTGAACATCCATTTATTTGAATATAGAGTTATACACACACTTCCACCTTACTTCTATTGAAAATTACACATATTTATTCTCTTAAACAATCACTTATAGAAACACATACTTATTTAAACAGGAAATCTTACAATCTCTTACTCTCACATATACTCACTTATATACATCAATATTCATATATTCTAGATTAAAACATATGTAGTTACTGATAAAGACACTAGTGAGACAGTCATTCACTCACTAACAAACACATATAGACA
This sequence comes from Lissotriton vulgaris, assembly GCF_964263255.1. Lineage (NCBI taxonomy): Eukaryota > Metazoa > Chordata > Amphibia > Caudata > Salamandridae > Lissotriton > Lissotriton vulgaris. The sequence goes on along the minus strand of NC_141688.1, from coordinate 245,732,611 downwards.
CTCATCCACCCATACAGTCCTGTACATATGCTGTCTTCAAAACACATACAAACAAAGAGTCAGTCACTCATGCATCTATGCGCTAAGTAATACCTCCATCAAACCATATAGACACTCATACTGATACTAATAAAAATATCAAATAACCCATATACATACGCATGTAGCTACTTATCAACACATGTAGCCACTTATACACAAAGTGAAACACTAATATATGTATTTAAATATTTAAAAATAACTCACTAATATTTATTTTTCAGAAAGACACATATTCACTGGATGGTGTCATCAGTGATGTCATGAGTGATGTCACTGACCATGTCATGAGTGATGTAATATGTGATGTCATCAGCAGTGCATTGCACGCGCGCAAGTTATAGTGAGTCCGACTAACTATAACATGGGAATTTCAATGGTTTTATATCAGTAAAATTTCCAGCTAACTATAACTGGTGTGAAACCTATGGTTTTTTCATTGAATTTAATAGGTTTTTTAAATGCTAATTCCTAACTATAACCGGTGTGAAACCCATGGTTTTTTCAGTGAATTTATATATATATGTGTGTGTGTATATAGTATATATATCTTATATATATATATATATATATATATATATATATATATATATATATATATATATATATATAAAATATCTACATATATAAAATTGCTGCAATACTATCCAAGTGTAAGTTGGGCATGGGGGTGTGTGGTGTAGTAATCCCATGGCATGGTACTTGCAAGTTTCTGCAAATTCTCCCTGATTACTTTGCCAGTCCTGGTTTTAAGTCAAAGGTTCCCTGCATCTGGGCCATGAAGTTGTATTGGTCTTAGAGCAGACCTGCCTGCTGGTTTAAGATTCTTCACTTCATGTAATCAAGTTCCACCTTATTTGCATCAAAAAAGAAAAACGTATTTCTTAGCCTGCCCTCTGCATTACCTCGGCATTGCACAGTGGTGGCTGGTGACATTTGTAAGTGGTGGCCAAAAAGTTCGGGATGAGTGAGTCGTCAGAGATCAATGGACGCTTCTCCAGCTAGGAGCTTTACGAAACATGAAATTCTGGCAGGGGGCACCACCAACAGTAAGATTTAAATGTACAAAAGACCAGTCTTTGACAGTGGGGCCGCCCTCTGTAACGTTTAACAGTTTACCCAACACTACCCTTAACAGGTGGCAGCACCCACAGAAAAGTTTGACTGAGGAAGGGGGGAAATAGCTGGCAGGCAGATGGCATCTTCCGACGCATAGGACAGGGTGATCTATCACTTTCTCTAGATCAGAGGAGCCAGTGATATTGGTATGACCACAAACATAGGGAGAAATATCATGGACAGGAAGCAATCACAGCCATAGGAAGAGCCCAAAGGAACAGGAAGCAGTCACTAGTTTAGGAAGAGCTCCCGGGACAGGAAGTAGTCACAGGCATAGGAAACTTTCACAGACTTAGGAAGATCTCTATTGGATAGCTAGCAGTCACAGGCATGGGAAGAGCTCTGAGGAACTTGCAGTAGTCACAGGCTTAGAAAGAGCTCTAAGGAATTGGCAGTAGTCACAGGCAAAGGAAAGAGCTCCAAGGAATTGGCAGTAGTCACAGGCATAGAAAGAGCTCTAAGGAATTGGCAGTAGTCACAGGCATAGAAAGAGCTCTAAGGAATTGGCAGTAGTCACAGGCATAGAAAGAGCTCTAAGGAATTGGCAAAAGTCACAGGCAAAGGAAAGATTAATATCCAGCGGAAGGTGCACTATGTGTTCATTTGAGGTATTGAATTAAATTGATACAGTGCACTCCCTGACTGATGCCAATAGAGGGTGGTTGGCTTGTTGTCCTTGTCTGTATCTTATACTCTTCGTGTCCATTTTATCGCTGCGCCCAGTCCAATTTATGATCTTTCTGTCTGTTCTTCTCCCCCTTCAGTGTGGACTCTCTGTCTCTATAAGTTGTCTCTCCTTTTCTCTGCCTTTCCCCTGTCTCATGTTGTTTCTATCTGTGGCTCTTGTGTCTGTCTGTCTTTCAGAGCACCATCTGCCCCTCAGAGCTCCTGCAGTCTCTGCACCAGGTTTGTCAATCAATTCTCTCATACTAAGACATTTTATTTCATCTGTGATCTCTGTCATTCTGTTTTCTTTCGTGTTACTTCCTATATATTTAGTTATCTGTTCCTCTTCAGTCTTCTTTGTTTCTTCAGCTTTTTAATTCATATTTTAGCAATGCCTTTTTCAGTCTTTTAGTTCACGCTCCTTGATTCTGTGCTCCATCCTTCTCTCTTGCACTTTCTTTCACCCAATGCACATTTATTAGATGGGGTCATTGACAGAATATAGAATACAAGAATATCAATTTATGTAAATATCTGAGTAAAAATATAGAATGACAGAATATCGACTCCCTATCTACAAACAGGTAAGTGCAAAAATATAGAATAACAAATATCGTTGTTAAAAATATAGAATGCTAAAATATCTAATTTTTTAAATGTCTTAAAAATAATGTAATATTAATCAAATAACAAATATACTTAAGTAAAACATACTCAAAATTAAGTAAAAAAGGTGAAAATTATTACATAGAAAATGTAATCTAAAAAAATAAACGTGCATTTTAATTTTTTATATATATATTAAATTAATAATATTAAAAAGTTATTATTTATCATTTTAAAATGTTAAAACGTCTTTCTAAATATAACTACATATATATATAAATAAACATATAATATAAATATAAAAAGACATTATATATAAAAATAAGTTAAAACAAAAAAAATTAATTAATATTTTACAGTACACTAAATATAACAATAGGGAAAACGTTGCATAATGTAGGGGATAAATTACTATTCCCACTCCAGCGAGTGGTACAGTAGGAGCAGTGTTGGATAGCGGGACAGTAAATATTACTATTCCAACTCCACCAAGTGCTACAGTAAGGAAAGTGTTGGATAGCGGGTGGGTAAAAATTACTATTTCCACTCCAAACAGTGCAACAGTAGGGAAAGTGTTATATAGCGGGTGGATAAAAATTACTATTCCCACTCTAGTGAGTGCAACGGTAGGGAAAGTGTTGGATAGCTAGGGCGGGTAAAAATTACTATTCCCACTCCAAACAGTGCAACAGTAGGGAAAGTGTTGGATAACTTTAGACTTTGGATGTCAAGCAATCGCTAATGCATTATAATAGGGCAGTACACGTAACCCTAGACCCTGGGTTCCGAGGCAATCGCCGCCACAAAATATTAGGTCGGAACACATAACCCTAGACCCTGGGTTTCAAGGCGATAGCCGCCGCATCACAAAAGGGCGGAACACACAACCCTCAACCCTGGGTTTCAAGGCGATCACTGCTGCATCACAAAAGGGAAGTACACATTAGCCTAGACCATGGGTTTCAAGTTGAACGCACGGCATCACAATAGGGAGGAATACATAACCCTAGAACATAGGTTTCAATGCGATCACTGCAGCATCACAATAGGGTGGAACACATAACCCAAGACCATGGGTTTTAAGGCGATCTCTGTCGCTTCACAATATGGTGGAACACATTAAACTAGACCTTGGGTTTCAAGCCATCGCAGCTGCATCATAATAGGGAGAAACCCATAACCCTAGACCCTAAGTTCCAAGGCGACGCTGCCACATCACAATAGGGCGGAACCCATATCCCTAGACCATGAGTTCCAAGGCGATCGCCACTGCATCACAATAGGGCGGAACAGACCCCTAGACCCTGGAGGCGATCACCGCCATATCACAATAGGGCGGAACACCTACCCTAGCCCCTGGGTTTCAAGGCGATCACCGCCGGATCACAAAAGGGCGGAACACACATCCCTAGACCCTGGGTTTTAAGGCTTCTCCACAGTATCACAATAGGGCGGAACACATATCCCTAGACCCTGGGTTTCAAGGCACTCGCCGCCGCATCACAATAGGGTGGAACACATAACCCTAGACCCTGGGTTATAAGGCGATCTCTGCCGCATCACAATAGGGTAGTACACGTAACACTAGACCCTGGATTTCAAGGCGATCGCCAATGCATCAAAATAGGACAGGACACATAACACTAGACCATGGGTTTGAAGGCGATTGCTGCAGCATCACAATAGGGAGGAACAAATGACTCTAGACCCTAGGTTTCAAGGCGCGCCTCCATATCACAATAGGGAGGAACACATAACCCTAGACCCTGGGTTTCAAGGTGATCGCCGCCACGTCACAATAGGGCAGAACACATAACCCTAGAACCTGGGTTTCAAGGCGATCACCGCCGCATCAAAATAGGAAAGAAGACATAACCCTCTACCCTGGGTTTCAAGCGATCGCCGCCGCATCACAATAAGGTGGTATACATAACTTTGGACACTGGGTGTCAAGCAATCGCTTCTGCATTATAATAGGGCAGTATACATAACCCTAGACCCTGGGTTTCGAAGCAATCGCCGCCACAACATATTAGGGCGCAAACCATAACCCTAGGCCCTGGGTTTCAAGGCGATCGCCGCAGCATCACAATTGGCGGAATACAAATCCTTAGAACCTGGGTGTCAAGGCGATCACCGCCGCATCACAGTAGGGCGGGACACATATCCATAGATCCTAAGTTTCAAGGCGATTGCCACCGCATCACAATAGGGTGGAACACATAAACTAGACCATGGGTTACAAGGCGATCGCCACTGCATCACAATAGGGCAAAAACACATAACACTAATCCCTGGGTTTCAAGGCGATTGCCGCCGCATCACAATAAGGCAGAACAAATAACACTAGATCCTGGGTTTCAAGGCGATTGATGCCGCATCACAATAGTGAGGAACAAAGAACACTAGACCTTGGATTTCAAGGCGATCACTGCCGCATTACAAAATTGAGGAAAATATAACCCTAGACCATGGGTTTCTAGGCGATCGCCTCCGTATCACAATAGGGAAGAACACATAACCATAGACGCTGGGTTTCAAGGCAATCACCGTCGGATCACAATAGGTTTGTACACACAACCCTAGACCCTGGGTTTCAACCGATCGCTGCCGCATCACAATAGGGAGGAACACATAATCCTAGACCCTGGGTTTCAAGGCGATCGCCGCTGCATCACAATAGGGCAGGACACATAACACTAGTCCCTGGGTTTCAAGGCGATCGCCGCCGCATCACAAGAGGGAAGAACACATTAGCCTAGACCATGGGTTTCAAGTTGAACGCACGGCATCACAATAGGGAGGAATACATAACCCTAGAACATAGGTTTCAATGCGATCACTGCAGCATCACAATAGGGTGGAACACATAACCCAAGACCATGGGTTTTAAGGCGATCTCTGTCGCTTCACAATATGGTGGAACACATTAAACTAGACCTTGGGTTTCAAGCCATCGCAGCTGCATCATAATAGGGAGAAACCCATAACCCTAGACCCTAAGTTCCAAGGCGACGCTGCCACATCACAATAGGGCGGAACCCATATCCCTAGACCATGAGTTCCAAGGCGATCGCCACTGCATCACAATAGGGCGGAACAGACCCCTAGACCCTGGAGGCGATCACCGCCATATCACAATAGGGCGGAACACCTACCCTAGCCCCTGGGTTTCAAGGCGATCACCGCCGGATCACAAAAGGGCGGAACACACATCCCTAGACCCTGGGTTTTAAGGCTTCTCCACAGTATCACAATAGGGCGGAACACATATCCCTAGACCCTGGGTTTCAAGGCACTCGCCGCCGCATCACAATAGGGTGGAACACATAACCCTAGACCCTGGGTTATAAGGCGATCTCTGCCGCATCACAATAGGGTAGTACACGTAACACTAGACCCTGGATTTCAAGGCGATCGCCAATGCATCAAAATAGGACAGGACACATAACACTAGACCATGGGTTTGAAGGCGATTGCTGCAGCATCACAATAGGGAGGAACAAATGACTCTAGACCCTAGGTTTCAAGGCGCGCCTCCATATCACAATAGGGAGGAACACATAACCCTAGACCCTGGGTTTCAAGGTGATCGCCGCCACGTCACAATAGGGCAGAACACATAACCCTAGAACCTGGGTTTCAAGGCGATCACCGCCGCATCAAAATAGGAAAGAAGACATAACCCTCTACCCTGGGTTTCAAGCGATCGCCGCCGCATCACAATAAGGTGGTATACATAACTTTGGACACTGGGTGTCAAGCAATCGCTTCTGCATTATAATAGGGCAGTATACATAACCCTAGACCCTGGGTTTCGAAGCAATCGCCGCCACAACATATTAGGGCGCAAACCATAACCCTAGGCCCTGGGTTTCAAGGCGATCGCCGCAGCATCACAATTGGCGGAATACAAATCCTTAGAACCTGGGTGTCAAGGCGATCACCGCCGCATCACAGTAGGGCGGGACACATATCCATAGATCCTAAGTTTCAAGGCGATTGCCACCGCATCACAATAGGGTGGAACACATAAACTAGACCATGGGTTACAAGGCGATCGCCACTGCATCACAATAGGGCAAAAACACATAACACTAATCCCTGGGTTTCAAGGCGATTGCCGCCGCATCACAATAAGGCAGAACAAATAACACTAGATCCTGGGTTTCAAGGCGATTGATGCCGCATCACAATAGTGAGGAACAAAGAACACTAGACCTTGGATTTCAAGGCGATCACTGCCGCATTACAAAATTGAGGAAAATATAACCCTAGACCATGGGTTTCTAGGCGATCGCCTCCGTATCACAATAGGGAAGAACACATAACCATAGACGCTGGGTTTCAAGGCAATCACCGTCGGATCACAATAGGTTTGTACACACAACCCTAGACCCTGGGTTTCAACCGATCGCTGCCGCATCACAATAGGGAGGAACACATAATCCTAGACCCTGGGTTTCAAGGCGATCGCCGCTGCATCACAATAGGGCAGGACACATAACACTAGTCCCTGGGTTTTAAGGCGATCGCCGCCGCATCACAAGAGGGAAGAACACATTAGGCTAGACCATGGGTTTCAAGTTGAACGCGCCGCATCACAATAGGGAGGAATACATAACCCTAGAACATAGGTTTCAATGTGATCACCGCAGCATTACAATAGGGCGGAACACATAAACCAAGACCATGGGTTTCAAGGCGATCACCGCCGCATCACAATAGGGCGGAACACATATCCCTAGACCCTTGGTTTCAAGGTGATCGCTGCCGCATCACAATAGGGCGGAACAAATATCCCTAGACCCTTGGTTTCAAGGCGATCGCTGCCGCATCACAATAGGGTGGAACACATAACCCTAACCCTGGGTTTTAAGCGATCGCCGCTGCATCACAATAGGGAGGAACCTATAACGCTAGACCCTGAGTGCCAAGGCGATCGCTGCCACATCACAAAAGGCAGGAAGACATAACCCTAGACCCTGGGTTTCAAGGCGATCGCCGTTGCATCACAATAGGGCGGAACACATATCCCTAGACCCTTAGTTTCAAGGCGATCGCTGCCGCATCACAATAGAGTGGAACACATAACCCTAGACCCTTGGTTTTAAGCGATCACCGCTGCATCACAATAGGGAGGAACCTATAACGCTAGACCCTGAGTTCCAAGGCGATCGCTGCCACATCACAATAGGGCAGAACACATATCTCTAGACCATGAGTTTCAAGGCGATCGCCACCGCATCACAACAGGGCGGAACAGATCCCTAGACCCTGGAGGCGATCACGCCATATCACAATTGGGCGGAACACCCATCCCTAGACCCTGGGTTTCAAGGCGTTCACCGCCGCATCACAATAGGGCGGAACACACATCCCTAGACCCTGGGTTTTAAGGCATCGCCACATTATCACAATAGGGCGGAACACATATCCCTAGACCCTGGGTTTCAAGGCACTCGCCGCCGCATCACAATAGGGTGGAACACATTACCCTAGACCCTGGGTTGTAAGGCGATCTCTGCCGCATCACAATAGAGCAGAACACATAACACTAGACCCTGGAATTCAAGGCGATCGCCAATGCATCAAAACAGGACAGGACACATAACAGTAGACCCTGGGTTTCAAGGCGATCGCCGTTGCATCACAAAAGGGAAGAACACATTAGCCTAGACCATGGGTTTCAAGTTGAACGCGCCGCATCACAATAGGGAGGAATACATAACCCTAGATCATAGGTTTCAATGTGATCACCGCAGCATCACAATAGGGTGGAACACATAACCCAAGACCATGGGTTTCTAGGCGATCACCGCCGCATAACAAATGGCAGGAAGACATAACCCTAGACCCTGGGTTTCAAGGCAATTGCCGCCGCATCACAATAGGGCGGAACACATATCCCTAGACCCTTGGTTTCAAGGCGATCGCTGCCGCATCACAATAGGGTGGAACACATAACCCTAGACCCTGGGTTTTAAGCGATCGCCGCTGCATCACAATAGGGAGGAACCTATAACGCTAGACCCTGAGTTCCAAGGCGATCGCTGCCACATCACAATAGGGAGGAACACATATCCCTAGACCATGAGTTTCAAGGCGATCGCCACCGCATCACAATAGGGCGGAACAGATCCCTAGACCCTGGAGGCGATCATCGCCATATCACAATAGGGCGGAACACCTATCCCTAGACCCTGGGTTTCAAGGCGTTCACCGTCGCATCACAATAGGGCGGAACACACATCCCTAGACCCTGGGTTTTAAAGCATCGCCACAGTATCACAATAGGGCGGTACACATAACACTAGACCCTGGGTTTGAAGGCGATCGCTGCAGCATCACAATAGGGAGGAACAAATAACTTTAGACCCTAGGTTTCAAGGCGCGCCTCCACATCACAATAGTGAGGAACACATAACCCTAAACCCTGGGTTTCAAGGTGATCGCCGCCACGTCACATTAGGGCAGAACACATAAACCTAGAACCTGGGTTTCAAGGCGATCACCGCCGCATCACAATAGGACAGAACACATAACCCTGTACAGTTGGTTTAAAGCGATCGCCGCCGCATCACAATAGGTCGGTAAACTGTGAGAAGTTGGTCTGATGTTATGTTATGTTATGTTAAAAGAGCTTATATAGCGCTTGGCTGCCCCAGCAAAGGGGCGTCCCGGCGCTTTAAAGACAGAAGGTGTAGCTGCAGATGGAATTTGCAGTGAACATAACAGTACCAGCTTAGCAGAAGAGGTGGGTTTTCAATGCCTTTTAGTTTTAGATGTGTGATGTTTCCAATTCTGGAACCACCTTGTATCAGTCCAAACAATCCCTTATGGTGTCTGGTTGTAAGTCAACCTTGTTAGACAAGCTATCCTAGGGGAAACATGGACTAAGCAGCCTTAAAGGCTTAACTTAAGAGGTCGTGTTAAGCGAGCTGTTTTACCACATACAATCCTGTAATACCAAATGAAAGGACACCACACAAGTATATATTAAAAAAATATATGTGTTTATTTCTAAAATAAACCCCAGTACTCTTTATGAGCAAAGGGGCACAAGCGTTAAATCAAAAGCACATTATAACATACAAAGCTGCACAATTATGGATGAGGGCGGGTGGCCACTCAAACCATATAGTTCAAGTTCAAAACAACTTTATTTCGATTCATGACGAATCATAAAAAGTACACAGACACAAATTACATAATCATAAGGGACAGTTACGTTGAATTGATGTCACTATTAAAAATGAACAATTAAAATATTTACAGGTTTTTAAAAAGTGCAACAGTTTCTCAGAGATTCCATAAATTGTCGCCAATGATGTTATTTTGTCTGTTTCCGGCACGTGTTTTAAGGCGAAAAGCAGCTACCACTCAAACCATATACTAAAAAAGTGGTATAAGAGATACCAATCGAACAGTGGTTAGGCCTTGGGCCTAGAGAATCGCTGGGAGCAGTCTGGACTAGCAATGCTGAAGTCGGGAAAAGCCCGCGGGATTCGGGTGCAGCATGCAAAGTGCGGCTTGCACCAATGCAATGTCAATGGTGCATAAAAGTTACACAAGTAGAGTTTAAAGATACTTCCGCTGAACCTAGAGGAACAAAACTTAATACACAGACCCTAGAGGTGTGTACCAGTGTGGGAACACCAGCATTGCAATGTTACCCCACCCACAGGAAGCGGGTGCATAAGGTCGAAGTGGCGTCGGGTTTTGACACGCAGGCTCTTGGTGCTTGGAGCTGAAGATGCTGCAGGCGATGGGAAGCAGAAGTGTCCGGTGTGATCCAAGGGTGGATCTAAGTCCAGAAGTATCTGAAAGCAGAGGGGACAGAGTCTGGGTCACTCAGCAGTGACCGGGGTGTAACCAGGACGGAACCAGGCAATGTCGGGCGCAATCAGATGGTTGTCGAGGAGCTTCTCTCCACTGTCACGTAGGCTCTGGGGCATCTGTGATGTCCAGGAGCAGGTCAAGATCTGTCCCATGCAGGTTCTTGCCGTCAGCGCCATCGGCTTCAAGATTGGAGCAAACAACACTTGGCAAAAGCAATCCACATGGAACTGGGAGATTGCTTCTCACTCGGACCAGGAGGGGCAGAGTGGGGGCTCCTTTTCACAGGAGCTGGTGCAAATCTAAAGCAACCAGAAAAGCAGGTCAGTTTAAGGATTTCGTCAGCACAGGGGCCACAAGCCAGCTGGCAAGTGACCGGGCCAATGCGTCAAGCCAACACAAGCAGAAGGGCCCCACGCAGCACTCGTCAAGTGTGGAGGGGTGAGCTTCGGTGCAAGAGCAGCTCAGGGTTGAAGCTTCTCAAACCCCGGTGTACAGCTTCGATGGTCACTCGTGGGATGCACGGTCAGCGTCTCATGGCCTTTTCAATATGGCGTGCCCCACGCTTCCAGTCGCCTCCACGGGTCTCAGCTTTACAGGGACTGTGGATCGAGCTAGAGGAAGGCAGGCAAGCTTGATCTCGTCAATCTCTGTCGCTCGAGTTCTGGCGGGAACTGCAACAAAGCAAGGGTCAAGGTACTGGATGGTGCCTGTTTGCACAGGGTGGTCACTCCTTGACCACAAGGGAGATTCTTCAGTCTTCTACGTTGAGTAGGATGTCGAAGGGTCCAGAGTTTTGTTTCTTATGTTTCTTCAGGATAATCTGAGTTGCATTGGCACTGCTCCCACTCTTATTCGAATCTGGTGGGCTGGATTACCTGCTAGGTCCCCTCCTATGGGTGGGACCCAGGAAGGGGGTGGATACACCCCTTTGCTTTGATCCAGCCCACGCTGGGACTGGGGCTGGTGTGCCCCAGAACTGGTTTGGACGGATTATGTAAGGGGCAGCCTTGTGCTCCCCAGGCAGTGTCTGGTTTCTTTCAAACCTCCCTGCTACAATCCACTATCTCCTGTCTCGGGTGGTGTAACATCGCCCTGCGACAGGAAACCCTTTGTCCAGGCCCCAATCTGCTGAGTTTCGGTCAGCAGCAGGAGGCCAGACCCGTGTCTGTGGCAGAGGCATCCATTTTGTGGATCTGAGGCTCTTTTAAAATCAACCGCATTTCAGCAAAGTAACATGTCTTCTCCCTCTAGAGGGGTGGAGAATTAGCGAGGGGGTAGTGTTCCAATTCATATGACACCTTACACAACATGTTTTGATAAAGCCAAACCAAAGTTGCTATATAACCGCGAGGATTATAAGGCACTTAATAGTATATGGTATGGCATTATCCCGGAACAGCTTAGGGAGTTCTTCCCGACAGCTGCAGACAGGCTCAGCTCATGCCAGAGCTCCATCTCACATTAAACCACGCACTCTTCCTCCAGGATTGATAATGCCTTCCATAGGAGTGACTCACAGGTTTATATGTGTCCAGATATAGGTTTAGATATAGGTATATTATATCTAAGCAAGGGGTGATTACACCCACTCGCCCCAGCTGAGTGATCAGCCAGTTGTGTCAATTTAAGAACCAGCCAGGGGTGGCAAAAGCTATGCTTCAGCCCCTGGTAGGCCTTGGGTGGCACCTATGCCCTGGGCACCTATAGTGCACTATACAGGGGCTGATAAGGTGACCAAGCCAATTTAGTTATGCGCCTAGGGTACATGGAATCCATTTTACAGAGAGAGCAGATAGCCTGGGGCCCTGATTAGCAGGGAACCAGGCCAACTAAGTCGAAAAGCAGCTAAACACAGGCAAAAAATCTGGGGTAACCATAGTCAGGTAGCCACCTACCTACAAGTACACATAACCATACCCCCTTGGTTTCGAGGCAATCTCCGCCACAACATATTAGGGCCGAACCCATAACCCTAGACCCTGGGTTTCAAGGCGATAGCCGCCGCATCACAATAGGGCAGAACACACAACCCTAAACCCTGGGTTTCAAGGCGATCACTGCTGCATCACAATAGGGTGAAACACATAACTGTAGACCCTGGGTTTCAAGGCGAACGCGCCGCATCACAATAGGGAGGAAAAAATAACCCTAGACCATAGGTCTCAAGGCGATCGCCACAGCATCACAATAGGGCGGAACACATATCCCTATTTCCTGGGTTTCAAGGCGATCGCAGCTGCATCATAATAGGGAGGAGCACATAACCCTAGACCCTGTGTATCCAGGCGATTGCCGCCTAATTACAATAGGGAGAAACACATAACCCTACACCATGGGTTTCAAAGTGATCGCCGCCGCATCACAATAGGGAGGAACACATAACCCTAGACCATAGGTTTCAAGGCGACGCTGCCACATCACAATAGGGCGGAACGCATATCCCTAGACCATGAGTTTCAAGGCGATCGCCACCGCATCACAATAGGGTGGAACAGATCCCTAGATCCTGCAGGCGATCACCGCCAGATCATAATAGGGCAGAACACCTATCCCTAGCCCCTGGGTTTCAAGGCCGTCACCACCGCATCACAATAGGGCGGAATACACATCCCTAGACCCTGGGTTTTAAGGCTTTGCCACAGTATCACAATAGGGCGGAACACATATCCCTAGACCCTGGGTTTCAAGGCACTCGCCGCCGCAACACAATAGGGTGGAACACATAACCCTAGACCCTAGGTTATAAGGCTATCTCTGCCACATCACAATATGGTAGAACACGTAACACTAGACCCTGTAATTTCAAGGCGATCGCCAATGCATCAAAATAGGACAGGACACATAACACTATACCCTGGGTTTGAAGGCGATCGCTGCAGCATCACAATAGGGAGGAACAAATGACTCTAGACCCTAGGTTTCAAGGCGCGCCTCCATATCACAATAGGGAGGAATACATAACCCTAGACCCTGGGTTTCAAGGTGATCGCCGCCACGTCACAATAGGGCAGAACACATAACCCTAGAACCTGGGTTTCAAGGCGATCGCCGCCGCATCACAATAGGGAAGAACACATAACCCTCTACCCTGGGTTTCAAGCGATCGCCGGTGCATCACAATAAGGCGGTACACATAACTTTGGACACTGGGTGTCAAGCAATCGCTGCTGCATTATAATAGGGCAGTACACATTACCCTAGACCCTGGGTTTCAAGGCAATCGCCGTCAAAACATATTAGGTCGGAAACCATAACCCTACGCCCTGGGTTTCAAGGCGATCGCTGCAGCATCACAATAGGGCGGAACACAAATCCTTAGAACCTGGGTGTCAAAGCGATCGCTGCCGCATCACAATGGGGCGGAACACATATCCATAGATCAAGGCGATTGCCACCGCATCACAATAGGGTGGAACACATAAACTAGACCATGGGTTACAAGGCAATCGCCACTGCATCACAATAGGGCAAAACACATAACACTAATCCCTGGGTTTCAAGGCGATTGCCGCCGCATCACAATAAGGCAGAACTAATAACACTAGATCCTGGGTTTCAAGGCGATTGACGCCGCATCACAATAGTGAGGAACAAAGAACACTAGACCCTGGATTTCAAGGCGATCGCTGCCGCATTACAAAATGGAGGAAAAGATAACCCTAGACCGTGGGTTTCAAAGTGATCGCTGCCGCAATACAAAATTGAGGAAAAGATAACCCTAGACCATGGGTTTCAAGGCGATCGCCTCCGTATCACAATAGGGAAGAATACATAACCATAGACCCTGGGTTTCAAGGCAATCACCGTTGGATCACAATAGGATTGTACACACAACCCTAGACCCTGGGTTTCAACCGATCGCTGCCGCATCACAATAGGGCAGGACACATAACACTAGACCCTGGGTTGCAAGGCGATCGCCACCGCATCACAAAAGGGAAGAACACATTAGCCTAGACCATGGGTTTCTAGTTGAACGCGCCGCATCACAATAGAGAGGAATACATAACCCTAGAACATAGGTTTCAACAATATCACCGCAGCATCACAATAGGGCGGAACACATAACCCAAGACCATAGGTTTCAAGGCGATCATCGCCGCATAACAAAAGGTAGGAAGACATAATCCTAGACCCTGGGTTTCAAGGCGATCGCTGCCGCATCACAATAGGGCGGAACACATATCCCTAGACCCTTGGTTTCAAGGCGATCGCTGCCGCATCACAATAGGGTGGAAGACATAACTCTAGACCCTGGGTTTTAAGCGCTCGCCGCTGCATCACAATAGGGTGAAACCTATAACACTAGACCCTGAGTTCCAAGGCGATCGCTCCCACATTACAATAGGGCGGAACACATATCCCTAGACCATGAGTTTCAAGGCGATCGCCACCGCATCACAATAGGGCGGAACAGATCCCTAGACCCTGGAGGCGATCACCGCCATATCACAATAGGGCGGAACACACATCCCTAGACCCTGGGTTTTAAGGCATCGCCACAGTATCACAATAGGGCGGAACACATATCCCTAGACCCTGGGTTTCAAGGCACTCGCCGCCGCATCACAATAGGGTTGAACACATAACCCTAGACCCTGGGTTATAAGGCGATCTCTGCCGCATCACAATAGGGCAGAACACATAACACTAGACCCTGGAATTCAAGGCGATCGCCAATGCATCAAAATAAGACAGAACACATAACCCTGTACACTTGGTTTAAAGCGATCGCCGCCGCATCACAATAGGTTGGTAAACATTACTTTAGACCCTGGATGTCAAGCAATCGCTGCTGCATTATAATAGGGCAGTACACATAACCCTACCCCCTTGGTTTCGAGGCAATCTCCGTCACTACATATTAGGGCGGAATCCATAACCCTAGACCCTGGGTTTCAAGGCGATAGCCGCCGCATCACAATAGGGCGGAACACACAACCCTAAGCCCTGGGTTTCAAGGAGAACACTGCTGCATCACAATAGGGTGAAACACATAACTGTAGACCCTGGGTTTCAAGGCGAACGTGCCGCATCACAATAGGGAGGAATACATAACCCTAGACCATAGGTCTCAAGGCGATCGCCACGGCATCACAATAGGGCGGAACACATATCCCTATTTCCTGGGTTTCAAGGAGATCGCAGCTGCATCACAATAGGGAGGAGCACATAACCCTATACCCTGTGTATCCAGGCGATCGCCGCCTAATTACAATAGGGAGAAACACATAACCCTACACCATGTGATCGCCGCCGCATCACAATAGGGAGGAACACATAACCCTTGACCATAGGTTTTAAGGCGAACGCCGCCACACCACAGTAGGGCAGAACACATATCCCTAGACCATGAGTCTCTAGGCCATCACCAACTCATCACAATAGGGCGGAACATATCCCTAGACACTGGAGGCGATCACCGCCTCATCACAATAGGGTGGCACACCTATCTCTGGACCCTGGATTTTAAGGCGATCGCCGCCAAATCACAATAGGCCTAGGGATTAAAAATAACTAACTTATAAATTAAGGCATTTTTGTAATTAAATAATGAATTATCATAAATTAACAATAAATTAATTAAAAATACCAATAAATAAAAAATAATATTAACTTTAATAACATTACATTACTTCCTACCCTATTCCCCAATAAAAACACAATCCCCCCGACATAAAATATCACATAACTAATACAATCATCAATAAATCAGTTAATATAAATTCATTACCAATTAATAAATAATTAATAAAAAGTAATTATCAATACCAAAAAATATTAAATATTAAAGCAGATTTACCAATTAATAATTAATGCAATTAATATAAGTATCAATTAATTAGTTAATTAAAAGTAATTACCAATTAATAATTAACAATAAATTATTAACCTATACCAATAAATAACATTTTATAATTACTTACTTATTCCACTATAAACCTACAACCCTGTCCTAAAAAAAAACTTTTTACATATTAACACATTAATTGTTAATATTTAATTTTAAAATAATAACAATTTAATATCTTTTTACATAATAAACATAACTACCAATGCATTGTTATTTATTATTAATCAAATTATAATGATTGATTAATTAATTAACACAATAAACAATATAAATAATAAATACAAAATTATTAATTAAATAATGTACGAATTAATTAATTTTAACTAAATTACTTCCCACCCTATTCCCCTATAAACCCACAACCCGCTATGGAATAAAATTACAGAAAAATGAATTAACATATAATGAATTAATTCAAATAACATTTTAATTAATATATTATAATTAAATTACTTCCCAGCCTGTTATAATCTCAATATGCGATTCGCAATTAAGGAATATTAAGGAATCGCAAATATTTAGCAAGTCCTTAATAGCGATTCGGTAAAAATCGCTATTAATGAATCGCTAAATTGAATTTACCTACATCTGGCCCTTAGTGTTTTTATCTAATGTTGCTTGACTTACGGTTTTTTAAGTTGAGCCTAGAGCAGCGCATGCACTGCTGGTTGACTTTTAGTCAGGGGCTTTTCGTAGTGCTACCCACAAGCTTTTCCTGGCCTAAAGCTTACGTGCATGTGCGTGTGAACGCGTGCAGCCGCCATCTGCATTTCTTATCTCATTAAGCCTTGCTCTGCTTGCACTACCCCTCTCTACCCCCTCCTTTCTCCCCCCCGGCCCTTCTCGTCAGCTATTGCTGTGACTCATGCTGCTCCGATCGAACTCCCGTCCCAATTCTGAGATGGCTCTCTCTGATTAGGGTGATTTCTAGAGTTCTTATAGGAGGCAAGGAGCCCACGAGCTGAGGAGTCGCTCCCACTGTCCCTGCAGACAGCTGGTTTCTCCGCGCTGCTTTGCCTCGTTTACCAGAATTATTCACTTGGTTCATTTCGCCTGCTGCATAGCTAAGTAGCGCTTTGCTTGATCTGCGCTGTTTATCTGCTCATAGTGTATTTGCATTGGCGCTCTGTGGCTTCTGAAATTGTGCCGCTTTGTTGACATTCTGCTTGCTTTGTGCCTCATTTGCGCTCTGTAAGATTACAACTGCTTCCCCTACGCTCTCAGCGCATTTACCTGTAGCGCTACGCTGTGCCTCCCCCCTCCGCCTCCATTTTGTTTGTTGTCCTCGTCGTCGTCCTCGTGCACCCGCCCCGCCTCCCAGCTGATACGCCCTCGCCCCTCCCCCTCTACTATCCATATATGACAGTAGCTCCCGCGCGCAGCGTCCACGCGCAGCGTCCACGCGCAGCGTCCGCGCCGAAGGTGCGCCAAAGGTAAGCCCGTCTACGCCCGTCCGCGCCTGGACCGCGCCCAGCGCCAGACCCCCTGCCCCTCGCGCTGCCCAGCCCTCCCGCATTACCTACGATGCCGCCACTCTCCTAGCCCTTAACCCCGGTCGCGCTCCCAACTGCGTCCTAGCCGCCCCTGGACAAACCCATGGACCTTTCTCCTGCTACTCCTGCAAATTCAGCGGCACCGACAACATCTCCGCTACGACCACACCACGGATTCCCGACCCCAACCACCTAGAATGCATCCTTCTCAACACCCGATCAGTGCACAGGCACGCCATTGACCTCTGGAACCTTCTAGACACCATATCTCCTGACGTCGCCTTCCTAACGGAAACATGGATGAACGCCTCCTCCGCCCCTGACATCGCCATCGCTATCCCTGAAGACTATAAGATCACACGCAAGGACCGCACCGACCATACAGGAGGTGGAATTGCTATCGTCCATAAGAAATCCATCCGCATTTCCACCAACTCCGACGCCAACCTCGATAACTCCGAACACCTTCACTTCCAGATCCACATCGACCCCAAGACAACTCTTAGAGGCACCCTCCTCTACAGACCACCAGGACCCCGCGCAAAATTCAGTGAAGACATCACGGACTTCATCACCCCACACGCGCTCCCCTCCAAAGACTACATCCTCCTAGGAGACCTCAACTTCCACCTCGAAAAGCTCAACGACCGCAACACCGCCACCCTCTTGGACAACCTCGCCAACCTCGGACTTAATTAACTGGTCACTTCCCCCACCCACATCGCAGGTCACACACACGACCCCATCTTCACCTCCAGCAACCATGTCTCCTTCAGCCACACTACGGAGCTCCTCTGGACTGACCACAGCTGCGTTCACTTCACCTACAACAAACCAAAACCCATCAACCACCACCAACCAACTCTACAAAGAAACTGGAACAAAATCACCATCAACCATATCTCCTCATCGCTCCTTCTAAACCCCCCAGCCCTCTCTTCTAATGCCAACGAAGCCGCCTCCAACCTCACCCTTTAGCTATCCAACACCGCCGACACCTTAGCACCACTGAAAAAACGTCATCACAAACTTGGCAACAAGAAGGCCTCATTGTTCAACGATGACCTCAAGAAATCCAAGAAACTGTGCCGCTCCCTTGAAAAGGCCTGCAAAAAAAAGACCCATCCACCAGCAACAAGGATGCCTTCAAAAGCGCCATTCGTACTCACCACCAACTGATCCGAAAAGCCAAGAAAACATCATTCAAGGATCGACTTGACAACAACGCCCACAACAGCAAGGAACTTTTCAACATCGTCAAGGAATTTTCCAACCCCTCGGCCAACTCCAACGACATCACCCCCTCTCAAACCCTCTGCGACTCCCTAGCCTCTTTCTTCCACAACAAGATTGCTGACATCCACAACAGCTTCGACAACCAACCCGGAAGCCAACCCACCCTACCATCTGCAGACCATCTTCCCCCCGCTAACACCCTTAACGCCTGGAACCCAATCTCCACCGAGGACACCCTCCGCCTGATGAACTCCATACACTCTGGATCCCCCACAGACCCATGCCCTCACCACATCTTCAACAAAGCAGACTCCGTCATAGCTCCGCACCTCCGAGACGTCATCAACTGCTCCTTCAACTCCGCCACCTTCCCGGATGACTGGAAACACGCTGAACTCACCGCTCTTCTGAAAAAACCAACAGCAGACCCCACCGAACTCAAAAACTACCGCCCCATCTCGCTTCTTCCATTCCCGGCCAAAGTCATCGAGAAAGCAGTCAACAACCAGCTCGCCGCCTTCCTCGAAGCCAACAAATCCCTCGACCCCTCACAATCTGGCTTCCGAGCAAAACACAGCACTGAGACCGCCCTCATCGCAGCAACAGACGACATTCGAACTCTACTGGACAATGGAGACACAGTCGCCCTCATCCTCCTCGACCTCTCTGCAGCATTCGATACAGTCTGTCACAGCACCCTTCTACAACGCCTCAACAACATCGGAATCCAAGTAAAAGCACTTGATTGGATCACCTCATTCCTCAATGGAAGAACCCAGAGAGTCCGCCTCCCACCATTCAAGTCCGAGGCCTCTGAAATCATCTGCGGCGTACCACAAGGATCCTCACTCAGCCCCACCCTCTTCAACGTTTACATGAGCCCCCTTGCGGCCATCGCTCGCCAACACAATCTCAACATCATCTCCTACGCGGATGACACTCAACTGATCCTTTCTCTCACCAGGGACCCCAGCACCGCCAAAACTAACCTACACGAAGGAATGAAAGAAGTCGCAGAATGGATGAAACAAAGCCGTCTGAAACTGAACTCAGACAAAACAGAAGTCCTCATCTTAGGTACATCCCCCTCGGCTTGGGATGACTCCTGGTGGCCGGAAGCCCTCGGAAAAGCACCCATCCCGACAGACCACGCACGGAACCTAGGCGTCATCCTAGATTCTTCACTCTCAATGAACAAACAAGTCAGCGCCGTATCCTCCTCCTGCTTTAACATTCTTCGCATGCTCAGAAAAACATTTCGCTGGATCCCCTCCGAAACAAGGAAAACAGTCACCCATGCTCTGGTCACGAGCCGACTGGACTACGGAAACACCCTCTACGCAGGCACCACCGCTAAACTCCAGAAGAAACTCCAACGAATCCAAAACGCATCAGCCAGGCTCATATTAGACATCCCACGCAACGAACACATCTCTGGTCACCTGAGAGACCTCCACTGGCTACCCGTCAATAAGAGGATCACTTTCCGACTGCTTACCCACGCACACAAATCACTCTACGACATCGGACCAGATTGCCTCAACTCTCGGCTGTCCTTCTACACCCCCGCCCGCCAACTACGCTCTTCCAGCCAAGCCTTCGCCACTGTACCTCGCATCAACAAGACCACCATGGGAGGCAGATCCTTCTCATACCTGGCTGCCAAAACATGGAACTCACTCTCCGCTTACCTTCGCCTCACCCAGAATCACCTAGCGTTCAGAAAGCAGCTTAAAACGTGGATATTTGACAAATAATCCTCCCCCCCTTTCCTAAGCGCCTTGAAACCCTCTGGGTATGTAGTGCGCTATACAAATTTCATGACTTGACTTGACTTGACATTACTTTCAAATCCCCTTCAGGCTGTTAGTTTAGGGTCACAACATCCTGGATGTCTTTAAAATAAACCGTCCAGATACATAAAAGAAAATGTTATGCGCTCGGAGAAGTCAGAATAGAAGCACTTCTGGACTCCACGTGTGTGAATCGTGGTTTCAGAATGAACTCTGTGCAGTCCTATACCTACCATAGGTACCTCAGATTGACCGGATGAAAATAACAAAAGTAGCAGAAACTATTCTTTAAAAAAACAGTTTTAAATGCGCGAACACTGGGATGAATTGTGCATCATTCAACTTGTGCATGGCAAGTGTTTTCATTGACATGGTAGCCAGTATGTAGTTCACTACCATCTGGACATTTACGTGCATTCCGTCGAGACTCAATCTTAAAGGTACCATTTCGTAATGTATGCGTTTATCCATACTCCGGTATATACTGCCCTATTTTTGTACACCTAGGGGCATATTACCAAGCAGTAGTGATAATTATCGCTATTGCTTAGTTAGAGACAAAAATGTATCGCCGACCTGCGGTGATTTTTATCGCAGATAAACCTTGGTATTACCAAGGTTTATCGCAAATGCGATAAAAATCGGCCGCAGTGCATGAATATCGCTGAAAAGTCAGCGATATTCAGGCATTACCGAGCTAATGCTCTTAGCCATGTTATCCACCTCCCATTGGATAACATGGATAAGAACTGCTCAGGGGCAGGTGTTATCTTAGCGCGAATATCTCCAAAAGTTGGTAATAGGAGATAGCGATGTTTCCAGTCGCTAACATCTTGGCATGCCCACTTTGCATGTCATTAGTGATACATTTCTCTGACATGCAAAGTGGGGCCCAAGATGGTTGCTATCTCCTACTAGCTGTCGCTAACTGGTGTTAGTGACAGCTAGGTAATAGGGAGATAAAATAATTTTATCTCAGCGTTCTTGGCTTTTAAAGCCCTAGTTTTACGTAATGCATGCTAAAAGAAAATCTAGGGGTAGCTGGAAATGCGTGTCACATTTGCACTCCATGTCATCAGCGCCACATGTGTCAGAGGCGCATGTAAACTCTGCCAGTCAATGCGCGCACGTGCTGCGTGAGCTCAATCACTGCTGCGTACCAGGACTGCTTGCCACCTGTGGGAGGTCGGTGGACTGTACGCATGCGCAGCACACTGGAATTTGTTTCCAGGCTTTACGTTCATGGTAAAGTCTGGGTATTTCATATTATTCCGGACCAGTTAGCAGTCAGGTGCAACGAACAGGAAGATTGAGATAAAACCACCAAGGGGGCTTTAAATTCTCCACTGAAGTTATCTGCACTGGTGGAACTTAGGATAAAGTTAAAACAGCAATCATTTAAGGACAAATTACAGTGAGTGGCATATATACAATATCTACAATGCAAGCGGACGGCCACGCCCTTTTTTCCGACCATCTTGTTTTAATCACTAGTAATTAATGAGAAACTAATGATTAACTCGGGTCAATTTGAATCTCCTGGATTACCATAACAATTTTGACAACAAGCACTGGCAAAGCCACTAGATCTGTTGTTAGTTGACAGTCGTTTAGGTTTGTCAATGCTCGTTTTTGTTTTGTAATGTTTGTCGAAAGACTTTATTGATGGGGAGATGCTGGGCCCTTAGCGTTATATAAAATGAAACAATAAAACAGCCACATGGCTGCCTAGTTTATTTGGTCCTTCTGCTTTGAATTGCACTGGTTACTGGTGGTATTTATGTATTTTGTTTGCAGAGGGCTAAGGGCTCCAAGTTTAGCAGCTATGTAATTTCTTAATTAAGTCCGTAAGTAAACTTTATTTGCGGCAATTAAATAAAATTCTAGCAAGAGAAGAGAAAACAGTAATCATAGTTTCTAAAGCAAACCTAGAAAAGAGTACCCTAAGCAATGTTGCGATTGCATGAGTATAGACCCCAGGAAAGTTAAAAAGGTGTTTAAAACTGCAAATGTAAAGGCTAAAAAGCAGTGCGAACATGGCGCACAACTTTATGGGAGGAACTCATAAAATCAAAGGCACATGGCTGTTTTAAAGTGCAGGTATACATGATTTAAGTAGAGTCAATATGGGCACATGACCTAGTCATGATGGCCTCACGAAGCCATAGAATCACCCTAGGTAGATTAACACCTTGGCTGCTAGCAGTTTTCCCGTCCTGTGCTGGAAATTTATATTTTACATTATTCATGACGAGCTCAGCTCGTCATCAGCACAGCTCAACCGTGCATCATGACGAGCTGAGCTCGTCATCAGCATCGAAAGGGTTAAAAGGTGTTTTGCAGAGCAGATGTACACCGCTCTTCTCCCCCGCCCTTCTCGTCACCTCTGCTTGCACTACCCCCTCATTTCTCCCCCCGCCCTTCTTGTAAGCTTTTTTTTTTTTAGATTGCTGTGACTCATGCTGCTCTGCGCACACTCCCCCTCCCTTCCCCCCTCTGTTTTTGTCATTTTCATTTGCCTCACTAGACACTTCTTCCAACATGTCCATCCCCGCCTTGTAAACTATTTTGGGCGGGCAAACATGCCAGACTGGAATGGTAAGGGCTCACACTGCCATTTCTTTGCACCAAACCACACATGTTCTACCCTACATGGAAAGTCGACAATCTGGTGTAGGTGCATCCCCCATTGTTTCTCAGCCAGTCGCCTGACACGGGCATCAACATGGCCAGATGCATTGTATAGAGGTGCGCTGGGGGAGGTAAAGCATGTGCGTTTGGAATACAGAGTTGTAAAACTACTGCGCTCAAGCACACTTTGTGCATTTCTGGTACCATCCTATGCCTTGTTCACACAATTGACAGTATGGCGTTGTGCTTATTGAACACTGCACTTTGTTCCCCTGCCAGTTGGCGGAGAGCTGGCATCGACCGGGCTAGGTGCACTGTATGGTCCTGCAACCATTTTAGACAGCAAGGGAAGTTAGACAACCTATTTGTCGCACGAGGTCCTATGCAACAGAACACGACAATACTGCAGACTGCAGATGGAGGTGTAGGCACCCAGACGAGCTGCCTGAAATTGACCTCCCTCTGTGACCTATCCTCAAATTGCCAATCCGCCCTTCTTGTCAGCTTTTTTTTTTTAGATTGCTGTGACTCCGCTCGCACTCCCCGCTCCCTTCTCCCCCTCTGTTTTTGTCAGTTTCATTTGCCTGCACTTCTCACTAGACACTTCTTCCAGCATGTCCATCCCCGCCCTGTAAGCTTTTTTGGACGGGCAAACATTCCAGACTGGAATGGTAAGTGCTCACACTGCCACTTGTTTGCACCAACCTACCCCTCATCTATCTCTCCTCTACCCTTCTACCCTTAAACCCCAATAACCCTCTAACCCTCTTCTACCCTTATACCCCTCTTCTACCCCTCTACTCTTCTACCCCTCTACCCCTTTTCTACCTCACTTCTACCCCTCTAGCACTGTTCTACTCTTCAACCCCTCAACCCCTCTTCTACCCCCTTCCACCCCCTTCTATCCCTCTTCTACCCTCTTCTACTCCTCCACCCCTCTTCTACACCTCGTCTAACCCTCTGCTACCCTTTTACCCCTCTACCACTCTGCTACACCTCTACCACCCTTCAACACCTCTACCCCTCTTCTACCCCTCTATCCCTCTACTACCCTTTTACCCCTCTACCCCTCTTCTACTTCTACCCCTCGTCTACACCTCTACCCCTCTTCAAAACCTCTAACCATCTTCTACCCCTCTATCCCTCTTCTACCCTTATACCCCTCTTCTATACATCTTCTACACATCTACTAACCCTCTGCTCTTCTACTATTCTACCAATCTTTTACCCTTTACCCATCTTCTACTCCCTTCTACCACTCTTCTACACCTCTACCCGTCTTCAACACCTCTACCCCTCTTCTACCCCTCTTCTCCCCTTATACCCCTCTTCTATACCTCTTCTACATCTATACTAACCCTCTACTCTTCTACCTCTCTACCACTCTTCTACCCTACTATCCCTCTACCCCTCTTCTAACCCTCTTCTACCCCTCTACTACCCCTCTTCTATCCCTATTCTACCCCTTTTCTACACCTCTACACCTCTTCTAACCTTCTACCCCTCTAACCCTCTTCAATCAATCAATCAATGAGGACATTTATAAAGCACGCTGCCTACCTCTGTGGGTCTCAAGGCGATGGGGGGGGGGGGGGGGGGGGGGGGATGGTGATGCTGATCGAAGAGCCAGGTCTTGAGAAGTCTTCTGAAGGCCAGTAGGTCTTGGGTCAGCCGTAGGTTGCTGGGGAGGGTGTTCCAGGTGTTGGCGGCGAGGTGGTAGAAGGATCTGCCGCCGGGCCAGTTGTTCTTCGTTTGCGGGGAACTGTGGCGAGGCAGAGGCAGGCAGATCGGTGCTTGCGGTAAGGGATGTAAAAGCTGAATCATCTGTTGAGGCACGCTGGGCCGGTGTTGTGGAGGGCCTTGTGTGCATGGATGAGGAGCTTGAAGGTTATCCTCTTGTTGATGGGGAGCCAATGAAGGTCTCTCAGATAGGGGGTGATGTGGCTGCAGCGCGGGATGTCGAGGATTAGTTGTGCCAAGGCGTTCTGGATGCATTGTAGCCGTCTCAGGAGCTTGGTTGACGTTCCTGCGTAGAGGGCATTTCTACCCCTCTTCTACCCCTATTCTATCCCTCCAGCCCTCTTCTACCCCTCTACCCCTATTCCATCCCGCTTCTACCCCTCTTCTAGACCTCTTCTACCCACTCTAACTAGCAAAAACACTGTGTCACGGCAGCATCACTCAGAACCACCACAGCATCACTGTACCCCACAACAGCATCACTCAGTGCCACCACAGCTTTACTCAGCACCACCACAGCATCACTCAGCAACACCACAACATCACTCAGCATCACCACAGCACCACTTAGCGCCACAACAGCATCACTGAGCGCCACCACAGCATCACTCAATGTCACCACAGCATCACTATTCACCACCACAACATCACTCAGCGCAACCAAAGTGGCACTCAGCAACACCACAGCATCACTCAGCGCCATCCGAGCATCACTCAGCTACACCACAGCATCACTCAGGGCCAACACAGCATCACTCTACACCACCTCAGCATCACTCAGCACACCCGCAGCATCACTCAGGGCTACAACAATATCACTCAGCGCAACCACAGCATCAATCAGCACTACCACAGCATCACTCTGCATCACCACAGCATCAGTCAGCACCACCACATCATCACTCAGCAGCATCACCAAGGGCAACCACAGCATTACTCAGCACCACCACAGCATCAGCTAGAGGGGATTCAGGATGTGTTGTTGTACTTAAAGATTGTGTGTCGCAAAATACTGTAACATCTCCAGATTTTACGGATCAAAATCTAACCAAAACAAGCATTGGCAAAGCCAATAGTTTTCACCTTTGGGACTTTATAACTGTTTAGCCATGCAATGGTGGATGTTGTTGCACAAAGGATAATGTGCTGCATAAATAAATACTTATAAGATCTCAGAAGCGAGTACTATTGGCTTTGCCAATGCTTGTTTCTAATGTTGCTAGGGGGCTGCTTCACTTTCTGCAGTCCCTCACAACATTAAAATATACTTCGTGGTGCCCCTGCAGCTTCTAGGATTCCATAAAAATATTGTTCATTGTACTGCCCTAGAGAATTATGGGGTGCTCCTTCCTAGGAGGCAGAGGGCGCACAGCCACTCCCCAAGCCCCAACGAGCCCCAGGATGCCATCACCTGGGGCCTTATTTTTACAACAGGTGTGGGAAGTGTGCAAACCCCCCCTCCCTGAGCCAACAAGGGCATCAGGGTACACATCACCTTGGGCCTTTTTTTAAACAAGGCCTTCTCCCCAAGACTTTACATCCCATGAAGCCCAACCCCCCAGGTCCTCTGGAGGGTGCTCCTGTACCCACTCGGCACACCCACAAAGCATTACATTGGGGGCCACAGAGGGAGTCACAAGGGCCCATTGGCCCCAGCCATCTCCCCAGTCAAAACTATACTGGGGTCTGCTGGGAGCAGGCACCTTTTCATTGCTCGCGCCTGGACTGGAGCAGCATATTTCTACTGCTCCAGTCGAGCAGAAATAAAGTAGAGTTCCCTGCCTGTGGGAGTCCCGACAGAGTATGCCCGTACTCTCTGGGCATGGTACTACAATGTCCTAGGGGTGGCATACAGGGTAGGACTGGTAACCAAAACCAGCCCTGGCAAACTGATCTGCCGCCCCCCTAGGGGTGAGGGGGGTGCGGCTGAGTTGTTTGCTAGGGCTGGTTTGGCTGATTTTGTTAAAGAGGGACAATATTGCCAGGCCCCGGTAACACAAACAGAACCCAAGGGACCCTAAACTGGCTCCCACCCTAACAGCCACCCGGGGAAACAACTGGTGCGCACTGAGGCCAATCAGGCCCTGGTGGCATACCCTGGCACAAAGAAGTAGTACACCACAAGGGTTGGCCCACAGGGAGGATATTAATACAGAAAGGGGGAATTAATGCCTTCTTCTCCTTTTTCAAATATGGCCAATGGGACGCGGGTCCCTGGGGCTCATTTGTGGCTCAGTAAAAGGGCTGCATGCCTCTTCCCCTCTGTCTGGTATTTGTACCCCAAGGAGATGGGGTCCTCGGCCCCATCAGAGACTCAGAGAGGGGGGTAACAAGCCCCTCTCCACATCAAAGTGCACGTGGCCCCAGGGGAGGAGGTGCTCAGGCCCTGAGTTACTCAGAAAGGGGGCCCCACTCATGCCCCCCTGCTCATATATATTGTAATAGAGACCCCTAGCCTGGGCCCACCCTGGTGTCAAATTTCTTTAAATTAATATGGTATGATATGGTATTGCCTCTCATTGTATGGTATGGTATGGTATGGCATTTCATGACCTGTCATGGTATGGAATGGAATGGTATCATATGGTGGGGTATGGCCTGTCATTGTATAGTATGGTATGGCTTGTCATTGTGTAGTCTAGTATGAGATGGTATGTGATGTATGGCCTATTATTATCTAGTGTAGTCTGGTATACCTACCATATTATAGTATAGTATGGTATGGTGTGGCTTGTCATTGTATAGTCTACTATGATATGGTATTGTATGGTAGGTATAGTATGGTATGGGTGCAAAATTGGGTTACTGGTTGCCTGGGGTGTGAGCCCTGGTCAAGCTGCAAACACAATCTATGTCAGGGTATGGCACAAGCGTACCTCAAATTAACCTGTGCCCAACCCTCTTTGGCACAGAGTCAGTCTTAACTTAGAGGCAATCTGTAAAATATGTGTGCAACACTACAAACAGTAAAAACATCACACAGAAAGATCCACGCCAAGTTAGAAGAATAGAGTAAAATGTAGTAAATAAAACATGACCAAAACGACAAACATCAAATCAATAGTACTGGAGTTATGAACTTTTACAGATATATTGTAAAATAGTGCTAAAAAACAGAAAGCCTGTTGCAGTGGCGAGAAGAGCAGGCCAGGCAATGTGTACGGGCTGGCAGGAGCTTCATGTTGAGCGGTCAATGGTGCAGTGCTAATAGAAAAGCTAGTGTTGAGTTGCTCTGATTTCCGGTGCGGGCGGCGCAGCCTTGGTGCTTGATTTCAGCTCGCTTAGCCATATCAAGGGTCCAATACCTGAGAGGCACCACTTGGGGTCAGGAACTCATCACAGATGGGTCCAGGTGCTGGTTGAGGAGCCTTTTATGTCCATGAGGCTCACATCAGGAGGCCAGCAAACGAACCCTTGGAATTACTCTCGGGTTCTGGGTTCAAGATACAGTTGCATGTCCAGTTCTTCTTCCCCAGGTCAGGACAGCAGGGCAGCAGTTCATTTAGAGCAGCAGTTTATTTTAGTGGCAGACATTACAGCAACACAGCAGTCCTTCACTCTGGCAGAGCATCCACAGTGCACATGTGCTGTCTGTAAGACCTGCTGTATTCAGTAAAAGGACTTTGATCCGGCCTGCTGCTGACCATAGGTTGACTACTATGTTGCTGTTCTATGTGGTCTCCTAACTGGTTCGCGCTGCCGATACGCCATTTCCGTTCTTAGCTGAGGAGCACCGGCCAAGTACAGTTTCCTTACGCTGTCATTGTTTATTTGTTGTTTGGAGAACTCTTCTATTTGTTACCTGCCTCGGCTCGTGTTCTGATGTACATGTTTATGCCCCTGTTTTTGAAATGTCGCTTTACTTCCGCCACGCAGTCACCAGACAGGATTTCCTTTGCAGGCATTCTGCATTTGTTACACCATTCATGGATTCCGGGTTTCGTGCTATTCACATTTGTTTTATTTTTGGACAGTAATGTGTACACTAGGAAAAGTTTTCTGTAAATAATCCCCATGGTTTATGGTTATGATCTAATTCTAAAGGAATTAAGCTATGATTATGTTTGAAAAAATGCAGCATAGGATGCTCCACCTTGCCTTCCCTCTGTAGTTTGCTGTAACCTTTATTTTTACATCCATTACATGTATATGTGATATACCTGAAGCATGATCTTGGTTGACCTATTGATCACGTTATTTTATGTTAACCTTCATGTAAGCTACTTCCACTTATGGTGTGTACAAGAATATTTGATATTCCAGTAAATGTGCATTGCAAATCATTGAGTCATGGCTTGATCATCATGAGTGGTACTCAAATGCAATTTTTCTATACATTTGTTTACAGTTTAACCATTAAGTATGTAGTCAGTTTAGTAAACTAATTTACTGCATGCTGTTTTGTACTATTCAACACTTTGTTTTGACCTATGAGTTTATTGGAAATTCTTGTTCATTTATATGATCTACTTTGTTAGGTTTGCCTAAAACAACATGCAAGAGATATTGTATACAGGGGCATTGGAGCCTGCCCACTGCATACCATTTGTTGGTTTCACACATTTCCAAACCTCACCGCACAATTCAACACCAAACCATATTATTTCAACTCAACAACACAATTACACCTCATACTACATCATTCAACTCAACAACACAATTACACAACAAACCACATACATCCATTCCACACCACAGAATTCCTCATCATATCACAAAATTCTACAGCACACCACATAATCAAACTCCATAACAAGAAATACAATTCCACAAAATTACACTCGATAACACACAATCCCACTCTACATAATTCCAGCACACTCAATACCACATAATAACTATTCACATAATTTCACTGCACACCATGCCACATAATTCCAATATACAGTTCCCCTCCACACTCCACACTACACAATTCCATGCCATTCAATTACCCAACTAACAATTCCACTCTTACCCACATTGTTCCACTATCCACCACATACATATACTCTATAACACCTGGGTAAAATACACTGTCAATCACAACGCCAATAGATCAAACAATACAAGAACTATTGCATTTCTAATGATTCTTATACATTGGTCAAAGCAGCGTGCCCCTTTATTGTGTGACATCCCCTGGTCACAGCTTGTAAATGTAAATGTAGTTGAGCTTCTATAGCGCACAGCTACCCGCAGTGGGTGTCCCGGCGCTTGCTTAGGGAACCCGTCCTGATATTCCCCTGTGTGATAGCCCCAGCGGGTATCCACAAGGTGAAAGTCAGGCATCCCGCTGCGAGGGGCCGTTGTGGAGATTAAGCAAGCTATTGCCCAGAGTCACAGAGTGTGAACCCGTGAGTCGAGAAGGCACCGGAGCGAGAATTATTAAGTCCGTGGAATTTTTAGTCCAAGACCCGCCGAGGCGGGGAATTGAACCCTGGTCCAGGACCGATCTCAGCTTCCGGGTCTGCCGCCTCTAACCCCTGAGCCACTTCTCCGCTTGTGACCAGGGGACGTCACCCAATCAAGGGGCACGCTGCTTGGATTATATCTCGTACTCTGCAATGGAAAGTACACCCTAGAGCACGTAACAACGGATATTTGATAAATTTCTTCCGGAGACACACGCTTGGCACCTATTTTAAATATGCAATACGAAGAGATTTCAAACATTACTGATCAGAGAGCGGACACCTTCGCTTTTTCAATAGATGTAGCTATTCGCATTTATGCTTTGATACATAAGGACGCAACGGAAACTACTTTACATAGGAACAAGGAGCAAAACATACGACAATTAATCTACCTTTCGAACAGGGAAATCAATCAGAGGCTTGTGAAATACCATTGTGCGCTTCGAATACCCAGGGGTTTAATAATTGCCCTCAAACCATCGCTATGCAAAAATTATCTGAAATTTAAAGAAAAGTGGTACACAATCCTAAACAAGTGCTCCTTAGACCTCATCCTTCTTATCATCGAGGAATTACCTAACATCTTGGAGGTACTACAAAAGGAGATTAAAATAGTAACCAACAAATTGACAAAAACCTCACCACCGGAGGAATGGGCCAAAATATTAGAGGACATTAATGTCCAATTAACAAAACACACACAAGAAATCAATGACAGAAAATCAGGAAGCTATGGAGAGACACTATGGACTACAAACTTGGGGAGATATATACCTGGGCAGAGGTATATGCCCGCCGCAGACAATACAAACCATATACACAAAGCACGGATACAACCTCAATTGACAGTGATCAATCAACAAGACCGAAAACATTTGGGAGACCCAGGCAACAGCAATCCACAGGAGTGGGACAACCACCTGAAATTTTGGGATGCCGTCAAAATCAGGAGCAGCAGCAAAGAAGTGGGGAGCCTTTTTTAGAGGTAGGCCAGCAGGAAAAGGAAGACCCAGGAGGGGCAAAGGGAAAGGAAAAAGACGCACCAAACACACAGAGCATAGCATCAGAAAAGAAGAAGGACAAAACCAAGAAGAACTTGAATTGAAAAACCTGTTTATTAACAACTCTGATCATGAATTGGATAAGATTTCTATGGAAACACTACAGAAGGGGATGACGTTTGTCCCAACTACTGAAACAGACAAATTAGAATTGGAAGTCAGTTTCTATAAACTAATGAGGAAACTACGTCTTAGGCACTTTTTTAATAACATTGTTACAGCCAAAGGGGAAGCGAAAGAAGACCAATTATTGGGATTATCACCACACAGCACTTACATAGCGCCAGGATCCCATAAGACATTCAATACTTTTGAAAACTTGGTGAGAATGGAATTATCAAAGTTGAGTTTCACGAAGTAATCAAGACGGCATAATCTTACGCAGAAGCAATTTGAGGCTCTCTGCAGAATCGCTAATAATCCCAATATTATCTGCCAAAAGGCAGATAAAGGAGGCGATATAGTGGTAATGAATATTTCACACTATGAACAAGCAGTGAAACGACATTTAGCGGATAAAACCGCGAATTTACCTTTGGATACCAACCCCACGGTACATTTTTCTAAACATTTGGAGACAATATTCAACAAGGCCTTTAACAATGAAATAATTAATGAGAGAACAAAAACATTTATGATTACAAGTTACCCAAAAGGTCCGACAATCCACATATGGCCTAAAATACATAAAGAACTCAGGAATCCACCCTTTCGACCTATTGTATCTACCGTTGGGAGCATTCACCAACCAATTTGCCAGCTGTTGGATAAATATTTGCAACCATGTGTGATGAGGTTGTAGACATTTGTCAAGGATACCACCAACTTTTTGGAAATATTTGGAAAAATTTAAATAACAACAGAGGAACAGATAACATTGTGCAGTATGGATGTTAAATCCTTATATACTTCCATACCCCATCAGGACGGGATAAAAGCGATAGAACACGCACTACTGAATACGGAATTGGATTTGAGCTTTAAAGTTTTCTTAATGGAACTACTGTATTTTACCCTTTTCCACAGTTACTTTAAATGGAAAAATCAATACTATTTACAACAAACTGGAACAGCAATGGGAAATTCGGCAGCCCCAGTAAATGCAAATCTATACATGGAGCATTTTGAAGAGAGACATATTTTGACTCAAGAACCATGGGTGTCTCAACTAAGCTCATACTGAGGTACATTGAACATATGTTCATTATATGGACCGGTCCAGATGAAATGCTCTCAGAAGCTATCACAAAATTGAATAAAAGAGATGAACGCATTCAGTTTACATCAGAGATTAATGATACTAAGATTACATTCTTGGATGTGGAGATTCACAGGAAAGGCTCCGTCTTTGAAACTGATATTTATTGTAAGTCTACAGACCGCAACAATCTGTTACACAATAACAGCTTCCATCAAAGAAGCATCTCCCGTACTCACAAATATTAAGAGTAAAGAGGATAGTATCGTCACCTGAAAAAGCAGAAGTCAGAATGAATGAGATGGAGAACAGATTCAGAGACAGGGGATATCCCCAAGAAACATTGGAAGATGCCAGGACACGATGTGCGCAAAAAAACAGGAGAGACCTACTAACAAAAACTGTAAAGAAGGATAATACAAGGGTAGTGGTTGTGTGAAAATATTCCACCAAGAGAAAGGCATTCAAAAACATTATCAAAAGGCATTGGGTGATTTTGTCACATGAAACAGAATTTAACAACATTTTTAATGAGATACATCGTTTTGCTTATCAAAGGGCGAAGAACCTGGGAAGCTTACTTAAACCTAAAGAACACACACCCATAGAAACGTTTCAAGGGACATTGCCCTGTTATAATTGCAGTCACTGCAACAGCATAATTAGAATAAACTCCATTGCATACGCTAGCAAAGGATACAAAATCAAGTTACGCGTGTCATCCACGTGCGACACAATGAATGTAATCTACTTGTTGAAATGTCCCTGCGGACAAGGTTACATGGGGAAAACAGAAAGAAAAATAAAGACAAGACTGAATGAACACAAATCGAACATTCGCAATAGAATGATGAAATCAACGGTTGCTACGAATTTTAGTGAGGCCTCACACAATGTAAGCCAGTTGAGATACACCATCCTGGAAATTGTTGTCAAACGAGAAGGCATCAACAACAACAAAAAGTTACTGCAACTTGAGAACTTTTGGATATATAAGCTTGAAACCTTGAAGCCCACTGGAATGAATGATCGGACCGAATATAGCTGTTACCTGTAGAAACTTTATAGTTTATATGGACAATTTACTGCATTGCATGCTTACTCTAACCTTTTTCCCTTTTCATCATTTTTTCCATCATTTTCAAATTGTAATTTTCATCTAAATGAAGCAAGGTTTTACAAGATCACATGCACCTATTATTGCTTTCTAGGGCATTCACCCAGTATAATTAATCATCTTTAATCTGATACTCATTGTGAATATTAATCGGTGACAAGAGGACCACGAGTCCGTTATTTGTTTTCACAGCACCATGTTTTACACTTTTGTTTCTAGTCATTTGCACTCTTTAAAATGGACGCCGTTTACACAGTATTTTGTAGTCCTACCTTTATGCTAATATTAGACACAAAGAGCTACTGATGGCTAACTTGGTTTTTCCTGTAAACGGAGTATGACGAGTTTCGTGACACGCTTTAAGGAATATTGGAGGTCTGGTCAGCTCTTTTCAGAGTAAGTTACATTTGCTTTCGATTGAGTGTGTTAATTTGTGAGACAGGCTGCTTTGAATCGTCTGCATGGAGACAGCAAATTCTTGATGATCTAGTTTGTATCGCAACTTAGTGGGGTAATGATAACACACTGATTATGGAAGCATGGGATTAATTTCACCGCATAGCTATCTTTGTATATGTTAACCTGGCGGTCAGAGTTTTTGTTTGATATTCAGTTCACAGTGCGCATAATCACGGATTTGTTAAGATTTGTTTCACAGGACTGATAATGAACGCATGCTCGTTTTTTTCACCTCGTTTTTGCACCTCGTTCTTTTCACTGGATAATTATTGAGCACTGGTTTCACAGATGAATTTGACCGACATAGGCACAATAGATGAAATTACACACGCTTCTACTTCACGTTCCACTGCATGAATTCCTTGAGTATCTTCCTATGTATCCTCATGTATGATATATTAATATATTGTTTCATTTGTAGAACCCAGTTCCCTGATGAAGGCTATCGAATAGCCGAAATGCATTGGATAAGGATAATGCCCTGGTTATAAAGGCTGGTGGCCATAATTATCATTTGAAACGAATGAATATAACCAAAAATAATGGGTGGCACAGAATGAATTAAGAAGAATAAAAGAATTCTGGAACACAGACCAAATTGTGTTTGAACTTCATTTTGAACTTTATTTTGAAGAATTGTTACAACCATTTTGAGATTAAGCTGTGACCAGGGGACGTCACCCAATCAAGGGGCCCGCTGCTTGGATTATATCTCGTACTCTGCAACGGAGAGTACACCCTAGAGCACGGAACAACGGATAAAAACTTTGAATAACCTAGAGTGCAAGTGTAATATATTATATTTGTTATACATTGGCACCTTGCTTCTGGAAGGTGGGAGAAGGTTCTTGACAGTAAGAGCTTGGAATTCCAAGTCTTCCCTTTCCTGGCTCCAAGCTGGCTGCTGTAACAATGTGGGGCTGTTATGCCCTTTATGAAGGCAATTCAGTTGTAAATGGGGCCTTGCTCTGTCCAACCTGTCAGCAGATGGCCCATCCAGGCACACCTAATCCCTCTAATGTGTGACTGTCTAGGAGGAAATCTCACAGACTAACTGTCAGTGACACCGTGTGCCAAGACAGGCTACTGCTACAAATGGGAAAGGGTAGAAAAATGGCAGCTTTCTAAAAGTGGATTTTTTTTTATTGTTACCAAGAATCCGACTTCCCCATTATATAGGGCTCTTCGGCACAGTTCCGAAGATACCAAACACGATACATCCACCTACTCCCTAATGCACATGACAGATTATTAAAAATAATAAGGAATTTCCAATGTTATCCTATGGGATGAGTAAACCTTACATTAGTGAAAAACGAATGTAAGGATTTTTCACTACCAAGAAATGTAAAACGTATAAGTATATGTCCAACCTTTTAATTACACAGCAGGCTGTCCTGTGGCCTATCTAGGGGCTACCTTAGGGATGACTTATATGTACTAAAAGCTGAGTTGTAAAGGGGTTTTTAATGTAAAGTCAACATGGAAGTTTAAAACTGCATTCAGGCTGCAGTGGCATCCTGGGACATGTATTAAGCTGCTACTTAAGTGTGTGGCACAATAAGTGATGCAAGCCCACTGGTAGCAATTAATTTCCAGGCCCGGTATATAGTGCACCACTCTACAAGGGACTTGCAAGTAAATTAAATATGCAAATTGGGTATAAGTCAAATTATCCCTGTTTGAGGGCAGTGAGCACAAGCAGTTTAGCAATGGTTAGCAGTGATAAAGTACACAGAGTCCTAAAACCAACAAAAAGAAGTCCAGTAAAAATGGAGAAAATGAGGCAAAACGTTTGGGGAAGTCCATCCTAAGGCTGACATGTCTAATAGTATGGTATGGTATATTATGGAATGGCCTGTCATTCTATGGCATGGTATGATATGGCATGTCATAGTATGTTATGTTTATCTTTGTTACAGTGCCCATATTAAGTTATGGGAGGTAGTACTATGGAGCAATCAAACCAGCAAAAAAGCACTTTACAATATAGCGTAATTATCACGCTAGATTGCTCTATCCCACATAATAAATAATAAATAATAAATAATAATCTATACTAATATAATAGAGAGAGAGCCCAAACCTTTGAGGCGGGTAATCTCAGGAACCACAGCACCAATCACAACACCCAATACAGCATTGGAAAGAGCAGTTGCAGCAGAAGGACATAGGCTATGCAGACGCCCACCATATACATTTAAAAGGTAAGAGATCCGTGCCAGCAAAGTAGTCCTTTGTGGGCGTGTCTACGTTGTGCTGTGGGCGTGTGCTGGGGGCGTAACAAACACTGGGGGCGTGTGGTACGTTCCGCCCTTCATGCCATGTCTCATATCGTGTGCTAATCCCACCCTGCTCCATTTAAATACCTCTGCACCCCATAATCATAACCCACCCTTACTTCTTAAAATACCCCAACACCCTTAAACACTAACCATCTTAACTCTATATATACTCTGTACACCAAAACCCAAACCTATCCCTAAACCCTAAAAATACCCCTGTACCCCAAAACCCAAACCTAACCCTGAACCCTATAAATACCCCTGTACCTCAAAACCCAAACCTACCCCTGAACCCTAAAAAAACCCTGTAACCCAAAACCCAAACCTAGCCCTGAACCCTAAAAATACCACTGTACCCCAAAACCCAAACCTAGCCCCTGAACCCTAAAATACCCCTGTACCCCAAAACCCTAAACTAGCCATGAACCCTTAAAATACCCCTGTACCCCAAAACCCAAACCTACCCCTGAACCCTAAAAATACCCCTGTACCTCAAAACCCAAACCTAGCCTGAACCCTAAAAATAACCCTGTACCCCAAAACCCAAACCTAACCCTGAACCCTAAAATACCCCTGTACCCCAAAACTCAAAGCTACCCCTGAACCCTAAAAATAGCCCTATACCCTAAAATCCTAACCTAGCCCTGAACCCTAAAAATACCCCTACCTATCCCTAAACCCTAAAACTACCCCTGTACCCCATAACCCAAAACTATATCTGAACCCTCAAAATACCCAAACACCCCAAAACATATACCTCAGTACCCCAAAACATATACCCCTATACCCATACTTACCTTATCCAAACATTAAAAAAAACATGTTTTTACCATTCATGCATTTACAACGAATTTCGTTGTAAATGTATGTGTGGTAAAAGCATATAAAATGTAATGCCATGCGTTATAATGCCACTGCGGAGGCATGGTACTTTCGTAATGAAAGTATGCGGAGTGATGGTATGCGGAAAGAAAGTTGCAGAATAATGGGTGTTTACCCTCCCCCAGTAAGTACATTGGTGGCACGGCGGCCCACATCTCCAGCAACATAATCATATTTTATCACCACCCATTTGAAAAAGGCACAGGTCTCTCTAATTGATGCGCAGCACCGACATACACTTTTAGACACACCTCCCGCCACAAGTTCTAAAATTGCAAACTTTAGATCTGGGGAGCTACGTTCGAATCTTGGCATCAGCTCAACGTCCTGTGATTCCAGGCAAATCGCTTTGTCTCCCTGTGCCTACCACAAATGAATGTGTTCTTCTGTAATGTAAATTGTGCTCATGCCATGTTGTTGAGTACGCGCTATATAATATTGCAAGGAAAAATAAAGTAGGGAATCTAGAGTTGACACACTACTGAACACGCACTCTTAAGTGCATCAGCAGTGCACTGTGAATCGGAGCGTTTCACAGGCCAGTCACAGATAAGAAATGCTATCAAAACGAAATCCTACAAAACAATATACTACTGGGCGGCAGCAATTCATACCCGGACAACGTCGGGACGGGCTGCTAGTAAATAATAAATAAATAAATGTAATCATGCTAACATTAGCCAATTCAAAACACATCTTGTTTTTTAATATGTAATGTATGTATGTAATGTATAGGCATTTATATAGCGCACTACTTACCCGGAGGGTCCCAAGGCGCTTCGACCGCTGCGAAACCCTTCCTGGCTTCCCTGAGAGATGGTCCCTTATTGGGTATCTCCAGGGTGAGACCAGGCATCCCCGGCGGTCTGGTGGGGCCGTTAGTGAAGATGAGGCAAGCTAATGCCCAGAGTTGCCGAGTGTGATCGCTGATCAGAGTGGGCACCGAGGCGAGAGAATTATCGAGTCCGCTGACCCTGGTCCAGAAACCTGCCGCGCCGGGAATCGAACCCTGGTCCCGGGCCGTCCTCTGCTCTGTAATATGTACAAAAAAGCATTTTTTTACAAATTAAATTAGTAATGACTTAATAGGGATAGTGTGAAGCCATTAATGCACATTAAAATCGTTGCTAAAAGCAACACTTGCACCCTGTGGCCTGCTGGTGCTGTTATGCTGCACCAAATAACAGAAAGGGAGAGGATGAAAAGTAAAACAGAACAAACACGAGAGCCCAATGGTGACTCAAAAGTGCAGAGAAAAACCAGGAGCAAGACAATCTAAAAACACAAGCACTTTCATGAACAAAAATAGGCCAAGACAGAAAGCAGAAGCAGCAGAAGGCCACTCCTGAAAAAAGTACGTTATATTTGGTACATGCTCAAGGGATGGGGGAAAACACATGAACTGAAAGTGAAGCCAAAATGAAACCAGCACGCCCTGACCAAACAGGAGCCAGCAATATGGCCGACAATGAATCCAATGAATGGTAAGCAATGGGTGCCTTCTAAGCACCGGGGGGCATATTTACAAGAAACTGGCGCCACGCTTCAATTAATTCAAAATGCAGGGATGCGCTGTATTCACAAGACTACAGTGCACCCCTGTCTTACCCTTTGCGCTGGCGCTAAAAAAGCTGAGAGGTGCATAAACGCCATTTTGCTAGGGTGCCTGCGCTGCAGGGGAAATTGTTTATGTGCAGGAATGGACACCTTCCTGCACCTTAACAATCTTTACAGGCAAGTTGCCCTATCTTTGTGTGCTGCAGAATGCAGCGCACATGGAAAGAGGAAATTAAGAGGAGAAATAAAACATTTCACTGCAAATCGCCTGCTTAAGACCAGGCATTCCCTTGCTGTATTTTAGGCGCTGCCCAATAACTCAAAAATATGGGGCAGCATCAAAAAGCAATGGGTGTCGTGGCGGGACGCCCAGTGCAACACCCAGTTCACCCATTAACACTAAGTTTAGCGTGAATAGGGGCATTATTTACAAGGCGGCGAAAAGCCATGTAAAGTGGATAAACGCCGCCTAGTAAATAAGGTGAAAGAGTTGATGCCACCAGAACGTCACTTTTTCCGATGTTCTGGTGGCGTTAACTCCTTATATATATGCCCCCTGTATGTAAACAAAATGTCTTGCAAGTAACAGATCCTGCACTGTCTCAGGCGAGCCCTAAAAGGTTGGAGTTATATGTCCGTGGATGGATATGTAGGCAAGAGCTCTTCTGCTTATCGTGTTGCCATCCAAAAAGGAGGTTAATAAATAGACAGTCACCAAAAATAACAGGCACCCGTATATCAACATGCCCTCTCAACTTCCGGGAAGAGGAGGATAAACTGCAGATAGTAAGATTTTCAACAGAGGCGTGATCTGTACAATAAGTACCCTTATCTGATTAAAACACCATCCTGGGCTGCTATGGGAATTCACAAGGACATATTATCAAGCCCATTATCGCCTTAATGGCAGTTTCCTGCCGCTAAAACGGCGATAATTGTATCGCAGTTCTTGATAATATGCCTCCAGGTCTTCTCGAGCCCAGGCCTCAGGGGAGCATACGGCTTGCACGCACTTTTTGCACTAATGAAGCGTGCAGGGGCTCATCCCTGTTTTGTTGGTGCAGCACGCGTGTTCTACTGTAAATCATTTGTTGGGGCGATCGATAAAAGTCTCCACCCTCGCAAGGCCCGCCGTGTAGAGTGGAAATGTTATCCTCGTCACAAGGACAGATTTCTGTCATGCCAACAAAGAATGCACCACTGATGCAGTGGAGGGGTCTAGACAACCGCCACGTGCAAGAAACAGCCTCTGCCTGCAAGTCTGTCTTATGCTATCATGAGTAATATGTAACCCCTGATGGCAACAGAGGACTGCAATCCATCCATCCTTTCATCCATCCATTCTTCCATCCACCCAGCCATCCATCTCACATATGTAGAGGAGGCAAGCGTACTATCTTACTTATTGTTAATGAACGATGAAATATGAGCACAATTCATTAAGATTAAGAGGTAACCCCAGTCGTGCTGCTCTCACCTTTCTCTCCCTTCATTGTGCGTTCACAGGTGAGCAGCAGATAACAATAACCATGCGCGATCAGCTTCATCGTTTACACACTGCCTAAAAGTCCTGTGGCGTTACCACTCAAGAAAGTACAATTGGACCTTATCAGATTGTTTTAAAGCCCACTGCACATGCATGCAGCACCACTATCTGTCAGCATCTGTCACTAGGGTGACACACTGGCATAGGTACAAATTCAGGACGGTGAGAGTAAAAATTTAGGACAAAGGGACTAAATTCAGGACAAAAATTCAGGACAAGAGGTTAAAATTCAGGACAAAACTTCAGGACAAAAGGTACGTTTCTCAGACACGTCAGAGGTGGTTGTGCAATAGTATATACGTAAGTCAATTAACAACCACCTAAGTACAAGTCTAAATAAGTTTATATTAGGTTGAGACAATCATGCACTTCACGGTTTTTCAGTATGGCCGCAGCTTACTACCTTAGACGATTCAAAATTCGCACCTCGCTCCAGCTGGTACATTAGTCACCAGACAATGGTGTACCGCACCTGAATAAAAGTTAGGCCTCTTTTATTGTTGATTGAAAACTACTGGCTATACAAGGGACTTTGCAGTGCCAGACCCCACCCCCCTTTTACAGCCACCCAGGGAAACATCCGATGCCTGGTCCAGCCAGTCTGGCCTTGCTACCACCCTCCAATGGTGCCCCTCATCTTCACTTAGACGGTCTCTCATATGTATTTAATTTCTTTTATAGTGTTACTCATCCCAAGAATGTAGCCCAGGGTGTCGGAGTGTGTTACATCACACACATTATATAGAGACAATGACTCATATTAACATGAAAGTCAATGTATAGGAAATGTTACTTAAGATAATGGGTGCTACAAGGTGTAATCATTCTTTCATCCATCATTCAGTCTTTCACCATTCATTCTGTCCTTCCATCTGTGTGCCCATCTATATCCAAACATATTTAACCATTTGCAAACCTATCCACCATATATCCATCATATCACTCAACCATCCTTCCATCCACCCTTTCACTCATCCATCCACTATTCATCTAATGGGCGGGAGGGGCTGCTCTTGTGCTTCAGGACGAGTGCGTGGTGGCTCCATCAGGGGGGCGAGGCCTCTCACAGGGGAGCAATGCTGCTCCCTGTGATGGCCAAAATGACGGACAAAAGGCGTCCGTAAAAGGAATCCTCACGGACAACGGACGTGAAGTCCCAAATACGGACGGTTCGTGAAATTTACGGACGGTTGATCACCCTATTTGTCACTACAGAGTCACAAGTGAAAGGGTGCGGTAGGAAAGGCGGGTTCTCTATGTCGCTGTGAGGGGTAAAAGCAGCATGGTGCAGTGCACTGGCAGTATGTAAGTGTGTAGATAACACCACAAAGGTGCAGTATCACGGGCCGCTGCTAGATGTCACTGTGGAGTCACAAATGAAAGGTTGAAGCCTCACTACAAGCTAGTTACACGTTTCTATGTCACGAAGAGCAAGTAACTGTGGCTCTTGTCTGAAGTCTCTGGCGCTCCTCCCTTCCCCCCCACCCCAATCAGGAAAGGTAGCTGAAGTGTAGCCTATAAATGTTCTCTCTGTGCAAGACAGTGTTCCATAGCAGGAAAAGAAACAAACATTTGCCATGGAATAGGTCTCGCATTTGCGAGAGTAACAGCTATTGGCGTTGTAAATGTAATTGTTTTCTTTTTTACTTTGCGTTTTAGACTGGAGTGGATGTATGTGGTGTGCGATGGAATTATGTAGATAGCAATTATGTGGTATTTACTGTATTGGAATAATGTGGAGTAGGATTGTGTGTTATGGAGAGAAATTATGTGGTATTGTGTTTTATGTTGAGGATTGTTGTTAAGTTTGATTATGTGGTGTGCTCTTGAATTTTGGGGTGTGATGTGGAATTATGTGGTGTGGATTGCATGTATATGGTGTGTTATGTTATTGTGTTGTTGATGCCCCGGTTACTTACCGGTAATCTTCATTACTCCGAGTATAGTCTTCCTCGCCACATGATTTACATAGTGAGCTTTAGCTCCACAACAGAACCCTCCAAAGCAAAAAGAAACCACCTCCCACCCCCTCCCAACATGGCCGACCAGTCCCACCTGACCTCTATAAGAGGCGGGCCGGCCCAACCAATCAGCCTGATCTACCAAGCAAACAATGAAGCCGATAGCCAGACAGGGAGGGGGGGAGGGAACTCATGTGGCGAGGAAGACTATACTCGGAGTAATGAAGATTACCGGTAAGTAACCGGGGCATTACCTCCTCGTAAGTCTTCCTCGCCACATGATTTACATAGTGAGCCAATACCCAAGCCAACAAGGCTTCATTGATCACCAGAACAACAACACCCCACGGTGATGCAGAGAAACCAACCCAAGGTTGATGGAAAACAACTGAAAAGAAAACAGGGACCACAGGAAACCTGAATTCAAGACCTCCAGGAAAAGGAGGCCAACCAGGAGTCGCAGCTCCAGCACTCAGAACGGCCCCAGCGAAGTCCCCCCGGGACTGCTAGAGACCCACGTACCAGGCGGGTGATGACCACGCCGAAGTCAGACAAAACTCCACAGAGGAGACACCCACTAAGGGGGCCCAGGGAACAGAGCCACACCTCGCGGACCGACCCTGGGCCCCCGCCGGATCCACCGAACCCAGCGAAGCGTAGGGAAGGATGCCAGCCTGTGTAAGCCCGCGAACCAAGGAGGAACGAGGGCTAGCGGCCCGAACGAACCGGGCCCAAAAGGCATAACACAGGTCATCCCACCGGGAAAGGAAAAACGTGCGGCTAAGAGAAGCCAAAACAGCACGCCGAACAACCAGCCCGGACCAGGGAGGAACCACGTTGGCCGGAAAAAAAAAAAACGGCAAAGATACCACCTGAGTCCGAGGCCCCCGGGAAGGGACCCCGGGAAGGACACGGGGGACATGCCGGAGGAGCAACCCCGTCCGGCAAAACCCGCAAGAAGGGCGGGGAGCGGAGGAACGACCCCCGCACGCCCATCCGCCCAGCAGACACCATCGCCACCAGGGAAATTCACCCGCAAGGCGAGGAACCGCAAAGCCACCGAGGGCCGGGGCCCAACAGGGCGGACCCCGAAGAGCTCGTAGAACGAGCGAGAAGACTCCTGTGGAACGCCTCACGAATTTGCGAGTCACCCTGGCGCAGGGGCCCTGCAAATCTCCAGGAACGTTCCAACCTAAGTACATGTGCAGCCGAAGCGAGCCCCCAAGGGGGAGACCGGCAGAGCGCCCGTGGGCGAAGGACAAGTAACATCGGAGCCAAGCGAGCCACCAAGGAAACCAGGCCCTCGAACACCGGACTGTGGAAGGCCCGCAATGCCGCTCACCGGGCCCACAGGAAAGAAGGGGCCCCGTTCCAGGAACACCCCCCAGACCGGAAAACCAAGACCCGCAAGGGGACCACGGAGGCGGGGACAGCACCAAGCCGACCGTGCGTATGCGAGAAGGGCGCCCAGCGCCGGGCAGAGGCAGAGCACGTGGAAGACCTGCGGGAACCCAGTAGCAAGCCACAACCCCGAGCATCCGCACAAGAACCGGGCCTGCCGAAGGAGGCAGGCCAGCCGACAAGAGCCGGCACAACACCGATGCCGAGAGCGGGGGACCCAACCACGGAATGGGAAGATCCGGGATCGGCCAGGAGGCTTGAACCGTCAGCTCGCCATAGGAGAGGGCACCCGGGGCGGCGGACCCCGCCGGGAACTAAAAACAGGAACGCACCACGACTTGCGTGGCAACCACGCGCGGGTGCCAGGTACCACACCACTGCAACGTTCCAAAATAAGGCCATGCGCTGCCGAGCCGAGCGCCCCTGAACACTCCGGCCCTGC
This sequence comes from Lissotriton vulgaris, assembly GCF_964263255.1. Classification (NCBI taxonomy): domain Eukaryota; kingdom Metazoa; phylum Chordata; class Amphibia; order Caudata; family Salamandridae; genus Lissotriton; species Lissotriton vulgaris. The sequence goes on along the minus strand of NC_141688.1, from coordinate 245,688,287 downwards.
CCAAGCGCCTCCTGCCGAGGATCCGCGATCTCAGAGGGCACGGGGGAGATGCGTACAGCAGACCGAAAGGCCACGCGAAAGACAGGTAATAAGGACCCGGAAGGAGGAGTAGAACCCGGGCCGGAGGGCCCCCTCCGTGAACAGAGACCTCGGAGGCAGACCGAGCCGAGGCCCTAGGCGTCGAAACACCACCGGGGCAGGGCGAGACCATGTAACGACGGCCATACCAGACTCCGTCGGCCCCCGGGGGAAGACAGCCCGAAGGGCCAGGACCGGTGACACCCCCCCCAGGGCGCCCAACCCGGCCAAGACCCGGGGACCTAAGCACCGGCAAAAGGAATGCCACACGAAAACGTGCAGGGGCCAAGCCAGTCACCACCAAGTGTATTAAAAGTGCCGCCGAAGCGAGCACAGCAAAAAGACGGCCGGCCAGGAAGACCTCCAGCAACCCCCGAAGCCCAAGGTGCTGAGCGGCCGCAGGAGAACCCAACGACCCCCAAACGACCCGGCGCCAAAGGACGCCCCCCCCCTGAAAGAACCAGAGGGAAGCACCGGGACCAGGCACACGCCCCCCCGGAGGAGGACAAGCCCGCGACGAGGACCGAAGGGACCACCAGACATAGGCCAGGAAGCCGACGGACGAGAGACACCGCCAGATGTGAAGCCTCATTCCCCTGGGGGGGGGACAAAACGAGGCCGTGAGGAAGCACACGGCCAGACAGGGAACCCCCAAGACCCACACCCGGCGAAGAAGATCCACCAGGCGGGCCAGGAGCACCGCTCCCCCCCCCCTAGGGCCAGAACGCCAGCCCAACGGAAGTACTCGCAACCGCGAGCGGGAACCCCCACTCGCAGGCTTTTACAGGCGAGACACGGGAAGGAGCCGGGACCCCAACCCGTCGAGACGGTGGGACCCCGCGGAACATCCGCCCGACTAGCCAGCCCGGACAGCAAGCCCGAAGCGCCCCAGACTGTCAGTATCTAGGGGCGAAAAAGGGAGCGGCAGAACCAGCACGAGACTGGTAACAGCCGAAACACGGGCCAGGACCTTCACCGAAGCGCAACACGATACAAAAATCACGCACAATACCCTAGCCAGGGTACAAGGCGGCAGTACGAAAGCCGCCGTTTCCAAACATAACCTATGTCTTCGGAAGGTGCCCTACACCACTACGGGTATCTTGGCGCTGAATAACAGATGTTCGTTGTCACCCAACTCAAAGGAACAATATTCCTCGACCACAGATGGATGAAAGGCTGAGTGGACCAGTCGGTATACGAACCTGTGACCCTGAGGACAAACCCCAGCCCCTGCAGTAGCCGCAGCAATCCACAGTGCCACCAGCCACCCTCCCCAAGGAGGAGACCAGGCAACCAAAGCCCCGTGGGGCCGACGCGGAGTGCCATCCAAATCCCAGACGAAATAAACAGTTCCCAGGGATTTCGAACCCAAGCCCCGCCGAGGCAGGGAAACGAACCCAGGGCCTGGGCCAGACCTCTGCCAGGGCCTGAATAGCCTCGCAGCCGAATGGGAAACCACGAGTGAAACACTCGAGACCGGCGTAACCAAACGGCCCAGTGAAGAAACGAGACAAAATCACAGGCCGTATGGCCGCCCGTAGAGGGAAGAGTACACTACCCCTCCACCGCGTGTCGTATGCACACAGCCCGGAATTACCGGGTTGACTCCAAAACTTTGTGGAAATGTCCACCTTGGGACACCCCTACAGCATAGGAGGGCCAATGAGCTAAAGCCCCGAAGCACACAGGGCGCCAGAAACAGAACCCAGACACAAGGGACCTGACCCCAGGATGCACCGCGCCCCCATAGAGCGCGCCAGCGCAGCACTGTAAGTCTGGCCAGTAGCCAACGTCAGGACACATGTAGAAGCAAGAAAGCACCTTGTGATGCCTGCCACCGTCAAGACCCACAGGGTCGATATACCAAAAGCAGTGCCCTGGGAACTGAAACAATTATGAAAAACGCCCTTACCGAGGAGCGAACACCGGCCCATCGAGGAGGGGGCAGACGCGCCCTGCACGCCGCGTCCAAGACGCTGTGGAAGCAGGATCCGCGCCAGCCCGATGAAGGACCTCATTGGCCGCACCTGGGGGCAACCAAACCCCGCCCTCGAGAGGCGGGGGGTGGGAGGTGCACGTAGCCAACCCTAGCGCGGCACACCGCCGCGACCCGTAGGGGCTAAAATGAAGGGAGGCGGCAGCGCACAGCGCCGAGAAAAACCGAGCAGCCGGGGGGAGCCCCCGGACCCGGACATCAGAGCCCCGAGGACCCGCCGACCTAAAAGGTAGGACCGCCCCGAGTAGGGAACCTCGAGCCGTCCCGTACCTGATGCACGGAAAGTCACTCCTCAGGCATAGGGATCCGAGGTGATCGGACTCCGTGGGGCAGACACATGCAAGTTTATGCACCTTTCTAAAATCACTGTCTGAAAACATCCCTACCGCACAGGCAGGATTCGAACCCCGGCCTGGGAGGGCTCTGCGAAGGTCAAGCTCACACGCGCCTGTCGCCTAAGACCACTCGGCCAGCCTGTCGGCCGCTGCAGAAGCGCCGCCGGTACACAATCAGTTAACCTGCGCACAGGCTTGTCTCAACCCCCTCGTGCGCTAACAGCTGCACCGGGAGAAGCAGAAATCAAACGTAGGCAGAGCAACAGCGCCACCTGTTGACCCGAGTCCGCGTCCCTCCCCACCATTATAGTGGGAACGGCGGCCATCAGTAACAGAAAGCGACCACACTCATTCGAAGTGATCTGTCCTTGGGGCAGTCAGATGTAAGCACTCCTTCTCGCGGCCATTTAGCCGAGTGCATCTCCAGGCGGCCCAAAGCCAGGACCGAGGTACTGACAGACTTGCCGCAAAACTCCTGACAATGCAATAAACGGAAACCCGAGTCTTTATGCACCCTGGGTCCCCGGCTACAGCGTACTAGGCGCAGAGTCACCGCTGCTGAACCCCACCAACACGGTAGTGACCAGGCGGAAACAGTGCCAGGAATACAAGAAACACCTCTCAGAGGGGTGTCTCAACCACCCGCATGTAACCATATACAGGAGAATGCGCAGGGCCCAAGCGCCCACCAAATGGGTAGGGCCCCACAGTAACGACCGGGGGAGCCACGGGAATGTACAGTCACCCCACACCCCCGGCCGCCCCCCCCCCCCCCCCCCCCCCCTGTAGACCCTTGGCACGCTATAGCAGCACCTAACCGGCCCCACAGGACCGGGGGAAGGAAGAGGGGGGGGGAATTTTTTAGGCATAAGGCACCAGAGACCGCTAGAGCAGGTCCACAGCCCTAAAACCCCAGGGACAGCTCACGCCGGCCCATCTTACCTGAACAGCTCTCTGGAGAGAATCGTGCAGAACAAAAAAAACAGGCTGATTGGTTGGGCCGGCCCGCCTCTTATAGAGGTCAGGTGGGACTGGTCGGCCATGTTGGGAGGGGGTGGGAGGTGGTTTCTTTTTGCTTTGGAGGGTTCTGTTGTGGAGCTAAAGCTCACTATGTAAATCATGTGGCGAGGAAGACTTACGAGGAGGTAATTTGTATTATGCGGTTTCTTGTTGAATTATCTAGTGTGGAATGGAAGCAAGTTGAGTTGATTTGTGTGGCATGGAACTGTGTACGGTTGAGTTTAATTATGCTGAATGGAATTATGTGGCATAGTTCAGAGTGTATTTATGTGCATTGTTGCTACGTGGTATAAATTGGTATTATGTGGGGTTTATTTATGTGGTAGAAAATATATGCACTCTAGTGAGTGCTTCAGACAAGAAATATGCAGTTTCCTAAACGTAAACAATGTAATGACTCAAATAAATCAGGAATGCACAAGGGGAGGAACAGACACAAAATGGATAAAGCAAACCATCAAATGTAAATAATGAAAGTGAGAGTGACTGTAAAGTCAACCAGTGGTAAGCAGTGGGCTGGCTGCAAGCCCCCTTATGCTCTTGGCTGTACGAATATGGAGGTACGAGTAAATATTTCCAAAAGTGCAAAACCCACGTTTAATTAATTAAATTACAATTCTCTGGTAAAAAATGTTATGCAAGAGTGGTATATTTTTAATGATATTTAATAAAGTAGCTTTTATAAATATACAAAGTTCTAGGGCAAGGTGAAATAGTATGCGAGGTGAAAAATGGGGACAGTAATAAAATTAATGCAAAAAAATGAGCATTATGCATAATACTCCAAGTCTGATGGCTTAGTGTAACTATGCAGCCACTATAAAAATGTTCTCTCAAAGGTTCGAATCCTACAGGGTTCTTTTAGCTTTTCATCCTTCCTGAGGTCAGTTTATTACGTAATAATACATTCTTGTTATTTTGTTCGAAGTTGCCTCTAGGGCTCAGCATGTGCCATACAATTGTAGGGTATGTGTCATTAATAAAATGCACCAGTTTATTACATAAAAATAAACTGATCTCTATTAAGTTTGATTTGACCAGAGCCAACCTGCATGGTAATAAGCTTTTAAAGTGTGCAACATCTATTTTCCCTTATTTTGTCCTAGACATAAGAAAACACAAAAGCTGCCGTGAGCATTTCACCCACAGGATCACAGACTCTACATGTCTTACAAGTGAGCATAAGATTTCCATATTGCTAGAGGAAATCCCCGAATAGGTAGCTAGAAACGCCATCAGAACTACATAAATCTCGATGTAATACAATTGCCGCACTGATGAAAACACAACTACTTTGACTATTGTTGTAGATCCTGCCAAACCAGCAGTATTGCTTTGTATAGTATTTATGGATCTTGGACCTAGGTACGGACAATGCCAGAACTGTAAAATAAAGAGTTGGTGACTCTGTCCACTACTTATACATCTGTATTTTTGGAGGTTGGGCTAGGACACTGGATTGAGGATAAAAACTACACAAAATTAAACAATATGCACCAGGGAGCGACTTCTTATTGAAGAAAACAAAAACCTCTATAAGATGTAAAAGGTTTTTCAACGATGACCGAATAGGTAACATAGAAGCCCCTTCAGCACCGACCAGCAGTTCATAGGAGGATGGGCTTTAAACAGGAGTCTTGGCACCCAGAGTTATTTTCACGGCTCCAAATACAATATTTCAAAAGGTCTTGTTGGGACAGTTGGCGGCGCTACGGCTTCTTCGATGCAAGGACGGAGTCTGTGCTGCTGTACAGGAAGGCAAAAACAACAATTGATGGACGGAATATTGCACAATGACAAAATACTCACCCCCAGTCAAAGATCTGGGTTTAATCCATTGTTATTTTGCTCACCAAGCCACCCCAGTTCAGACTGCCCATCCCGGGGCCCTTACAGTGCATCTGTCAACCATACCCCCTCACACAGACCTGCAACACAGTCCAACATGAGTAATGACCTTAATGTCCTTATCCCCACAGCAAAGTCTCATCGCTCTGTTGAACTTCCTTGGGGCCTTCTCCTTAGCTACATGTTTAATAGCGCCCCTCCATACTCTCCTGGGGACAAACTCATTCCAGCCTGCCTGTGCTTTAGCACCTCCAAGTCCCTCTGCATCAGCTGTAAGAGCGCTAAACCCGACAGCCGAACCAAATCGTTCTCCCACAAGTGTATGATCTGTAAATCAGGGCATCCCTCCTGGGGAACCATCTTCGCGCCAGGGGAATAGTGCCCCCCATCGCAGCCCCCCTTTCCCCACCAATGCACCTCATGCTGTTGTCCTCTGAGTCTCAGGTTATGGCGGTACACCTGTTGCTCTGCATACTTGGATGCCCAATGAACGAAGGAATGCACCACGATCCAAGTGACCTTCTTGGCCCCCAGTCCACCCACGCAACCTATGAAAGAAAAATATGTTAAAACAAGCCTAGAAACTCAGCACAAATTCCCCAACCTGCTTCCCCATCCCCCACACTCCTCACTTACGCACATACCGCTCACAGCACCGAGACTTCCACCTGTCAATATGCCGAATCCTGTCCCAAGACCACCCCAGCCGGGCCACTGCTGTCGCAGCCCCAATGCGGAAAAAGTGAGTCCCAAAACCAGCCGGCTCCATCCCCAAGCGCCACAAAGCTATGCGCTACACTGCCAACAACTGCCAAGACGTCACCCTCGCCCCAGACCTGCGACAAAAAATTTCACCACTCGCACCATGCATGGCAAATAAAAACATCCTCCATTCAGTCACCGGACACACCCCCCCCCACCAGTCTCGCACAACCAAACCCACTTGCCCCCACCCAGCTGATCTATCTTGGAGTGACCCAACCAAACACCCGCCATTCAACCTAATCTCCTCATACCGTCTGCCACACACCACGTGCCCAGCAACTCAGACACCCGAAAGGCCCCAAAGAACTTCCAGATCATGCACAAAAAGAAAACACTCACTTCAAAGGAATCATAACAACAAAGCAGCAAAACCCCAACCAGCTGTAGCAACAAATCAAATGTGATTGCCTCCTGCAACACCCCTACTCCTCCCTTCCTCTCCCTGCCCCAAACTTTGATTACCCTGCTTATATTCACATCCTTCGTAGGATCAAAACCAAAGAACAAGCCACAATAAAATGACACTCCTGCCAATTTTCCTGATATAGTCGCAGCTGTCAGCCCCCTGTCAATGCAATGCAATACAAACTGCAACACTCCTTGCTCCACCGCTGAGCAAAGCAGAATCACCACACCATCCAAAAAAGTATCCAAATTCTACCCAAGCCAGTCAGTATGTCCGTCTTGTGGTATCAGCAATTGACTTTTAAACCAGGCCTATCACCCTCACTCCCCCAAGGCCCAGATGCCGTCTGGCAGCTCGGTCTTGCACTGATCCGTTCCTGGTGCCAATCGCCGGAACCGCTGCCACTACAAACGAGACAAAGCATCAGCAATGTCAATATTCGCTCCAGGGACATGCTTGGCTCTAAAAACCACATACAATCGCAAACATTTCAACATGAAACTTCTCAGCAGTCGCGGCACTCTCAGGTCCCTTGCCCTCTGACGGTTAACCAGCTCTACCACAGTCATGATGTCTACGTGGAACAGCACAGATCTGTTCTGAAACTCCGGGCCCCACACTGCCAGTGCCACCAGCAAGGGAAAACATTCCAGAAACACAATGCTCCTGCCCTGCTTCACCCAGTGAGCTGGCCAGCCTTCTGCGCACCACCTGCCATCCCAGAAAATCCCAAAACCATCTGCCCCGGCTGCATCGGAGTAAATTTGACATTGCCAAACCGTCCTTTCGTCCTCAAAATCCAGGGACACCCCATTAAAATTCATCAAGAACGTCAGCCATAGGCAATGGGGCCTAATGGTTTACCAGTGGAGCAATACAAAAAGGTAGCGAACAAGATCACCCCACATCTGTTGAACATGTATAATGACTCTATAGTGCAGGGCACACTACCGAGGGACCAAAGATTGGCAACCATAGTGACAATACGAAACCCGGGAAGCCACCAGAGCAGCCCTCTTCATACAGACCGATATCGTTGATAAAAGCAGAGGCAAAGATATTGGCAAAAACGCTAGCGATACGACTGCAGACCCACCTTATGACGCTGGTCCACCCAGACCCATCGGGCTTTATGCCTGGACGTAACACCTCCCTGAATTTAAGGCGCCTCAATAGGGTTCTGGCCCGCTCTTCATTGCTCCAAGAAGATGCAGCCATTCTTTCCTTAGACGCGAGGATGGCGTTTGACTTAGTGGAATGGCCGTTCCTGTTCACGGTGCTTCAGAGGATGGGTTTCGGCCCCAAATTCTGTGGGTGGGTTTGATTGCTATACACAACACCTTTGGCACAGGTAGTGGCGAACAGTTATATATCCAGGGAGAGGGCAGTCCACTCTCCCCCCTCCTTTTTGCCCTCATACTAGGACCACTAGCGACCTGGATCCGCACAACACCACTGCTTAAAGGGCTGACATGGGAGGCGGGCTGGGAGGACTGAATCGCCCTTTACGCGCACGATGTGTTAATATACATGACGTCCCCGACGGAGTCCATGGAGGTACTGTTCAGCATCCTCACAGTGTATGGGGAGAAGTCAGGGTACAAAATTGTTGCTGTATATACTGTGCGGCCAGGCGCCAACGCTTCCCCTAGACTGTCCCTTGCAAATTGTAACCGGGGGATTTAAGTACTTGGGAATATATGTCACCCCCCAAGATAAGATTTTTATGGACGAAAACCTAACGAGACCCCTACAGAGTCTAAAAGTAGACGTTTCACACTGGCGGTCCCTACCACTGACGCTGTTGGGACGGGCCGCACTCTTTAAAATGTTGGCACTCCCGAGGTTCCTATACACGCTCCAGAATACCCCTTTTCCGGTTCTGCTGACATATTTTAAGGCCATAGAAGCAGAAATTTCCTCTTTATTGAGATGGCAAACCCGCCCGCATTGCTTAGTCTAAATTAATACACACCATGTACGACGGGGGAATAGCCCAGCCTACTGTCAAGTTATATTACTGGGCTGCGCAGCTAGCCCTCATCAATCACTGGCTGCATACCCCACACGGCGACCCTGAATACCGATTGGATAGGGAGGTGTCGCCGGCAGAAAGCTTGATGAAAACGCTCTACACAAACAAGAAACAACACACCCTGACGGGCCCCACGGCCCACACGATTAGAATTTGGCACACAGCACAGAGAGCATTAGGATGGGTGGGGTGCTCACACTGGCCACTCCCCTGTGGGCGACACCAAACTGGGCACCTTGGTCAACGCAAAAGGGTTCAAGCAATGGGACCTAATAGGCATCACTAACATCGGCGATCTATGGGTGAGAGGGGAGATCATTCAGTTTCCAGCACTCCAAGAAAAAAATACGGATTCGCAAACTCAGAGCTCTACTGTTACACTCAAATCAGACATGCACTTAAAAGCGCGATCCCTCTAGGTACTAAATTAGCTGACGCGTCACCTCTAGAGGACAGACACCTCACAGATCACATGGACAAAAAAGCCATATCGCAGACATATCGTAAAATACTAAATAATCTTCCAGATCTCTCGGTGGTCCTCCGATGCAAATGGGAGGCAGAACTAGGGGACATAGACGACTCAGACTGGATGGACGCACTGGCGTCGGCCATGGAGGCGGCGATACCGTCTCGCATGAAACTAGTGTAACTCAAGGTGCTGCATTGTGTATACTACCCCCGCACCACACTACACAAACTTGGACATGCACACAATGCACTTTGCCTGAGGGAATGTGGGCAACCCGGAACGTACTTTCATATAATATGGGACTGCCCCAAGATACAGGCCTATTGGGAGCAGGTCTTACTAGAAATCGCAGAAGTGGGTGGGGCAGAGATCCAGACAGACCCAAAGTGCTGCCTTTTGAATATATGGCGACCTACAGACCTCAACACAGTGATGAAAGCCTGGGCAACACTGGGGATGGCAACAGCGAAGCGTAATATTGCTAGGAATTGGGGATCCGGGGTGGTACCCACACTACTGCACTGGGAAAATGATATTGACATGGCTATGGTAGCAGAAAAAGTGGTGTACACCCATTGGGGTTGCCCCAAAAAATGGCCAAGAGTGTGGGGGAAATGGAATGAATTCCGTGGGTCTAACTGTGAACCACCACGTGAGGCATTAACCCCCGAGAGTAGCACGTGCGTATAGGGAAACCTACCAATATGTTTGTGCCCGGCACTGGCGAAAAAGATGAGGGGGAGAGGTTGAAGGGAGGGGGGTTCAAATACTGGGGCTTGAATTATTGAATGACCATGTGCTGCACACGGTGTCCTAAGCATGTATTCTGTTGAATGTATTATGTGCACTCTTAAAACAGAGATGACTGTAGTTATTGGATGTAATTAAAATCCTGTAAATGGAATGGAAATAAAAAAGTTTTTAAAAAAAAAAGAACGTCAGCAATGTCCTCAAGTCTGCCTGAACTCCCATGGAGATCCGGACCCTGTGGTGCGGAACAACTGTCCTCGACATGACCATGCCGAGCCGTCTGCAGAACGTCGGTCCCGCCCTGACCACCCTGCACGCGAAATTCAAGAAACCAGGCAGTTGTTGCACAGCCCACAAGGCAATCCTCTTCTCTCGGATCGCCTACAACAAGCACGCCTGTATCTCTGTCTCTTTCGCTGCAGGGAGCCGAGCAATCCAATGTATGGAATCCAGCTCAATGCCCAGGAATGTCAGGCTGCAGCTGGGCCCAGCTGTCTTTTCGGGGGCCAAGGGGACTCCAAAGCACCGTAAAATCTCCTGGAAATGTGACAGGGTCCTGCCACAATCCTCAGAGTGTGCCTTCCCCAGATAGAGGAAGTCGTCCAGATAGTGAGTAATGTCCCGATGCCCGCTGATCTGTGTGAAGGCCCACTGCAAAAAAGGTGCTAAACAGTTCGAAAAGCGCGCAGGAAATAGCACATACCATGGGCAAAACCTTGTCCACGGATGATGGCCCCCCCAAATTGCATCCCTAGCAGCGAGAAATCCACGGGGTGTATAGGCAGTAGGCGGAAAGATGACTTGATATCACATTTTGCCAGTTCCGCCCCCGGCCCACACACCCCCACTAGGGGGATTGCATTATCCACCGACGGTATAGCACGCTCGAGTCCTCCTCAGCGATGAAATCATTTACAAACTGTCCTTCGGGCCACAAGAGATGATGTATCATCCGAAATTCACCCTCCTCCTTCTAGGGCACCACCCCCAACAGAGAGATGATTAAGTCATCCGCCGGCCAGTCGCTAAACAGGCCAGCTATTCTCCCCTCCTCCACCTCCTTCTGCAATTTGGCAGCTACCACTCCCGGCAACTCCTTCGCTGATTTCGAGTTTTCCGTCCATCTCCTCACCCTGGGACCCTGATAGCCCACCTGAAAACCCGCCGTGAAACCCCACTGAATTCTCAAAGCCACCTACTGATCCGGGTAACACGAGAGCCACGGGGCCATCGCCTCCACCTTAACCGGTGTAGGCGCCCTTCTGTCCAGCCTGTACCCTTCCTTTCGCGTTTTGCCATTGTTCCGAGGGGATGACCAGTGTAAGGCATTGGGTAAGGGCGTGCTTCCCTCCACACTTGGAGCACTCGTGTTTGAACTTACAAGGGTAGCGTGAGCAATAGCCCCGGTTGTTGCTCCAACAGGTCCCTTTGTTATAACTGCCTGGCTTGGTGGTCTGGCCTGTGCTACTGGCACCGGCGGTGTTCCCCCCCGCCCCGCTGTGGGTGGGACACGGTGGAAAGAACCAATACGCCATCGGCAAACCTCTGGCAGTGTGGGTAGATGCCGGCGAGTGTGTGGATGCCATCCACTGTATCCACAATTCCAGATCCACTTCACCCCAATGCTTGTCCGGATTAGCGGTAACCCTGGACCTGAACTCATCGTAATTCAGCCAAGCAAACCCCCCGAACTGCATTTGGACCTTCCTGATGATGTCCAAATACTACATTAGCGCTATGGCCCTATCCAGGTGCTTCTCACAGTACATACTAGCGTAAATTAGAAACGCTGAAGTCCAATTCTCCATAGTAACGGGAACCCTGGGCCGTCTGGTCATCTCCCACTCCTCCACCTTGGAACCCTCCTTCGCCTGCACCTCCCTGTGCAATAACTTAAACACATCCACATACTCGTGTTTCCAGATTCTACTCTTAATCTTATCAGACAGGTAGGAACCAAGGGGCATGGCCAGCCCCATGTAAGTAGCTTTTTCTAGTGTTGTGGTCTGACTTTTCCCCTTTGTCGTCCTTCTCTTCCACCTTGTCAGTCTACAACCCCGCCATAGAAACAGACTTACCCTCCTCCTGCTTGTCAACCAGTGGCAGCTTGTCCTTTGCCAACCCTCCGAACTACCGCACAGACCCGTCCCCCACGCCCTCTGACCTACACGCCTTCTTCCTACCCCCTTTTGGCCACCAAGACCCCTCACCTGCTATTGATGAGTGCATCTCTTCGGGCCGTCTTCTGGGGGTAGAAGTCTTAATCATCTCCGCCTTCTCTTTGTCTTTCGAGTGCCTAGGAACCTGCAAGACACCAAGTCCACTGTTGTCCTTCGCTCCCACCCGTCCTGTAACGACATCCCTCACCTCCCCTTCCTCAAGTTCCTCACTCTCCTCCTCCTCATAGTCCAACTCCACGTCAGGCTCCACATCCACAGGCGCCCACAACACCTCTCTCACAGCCCTCTTCACTCCCTTACTCTTCACAGCACTTGCTATCCGTCCACTTTACACACATGCCGCCGTTGCCTGCTCCGGCGCTGGAGGGATTGCCGCCGCGGACCACATTGCTGCTACAAGCCGGCGTCCCTGGGCGGTCTTGCGCCGCGCCAGGCCACCCCGAACTCTGCCGACATCCGTCGGCTTGGATCGCCCCTACCCCCAGGTTGCTCTGACCTGAGTGGGCCCTGGCACCATCGGGCCTCAAAGCCATCCTGGCCATCCCTACCTGTAACTGTGGTCCCTTGCCGCACGCAGCACCAACCTTCTTGCCCTTCAAGGCTTTTGCAGCATCTTCCTGCTCTGCCCACCTCTCCTCCTCAGACATGGGAGTAGGGGCCTCTCTACATCATCTTCCCAAACAGCGCCCACCCTGGCAGCACCTGCCCACTGAGACTCATTCAGCTGCACAATTAGGCGCTGTTCCCTGATCCTGTCCTTCCTCGTCATTGCTTCCCATCACGGGAGGGGAGGGGGCGGGCAGTAGCACTGAAACCCCACTCCAGGCTGTAAAAACCAAGGCTGCGGAGCCGACACCGGACAGGCACTCCCCCGCTATCCCCCACTGGCACAGGCAACTGCAGAGCACTCCCCCCGCTCCCCACTGGGACCGGGGTACCCACCCTAGACCCCCTGGAGAGGTCAATGGGAGCGTCCTCCCAAAGCCCCAAATTAGCCCCCCCATCCCCAGCGCTCAATCCTCGCACTATTTCCCCACAAATGGGCACTGTATCCTGAAAAATGAGCTCCCCGCCCCCCTCCACCTCGCCTCACACCATCACCTCCTGCGCGTCTTCCCACTGGAGCTCAGGCAGCCTGGCCCCCCCTCCCACCTCCCCTCCCTCACGCTCCTCTACATTCGCTAGCAGCTACCCGGTGTCAGGTAAAACCGTCAGGGGAAGCCCCCCCCAGGACAAAGAACTCCAATTGTGGAAAAACAACTTGCGGAGGCAGGCTCTTCCGCCGGCCTCCGCGGGCGGGCTCCTTCCTAGCCGCTCCCCGACCCCTCCCGAGCGCATTCAAGCTCTACGGCAGTGGCTCCTCTTGGCACACGAGGATCGCCGCAACCATCCCTGCAGAAACCACATGCGGTGCTTTTGCGAACCCCACCCACGTACTCCCAAGCACGCCGGGCTGGAGGAGAACCTCCCGCCCCATACGCCCAAGCAGCCGCAACGCCTCCCTCACCTCGTCACAAGAGACTCCTGACATGCCGGCAACCGTCACGTCCTCACCCGACATACACCAAACCACCAGCCAGTGGCTCCCACACGCCGACAACCGCCTCAATAAGAAACCCGCAACGTTAATGAAACACTCCCTGGCATACACTAACGCCCACTTCCTCACACCTTGCAAAAACTACCCTCCTGATGATGCCGAGCACAGGAAGAGGAAGTTGTCTTCCTCCCCTGTGCTCTTATACCACCCCCTAACTCCACCCCTTGACCCTGCCTGGTCCTACCCCTGCACGAAAGACCCCGGGGGAAGACAAGTCTGCGACTCTGCTTCCCATGGGGCCCAGCATAGAAAAATACAACACGATGAGGCCAAAATTGCAGAGCTGTCCACTTTACAGTGATGTAAATCTTAAGGAGATATGATAGTTACAAAGACACAGTAAAAAAAAATGTAGCATTACTAAACGCATATAGATAAAATGTAAATCTATATTTTCGGTAAAATAAGTGTTAAAAAAATACCAAGAAAGAGCTGTGTGACAGACAGCTAGTAGACAAAAAGTGCCATGGTAAGCAATAACTGTGATGAGAATGTGTGATATGAGTATATACATAAAATACATTCACATCACAGGCCTCCTCCAGCTCGGGTGAAAGTAGTTTCCAAATCCATCCTTGTCTGCGTTCACTGCTCACATGACTTCCAAATAATCATAGAATCTACAATCACATGCACAGTTTAAACAATCGATTATAAGAAAAAAACAAGCTAATGTTTGCAATGCAAACCCAGAAGGTGTGCACATTACCTTACAGGAGGCAGCCACCAGCTAGACATCACTAACGTCACTACAATTCCTATGAAGTCTGCACAGACTGGTGACTACAACTCCCATTCCATTGTGCTCACAATAACCCATTACAGTGCATCCCACAACATGGTAAATTCGACATACAGCAATTACAATACCGGCTGGAATCTGCCAGGATCTGTAGTGGTACTAGTATTAGTGATGTTCTGCTTGTGGTGTTGCATGTATCCGTAAAACGTGTTATTTGTAATGTGTGCAGGGACAGAGCCACACAGAGTTAAGGTGTACTGACCTATGGGTTTAATAATCATTTCACACAGAGTTGTGGGCTTAAAGTGTTGCCATCTGATTAAGAGAAACACTGCGTTTGTGCTCGGAGGGTGGGGGAGGGCTCAAAACACGTAGCTGAAGGAGGCAGCAAAAAAGCAGCGATAGGCGGAAAGCAACAATTAAGAAAAAGATTTCTCCCAAGCAACAAATAGAGATTACAAGCATAAGGAAACTGCACTTGGACGGTGCTCCTCAGCCTTGAACGGAAGTGAGGTATCAGATGCGCGAACGAGTTAGGAGGCAGCAAAGTGGAGCGACACTGGAATGAACCTATGGTAAGCAGCAGGCGGGTACAAAATCATTTTAGTGAATACAGCAGGTCTTGCAGACAGTGAAAGTGCACAGCTTCGGCATTAATACATCTTCTAGTGAAGAGTCCTTCAGAGAAAGTTGCAGGGAACAAGGATGGTGTAAATGTAACAAACTTTTATGTTTTAGTCAATCATCAAAATACCTTCAATTTTGGAGACACTATACTGAACTGAAGTCTGAGTGTTTTTTTCGGTTTCATTTTTGCAAATGAATGAAAATAATAGTGCAATTTTAGAGCACTTTTGGTATAATAGATTTGCTAAATATATCAAGTTTAGGGACACACTATGAATTATTGTGAGTTATTCTCTAAAGAGCTTTGCAAACTGCTGCCATTGCAATCACTTTTATGCAGTTTTACTTCTCTAAATGGATATGAGTTTACATACAAAAAACTCTTTAAAAAAGAGCTTTTGGTAGAGTGTATTTCTAAATATCTGTTATGGAACATACCGGAATAACTTCATACTTCAATATTAAATTGCTACAAATTGAGCATGAAAGCACTTAGCGAATAAATAATAAAATAGCATTTGTTAACATTTATGAAGCTAAACTGTAGTCTGAGTTAACTGCTGCCAGTTATTAGTGCAAATGTACCCATTTCTAAAACACTGAATGCTATCTGAACCCTGCCAAACCAATAGGCATGGCCTGCAAGCTACAAAGGGGTCATTGCAGAAGCCACCTGTCCTCTTGCGACCTGAATCTGTAAACTTCAGATGAAAGAATTTCTGAAGCATAAAATCAACTTTCCAAGCAAGCAGTAATAATTCTGCAATGGACATGGAAGGTGAACGTGATTATGATTGCGTAAGATGGTATTCCTCATAAGAGCCACAATGTGAAGCTCAAAGTACTGCATTATATTGGCCATCATCCTATTTATGAGACACCGGTCAGTGATTTAGTAATATCCGTCGCTGTAATATCAATAGGTTAGTATCGAGTGGGTTAGTGTGATAAGCCACCCACTGTCATCAAACACTCTCTAGTAGTAGTATTGTTACTATTACTAGCAGCTTACTGCTATCAATATTTCAGTATTACCAGCTGGTTAATATCTCCAGTGAGCCGCGGTCTGTGCGGGTAACAGCGGTGGGGCCATGTAAGGGGGATTTCGAGGGACGATGCAGAGGGAAAATGAATTATTTATTTAATTTGCCCTCAGCATCATCACTCAAAATCCACCCTTACCCGGCCCCACCGCTGTTACCGGCTGTTACCTGAATGGACTGCGGCTGTCTCCAGTCTCAAAGGGAGCTATCAATTGTTCGGTATTACTCCCGACTCATTATTACAAATGGCTTTGTATTTTCTGTGCCCACACATTATCTGTAACTCTCATCACTGCCTTAGTATTGTCTCCATTAGCGTCTTGGTATTCTCAATTGAATAATGTAATCCAGTTTAAAGATTTGATTTGCATTTGCTACAAAACATTACAGGTACAATTCAATAAGTATCACATAAGTACCAGTAATTTAGAATATGTTTACATTTACTCTGTTGCATTACCCTGCCTGCCCCCAAACCATCTATCTGGGAAAAATAGGAAAAGTGGAGAGGGGTTTCCCCACTCGCACCCTCCATTCCCATCCTAGTTTATCTACTTGGATGTGAGCCTGCCTGGGGTCTAAAAACGTATAATAATTCTTGGGCGACATCTTGCCTAAAAGTCGACCTTTCCAGAGCCAGGCATCTATTCATGCCTCTCAACCATCCGCTTAGGACGAGAATGGAACTGGCTTTCCTGATTTGTAGCATATCTCTCTCTGTGAGAACCAATCCTATGTGTCTTAAAGCCTTAAAGTACCCATTATGTGTAGTGGAGCTGATTTGGGAGAGTGGGTAGTCTGCAAACCTAGAGTCCTTGACAGAGATTCAAATACGTCTTCATAAAAAATCATGTGTAACTTGACAATCCCAGACCTCAAGAAAGAATATGTTCAGAAAGACATGGGAGAGCTGGTCTGCCAGTGCCTCCGTTTGGTGTGAAAACTGCTCCCCCAGCAGAGACTATAGTCTTGACCTTTTGGCCAGGGTGTGGAATGGTGTTTGTCTTCTCCTTGCAACAAGGACAGTTGGGGGGGGGGGGTCTTAGGAACTCATTAACTTGAAAGTGGCCGAGAAGAGGTCTGTTCTTCCTCAAGTAGATGAAAAGTCAGACTGGGAGGAAGGCAAGCATTTGTTGTCAAGGCCCACAATAGGTAGACTTGCTCCAAACCCAGTTGGGGGTGGGGGCTGCATCAAAACCAGTTTGGAGTGGACACAGGGAAGAGTAGAGGACATTTCTTTGGCCACACCTCTGGCTAGACTAAAAGGAAGAAGGGGTCCTTCATCTGGAATTTTAGGAGTAAAGTGCATTGTGGGATTGTTTGCAGTAGGGCAAAAAGAAACTGCTGGATAAGTGGACAGCATTACCCCTGGGCAGTTTTGCCGCAATAATTAGGGAGTAGCCAGGAGTCACCCCAAACCACCGGCTGGTTTCACACAATAAATGTTGTACCTCAAGAAACTCTTTTCATAACAGTTTCTGGACCTGCGGTAGGTTAAAAGAGGAATGGACTCCTTGAACTGTAATCTGAGTAAAGCTCAGGACTGGATCTCCTCTGTCTTGTACACGGGGCAAAGAAGGGACGCTAAGGGCATGATTACGAGTGTGACGTGCGACACCGGGTCCACCCGTGGCGTCACTGCGTAATCCGTGGTCAGGTCTCCCAGCAGATTACGAGTACTTCTTGTGTATGGCGGTTGTTTTCTTTTTTTACATTCCCACCGCAGCGGTCCCACCAAGCATATTGCTACCTCCTGACCGCCGCATCACCATCAGGGAACAGTGATTCTCTGTCAGCTGTGACTCAACGATGACGGTACGACTTCCCTAATTGTAATAGGGTGGTCGGAAGACCGCCACCACCGCACTCATCGAGTCTGGCAGTGCGTGAACCGCCAGACTCGTATTAGAGCCCTTAATGTTTTACCTGTTTTCCATAATCTACCCCAGCTGAAATAGGTCAAATTCACAAATTTGAGATGATTTAGTCAATCCTCTTTTTTCTAGAGAAGATCAGGACATCCCTTCAGTCGTTCTCTGTCAAATTTCCTTTTACTGGCTCCCGAGCTGCCTTTAGGGAAGTGAATGTTTCTGAACATTGAAATACTAATGACCAATGCATGTAAGTTCCTGTTGTCTTCCAATCCTACTAGGTAAGTTTTGTTTCAAGATGATTGAAGATAACAGATACAACAGAGTTTTTTCAGGTGAGCAGCAATGTCCTGCCACAGCTGCAGGTTTAGAAAAATTGGGATCTATGAAGTTCAAATACTTGTTGCAAGTTTATGCAAACTTAAAGCTAAGATAGGGAAAGGAAAACGTTCATATTAGAGATTCCCATCTCATTCTCATCTGGGAAACCCAGTGAGGGCTTAGCTCTAAGGCAACCAAGCTCCAGTCCATAGGATATTATCCTATCTGAGCCTACGCCCCCACTGAGCTGCACATAAGAGCGCTCTCCAGATCTCAACCATGACCCTCATCCCCTGATGAGCACTGGATCAAAGCCAGAGCCATATTATATAATGATGGGTAAATGTTCACTTAGTGCCTGCCTATCAATAGTGTATGCTGGGTCATGTTTTGACCTATAAATCCATTCATTTATAACAAGTAGATGAGAGGCCCAGTAGTTTGACAGTATGTCCACGATACGGATGCCCTGAATGAACGAGGGTTTTAAACATTTGTCAATGGCAATTGGCAGGGCTCTGCCTTCTCATTGGAAACTCCTAAGAAGGGAGTTAAGGTTCCAGAAGAGGGAAAGTGAGATAAGAAGGGGAGAGTGTACAGCATCTTTCACGGGGAGGTCATGTTCATGATTTCCGCTCAACCAAGGAAGGAAAGCCACAGGGGCAACCACAGTGTCCCAGGTCCATTTGCAGAGAGTCTATAAGAGGGAATATAGTTTTGGGCCAGCTTTGCAACAGAGAGTTCAGGACATAAATGACCAGATACCTAAAACTTTGTACATGCACCCTAGGACTAGGGTCCCCTAAAGTGCCTGCAATGGACCTGGATAAACAATGGTCATATACCAGCTTACTCTATGGTCTGAACCTCACCCAAATTGATTTAGAATCTTCATTGCCCCGGTACCAGATTCACCTAGCCTACCAAAAAAGACCAGGGGGCAGATTTACAAGAAAGTGACGCATCTGGATAGATGCGTCACTTTCCCTGCACCAGCTTTAGAAACCCTTGCGCCACTATGGGTGCGCTGTATTTACAATATGGTGCACCATGGCCCAAGTATTGACAGATGCGTCAGAAATTCGGACCCATCTGTAGATGCAAAAGTCACGTATTACTGGAGTTGTGTCGCAATCACGATGCAACTCCAGCAATGCAGGGGGAGGCCTATCTTTATTGTGCTGTGTCACTCCTTACGCCTGCTTCAAGCAGGTGTAAGATTTTGACGCAGTGGCATCCTAGAAGTGACGCAGTGATATCTTGTAAATATCACTGCGTCACTTCTACTAGGCTTTTATGCGTTGGAACGCCCACGCTGCATACATTATACCTGATACGAGTATACTGTGAATCAGGGCTTTACAACGTGACGCATCTCCCTAGATCTCCCTAGATGCGTCACGTTGTGTATGGGACACATTTTTACGCTGCTGCTGCGTCTCAAAAAGTGACGCAATTTGGGGCATAAAAAATTACACAAGGGGCTTGTAAATCTGCCCCCAAGAACATATAACAATACTTGAGCATTCAGCTCAACAGACCAGTGAGAACCTCGGAGCAGTCATCGTTCACCCTTCACTGGGCTGATGGTTCAATGGTAATAGTCAATGTCAGAGGGAAAGCAGTCAGCTCTCACGCGTGCCTCCATCAGTTGGCAAAGCCTGAGACAACAACCCATTGACCAAGCTCTAGCCTGAGGTTATATATATAATAGGTGAATGTAAGAATGAAACCCAGTACCACATGCTGATATAGGTAGCCTTTCAAAAATATATGTCCAACTGCTAATGACCCTGAGCTGATATCGTTCCAGACGGTGGTCCAACAGGTCCAATGAATTGTGATTCAACAAGACATAAAGGCCCTAGTCTTTGTTCTGGCTTCTGATGGTGCCAGGCTTTTGATGATAGTTCTGGGTTTAAAGTTTGGAGACCCTGGGACAGAGCTGAAAAGCATTTTGGGGTCTGTGGTACGAAAATACTGCAAGTCATTTTGAGCCTTCATTTTGTCCCCTTGCTGGTCTATGTTCTTGTCTTCGTCCATGTTGCCTCCATCACAAGCACCACCAGAGGCAAGGGAAGTTCTCCATCGTACGCTTTGACAGTCTATGATGAAGGTTATGATGATTATGATATTCAGTAGAGTCATGAATGTGGTATGCAAGGAGATTATTTATTGAATAATGAGTATTAAAGTGTCAGAGCTTGTTTAGTAGAATAGCGCAGGAGAGAGGGAGGATGATCATTTTAAATGTGCATTTGTTATCTGTGTAAGCTTGACTATAACCTGCTCCAGCCATGTTTTCTGACCCATGCTAACATTGCCTACAGGAAGGGCCCATCCCTGCATTTGCAAACAGAACCATTGATGGACAGATTGCAGAACAATGTCATACATTCACCCCAGTACAGAGATCTGGGCCTATATCCATCGTTTTTTTGCTCACCATGCCATTCCAGTTTGGACCCAGCCATATGCAAATCAGTCTTAACCCTGCGCCCAATGGGAACAGTCCAGCCTGACCTGCCAGGCCAGGTCCTCCCTGGACTGGAAACAAGCATCCTAGGACCAGTTTCAATTTCTGGATCTAAATCCATCGTTTTTTTGCTCCCCATGCCATTCCAGTTTGGACCCAGCCATATGCAAATCAGTGTTAACCCTGCGCCCAATGGGAACAGTCCAGCCTGACCTGCCAGGCCAGGTCCTCCCTGGACTGGAAACAAGCATCCTAGGACCAGTTTCAATTTCTGGATCTAAATCCATCGTTTTTTTGCTCCCCATGCCATTCCAGTTTGGACCCAGCCATATGCAAATCAGTCTAGACCCTGTGCCCAATGGGAACAGTCTAGCCCGAACTGCCAGACCTGGTCCTCCCAATTGTCTTTGGCATCCCTGCATTTGCAGCATGCTGCATTTTGACATTTTCAGACATGAAGTTGTGAAATGGCCAGAATGCCACCTTGTAGCACCCATGAGTTCAGCTAAGGCAATTGCTGGTATTTATCCCTTAGTCGGTAAACTGGTGAGACTTTTAATTTTTCTTTGTCAAACATTGCGAAAGTAAAAAATACTAAAATGTTATAATTACTTGTACCCCCCATGCTGCCCTTATGCAGGACACAGTCAGCTTCTGACACATACCATGCTGGTGGGGTGTTTCAATAATGTTGGCTTGGATTTGTTCATGTGTTTTGCTCATTGGCACAGACAAAACAATAAACCAGGAGGTTCTATAATAATGTTTTGTGTTCTGGAGATTTGTGCTGTCTCTGTGTGGGCTTTACTGAGACGTTTAGGAAGTCTGCTGGAGGTTTGCAAGTTTGGTGAAGAGTCCCAACCTTAGTATGACTGGAACTGACTTCCTAAGAGGAAGAGACATATTTATAACTATTTAGATATTCAGAAAAGTTTTTAATGCATTTCCCCATCACAGAGGCATGTGTCTATTAGGAAGCAAAAGCTGTGGTCAGTATGTTCCTGTGTGGATAAGACACTTTAAAAAGTGTCATTATGCCATCAAACTTTAAATCGGTGGATCTTCTGCCCATCAGGAATATGATGCAGTGAATTATGTGTATGCCAGGGAATCTATGATTTTGTAAATATTTCCAAACATATTTCTGAGAACTTATGCCAACTTCTGTCAATCTAAAATGAATCAAACTAAAGAACTAAAGAAACTAAAGGTGACAAGGGAAGGTACAGTGGCGAATTACATAATACAGATTGGGAAGCAGCCCTGATGCACCCAAGGGAAGTGGCAATCAAGCCCTGCTTACGGTCAATCCAATTTAAGGTCCTGAAGAGGGTTTAATATGACAGGGCTGTGTTCTTAAATTTGGTACGGCAGAGACGCCTAACTGAGATGTTTAGACAAGATTGGAGCCTTTCTGCACACAACGTGGTCCTGCCTCGCGATAAGCACATATTGAGTTAATATAGTGGAGGTACCTACCAGAATATTGGGAGCGAGCTAGCCAATAGACCACGGATGCATCCTGCTGGGGATACCCACAGAAGTAGATGTGCCCAGAAGTGAACTCTTCTTTCGTAATATGGGCCGTGTGGTGGCAAAGAGAGATGTAGCCAGACACTGGGGGCTCCTGAACCATCTACCCTGAAGGAGTGTTAAGCTGGGATGGACCTATATATGGTGGCTGAGAAAGTGACATATAAGGCAAGAGGGTGCCCCAAGTGTGGGGCGCTTAGCTCCAGTACTATGACATAGACAGAGAGCGGGATGGAGAGGGGCCCGCCTCAATGTGATATCACTGGCCAGGTTCAATGCAAGAGGAGGAACCTCCAACCCACATGGGTCTATGTATGAGGGACATGCTGTTTCTGTACTGCCTTACTACACTGCTATATAATTGCATGGTGAATACAAATTAGCATTGTTGATAAATGTGATGTTTTGTATCATGTGTTCGAAAGAAAATGGAATCAAAATAAGTCTAAATAAAAGAATCAATCGATAAAACCAGAGGTGTAGACTTTCTCACTTTTTTTCAGAATCACCCATCAGTGGTCCATAGCGCACATTGGGGTGTTTGTTTTGCAGTTGTAGCCGAGAGAAAGTACTGTGTAAAACTGTAGCATTATGGGTTGTTTTGTTCCAGATATCTGATTTGATCTGGAGAGAGGACAGTGAGACGAGTAAAGAAAGTTAGGGGCAGATGTATCAAGATTCCATTTTGTGAATCCTAAATAGTGATTTTTTGCGAATCATTATTTAGAATTCGCAAAATGGAATGTATGTAAAAAATCGCTATATTTTTGCGATTACTTAATATTCTTTATTTGCTAATTCGCATTTTGCGAATTCGCAAATAAGGAATACTCTCCATTGCATTCCTATGGGCCAGGAGGCCCATGGGAATGATTGTGAAGTAATTCTCTAATTGCGAATTCGCAATTTGCTAATCGCAATTCAAGGGTGCAGGGTGTCTCAAAGACACCCTGCTGCACCCCTGAAATGTACATGTGTATGCATATGGCGCACATACATGCCCTATGGGCATGTGTGTGCGTCACATGCCACCTTAACAAAAAAACAAATTGTGCTTTTTTTAAAGAATTCGCAAATTACCATCAACAACAAGTTGGTGGTAATTTGCGAATTCTTAACAAAAATTCGCAAATTGAAATTGCTACATACATAGCATTTAAGAAATCGCAAAAATTGTGATTCCTTAAATGCTATGGTAAAATGAGGAATCGCAATTTTTTGCGATTCCTTAAATTGCGATTTTTTAATACATTCCAAAACATGCAAAAAGGCCGTTTGCAATTCACAAAGGCCGAAATTCTGCGAATTGTGGCCTTTGTGAGTCGCAGAAGGCTTGATACATCTGCCCCACAGTGCCTTCTGATTACACTGACACACCAGGGAGCCATACTGAACACAGTTCCCACAAAAATAACTGCAGAGCTTCTGCAGGATGGGGCAAAGCAATTAATGTAAAGCTAGATGTTCCTACAGCAAATACTACGAAAAACTGAGCACATTATTCACCCTCAAATGAGGCCATAAGTTTACACCTGCCCCTATGAGCACTGGCGTGTAGGTTCTTGCAATGAAACTGAGGCGACGGATCCCTTCTCTGTAGGCCGGAAGGGTCTGGGGCACAATATATGCAGAGTAAAATGAAGCTTTGTAACAATATCTGCAGATCTGAGATTTAAGTGCAGTCAGTAAACATACTTTACTCCATTACACATATACACTCATAAAAGCTGTAATCCATGAAACACATACATGAATAGTAAAAAATGTTAATATTGCGTTGCCACACAGCAAACTTTAAAAATAGCAAAACGACAACATTTATAGGAAAAATATATACAGAGACAAACACAGACAAAAATAAAGAGGTACTTCGATTACTGTAAAAAGCAGAGATTTTGAGATGACGAGATACATACAGGCAGGACAACATAGACATAGAGGCAAAGACTACAGATCTGCATGCAGACAGGAATGAACAGACAGATAGGGGCACACAGTTATAGACAGCTTGGCAGCACCGGCGTAGCTAGGGGGGGCGGGAGAGGGGGTTGGGGGGGGGGGGGGCGGTTCGCCCCAGGTGGCACCTTTTTTGAGGCGGCCGGCACTGACTGACTAGAGGCCAAGCCCCGTTGCGGCTGCGGCGGCCTCTAGCACAGACAATTTCTTATTTCTAGGAATTGCATTTTCATTGCAATTTACATGGCATACCAATAAAGTTTTAAATAGTGTAACTGAAATCGGTTCGGCGTTCGTTCGAAAATCAGTGTCAACTCATCACCAATCTGTCTGTGTGACGACCATTGTTGGGCCCCCCTCCCAGCCTCCCTCACACTAGTCCTCCAGGGCCGTCAATCCAGTGTTAGCTCGCGCGAGCGCAACCAATGACGGCCCTGTAAGGACATTTTTGGCCAGCCCTCGCTGCCGGCGCAGCACGGTAGCAGTGTGACGCGTTACGTGCTCACAGTCCCCTACGCTCGCCCCTCGTCGTGTCGAGCCGAACTGGAGTCGGATATGGTGACCAACCGTCCGTAAATTTCACGGACTGCCCGTAATTGGTACCTCACGTCCGTAGTCCGTGAGGATCCCTTTTACGGTGCCTTTTGTCTGTAATTTTGGCCTTCACAGGGAGCAGCACTGCTCCCCTGTGAGAAGCCTCAGCCCCCCCTTGATGGGGACGCCTTGCGCTCCTCATGGGGCACAAGAGCAGCCTCAACCCCCCATTGTCATTCTGTATGGCGGCTGATTGCCACATACAGAATGACAATGTGGCAGTCTGGGGGTGCTAAAGCATGTGGCGGCCTCCTCCTACCTTAGTGTACAGCAGGGCAATCTGTTAGAAAAAAGCTATAACGCCCATGCTGAACCGTGAAAGAACTGTTTATTTAAAGAAGCCTGAAAAACAAGTTAAAAAGAAGGGGTTATCGTTCTTTTACTGTCCCATCATTTTAGAGTGAGGTATTTTCAATACTATATTCAACAAAGCCCTGGTTACTGCTTTTTTATTTTAATCATCTAACACCCATTGACAAAGCCAATAGTCCTGGCTTCTTGTTGGTGTAATAATACTTGCTGTATTATACAACTGGATGCAATGACAGAAACAACATAATACCAGTCGGGCGGAAGACCATGCTAAGCGCAGTTTTTGCCTAGGTGTTTTAAACCACGCCCTTAATTACATCGAACACGCACTTTGAAGAGACCTCCAAGTTTTTTTACACCACTTAAAGCCGTGGAAACAACACCATGTCACAGTCACCTCACATCCTGGCACTGTGCATCATGCATGACTCATTACTTATACGTTTTCAAATTGCCTATGTGCAGGGGCATAGTGAACCCTTCCCCACCCCTTGCTTTAGGAACTACAGCGAGATGATGTTCTTGATGGGCCTCTTCTGCCTGTGACTCTGCAGACAAAGGCTCAACTCATAATGTGAAAAGGTGGGAAAGTAAATAAGTAAAGGAATGTGTGAATGGCTGGATGGATTACTGAAAGGATGAATGGATGAATGAAAGGATGAATGGATAGATAATGAAAGAAAGGATGAATGGATGGATGAGTGGAAGTTTGTATGAGAGAAAAGGTATATAGATGGATGTATGGTGGTAGGGTAGATGATGGGTAAGTGAATGGGTGTATGGATGAATAAGTGAATGGATGGCTGGATGGGTGAAAGGGTAAATGGCTTGATGGGTAAGTGAATAGATGGATGGGTGGAAGAGTGGATGGATGACTGTACAGATGGATGGGGTGAAAGGGTGGGTAGATGAATGATGGAAGAGTGAAAGGGTGGATGAATGAAATAATGGATGGAAGGATATATGGTGGATAGGTTTGCAAATGGTTGAATATGTTTGGATATAGATGGGCACACAAATGGAAGGACAGAATGAATGGTGAAAGACTGAATGATGGATGAAAGAATGATTACACTTTGAAGCACCCATTATCTTAAGTAACATTTCCTATACAATGACTTTCACGTTAATATGAGTCATTGTCTCTATATAATGTGTGTGTGATGTAACATACTCCAACACCCTCCCCTACATACTTGGGATGAGTAACACTATAAAAGAAATTAAATACACATGAGAGACGGTCTAAGTGAAGATGAGGGGCACCAATGGAGGGTGGTAGCAAGGCCGGACTGGACGGATCGGGCATTGGGTGTTTGTTTCACTGGGAGGCGGAAAGGGGGGGGAGAGCGCTTTTGTTACTGGGGGCTGGCACTGCAAAGCTCCTTGTATTTCCAGTAGTTTTCAATCAACAATAAAAGCAGCCTCACTTTTATTCGGGTGTGGTTCATCATTGTCTGGTGACTAATGTACCTGCTGGAGCGAGATGCAAATTTTGAATGGTCTAAGGTAGCAAGCTGTGGCCATACTGAAAAACCGTGACGTGCACGGTTGTCTCAACCTAATGTAAACTTATTTTGACTTGTACTTAGGTGGTTGTCTATTTACTTATTATATACTATTGCGCGACCACCTCTGACGTGTCTGTAAAACGTAACTTTTGTCCCGAAGTTTTGTCCTGAATTTTTACCCTTTGTCCTGAATTTTTACACTCACCGTCCTGAATTTGCACCTATGCCAGTTGGTCACCCTAGAGTCGGAGTGCGTGGAGACCACCACCATTCTTCTTGCCCAGCCAGCTTGCTGCTTTCTTTTGTCTGTGCGGTGAGCGGCACGCACGCAACTATAAAATAATTCAAGTGAAGGTGAGCTGGTGACCGTGAATTGTGCATGGTGCAGCTTGTGCTCCACCATGCTAGAGCTACATCTCTAATGCTTGTGACAATGTTATTGCTCAACTTAGGCTCAAGCAGGCAAACGGAGCGGCTGGCGATGATTTCAGTGAACAATTCCATTCATCTTGGGATCCAAGCCGGCTGGCCGCTGCCTGTCGTTGACAAGTACTTACGGAATACATTTTGAAACTTACCTCCTGTCAGGGAGTTTCATTTAAAACACTTACTGGCAGATGCATCAAAGTAAATTACGGGAGCAAATGGGCAGATTCTCAGAATCTGCATCTTTGCTCCCGGTATTTTTGCATTTGGGATGCATTATCCCAAATGCAAAAATCGCAATTTAAGGAATCTCTAAATTGAGATTACTTAATTTCCGATTGCATTTAAGGAATCCCAAATTGAGATTCCTTAAACGCAATGCATGAAAGTAAAAAAAATAGCGAATTCTCTAATAGGGGAGAAAATTACCATAAAGTTGGACTTCATGGTAATTTGCTAAAACTTTGAAAAAAGCCCTTTTGTGCATTTTTCAAAGTTTCATGTTGCGCACACAAATGCCCTTAGAGCATGTGTGTGTGTAACATATGTGCATAGATCAATTTCAGGAGTGCAACAGTGTGTCATTTTGACACCCTTGCACCCGTGAAATTGCATGAGCAATTTTCGAATTCCTACTGGTACTCGCTAATTGCTCATGCAATCTCCCATTCATTCCTATGGGCCTGGAGGCCCATAGGAATGAATGGGACAGCATTCCTTAATTGCAACTAGCAATTTGCGAGTAGCAATTAATAAATGTTAAGTTATCGCTATTTTAATAGCGATTCCTACATGCATAGGCTTTTGCTATTCCTAAATAGCGATTCCTTAAAAATCGCTACTTAGGAATAGCAAAGGGCTACGTTGATGCATCTGCCAGATAGTTGTACAGATAATAGTATTTAGGGAATATTCTCTGCTTCCAGCTAATCTAGTCTCACTTGGACCCACTCCTCGTTCTGTAAACCCTGTTACCCATTGCCATACTAATTGGAAATGGATGGAAATAGTAGATGATAGAAAACATTCCCTTTAGTAAATTACACTGCTGCTATTTTTCCGTGATGCAGTTGAATTGCTGAGCTGCATTCTCCTGGTATTTTCACTCCTGGAATTCTATAGAAACACCATATATTAGCAGCTTGCCAGTGGTTGCAATAACATCCTGTGATTCTGGGCAAATCATTTGATCTCACAGTGCCTATAAAAAACAAAACAACCATTGGCATAGCCAATAGGTCACCTATTTCGCCGGAGCTATTGGCTTTGCCAATGACCGTATCATGTATGTGCATGTAACTTGCATGATCGAGGTAACTGTTAGCAGCAATACTACGTGTCTCTCGGAGACTCGGACATGTTTCAAGTGCTCACCGTCCTTTTTCCCCAGCAAAGGAGGGGGCGTCAATCTGAGGGGTAGCCCCGGGCGCCACAAGCTCTGGCTACTCCCCTGCTTGGCGGACAGATGTAGAGAGATAGACAAACGGGCAGACACTTGAACACATTCTATACCGGTACCCCTAATTCTGGTGCAAACAGGAGCTTGTTCTCACATCCGGTATCAAGATGTGCACACATTTCACATCCGATTTTTTTCCCCATCCACCCATCCGAGTGAAGTAGTGTGGCTCACTGGTTAGAGGCGGCAGACCCGAGAGCAGAGGACGGCCCGGGACCAGGGTTCGATTCCCGGCGCGGCAGGTTTCTGGACCAGGGTCAGCGGACTCGATATTTCTCTCGCCTCGGTGCCCACTCTGATCAGCGATCACACTCGGCAACTCTGGGCATTAGCTTGCCTCATCTTCACTAACGGCCCCACCAGACCGCCGGGGATGCCTGGTCTCACCCTGGAGATACCCATTAAGGGACCATCTCTCAGGGAAGCCAGGAAGGGTTTCGCAGCGGTCGAAGCACCTTGGGACCCTACGGGTAAGTAGTGCGCTATATAAATGCCTATACATTTACATTTACATTTACATTTACATTTACATTTCATCCGGTAATCAGATCCGGGGGGAAAAAAACCACCGTATTCTGCAGCTCAAAACGGGAGAAAAAATGGTACTTTCCAATCTGGGGATGTAATTCTAACACCCGATAAATACTGCAACCTGCAGAGACAGAAGTTACAAGGTGCGACATCACCTCCTGAAATAGGAGACCCATACACACGGTGCCAGTCTGAGACAACAACAAAGAAATCAACAGACAAAGAGATGGATGGACAGATAGACTGACAGAATAAAAGGTATGGGGGAGGTACATAGAAATAGACGGATCAATAAACAGACAGAGAGACATACAGGTGAGTACGTGCAGAATTAGTGAGATTGTCAGACAGGTACTTGGGTAGGCTTGTCAGGGAGTGGGGAAACCGTCGGGCTTAAGAGAAAGACAGACAGACATACAGGTTGGTGTGTAGAGAGTAGGAAGACCCATCAGATAGGCAGTGAGGTAGGATAGAAACAGTGTGATCAACAGGCATGGAGGTCTGAACAGAGAGAGTGAGGGATTGAGAGAGGTAGACGGGATGGAGAGAGGTTGTGGCATCATGGACAGAGCTGCCGACTATGAAACTCGGAGACCAGGGTCAAAATCGACGTCAACTCAACATCCTATGATTCTGGACATATCACGTAACCTCCTCGAGCCTACAAAAACAAGCCTTGGCTAAGCCAACAGTGTTGGCGTTAGCCACCAGACTTTTGGCTTAGCAATTGTTGTTTTGTTCTGTCTTTGTGCAAAACCTTATTGTCGGGGAAGTAGTCAGGCAATCACTCTAAAAAAAAAAATCATTGGCTAAAGCCCCCAAATATTTTAGTTAAAAAAGGACACATTACCAAATTGCAAGAGCACTGCTTTGTGTGTGGATGTCCTCCTCGTATAAGCAACACCTGGCTGATGATACCTGACAAGGGCAAAACCGGTTCTGGTGTGCTTGTGTTCTGTTTCAAACAGGAGCTGGCAGAACAGACTGCACTGTTTCGATTGGAGCAGGGTCAAGACTGATTTGCATATGGATCGGTTCAAGCTAAGGTGGCATGGTGTGCAAAATACAAACGGGCTGGGATTCAGCCCACAGTAATTACCAGTGGCTGAGATGAATCCACGCCTTCCATCCATCACTCTTTTGTATGCGTCCTAGTGACCGGGCAGCATGCTGTAACTCAAAATGAAATCATCCAGCGACTGAAGTGTGCTAACCCACTGCCCCAAAATGAATGCTGCAGAGGCTGGAAAAAATGTAAATGACACAACAGATACATGGATGGAGTCTGGCAGATAAATGGATGAAGTCTGGCCGAAAATGGATGAAGTCTGGCCGAAAATGACCAGTTATACACATAACTGTAGAAAAATAAAAAGGTCTTGGCTAACATCAGACCTAAAAAGCTGGTTAGTTTGCAATTGGCTGCTAGCCTCTTGCATTTGCTAGTTTGTTTGGTAATATTACTGTATAACCTTCTTACAAACAGACATGGGCCTGCACAGACAAACAGAAAGACAGACAGACAGGTTTGCACAGACAGAGGTTTGCACTGACAGAAAGGCTTGCACAGATAGACAGGTGTAGACAGGCAGACAGATGGGCTTGTGCAGACAGAGAAGTTTGCACAGACAGATAGGCTTGCATAGACAGACATAAATAATGGTGTGCACAGACAGAGAGACTTAGCAGAAACACAGAGGCTTGCACAGAGAGACAGATGGAGATAGGCTTGTACGGGCAAGGCAGATATGCCTCTCTATCTGCACATACAGATAGAGAGGCATGCACAGGTAGACAGACATACAGAATTGCAAAGACAGATTGAGTTGTCAATATTGATAGACAGTAGGGCTGCAAAGGTAGATGAACGGCTAGTCAGCTAGAGCTGCAAAGGTAGATGGACAGACCGATTGATAGAAAGATTTGCAAAGCTGGATGGACAGACAGAGTTACGAAGGAAGATGAACAGACAGAAAGAGTTGTAAAGATGGATAGATAGATAGATAGATAGATAGACAGACAGACAGACAGACAGACAGACAGACAGACAGACAGACAGACAGACAGACAGACAGACAGACAGACAGACAGACAGACAGACAGACAGACAGACAGACAGACAGACAGACAGACAGATAGATAGATAGATAGATAGATAGATAGATAGATAGATAGATAGATAGATAGATAGATAGATAGATAGGTAGAGGTAAAATTAGTAATATAATAGTTAATGTCTATATGAGTAAGACACCCAAGAGCACTGAAAGCACACTAGAAAGCCTTACAAGCAGGACATAAACACTAAATTGGTTCACAAATATATACAAAATGCAAGCGCAGTGAGAGCAAACTAAAAGCTGTACAAACATAACATAACGACTACCATGGTTCACAAATATAGCTATAGCCTTTGATCAAAATACATACCAGAAGAATTTACATTAGTGCAGTGAGAAATGCACTTTTATTTAAGTGCATACTACAAAAAATTACAACTTCATGAAAACAGTTTCAAATGGAATTTTTTATGCTCAAAAATAGAATGTCAGAAAAGAAAGAAAAACTAAGGCCACTCTAAAAGAGTGTTACACCACCATTAGCAAACTATAGGAACTGATAAAGCTGAAATGTGCTGCGTGTCCCACATGGAAGAGGTGATAGAAATTGCCCGGCTAGCATATGAGAGACTAAACACAAAGGCAACACCAGAGCATTAAAGTAAAAACTAAAGCATGGACTCTGAAAGGTGCAACCTTGTTTGCAGATGTGCAGCTGATGAAAGAGAAAAATGTAGTCACTCAATGGGAGTTAGCTATTGTGAAGTTGGTTGACTCATTGTCCCATGCTGTATGTCCTGGGCTCACTGCCCCACTGGATTCAAGCTATCCTCACTGATAAGTGGTGAAACCCCAAAGCCGGTCCTGGGATGCTTGTTTCCTGTCCAGGGAAGACATGGCTTGGCAGTTCGAGTGGACTGTTCCCATTAGGCACAGGGTCAAGACTGATTTGTATATGGCCAGGTCTAAACTGGGGTGGCATGGTTAGCAAAACAATGATAGATTTAACCCAGATCTCCTGACTGGGGGTGAATGTTTTGATTTGTCCATCAATTGTGTTTCATATGCTGTAGTGGGTGGGAGCAAAACATGAATAACACAAAAAAACAGACCAATGGATGAAGAGAGGTGGCTTAATGCCCCTTTATGTAAATAAGTCATACATATAATCAAAAGGTATTGGGAAACTCCAGACTTAATAAGAAATGAATGTGACCTTGAGTAATATAAAGCGCTCTAATGCCTTTGGGTCAAGTTAGCGCTTATATGAAAAATTATTAGAACATTGGAATGTTGGGAGCTCCATTGCACACAATGGAGTGCTCCCTGCTACTATGAGCCGGTAAAGGCCCGCAGAGCAACATTCCAATGTTGTACAAATGCTTCTCTAAGCTCAAGGGGATTTATATCCCCTCGAGCTTGAGAACCCTTTGTTTAATTTGTTAGAACATTCTGCCCTCTAGTGGCAGAATGTTCTAATAGCCTTCTAGCCCTTCGTAGTAGGGCTATACCGGCTATTAAATTCCCGGGCCCTTATTTATGAGGCCGTGCGTCAGTTTTGCGCCGCCGTGCATCACTTTTTGTGACGCACCAGCGGCGTACAAAATGCGACTTGTTGCGCCATATTTAAAAAGTGACGCATCTAGGTAGATGCGTCACTTTTTAAACCCCTGCGCCACATTATACCTGCGTCAGGTATAATGTATGCAGTGGGGGCGTTCCCCCGCAAAAAGCCTCGTAATAGTGACGCAGTGAAATCTATGAGATTTCACTGCGTCATTTTTAGGATGCTGTTGCGTCAAAGTCTTGCGCCTGCCTCACAGCAGGCGTAAGACTGATGCTGGCCCTTTCAGATGGGGCTTTCCCCATGTGAAAGGACGCATTGCAGGAGTTGCGTCACTTTTGTGACACACTCCAGCAATGCGTCACTTTTGCGCTTACAGATACGTCAGAAATACTGACGTATCTGTAAGTCCTTGCGACATGATGCGTCATACATTAAATATGACGCATCATTGGTGTCGCAAGGAGTGCGCAGTGAAAAGTGACGCATCGCTGTTTTCACGCAGCGATGCGTCACTTTTCATAAATGAGGCCCCCGCTGTCTCGTTAAAGTCCCTCTCCTTTGGCTCGGGCCTTTAACGATTCAGCGGGCCTTTAATAGCCGGTATAGCCTGCTACGGCGGGCTATAAGGCTATAATAAAAAGACTGCAAGCGGGTAAGCAAGGCAGATAAAGGACACCAACATGGATAGACGATCAGACAGACGGATTACTCTGTGCATGAGCAGGTAGGAATTGTACATCTGTGTTCATTTGACCCTTTTTCTGCACACATGGTGCCCCGTGCTGTTCCTGGACATGCATAGCTCGACACACCTGCTGTTCTTGCTCTTTTCATACCACTCATATCTGTGCCTGGATCGCCACCTTGACACGCTGTCACAGCATAAAATACCTTCCCTCTCAGCTGTCACAAGGCATAATGAGTGTAACATTTTATAATAACATGAATGTCAAATCGTATCAATTGTTTTTATCCAGTGGTCACTAAACCTGTCATTTCAGCCGGTGCACATTAAAAAGGTGAAAGGCAAGTCACAGGGAATTAAATCCGATGTATGGAAAACGGCTTCGAAGAGCAGGCGCATTAGGAAATCCGTAAATCAAATTGTGAACTTGATAATATGCTATATATTATTAATGCAAGAGAATCCTACTTTGGGTCAAGTAAAATGTACAATTATATTAGCTTGACAGCAGAGGTGCCTTATCAACGTTTGGCAGCGTTTGACTTCTTGTTTTACTTGGTGGGGGCTCGGGGAGGTGGGATTTTGAACGACCTCCTATTTTTTTTATTTTTTGTTCCTAAATGATTCAGTGTTATGTAGAGACTGACTAAGGGAGAGAGAGCTGAGGGAGGGAGAAGGGGGGGGGGGGGAATGGGGGAGGGAGCTTGGAGGGAGGGAGGTAGGAAAGCCATAGCAGAGGACGCTGAAAATGCACCAGTTTATGGGAATGAAATGTCATGTGTAAGCTACAGTGTGTACATACTGCATTCACAGGTAAGACAAAAATATTTGGCCCTCATGGGCTGTATTACAGAGAGTTCCCTGGGGGCGCAAAAGGCTTTTGCGTCTGGTTTGCAATCCCCAGGGCATTTTGGTATTACAGAATGGGCCGCAGATGGTGGGCAGCCTCTTCTGTAATACCAAAAGCTGTGGCGCACATAAAGCGCTAGCCCTATCTGTAGGGGGCTTTCTCTCATTTGCATGGGGGCATGCCAAATGCAAATATGGGCATCTGTTTGCCTCTGCGCCCGCTCTGTCTTACAGACACGGGTGTAGAAGCAAAGAAGCTCTCAGTAGGCACCTTGACAGTGCACCACCTAAAAGGTGGCAGGCTGTCAGTGTGCCCCCCTGAGAGCAGCCCTCTGCAAGGGATAAAGGGGGTCCTATGGAACCCACAGACATCCCCTTGCAGGCAGGTGCATTCAGTGACTGTTAGGGGATCTCTAATCCCCCTACAAAGTGCAGACGGGATACCGCCTGCAATGTGAAAACACTGAGGGACATATTATCAAGCCTGTGCGCTAAAATTATCGCCGCTTTATCGGCCGAAAACGGCCGATAAAGCGGCGATAATGGGCTTGATAATATGCTCTATGGAATTCCAATCGAAGCACATGTTAGATGTGAAGACATCTAACATGGGCTTCGATTGGAATTCCACAGAGCATATTATCAAGCCCATTATCGCCGCTTTATCGGCCGTTTTCGGCCGATAAAGCGGCGATAATTTTAGCGCACAGGCTTGATAATATGCCCCTCAGCACCTTCATAGCAGCCGCTCTGTGTTTCAACTGGATGTACTGCCCCAGGGCAGCACGCGTGCACAGCTGCCCTAGAGGCAGCACATTCATGGTAATAGGGCGCATTTTCATTGTTTGTGATGGGCGCGCCTTTTAAAAGGTGCATCCGGCGCAAACATTGAAAATGCGTCTTTACTGTAATACTGTTCCAGAAGCACTACAGTGATCATCCTGGGCTGAAGGTGGAAAGCCCTGGCCCTAACACATGGCCAAATACAGTGGTTTCTCCTGTAGCGAAGCCTATTTTTATATCTTGATAAGTCACTGCTAAAGTATAACTTATAAGTATGCAAAGCAGGGTGGCTAATATAAGAATAAAGTGGCGCACTACGTATGTCTAACCAAGAGGAATTCAGCCTTTCACCAACCATTAGGATTTTTTCAAGGGAGAGGCCAAAGATTGAATGGGTGCTACACTACTTTCGTCTCCGAAAATGGGGTTTCCTCTGTAAGGGAGTGAACTAGTAAAGATTGAGAAACCTAATAAAGCGACCATGCACCAATTAAGTAGAGAACAAGATGCACATCTAACACAGAACTAATAAATGGAACAGCATGGAGAATCCATCATGATGCCATCAGATAACTCTGTCAATAGATCATTGTTTCATGACAATGAACCTTTGCTACACCTGTGAGTCAGGTCATTTCATGAGAATTCATAAAGGTTTTGATACTGATATCACTTTCAGGGAATTACACACGGATGTTGACTACTTTTTAATCATATATAAACACATGATAATATTTTGTTAACATTTCAAAATCATGTTGGATTATTCGAGGCTGATAATTTAGGTTTCACAAATGATGATTTTGTGAGACATAACACATATTTCTTTATAATACAGAGGATATGGTTTCCACTTTCTTGTCCAGGAATTGAGGACAATTTACGAGTAACCTGGGGATGGGAACTCGTTCCATTTTAATAAAAGCAGGTTAAAATAAATATCCTTTAGTTGCTTTCATTCATCGGAGAAGACTTCTCTCCAAATGAAAATAGTTTTTACAATGTTATCTTTTACTATAATTGATTGAATTGAAAGCATTTATTTTAGGAATTGCCTTTTCTAACTGAGCTTGGTTTGTCTTTGGGGTATGTTTTTATGATTCTTTTCGCTTTTTTTAAAGTGAAAGCTTTTAATGTATTTTGTTAATCTTTCTAGTTAATCACTACCCCGTTTTAGTACATTATGTTGTACAGATGCTTTGGGCAAAGTTCTATAAAACATTTAATAAAATAAGTCGTCCAGAGGTACTTAGAGGCATATTTGCAAGGGCCTGCGATAAATATCAAAAAGCGCGCATAGCGCTTGCATATATATCGCCGGCTATCTCAGGAATTTATCGGCTGGTTAGTGCATTATCAACAACACGCATCGCCGAGGCGATAACAATTTTGGAGATAGTATCGCCACGTTCCATGGTGGAAAACAGCGATATCCTAGATGATAGGGCATGTTGACTTAGCCACACAATCCACTCCCCATGTTAGGTATGTCTTAGTCAGGAATTTACCAGACGTTAAATTCCTGCATTAAGGCATACTTAATGCGATTATATAAATCGCTAACCCTCCTTGATAATATCGCTAAGCTGCCTTCACGATATTATCCCTTGTTCTTTTCACAGCCACGCCTCCTTTGCATCTCATTATCGATGCGATGCGAGGCATGTGAAAAACGAGCGATACATCAAGGAATCATGCGCTAGCGTGTCCTCGATGATAATGCGATAATATTATTGCCGCTTTTCACCTGAAAATGGGCTCTAAAGCGGCGATAATATTATCTTCGCCTCTTGTTGATATGCCCCCTTGGGTGTGGAGCCAGGGACAGTCACTGTGTCTCATCTCCATGACAACGATACACTCCAGGAGTTTGTCTCACCTCTCATCCTTTAGATGCACTCTTTTCTTTGTGATGGTCAATTGCTGTTTCTGCTGATATCATCGTTTTGCACAAAAGATTCCACCTAGGAAACCCTTCTGACTCCATGTCAGTTAGTTGAGACTTCCAGACGCACTGGTCTACTGCATGGACCATTCAGCAAAATAGCAGAGGTTGCAGAGTGACCTCACACGCTCTTTGACCCCACATGACATTTCAACGCTGACCCATTGCCCCACAATTAGCCATTCAGCAACCTCCTACTTGCTGCTGAGGAGGCAGTAACTGAGAAGCTATGGGAAAACAGCCTCAATGAATGAATGAATGTATTAATTAGCTAATTAATGTACTTGCTAATTAATTACATGGTATTTGTACAGCTAAGGTGAAGCATGTCATTTTGCTGCTTAGAAGATTGGCATATGATTGGCAATCGGCGACATTGTATAATGTATCATGATTCCACTCATCTCTTGTCCTGGGAGCAGAGCAGGTCCAAGCACCCTTTTTCAAATAGATTTTCATATATACACAGTATACCTTATCTTTGTATTTATTCGAGCTGGTACAAGTGCCGCAGGTAGCACAGCTACTGGCCGTACTGGGCATCAGGCGTGTCGACGGGAGCCTGGGAGAGTGGATGCTGGTTTTGTAGCGGTGGGGGGTGGTATTGTTATTGGGGTCCAGTTTTGCAGTGGTGCTGTAATATCAGCCCCCAGTAACACAAGCAGCAGGTAATCAATTCGAGACTCCTGAGGCCAGGCAGTTCTTCTACAGGGGCTGGACCGTAAAAAAATGCCAGTGCTGCTTTAGAGGCATATGTATAAGTACGTGGCGGAGCACAGGTTAGCTCAATAATTGCTAACACTACTCTCCGTCACTTTAGAAATGCTGAGATGCTCCGTATTTACAAAAATATATTGCATCTCTGTACATCTCCCTGTGCTGAATTGGCATAGTGAGCAAAAGAAGTATTGACTAAACCCAGATCTGTGACAGGGGGTTTATCATCTCCTTGTGTTTGCTTTGCTAGCCCTGAGTGACCAAGGGTATGCCCAGACGTGGGTTCCTTGCTCCCTGTGCCACTGGATGCAAGCTAGCCTGGCAGATGAGGGGTGTTACCTCAAAAGCAGTCTCAGGATGCTTGGTTCTAGTCCAGGGGGGACCTGGCCTGGCAATTCGGGCTGGACTGTTCATATGAGGAGGAGGGTCAAGACTGATTTGCATATGGCTGGGTCTGGACTGGGGTGGCTTAAACTCATATCTCTTGACTGGGGGTGAGTGGTTGCAAATTTTCAGCACTCCGTCCGTAATCTTGTTGTGTTTGCTAAATTCAGGTGTCACCATAATGCAAGGGTGCCTGCATTGAGGGAAGGTTTGTTTGTGTGCAGACAGGTTTCTCTTCCTCCACATAAAAAATCCAGAATGGTGAATTGTAACTTCTGTATGCTGCATTGTGCACACATAGAAGTTGCAAATCGTAATTTTTATAATTATTGTTTATGTGCAGGAAGGTAAACCTTCCTGCACATAAACAATTCATCATGCCTACTCTTCCTTCTTCTCATGACCAACCATTGCCTACCCCTCTCCCTTCCTTTAACCTCACTCCTCCCTCCCTTCCCTAACAACTCAAACGTCCTACCCTACTCTACCCTCTGCAAATCTCTCCCTTGCTAATTGGCACCTCCCCCCTCATAATCAAGTAGCTCATCCCTACATCCGTAAACCCCACTCTCCATCTACCTCTGCCCAGACCAACTCTACAACTGACCAATCTCTCCACACGCCTAATATTTCGCAAAACAGACAGAATGTCTTTCCGACTGCATCCCCCTACACACACCAGACGCCCCCCTGACAAAAACGAAACCCACTGCTTCCCCCACTCTCTTACAACTGAACTCCCCCCTTATTCTTCTAACACAGACTCTGACTAACATTGAGCGTAATCTCTCAATTGTGATCTCTGAACTTTCACGACTTAGAAAGGACTATAGCGCCCTCAAATCCCTGCTCCTCCCTAACCACAATGACTACCCCTACGCCTGTTCCTGAAATATACACTGACACAACAAGTGGAGAACTACACCACTCTGCAACTGATCTCTTAGGCCTCTCTACCCTGTGAGCGACTTATCCTCTTCTGACCTCAGGGACCTCTGTAATTCCTACCTCCCTAATCCTCCGGCTCTGGATCTTCCCCTCCCATATGCCAATATTCCTATGACTTTGGGTATTAACAGAATCCCCTCTGCACACTTCTCCCATCGACCCCCAGCTCAACTCACCACCATCCACTGTAATCTTACACTAGACAACTCTTCTTCCCTCTTCTGAATGCTTTTGTACTGCAGCTCGGCGGTCCAACATGCAACTGAATTATCTGAAACTATCCACAGCAAAGCTATTGATATCGCCTTCCTGACAGAAACCTGGCTCAATGACCTCTCGACAGCTTTTCTGGACCTGCTCATCCCACCCGGCTTCTCTATCCTTAGGAAAGACAGGCCAATTAGAAAAGGTGGCGGTCTAGCTATAATTTATAAAAATTACCTTCATCTCTCCCTTTTAAAAGAGTCCGACCACCTAACCTTTGAATACC
The DNA here is from genome assembly GCF_964263255.1 of Lissotriton vulgaris. Taxonomy (NCBI): domain Eukaryota; kingdom Metazoa; phylum Chordata; class Amphibia; order Caudata; family Salamandridae; genus Lissotriton; species Lissotriton vulgaris. Next base: position 245,648,969 of record NC_141688.1, on the reverse strand, counting down.
TTGGTGTCAAACTCACGATACAGGGCTCGCCCCTCATCTGACTACACAACATCTACCACCCTCCAGGTGAACCACTTCTCTTTGCTAAAGAGTTGTCCGACTTCGTTACACAATCCTCTCTTTCTGACTCCAAAAATCTCTTCCTAGGAGTTTTTCACATCCATTGGAACGTTGTTGAGGATCCCATAGTCATGCGTCTCATTAGCCTCCAAGAGGTTAACGATTTCAAATAACGATGTCAACATCCAACCCACATCAAAGTTGCCACTCTTGACACTATCATTTCTAACAATGAGCTAACCTCCCTTTCCAACATCACCCCCACTGACTGGTCTGACCATCACCTCATTCTTTTTAAGAGCGTAACAAATCCTTCTCTCCCCCCTATAAAAAGCACCAAACTATTAAAAAGGACCAGAAATCTTAGTCAAATCCCCTCTGATGTACTTGAATCTAAACTCCAAGCCCAACTCCTTCCCACCCCTCCCTCGCACAAAGCCAACAAGCTCACTGAGCATTTCAATAAGACAGTCAAGGATATACTGGATCAATTAGCCCTCCCAAACAGAAAAAAAACAAAGAAACATCCCATCCAAATCTTGGTTTAACACCGATCTGCACAATGAAAGACGTTCTCTTAGACTGAAGACAACATGGGGACAACAACCCTCTCCCTCCCATCTAGCCCTCCTCAGATCCACTAGATTGAAATACAAGAAACACATCTTCGAAGAAAAGGCCATCTTTTTTCGATCACAACTTGATTGTGCCAAAAAGAGGCCCAGAGAATTGTTCAATATCATAAGAGAACAAACAGCATCCTCTCCCCCTGAGCTCATTGCCTCTTTAGGGAGAAATGAAGAAATTGCTAACTTCTTCTCTGTTAAAAAATCACCAAAATCGAGCAATCCTTCTTTCCTAACCTTGCTTCGCCCTCCCATCAACCTACCGTTGATGTCTTCTTAGACCTACCACCCTTGTTAACGCCACCCCTTCATCCCAAACCCAAACTCATAGTCCTGTTTCCTCCTCTCCTGAATCCAACCCCTTCAAAACACAGTTTAAAAATAATGCCTCCAGGTAAACTGTTCATCCTATTACTGTACATGAAGTCCTCAACATCATCTCCAAACTTAAGCCAACTTCGCACTCCAAAGACCCACTCCCTTCCAGCCTCATCCAAGATCTCAAACACATTATCGCCCCTTACTGAACTTCTATCATTAACTCCTCCTTTGCCATGGGGTGTGTCCCTGACTCTCTCCAGCTCGGTCATATCACACCCATCCTCAAAAACCCATCTACTGACCCCAATGACCCTAATAACATTTGCCCCATTTCGAACCTCCCACTCCTATCGAAAGTCCTGGAAAAATGTGCTCTCTGACAACTTGACAATCACATCTTCAATTTGAACCTACTCGACTCGTAGCAATGGGTTTAAAAAGAGGATGCAGCACGGAAACTGCCTTCTTGATGACCTCCTCCGGTTCCTTGACAAGGGTGAGTCCTGCCTACTCATTCTCCTCGACCTGATATTTTTCACCTTAACAACACACTGAGTGAGATCCAATCCTGGTTCGTTACTAATCGGCTCAAACTTTACCCTAATAAAACCAAAATCATTCTCTTTTCACTCAAAAACAACAAGCTCCCCATCCAAGGCTGGCTCTCAGACATCAATGCCCTTAAATGCTTGCTCTCCCTATCTAACTCAGCAAAATCACTTGGCTTCAATAGAGACAACAAACTCTCTCTTAACAACAACATCAAAAACTCGGCAAAAGGAGCCCTCCTCACTCTCCAACATCTTCAAAAACTCAAACCATTCATTCCTTCTGACGACCACATCTCCCCAGCCCTCAAGGCCCTAAACTGGCTACCTGTAGAAGGAAGATCTGCATACAAGATTGCGTGCATAACACACAAAGCCCTTCACCAACAGACCCCGTTGTACCTCTCCAACAAACTTGAAAAATAAGGCTGCTTCCGGCAGATGAGAATCTCAAATGCTCTACTCCTCATCCCCCCTGTCAAAAAGGTAACCAGACAAACTCTCTCTCCTTCTCAGGAAACACCTGATCATCTGAAACACCCTCCCTAGAGACCTGCGCTGCAACCCCTCTTACCACAGCTTTAAAAAAGACCTTAAATCCCACCTACTCACCAAATTCTGGGGCTCATAACCTCGCCTCTGACCCTTTATTCATTCCCCCTACACCTCCTTGACATTCTTTTCTGTCCGACTCTTCTCCCCCTCTCTCTCCTCGATTTACTCTCCACTCTAATCCTACTACCCCACCCACCCAGTTTTGACCTTACCTCTAGCTCCTCTTTAATCTCCCTCCAATCAGTTTTTTTTCCGTTCTCCTCATTTTTGTTTGCTTCCACTCTATATCACTCAATTTGTCTCCTTACCACTTAACAGCCCCAAACTCTCCCTCTTCCAAATATGTGCCGAACTCCGTGTTCCTATCATTGTATGAATGAAAGCCCTGTCCCAAGTAAATGTATAAATGAACAGCCCTGTCCCATGTAAAAACCCTTCTTTTGCTCCCTTGCCAACTTTTACTGTTTCTGTGTGACTGTTGGTCCTGACATTTTTTTCTCCTTCTGGTAATAACTGTTAGCCTATTTGTATATTTAAGAATTGTTTCTAACTTGCCCTGTCTGTATATTATTACCCCTTTGAATCAATTGTGCTGACTGGAATTAATGATGCTCATGTAAAGCGCTCTGATACCCCCGGGTCTTGCCAGCGCTATTTAAAACATTTCAAATGAATACATGGAAATTTGCTGTTTTTATGTGGCTGCACAAGGAAGCACACATAGAAACAGCAAAAATGAGGAGAAATAAAGCATCCTCGCTCCGCCATGTTAAGACCAGATTAACCCTGGTCTTAACCCCTTCCATGCTGGTGACGAACCCCAGCCGTCACTCTCTGCGGCGCTCGTGTGCTGATGACGGCTGGGGTTCGTCACAGCCCCGCCCTGTTCTTTTGTTTACCGCACAGCGGCGGAAACGGCCCAGCATGGAAGGGGTTAATTTTGCAGCTGCCTCTTATTTACACTACCCTTGTGAATAGGTGGTTGCGTCAAAATCAATGGGGGTTGCGGCGAAGTGCCAATCACAACACCCAATTCATGCCCCTTTCATGGTAAGTGAGACTTTATGGGAAAGGAGCACATGGCCCCTCTGTGCTCTTGTGAACAGGCCATGGCCCCTCTTCTGTCAAGTGCTTCGAAATTACAGAAATGCAATACATGGTGCTTTACAGAAAACACCGGATGATAACATTATTATTAGTATTAATTTTATTATTTCTGTTTCTGTCACTCCTTCAATGAACCCAAGACCCGGTATAGAAAAATATTTTTTTCGGTACTGAAGGATTTTGGAAGCTCCCGGTTTTTGCCTGGTCACATACAGAACTTCCTCGCCAACCCTTCTCTCCACCAACACCTATTTGTTTCTGCAGTACCAGATGATTTTCACCAGTGGTTAATTTGTAAAAACGTGAGTGTCAGATCCCCACTTATTTTTCATGAAGAGGCAATATCTCATACCATTAGCTGTCCCTTGTAAGTCCACCAAATGCTGTTTTAGTGCTTACTACTACCCACCACACCAATACAATTGTAACATTAGGCACTTTTCCAAACCACCTAGCGTTGCAATACTGGACTAGATGCAGTATATGGAAATATGAAACACTTTGATGGTTCTAAAAAAAATGCAGACAGCGCCACAAATTAGTAGACTACCATAATAAAGTGACAATGTTGGGATATGTCGTTGTCGAGCACCGGCAAACATCAGCACAAATTAAGCAATGGAATTTCGCTCTACTAGAAGTGAACGGAGCTGAAGACACATTTTTCTATGCAGATATTTCTCCACAAAATTACCTTTGGTAAAGCATATTTTATAACTTATGACAAAAATCTTCAAATTTTACTGCACAACTATACTTTTTACAACTTTTTTTATGCACCGTGCCATTAATCAAGAAAATAAAATTCACTCTTTTATACAAAGGGGCATATTTACAATTACTGGCGCATCCCCAGGTATGCACCAGTTATTGTGCGCCGCAGCTCCGCCATCCATGGTGCGCCGCATTTACAATGCGGTGCACCATGGGGCAAAAACGGCACAGTTGCGTGACGCATCTGTGCCCTAAAGGTGGCGCATTGCTGAAGTTGCGTCGCAACTTTAATTCCAACTGCAGTGGCTCTGCCCAGTTTAGGGAGCTTTTCCACCGCCCATTGTGCACGACTGAAGCAGCAGGAAAAAGGCATCAGATGAAATATTTAAAGGCCCTGTTACCACCGCAGCTGTGTCACTCTTCACGTCCGTTCCATGTCAGGGCAAATGTTATTTAATTTCTGCTGTGTGCTCTTCTCCATTCAAGATGTAGGCAGTGTCAACAGCTGTCAGCAACACTGTGGAGTATTTATCGCCATTTTAAATATGTAGCAGGCGGAGATGAAACAGTGCTACACAGAAGCCTTCATGCATAATGCATGCCGCTTTAAATCTCTTAATTTGATGAAGCGTGGCGCAGGCAGGGCGCTGATATATCCTTCCATTTAAATGCAGCACGTATAAAAAAAAAGGTAAGGAGTTTCACAGACTGCGCATCGCAAGAAGTGTGTGTTTTAAATGTCTTGCTCTTTGACTGGTTGCCAGTTAATTAACAGAGATGATGTGATATTTCGTTGGGTAAATGTGGGCTATCATAAACTTGTGGGTGTTGGCCATTTGCATGGTCTTATGAATTAATTTCTATAAAATCTTGGGGCATATTAGCAAGGGGAATTATCGCCGCTTTTTCGGCGAATTGTGCCGAGAAAGCGGCGATACTTCTAGAGCCCTATCCACAAGGGCATTTTAACGCCAGGCTCAAGCCCACTTTGCATGTCGGTGGCAAACATCGCTAATGACATGCAAAGTGGGTGTTCCCACGTCCAACCACATGTAAAATGTGGTTGGAGGTGAGAACACCCTATTACCGAGGCAGGCGTTGGGAGAGGCAGACCTGCGATAAACGAGTTTATCGCAGGTCTCCCAACGCCTGCTCTGACCAGGTGTTAGGGCATTGATAACATGGGGGTGTGGATCATAAAGCTGATTCCACCCCCGATATTATCAAGGCACACAGTCGCGCATTAAAACAACGTTTATTTTCATGCGCTAATGTGCCATATTGCCGACTATTGCCGGATTTCATTTTGCCTACGTGATGCGCATTGATAATTGCGCGCTATCACGGCGAAAAAATCCGGCGATATCCGGCAATATGGAAATGTGCGTTGTGCTTTTTCTAACGCACTTTTAGGTAATATGCCCCCTTATTTTTCCAAATTCAACATATCCACTAAACTCTTTCCATTACACCCTGGCTTGGTGCTTCCCAGTAACCACCAGAATGAGAGGGTCGGGGTAGATTGTTTCCCATCCTGGAGTTATCCAAAGCAGGCCAGCTGAAGGCCCATGAATGTCCTCTGTGCCCTCTGTCATGCAGTGCCCGGGTGCGGGCAATCAGCTACCCTAAGGAATCTACCACTTGGGAAATAACAGGTGGAGAGTTAAAACTGGTTAAGTGAATACTCAAGTCGAGGAACGTTATTCATTTAAGTAACTAGTCAAGATATACTCGGGTATAGAATTTTTGGCTCAATGAGCAATAAATAAAATTGAAAATGGCACAAAATATCCAGGAGCTTATTTACAGACAGGCCCTTTGCACCGCCAGTGCGTCACTTTTAATATTGGAAAAGAAGCCCCCCTGTATTTTAGAGCTTTCACTTTGGCCTTTTCTCTACACCTCAAAGTGCTGTGTCAGATAATGCTATCATTAACCATCCAAGGCTGGAGTCTCCAACATTTTGGAGCCCTAATAAAATGAGGTGAGTGTCACGGACATGGCACTTGTCAGACATTTTCGGCAAAAGTTACATGTGTGTTAATGTGGTAAGCCCTTTACAGAAACCAGTACTCAGGTAAGTAGATTCATAACTTTTATTCAAGGAACCCAATGACGACCCCAGGCTACATCCAACCGCCACCCGCTTCTCCTCTCCCAACTATCTCCCCTTAGTAACCAAACAAGATACCAACTACTGTGGGATATAACACAATGCAGAAGAATAACTATTTGTAAGAAATTGGGTTGTTGGTTGACTGGGGTGTGAGTCCTGGTCAAGCAACAACCATAGTCCTTGTCATGTGAAGGCACAATCAAAACCCAAATTAACCTGTGCTCATCCCATGGTTGCTTGGCACATAGCAGTGAAGCTTAACTAAGAGGCAATGTATAATGTATTTGTACAATTATTCAAGCAGTAAAACAGTGAAAAAGGACCACACAAAAAGGATCCGACACCAGTTTAGTAAAATAGGTCTGTTTTTAATAAATAAAACAAAGCCATACAACAAAAGTCTAATTAGTAGAATGAAGCTATTGAATGTTAAAGTTTTAGTTAAACATATTTTATGTGACATGAATAAAGCAAATGCTCACAATATGCATGGATGTCCTGGAGTTCTTGGTATGCCATTACTACAGACAAACATATATAAATATAATACAATGTGATTGGACAAGTCATCCTTGGTGCTAGAAACTTGAAAAGGCTGTCAGAATGGAACTTTGGGGCCCCATCCATCCTGGGCCTCCGCATTGAGACCCCATCAAGCATTTCTTTTTCTGCATTAAGGCACGTGGTCCCCCCCCTCAAAAAAATACATTTTTAGGCTGCAGCACAGGCCACAATGGAAAAAGCTATGATTCCAACTACCTAGGCAGTGGTCACATCATAATTTGGCAGGCGGGACCACCTACTACTTGTTGGTTGGTCCCAATCCTGCTTTGATGTCGGTCATCCAACCGCAATCATAATCAGGCCCTTAGTTCTAGGACATTTTCTCATTCTATGCCTTGATTATAGCCTTCTGGCTTCAAAAAGGAAACATAAATGAGACTATATACAATTACCTTAAATACAAGAAAGTAAGATCGGAACAAACTGATAAAATAAAATTTATTGGTTTAGGGGGTCTACTGATCTCCAGGTTCTCATGGACAAATTAGAGTTTCCTCTTTATGTCATCTCCCGCATGGCTTAGGTCCAGTGAGGGACCTTCTTAATAGTGATTAGGCGCACACAGCTGTCACCCATACAGTAAAATGCAGTGTTCATATAATAATGGGTGGATCCAAGCAGAGTTGTACAGTTTCAGGTCATTAACCAACAGTGTCTGATTCTATGTACGTCTCAAGGAGTCAGAGAAACAGTTTAGGGGAATACAGAATTGTTCACAATGCAGGCCCTGTCAGCTGTCAGGGGGTCTTCACAAGCCAACAAATGAGGTAGAAACAAGGGGACTAATAGGCTGCACTGGTGTATGATGAGATGGTGAAGGGTCAGTAAGAGCGGATGGTTCACAACCCAGTGGGGAATCTGTGGTGTCTAAAGAACTAAGATGCTGAGGCAACGTTGGTGCATGGTGTCAGGAAGACTCCTGCTCAGAAAGCGCAGGAGCAGAACAACGTCATTTTCCAAAGCCCCCTCTATATTTTCCCAGGAACACATTATCAAGCATGTGAATACCGAGGAAAAAACAGGGGGGGAAAGGGGATGGGACAGAGAAGAGGCAGCCACGCTTCTTCACTGGTTCCTCTTCTAAATCTTCTTAGCTTGCTAGTTGTGTTATAGCGTTGGAACTGCAACAAATGTATTATATCAATCACTCTTATTCTTTAAACATTAATTACAAAATCAACCGAGGGCCATATTATCAAGAAAGGGCGATACATTATCGCCGCTTTTATCAGCAGGAAACTGCCGCTAAAGCGGCGCTAATGGGCTTGACAATATGCCCTTGTGATTTTCCATAGCAGCCCAAGTTAACACCAGAACCTGGGCTACTATAGGAATTCACAAGGATATACTATCAAGCCCATTATTGCCGCTTTAGCAGCAGTTTCCTGCCGATAAAAGCGGCGATAATGTATCGCCCTTTATTTGATAACATGGCCCTCAGATTTTAAATACACCTACCAGAATCTTTTGTGACCTATGCCTCTCTTCTTTCTACGTAGTTTATATTTTCTGTCTATCTGTAGCTGTAGTGCAATAAATATATATATATATATATTTGTTTATATCACATTTACCTTTATCTTTGTATTGATTAGTCTTTTCTCTTACTTCTAGACTCTCACCTTTTCTTGTACAGATGGCACGTAATGGAGTATTCTATCCTCATACAGGTGAGTATATTCTAGTTATTATTTCTTCTAACAAATGATTAACTGTGCCAATTTATGGTGACTCTCTATAATGACTTGTTTATTACACCTGTTGTTTATTACCCTTCAAACTATAGTAATTCTGTTGAAGAAAGTAATATTCATGGGGAAATATTTTGCTATGGCTTATCAAGCGGGGATCTAATTACATTGTAAGTAATTTACAAATAAGCTTGCCTCTCTATAACAAGAAAATACATGTCTGCACCTCAGATTCTGTCTCTGCTTCTAAACATGTGTTCAGGACTTAAAGCAACTTAGTTTTCTGTGCATGCATGAGGGCACACTGAATACTGCCAAAGACTGAAAAACGGAACAGTTTCTCCTCAGAAACTTTTGCAAGCACACATACTTGTGCTGACTCTACCCCTTCTTGGCAACACTACTCTCTAAATTGTATGGGTTTTGCTAGTGAGAGAGAGCATGTGTCAGACTTCCCTTGGCAACCTCCCCAGTAACAAGCCCAACAAGAAACTCCCAAAAATAAAGGGCTTACTGACATGCCTGGCTTGGATACACAAACCGTAAGTCTGAGAAACTGGAAATTCACTGGAGAATCGACGAAGTACAGATGTGTGACGAACAATCCCTAACTAACATTCACAATGAATTTGCTGAGCTTATTTTTCCTCAAGTACTTTAAGTGCACACTTAGGAATGAGCTTCATCTCGACATTCTAGATTGCCTCTCTTCAATGAAACACTAGACTGATGACTCAATGGTCTCTCCTTGGTGGCCATCTTGGATTTCTTCGGAACTCGTGCTCCAAGTAAGTAATGACCCTTACTCTTCCTGAATGAGCCTTCTAATCTTATTAGACCTATGAAAAGCCCTTTAGAGTTGGATGGCTGTGTGGTTCTGACACATGGACACATTTTCCACCTGAAGATCTGTGCTACCAGAAGCACACATCTGTAGTTGCCACTAAAATCCCCTGTGCGATTAAAGCCCTAGAGTCTTCCACCTCTACAATCTTGGAAATATTGAGATTCAGGCTGGAAGGACCCTTGGTTTACAGACCCCCTGGTCCTAAAACTAAATTTGTCAAACAGCTACTTGAAGTCATAGCACTGCATGCATTGGCGGTGGATAACTTCTTATTAATCAGTGATTTTAACTATCATGCCAAACTCGCCCTGAACGCTGATACCTGTCACTTAATCAAAGCAATGGGTACTTTAGGATTAACGCAGAGGTCAGTTGACCCAACGCATCTAGCCGGGAACAAGTTGGATTTAATATTTACTAACACATCGAAACTGACAACCGAGCCACTATACCCATTATTTTCGACAGACCACTATCTTTTAAAGTTTGGCATGTCCATTAATCTCGATAAGAAATTAGGGCCGAAGAGAGACACCCTAATCCGACCCTGGCGTAAACTTACCCCAGACGTCTTTTTAACCCATTTTAGGCCTCAGCAGATCTCCGACTCAGATACAGTAGAACAGGCCACAAGTAGGTTGGAACCATCTATTATAGCTGCTCTTAATAAAGCTGTTCCACTGACTAAAGTAAAAGTAAAAAGCAAAGCATCCCCATGGTTTACGGCAGCACTGAAAGTTGATAAAAAGCTAAGCAGAACAGCTGAAAGTCAATGGAGGACAACAAAAACAGACAAAGATTGAAGTAATTATAGGCAGGCTCATCTCCATTACATAAAAAATATAAAACTTACATAATAATTCTACCTAACCCAACGAATAAACAATGCGGCTCATTCTAGCAAGGAACTATATAAAATTCCTAAGGAATTTACCTCCCCAGTGGTTGAATAGTCCTCCTTCTTCCCTTCCCAAGGATGGGTCGACTCTATTTCTTCTTTTTTTCACAATAAAATTGAAACCATCTACTCTTCCTTCCCTCACCAGGACCCAGATCCTCACCACTCTATCAATGCTATGCCTGCGACACCTATAAAACCAACGTCCCTATGCTAAATGAATTTGAACCTATTGTCAATGTTGAGGTATTGGAAGGCCTGACCAAGATCAAATCGGGCTCCCCAGTTGCCCCTTCCCCCCTCAAGCCTGCGCCAAGATCATGCCCTTACTTGCAGAGGCCTTAACTCAAGTCTTCAACATGTCATTAAAACAAGCCAAGGTTCCAATGAGATGGAAACAAGCTCAAATAAAGCCCATTCTTAAGAAGCCTTTGGCCGACCCTAATCTACCGACCAACTACCATCCCATCTCCCTGTTACCTTACTTCGGGAAGATACTAGAACATCTAGTCAACAAAAGACTCACCGCCCATCTGGAGAATCACGGTCTCCTCGATCCTTCACAGTCTGGCTTTCGGGATGCCCACAGTACTGAGACAGCAGTAGTTGAGATTGTTGACAACATAAGGTTAGCTTTGGAAAAAAGGGAATCAGCGGTTTTGGTTCTGGTAGATCTGTCTGCCGCCTTTGATACCATCTCCCAAAGTATATTGAAACATCGACTGTGGGAGGTGGGAGTCAGAGGGAAAGCCCTTGACTGGTTTGAGAGCTATTTGGCGGACAGATCTACCTCTGTTGCAGTAGATACCATAACCTCATGTAGTCATTCCGTGACTGTACAGGTCATACAGGGTTCCATTCTAAGCCTTATGTTGTTCAATCTCTATCTAACCCCTCTAGCGGCGATCATGAGATCCTACGGATTCGAGACCGTGTCTTATGCCGACGATACTCAATTACTTGTCACTTGCGACTGCGACTACATCGGCACTTGGTCTTGTTTTAAGAGCTGCATGACCCGAATAAATGAATGGATGATTATAAATAAGGTACAGCTAAACAGCGATAAGTCCGAAATAATCTTGTTTGGTAGAGCTGAGGACTTCTGGTCGCATGACAGGTGGCCTTCGGAACTTGGAACATGCCCCTCTCCTAAGGCAGCTGTACGAAATCTGGGCATCACCATCAACAGTTCTCTGTTTATGAAATCCCATATTTATCAGGTTCTAGGGGTCTGATATGGGATCATGCTTAGTCTTCGTAAGATTTTTAAGTGGCTGTCCATCGAGGCAAGGAAACCACCGGTGCAGGGCCTAATTGTCAGTCGCTTGGACTATGGAAACACCCATTTACCGCCTTGAACGAAGATCTGCTCTCCAAGCTACAGATCCGGCAGAATACAGCAGCCAGGCTTGTCCTCAACCTTCCCCGCAGATCTCCATCTGCCTCCAATTTACGAAGCCTTCACTGGCTCCCTATCCGACAGAGATGTTACTTTAAGATCTTAAGTCTAGCCTATAAGACAATGTATGATGTCAGCCCTTACTATTTAAAAAACAGACTGAAATGGTATGTACCAGGAAGATCATTAGGTTAAGCTCAAAATTATTCCTTGCCCAGCCTCGTATCCGAATTTTGCGCAACGGAGGCCGTTCCTTTTCATACCTTGCCCCCATGTTATGGAACAAATTGCCTGTACATATTTCATCTACAACTGATCACAAAGGTTTCCGTAAAAAACGTAAAACCTGGCTCTTCCTTCCCATCGCTAACTAGCCTGGATTGTTGTCTGTTCTATCGCCGTTTCGCTGCCAGCGCCATGAGACCTCACGGTGAGTTGTGCACTATATAAGAACATATGACTATGACTATGAAATGAGCTGCTTCAAATGATGGGGCCCAGCCAGCACTTTTGGACACAACAATTCAGAATATTAGGACCCGAGAAATTTTAGAGACTGGCAGGGGGCCGTTCTCCACTATGCAACTAGAAAACACAGTAGTAGGCACCTGAGTCTAATTTAATGTATAGATGTTGAGGTATCCTTTTCTTAGGACGATTCCCCTCCCCACCCATAGGTGACATGCTTCATCGTAGGAGATCTCCTCGCACTACGAACCTAGTCGTAGTGCGGGCTACAACTCCCTCTCAGAGGTTGTTTTGATACTGATGTTGTGGTATACTAACCCTCTAGATGAGTAAGCTGTGGGGAGGGGGTGAGTGAACATGTGAAAGTGATTAAAACTAACTCTATGATATGCTGGATGAATTTTATGTTGCATTTATAGGCGAGGATTAAAAGATAGAGCTAAGACAGAGGGAGATTTAATTTGTCAAAGCATTAGAAAGGTCTACATGTTTCAGCCTGACGCTCCCCGTAGGGAAGTAGCAGCTTTCATCAGGACCAACAGAGTGTGCAGCTGTGTAGTGCCTGTGACCACTTGGATAGCCTTGAAACAGTGGAAAGAATGTGTTTAAAAAGCCAGTAGGTGGATTGATATGTCACTGATCGTGGGTTGTACTGGCCAGCAAGCTTCCTCGAAAGAGAAACAAAATGAGTACTTTTAACAAGAGTTAACAAAGCACACAGCCCCTAATATGTATGACTCTAATTAAAGTGCATGCAATGATCTTGTTTGATATTAGAGTAGTATTAAGCACCTACCCAAAATTTTGGGTGAGCACATAGATTCCTAGAACGTCGGTATAACAGATTAAAGGCAGCATCCAATACCTAAGTAAACACATAGAAGTGGTGAAAGGATAGGACTATAAAGTATAGTCCAGAAATCACACAGAAGGTATGTAGTTGACTTAGCATTTAACAAACAAAGAGAAACATCATTGTTTAAACAGTGTGAATATATCCTGATATGTTATTAAATCAGAAGCAAAAAAGTTAAGGTGTGTCCCTTTGCTTAGTAAACACGAGCAACCAGTATGTTTAAGAGCAAGCCGTAGTGACTCCAGCAACACAAAGGAGATGCTCCAAATGCTTAGGCAGCAATCCCTACAAAAAACAATAAATGCTAGCAGCATCACCTTTCGGACACAACATCAGCAGCCATTATCAGGTATTTATTCCATGATCACCAGCAGGAGGATGCTTGCAGGAATTCCTGGTTACTCTGTAGGGTTTCAAACAATGAAGATGGAATGAAAGTGGAAGGCGAACAAGGAAGACGTTTTCCAAAGACTGGACAAGATGCAGTATAAGTTGGGCAGTGAGTGCAATCAGTGGCTGTCTGTATGAAAGAAGTAGAGTATCAAGTGAGCTTCTTCATAGGTCCAACCTTTGCGGTAAACATTTTGTCACCCTGCTTGATAACAAACATTAACTATAGATGGAAAAAAAAGATAAACAATAGAGCAACAAAAGAACAACATAGTACATAATAATTAAATATAAATGAGGTTATACTTAAATTTCAGTCGAATATTTAAGTTGATTCATTACCGCCAGGATCATATGTATCTGTATAATGTTAGAACAGAACACTACTTCAGTAGAGAATCTTATGCCTATGGACTTCAGAACAATATTTCTGCCTATGAACTTCACTTATTATTATGATTATTATTATTATTATGTTTCTTATATATCCCCAGAATCGACCCCCGAAGGGGTATCCCCGCGCTTGCCTTGGGAACCCGTCCTGTCTTTTCCCTTTGAGATAGCCCTTACAGGGCATACCCAAGGTGAAAGCCAGGCATCCTGCCGCGGGGGGGCCGTTGTGGAGATTAAGCAAGCTTAATGCCCAGAGTTGCAGAGTGTGGACCCATGATTAGGTCAGGCACCAAAGCAAGAATTATCAAGTCCATGGACATTTGAGCTCAAGACCCTGCCGCGTCGGGAATTGAACCATGGTCCCAGGTCTGACCTCTGCTTCAGGGTCTGCCTGCTCTAACCAGTGAGCCACACTTAGACCTTTACGAGGAAGGCAACAGATTTCCTCTACTAAGGTAGTAACGCAGTTCTGTGCCACTTACTGGAGGTACCTGTTGGGCTAGCTGGACCACAGGGACCCTCAGGATTCAAGGGGACTTAATCCCCCAACTTAAAACGTGCCATTGGTGTGTTTGCACAGTGTCGAAGGGAGGGGGCCTGATATGACATGTGTGCATGCACGCCCTGTGGAACACTTTAACTTGGGAAATTAATTCCCTTTGAATCTCGAGGGTCTCTGGGGTCCAACTAGCCCACCAGGTACCTTCAGTAAGTACAACAGAGTTGTGTTGCAGAGAGGTGAAAAAAGAGGCGTGGCCTCGGACCACTTCTCTGGAACACAGCACTGTGGTGATTACTGTGGGCTAGGTGGGCACCAGGGACCCTCAGGATTCAACTTAATCCCCCAACTTAAAATGCACCACAGGTGCGTTTGCACACTTGTCACATCAGGCCCCACCCCGTCCCTTCACCACTGTGCAAACAGGCCCTCTGGAATGTTGTAATTTGGGGGATTGAGTCCCCTTGAATCCTGAGGGTCCCTTGGGTCCAACTAGCCCACCAGGTACCTCCAGTAAGAGCCACGGAGCTGCGTTGCAGAGAGGTGTAAAAAGGGGCATGGCCTTGGAACACCTCTCTGCAATGTAGCTCTGTGGCGCTTACTGGAGGTCCCTGGTGGGCTAGTTGACCCCCAGGGACCCTCAGGCTTCAAGGGTAATTAATCCGCCAACTTAAAAACTGCCAGAGGGTGCGTTTGCACAGTGGTGAAGGGAGGGGGCAGGACTGATGTGACATGTGTGTACTTATCCAATTACTCCGCCAAAACCCAAGCACTTATAAATTCACCATGCACTCTCCTTGCAGTACTCTTACCATCCAGTCAGCACTGATGCGCTCATGCAATGACCCATGCACTAACTCATGCACTGCTACAATACCCTGAGCACTACCCATGCAGTCCAGCCATCACCCTGTCAGGACCCATGCACTCCTTCAATCACCGAACCAGGACCATGTACTTATTCAATCACTCCACCGAAACCCAAGCACTTATACATTCACCATGCACTCTCCTTGCAGTACTCTTACCATCCAGTCAGCACTGATGCGCTCATGCAATGACCCATGCACTAACTCATGCACTGCTACAATACCCTGAGCACTACCCATGCAGTCCAGCCATCACCCTGTCAGTACCCATGCGCTCCTTCAATCACCCAACCAGGACCATGTACTTATTCAATCACTCCACCAAAACCCAAGCACTTATAAATTCATCTTTGCACTCTCCTTGAAGTACTCTAATCTTCCAGTAAGTACTCATGTATGTATGGTATTGGCCAAGGCACTAACACATGCACTGCTACAATCCCATATGCCCTCCCCATACATACCTCTAACCACCTACACTCCTCTAATTACCCAGGTAGTACCCATGCACTCCAGAAATCCCTCTGTTACCACCCATGCACTCCTCCAATCACCCAGACAGCACTCCTCTAATTACCCTGGTAGTACCCATGCACTCCAGAAATCCCTCTGTTACCACCCATGCACTCCTCCAATCACCCAGACAGCACTCCTCTAATTACCCTGGCAGTACCCATGCACTCCAGAAATCCCTCTGTTACCACCCATGCACTCCTCCAATCACCCAGACAGCACTCCTCTAATTACCCTGGTAGTACCCATGCACTCCAGAAATCCCTCTGTTACCACCCATGCACTCCTCCAATCACCCAGACAGCACTCCTCTAATTACCCTGGTAGTACCCATGCACTCCAGAAATCCCTCTGTTACCACCCATGCACTCCTCCAATCACCCAGACAGCACTCCTCTAATTACCCTGGTAGTACCCATGCACTCCAGAAATCCCTCTGTTACCACCCATGCACTCCTCCAATCACCCAGACAGCACTCATCTAATTACCCTGGTAGTACCCATGCTCTCCAGAAGTTCCAAGCAGTTATAAAATCACCATGCACTGTCCTTGCAGCACTATAATCATCCTGTCAATACCCATGTACTCATGCATTGACTCGGTCACTAACACATGCACTGCTGCAATTCATTGAGGACTACCTTTGCAGTCCAGTAATCTCCCTGGTACTACCTATGCAGTCCTCAATCACCTAGCCAGTCCTATGTACTTATACAATCACTGCGCCAAAACCCAAGCACTTATAAATTCACCATTCACTCTCCTTGCAGTACTCTAATCATCCAGTCACTACTCATGTACTCATGCAATGATCCATGCACTAACACATGCACTGCTACAATCCATGTGTACTACCCATACAGTCCTCTAACTACCTACACACTTCTCTTTCACTCCTTCAATTCCCCTGGGGTTACCCATGCAGTCCAGCAATCACCCTGTCACTCCCTGTGCAGTCCTCCAGTCACCCAGCCACTACCATGTACTAATGCAAACACTCTGCCAATATCTAAGCACTTATAAATTCACTCAGGCTCCCTCCTTGCAGTATTCTAATCTAATCTTTCAGTCAGTAGCTATGTACTCATGCAATGATCCATGCAGTAACTGATCACTGTTACACTCCCATATGCCCTACCCATACTGTCCTGAACCCACTTACACACTTATCATTTGCTCCTTTAATTCCCCAGCTAGTACCCATGCAGTCTTGCAATCACACTGTCACACCCTGTGCACTCCTCCAGTCACCCACCCACTACCATGTACTAATCCAAACACTCCTCCAATACCCAAGCACTTATAAATTCACCACACACTATCCTTGCAGTACTCTAATTATCCACTAAGTACCCATGTACTCATGCATTGACCCAGTCACTAACACATGCACTGCTGCAATACCTTGAGGACTACCTATGCAGTCCAGTACTCTCAAAGGGTAGTATCTATGCAGTCCTCCAAGCACTCAGCCAATCCTATGTGCTTATCCAATCACTGCGTCAAAACCCAAGCCCTTATAAAATCAACATGCACCCTCCTTGTAGCACCCTAATCCTCCAGTCACTACTCATATACTCATGCAATGACCCAGGCATTAACTCATGGCAAATACAGAGGAGGCCATGCTAATCACAGGTGTACTCCAACATAGAGTGTTTCCTAGTGTATGTAGGTGTTTTCACTAACGGTGGGCGGCCAGCTACGCTCCGTCTGCGGAGTGTGCGTAGTGCCGCCTACTCCGCATTTTGCGGAGCTGGCGGAGCCAGGCGGCACTACGCACGCTCCGCAGACGGAGCGTAGCTGGCCGCCACCCGCCTCCCTCCCGCCCTCCCTAAATACTTTAAAATAAAGGAACGCAATAATTTTAAAAGCACTTACCTTGCCGCCGCTGGCCGCCGCGTTCCCCGGGGCTCGTTATCTTCCATCTTCCGTATTTTTCAGTAATGCACATGCGCGGACGGCCGCGCATGCGCATTTTCACGAGAAAATGCGCATGCGCGGCTGCCCGCGCATGCGCATTATTGAAGAAGACGGAAGATAGCGAGCCCCGGGGACGCGGCGGGCAGCGGCGGCAAGGTAAGTGCTTTTAAAATTATTGCATTCCTTTATTTTAAAGTATTTAGGGAGGGCGGGAGGGAGGCGGGTGGCGGGGCTGGCGGCCAGTGGTTTTGCGGAGTGGGGCTACGCGGAGTGCGGAGGTGGGCGTAGTTTCTCGCCCACTTCGCGTAGCTCCGCGAAGCCCCACTCCACGAACTCCGCCCAGGGTTAGTTTTCACTGTATTCTAAGGGTCTTTTAGCATAGCACTGGCTCTAGGCCTGGTTAGCCCGAGTCAGTTACCACCAGTACCCATCAGCAAAAAGTTGGGGGTACAGGAAGACTTTCTGCTCCTCTGTTGGTTCTTTCTACACATCTCTTCTTCTTCTTTTCTTCATCTGTCTGGACTTCTGTTGCCTCTTTCTGCATTTGTATTGCTTCTTTCTGTTCTTTTCTTCCTCTTTCTTCACATGTCCTTACTCTGTAGGCATAGTTAGAAATTAGCTTTTAAAAAAACGTTGACATTCACGGAAAAAACATAGGTTTCAGGGACGCTATAGTAGAAATTAACATTTAGAAAACCTTATAAATTCACTGAAAAAAAACACAGGTTTCAGGGACGTTATAGTTAGTTGGACATTTCACTCGTACAAAACCAGAGAAATTCAGTTGCTATAGTTAGTTGAGCTGACTATAACTCTCGCCCCTGCAATGCACTGCTGATGATGTTACATATTACATCATTCATGACATAGTCAGTCACATCACTGATGACGTCACTGATGACTAAGTGTCAATTATTGTCTATTGAAGCAGTAGATCAGTACCTAGGCATAATTTGGAGCTGACCGCTATTGAGCCATGATGGGATACGTCAAATGGATTGGTCCTGGTGAAAAACTAAAAAGGTTTATAAGTCCCACTTCAGAAAGGGTCTATGTCAATTTTTTGGAAGAGAAGCTTTGACATTGCTTTCAAGTTCCAATGCAGAATCTACTTTGTCACTTCTGGGGAAGAAAGATCATCCCAGGAAGGCCCTGAAATCGTAGCCACTGCTGTGAATTCGAATACTGGATACCTAAAACAAGTTGGTCCTATTGGAACTTTGGAGCTTCGGAGATTTCTTGCAAAGAAAATCCAAATCCCAATGCAGAATGGGACTGAGTTGTTTTTGGAGGTGCATGTCCCTTTCTGCGGGACATAGTAGAAAGTAAATCTGACAGTGTGGACCTGCTAATAGTATGTCTTTTCCTTGGAGGTTCTGCTAAATCTCTGATGGAAATATTTTCAAAAGTCTTCAAACTTTCTTCTGGTGCCCAAACAAACCACCACTGGAGTACATTTCTAAGGTCTCCAGGACATCAAAGGAAGATACTTGCAGACTCTCAAAGTGTCAGGAAGAGGCCAACAGCACAGTCCAATCCAAGTCCATTTACCACAGGTAAGCGGAGCAGTTCTGAATAAAGGCCATTTGCAGCTTGTTGAGTCCCTGAAGCCACACTGATGTTCAGCCAACTCACCCGTCGAGTCGACCTATTTGTCCTAGGTACAAAGGGGAGCAGGTCTAGTTCTTCAGGGCTCCTCTCATGTCACAGACAGCAGGTCCAGCACTCTTCTGTTCTGTCGCAAATCCAGAATGTCTTTAAGGAGGGTTCTTGAAGTGCTACATTTATGGCTGGTGGTAGCTAGTGGGTGGGGGTGAATCATTCCTCCTCCTAAGTGCTTCTCACTCTCAAAATTCATGATGGTGAAATACTTTCTCCCAGATTTGGAGCCGGTTTCGGCTCACAGAAGTGTCAGCAGGGTAATGAGCAGGTCCTTCCTCTGTGCCCACTCAAAACCGTTTCGGGAAGTAGCTTTCCACCTACTGTTTTAAGTAGCAACCAGACTATTGGTACAACAGCTGGGGCCATTCTTGTCACTTGATATTTAATTGAAACAGAGCAGGCCCCTTTCAAGTTAATTCAGTTCCTGGGCCCACCCCAACTAGTTTTTCAGCCAGCAGAAGGAGACATTTTGAAACCTCTACCACTTATCATTAAGGCCAAATACAGGCTGGGTAATGGCTGGAGACTTAAAGCAAATTAGCCTTCAGTAGCTATAGGCAAGGGGAAGGAAGATTTTTGACGGTAACAGTTCAAATATGTTTCATAAAAATCCCACTTCACCATCAGATTGTAAATTGTGAACAATGTAAATTAGGCATTTCCACATCCACAAGAAAGGATTGGAAAGCAGATAATTCCTGTGTACTTTATGATTTAAAGGAAGGCATGTCTGCCTCTGCCTAGTAACTTATGGCAATATGTTAACTTGGTAGTCAGAATAGTTCCAGGTTAGTCAGTGTTAACTATTGTAAGACATTGGGTTATTGGTTGGGAGCGGTAGAAGACCCACTAAGGCAACAACCACAATCCTTTTGAGGGTAAACCACAATCAGTCAATACATGAACCCTCTAGTAGCTTAGCACAAAACAGTCAGGCTTACCTTACAGACATTGTGTGAACTATTTATGAAGTACACGAACAGTAACAAAGTAAAAACACACCATAAGAAAAATAGCTCCTAAAAGCACAAAGCACCTCTCACATTCATCTGGTCGTGCTAGACCAGGGGAAAGTCAGAAGTTCAGGCTGACCACGCAGGATTTTATCTTTTCTTCTTGGGACGAGCTCAGACTGATACCAGCCAAGAGTCTGGGTGCACCTCTTAGGAATCGGGAACTCACTCCAGCAGAGACTAGCAGTGCTCAGGCAGGCCTAATTGCAGGCCCTAGCAGGTCCAGCTGCATCGTGTAAGCTGGGCAGTTGCAGGGCTGCCTCTGGAGCTTGTAATGTCCCTGTAGCTCAAACAGGAGGTCAGTCAACTGACCCATGGAGTCACTCTGGTTAGCTTGGGATGAAGGTAATCAGTTCAAGTCTCCCTTCTAAAACAGCAAGGCAGTGTTCACGCACCAGAGCAGTCCCCTGGTCGCAAGGTAATCCTTCTGCAATGTCCACAGGTCCTAGAGTGTTCTGAAGAGTTGGTCTAACAGCCCAATATTTATACCTGTTGCAAACCTTTCTTTGTGTGGGGGGGACACCCTGTACTATCCCTAAATCTGGTTCTAGAAAGTCCTTCCCTTCTCCAGGCAAGGTTCTAAGAAGTATAGAATTACAAAAGGCTGGTGTCAGGTACTTTTGTGTGTACTGGAGGCAAGCTTTTGAAATGCAAGTAGGGCATGCCACAGTTCCGCCTTCATCATCCTGACAGGATGGTGCATCCTGCCTAAATCAAGGCCCCTACGTGGCACTCTCTGGGAGAAACCGTAACAGCAGAGGCACTCACAATCATGTATCGGAGGACACTGGCAGATGGCACAAATGGTTAGGACAAGAAAATGCTGATTTTTAATAAGTGAAATTTTCAGACAAGTGACTTTAAGTCCGAATTTAATATTAAAGAGGGTTTTAAATGACATTTCATTTTAGTGTAAACACCATATCTCTATCTGCTCCCAATCTAAGTTATTGCTTATTAAATATAATAAGGTAACATAGTGTTAACCACTGTTAGTCAATGGGAGCGATAGGCCTTACAACTGTGCACAACTACTTTCGGGAATGTTTACTGCCTGGACACGTAAAACTTAGGCGCACATGTCCTACTTTTACAATACAATGTACACTGCCTTATAAGTTTTAAAAAGGAAAATTTAGGCGTGACACATAGTTTATTGTGCAAAGTCAAAATTAAATGTTTAAAACTGCAATGTTTTAAATAAGCTGCAATGGCAGGCCTGAGACGTGTTTAAAAAGACTACATTAGTGAATGACATGAGTGCTGTAGGTGGCCCACTAGTATCATCTTATTGCAGGCCTAGGTACATGCAGTATCATTTACTAGGGACCTATATGTAAAGTAAATGCACCAATCAGGTAGATACCATTTGTTCCAAGTTGTAAGGAGATAGTACAAGCACCTTAGTACTGATTACAAGTGGTAACGTGTGCTGGATCCTAATGCCAACAAAAATGAATTTAGCAAAACAGGTGGAGGGAAGAAACCAAGTCTGGGGGCACACCACACCAGGGATGTCAGGTCTAACCCTGATAGCATTTAAAATGAGGGCCACATCACACCCGTAGCTGACCCATGCCACCTGTACTCAACTACAATGAAAAAACAAACAGCACTGCAATGTAAACAGCTATAATCAAAGAAAGACTGTTATATCTTATGCCTTTAATTCTGTAGAGTCTTTACCATTGCATATATTCTGTGTTCTGCATTCTGTGTTCTCTTTGGATGCGTTGCTGTTCGGGCATTCTTCTCTTGGACATTGACTGAACCGCAACTCATCCAAAGCTTCCCTCTTTTGCATTCTGTGTTCTCTTTGGATGCGTTGCTGTTCGGGCATTCTTCTCTTGGACATTGACTGAACAGCAACTCATCCAAAGCTTCCCTCTTTTGCATTCTGTGTTCTCTTTGGATGCGTTGCTGTTCGGGCATTCTTCTCTTGGACATTGACTGAACAGCAACTCATCCAAAGCTTCCCTCTTTTGCATATTTATTGTAGTTCTTATTTAAACAATATAAAAATAAATTCAACTTTTAAATATCAATACTTATGTTGTTCTTCGATACAACAAAGACCCACAGCACAGAGCAAAACAACAATAAAGGTATCAGTGATGCCTACTTTAACCCACCACAGCTAGTACAAACAATCCTAGGGACATACAGATGAGTTGGATGGGTGTAATGGGACATGACCCAATAAAGTACAGTTAACCAATTTGATTAAGATCTGACACTGAGGATTCGAAAGTTCCTTCAGTTTCAGCAGTCAATTCCACAGGTACCACACATCAGGTCATTAAACAATTATCGCACAGTGTTATATACAGAAGGATGGGCACAGCATGGCATTGCCACATGACAGCACTAATCAGCTGCCTGTGCAGCAGTAGGAGCATTATTGAGGTCACGAAATTAGAAAGACTTTTGGAAGATACAGAGTTTCAGATTCAATATACACATGGCAGCCATTAGCAGATTAAATTACACCAATAGCAAAACGATAAACATTAATCCTAGCCTTAAAGAAAACAAATACGTCTGCAGTTCAGATGCCTAAGGGAGCAGCAGTTGCTAGGTCGAGACAATAATTGATCCTGAAATAATCTCAGCAAAACAGTTTAACACAAGAAAATAGCACATCCTCTAGGCCTTCCAGCAAAGTATGTTTACTTTCTAGGACAAGATAAACTTCCTAAAGTCACAATACCAGAAGTGGGCGTCTGTGGCCGTGATGAGAGCATCTCTTCACTCAGACTCTGCTCATGGTAGTGTTTCAGGTACTGTACATAAGTTACTGAGCCATTACTGCTCAAAATACTCTTAGCTGACAGATAACTGAAACATCTGCATTTTACTCATCTGCCCCAGTGCTCGTAGTGTGAACCAGATCTAGTGCCAACTTTCACACATACTGTGTTAGTATAGGCACTTTATTTTCTCACTATTCAGAGTTCATAGAGTTCAACAGAGTGGTAGAGAGAAGTAATACTATGCTTAAACAAGCCTTTAATACAAATGTCTTTAAAAATTGGTTTATCTTGGCTCAATACCCTATCCAGTGCATGGAGAGCGTTACATTATCCGTAGAGAATAAGATTGTTTAACTAGTCCCTAGTACATGGTACCCCAGGTACTCAGGGCAGGTAAGTTAGAAGGTCACACCAGGAAATGCAGCCCTAGTTGTGCTACCCTTGGCATGACGCAAGCAAAATGAGCCTCCCAGTACACCACTGCAGACTGGAAGAGTAGTCTTAAACTGATTGCCTGACTTTACCACTTAAAGGAATGGCAAAGCTGGACCTTCATGTTATTTGTGTATGTCACCCCAATGGCAGGCCGTTCAAACCCTAAGGCAGGATGCAGCTTATTTCATGGGCAGGTCATTTATTGTATATGCTGTGGCATTAAAAATGAAAAACTGTCATTTTTCCTCCATAGAGACTTAGCAGCCCTTTTGCGAGTGCAGGGTTACCTGCTGACTCCTCAGCTGTGCTAATTCCTGAACGGAGCCACCTAAGTTGAAACTCCAAAATATGAAATAACTCATTACATTGACCCTGGCTTGTTTTTAAGGCAAAATTAACATAGCATATAGCAGATTTCAACTTTTGCAAAGTTGCAACTTTGCTGGCTTACATCTCCTGTGGCCTTTTGGTTGCACAAGAAGCCTGGCTCGAGACAGCTTTCTGCTCTCCTGGGGAGACATGCTAACAGCTCCCAGGAAAGCAGAGCCTACAAGCAAGTACTGGAGAGAGTTGGTACCACTTTCCTACAAGAAGCTACATGGGTGTTGGCCCAAAAGGCGAGCTTCAAAGGAGAAACCATCTTTGAAGAGCAAATGGGTAACACTTGGGAAAGTGATAGCTCCTTTCTCTAGCTAGACAGGCTTGCACTAGGGACAGGAAAGGGGAAACTAGTTTCAAAACCAGTTTTTCAGGAGCTTGGAGCAACTTTGGTAGCCCTACCTCCGGGTTGGGTTTGGGGATTTTAAACGCTGAGACAGGGGTTTTACCATGTTGCAAGTGGGCAGAATGGGGCATCATGGGATAGCCAGATGCCACACTTCACAGGAAACGACCTTCCGGAGGGAGGGAGGGAGGCAACTATTAGCCCATTGGTTTCCAACCGCATCCTACACTGAGAGCATTTTCTGAGCATACGTAGGACAACACTGGCACCCAGAACTCATACTGTGACATGAATGGAGGTAAGACTGAAGAAGGACTGCCCTGCAGCACTATAGAATCACCAAAGAGAGGCTGCACGAACGTGGAGTGCACCTGCTCTACCTTGTGGCTAGTAAAGGAGAAGAGACTTTGCATGCTGTGTTCGGCGCATGGATGCGTCATCTCCAGAGCCCAGCCAAAGCAAAAGACTCTCAAGAGTCAACTGGCTGACCTCCTGTTTGCACTACTGGGCCACATTAGCTGAAGAAGCCTGATGGGGTAAGTCGGTAGTCCAGAATCTGCAGACCACCGTCAACTGTTGCAGTGCTGCACCAGAGATCAGAACCTGATGCTCAAAGTTGCACCCACGTTTGATGGAGTCATCAGTATGGTGCCGGGAATGGAGTTGGGTCTACCACAAGACGAGTTATCTCTCAAGAAAAAAATTGACTGTGACCACAGTACCAGACAACTGGTAGTCCAGCGGCAACTGGCCTTTTAGTAGGACCTTGAGAACTTTGCAGGATGTTGACTGAGTGGCTAGGACCTGCTCACCCCCTCCGTCAACTGAGGAGAAGATGCAAGAGTACCCCCGTCGGGGGCATTGCATTGAGAGCAACTCTGAGCTTCTACGGCATCCTGTATCCCTTGCATCAGGACCACTTTCATAAGGACCTACAGCATAGGATAAAAGTGCCTGGAAATGACTGAAGCCTGCTTCACCTACTGAGGTAACTGTTTCAGATGGCTTAACTGGTCCTCCCTGTTGGAGTTGGTTACCCAAAGTAACTCTAATTAAATATAATACAACTTGCCAATGGTTTTTGCACAAAACATTTCAAAGTGTCAAATGTGGTCAATTTGCTAGTGCTTGTTCGTGGTTGAGTAAACAGAGCATCTCTTGTAAAATCTATATCTCTGAAACCCTCCTTTGGATCTTTTTCACTGTGGTGTCTAAAATTACATTAAATACACTCTATTTTTATAAATGAGTGTCGAATTTATTGAGTATCCTGTGTATTTTTTCTTCAATTGTTTTGATGGTGTTTAACCCCATGGCTGCTAGGCGTTTTCCCGTCCTGCGCTGGGTTTTATTGTTTTACATTATTTTATGACGAGCTGGCCTTGTCATCCGCGCACGGCAGGTAAGCGCCATGACGAGCCCAGCTCGTCATTAGCCTCGAAGGGGTTAAATTCTTTACTCTTGTTTCTATGTGTATGCCTTGCTACTCAGAGCCAAAGCTACTCAGGGTAGAGCTAGAAGTGTTAATAAACGAAACCAACTGGTCCTAAACGGGTTGATAAGTTTATTAACCCCTTCGAGGCTGATGACGAGCTGGGCTCGTCATGGTGTAGCCTCCTCAAACACTGATGACGAGCCCAGCTCGTCATGAACAATGGGTTTTTTAAAAAGCAAGCACAGCAGCAGAATAAGAGCAGCGCGCATGTGGTTAAGTGGTGAGGTTGCCCAACCACACTATATAGTGCAACTCATTTCCTCCCAATGGCGTTGATCCTTCACAGTCATTTACCTGATATGGAAATGAGGCCCAAAGCATCTCAGTAAGTAGTAAGCAACATGGTGGTTGAAAGTGCAAGAAAGGATGAATCAGATGTTGCTGATGTAGAGTTGACAGCTCCAAGAGCTGTGCTGGAAGTGCTGGCTATCGTAATTGACGTGAAGTAAATAATCATAGCACCAGAACTGCACCAGACTCATACTTAGAACTGCCCGAGTTCAAAACATCCTTCATAGAAAGGCCAAGCCAAGAAGAGCAATGTAGTATAGGACTGCAGGCTTCCAATCATGTAGATTTGGTTTAGCTTTAAGTAAGTTAACTAGTGAGTAAGTCCCTTTTATCCACTGGACTTTAGTTTGAAGACTACTAACAATCATAGCGTATAGCATATTTGCAATATGGTTCAAATTGGTGGCGGTGCATCTTTTCCAAATAGTGCATTGAAAGTTTTTGCTAGTTTTTGGCAGATTTGCCAGATTGTGAAGAACAAAGTACAACTATAGCACATTTACACAAGAAATCAAATTTTTTTTGACCTACAAGGACTGTGTCCACTGTCAACCTGACAGCCACCCCATTGCAAGATTTTGCCTATTAGACGGTATTAAAATATAAGATTTTGGGACTGACAGATAATGTTTAGGTGCCATGAAGCTTTTGTCTGATTCTTGATGATATTTTTCCCCAGGGCCACCGTCAGATAAATATATTGGGTATCAAGGCACCCTTCCCAGCATGCAGAGGCTACTATAAATAATAATATTGGCATTAATAATATCAAAATGCAAAAACATCTTTAGAAAAAATATTAAACTTAATATTGCCATCCTACACATAAAACGCAGAGATCGCATATAGGCTTTGTGGCTATATTTATTTCCAAAAATTGAAGCACTTTTCTTTGCTAGTGTTTCTCTGAGTAAAATGTATGATACTACTGAATGGTTATATTTAAGGAGCTTATTATGCCTGTGATAATTTATTGTAATATTTCAGTAAGAGTATTTGTTGATGTTCATTGGGTTTCTGTTGCAGCCCTGAAGAAGTGTCTCATAACTGCAAAACGTGTTGGCTGTAATGTTCAGTGGATCACAACAATATATTGAATTACTAGTGGAGTTCAGTTCTCCTGCCACCAATTATCGGGACCAATGTTATTCATTGTATTGTGTTACTGAATATTAATGCTTGCGACTTTTAGATTTTTATGTGCTGACATATGCAAGTAAAGCAATGATTTCTATGTATTCTATTGATACATTTTAAAACATATGCAATCTATCATGTAGTAGATATAATCTTTCCTATGCAACCATTGCTCCCCTTCTTTATACATGTTTGGATTTGAAGTAATAAGTGAGTGAGGTTACTGACTTAATGGCAGTGGTGTTTAAAGGCATGGGCAAAGTAGGCGCTGGCCCCGGACCCCATACTTTCAGAGGGCCCCCTGATAGAGCCCACTATGTTAATCAGCTAGTCCTGTCCTGATGACCTATAATGATTCTCAAACATTCTCCAAGGAGGCAGGGTCAGGCTGAGTGGGAGGTCTGCCACTAGAGTAGTGGGCGGAGGAATCCCCTGTCCCTGACTAGGTCAGTGCAAGGCTAGCTCTGCCCCCTACTAACACCCCTCCCAGCGCCAGTTGGGACTGGAACTTCCAAGACCCTTCTAGAAGCCCCTACCCCCAGACCCTTCCAGAAACTTCTACCTACTTCCAGGCGCAGGGCAGGGAGGTGTATAAATACAGGGGCTGTGAGCCCACAGGGTGTGCTTGTGCTGACGTGGAGGGGATACCCTGCCTGGAGGAACAGCCGCAGGACCCTGCGCGCTGACCCCTGTCCCCAACTCTGCCCCTCTACCCTCTACTGGACCAAGGAGAGACTCTGCAGGAGTAAAGGCTGCTGTATTGGGAGGATTGCCTCTTCGCTGCGTCTGACTGTTCCCAGGAACTTCTGCTCTGCCTGGTTGTGCTGTACCCCCAATCTGCTGACCTCTTACCAGGCTTGTCTCCACATTCTTGGGCCCTTGCACCTCGTGGGCACTATATCGTAATCTCCCTCAAGATGGAGAAATGTGGATCCTGCTGCGCTGTGTTGTTGATGTGCTATGAGGGAATACCAGCGTGTGGGATCCTCCCCTGCGCTGCCCGAGAAGGGCATGTGCCCACCCCACACTTCTGCTGCAGCCTACGTATGTATTAAATTGAGCGGGTGCCCACCCTGCGTTTTCTACATTTTTTTATGCCCTATTACAAGAGCGGGTGCCTACCCTGCCTTTTAAAAACTCTGGCGGGTGGCCACCACGCTCCTACATTTATTAGAAACGGGAGCCTACCCCGTATTGGCCCTGAACAGCGGAATCACCAAAAATCACCGCTGCCGGCCCGGGAGCACTGCGCGGGCTCTGCGCTAGGATTGGTGCCGGTGCTGGGGGTGGCTGGGCAATGAGGATTGTCACCAGGGTAGCTGCGCTGAGGCCGCATTAGCTCGAGGCATCCCAACTGCTACCTGTGACCAGCTGACGGCTGGTGAAGGAGCAGGGAAGTAAGGAAAGGGGGCTCCCATGGTGCAGAGGGAGCCCCGGGACGGCAAGGTAGCCAGGCGGGAGCCTACCCTGCTCTGGCACTCCACCAAAAGGACAAACGGGGGACAACTGGAGGAGACCCAGGACAGCCAGTGAGTGTGGGGCTGGCCTGGAAAGCGGGAAGCTGACGCCCGGAATAGAGGACCCCTTGAGGGAGTTCCTGGCGATTGGGACTTCACCAGTGCCTGTTCTTCCTGAGCGGTCCCCCCACAGGATAGCGGGCCGCTCCAACGTTGGGGGAAATTCTGATTCAGGGAGCTCCAGGGCGGGCCCCCAGAGGTGCCAGCACCATTCTTTACACCGCTGCCCTGCAAGTTAGCCAGAGGCACATCGGGGGCATTCTTTTGCAGAGGTCGGGAAGTAGCACACCCGCCCCCTTTGTGTTTGACACAGTGTCTCTTGGGCTGCACAGTGGCGCCACAGTTGTGGGCCGCTGCAACGTTTTATTTTTCTTTTGGGCAACAGTCTAATTTAAAGCCAAGGGAGTAGGGGCCCCCAGGTGCCGTAGCGACACTTGCTAATTCACACAGCTGCTCTGCAGGAGCGGGCAGCTGCAACGGTGTGGGCACTTTGGTACTTTCAAGTCCCAGGGAGGGGCTCCAACGTGACACTACTGGCTTTACTCCATCCAGCTGCCCCGCTGGACAGTGGGCAGCTGCAACATAGTGGGCAATTATTTTAGGTGCGTGCCCACCAGATTATGTTTTATGCCCCTTGGGTATACTACTGAATGCCTATTCGTCAATAATGTTGCCTAATGCTAGTTTCTAACGCTCCTACTACTGATTAGTAACATAATGTGCTACCTATCTACTGTTGACGTTATCTTTTGCATAGGGTGTTTTTGCTAAAATAATGATGCCTAATTTCATGCGGTTTTGTTCTAGGTTCATGCCTGGTTCAGCTTTTGCATTGCTAATCTTATGCCTAATTTGTGTCTGAGGCCTAATTAGAATACATGGTATGTTTTTATGCTTAATGCTTTTATGCTTATGAGTTGCCTCATTCTCATGATTTCTGACCAAATGATTAAGCCTTCTTTTTTTACGATGATGGTGATGCCTAATGAAATGCCCCATACTATCCCTAATGTTTTTATGCCTAATGAATGGCCGCATGTGATCATGCCCGATGTTAATATGATTATGCATAATGTGACTTATGCCTAGTGGGGGTCTGACTAATGCTAACATTATTTATGCCTCATGTTGATATGATGCTGAGTATATGATCTTGCCAGTAGGTGCTGGGGGTTCTATAATGATTATTTGTGCTCTTGCAATGGTTCTGTCAGCGACCCGATTGGCGCTGCCTTGTACATAATCCCCTGTAAATAATGTCCAGTGTATATGTCTGTGATTATAATGTGTTTTTATAATGCTTAGGCTATTTTTATATAACCTTGTGTGGAGTCTCTTTTGTAGTGTGCCTAGTGTGTCGCCGGTGTGTGTGTTGCGCAAATGCTTTACATATTGCCTCTGGGATAAGCCTAACTGCTCGTGCCAAGCTACCAAGGGGGTGAGTAGGGGTTATCCTCAAGGTGTAACTCTCTCGCTCTGACTAGACCGTGGGTTTCTGCCTGGCTCCGGCGCGTGCCCTAGCCTACCGGAATCCCAGTTTCCAACACTGGTGTAGCTCCAAAACCTATGTGAAACCATCCTTAGGTGGATTCGAGAAGGCTGTGAAGTTTGACATGTTTTTCGAGTGGTTTAGTGAATACTTTTGCAAGGAGTTTAGCGATGTTAGGTAGCAAGGATATACATCTGAAATTGACAGGGTTGTCAGGGCACAGATTGCCTTTTTTTTACAAATGTTACTGACTACAGTGCTATTAGTTTTTCGGGGACATAACCTTCCATCAGGGAGGAATTTATAATGTTACTAATTGTATGAGTGACTGATTAACCATAAGGTTTAAGGTAAGAAGCTGAACCTGGACAGACGTTTAAGGGAGACCTGGCATGTTTGCTGGAAACTATGGGGCATATTTACTAGAGCCTTGTGTCACATTTGCACCACGAAAAGTGGTATATACGCGACGCAAGGCCCTGAGTCAGAACCATGAAGCCATGAAAAGCCACAATGCAAGGCTTTGAGCGCCCTCATAAATCTTGAGTAAGGCAACTCAGCGCAAATTGCTGTGTCCCCTTATTCTGTACAAGGGGGGAGTTCCATGGGCTTCGCAGTGGGTGTTCCCACACATCTCCCATGGTTTTTAATGCAGTCCTAGATTTACAAGAACTTGTAAACCTGGGAATACGTTAAAATCTTACACCTCCGGAAGTGAGGGGAAATTAGGAGAAATATCTCAATACCTCCTCGTTTTTCCCTCCTTCTCTGTGTTCTGTATTTGGCAGTATCACATCCTCTGAGGCGGAAAGCGGAGGAATTAAACGCCGATTTTTAAAATTGTTATATTTTGTTTGACATCTTTTAAAACTTTAAAGTCTTACTCTGAGCTCTTGTTGGGACATACATTCACCCCACATTCAGCGGACTTAGCGCTGCTCATAGATCACTAGGCGCCGCCATCGCCAGGCGCGAGGCCACGCCCACCGGACAGGTCACGCCCACCCCTTCCGCCTATAAGAAGCGCTGACAACAAGCGCGCCTTTCTGAATCACATCCTCTGAGGCGGAAAGCCGGAGGAATTAAACGCCGATTTTTAAAATTGTTATATTTTGTTTGACATCTTTTAAAACTTTAAAGTCTTACTCTGAGCTCTTGTTGGGACATACATTCACCCCACATTCAGCGGACTTAGCGCTGCTCGTAGATCGCCAGGCGCTGCCAGGCGCGAGGCCACGCCCACCGGACAGGCCACGCCCACTCCTTCCGCCTATAAGAAGCGCTGACAACAAGCGCGCCTTTCTGAATCACATCCTCTGAGGCGGAAAGCCAGAGGAATTAAACGCCGATTTTTAAAATTGTTATATTTTGTTTGACATCTTTTAAAACTTTAAAGTCTTACTCTGAGCTCTTGTTGGGACATACATTCATCCCACATTCAGCGGACTTAGCGCTGCTCGTAGATCGCCAGGCGCCGCCATCGCCAGGCGCGAAGCCACGTCCACCGGACAGGCCACGCCCTCCCCCCTTCCCTAAATGTGCCTTCCACGCAAGCGCAGCGGACGAGCGCAGCGGGAGCGCCGTTTGCGCGCCGAAGGCGCGCCTAAGGCAAGCCCGTCTGCGCCCGTCCACGCCAGAACACGCCAGGAGCCAGGCAATGGGACTGAGGTGAGGTACTCTTACTCAGGGGATGCCCTTCACCTTCTCAACAGGCCTGTTCCATCGCCATGCTCCCAAGTACTGAGAGGAGACTCCTGTCTCACCTATTGTCCACACTGTTCCTTCAAATATACCACCTCTATCAATAACGTCCCTATCCAGATGACCATAAATATGGCACTGATCAATTGCAGATCACTGCCCAAACACGCCCTCGAAATAAATATGCTCATTGAGGACTTTAACTTAGAGATCTTGTTCCTCACAGAAACGTGGCTTACGCCGGACTCAGACGCCGACATAGTCCAAGCCCTCCCCCCGGGATTCGTTATTCAACACCTTAACCGTCCCAAGGGCAGAGGAGGAGGCATTGCGGTCATCTTCAAGGAATCAACTCCATGCCGATTCCTTGATAGCCCTTTGCTAGACTGTGAAAACGTCTACTTTACATTGCAAATCTCCCCTTGCACTTCTCTTTCTGGATTTCTTATCTATCGCCCTCCTGGTACCATGGGACAATTCCACAACTCCCTCCTAGAATGCTCCATGGCCACGTCCAGCGCTCGGCCTAACTTCCTTATTTTAGGGGACTTTAATGTCCATATAGAAGACAGCAACGACATCACGGCTACAGAACTGATTCAAGATCTAGCAGTCCATCAACTGCACCTACAGAACTCCCTCCCCACTCACAACCGGGGGCACTTGCTCGACCCTATATTTTGCAATTTCCATGACCTTGTGACCAAGCCCCCTATCCCTGTGCCATGGTCTGACCACCTTCTTATTCCCTTCAGCTGGCGCATCCAGCTCAAACCACCGCAAATCCAAGGACCTGGCAGACCATCTCGTCTCTGGGCGAAATTAGATTATTTTAAATGGAACTAAGCCCTCGAGGATACAATCCCTACTCTTAGCTCTACTCCTGACCTTGCTGACTGCGAATTCTCATCCTGGATCACCAACTCTCTAGACACAGCTCTCCCCATAAAACCTCATTGCAAACTGAGGACAAAAGCTACCTCACCATGGTTTACCCAGGAAATACGCCTCCTAAAGAAAATCTCTAAGAGAGCAGAAAGAGCATGGAGGAAAGACTTTGATCCCATCAGTAAAATCAATTATAGAATAACGATTCTCAACTATAAAAAGGCTCTCAAGAACTCGCAAATTTCCTTCTACAATGAAAAAATCAGCAATGCAGCAAACTCGTCGAGGGAGACGTTTCTTATCATGAAAAAACTTTTAAAACCCCCTACACCCCCTGCTGTACGCGACCCCTCGACTGAACATTGTAATGAGTTAGCCAACTTCTTCGACTCAAAAATACAAAAAATAATCAAACAACTTCCGTTTCTTTCTCCTGTGGACTCCCCCCCCCTCCCTCTTCTCATCACCAGAACAGAGACACTGAACTTAGCAAGTTGCCCCCCATTAACGTGGAAACCCTTGGTTCCATACTGGAAGCCCTCAAAAGCGGATCACCTCACGACCCAGCCCCGGTGAGGCATCTGAAGCAGGTCGCCCCGATCATCCTACCACCTATGACCAACTTGTTAAACGCTTCCTTTGACTCCGGAACTGATCCCACAAGTTGGAAAAAAGCGGTTGTGAAGGCACTTATAAAAAAACCAAACCTCGACCCAGACAACCTGGCCAACTTCAGGCCGATATCACTCCTCCCCGGCATTAGCAAACTGGCGGAAAAATACATCAATTCCCAGCTGTCACATTACCTCGAGTCCAACGAGCTGTTAAAAACCTCCCAAACTGGTTTCCGCCCGGGCCAGGGGACAGAAACAGCGATGGTATCGGTTGTCGAAGAAGCTAGGAAAATCATCGATGCAGGAGGATCAGTGGCAGTGATCCTCCTGGACCTTAGCGCAGCATTCGACACCGTTAACCATAGCATCCTGGCCCAGCGCCTGGAAAACCTGGGCATCACTGGGACGGCCCTTAACTGGCTAAAATCCTTCCTCCACAATCGCTCCTTTCAGGTGGCGGAGGGAGACTGCATCTCCAGGGAAACCCCGATACGTTGCGGAGTGCCCCAGGGCTCTTCTTTGAGCCCTACACTCTTCAACGTATACATGGCACCACTTGATCAAATTGTCGCCCCCTATGGCATCAAACTCCTGACCTATGCGGACGACACCCAGCTGGTCGTTTCCCTCAGCCAGGCAGAACCCCCCACCATTAATCTGTACTCCTGCCTGGAGGATATAGTCAGCTGGATGAGCGAGTCCCACTTAAAGCTCAATGGGGAGAAAACCGAGCTAATGGTCCTGGGCAATCAGTCCCACTTCCGTCCAGAGTCTCTATGGCCTCCCAGCATGGGCCTACCTCCAATCCCCAAGACTGATATTAAAAGCCTGGGGATTTGGCTGGATGACAAACTAACCCTTAGCACGCATGCCAGGAAAACCGCGGGCATTTGTTTCGGCCTACTACGTTCCATCCGTAAGATCCTCCCACTGCTCCCATTTCAGTCAAGGAAACTTCTAGTACAGGGTCTAATACTGTCTAGACTTGACTATGGCAACGCCTTATACCTCGGTTCACCTAAAAAAGACATCTCTAGGCTGCAGGTGGTGCAAAATGCGGCCGCCCGGATCCTTACAGG
This sequence comes from Lissotriton vulgaris, assembly GCF_964263255.1. Taxonomy (NCBI): domain Eukaryota; kingdom Metazoa; phylum Chordata; class Amphibia; order Caudata; family Salamandridae; genus Lissotriton; species Lissotriton vulgaris. Next base: position 245,614,810 of record NC_141688.1, on the reverse strand, counting down.
TACTAAAAAACGCTGCTCTGCTAAACCTGCACTTAAAGAACTTCACTGGCTCCCGGTGGAGCAAAGGGTACAATTCAAGGCCATGTGCCTAACTCACAAAATCCTGCATGGAAAAGCCCCGCCGGTCCTGAAAGAACTCGTGACACCATACACGACAAACAGAACCTTACGCTCTACTAACGCCCACTTAACTCAAATACCCAGGATCAAGAGAACATGCTTCGGAGGGCGACAGTTCTCATTTCAATCGTCCAAAATGTGGAACACTCTCCCACCGGACCTTCGGGCCCAACCTAATCTCCTTTCATTCCGCAAATCCTTGAAGACATGGCTGTTCCCCTGACCTTTTCTCCACCCCGCCTGACCCTTCCTCTGGATTCAGTTAGCGCTGGGACGCTCTCGGGCAGCCATGCGCTCTATAAATCCCCTTCAAAATTCAAAATTCAAAATACAAATAGAAAGAGGAAGACGCCTCTTAGGAATGTTTTTTGTGCAGGAAGGTGCCCCCCCCTGCACAAACACAATCCTATCGACAACAAAGGCACCCTTGCACTGTGGCACTAGGCTGCCGAAAAGGCACCAGAGCAAGGGGAAAAGACAGGAATGTACTGTATTGGATAAATACGGTGCATTTCTGCCTCCATCTTTGACGTAGGGCAGCGCAGCAAGGTTACTTGCTGCACTGCCCTACACCCAATCCATATAAATGGGATGTATGACATCACAACGCATGCTTTTACCACCCATGCTTTTACATCGCAACTTTTACAACGCATGCCTCTACAACGCATTGTGCTTTGGGGCGCTGGATAGTGAATAGTTTAATTTACTATTCCAACTCCAGCCTCCGTGGATAGTAGGGAAGGTGTGGGTTAGTAAATTAAATCTATTCCCTATCCTAGAGAGCCCCCTAGCGCAATGCGTTGTAATGGTTTGCGTTGTAAAAGTTGCGATGTAAAAGCACTGCGTGGTAAAAGTTGCGTTGTAGAGGATGTTTCCCATATAAATGAGGGCCTATAAAACTAAGGACAATATTCCTCCAAATTAGGAGCAAGAATTAGAGTGCCCATTTCTTCTAGGTTTGGGGTCAGAGTGATGTCATTATGTGTTTTTTACTCCAGCAATGCATGCCTACATTCTTCTCTAATTGTGCTCATTTTGTTCTGAAAATAATCTATAAGATTCAGTAATTTTTTAGTCGGAAGAGTGTTAGGGGTGCTTGCTGCGGGACTGGAGACAGTACTGTGAATTCTAAATAATTTGCAAAAATAATCTTTCTGATAGCTTTCCAAATAAGATGCTTTTATAAAAGCCTCTGTCTGAGGTAAGTCATTTTGCTTTGAATTACAGATTTTTAAAATAGTTTTCTCTTCTTTTCGTTTTTGAGAATATCAGGGATTGGATGGATATTTTGAAGGTGATTTATGACATTTTGGTGCATGGGCTGTGAAGGTAGTCACTTTGCTTCGCTACGCCACAGGGAGAGGGCAGGAAAGCACCTTATCTACGGCATAAAGTGCATTCCTGTTCTTTCTCCCTGTACTGCTGCTGCTTTAGCAGCCTAATGAGAGCACAGGCCCCCTTGCACCATTGCAAGGGTGTCTTCGATGCATACAGGATTGTTTTTATGCAAGAAGGGCAACTTCCTGCACAAATCCTGGGAGGCTTTTACCTCTTTCTTGCAAATTGCAGCACATATAGAAAGAGGAATTCATGAGGAAAAATATTGATATTTCTCCTCGTTGTACCTCCCCTTGGGTGGTGTAAGGTTGTGTCACGTTCCCAGGTTTACAAGGTTTTGTCATTCTGGGCATGTGTCACAATCCATGGGTGTTGCGTGGAAACACCCATTGCAGCGCGCATGGCACGCCTCCCTGGCAACACCACAATTTGCGCTGCCTTGCCTTATTCCATATTAATGAGGCCATTCAAAGTCATGCAGAGTGGCTCTGTGTGGCTTCATACATATGATTTGTGGTCTGCACCACTGTTGCATCACAGAGAGTGACGCAACGGCGGTGTAGTGCCTCATAAATATGGGCCCTTATTTTCATTGCTTTCTTTTCTGTTGGCTCAAACTGGCCCAGAGATCTAATAAGGATGGTGTTGGATTTAACTGGCTTGGTGTTCTCATTGAAGTAATCCCTGGATCCAGGAGTTGCCTTGGCACAGGCGGTTTGTGTGCAGATGTCTGGTGTGACATTTTTCAGGTATGTTGGCATCACATGATTTCGAAGGGGGTCGTGTCCTTCCTGCCATTCTAAGGATGGAAAGTGATTGAAGCACAACTATGGACGTGAGTTGGGACACTTTACAAGGCTGGGGTGTGATTGTGACTCATCAGTACCTGCTTGCACAAGGAGCGTGACGTATATCACTGTGAGCAGATGGAATGTGATTGTGACTTGTCATTATGCGGCAAGAGAGGCTTTATGAGGTATGTGTTGGCGTGAGGCTGGAGAGTATTTGTGGCTTGTGTTTGTGTAAGGCAGGACGGTGAAAACGAGTTGTGTTTCAATGTGAGGCTGTGGAGTGATTGTAACTTGTCAGTATGAGGCTGGACGACAACCTATGTGTGAGTTGTCAGTATGAGGCTGGACAATGAACTCAACCTATGTGTGAGTTGTCAGTATGAGGCTGAACTATGAACACAACCTGTGTGCCAGTCTAAGGCACTGTTTACACTTATATTGGCGTGTCTGGTGGTGTAGGGAAAGACACAAATGTGAGTGATGTCAGTGTGAGTGTAAACACTGAGCTAGACTGCTGTATCAGTGTGAGGCCATCAAGGTGTGTCTCTAACTGGGACACAATTCACAATCAATATTCAGCTTCAGACTGCCAAACAACTCACAATCACTATTTATTATCATATTGACACGTATATCACTGTGAGCAGATGGAATGTCACTTGCCATTATGACGCAAGAGAGGCCTAATGAGGTATGTGTTGGCGTGAGGCTGGAGAGTGATTGTGACTTGTGTTTGTGCAAGTCAGGACGGTGAAAACGAGTTGTGTTTCAATGTGAGGCTGTGGAGTGATTGTTACTTGTCAGTATGAGGCTGGACAATGGACACAACCTATGTGTGAGTTGTCAGTATGAGGCTGGAAAATGGACACAACCTATGTGTGAGTTGACAGTATGAGGCTGGAAAATGGACACAACCTATGTGTGAGTTGTCAGTATGAGGCTGGAAAATGGACACAACCTATGTGTGAGTTGACAGTATGAGGCTGGAAAATGGACACAACCTATGTGTGAGTTGACAGTATGAGGCTGGACAATGGACACAACCTATGTGTGAGTTGTCAGTAAGAGGCTGGACAATGGACACAACCTATGTGTGAGTTGACAGTATGAGGCTGGACAATCAACACAACCGATGTGTGAGTTGTCAGTATGAGGTTGGACAATGGACACAACCTGTGTGCCAGTCTTAGGCGCTGTTTACACTTATATTGGCTTGTCTGGTGGTGAAGGGAAAGACACATATGTGAGTAATGTTAGTGTGAGTGTAAACACTGGGCTAGACTGCTGTATCAGTGTGAGGCCATCAAGGAGTGTCTCTAACTGGGACACAATTCACAATCAATATTCAGCTTCAGACTGCCAAACAACTGACAATCACTATTTACTATCATAGTGACGCACAATGTACGATCACTGTCTAGCATTAGAATGGTACTCTCTAAACAACCACTGTCCATGCACAACAGCACACAAATCACAATCATTGCTCAGCATCACAATGACCCAGCCTCCATGGTCATTGTCAATGTTTATGCTGACACGCCTATCTCTGGTACACGATTCAGACTGCCTGACACTAGCATGCTGCAGACGAGCATTGCCTACTCCTTGGCTCTGAAATACACTCACAATCACTGTCCAGGACACGTCCTATTGATAAAGAACCCCTGATCATTGTAAAAGGTCACACTCAAACATGACATAGCATATGATCACTGCCCAGGCTCACACTATATGACGACCCCACCCCCACCCCCCCGACACAATGGGGGGCAGGATGTACCCCCCCCAAGGGTTTTAAGAGTGACCATGGGAAAGACCATAGATGCACCAGCGGGATGCCACAGGCCATAAAACATACTCACCTCAAGGTGGCCAGCCCGCCGGCGCTCTCTTGGGCAGCAGGACTCTCCTTGGGGACATGTTGGGATGCAGCTTTGGAATCTCCATGTTTGTTCTCCTTCTTTTTCCAGAATCCTCTGGTGAGAAGTTATTGGATGGGAAATAAAGCCTGATCTAAGATGGTGCCTTTTCCATTCGTTCCAATAGGACATTCCCAATACAATAAGATGGTCTAACTTCCTGTGAAGTAATTACTGTCTAGGGCCTATATATGGATGGGTTTTCAATGTTCTCCTTTATTTAAATGCATATTTATATAGCGCGACCTCGACCCAAAGGTGTTGGAGCACTTTACATGAGCACCGGGTACGTCACACAAGGGCACAGGCGCTTTCTGTGTCCTTAGTAACACGGCTACTGGAAGGGGTCGCCCATACCTCTGGCAGTCAAGAACTGTGAAAACCTGGGTCTCCAGTTCAACTCGCAGACAAAGACTCTCCGCCAGGCGCCATCTTTGTGACGCGGATGCTCGACCGATGTTCACAGGCTAGCCTCATACAGACAGCTCATGATCTCTGCCAGGCTCACACTGATGCATGACTGAGGTTCCTAAGCCGGCTTCACGCAAACAGTTCATGAGCACTGCCAGGCTCACACTGACGCATGACCAATGTTCATGGACTAGCTTCATGCAAGCAGCTCAGGATCCCTGTCCGCGCTCACGCTGAGACACTAGCCAACCTTGAGTCCCCACTCATCACTAATTTACAAACGATGACCATGATATAGAGCACCTGACACAACAGTAGTGTACACTATTCACACTCACACTGACGTTCATGGCTGAGTAAATCTGGGTGCTAGCTAGAGCTGGTGCATCTAGGTGTTAGGTAGAAGTCAAAGTGCCTGGGAATCAGCTGGTGTGAGTGTGAGCCTGAGCTTGGTGAGAGTCCCTGAGACTGGGAAAAAGATGGGATCTAAATCCAGAACTAACTGAGGCTAAAATGTATCCACAGCTGAGTGTGGCCAAGCTTCACCAAGAGCAGAGCAGATCAAAGAGGCAATGAGAGGCTTGGATCATCAGCACTGGGACTGATCGCCATTCAGCACTCTCAGGCTTAAAGCGGTTCCAGCACGCAAGGTTTAGGTGCCAGTGACAGCAGCCACTTGTGGCCACCTAGGCCAGAAGGTGCAGGCACTGTGCATGCGGTGTGCACTGCACCGCACAGAGGGAGTCGACATGTATGCATACGTAGCAAGGGTCTCAATTTAGCTGAGGGTTTTCTGGGGCGGGTCGGAGATTAGCCATTGGCTCTTCCTGCATATGGTAGAGCTTTCAGGAGCTTAGAAGAGGTGGTAAATACATTTGCTCCAGTCCTACTCCAGACTAAAACAATTTAACAGACCATGGACCATGCCTTAATGTAGCACTGCCAAGCTCACTACATCTGATTGTACCCAAGGTCTAGCAGATGGCTCTAAGTGGGCTGCTGTCCTTAAAGATCAGTAGGTCGTCACCTTATAAGACGGACCTGATTACTTTGTGACATGTGTGCACATGTTCGGTGTGAAGTGTGCATTCATCGTCTCCATTTGGAATTTCCAATTTTCACATCACAGATGGTCATATTGCTTAGCAAATTAAAATGTAAAAAAGTGTTGAAGAACAACAGCAACAAATAGTATGTGAAACACAAAAAAGAAGTGAGAGATGAGAGCAGCACTTTGCAGATACCTGGCCCTCGTTGGAAAGAAAGAAGGAAAGAAAAATGCAACTTTGACCAGCAGGATATGGAATGAGATAGGGAGTGAGGTGGGGAGCATTTGGTTGAAGGGAGTATAGAATTAAAAATAGGAGACAGTAAGGAAACACATACTCTTCCACAGAGAGCTCAATCCCAACTAAAAAAGAGTCCCTTAAGTGATTAGTAGTGGAAGGATATACTAGAATACTGTGGGATCTAAATGCTTCTGGGACAGGCACATGCTAGAAATATGTGAATCAAGAGCAGGACAGGCAACAAAACCATCCAATCATGGTCATAGGGCATTCGAAAGACAACGCTAAGTATATAATACATTGGAAAAATTACGTCTTCCTATGAACAGCATTAGCTGTTGGTAACCAAGGCCTTACAGTCATTGGCCTAAACAGTGCAGCAGCCTACAGTAAGAAGCATCGTTTAAAATGTCCCAGGAAATGCAAATTCCTATATTTTAACTCATCAGCATAATATGGAAACTGCATAGTACTCCTTATTACCTGGTAGCCAGATATTATATCCAAATACATCAAGATAAAAGCTGAAGTTTTTATATATCCAGTCCCACTCACTGGATTGTGGAGGTAAGCACTAGAAAACATACATTGGGGAGAAAAGCCAGTAGTTGATTTCTTTGTGGCTAGATAATTTTTATATTTATCCCCCATCCTTGATTTTTACCCCATTACAATATTTCTCCATATCGTAACTCCTACTACGTTCCACTAATTTTCTGCAATACCATGAGTGTAGTTCTGAATGTTGGCCCGATGATAATTAGAATTTGTCATGAAGTGGAGGGAAAGGTCACTGAGCTAAAGGTTCACAGCTGGAAAGTTGCATAGATTGACAGCACATAAGTTTGAATCTCTCAAAGTCCAGCTCTGCCTTCCATTCAGCATTTTGAGTACCAAAAGTTTGTCATAGTGAAGCTCTTCTTTAAAGTGCTTAGAAATGTCAGAAGTCTGGTATGAAGTGCTATATAAAAACGAAAGGCCTCATTATGATGTCGGTCGGAAAGTATTCCGACCAAATCGTTCTGCGAATGGTTTCTGACCAAATCAGATTCGGGGAGCACGACCTACTGATTACGATATGTCCGTACAACGCTTGGTCGGACTCCCATTGACTTCAATGAGAGCCTGTGGTCCTACCAACAACACAGTCTCTCATTGAAAAACAGGGTGGTGCCACACTGTGCATGGTTGGAAAGAGGGGACCCATCGGTACCACCAAGGGCCAGAACTGGAGGGATCTGGGTGAAGGGGGACCTGCCATGGACCCCCAAAGCCAGATTCCGACAGCTGATCCGTGTCGGAAAGACTCATTTGAAAAGGCTGTCCAAATCCGATATCATAATCGCTGTGCCAGAAACGCAGTACGAAGAGACGTATGAGTCAGATGCAACCAACTCAGAGTCTCTGAATGCCATTCAGATGTGAGTTGGAACCGAGTCGGACAGTCTGAACAGTTTCAAACCATCATAATTGGTTGGTTGGAATAGTTTCTGAGTCGGTCGGAAACAGGGCTTCCGACACGCCGTTTGGAGCCTTTCCGACCGACATCGTAATCGGCCCCATAGTATTATTCTGAAGGTGACTTGTTGATATTGCAACGGCCCCTCAATACCCATGTTTTCGTCTTCCCCTTTCTGTATTTATGAGTTTTTTTATCCTTGACATACCAAAAAGGCCTCTGTCTGTGGTGTTATGTTACCTAGTATTTTACAGTGCATCGTTCGCCAGTAATCTGGCTTCTTGTAGCATGGTAAGTTGAGTTTGGATTTAATTTAAGTTCCGGTGGAGCACCTTCTCTTCCACCTCTTCCTAGACAGTGAATTCCTCACACCAGTTTACAGCTACCCAGTGCTTAATTTGAGCGAGTAGTTTCCAGCGCTTGCCACCGGCACCTAATTGCCAACACTAGCACTTATGACAGTCTGCCATAAGGTGCTGTTTGTCTTTTTTAGATATGAGCACAACAGCTGTTGTTTCCACCCAAACAGTCATTGGCAGCTAGCAGGGGCAATGGGAAATGCAAGCTGCACTGGCCTCCTAACGAGGGCCCTGGAACTTATTGGTTTTCAGAAGTTAAGCACTGCAGCTTCCATTGTGTCCCTTTTCCCTCTCTTTTCAATGCATCCTACTTTTTTCTCCTATGCGTCCTTGTAGCCAACATGAATGCAGAACTGGTAAACAGCCTTATTGTCTTAACCCCTTCGCAGCGGCGGCTATTCCGCCGCAGCACTAAGGGGGCGGGGGACCGCGCAGCGCGCCCATGCTGGTGACAGAACCACTCCGTCACTAACCGCGGTCGCACTGTGCTCATGGCGGAGCGGTTCCGTCACGGCCCCGCCCGCTCAATGGAACGCTCAGCGCAGGCGCGGATTCCGCGCCGCGCAGGCGTGCCGAGCTGGCCGTGACGGAACGGCTCCGTCATCAGCACAGCGCGACCGCGGCTGATGACTGAGTGGTTCCGTCACCAGCAGGGGAGGGGTTAAAAAGCAGAATGAATACTGCTCTGGGATCAGGGGGAGCTTGTGTTTTTCCTAGAGCTACATGTGTAAATACCGTGCTCGGTGCTGGGCTATCAGATGTCAAGTGGGAAACAATCAGGTCTCGGGTGTCCAGCATTGAGCTGGAGGGGTTGGGTCCATGCCAGATGCTCACGATAACGACTGACTATATAAATGAGTCTATGTAGATTATTTGTACGGAAAATAATTGTATGTGGTTATGGCGATGCATGAGCTGGCCCTGCGTTGGACACCCCCTGGACAGGCTAAAGGTAATATTTTGTAATGATTTCGAACAATGTAGAGATTCTTAATTCTTGTAAGGGTTGTCAAAAATCTCTCATCAGTTGACGCTGCGATTTCATTGAACCAGTATGAGAGGTTCAAGACCATGAAGCTATAGCATTGCGTTAATTACTGAAAAAAAAGGCAGCTGCTCGCTAAATACTCTATCTAAGGATTTATTGTTGAGAAATTAAATTATAAACGCATATTTACAATTACTGCAAATTCATCTAGGTTTGCGCGGATAATAAACCTCGAGCAGGACTGTATTACAAAAAACATGAACTGTTTGCGACCGTATAGGGCTGCAACTGAATACATGATGAGTTGATGGCCCCATAATTTAGCTTTTTCCTTAATGGCTGTGCATTTTTTACAGCAAACATTTTTTTAGGTAGAATTTTAGCAGATGGCGCTTTAATTGACAACTCAGGAAGAAAAGAAAACACGGTTTATTTTTGAAAACGTATTTTAGTTTGAAACTGGTTTCACTAGGTCCACTTTGGAATCCGGACCATTACCTAATGTGCCTCGCGTGCATCATAGTCCGAACGTGACCCCAGCTGCAGTCTCCGAAGGAAAAGTAGTGATAGTTTTGTTTTGAAATATTTAAAACTAGGCAGGGCCACCTGCTCCTGGCTGACACGAGTATACATAATTGAACAGAGTATTTTTTTGGTCGGCCTTTGACACAACTTTAAGTGACTCACCAGATTATTTTTAGCCAAACATTCATACATAATATATACTTAGGGGGACCGTTATACCTTGGGGTTCATCCATTGGCCAGACCAAATGCCAATCACATTTTTGCTTTCCGCCCACAACAGCACATATCGTTGGGCAATGGGTCAACCCACAATTTACTTTCAGTGAGTACACAAAACTACACATTGTTCGCCACCACATACAAATAGCTCATTTGTCTTCTGTGACAAAGCTGGTTGAAAGTGCACCTTGTAATATTATTCATTTTGTATATTTAGTTTAAACACCAGTTTTTTATTTTACCTGCACTTTGGGTGCCCAGTTAGATGTGGTGTAGTGTAGTTCCTAGTTTCCCACTAGGCCCTGCGCATTGGAATAACATAAACAGTAGTATCGACGTGGAACTGCGGATCTTCCAGGCCTCTACTGACTATGCTAAACTTAATTGGGTGTGTTACCAACTAGCTCAGAGGTCACTGGAAACTTTCTTCTCTGCATGGGAAGTGATCAGCTTCCCTGGCACAGACAAGAAGGGATTCAGCTTTCCAACAACCGTGCAACATGACAACTTTGCTCCTCAGATCAAGAGTCAATCTCTAGGGTCGTGTGAAACAATAGACATGTATTTCACTCAGTCAGGTTAGTGCAGTTTACTTTCACGATATGTAGAGAATAGAGAGACGGGCGTTTGTCAATAAAAGGTTAACATTTATTGAACAGTCTTTCTTCTCGTACAAGAGAAATGTATTGCCACAATTGCAAGACTTGTTATTATAAAAAGTATGTACAGTAAGATAAGAATTGCAAAATAGAACTGTAAAAGCATTGATATGGTTTCTTAGCCATACAATGGTTTAAAAGTAATAAAACATATATACATTCATATATACATTAGGCTAAAATACTCAACTGGTGCTTCTAACTACGCCTACCCCAGTGTGCCTGACCTAAGCCTAACACGTGGAAGGGGAGTAAGTAAGTAGCTTCAGTTTAAGTTGGTTTTGCCAAGGTTTGCTTCAAGAATTCTCATCTAAGGGATTAGTCAACACCATACCTCTGAATAGAATGATGGAAGTCTGGTATTTCCTTCAGGGGGCACTCGATATCCCAGTCACCCGCGAGGGCAGACTAGAAACGCTGGAGCTCTGTTCAGCGCGTCAAGAGGAGGAGGGGGGACAGCGTCCGCGGGCAGCTGGCTTCTGCTGGATGTCTTCGCAGAGGGACGGCTGGTCAGCTTCTAAGCTCACCGCACCATCGTTCGCGCTTTAGCAGCGATAATGGTATCAGTAGCTTCACCAACAGCAGCGGGGCAGCAGCATCAGCTGGCAACAGGGTAGCAGGCTGCAGCAACAGGCTACGGGCAACAGGCTCATTGCTTAAGGCAACGTTGGTAATATTTATACCTGACAGGTGCCTGGTTTGACGCAAGTTTGCTGGACATAAGACGTCAATTAAAGATGTCACTAGGAAGTGATAGCTATCAGTTGCTCATTAGAGTTCCATTACTAATCAAAACACAGCAAGCGGGGATTTCCAGGTTTGCTGAGTTTTTATCTTGTTGAAGAACTCGGAGTGTTAATCTAGGAATATCAGATAGTGACTTCTGCTCTGTCATTGCACTAATTGGTTGCAAAGGAAGTGGCAGAGAACTATGCTGGAATGTGGCTCTGTTCGTGTGAGGCCAGAGATGACTTTCTGAATATCGCACTTGAACGGTTATGCCAATATAGGGAATAAATGGATTTATAGCCGAATAGGGGCATAAGGTCACAGGAACCTAGATAAAAAACGCAACACCCACTCCACGTTTTCATGTCCATCAAATTACTAAAACTAGAGCAATTAGATGCATGTGTAACATTGCCCACCCCAAAATACATGAATGCATTCGAAATAGGCGTATTTGTAATACGTGAAATTTAGGTACCGTACGTTTTTTGAAGCATAGAAATCATTCAAGAATTATTGCATATGAAATCAATGAACGATTATGCAAAAAGAATTACACATGAAGTATCTCTGAACAGAAGAAGGGCGAGATAAATCATCACATATAAATGCATTGCAATAAATGTGCTAGAGGCTGGTGTAAGGTTGTTATGTCTCTAGATGTGTGTAGAAATAGAAGTGTGAAGCTTCTGTTCTCTAAGAATAGTTTTTACCTTAAGCAAAGAATTGTTTGTGCCAAAAAAAGGTGAATATTAAAAAATGTCCAATTCAAAAGAATTAATGCTTGAACGGGGAAATAGAGTTTCAACGCTTTTAGCAGTTTTTGTTGATCAAAACTGAAGGCCGAATTCAGAGTTCATGGGAACGCTGTGTGTCGGAAAGCTTCTCAAAAGTTATTGTTTCTGTACGGGTGAGAACATCGTATCAGACAGGCTCTCAAAGAATTGGTCTACAAAATCAGGTGACAGTTCAACCAAATTCGATAGTGCTGTAACTTGGCAGGTGTGAGAATGATTGCTGTCATCATAGGCAGGATCAGCAATGCTCACAGAAAGTCGTACCTGGGTGATGTTGCTTTTGTCACTTGCTCCACTGTTACCACCTAGTCGTAGCACAGGAGTCTCAACGAATGCTGTCATCAGGATTGGTAGCTACTGGGGACAACACAATGCGTGAGCCGTTATTGGACTGAGCAAAGTATCGACGTCCATTGGTACTGCTGATGGAAGTGAAAGACAGATGTCCAACACGCACTCATCTCCGCATAGCATACATCGAAGTACCGGTAAGATACAGTTCTGCCATATAGGTCTGAATGAAAGGAACCAGGTCATGTTTAGATCTCTCAGCCTGGCCAATCCAAGGACGTTAGTTATCCTGTCCCGGTAGCGCATTGCTAGGATTGTCTCTTCCATTCCCATGGGAGCTATGTCTGATTTTCGGCTTGCCATAACGAAGCAGGAGGGTCAAAAATAAAATCCCTGCTACAAGTCCCAAAAATAATGGTATGCCGCCAAAAACAGAGTGAACAAAATTAGGAACGATTCCCAAAATTGCCTGAAAAGGTGTTAGCAGTCCTGTAAAGACTGTCTTAAATATGCCTGGGATGCTTGTGGCACTGGACATGTTAAGGAGTTGGCTAAGCATTTCTACGAAATGCACGGGGCAATTTGTTGATAAAAGTTCATGAACTTCAGTAGCTGTCCTTGCAACTAGAATATCATACGTCTCTTTTGATTGACGTTATAGGCACTGTTGTCTGCAAAAGCACAGATTTCATTTTGCTTAAAGTATCAATTCGTATAGAATAGAGATTCAGACGAGGCCAGATGGGAGTCACTGTGTCTGCAGGCCCACTCGGGAACAATGCTTGCATACAGCATTTGACCATGGATGTTACGCTTACTAGATAACTTTTCCCTGGCACAAGGCCACAACATCTGTGATCCGTTCTAAGAATGTAACTCCCGTTTGCAAGTTGCATAAAGAAGGGCTCTATCTGAGTTGCAGGTGTGACTAGCTGGTGGCATGAAAGGTTGTTAGAATTTCCATCACATGCTCCGTGTAAATTAATACCCTGACAAAAAAGTATACCGCTTAGTGAATGTTTACAATTGTCACCACTAAGAAATACATTTTTGTCGCTGTCACTATAGCAAGAATGTGTGTATGGTAATTTCCATTCAGATTTTACATATCCTTTACCCAATTGTTCATACTGGCCAGCAGGTATGTACTCAAGGCACTTTTTAAATTGGAAAGTTGTTATCGGAATGGTGATAATTCCGTGTATTATCCATTCAATGACAGGACTCTCTGACATTGTCAATGGTAATCTCTCGAGTTTTTCGATGCTCAGGATTGTATAGTCTGCTCCTTTCTGTGCCAAACTGATCTGTTTATCAGTAAGGTTAAAGATGGAAAATAATGACGTTGTGTTGATTAAACGACAAGGCACATAGCCTGAACGAAGATTTTGCAGCGTCCAGCCTAATTCTATAATAGAACGTAATTGAGATTGGCCATGTTGTAACATTAGCAAGTCTCTATCTATCACATCAAAGGCAGAGGATACAATATTGTCCAACGAATATATTCTGGAAGACAGAGTCATTAACCCATTGTCCACTACAGAAAGTGATTTTTCCAAATTAATACGATCAATTTCTCGTATTTTTTCAGCTGTTTCAATTTGTGTGACTTTCCAAGCCTCGTTGTAAGCAGCATAGATACTGGTCGCTATGAAACGCTTTTGACGCTGTTTGCGTGGTCCAAGAATGAAATCGCGCAAATCAGCACCATCTTTTACTAAAGACAAGTGTTGCTTAATTTCAGCCAGTGTGGATGATGTTAGCCATTCAAGGCAGAGTTTCCCTACACTGTATGTTGTTATTATCCCTGGATGTTGTCTCTGGGAGTATCTCGAGTCTAATCTGGTCATTTTTAACCCCTGTGTTTTATTCAGGAATCTATCTTGACAGCTGTTTGTGTCAGTAGGCCAGATTAACCACTTTTTCCAATCAGGATGTGTTCTGTTAAAATGTAAAATCTGTGACACGTCTAACTCAATATCTGCAGTTATATTTCCAGGTATTGGCTTTGGTATAGACGGTGTTTTAAGGTCTTTGATCTTAGCTAGGCCAAGACAGGATGTTTGGTGTATTGTGTCATTTAAAAACAACATTTGTTCTGGTATCATGCAGGTTCTAAATAGTGCTTCAATGCCTTGTACCTGCCAATCTTTTGTACCCCAAATTGTTTTCGTTTCAATATTATTTTTCCAATAATCAAAACCAAATGTCATCATTTTGTCATAAAATGCTTCTGAATATATAAATTTAGAATTTGTCAGCATTGTTTTCATTCTTGTTTTATCTAACAGTTTGTAATAAAACGTTTCTGCATTACTGGTGTTAAACCCTGAGAAGTATTTGAATTTCTCAAAAAATGCTTTAGAACTGCTTTTAGGTGGTGTAGAACAATGTTCCCATTGATTATACATAAAAACATTTCTAGGCTGTGCAGATTTATGCAAGTAATGATCACCATAGTGTGTGTAACAGAATAACTGCTCATAACTAGATGAACCTTGTAAATAATCATGATCTGTGAATCTAGCTGACATTACTAAATCAGACATCATGTCATTAATACTGTTAAAGTCCCAATCATCATGGAATGTACTCGGTTTTACAAAGTCACTTAAGGAAACCTTCAGTTGATGAGGATACTTCAGGATTTCGACCGGACCATATATCTCATAGTCAGTTTTCTCCCATACTACCCCACCAGGTATTGGAATTGCTGTGACATTTACTGTTGACAGTTCTCTTTTCTTCACATGGGATGATCTGTGTGGTTTCAGGACTAGGATGATGTTCTGACTTGCTGTGTCCATTCAATTGTAATAAACTTTCCTAAAATTAAAACTAAAATTAGGCATAGTAGGAGTATGAATACCCCTGAAATAATCCAATACTCAATCAATGGTGAATCCAGATATAATTCTTTGATTTGTTGAAGGAGTCCTGTTGTATTTTCTTTAGAATACTTTTTTGTTTCTGGCATCACTTCGGGGTCGTTTTGATCTTCAGAGAAGTTGTCGAAGTTGATGAAATAAGCAGAGGCAGTTCTGTCAATTGATGGGATTGTTCTTTCAATCTGTCTCTCCGTAGCACTTTCTGATGCCACATTAGTGTAGACTGGTGTTGTTTCTTGACGAACTGTTTCAATCTGTGTCTCAAGAGGCACGAGTTCCATGGCATTATTGCATAGTCCTTCACTATGCACTGCAGGCTGATCGAATGTGATTAGTCTTTCAGTTTGAACCTCTTGGATTGTTGCAAGTTTGGGTATTCTGTTGTTTCTTGGGAGTCCACTGGGCCTACTGCTGATTATAGGCCACATGCTTGTGGTTTTACCAGGTCGATGGACACGACTCTGTTCTCCTTTTTACCAGCAAGGGGCGGTAGCACAACTGATCTTGTTCCGGTGACTGCCAAGACAGGTACTGCTTTTCTGTAAGAAGGCCCAAATTCCTTCTTCACCGCGATCTTTTCTCTGACTAGATCCCCAATCTTTGGAATCCAGACAGGTCTTGCTGGGGCTGTTGCTTGTGGTGCCTCGTCAGTGGTATCTGGCCGTTGCTTTAACTTTATGTTGCTTAAGGATTTTCTTGTTTCATTCAGTTCCTGTAAAACAGCCAAACGATCTTTGATGTCAAAGTTTGTTGTTTTTTCTTGTACCACTGACATTTGACTATCGAGGTCCCGAATGTTCATTCTAATTCCGAACAATAGTTCGTATGGGCTGAAACCTTTTAGAGAATTTCTTGGCAAGTTGTTAAGACTAGTCTGGACACTTATTAAATGTTTGACCCACCCAGCGCCTGAACCTAATACCTTCGCTGTTATAGATTGCTTTATGTCACGGTTTTTTCTTTCTACCACACTATTCCCTTCGGGTGCGACGGACAAGAATACCGCAACCCAATTCCCATGCTGGCCATGGCCTCCTTATAGGCTCGAGAGCTGAAAGCAGGACCCTGGTCAGAATGGAACGTGGTAATTGCGTATGTGCTGATAAAGACTCGCAAATCTTTTATAACCATTCTAGCGTCAGCCGAGCGCTGGGGCCACATCCATATGAACCTCGTACAGGAATCCACTGCTACCATGATATATCTATAGTTGCCGTCCCTTTGTAGGGGACCACAGTGGTCCAGGTAAACACATGCAAATGGTTTATCCGAGATAAGAAGGGGTGTCTGCGCTGGTCGTTTTACTGTTGATACTTTTATCCTTTGGCATATGTCGCATTCTAATACATACTTTTTAGTTTGTATTCTCAAGCGAGGCCACCAATATCTCTGTTTTAATAGTGATATTGATGCGGAAACGCCAGCGTGTCCAGAAGCAAGCCCTTCATGTGCCGCTTTGATTAGTCCTAACCTGTGTTCCCTGTTTGGAATTACTCTATCCCCCACTCCAGGGATTCGAGCAAAAGGAACATTATTCGTATCTGTTAAGTACAAGTACTTTTCAGGAAAGCCTTTTGGGAGTGTTTTCTTATCATTTTTTACTGACGCACTGACAGCTTGTAGAATATCGCTGTCTGTTTTTGTTTGTGACCGAGTTATCGCAGCTACGGAAGCCGTTTGCACAGCTGCCTTCGCGGCTTCATCAGCCAATGAATTCCCTGCAACGTGAACGCCATCACGTTGATGACTCAGTGTATGTATCACGTGAGTCTTTTGTAGTTCTTTTTGCAAAAGAACTACCTGTTCCCACAGCATTTTATGCTTTATTGTGCCACCTTTTGCATCTTTGAAACCGTTTTCCTCCCAATTCTGCAAGTATTCATTATAAGATTGTACGCAATAAAAAGAATCGCACACTATTAGTGTGGGGAATTCGCGATCGGTATTTTCTAGCGCCATCTTAAATGCTACTAATTCAGCTCGTTGAGCCGAGCAATCTCCTAGAGATTGTGTTTTAGTGACCAGTGGTCTAAATTTTCCTTTGTGCCAGTGACCTTTTACAATCGGGCACGCAGCACTGTAAGCTTGCTTACCCCCAACTGCGGGTTGTGCTGATCCGTCAGTATATATAATACTTCCGTATTCTTCGAGAGGCAGGATTTCAATTGGCAGAGGACATTCATATTCATATTGTAAAAATTCCTGTGTTTTTAAGTTAGGATCAAATTCGTAAACTACGTCTGTTGCAGCAAGAGAATTAACCCACTGAATCCATCTCTAAAGCCGGTATAGGTGTTACGATTATTATTTGTTTACCTTGTGCTAGGGGCCTTTCTTTTGCTACAGCAGTCTGAACCGCAGTTAGAATTTTCTCCGTTGAACTGAATATTATTTCAGCCTTTGTGTACAAATGTGATTTGTATGCTATTGGTACCTTTTCTCCCTCATTAGAGGTCAGGTACGTGAATCCGCATCTTCCTGGGATGACTCGGATTACAAGATCGCGTGTATTGTCACGTGTATCTAATTTTGTTTTAGCTAACATGTCTGTTTGCAGTGATCTCAAAATTTCTGTGTGTTTTTGAGTCCAATTGATTTGTTTAAAATCAGGTTTAATTAGTTCGTAGAGAGGTTTAACCCTCTCTGCGTAATTTAGTATGTAAGTTCTTCCGAAATTCAGAAAACCTAGTATGGATTGTAAATTCTTCAGCGTTTTTGGAGCTTGGAGTACAGCGCACTTCTCTAAGAAGTTGTCCGCTAGGCTGTTCCCTTCACTTGATAATTCGTACCCTAAGAATAGTACTGTCAGATGGGCAATTCGGGACTTTTTAAAGTTGAATTTGTAACCCTCTGCTGCGAACCCAAGTATAATGGTGTTCACTCTTTTCAAGTGAGTATCCAAGTCGTCGTCTGTGAGATAGATATCATCTACGTAAGATAATGCCTCATCATCATAGATTTGTAGTAACTCTGTTACCCTAGTTTAGAATAGTCCTGGGCTGTTCTTGAACCCCTGTGGGAGTCGACAGAATTTCGCTGCGACCCAAATGCAGAGAAAGCGGTCAAATATCTGCTTTCTGGTGCAATGTTTTGACAAAAGAAACCATTAGATATGTCTAATGTCGTTTTGTATTTTTTCCTAACTATGTTATTCATTAGGGCTGCACTATGCGAGTTTTGTACTGCAAATGTTTTGCAACATGTATTAAGATGTCTGTAGTCCAAAACTAGACGATATGAATTGTCTGGCTTGGAGACAGGAAACAAAGGATTGTTCATTTGAGAGGTGCATGTTTCAATCCCCCCCTGGTATTCAAGTTGATCTAAGATCTCCCTGACTTGTTTTTTAGCTTCTTGCTTAATGGGATACTGCCGTTGGGCAGTTGGTTCACTTTTTAACTGGATTTTGTGAGGAGGAGAGTCCTCATCCCATCCTACATGATTATTATATAATGCCGGTGCCTGGGCTACTGCCCATTTCCTTGCATATGTATATTTTTTATGAATCGGAATGTGATTCGAGAAGGCAGGCATAATCACTTCTTCGCCACGAGGGCACTCCCTGACAAACTCTGGGGGCCAATCTTTTTCAGCTAACAGAATATCATAGCCTTTTGAGAGTTCATCCCAAAATAGACCCTTTATTTTCCTAGTCTTATCACCCTCTATACGCAATGTTATTTCGTATATTTTATGGGGCTCGCTAAGTCTGGTGTCGGCAGTTTCAACCTGAATGAATTCATTCGTGTCCACTGTCTCCAGATGACTCATCAAGATCTTGCGCGCTATACTGATTTCTGCTGCACTGTCCAACATTGTCAATGCCCACTCCCCGTTTTTCAACTGTGTCCTCAGTATTCTCGGCATGGTTGATTACTCTAATACTGGCTACCTTCTTTTTTTGAAACTGAGATTTTTTACTCTGAGCAGGTTCCTTGTCTTTGGACTTGGTGTGCTCTCCTGGGTCTGACCGTCCTCTTCTTTCCGAATTCTGTGGAAAAGATCGAGAGGGACGTGTATCAATACTTTGATATCTATCAGGTTTTTTCAGATTATCCCTATTTCTAAGGTTATATCTTTTCCCAGAGGGCTCCCTCTGGGGAGACTGGTGTTCTCGAGTCGGAGTTTTTTCCCTCCGTCGAGGAGACCTTCCTCTGGTCTGGAAAACTTTTTCCTTGGGAGTGGATTGTTTATTTCCATCCCAGCTCTTTTTAGGAGTGTTTAAATTATTTTTAATAAATAATTTTTCAGGATTTTCGAGCAGTTGGGGCTTTACTGGTTTCCCACCCAAGCTGTCTCTACCTAATTCTTCATAGCATTTTTCTATGATTTTTGCAAGCTCAAATGGCTGCCCTTTTATATCTGTTTCCTTCAACTTCTGGCGAATCGCCACAGATGCTGCTTCTCCCTTTATGTTGGCTAATAATATAGCCGAGACCTGCTTGAAGTCTTTCAGTAATTTCATACCTAGAGTTAAAGCGGGCTCTGGACCGTTTTCATTTTGAATTTGTTTTAGCACTTCTGGTATTACCGCCATAGACGGAACACCGTGTGTTTTTGTGTAAATGGAAGCAAAGACTGTACCCCAAGTGTCGCAGTCCTCCACGTGTGGTGCGATTCCCATTGGAAGGCAGATGGTCAAGATTCTGTGTTTCTCTATAGGGGTAGTATCAGGAAATTCTGCCTCTATTTGAGTGATTTTCTGTGCTAACCAGAAAGGAATTTGTTCCCGTTTTACGGGTGTTTTACCAAGACATGACTGTATGTTCTGTGGTGTGATTTTATTAGTGTTCCCCTGATGAGGGGTTAGCTGTGGTACATTAACAGCTGGCTGGACTGTTGCAGTCCGCATTACATATTGGACTAATTGCCTATGTATTTTTATTAGTGTTTTTAGCTGTACTAACAGCTCTTCTCTAGACCTTTTTACAATGTCCGGATGTGGTGTGTAGCTGGCTAGAACCGGCCACGTTGCTCCTGGTCTACCTAGTGGACCGAGCCTAGTTATGTGATC
This sequence comes from Lissotriton vulgaris, assembly GCF_964263255.1. Classification (NCBI taxonomy): domain Eukaryota; kingdom Metazoa; phylum Chordata; class Amphibia; order Caudata; family Salamandridae; genus Lissotriton; species Lissotriton vulgaris. The sequence goes on along the minus strand of NC_141688.1, from coordinate 245,595,003 downwards.
ATTATGTTTTAGGGCGCCATTAAACCAGAGCAGGTGCTCTTGAAATTTAAGTGGAATTTCAATCTCCTCGAAAGGAGCGTACTCTTCCGGAGGTTTCTCTATTTTGTAATAGTGAAACTCTTTTGTTCTAGCGTTTGCCGCTGGAAAGTTTATCCATGAATAGAATACCTCTGTCTGCCGATATTCGTGAGCCTCTATCACGAAAATTACTGTACCACCTTGTGGTGTCAGTCCGTTTTCTATAAGTTTTAAAGTTATAGATTTTCTTAAATGTGCCGGGATGATAATTGCATCCGGGTGTGTGTGTTTGGGACCTTGCTGAGTCGCATCTACTCCGGCCCCAGTGGTTCCGTTTTCTCCTGGCATTGTTAAAATGCAAGGTTTGCAGAGTAGTTCTCCAAGGAGACAAAGATTAGGTGCACAATATTTTGGAACACTGTATCCTTCAACGTTGAATAAACCAGAGCTTTACATAGGAATCTCTTCCTACTAAGGTCGGGCGGATTTTAACCTTTCACCCACTCCAGACGTCTATTGGAGTATTTACGGGAGAAAGGGGTCTGTGTGAAATATGCACGACTGAGTTACTCTAACGTCTTGCGTTAGTTTATCGCCTTACCAAACGTTTGGGCGCCATGTAGTGTAGTTCCTAGTTTCCCACTAGGTCCTGCGCATTGGAATAACATAAACAGTAGTATCGACGTGGAACTGCGTATCTTCCAGGCCTCTACTGACTATGCTAAACTTAATTGGGTGTGTTACCAACTAGCTCAGAGGTCACTGGAAACTTTCTTCTCTGCATGGGAAGTGATCAGCTTCCCTGGCACAGACAAGAAGGGATTCAGCTTTCCAACAACCGTGCAACATGACAACTTTGCTCCTCAGATCAAGAGTCAATCTCTAGGGTCGTGTGAAACAATAGACATGTATTTCACTCAGTCAGGTTAGTGCAGTTTACTTTCACGATATGTAGAGAATAGAGAGACGGGCGTTTGTCAATAAAAGGTTAACATTTATTGAACAGTCTTTCTTCTCGTACAAGAGAAATGTATTGCCACAATTGCAAGACTTGTTATTATAAAAAGTACGTACAGTAAGATAAGAATTGCGAAATAGAACTGTAAAAGCATTGATATGGTTTCTTAGCCATACAATGGTTTAAAAGTAATAAAACATATATACATTCATATATACATTAGGCTAAAATACTCAACTGGTGCTTCTAACTACGCCTACCCCAGTGTGCCTGACCTAAGCCTAGCACGTGGAAGGGGAGTAAGTAAGTAGCTTCAGTTTAAGTTGGTTTTGCCAAGGTTTGCTTCAAGAATTCTCATCTAAGGGTTTAGTCAACACCATACCTCTGAATAGAATGATGGAAGTCTGGTATTTCCTTCAGGGGGCACTCGATATCGCAGTCACCCGCGAGGGCAGACTAGAAACGCTGGAGCTCTGTTCAGCGCGTCAAGAGGAGGAGGGGGGACAGCGTCCGCGGGCAGCTGGCTTCTGCTGGATGTCTTCGCAGAGGGACGGCTGTTCAGCTCCTAAGCTCACCGCACCATCGTTCGCGCTTTAGCAGCGATAATGGTATCAGTAGCTTCACCAACAGCAGCGGGGCAGCAGCATCAGCTGGCAACAGGGTAGTAGGCTGCAGCAACAGGCTACGGGCAACAGGCTCATTGCTTAAGGCAACGTTGGTAATATTTATACCTGACAGGTGCCTGGTTTGACGCAAGTTTGCTGGACATAAGACGTCAATTAAAGATGTCACTAGGAAGTGATAGCTATCAGTTGCTCATTAGAGTTCCATTACTAATCAAAACACAGCAAGCAGGGATTTCCAGGTTTGCTGAGTTTTTATCTTGTTGAAGAACTCGGAGTGTTAATCTAGGAATATCAGATAGTGACTTCTGCTCTGTCATTGCACTAATTGGTTGCAAAGGAAGTGGCAGAGAACTATGCTGGAATGTGGCTCTGTTCGTGTGAGGCCAGAGATGACTTTCTGAATATCGCACTTGAACGGTTATGCCAATATAGGGAATACATGGATTTATAGCCGAATAGGGGCATAAGGTCACAATATCGATCAGGAACCTAGATAAACACGCAACACTAGGTCCACTTTGGAATCCGGACCATTACCTAATGTGCCTCGCGTGCATCATAGTCCGAACGTGACCCCAGCTGCAGTCTCCGAAGGAAAAGTAGTGATAGTTTTGTTTTGAAATATTTAAAACTAGGCAGGGCCACCTGCTCCTGGCTGACACGAGTATACATAATTGAACAGAGTATTTTTTTGGTCGGCCTTTGACACAACTTTAACTGACTCACCAGATTATTTTTAGCCAAACATTCATACATAATATATACTTAGGGGGACCGTTATACCTTGGGGTTCATCCATTGGCCAGACCAAATGCCAATCACATTTTTGCTTTCCGCCCACAACAGCACATATCGTTGGGCAATGGGTCAACCCACAATTTACTTTCAGTGAGTACACAAAACTACACATTGTTCACCACCACATACAAATAGCTCATTTGTCTTCTGTGACAAAGCTGGTTGAAAGTGCACCTTGTAATATTATTCATTTTGTATATTTAGTTTAAACACCAGTTTTTTATTTTACCTGCACTTTGGGTGCCCAGTTAGATGTGGTGTAAATTCCATCTCATTTTTAAGGCAAGAAAGTGTTTCGCATTGTAGTGCCTGTGAATTGAGTGCTTGGTTGTGTTGTGATGTGTTCTTGTATGTTCACAAATATCAGTACAGCACACCTGAACGGCTTGTATCTAAAAAGCATCACTAGTAAAATGGCCAGTCAGTTAATGTTTTTCTTACATTTAAAATCTGAATCCAAGCATGTGGCAGCCACATTTAGATGTTATTTTGTCTTTTTTGGCGTGTGACAATAAAGACAAAATAAAAGGAGAAAATAATAACCATCGTTCTGCTTGCCAAGGGCAGCCAGAAAGGCTTAGCCGGTTCTACCCTTATCCTCAGAAAACACCTTAGAAAAACAAGCATTTTTCACAGCCAATAGGTCTTGCCTATGCAAGAGCCACAGGCTTTGCCAACGTGTTTTAGCTATGCTGTACACAAGAGTGGCTGCTATTCAGCGTGGCTAAAAGTTAGTAGCGTAGAGAAGAGTGGCACGGAGTCGAGTGTTGTAGAGTGGAGTGTCATGGAGTCGAGTGGTGTAGAGTGGAGTGAGTAGAATGATGAGGTGTAGAGTGAGTGGCCTAGAGTGGAACGGTGTAGAGGGGTGTAAAATGGAGGGGCCTGTAGTGGCGGGGCAAAGAGTGTTGTAATGTGATGGAGAGTAGAATAGTGGTGTAGGGTGGAGTGGCGTGGAGTAAAGTGGTGTGGAGTGGCAAACAGGGAGTTGGTAGTGTGGAGTAGAATGGAGCACACTGTCTTAGAGTGGAGTGGCATAGAGTGGAGTTGAGTGTTGTAGGGTGGAAAAGTGTAGAGTTGAGGAGTGAAGGGTATCATAGAGTAGAGTGGCATAGAGTACAGTGTCCTACAGTGAAGTGGCATGAATGGAATAGTGTTGGAGAGTGGCTTAGAGTGAATTAGCATAGAGTGGCGAAGAATTGAGTGACATAGTAGAGTGTTAAAGAGTGTCAAAGATTGGAGTGTTGTAGAGTGGAATGGCACAGAGTGGAGCACAGTGGTACAGAGTGGAGTAGAGTGCCATAGAGTCAAGTAGCATAGAGTGGAGTTGGGTGGAGTACAGTTGAGTGATGTAGAATAGTGTGTCAGAGTGGAGAGTCGGGAATAGCGTAAAGTGAAGTAAGGTGGTGCGGCGTGGCATAGAGCAATGAAGAGTGGCATAGAGTGGAGAGACAGAGAGTGTCGTGGGAGGGTGTAGAGTGGCATAGAGTGGAGTAGACTTTTGTAGAGTGGAGTCACGTAGAGTGCAGTATGCATGGTGTGGGAGTGCACTGCCATGACAGACAACACATTTTCAATGAATGTACCATTACATTTAGACAGATACAGTTTTACTGATTAAACTATAAAGTGCACAAACAGTAATGTGTGGAAATAGCATCACCTAGTGTATTGATTTATTGTAATCATATTAAAATATTTGTTTCCAGCACACTGCAGAATTGAAAAAATATTTGCTTAATTTGTGCTCTCCTAATTCAGATTTATTCTGAAATATTTGCACAGTTTATTTACAACATTTAAAATTTGTTGTGTGCTAGAGTAAAACCTTTCCTTTCACCCTCCCAGATTATCAGAAAAAGTGCAAATTCTCTAATTTTGAAGTCAGAGAAAGAAATACCAAGCACACAGGAAGACAGAGCTGGCATTTGACCTCTATTTTTAAATGCTCATTAAATGTGGCAAGATAAAAAACACATTTAAAAGCCTGTTTACAGAAACCGAGCACTTGTCGAAGAATACAGTAAACACGCTGTGCTCCTCAGGAGTGGCAAGGGAATACTGGACTACCTAAAACAAACAGAGCCAGCAAATAAAAAGCAAACACATGTAAGTTAAAAACCCAAACCCAATGGTAAGCAATGGGTGGAATGCATTATTAGGTCATCTTTCAGAATGTCCCAAGTAGCTTTTACCTGCGCTGTATGGTAGGCTTCGACCTAAAAACAATCGATTATGAACCTCCCTCTAGAGGTCGGGCAGAATCGCCTTGTGCTCACTGTTTAACATTAGGTTTTCATGGGACGTACGTGTGAAAAAGAGATCTGAAAATGCGTGACAAATGATTTTGCCATGTGAATTGGCAGGCCTGTAATAACAGGACATGTCCTCCAGTGAGTGAAGAGCTCTGGACTACAGCTGCAGTTAGATGAGCAACTTAATGAAGGCCACAACACAGCTGCACAGCAGACATGTGCAATGGGTGTGCCGCCGGTGCACCAAATGTGTGCTAAAGGCAAGCCCATCACGCCCGTCAATGCCACCAGTAATCCTAGTTCTTCTGCCCCACGCACCTACACTGCTGCAGACTTCTGAGGACTGGACCCCGGTCATGTCGGCAACAACTGCTGCCTCACATCCCAACACACCACCACAGCACTGTTGTCCTGCCAGCACTGCCAGCACTGCCACTTCACCTGCAACACAGAAGTACCCAACAATCCCATAGAACATGAGAACACCACTACCTACACCATGTTGAACGAGAAAACCACGGCTCAACTCCAGTGCTTCTTACTCAACGCACTATCACTTGGCAAGAGATCGGGTACACGTTCTAGTCTCTCACCCTGGATGTCATCTTCCTCATGGAGGCCTGGCTGAACCCCGCCTTCATGCCAGGGATACCCATCGCTACTGCTGAAAGCTACAAGATAACACACCAACACCGAATTTACAAACACAAAGGTGGAATTGCCATCATCTACAAGGACACCATCCATTGCACAACTACCTGGGATGACTAAACCCCGATAATGGAGCACCTCAATTACCATCTTCACACAAAAACGGAAAAAGCACCATCAGAGGCATCCTCGCATACAGACCACTAGGACCACGCCACAGCTGCTGTAATGCCATCCCTGACCTCATCGCCCCTGATCGCCATCAACTCCAAACACCTCATCCTCCTAGGGGTTCTAAACTTCCACCTCAATGACCCCGGCAACACCAATATAACCAACCTCCTGGAAAGCATGAGCCATCTGCCTCAAACAACTATTCACCGTCCCCACCCACATCACAGGGCACATGCTTGGCCCCATTTTTACATCAGCAACAAAGTCAAGTAGAAGCACGTCTACCAAGCACACCTGGACCGACCATTACAGCATCAACTTCACCATCGCAGGATCTACCTACACGAGCACAATGTTCTCTAGCACCATGCACAGAAACAGGAAAAAGAATTAAGAAGACTAGTGTAACAACCCGCTCAACTCCCACTACCCAGACAAAACATCCAACCCTGAACAGGCTGTGAAAAACTTCTCCCAGTAGATCACAAAAAACGCTGACATGATTGCTCCTGCCAAGCCAGCGAAACTCAAAGAACCTGCCAGAAAAGTCAATTGGTTTTCCGCAGAGCTGAACTCCACCAAGCACAACTACGGACAACTAGAAAGGAAGTGGCGGAACAGCAAAAAGACAGGAGACCATACCACCTTCAATAATACTGTCACCCAGTAAAAACTGCCTCAAAGAAACAAAGAAGAAAGCTCTAGCAGACCGCATAGAAGCCTACACAAACTACAGAGAGGAGCTCTTCAACATTGTTAAGGAGTTCTCCAACCCCGCAGTCACTGGGAACTACATCACCCCCTCATGTGAACTGTGTGACACCTTGGCGGACTTCTACCATGACAAGATCTCAGTCATCTGCGAAAACCTCTGTGGTTCTGTGGTCCCAAATTGGGTTCAATAGTTCGGAAACCCGATTTATAAAGATTATCGGAAATGGACGATCTTGGTGTCAGCAGACCGCAAATGACGAGTCTAACGTGTCTAAGTGTTTTCGTATGAATCGATATAGGAGAACACTCTGCATTTGAGGATTTAGTTTGAACCCTCGGGTTCCATTTTGTAATGTGGCAGCCATCTTGTATGGTTGCCCTAAGATAGGCCCTATGATTGTGGCCGAACGAGTCCTTGACACGTACGCCTTAGCTGACTTTTGGTTGACCTTGCCGAACTGACTCCTCGCCTGGGGCGAATCCTGCTGAGCCAGTTCCTTGGTTAGCAGCTGCATTGATAAAGATCAAAGAACAGGACGTGGTTTGATTTTATGGCCCACCGTTCCCACTCCTCTATCTCCTTTCCATCTGTTTCTGCCTTTCCTTTACGACATGTTCATCGATCTGGGTTCTATGATGGGTTTGATCGGCCTGATCGAACAGGAAACTAGCATATATGCGACCGTTTTGGTGGGCTGGACAACGGAAAGTGGGATTAACTTTGACTGTCGTGATTCGCTACTTTTTGAAATGCTACTTGCTCATTGGTTAGTTTTGTATGCACCGAATGTAAATTGTGATGTTGCCAGAAGCGTAATTTTTGGCATAAAAGACCGAGTTTCGTTCATTGAGATGGTGCAGTCTCTTTCGAACTACCCGTGTGTACTTCGTAGACCTCTGTCCCTGGTTGCAACCATTAAACTTTGGTATTTGACGTCATCAAGAAGTATCCCGTGTCTCTGTTTGCCAAGACAGGGGAATCCGGGGTCTTTGGGTGTTGCCCTGACACAGCTGGGTTATTGTAATAGTATCGGTTCCGAGAAAACCCAGTACCTCATTTGGCGCGACTTCAGCGGTACCGGTCCAAGCCAGAGGTTCGTGGGGAGCGTCGTGAGAAAATTCCAGAGGTTGGCCAGCCACTTCAGCGACCCCTGTATGTCGACGTGGTTCTGTAGGTCTTTTCTGCGAGGCTTTCCGCATCCCGACGGCTAGGAAGGACTGCTGCCCAGACTGTCGCCCTGTTTTGGAGCCTTAGACGTTTGTAGAGCGAGACGATTGACGGGTCTTCTGGTGACGCCATCGACAACTCAGTTAAGTATAAAGGGAGCGTCTCCTAGTTCTTAGTTCTTGTGGAGAAGTGTGGCTCACTGGTTAGAGCAGGCAGACCTGAAGCAGAGGTCAGACCCGGGACCAGGGTTCAATTCCCGACGCGGCAGGGTCTTGAGCTCAAATGTCCATGGACTTGATAATTCTCGCTTCGGTGCCTGACCTAATCATGGGTTCACACTCTGCAACTCTGGGCATTAAGCTTGCTTAATCTCCACAACGGCCCCCCGCGGCGGGAGGCCTGGCTTTCACCTTGGGGATGCCCTGTAGGGGCTATCTCACAGGGAAAAGCCAGGACGGGTTCCCAAGGCAAGCGCGGAGATACCCCTTCGGGGGTCGATTCTGGCGCTATATAAGAAACATAATAATAATAATAATAATAATAATAATAATTAGTTTGTTTTGTATCCTTTAGTGGATAGCTTTGATTTGGTACCTGCAGGCCCCAAAGCCAAGGGATTCGTGTATTCATGAGCTTATCGATTTTAGATTACCCTTGTTGTTTGAAGCTAGACTAGTGAGCAAGATGCCTGGTTTTAGCAATCTTAGGAATTTGTTTAGTTGTGGTACTGTGAGGGATTCCCGGTTAGAGGATTCGTGTCCGGTTCCTCAGATCGGAACTCCTACATACGAGTTGTACGTGAAGCATGGAGTAGGTCCTATTAGCTATAATGAGATTTGGGTAAAATATATGAAGAATGACAGCGTCCTACAGTGGCCCCGTTATGGTAGTTTTGAGACAGAAGTCTTAGATAATCTTGAAGTGAAGTTGTTCAAGAAGAAAGCCCGGCCGGCGATGTTTGACTTTTTCCGCATATGGCGCAAAGAAGCCAAACAGAAAGAAATTAAGTTAGCGAAGAAGAATAGAAAGGGTATGTCAATGGTGCAAGCCGCCGTTGTATACAGAAATGATGAAGAAGAAAGAGACAGTGAACAAATGCTTAGAGTGAGGAAGTTAGCGGTAGACAGATGCTACCCAGTCTTGCCAGCTAAAGAGCAGAAAGATGAAAAGGATCTTGTGAAAGACCCTTTGATGTCGCACTTGCTAAATTCACCACCACCTTATGTGCAGAATGCTAAGGCTCCACCACAGCCTATTGTGGGCGTGCAAGCTCCTATTGCTTTGCCTCCTGTTATTCCTCCACAGCCAGCTCCTCCGTTGGTTGTTCCTTCTAATGCGCAGCCTTCTCAAGGGTTGCCCGCTTTGCCTCCTGCTACTACTGCTGTTTCTATGCCTGTTCCGACTATGGATCCGACTACTACTGTTTCGTCTCCTCTTGTCCTTCCGACTGTTCCTTCTCCTAGACAGCGGATGACCGCTGCCTTTTCTAATTTCCTAACTCCTATTTTGGGACAAATGGGTATGTTTCCTATGAATGAGCGTAGACAATTGCGTAGTCAATTGCCCGATACAGATGAATGAGTGGTTCTAGACCATATGACACGTAGATGGGTGACGTATAAGTCCCAGTATGATCTAGAAGGTATTATGGATGTTTTCCGACAATGGGAAGCACCAAAGCAGCGTTACATTTTTGAACTCATGTGTGCATTCCTCCTTGAACAATGGATGGATGAAGTGGGTAGAGTTCCTGTAGAATTATCCCGATTGCGTTCGGAATTTGCCAAAGGAACGATTGTGAGTCTACCCAATGTTGAAAAGGCGGTATCGACGTTACTTTTGCTCCGTAGCGATGTTCCTACTGAACAGTTGTTTGAGCCTGATTCGTCAGTTAGGAGACATGCGCGTCAATATCCGATGCGAGAGGTTCCTCCAGTATGGAGACCTGCTGATGCTGCTGCTATTCCACCGGTTTTAGCTCACTTCCAGCAAGTGTGGGTACATGTACCATGGAAACGAGCAGAAGTTCTAACGCTTAAGCAGACATTACCATATCCGCGAAATAATCCGGCGGGATATTATAAAGAACTTGCGCAAACTGTGAGTTCATGTGTCATGAATTTGGCGGACATAGATATGCTCTTTGGGAATGTTGTTTCACAGTCCATTTGGAATGTCATTCGTCATACAGATCATGATCATGAATTGGGCGATTCGTGGGTGAATCTCGCTGCAGCAAATGATAGACAAGTTAGAGGTGCTAAGCCTGAAGATGTTATTACTGAACTACCTGGTAGGATTGTTACTTTCATGAAGACTTTAATGCCTGTAGTCCGTGTTAATTGGGATAAATTGTCAGCCTGTAAGCAGAAGAAAGAAGAGTCTGTTTCAGACTTTTTCTCGCGTTTCGAGGAAACGTTTGTCGATCATAGTATTCAGGATATGGCTACAGAAGGTGGCCAGAGATTGTTTGTTGATAAATTCGTGCACAATCTTCTTCCTGAGTTTTGTCCTAAGTTGAAGGATTCCGAGAGTTCTTGGCCTGTTTCTACTTCGGCACAGATTCTTGCTACGGCTCAGTCCTACGAGAATAGGCGTAAGGATGAGTTAGAGAAAGCGGATAAGAAGACTAAGGAATTGAAGACTAAGGTTCTTCTACAACAAGCTTATCCACCTCATGTTAGTAATCAGCGTGACTATCAGCAGCCTCAACAGTATTCGAGGAACTCGCAAAGAGACGAGACTCCTCAACAACAGCGTATTCCCTAAGGGCCTAATCAGTGTGCGTATTGTAGAGAAGAAGGTCATTACAAGAATAGTTGTCCAGTTTTGTTGCAACGTGCAAATAGTGCTCCTGGTGTTAGAGGTAGAGGTGCTCAACAAGCGCCTCGAGGTAGAGGTCGCGGACAGAACGCACGCCCTTTGCCTCCGCAGAATTCAATGAACAGTTTTGATCAACAGCAGACTTCTTCTGGTAGGTCTACACAGTACTACGTAGATGATTACTATGTCGAAGGCGATGGAGAGCAAGGTAATGATTATTAGGACAGCCATGCCATGGACAAAGAGAGGGAGTTGTTTCAGTTCTGGTAGATCAGAGTGGACCTTACATGGAAGTGATTGCATCAGGTGTGTCAGAGCCTTTTCTGCTAGACACTGGTGCTACGAAGAGTTCTATTATGCATTCGAAACTCCCTGGCGCACCTTTGTCTGGCTTAACTAATGTTTCTATAGGTTTTTCTGGCGCCCCCGTTATGAATCCGATTTCCGTTCCATTGCCTCTTTCTGTTGGTCCTCGTAGGTTTGAAGCACCCCTTCTTTTGACAACAGGTTGTAATGAGAACTTACTTTGCCTTGACTTGTTGAAGAGATTATATGCGACTTTGTATTGTTCTCCGTCTGGAGTACAACTTACCTTAGGTGAGAATGTGATTTCTCCGATATATGTGTTGAAAGATTGTCTTCCACCTGAATTGTCTTCTCTACCAGATTCCTTGTGGGCTACGGGTCCAAATGATGTGGGCCTGTTAGACATTCCTCCATATGTTGTGACGTTGAAGGTGAATGCTCAGTTACCACGCATTCCGCAATATCGTATTTCAAGCGATGGTGAACGAGCGCTTTTAGCGATCATTTATGATGTGGTTGATAAAGGTGTTATTGAAGAGACTCAAGGTAACGTGTGCAATAGTCCGGTTTTGCCTGTTCTAAAGAGAACTGATTCTTCACAGCCTCCTGTATATAGGTTTGTTATTGACCTCCGTGTAGTGAATAAGATCGTTGTTTCGCAATTCCCTGTTGTACCCGATATTACTGCGTTACTAACACTGATTCCGGCTGCTGCTACCTGGTTTTCGGTCATTGATTTGAAGAATGCTTTCTTCAGCATCCCGATTGCCATAGAGAGTAGAGATATCTTCGGATTCTCTTTAGGAGGACGAAGTTTCCGCTTTAAGCGCGCTCCTCAAGGTTATTGCGAGAGTCCATCAATTTACAGTCAAGCTCTGAAGACGCAACTTGACTTGTTGGCCTTACCTGACGGTGCGGCCCTTATCCAGTATGTGGATGATTTGTTGGTCGCTACTGATACTGAAGACATATGTAAGGATGCCGCTGTGTCCTTGTTGTCTCATTTGTCTGAATGCCATCACAAAGTTTCTCTTTCCAAACTGCAATTCTGTCGCCAAGAAGTCACCTACCTAGGTCACCTCTTATCGAAGGAGGGAAGGAAACTGACCCCAGAAAGAATCCAGACCATTGCGAAAATGAGTGTCCCTACGACACAGAGAAAAGTACGTGCGTTTTTGGGTATTACGTCGTACTGCAGACAGTGGATCCCAAATTTTTCCCTTTTAGCGAAACCTTTGATAGCTCTTACGGTTAAGGATACTCCAAATCCTATTCCTTGGACTGACGAATGTCAAAAGAGTTTTTCTGAACTGCGTAATGCGTTGTGTTCGGCTCCTGTGTTGGGTACTCCCGACTACAGTAAGCCTTTCACATTGTATGTCCATGAAAGAGAGGGATGTGCATTGTCGGTTTTGACCCAACAATTTGGCAGGAAGCAACGCCCATGTGCGTACTTTTCATCAACATTAGATCCTGTGGCTAGAGCGTTGCCGAGTTGCTTGAGAGCAACTGCAGCAGCGGCTGTTTCGATTCGACAATCTGCTGGTTTGGTTATGGATAAAACGCTAGTGGTTATGTTTCCACATGCAGTGGATACTTTGTAGAATCGGACGAAGACACAGCACTTGACTAGTGCTCGGTTGTCGGGGTATGAGCTTACGTTGTTAGCGAGCCATGTGCACATCAAGAGGTGCAATACCCTAAATCCGGCTACGTTGTTGCCGATTTCGCTTGAGACAGACGATGATAGCGAAGAGCAACACGATTGTTTTTTGAGAACTGAAGAAGAAACGAAAGGGAGGATAGATCTGAAAGATACTCCTCTTCCTGATTGCAATGATGCCCTGTGGGTTGACGGCTCGTGTTTTAAATTACCAAATGGCGATACCACTGCAGCATATGCCGTGACGACTTTACATACAGTTGTCGAAGCTGCACGCATTTGGTATAATTCTGCTCAAGCAGCAGAATTAATCGCACTTACGAGAGCATGTGTGTTGGCGAAAGGGAAAAGAGTGAATGTATATACTGACAGCCAGTATGCGTTTGGAGTGGCCCATAGTTTTGGACGATTGTGGCGTGAACGTGGATTTTTGGCATCGCATGGGACGAAAATCGAGCATGGGCAACTGGTGAATGAACTTCTTGAATCTCTTATGCTACCTTTGCAAATAGCGATTGTGAAATGTAGTGCCCATAGAAAGATCACAGATGATGTTGGTCGAGGTAATACGTTTGCGGATGAGGTTGCGAAAGAAACTGCTAGGGATGTGACGAGTCGAATGTATGTTGTGGGTCCAGCGAGATGGGTTCCAGAGAAAGGCATGTGCGAAGACACCATTGAGAGTGTGAAGATTATTCAGAGTGAGGCTTCCGAGAAAGAGTTGGATGAATGGAGAGAGACTAAGGGTAGGTTGGATTCGAATGGTTGTTGGAGTGATTTGTCCGAACATCAAAGATGGTTGCTGCCAAACGCGTATGTGCTTCCAGTTGTTACAATGGCACATGGATTGAAACACATTAGTGTGAAAGGGATTTGCAAGTTGTTGGCTCCGGTTTGGCAGAATGCAGGAATACCCAGATGTGCAGAGAACTTGGTCAAGAATTGTATGGTGTGTTTGATGCATAATCCTGGCAAGGGAACTCCAACACCAGCTGGTCATTTTGCTCCTCCTACGTATCCGTTCGAGGCATTGCAGCTAGATTTTATCCATATGGGGAGGTGCAACAACTTGAAGTATGTGTTAATAGTTGTTTGCTCTTTTTCTAGATGGGTAGAAGCTTACCCCCTTAAGAATAATACTGCTTTGTCCACTGCCAAAGTTCTGATAAAATAATTCTTCCCTAGGTTTGGATTGCCGAGAATCATTTGGAGTGATAACGGAAGTAAGTTTGTGGGACGAGTGATGAAGAGTGTGTGATGGTCTCAGGATCAAGCAGAAATTTCATGCTGCAAATCATCCCCAATCAGCTGGTTTAGTAGAGTGCTATAATGGCACTTTGAAGTTAAAATTGGCCAAAATTCAAGAGAGCACTGGTTTACAATGGCCAGATGCTTTGCCTTTAGCACTCTTGTCCACCCGAATGACTGTGCATTCAAGAATGGGTTTGAGTCCGTATGAGGTTGTGTTTGGTCGCCCGGCGAATATTTGGGGCGTACCAAGACCAACGAGATTTAGCGACCTTGAGTACCCTGTTTTACTTGATTACTTGCGTGAATTGACAACTAAAATGAGTGTTTTACTCCAACAGGTGCACGACTCTCTTCCACAAGCTACAGATGATCCAGGTCACGTGATCGAACCCGGTTCCTGGGTGTTCATCAGGAACTTCCAGAGAACGAAGAATACTCAGCCCCGCTGGACTGGACCTTACCAGGTCCTCTTATCAATGAGATCTGCGGTGCGAGTACGTGGAAAGCGTCACTGGATTCACGGCTGCCATACGAAGAAAGCACCCTTGCCTTTACCGTATGATAAGTGGGTTCAAGATGGTCTTGCAAATTCAGAGACTGAGACAGTTCCGAAATTTGTTACGTTCAGTGATGCTCGTTTGATTGAGACTAATTCAGAATTAGAGAGCGATCGGCTTTTGCAAGCAGCAATACCTCCTGCAAAGCGGTTGGACACTACCGATCCTCAGCTGTTGTTTACCGATCAAGAATTACCTGGAAGAGACAGATATAATTTGAGATCGAGAATGAAGGAAAAATAAAAGCTTAATAAAGTTGATTTTTTTAAAAATGTTTGCAGGTTAACTCTCCACCAAGGATCTACGTATTTTTGTTTTTCTGAACTGCCATCCGGTTCTTGCTGCTAGGGTCGCGGTTGCTACCAGTCTTGGGAGTGCAAGCCTGAGACACTAGGTCTTGGGTTCTGTTGGTCCGAGGCAGTCTTCCTGGGGTCAGCGGAGGCCCTCTCAAGCAGAATCAACCAACCACCGCGGGCAGCAACTTTAGTTTAGGATGGATTTCTTTGAGTTGGAGAGACCTGTGCAGACACTGACTTTTAGAAAACGTATTTGCAAAATAATGTCGAAGAAATGTTTTTTGATACCATGCATACTTTTAGTACTGAGTTTCGTAATTTTCATGATTGGTTATGTAGCATTTGTTTTTAAAGTGACGTCTAATTCCACTGTGCAACCTACACCTTCACCAACTATTTCCTCTCATTCTTTCCACCCTTTGCCTGAATATGAGGTAGTCAGACGTAAGGAGTTCGCTAATAATTCCTTCATAAAGCTTTTACATCAGCACCAGTTAGTGATCAATACAACGAACTGCTGGATTTGTGGTTTGATGCCTCATACAGCCGATAAAGGAATTCCTTATTTGGTCTTGCCCTTTAGTTTAAATGGTACGATCCGAGCTTACAGAACCATGTTCATATATGCCCACAGTGTTGACCCCTTACGTTCACCGAGAGATAATCCGAAGAATAGTCCTATAGCTAGAGGCATAGTCAACATGATTCAAGGAACTAATGCAGTAGAGACTATTCCGAAAGACGAGAGGCAACCATATAGTGGTTGGAGCGTAAATGGATATGGAGTAAGTCTGAGTATTAACCAGTGTGCGAAAAGTCCTCTACCGATCTGGATAGTGCCCCATAAGGGTTTCTATTGTCTGCAGGGCAACGGTAAGAATCCGAAAGCTCAGTTAGGGAAGAGCGTTTGCACTGAGACTTACGTGTTTCCGTCTCAGTCTTCCCCAGCGTTCTTAGCCGCCAAGGGTACTGATTTTGTTCGCTACGACAAAGCATATACATGGTTGCCCCATGACTTTTCGGGCACATGTTTTGTTTCCTTTCTGTTACCCCCCACTTTTACAGCTGCGGCAGATTATCACAAGATGAGAATTACTAGAGGTGTCTTTAGCCAAGAAGACACTGCAGGACAAGAATTGGGGGATTTCTTCAAGGGTTTTCTGCCGTTTTGGGGACCTATGGCTAACAGTGGGAATATTCGTCAGCTTACGAGAGTGGTTGAGTTCACCATAGTTGAGACTGCCGGTGCCCTTGGTAACTTGACTGCTGAGCTCCAGTCGGATAGACTTATGACACTTCAGAACAGAGTTGCCCTAGACGTTATTCCAGCAGATCGAGGGGGAGTTTGTAGATTGATTCAATCGAGCTGCTGCGTTTTTATTCCAGATAATGCTCCGTCAGTCTTCCAAGCCATTTCCAAATTGCATAAAATCTCCGATTCTGTCCATCTGGACAAAGGGGATTGGTCTTTGATGGGATGGTTATGGGGATTGATATCCACTTGGGGTTGGAAGATTTTGATGGTCATTGGGATGGTCTTCGCGATTCTGTTCATGTTCTGTCTCTGTGCTCCGACTATTTGTGGCCTTTGTGCTACTTTGTGCGTACGGAAGCCTGTCCGGAGAGAGATGCATAGTAATAAGATGATGCTACAGAAGCATATCGATGACCTGATGAATATAGATCCAGATTCAGATTAAAATGGGTCTGGGTTTATTGCCTATGATAGGGCAAAAGGTGGGTCTGTGGTTCCGTGGTCCCGAATTGGGTTCGATAGTTCGGAAACCCGATTTATAAAGATAGTCGGAAATGGACGATCTTGGTGTCAGCAGACCGCAAATGACGAGTCTAACGTGTCTGAGTGTTTTCGTATGAATCGATATAGGAGAACACTCTGCATTTGAGGATTTAGTTTGAACCCTCGGGTTCCATTTTGTAATGTGGCAGCCATCTTGTATGGTTGCCTCAACATAGGCCCTATGATTGGGGCCGAACGAGTCCTTGACACGTACGCCTTAGCTGACTTTTGGTTGACCTGGCCGAACTGACTCCTTGCCTGGGGCGAATCCTGCTGAGCCAGTTCCTTGGTTAGCAGCTGCATTGATAAAGATCAAAGAACAGGACATGGTCCGATTTTATGGCCCACCGTTCCCACTCCTCTATCTCCTTTCCATCTGTTTCTGCCTTTCCTTTACGACATGTTCATCGATCTGGGTTGAAGGTTTTATGATGGGTTTGTCCGGCCTGATCGAACAGGAAACTAGCATATGTGCGACTGTTTTGGTGGGCTGGACAACGGAAAGTGGGATTAACTTTGACTGTCGTGATTCACTACTTTTTGAAATGCTACTTGCTCATTGGTTAATTTTGTATGCACCGAATGTAAATTGTGATGTTGCCAGAAGCGTAAATTTTGGCATAAAAGACCGAGTTTCGTTCATTGAGATGGTGCAGTCTCTTTTGAACTACCGGTGTAGACTTCGTAGACCTCTGTCCCTGGTTGCAACCATTAAACTTTGGTCTTTGACGTCATCAAGAAGTATCCCGCGTCTCTGTTTGCCAAGACAGGGGAATCCGGGGTCTTTGGGTGTTGCCCTGACACCGCTGGGTTATTGTAATAGTATCGGTTCCGAGAAAACCCAGTACCTCACCTCAAACCCAAAACACCCGCTGCCGACAGCATCAGCCTGATCCCACCCACGAACACAAACTCCGAACAACTGCTCATCCATTGGAACCCTCTCACAACTCAAGCCACAATGGCCATCATGAAATCCGTGCCCTCGGGAGTACCCACGGACCCCTGCCCTCACCACATCTTCAACCTCAGGAGCAAGATGATCAGCGATGAGCTCAAGACAGTCCTGAACGCCTCCATCTTCTCAGCCTTCTTCCCTGTCGACTGGAAACATGTGAAAGTGAGGCCCATCCTGAAGAAACTATCTGCTGACCCTGCTGAACCAAAGAACTACTGGTTCATATCCCTACTCCCCTCTCCGGTGAGTTTTGTATGAATACGATAATTTTTTTCCCACAAAAATGTTTAAAATTTAGCCAAGTAACATTCAGGGAAATGCATTATTCAGAATTCTGCATGCACTATTACGTATTACCACACTATCCCGGAGGGTGGGATTGCAGCAGCACATAATAGGACAAGAAGGGCCAATGTGTTTTCTCTGCCTCTTCATCTTTCTGTTCTAGTAATAATTCATGTTAACTTATAGTGCTGTTGGGTCTCTGGACAGTGCATGAACGGCTAGCACTGGCCTGTCTTGCAGCCTGGAGTCTGGGTGTGGAAACAAAGTGATGTAGTGTTATGCTATGATGTACATATTTAGTGTGAAGTTTGCCATCGCCTCGCCCTCTGGGCACTAACAGCTGCATGTGTGTACTGAAGTTCCTCTGTGCTAGGATTTATTTGCTTAGGGTGAAGTCTGCCCAAGTCCTACCCTTCTGGCGCTGAACGCTGAGTGCATTAAGAGTGCCCTATGCCCCTCTGTATCAGTGATAGGGAGCCGCTCTCGTCTTCTCCATTCTCGGAGTGTGTCTTCCTGTCGCCCTGCATTGTACCCTCGAAGCTTGCTTCCCTGTGTCAGCATGCATGATGTTGTGAAATGAAGTCAAGGGGCTAGACGCGTGCATCTCTCTGTCAAAATTGAGTCATCGGGTAATGACAGCTGGACTTATGTTTTTATTCTGGTGGTACATTTTTCAATATTTTCTTGACATTTTTCCATGTAGTAACTGAAAAAGGGTGACTTGCTAAATATGTTGGACTGGTGTGACTCAGCAACCGTGTCCCAGACTTGAAACAAAAAAAAAAAAGAAAACAGGACTTTATTGCATGAGGTGCCAGCTGTATTCCAGCTCTCTTTACAAACCTGGTGCTAGGCAACTGGAAAAGTGTGGCTCACTGGTTAGAGTAGGCATACCCTGAAGCAGAGGTTAGACCCGGGACCAGGGTTCGATTCCCGACGCGGCAGGGTCCTGAGCCCAATTGCCCACGGACTCGATAATTCTTGCTTCGGTGCCCACTCTAATCACGGGTGCACACTCTGCAACTCTGGGCAGTAAGCTTGCTTAATCCCCACGGCGGGATGCCTGGCTTTCACCTTGGGGATGCCCAGTACGAGTTATCTCACAGGGAAAAAGCCAGGACGGGTTCCCAAGGCAAGCGCCGAGATGCCCTAGGGTAAGTCGAGTGCTATATAAGAACACACATACATACATACATACACCCGACAGGATCAATCAGAGAGCACTGCCTTATGAAAGGCACCAGTAACAGACCAGCACATAGAAGCAGAGGTGAACAGAATACAATTTTATTATAATTGAATTTATATATCGCTTACTCACAAAGCGTTGAAGAGCTAAGATACAACAAGCATGTTGTACAAGCCTCCGTGTGCAGAAACAGCAAAACTGACTCTGTTTGAGGACTGGCTGATTGAAAAGACAAACATTGCATGCACACTAAAAGAATCAGAAGTGGAAACAGAAAAGGAATTGTGAAGACAGAGCAGATACGCGCGGAACACAGTGATGGGACACATTGATATTCATAATAACACATAGCAGGGAGGGTTAGAGTATGAGGCCAACAACAGGGAGACGTTGATGCAGGAGGAGGATCCGAGCAGAGATAAGAAGCATGCACTGTAAGAACAACTGATAAAGAAAAAACAAGAAAACAAGCAACACCGGGACATTATGTAAACAGGCTGCCTCGGAAAACAACATCTGACATTTGATCTCAATCAGTGAATGTTCAGCAAATGTGACAAGATAAGAGCAAGATTTACAGGCCTGTTTCCAAAAATAGAGCGGAGCTGGGAGCGGCAGAATTGGTTTTCAAGAAAGAGAAAAGCAGTACTTCACAGATGAGAATATGTGACCTGTGGATGGATAGAGCACTTCGCCCGTGTTCTTGGGACGTCTAAACCCAGGAAGAGACATGACAAATGGAATGGGGCGACCACTCGGTCCCCCCAAACGTATGGTTGGGTGCCCATATCCCCCCGGGAAGCCATTTTGGGCGGGGGGCGTGGCTCGGCTGGTATGCCCGAAGCGGCGCAGCCGGGGCGCACCTTTTCCCGCCCAAGAGGGGTTGTCCTAGACACCTACACCGAAGACCACGCCCAGTAGGCGTACCGGAGGAGGGTACACGCCCTCCCGTAGAAGAATAAATAGAGCGGGAATCCGAAGAAGCGTCCTCTTGTTCCTGTGCTCTGAAGGCTGCACCCACTCATTGCTCGTGAGCTCTCGACGGAACAAGCAGCAATTTTGAGAACTTGTAATCTTGTTGTTTCTCTTTCAGTTATTTGGAGTCGAAGAGTCCAGGACCTCGTTGATCGGTTGGGAGCAGAATACTCGAAACCATGGCTGGCAAGAAAGCAGGAAAGGGTTCCGAGACTGTGAGAAGTTGGCCTGATATGTAGTGTTTCCAATTCTGGAACCACTGGGTATCAGTCCAAACAAACCCCAAAGATGTCAGGTTGTAAGTCAACCTTGTAGACAAGCTATCCTAGTGGTAGCATGGACTAAGCAGCCTTAAAGGCTTAACTTAAGAGGTCGTGTTAAGCGAGCTGTTTTACCACATACAATCCTGTAATCAAATGAAAGGACACCACACAAGTATATATTATAAAAATATATGTATTTATTTCTAAATTACTCCCCAGTACTCTTTATGAGGAAAGGGGCACAAGCGTTAAATCAAAAGCACTGTTACACATATAAAGTTGCACGTTTATGGATGAGGGCGGGTGGCCACTCAGACCATATATTAAAAAAGTGGTATAAGTAACACTTATCGAACAATGGTTAGGCCTAGGGCCTAGAGATTCGCTGGGAGCAGTCAGGACAAGCAATGAAGAAGTCGGGAGTAGCCCACAGGAGACGGGTGCAGCACGGAAAGTGCGGCGCGCACCAATGCACTGTCAATGGTGCGTAAAAGTCAATTAAAGTGAATTAAAAGATACTTCCGCTGAACCTAGGAACACAAAACTTTAGACACAGACCCTAGAGGTGTGTACCAGTGTATGGACACCGGCGTTGCAAAGTTACCTCACCCACAGGCCGTGGGTGCACAGGGTCGAAGTGGCGTCGGGTTCTGTCACGCAGGTTCTTGGTGCTTGGAGCTGTTGCAGCTGCAGGCGCTGTGAAGCAGAAGTGTCCGGTGCGATCCAAGGGTGGATCGAAGTAGAAAAGTACCTGAAAGCAGAGGGGACAGAGTCTGGGTCACTCAGCAGTGACCAGGGTGGAACCAGGACGGAACCAGGCAATGTCGGGCGCAATCAGGCGGTTGTCGATAGGCTTCTCTCCGCTGTCACGTGGGCTCTGGGGCATCTGCGACGTCCAGGAGCAGGTCACGATCTGTCCCACGTAGGCTCTCGCCGTCAGCACCGTCGGCTTCAAGATTGCAGCAAACAGCACTTGGCAAAAGCAATCCACGCGGAACCGGGAGATTGCTTATCACTCGAACCAGGAGGGTCAGAGTGGGTGCTCCTTTTCAGAGGAGCTGGTGCAGATCTGGAGCAACCAGAAAAGCAAGTCGGATTTCAAAGTTCGTCGGCACAGGGGCCACAAGCCAGCTGGCAAGTGACCGGGCCAACGCGTCGAGCGCACACAAGCAGAAGGGCCCCACGAAGCACTCGTCGAGTGTGGAGGGGTGAGCTTTGGTGCAAGTGGAGCTCGGGGCTGGGGCTTCTCAAACCCCGGTGTACAGCTTCGAGGGTCACTCGTGGGCCGCACGGTCAGCGTCTTGTGGCCTTTTCAAGATGGCGTGCCCCACGCTTCCGGTCGCCTCCACGGGTCTCAGCTCTGCAGGGACTGTGGATTGGGCAGGTAGAAGGCAGGCAAGCTTGATCTCGTCAATCTCTGTCGCTCGAGTTCCGGCGGGAACTGCAACAAAGCAAGGGTCGGGGGCTGGATGGTGCCTGTTTGCACAGGGTGGTCACTCCTTGACCACAAGGGAGATTCTTCAGTCTTCTCACGTCGTGTAGAAAGTCGAAGGGTCCAGATTTCGTTTCTTATGTTTCTTCAGGGTGATCTGAGTTGCATTGGCACTGCTCCCCCTCTTATTCCAATCTGAGGGGTGGATCTCCTGCTAGGTCCCTCCCCTATGGGTGGGACCAGGAAGGGGGATGGTTACACCCCCTTTCCTTTGTCCAGGTCTCACTGGAGCTGGGGCTGGGCTGCCCCAGAACCGGTTTGACCGGATTATGCAAGGGGAAGCCTTGTGCTCCCCAGGCACTGTCTGGTTTCATTCAAACCTCCCTGCTACAATCCACTATCTCCTGTCTGGGGTGGTGTCACACCTCCCTGTGACAGGAAATCCTTTGTCCAGGCCTCCTCTGCTGAGTTTCGGTCAGCAGCAGGAGGTCAGACATGTGTCTGTGGCAGAAGCATCCATTTTGTGGATCTGAGGCTCTTTTAAAAATCAACCGCATTTTAGCAAAAGTAACATGTCGTCCCCTCTAGAGGGGTGGAATGCTACCCCCGTCGCCAGGACTGGCGAGGGGGTAGTATTCCAATTTGTATGACACCTTACACGACATGTTTTGATAAAGCCAAACCAAAGTTTGGAAACTCCTCTGAGGCGGAAAGCCGGAGGACGGTACTCATCTGCCATTTTTAAAAAATTCACTCGTATTTTGTGTTGTGTAACTTTTAAAACTCACCTGCACTAAAGCGCTGCCTCACGCGCCAGCAGACCCTCTTTGTACTCCTGAGACAGCGGAATTTAGCGCTGAGACAGGAATCTCAACTTACCCGCCATCGCGGTTTGAAGGCGAGCCACGCCCCCTGCGAGGCCACGCCCACCAAGGAGCGTATATAAACGCTGCTTGCAGCGCGACTAAAACTCTTTTGGAAACTCCTCTGAGGCGGAAAGCCGGAGGACGGTACTCATTTGCCATTTTTAAAAAATTCACTCGTATTTTGTGTTGTGTAACTTTTAAAACTCACCTGCACTAAAGCGCTGCCTCACGCGCCAGCAGACCCTCTTTGTACTCCTGAGACAGCGGAATTTAGCGCTGAGACAGGAATCTCAACTTACCCGCCATCGCGGTTTGAAGGCGAGCCACGCCCCCTGCGAGGCCACGCCCACCAAGGAGCGTATATAAACGCTGCTTGCAGCGCGACTAAAACTCTTTTGGAAACTCCTCTGAGGCGGAAAGCCGGAGGACGGTACTCATTTGCCATTTTTAAAAAATTCACTCGTATTTTGTGTTGTGTAACTTTTAAAACTCACCTGCACTAAAGCGCTGCCTCACGCGCCAGCAGACCCTCTTTGTACTCCTGAGACAGCGGAATTTAGCGCTGAGACAGGAATCTCAACTTACCCGCCATCGCGGTTTGAAGGCGAGCCACGCCCCCTGCGAGGCCACGCCCACAACATCGCCATAAATGTGTCGGCCACACAAGCGCAGCGGTCGAGCGCAGCGGGAGCGCCGTTTGCGCGCCGAAGGCGCGCTTAAGGCAAGCTCGTCTGCGCTCGTCCGCGCCTCGGCAGCGCCTGGTGAGCCACTTTCGGCCCTGATATCCCCGTCCACCAGCAACACTCCTCACTTGACGCGCGAAGCTCTACTCCTCCGTAGAGACTTTGCCCATGAGGGGCATTTGACCTTCCAAGACACCGCCTATCCACTGCACGACTTCGCGCGCAAAGGCTTAATAACAGCCGGCTTGCTGAATGTAAGGTCCTTGCCCAAACACTCCCACGAAATCGCCCTCCTCATAGATAATCATCATCTTGATGTTCTATTCCTCACGGAAACATGGACCCACTCCGACTGCAACATAGATCTGGACTGGGCCTGTCCACAAGACTTCAAGATCCTGCATCTCCCTCGACCTAAGGGGCGGGGCGGTGGTGTTGGTGCAATCTACAGAGCATCTTGGTCAGTCGAAACTATTGCCATGGACCCAGTGGTCGGGACCGAAATACTCGGCCTTTCAATGGATTGTCATCTTGGTACTACCTTCACAGCGGTGATCTGTTACCGCCCGCCGGGAACGTTTAACGCTACTCAGCAGCAGTCGCTTCTCACCACCCTCACCAATTTGGCTACTTCCCACAACAACTTGATTGTCCTGGGCGACTTTAACCTTTGGCCCAACGGCAGCCTAGATTCCGCCCTCAACAATCTCCTAGTGTCTTGCGAAGGAATGAAACTCTCCCAGCTAGTGGACAAACCCACTCACATAGCAGGGCACCAGCTAGATTTAATTTTTTCCTCCCCACAGCTGGCTATTCTGAGCGACATTCTACCAATGTGCTGGACTGATCATGCCCTGATCAAATTTCACATAGTAGGCAGCAGGTATGGCAAACCGGCTTTCCATGGTCATATACCTCCATACAGAGACTGGAAGGTCCTAGACAAACTCAGACTGAATGGCCCAGTGTTTGAGGTAGAGGACAGTTTCTCTACTACACAATCGGTGGAGGCTAACTATCTATCCCTTTGCTCAAGGATTTCCAGCACTGCGGAACACCTCGTCCCTCTGAAAAAGGGTAAACCCCAGAGACGAGCACCGGCCCCCTGGTTTGATGACTCCTTAAGAGCTCTCAAACTAGCCTGTAGGCATGCTGAGAGAAAATGGAGGCAGGATTACTCTGACACTCATAAAACCATCTGGAAAACACACCTCCGGAAGTATAAAACTGCCATTGCTCTCAACAAGACTAAACATTACTGCTCTATTATTTCCAATGCCACAAACAGCTCAAAGAGTATTTTTCAAATACTCAAAAATCTAACCAACCCGGATTGTGTTACCACCACACAACCTCCCACCCAAGCCCTCTGCGATGACCTTGCAGAGTTCTTTATTAATAAAATAAACACTATTATCCATAACCTGGAATCACCCCCCTCATCTGAATCCAATGAACTGCCGAGACCAGACACCAGCCCTCGTAACCTGTCGCTCCCTGGCTCTGGCCCTCTGGCTAGAATGAAGGTATTCCCTACAATCCCGGCTGTCGAGTTTGAAAGAATTGTGCTTGGTATTACTTCAGGCTCCCCACTTGACCCCCTACCTCCAAAAATATGGAAAAACTTCGGTATGGAACTTTTTGACACCATGCGCCTAATCTGCAATCAGTCCCTGCAGAGTGGCTTTGTTCCCACCCCTTGGAAACAGGCACTAGTCACTCCCCTTTTAAAAAAACCCTCCCTGAGCCCAGACTGCCTTTCCAATTACCGACCCATTTCCCTGCTGCCTTTTCCAGCAAAGGTCGTCGAGCGTTGGGTCAGCTCATGTCTGTCCACCCACCTAGAACAAAACAACCTCCTTGACGACTACCAGTTTGGTTTTCGTCCCGCTCACGGCACAGAAACAGCAGTTTTGACTGCCATGGAAGACCTTCGAATGCGTGCAGACAGGAACCAGCCAGTGGCCCTAATACTGCTGGACCTGTCTGCCGCATTCGACACGGTCAACCATGCTAGGCTGATGCAGAGACTTATGGAAGTGGGAGTGGAAGGCACTGCATTGCTTTGGCTTCACTCCTATCTTCGGGACAGAAGACAGGCTGTCTCTCTCCCCCCTTTCCGGTCCGCCTTTGCAGCAGTTCCCCAGGGAGTCCCCCAGGGCTCCTCCATCAGCCCTATCCTCTTTAATGTGTATCTTATACCGCTAATTAAATTGATCCAATCATTTGGGGTCAAAACAATTAATTACGCGGATGACACACAGCTCATTCTCTCGTGGGAAGGTGAAGATGCCATTCCGTTCTCAACCTTCCACGACTGCTTAAGAGAGACGGCCAGATGGCTACATAGTAACTCCCTCCAGTTCAACGCCGCGAAAACGGAGGTCCTGTTCTGCTCCGGCACCAAGATACCCCGTCAGTTCCCACATGAATTCTGGCCCCCGGAGTTCAGTGTCAAACCTCTACCAGTGCCTTCCGTGCGCAACCTGGGAGCCATGTTGAACAACAACTTAAGCATGGAAACCCAGGTGACAAAAACTGTGGGGATTTGTACTGCCCTGCTCCGATCACTGCGAAAAATCTTGCCTCTTCTCCCGGCACAAGCCAGGGCGTCGATAATCAGGTGCACGATACTCAGTCGCCTTGATTATTGTAACGCCCTGCTCCTGGAGTCTCCAGTCACGATGCTGGACCGACTTCAGCGTATTCAATCTGCCGCCGCCAAGCTGGCTCTTGGCTGGACGAGAAGGGCCTCAGCCACAGCTGCTCTGGCTGAGCTTCACTGGCTGCCCCTGAAACAAAGAGTGGCATTCAAGTCCCTCTGCATTGTCTTTAAGGCTCTGCACGGACTTGGACCCAAACCTCTGCAAGCCCTATTCCAATGGTACACACCTGCGAGAAACCTACGCTCCTCTTCTGCTGGTCTGGTAAAGGTACCCAGATTTAACAGAACTAGAACAGGGGGCCGATCGTTCAGCGTAGCCGCGGCCAAGCTTTGGAACACCCTACCCATTGACATACGTCAGACTCCACAGCTTCTCCCTTTTAGGAGACGCATTAAGACTTGGCTCTTCCCCAAATAAACTGTCAGCCCAATTGTTCTCCCGGTCTACCGTCAACAGAGTATTTTCCAGCGCCAGGAAGCCTGCAAGGTGTCAGTTCGCGCTTTACAAATTCTCTAAATAAATAAATAAATAAATAAATAAAAGTTAACATATAACCGCGAGGATTATAATGCACTTAATAGTATATGGTTTGGCATTATCCCGGATCAGCTTAGGGAGTTGTTCCCGACAGCTGCAGACAGGCTCAGCTCATGCCAGAGCACCATCTCACATAAAACCACGCACTCTGCCTCCAGGATTGATGAGGCCTTCCATAGGAGTGGCTTACAGGCTATATATGTGTCCAGATATAGGTTTAGATATAGGTATACTATATCTAAGCAAGGGGTGATAACACCCACTTGCCCCAGCTGAGTGATCAGCCAGTTGTGTCAATTTAGATAGCCAGCCAGGGGTGGCAAAAGATATGCTGCAGCCCCTGGTAGGCCTTGGATGCACCTATGCCCTGGGCACCTATAGTGCTCTGTACAGGGGCTGATAAGGTGACCCAAGCCAATCTAGTTATGCACCTAGGGTACATGGAATCCATTTTACAGAGAGAGCAGATAGCCTGGGGCCCTGATTAGCAGGGAACCAGGCCAACTAAGTCGAAAACCAGCTAAACACAGGGCAAAAATCTGGGGTAACCATAGTCAGGTAGCCACCTTCCTACAGAGACGGATAAGGTGCTACGCCTATTGTCGAACCGGATGGCTTGCATGGACCGGAAACTCGGACAAGTCCAATCGATCGGTCGAGGTTTGGCGGAGGTCAAAAAACAGCTGGCTGCACTGAGCAACCCCGGTAACCCTAAGAAGGTAATAGGCCTGGCCTTGCCGGGAGTCGTCCCCGAGGGTAGAGGGAAGCGGGTCAAGAAGAGGGCGGTTTCAGGAGAGGTTCCGGTCCCAGAGGTACCCCCAGTCGCCCCCGTCGCACCGGCAGACTACCCGGTACCAATCCCAGATGCGGGTCAGCCGATCCCGGTGGTTATTACTCCCGCTAACGATGAGGAAATGCCTCCCGAATTGGCCATCCAGTTGGCAGCATGGCTCAATAAGAAGGCAGGGGGTGCAGTGGCACCTGGAGACACGGCCGAAGAGGCCAAGCTACTAATCGAGCAATTGCGGCAGTCGAGAGATGCCGCAAAGGCGAATCTTCCTCTTGTTTCCCCACAGGTGGCACCGGTGGGACCTGCAGTTGGTCACGAGAAAACGGCGGGAACAACGGCCGAACCGGGTAAGCTCGCTTTGCCAATGGCAGGGGAGGGTTCATTACCCTCAGGGCGGGAGAAGGTGGCACAGCACAACCCTATGGCCACGAAAGAGTTAATTTGGGGAGACAAATATGTCAACATGTTTTCATTATTAACTGACCATCGCGAGATGGAATATGCTAAAACCCAGAAGGATTTGTGGCACCCGAGCGTCTGGCGCGCCAAGATGGCGGAATTCAGGGTGGATGAGACAGTAACGAACTGGGTTAAGGCCTTTTCTATATTTACTGTAGTTATGGGGGAACGTAAACCCGAGGTGTTAACTGAACTATCTTGCTATCAAAATCGTATTATGGATTTTTATGCAATGTATGAGGGGGAGGAATGGAAAGGTTATGACATAAAATTCCGGAAAGCGAAAGAATATGATGCTTCTCTGACATGGGATAGCCTCGACTCGGTGTCATGGCACAAGCAGCTCCTGCCAGGGGCGGCAGGTACATCCTCGCCGGGCGGGAGTGGGTCAGGGGTCGTCCGCCAAAAGCCCGCGGTGCCCTTTCGAGCGGGCGCCTGTGGGGATTACCAGCCAAAAACCGGCGGGAATGGCGGCAAGCGGGGTGTCTGTTGGGGCTTCAAACGAGGCAACTGTAACAGACCGCAGGGAACATGTAGGTTCAAGCATTTGTGTGCGGGCTGTGGGAATTCCTCACACCCGGAGAGTTCATGTAAATCTAAAAATAGCGGGACGGGAGGAAAAGGAGGGTCCAAGCAGGAGTGAGGTAGAACGTTGTCACCGATTGCCTACACCCGTTGATCTCATGGCTATGACTCCTTGGTTGAACAAATACCCTG
Organism: Lissotriton vulgaris; assembly: GCF_964263255.1. Lineage (NCBI taxonomy): Eukaryota > Metazoa > Chordata > Amphibia > Caudata > Salamandridae > Lissotriton > Lissotriton vulgaris. Next base: position 245,567,130 of record NC_141688.1, on the reverse strand, counting down.
ATCATGTATCCGCTGGGGTGTTGAGGAAAGGATTCTTACACGGCTTCCACATCCTGGCGGGGGATTTTCGGGGGGACTCCTTTTGTAAAAACCAGTTATCGGTACAGCACAACCCAAGCGTGGCAGAGAGAAAAATTGCAAAAGAAGTAATCTTAGGGCGAGTGGCAGGGCCTTTTCATCGCCCGCCGGTGGCGGAGTTCATCTGTTCCCCGTTAGGGGTTGTCCCGAAGAAAGACCCAGGGGAGTTTAGACTCATTCATAACCTGTCTGCTCCAAGGGGTTCCTCGGTGAACGAGGCCATTGACCCAGAAGTTTGTTCAGTGCAGTACGCATCGTTCGATGATGCCGTGGCCATGTTAAATCGCCTGGGCCCCGGGGCGCTGTTGGCGAAATCAGATATCGAATCGGCGTTCCGGTTGCTCCCGGTGCACCCACAGGATCAGCGCTTGCTAGGTTTTGCATTTCAAGGAAGTTATTACATGGATAAATGCATGCCTATGGGTTGCTCCATTTCCTGTGCCTATTTTGAAATGTTCAGTTGTTTTTTAGAGTGGGCATTCACCGAGGCCACAGGACATAGGCATGTTATGCACTATCTTGATGACTTCCTGTTCTTGGGAGCAGCCGGTGATACGAAATGTGTGCAGGCGCTGCACGACTTCTGCATCCTCATGAGGGAGTTTGGAGTCCCATTGGCACCAGGTAAGACGGTTGGACCATCTACTTCACTGGAGTTTCTGGGAATTGAGCTTGATTCTGTGGAGGGATGTTTCCGTTTACCGATGGAAAAGGTGGCCAAGTTTAGGGCTTCCTTGACGCAATGCCTGGGCAAGGAGAAAGTGACCCTGCACCAGTTACAACAAACAGTGGGTCAGCTTAACTTTGCTTTGAGGATGATACCAATGGCCCGCCCCTTCTCACGCTCTATTGCACAAGCTATGGTTGGTCTCAAAGAGGGGCACCACCGTACGAGACTGTCGGCAGAGGTTCGCCAGGATATGCGCATTTGGTTGGCATTTCTGGCGGACTTCAATGGTCGAGTCGTGTGGAACAACCCGCCAGCGTCTTCAGATGAACTAGGTCTGTGGACTGACTCGGCGGGGAGCGTGGGATTTGGCGCCATCTTAGGTAATCCATTGGTCGGCACAAACATGGCCGACGTGGTGGCATTCCAGCGGTCTCACAGGTAACATTGGGTTCTTGGAGTTATTCCCCATTTGGGTTGCTCTGATGGCATGGCCTGACGACTTCAGGGACCGCTCAGTGGTGTTTTGGTCTGATAATATGACTGTTGTTGAATGCATTAACCAACAGGCAGCACGCTGCAAATGGATCTTGAGATTGTTGAAACAAGTTGTGCTGCTTTGCATGAGACTGAATGTACAGTTCAGGGCGAAACATGTGCCAGGCGTACTGAATCATGCAGCTGATGCACTCTCTCGATCACATATGCAGGCGTTCAGGGGTTATCTACCTACAGCGGACCTAGTGGCGGCACCATTCCCCGAAGCACTGTGGCTAATCGGTGCCCCGGATTACAAGACCTCGTGGCAGCAAGCTTAGCCCCCAGGACAAGGAAGGCATACGAAGGAGCGTTTCGTTCCTATTGCACATTTTTGGGTCCGACAGGGAGTCAGAGCTGGGGTCAGGAGGAATCCTTCCTGGGGTTCCTGGTAGCGCTGCACAGAGAAGGCCGATCAGCGGCAACGGCCAATAGGCATAGGACGGCATTTCATTCATGGCGCATGTGCACGGCATAAAAGACCCGACGGGTTCCTTTTTGGTTAAGAAGGCCCTTCGCGGCTGGCAGCGCCTCGAGGGTCGCAAGCAAGATGAGAGGCACCCGATTGGCTTAGACAGATTGTCTCTACTTGTAGTGAAACTAGACGAGACGTGCTCCTCCCATTTCGAAGCAGTTCTGTTCCGGGCAGCTTTCGCATTAGCATTCCATGGGGCTATGCGGGTGAGCGAACTGGTCGCAAGGAATAAGAAAGACGTTGAGGGAGGCTTGCACAGGGATCACGTCCAAATTAGGGGTGATTCGATGGTGGTCTCGATAGCCAGGTCCAAGACCGACCAGGGGGCTATGGGAAATAGTGTTGTCATGCAGCGCGCGAGGGTCCCCCACGTGCCCGATAAAGTGTATAGTGGAATACTTGGCACTGAGGGCGACTACATGGGGGGGGGGGGAGTTTGCTGAGACACGAGAATGGCACCCCACTGACGAGGTTTCAGTTCCAGAGGGTGCTAGCACTGACAATCGCTGCTGCGGGCATGGACCCGTGCGATTTTGGGACCCACTCCTTTAGGATAGGGGCTGCTACTGAAGCTACAGCCAGGGGTCAGAGTGCAGAGGAAGTAAAACAGTTGGGACGATGGTCCTCGAATTGCTTCAAAAGGTATGTGCGATTGCACATGTTGTAAAGATCAATTGACATGCACTCACGCTTCTTGTCTTTTGTTTGAATTACAGTTTCGCAAGCCTGTCACGCGGGGCGGAATTTGCAGTCGACCCAGCACCAGGAGACCAGCGGTCAAGGACCACCGTCTGGAGAGAGAGTGGTATGGGTCGTGGGCCACTCATATGTGAGGCGCGCCGGGGACGTATTCAAAGCAGGTGACGCGACTCACGCAGCTGGGGAATACGGGTACAGAGTGGCCTTCCATGGGAAGGGGGGGCTCTGTTTTGACCAATTCGAATCATTTTTTGAGGGTCTCTTAGGGCGGCAAAGGTCACCGCCATCTGTAGTCATAGTACACCTGGGGGGCAATGACTTGGTGACACTGGGTAGACGAGTGTTGTTTGAACAAATTTTGTCTGCTGTTAACTGTTTGGCTAAAAGAATCCCGGGGTGCACGATTGCCTGGTCCCACATAATTCCCAGAAAGGTATGGCGGGGGGCCTTTCGGTGTCAGCACTGAACCATTCGGTGAAAAGGGTTAATAATAAAATTGGTAAATTGTTTCGCTCTTCGCAGTTGCATAGCATTCCTCACGGGTGTATTCGGGGTGATCTCATGTATCTGAACGATGGGGTACACTTGTCCATAGCTTGGCTAAGGGGTTTGAGGAAGCATGACCTTTAGGAGGAGTTGGGGGGGCCGGATAGTCGGTCAACTATCCGGCCTGTGGCAGTAAGGTCATGATCTGTGAGCAGTAATTTCAAGGTCCCTAGAGGGGGGCGCCACCCAGAATGGATGGGAGCGCCCGGGGGGAGGCGGCCATTGGCCCCTCCCACGGGGAGGCGGCACCCACTAAGGATGGGTCGCCTAGGGGGAGACGGCCATAGGCCCCTCCCAGGGGGGGAGGCGGCTAGATGCCCCTCCTACTAATTTCCCGGGGGCCGGATATCCGGGCGGCGGATAGAGAGTGTGGGGATGGGGGGGAGTCCACGCTGTCCTTCCTACAGATACCTCACACGGGAACACGGACGACCTTTAAGATGGCGTTGAGTGGAAAGGGGGCCCCCACCACGACAAGGGAAGTTACAGTTGGCAATGAGGGTAGAGTCTTCTGCGCATGCGCCACTCACACCGTGAGGGCGAGAGTTTTGGTAGTAGGGATCTGACACCGGTTAAGACCTTGCCGTTGGCCCTTAATACTAGGATGTACAATTTTAAATTAGAATGTATGCTTTTGCAGGATGTTAGACTCGGCTAGGAAACCTTTGTATTAGAGATCTGTTAAGGTTAGCCAAAGAACATGTCTTCATCGAAATGTAATAAATGTAAAATTGTACATAATTATGAAACTTTTATTTAATGTTATAAATTTTGTTTCATATTTTAATAAATACGGCCGGGAGGGTGACTCCCTCCCGCCTTCCAAAAGTTCAAACCTGTGTCCGACTCTCCCATCCTTGGGGATTGTGTTGAGAGGGGGTGGCGGGCATCCCGGCCATATGGAAAGGGGCGACCACTCGGTCCCCCCGAACGTATGGTTGGGTGCCCCGATCCCCCCGGGAAGCCATTTTGGGTGGGGGCGTGGCTCGGCTGGTATGCCCGAAGCGGCGCAGCCGGGGCGCGCCTTTTCCCGCCCAAGAGGGGTTGTCCTAGACACCTACACCGAAGACCACGCCCCAAGCCCTCCCGTAGAAGAATAAATAGAGCGGGAATCCGAAGAAGCGTCCTCTTGTTCCTGTGCTCTGAAGGCTGCACCCACTCCTTGCTCGTGAGCCCTCGACGGAACAAACAGCAATTTTGACCCACCCACCAGCCCCTTATGGCAATGTTTGTTTTAAATAAAGTTTTGCTGAGATAGGCCTTTTTTCCTTTGTAGAAAAGTAAAGGAATGTTTAAGATAAGGATGTGACTTCTGCCTGTAGGATAATGTTTTTTTCTTGGTAGGAGTGAGCAGTTGATGACACATCGAGGAAATGTCAGAATTTTTTCCTTCTTCAGTGGGTAAACAACTGTGGTTTTTCCGCATCCTCGGGGCCGGCGGAAGCCACCGCCGGCTCCGAGGATGCGGAAAAACCGCAGCGGACTGACCAAGGACCCACCGCCACATTAGGATGGCTGGTGGGTCCTAGTTTCCGTCCGCAGCTTTTCCGCCGCGGTCGGCTTACAACCGCGGCGGAAAAGCTCTGATATGGTGACGGTGTCTCTCAGACACCGTCCGCCATATCAGGATGGGCTTTAAAAAGTGCTTTTCCGCGGCGGGTTTTCCGCCGTGGAAAAGCATACGGATCTTCACTGCGGGGGCCCGTTGCGGGCCCCCTAGGTGAAGGGGGGTTGGGGGTGCACATGGGGGGTACCTATGGTACCCCCCTGCATTTGCATGCAGAAAGCGGCAGGCACTGCGCGGTGCCTGCCTCTTTCTGCATGCAAATGCCATGCGTGCATTTTTAACATTGCCACGGGTGCAGCTTGAAGCGGCACCCGCAGCAATGTTAAAAATAGAGGATGTGACCGCCAGGGTGGCGGTCACATCTAATTGCACAGGAGGGAACTCCGCATGCCATTGACCTCTGGAATCTACTAGAGACCATCTCTCCAGACATCGCCTTCCTTACAGAAACATGGATGAACGCTTCCTCCGCCCCAGACATCACCATTGCCATCCCTGAAGACTATAAGATCACACGCAAGGACCGTACCGGCCACACAGGAGGAGGAATCGCTATCGTCCATAAAAAATCAATCCACATCTCAACCAGCTCTGACGTCAACCTCGCCAACTCTGAACACCTTCACTTCCAGATCCACATCAACCCCAAGACCACACTCAGAGGCACCCTCCTTTACAGACCACCAGGACCCCGCGCAAAATTCAGTGAAGACATCACGGACTTCATCACTCCACACGCGCTCCCCTCCAAAGATTACATCCTTCTGGGAGACCTCAATTTTCACCTTGAAAAGAACAACGACCGCAACACCACCACCCTCTTGGACAACCTCGCCAACCTCGGACTCAAACAACTGGTCACTTCACCCACCCACATCGCAGGCCACACACTCGACCCCATCTTCACCTCCAGCAATCATGTCTCCTTCAGCCACACTACGGATCTCCTCTGGACTGACCACAGCTGCGTTCACTTCACCTACAACAAGCCGAAACCCACCAACCACCTCCAACCAACTCTGCAAAGAAACTGGAACAAAATCACCATCGACCAGATCTCCTCATCGCTCCTTCTAAACACCCCAGCCCACTCTTCTAACCCAGACCAAGCCGCCGCCAACTTCACCCTATGGTTATCCAACACCGCCGACATCCTAGCACCACTGAAAAAACGTCAACGCAAACCTGGCAGCAAGAAGGCCTCATGGTTCAACGATGATCTTAAGAAGTCCAAGAAACTCTGCCGCTCCCTTGAAAAGGCCTGGAAAAAAGACCCAACCACTAGCACCAAGGACGCCTTCAAAAACGCCACCCGCACACACCACCAACTAATCTGAAAGGCCAAGAAAACAGCATTCAAGGATCGACTAGACAACAACACCCACAACAGCAAAGAACTTTTCAACATCGTCAAGGAATTCACCAACCCCTCGGCCAACTCCAACGACATCACCCCTTCTCAAGCCCTCTGCGACTCCCTGTCTTTATTCTTCCACAACAAAATTGCGGACATCCACAACAGCTTCGACAACCAACCCGGAGACCAACCCACCCAACCATATGCTGAACATTCTCCCCCCTCGAACACTCTTAACGACTGGAACCCAATCTCCACTGAGGACACCATCCGCCTGATGAACTCTATCCACTCAGGATCCCCCACAGACCCATGTCCTCACCACATCTTCAACAAAGCAGACTCCGTCATAGCACCGCACCTCCGAGACGTCGTCAACTGCTCCTTCAACTCCGCCATCTTCCCGGAAAGCTGGAAACACGCTGAACTCACAGCCCTTCTGAAAAAACCCACAGCGGACCCCACCGAACTCAAAAATTACCGCCCCATATCGCTCCTTCCTTTCCCAGCCAAAGTCATCGAGAAAGCTGTCAACAACCAACTCGCCGCTTTCCTCGAAGCCAACAAATCCCTCGACTCCTCACAATCTGGCTTCCGAGCAAAACACAGCACTGAGACCGCCCTCATCGCAGCAACAGACGACATTCGAACTCTACTGGACAATGGAGACACAGTCGCCCTCATCCTCCTCGACCTCTCTGCAGCCTTCGACACAGTCTGCCACAGCACCCTTTTACAACGCCTCAGAAACATCGGAATACAAGGAAAAGCACTTGAATGGATCACCTCGTTCCTCACCGGAAGAACCCAGAGAGTCCGCCTTCCACCATTCAAGTCCGAGGCCACTGAAGTCATCTGTGGCGTACCACAAGGATCCTCACTCAGTCCCACCCTCTTCAACGTATACATGAGCCCCCTTGCGGCCATCGCTCGCCAACACAACCTCAACATCATCTCCTACGCGGATGACACTCAACTGATCCTTTCTCTCACCAATGACCCCAGCACCGCCAAAACAAACCTACACGAAGGAATGAAAGAAGTTGCCGAATGGATGAAACAAAGCCGTCTGAAACTGTACTCAGATAAAACAGAAGTCCTCATCTTAGGTACATCCCCCTCTGCATGGGACGACTCTTGGTGGCCGGAAGCCCTTGGAAAAGCACCCATCCCGACTGACCACGCACGGAACCTAGGCGTTATCCTGGACTCTTCACTCTCAATGAACAGACAAGTCAACGCTGTATCCTCATCCTGCTTCAACATTCTTCGCATGCTCAAAAAAACATTTCGCTGGATCCCCACCGAAACCAGAAAAACAGTCACCCATGCTCTGGTCACGAGCCGACTGGACTACGGAAACACCCTCTACGCAGGTACTACCGCTAAACTCCAGAAGAAACTCCAAACAATCCAAAACGCCTCAGCCAGGATCATATTAGACATCCCGTGTAACGAACACATCTCTGGCCACCTGAAAGACCTCCACTGGCTACCCGTCAATAAGAGGATCACTTTCTGACTGCTAACCCACGCACACAAATCACTCTACGACATCGGACCAGAATGCCTCAACTCACGACTGTCCTTCTACACCCCCTCCCGCCAACTACGTTCTTCCAGCCAAGCCCTCGCCACTGTACCCCGCTTCAACAAGACCACCATGGGAGGCAGATCCTTCTCATACCTGGCAGCTAAAACATGGAACTCACTCCCCACCTACCTTCGTCTTACCCAGAACCACCTAGCATTTAGAAAGCAACTTAAAACGTGGATATTTGACAAGTAATCCTCCTCCCCTCCCTAAGCGCCTTGAGACCCTCTGGGTATGTAGTGCGCTATATAAATTCTCTGACTTGACTTGACTTGAATGTGGACTTCATCACTGAATCCTGGGGATGGGGAGGTGGGTTCTGCCTCTTATAGCTCACAGATGCGCGTCTGTGAGCTATAAGAGGTAGAACCCACCTCCCCATCCCCAGGATACAGTGATGAGGTCAGGCCAAGGAGGGTCCACCTGCACTGATCTCAGAAGATGGCAAATAATTTGCTGAATTAAAGGGCACATTGAAGAGTTCTGGAAATAGGGATCCCCACTTTATGGTGTTTCCAGGCAGGCGCACGTGCCCCACCGGTGGCTCCAGGATACACCAGGACCGAATGAGGCAGAATCTTCGACAGCGCCTCTGAGTGCAGGATCTGTGAGAGTTCAAGCACCTGCACCTTTACCATAGGTGATATGAACAGTGCTGCCAAATAAGGCAATTACTAAAAGGTCTCACACTTTATCAAATGTAATAACTTCTCCACCCCAAGAATTTGCAAAGCTTACCTACTTTAGAAAACATCTCCTGTCAACTAGTAAATTATCTGCATTTAGTGGAGTCGTGGGTGAGTTTTCCATAAATAAAACATTATTAAGGAAGATTTTGCCACAAGAACACTGTTCTTGGGAGAATTGCCCATCACTTTGCATCAGAATTTCAGGGTTTTCAAAAAAGAATGAGGACTGGATATGTTTTCCACCTATTTGCAGAGTTTATATGTCCTCATTTAATTCGCCTGGAGGAGAAGGTCTTGCATGTTTGAAGTGTATTTTCTCTTCTAACGCGTTTCATCTCTAAGCCGGGCCCCAGCAGATACAAGATGCTCTTCCCTGGAGAGTGGAGTGCTCTGTCTTCAGGCTTTAATATTCTCAGCGCTCTTGCACGGTGCCTACAATATCATCACAAAGTCTTGTTTTCTTTTGACTATTGTTTAATATTGTAAGCTGAGGCTGGAGAGGGACATCTCATTCTGTGCATCATGTACATGAAGGAATTACAAACAAGTGTCTCTCAGACTCAGGGTGAGGCAAGGCCACATTTTAATATCCACCTGCCACAAAGGCAATGGGTGCTGTTTGGCTTCATTTAAGAGCAATCCATTTGCCTCCATTTCATGCTGGCATCTCAGCTGGCATCCTAGTATAAGCCTGCTCTCCTGCCACCTGTTCTAGGATCAATTTGGTGACGGCTCCCTGACACCTTCATCCCTCCATTGATCTGTCAAATTATTAAATAATATTGTTACTGTTAATACTATACTAATCTTTAACACTATGAAATCTGGCCCTCCAAAGCACTTCACAGAGACACATACACGCACACACACACAGCCACACTCACACACACCCACACACTCTCTCTGTCTTTCTGATTCTTCCCACAAAGTATACATGCAAACATAATTTTAAACACATACATACACACTGATTCTTGAATGTAGATGTCCAGACACATAAAAATCTTCCTCCAAGCACATAGAATCACCTCCGACTCCCGTTCACAAATTATATACGCAGATTCACACATCCACATACTTTCCTATCTAGAGATCTGAGCACACACACAACACACACACACACACACACACACACACACACACACACACACACAATCACCAATGACTCCCATTCGCAAATTACATACACATAGTTACACATCCACATATTTTACTATCTAGAGATTTGAGCACACCCACATGCACACAATCACCAATAACTCCCATTCACAAATTACATCCACAGATTCACACATCTACATACTTTCCTATCTAGAGATCTGAGCACACACCCACACACACACTCCCACACCCATACACACAATCACCACTGACTCCCATTCACAAATTACTTACTCAGATTCACACATCCACATACTTTCCCATCTAGAGATCTAGGCACACACACACACCCACACCCATACACACAATCACCAACGACTCCCATTCACAAATTATATACACAGATTCACACATCCACATACTGTACTATCTAGAGACACACACAAACAATCACCACCGACTCCCATTCACAAATTACATACACAGATTCACACATCCACATACTTTCCTATCTAGAGATCTGAGCACACACACACAATCACCAATGACCCCCGTTCACAAATTACATACACAGAATCACACATCCACATACTGTACTATCTAGAGACACACACAAACAATCACCACCGACTCCCATTCACAAATTACATACACAGATTCACACATCCACATACTTTCCTATCTAGAGATCTGAGCACACACACACAATCACCAATGACCCCCGTTCACAAATTACATACACATATTCACACATCCATATACTTTCCTATCCAGAGATTTGAGCACACACACACACACACAAGCACACACAAATTCAAATTCAAATTCAAAAGGTGCTTTATTCGGTTTGTAAAGAAATACAACCATATAGCAATATGCACATAAAAAGAAATTTAACACAATACTAAATTAAGCTATCACAAAAACAATCTTACACAGTAGCGCTCATAATAGAAACATTTAACAGTATCAATAGTGCATAGTCATTAGGTCATTCAAGTTTGGCTAAGATTTTAACAATCCTACGACCTTTAATTATGTGCAAATATGCAATTTACAGTGCTAAATATTGTCTCTATATTAGTATATGTGCAAATTGGCAATTCTAAAGTGCATATGCAATTAGCAGCACCTACACTGTCTATTAACTAAAAACAATGATAAATGAGACAAAGTGCAAGTGATAAGCCAATCCTACGATAAATCTAATACAGTAGCAGCAATTAGTCCAACAAACATATGTGTGCAAAATACAAATACATAATTCAGCAGCATCAATTTAAACTGCATAGTACATTTAGCAGCTGGAGAAATTCATATAATAATTCATTTTCTTGCAGAGATACATTTTAAAATATAAGTAGCCACATAAAAGCATACATCTGGGGACTCTAGGTTAAACACTAGTGTCATTGCTGTTTGTAGATGATGCGTATTGTATTTTAAAAAGATGGGTTTCAAATAATATTTCCTTAAAAAAGTATAAAAAGTACAAGACAACATAAAGTGACACGTGCTCTGTTTTGATTTGCCATCACATGGGCATACACAAGTTCCAGGTTTTTTAGGCACAGGAAAAGCCACAAGGTGATGCACAATTCCTAGGCGGAGGCAGGTTAAAACAAATCGATGGGAGGGAATACTAACTATTACAAAATAAGATTGGAAGCCTACATTAATATTATATTGTTGGTAAAGATTGAATGTACTCTGTTTAGTATATTTTTCCATCCTGGTCTCTTCTGTAAATTTCATAAACGAGACCTTCAGCTTCCTCTTTGATAAAATAGGGTCCATTATTATTCATTATATATGTCCAGTCCATATAATGTTTTATACCAATGATGTATATGCTTCAGCCAGGGAATGTATGATCGACGATCAAGTTTGATACAATCTGTTATTACGTCCTGCGTAAACTTGGTTTCCTCCTTTGCCCATATTGAGCGCCATAAGGGTAGAGGACGAAGGGCAATTAGATCATTGATATAGTACATATCTAGTTCCCTATGTATTAGCTCAGTTGAAGCCATAACTGGAGCACTGATTAATCTTTTTTAAAACACATTCTCCCTCACCTGGATAGATTTGGCACACTGTACATCATACCCCCATACTCCAGCTCCATATATAGCTGAGGAAATGCATCTAGCATTAAAAAGGGTTAGCATTTCACGAATTCTGCGATCCCCTAGTTTAGCAGCAAATCTAAATATACAGTTTGTATTCCGGGCCATTTTGAAAAGGACACTGTTTTGTTCATTAATCCATTTCCCATTTCCCGAAAAGGTGATGCCGAAATAGCAGAAACTATTAACATGCTTCTCCTTCTAAGAAAAAGGGTTTGTGTTTCCTAGGTTTCTTACCACAAACCATGGTAACCGTCTTCCCTTTGTTGATTTTCAAATTCCTACTCTTAATAAAAATATGGAATTGATCAATTAGTTGTTGCAGTCCATTATGTGTCCTAGAGAGGAGGACCGCGTCGTCCGCATATAAGAGGACTGGGACGGGGTTACCATTTATAGTTGGAGCATCTGCATTAATCACTTTCAGAAATGTATCTACATGGTTAATAAAAAGTGAAAATAGTAAAGGGGCAAGTACGCATCCTTGACGGATGCCTCGCTTAACTTCAAAGAAAGGGGTACACTCTCCATCTATTCCAAACCTTACTTTGCTTGATAAATTGCTAGCGAGCTAGCAGATGGATAATTTCAGTGGGGGCGCCCATTGCTAGTAGTATGGGCTAGAGCAGTGCGTGTTCCACCAGATCGAACGCGGAACTCAAGTCGGCAAAGCATAATAAAGATTACCAGATTTAGCTTTGGTATACTTGCCAACTATGAGTTCCAGGTTCACGCACTGCTCCATTGTTCCCAATCCCCTACGAAACCCATACTGCATTGGGGACAGAATGTTAATCTCCTCGGCCCAGGCTTCCAATCTCACTAATAGGACTCGACTAAGGATTTTAATTGTCGAGTCCAAAAGAGAGATTGGATGATAATTCCTTGCCTCTGACCTGGATCCTTTTTTATAAAGGGGTATAATAATTGATTGGCCCCATGTCAGTGGTAAATTATCTTCCACCGCAGCATTAAAGTAACGAGTTAGGATTGGGGCCCATAATGTTATTTCATGTTTATAAAAGTCCATGGGTACCCCATCGGGCCCGGGTGCTTTACCACCCTTACTATTTTTGATTGCATCTGTCACTTCATTTAAAGTTAAAAACAACTGCATTTTCTTCCAATTAAAACGTAAGATAGACCCATCAGATTTAGGATCAGAATTAAAAATCTCAGAGAAATGTGCAATCCATGCAAGACAGCTGACATGGGAACTGACCTCAGGAATGTTTTCATTCTTTAAGAATGGGCCATTTATCGTTTCCCAAAAGAGTTTATGGTTTTTAGTTACAGCGGCCATATCAAGTTTATTCCAGGCCTCGTCCTGTAGCTCCCTTTTCCTGGTTGACAGGGCCAGTTTATAATTAATACGTTCTTCTCTGACTCTTTCTTTATTTCTAGGTTTAGCATTAAGTACACTTTTTAATCTTTTCAGAGTCTCGGCACAATGTTTGTCAAACCACACAGTTTTGTTTCCTTTAACCCTTCTGTTTCCTTTTAACAGGGAATTTTCAACTGTGCATGTAATTTTCATAAAATTAGAGAGGAAATCAGGCACTATCACATTAGGTGCAAGGCAGTATTCAACCTCTCTGGTACATTTAAAAATAATATCCTTTGTTAGTTTGTAAGGGTCAATTTTGATCCATTTAATTCTCGTACCATTAGGTCTCTCAGCGGAGATCCCATGGACAGCTTTACCGTTCACAACGCTTTTTTGACCCCAGCCCATTAACTCCACTGAGATGCTGTTGTGATCACACACAGACTGCTCTATTACCCAAACATTAGTAAAAATTGAGCCGTTGGACACCAGAATATGGTCAATATTAGAATGGGCATCTCTCCCCCTAAAAGTTGGACAAATTTCATTATTTTTGTTTTTTGTACAATCAAGCAATTCCAAGTTGAACTTGGCTATTAAGTTATTCAATGCGCTGCCATAATTACTGTGTGGGAAATGATTAACATAAACACTGTCACCCCCTACATAATCCTCGCGGTGACCACATATCCCCTTCCGAGCATATCTGCAGGCTTGGATGTTAAAGTCACCTGCCCACAGAATTGCAAAATTGTTCTTAGAGAGAGTGATTGCAGCTTCAATAGCACGTTCAACATCGGAACAATCATATCACGTTTAGGGCCCACAATATTATCATAAAAATTTACAATAATTAGATCCCTACTATGGCTATGTTTTAGGCGCAATATAGACGCATGCTGACAAGCTATAGAGTGTTCCCCAAGAATAAATTCTGTTAAATTAGTTGAAACCAAAGTCAGTAGGCCTCCCTTAGCTCTACCAGCTTTGGAAGCTACTGCTGCCACACTGAAGGAGGTGTAACCTTCAACTTCTATTAGTCCTGTATGCCATGTCTCTTGTAAACAAATAATGTCATAACCACATATGATGAAATCATCCCAAAATGGGGTACATAATTTAGAGGCAATTCCGGCTATATTCCAGCTGTTAAATACAAGAGAATCAGCATTACTAGTTCCTATACTTTCGGAGTGATTAAACAAGAGTGAAGCTTCAAAGCTTGCAATCGGAGTAACAATAGCATTATCATTTGTTACAGTTGATTCATTATCTACAACATTGCCTATACATAGCACAGTATTTGATTAAATTAATTGTGACTCAGTTATATTATTTACACAGCTTTCATCACCCAGCTCTTTCTCCAAGGTTAATGTATCACCTGTTTCAGAACTTCCAGAACTCGGGGTCAAGGATGGATCGCTCAGTCAGTCATTCTCCTCAAGTGAGCTGAGCAACTGGAATCTATTAGAAGTTGGGACCAAGAAGTTGTCATACAGGTTAGGCAGTAGGGGGGGACAAATAGGTACAACATTAGGGTATTTGATAAAGGCCGCTCTTGGATGCTGGAAGTTATGTGTAGTGATTTGTCTTCCTGACTGGTTCCTATAAAAATAATCCAGTGGGAACAGTGTGATGTTATATTCATGATTCGATGGCATTGGTGCATGTAAAATCGAATCTCTCGCCCATTCTGTAGTCCTGAAATTTATAATTATGCAGTCCCCGTCTATCTCCTTTCTATTTGGCCCTACCCAACCTACCCTCTGTGTAGTTATAATCTCATCCGCGCCTCGCATTGGGAACCCACAATTTTTCACCAACCAATACAAGGTCTTATTTTTCAAGGTTTCTTGATTTTCAAATTGGTTAGGCAACAGCTTGGGGACATTCGCGAGTATCGCTACAAATGGTCTGCAATCAGGTGGCAAATTAATAGTGGCTGGGATGACATTATTAATATGGCGCCTCAGTACAGGTAGGCTCTTATAGGTGGTGGCAGGTTCATTGATGTTTCTTTGGCCACCATCTACTTTTTGCCCATGTACTACCTTGGGAGTGATGGTTGTTGGCCTCTGCCTTCCACTTGTAGAGGGTACCGGGTTTCCCTTCACAATGGGCACACTAGGAGTACGATTTACTGCACTTGATTTACTATTACTCTGGTTCCCAGAATTTACATTATTTGAATGAGGTCTGATTTGTGAACCCAGTTGTTCTAGGACATCCAAGTTAGCTATTCCCAGTTTCTCTAGGTTTTCTATTTTTTTACTTAGGATTTCTAGAGATTCCATCACTGGTGCGATATAGGTTTTTACCATTTTCTCGAGACATTCTTTGACTGCCTCGACATTGTTTAAAGTTTGCATTTCCAGTAATTTTATATCTTTTACATGTCTCCCTCCACTGTTCTGCTGTATCTCACTTTCACTTTCATTGGTTTCTAAAGTTTGTATGGCCCTCTTCTTTTTTCTTCTATATGTTTTAGTCTGTTTATTTATTATTAACCTTTTTCGACTTTGGGTTAATTTCCTTTTAGAGGGTACAGGCTCACAGTCAGTTTCGCTACTTAACAGACTGATATCACTGATTTGTATGGTTGGAATGACAGGATTAGTAGCACAGCCATCCAAATCCCCATTAGTTACAGGCACAACACTAGGTATTAGGGGCTGTGGTGATATGCTGGCTGACAGGTCAGGTGTTATAGACAGTCTACTCTCTCTAGTACAAGGAACAGTGGGTCCTAAAAGCTGTGGTACATCAGATTGAATTAAGTCATACCTTGGCAAACCTGAAAACGATTCCAATAGAAGTGAATCATGTGATATTGTTGTTTCATTTGGACGCTACCATGTGTATTAATAGTTTGTGACGTTTGATTTATTAAACACATACTCGCTGGTAATGATAATCTTCTTTCCGTACTTTCAATAGCGTTAACAACAACACCAATTGTTTGTTGCAGCATCCTATCAATTGCAGTTAGGGTGGGTAAAGGGGTTGGCGCCAAAGTTTGTTTTCTTGTAGTTGAGCGAGTGTGCATAGGTGTTTTTTTGACCGCCACCCTACTTTTACTTTTGACCTCCATCAGGCCTGTTACCCACTATTTACTATATATGTTCACAAAAGAGGGGTTGAATACCTTAGGTAAGCCGGGAATAGTAAATGTCAGGGGGGTGGCCCGGTCCGGTCTCCTGCGTTCTCTGAGGGCCTCAGAGGGCCCGCCCTTTGCCCGGGCTTAGCCCAGCGCGTCCTGCGCGCGTCCTTTCAGGACGAGGGAGTGAGTGGGTCTTTATGCGCCTCCTTGCGCTGTGCAGTGATGGTGGGGGAGGCGTCCTGGAGCAAGGGCTGATGGGGGCTGTAGTAATTTCCCCTCCCGACCGGCGGAGCCAAGCCCGGCCAGCCGGAAGTAGGCGATGATGGAAGGCAGCGGAGCAAAGCCCGGCCGCCTCACAGCCACAACCCACAGGCAGCGCGCCTCAGCGGAGCCCCAGAAGCAGAGGTAGGCTCGGCCGGAGCGTGCAGCTTCAAAACAGACTACCACCCGGTCCTCAGCAGTGGGTGGGTCTTTATGCACCTCCTGGCGCTGTGCAGTGATGGTGGGGGAGTCGTCCTGGAGCAAGGGCTGATGGGGGCTGTAGTTGTTTCCCCTCCCGACCGGCGGAGCCAAGCCCGGCCAGCCGGAAGTAGGCAATGATGGAAGGCAGCGGAGTAAAGCCCGGCCACCTCACAGCCACAACCCACAGGCAGCGCGCCTCAGCGGAGCCCCAGAAGCAGAGGTAGGCTCGGCGGGCGCGTGCAGCTTCAAAACAGACCACCAAGAGTCAATTTCCACCTTTTTCTGTATAGGATGAGCTGATGAAAATCATTACGGGGTTAATTCATTCATGTTGCTAGCTCCCGGAAGACCTGCACACACAATCACCAATGACCCCATTCACAAATTGCATACACAGATTCACAAGTTCACATACTTTCCTATCTAGAGATCTGAGCACACACACACAATCACCAATGACTCCCATTCACAAATTACATACACAGAGTCACACACCCACATACTATACTATCTAGAAATCTGAGCACACACACACACACAATCACCAATAACTCCCATGCACAAATTACATACACAGATTCACACATCCACATACTTTACTATCTAGAGATCTGAGCACACACACACACACGCACACAATCACCAATGACTCCCATTCACAAATTACATACACAGTCACACATTAACATACTTTACTATCTAGAGATCTGAGCCCACACAGGCGCACACAATCACCAATGAATCCCATTCACAAATTACATACACAGTCACACATTAACATACTATACTATCTAGAGATCTGAGCACACCCACACACACAAACAATCACCACCGACCCCCATTCACAAATTACATACACAGATTCACACATCCACATACTTTCCTATTCAGAGATCTGAGCACACACACACACACACAATCACCAATGACTTCCATTCACAAATTACATACACAGTCACACATCCACATACGTTCTTATCTAGAGATCGGAGCACACGCACACACACACACACACACACACACACACAAACACTAAGGCAAGTACCCAGTTTTTGTACGTTGCCAAGACACTAATTGTCTCCTGTAAAATCTGGTGTTTTTCTCTTTCTGGACCTAGAAGGTACTGCAACCTGAGGATGAATGGCTGTTTCTTGCCTCAACCCACGTATGTTTCTATTTATAAGGCCCAGTCGTTCACCGCGGATATACCACACTAGTAAAGTGGGCATTGTCTAGTACAGGAAAGTACCTAAGCAATGTCCCTGGCGAACGCATCTTTATTGAAAGTGCATTATTCGTGAAAGGATGTACCAGGAGCCTGTTGACAGAAGTCCATGAAAGGATTGTGTTGAGGAATCTTGTTGTGACATTGTAGTAGACGTGCTATTGTAGGTTATACTGGTATACCATGGGATGGGGTGTTGTAATAAACATATTCTACACAGTATGAATGCCCAGATTTGTTTTTCCTTTGGACGAAGTTTTAGTATCTCTGATGGAGCCTCTCTCACTGGAAGCGTCTGCCAAAAGTAGATTTGACCTGTAACATCCAGTGACCAGCTTTTAAAATGGAATGCACTGCTAACAGCTGGAGTATCCCCGCTGACAGTGTGTGCACGTCTGCAGGCTGGGTGAGGAGGACTTGTTGGAGGCACTCTTGCATTTGTGCGCAGGTGGCACTGTGGCACATGTGACCCAGAATAAATTGGTTATGGCCTGCTAAGGCCTTATATTTCAGCTAGAAATGAAAAAATAACTCTCCCTTTCTTTTTTGCTTAAGTATAAAATCTACTGTTTTTGAACTTTAGATAGAGTATGTAAACTGTAACTTTTCATTGACACAATATAGGGAAATCAGAGATGTGGCTTTCCCTATACATTTATGGGCCGCAAGAGCTTATCCAGAGTCAATTTTACTTTTTATCAGTTTGTTTGTGCATGTAGAAGATTGGACATTTTTTGACATTGTCAGCTTTAATGAAATGCAAGCCCCTTTCTTGTGCACTAGGTAGGAGGGTTGCTCCAGCATGGAAAGAGCAACCAGTGTTCACCTCCTCTCCCATGGCCAAAGGAGGCATGAGCGAGTAATGGGCAGGTGGGACAGAAGGCACCCAAGAACTTGTGGTGGTGGTGGGAGCGGTCAACAAGGACATGTGACCATGGGTTTGAGAGAATGAGAGAGAATACCTTCAAGCAAGTGCTCAGGAGGATACAGGCACCCTTGAGAGGCAGCAGGAGCATCAAACAGGCAAAAAAAGAAAACATATTACAAAGAGTAAAATGTTATTGCCGACAGCTGCATCAAAAAAAGAAAGTAACTACTCTTTCAAGTAAAGGAATGCCACATAATGCCACATAATGCAGAAAAATAACAAGGTGATGGATGGAATTCTTGAATTATTCTCAGCCACAGGCAATCGCGCGTGCCGCATCCCAGTCCATCGTTTCTCGGACACCATGCTATTTTATCGCAAAAGTCCTTCCTGACGGCATCGATTTTCATACTGAAAGCTGATACGGAGAGTGGACGAGCCCAGCCGATGCGTGCTTTCCTTCCAATGGAACATTCTTTCACGGCTACAATCTGATAATCACAGCTGATCTCCTGTAAACAAGTATGTAGCATGCTTTGAGATTCGGTACTCCATGCTGTCATAGTGTAGCGCATAGAAGTAGTCTTTAGGATGTAAATATTCATATTATTCTTGCTGTCACTTAAATGGATTTGTGCTTTTTATTGATAATCTGTGTGGTTGTTACGTATGTTATAAGCAATAGGATCAGATTGTTGAAATAAACACTTTTAAATATATATAGTATATTTTCTTAGTTCCTTGCTTGTGCGTCCTATTCTTAAGATGGCACTAGGTTTTGACTTACCACTGCTTTCCTGGCCTCTTTACGGGACTGTTAGTAGCACAGTGTAGGAAAGTGGCTCTGTATATACTGGACCAAAGTAAGATATAGTGTGCACAGAGTCCACAGTCCCCAGAGGTATCACAGAGGCTAAAGTTACATATAAACGTACTCTAAAGTGGTAGCTTGGTCGAGCAGTAAGGCAGTATCAGAGGACAGTGTAAAGCATTTGTTGTACACACTCAGTCAGCAAATGGTCTCACACACTCAAGAACTGAACTCTAGGCCAATTGTTTTGTATCAAAAGATATAGTTGTTTTATTTTAGAACCAACAAGGTCTCAAAATATACTTTCTCAGAATGAGATACTTTAGTTAAATACTTTTCAAATAGGCAATAGACTTTTGAATGCAATTGTTACAGTTGCTGCAATGGGCAACACAATTTCAAACACAATATAACATTGAGTTCAATGGGAATTTCTAGTTAAATGCAATTGAATACTGCTGACCACAGCACTGGATCCTGGATTCAGTCCGGGACATTTCCTGTAAACAAGTGATTAAAAGCGTTTTGGTTACAGTAGTGATGTTTAAGGAATATTATTGTATTTTAAAAGTTGACAGAAACTTTTCCAGGTGAAATTACCAATGTTATCCTACGGAAGGAAATTCAATTTGCAGTTAAAGTATTTTCACGTTACGTTTGTAATCCAGTGCTGGGCTTCTAGGTTCAGCACTGGGAAATCTATCTAAAACAGGCAAGTAATTACATTTTTATCGTTGGCACGATTTTTAAAGAATTTTTGTAAGTTTAAAAAATCGACACTTAGAAACTGTTTCAACCAAAAGCAGGCAATGATAACCTATGGAAGGAAATTCAAGTTACTGGAAAGTACGGTTAAAATTACTTTTTAGGGTCAGCACTGGGCTCAAAGAGGTAGCACTGTGGTCTATCCTGATAACAGGTGAGTAAATCGCAATTTGTTGCTCGGCTGATTTTAGATGAATATTTTAAAGTTCCAAAACTCCACACACAGGAATTTCCAAGTGAAACCAGTCAATATTAGCCTATGTAAGAAAAATGAGTTATCAGCTTTTAGGTAAGTAATCGACTGGCAGAGTTAAGGTTCTGGACATAGACTCAGGGGTCTTCCAGGGTTTGGTAGGTACAGTTGGTACATCCTCAGCGGGACAGGGTCAGCCGGGTGCAGAGGTAGTCAGGCCCTATGCTATCCAATGAGAGGCAGGGGGCCTTCGGTTGGTGGCTGCTAGCTAGCAGGCCACGCGGTTGTGGGAGCTGGGCTCCTGGTTACTTTTTTAGGGCAAATGGGGCATGCGGGCATGCTGGGTGCAGGGTGTTTTTGAGCCATCGGCGCCAATTGTTATTCAATGGAGATCTTGAGAAGAGAAGAAAGGCTACAGGCTCGGGGACGGAGATTCTTCAGGAGCGACCAACACTTCAGGGGGTAAGTTGACATCTTGGAGGATAGGTAGGCCCCCCGTAGTTGGGCACAGGAGGCCGGGGGGCACCTGGTGCAGGGTTGTCTTTAGACGTCGGGAAATCTTACCCTCTGCTGGTCGCGGTTGGAGGTGTCCCTGGTTCTGAGGCTGCAGGCGTCATTAGGGTCATCGAGGAGGGTCCTTGGGCACTGGAATCCAGGTCACAATCACCGGGGGGACGTCCTCAGGGTCTTTGTCCACTCAGGCACAGGCCGGGCTCAGCGGGTGCAGAGTGTTCCTGGCTGGCACCTGGGGTATTGCTGTTTGAGCAGAACCACTGCTCATGGGAGTCTCAGTCTCTAAGAGGGTCAAGGCAGGCAGGTCTGACGGGGTTCTCGAGGTTGCTGTCCACAGGAGATGCCAGGTTGTAGCAGGAGTAGGTTCAAGAATCAACAGGCCGATAGGGCTGGGGCCAAGTCAGTTGGTGTTGTCCTCTTGTTAGCAGCTGCATGGCAGGTCTTCTTCTTGGTCTTCTTTCTTGTTTTGAAATCGGAATCTGGGGAAGGAAGATTCAGGGTGCCCCTAAATACTAAATTTAGGGGCGCTACAGGTAGGGCAAGGGCAGGAACCAATAGGTCCCTGCCCTGGGGTGAGTACATCCCTATCCTGCTCCTCTCCTATGGGAGGGGGCAGGGACCTATCTCTGATTGAGCAGGGCTCCCCATTTTTAAGATAGCCGGAGCCCGGAGTTGTGCTTCACCTCTCTTCTCCCACCTTAGGGGTAGAGTTGGCATAGGCTGGCACACACCCTTTCCTCAAGTAGGGTTTCTCACCAGTCTTCCCGCCAGAGTGGGGTTCAGAACCGGTGGGGCCCAGTTGGTTAGTACAGCAAGTGGCCTGGAGCAGCTCACAAAGGCGGTATGCCTTTTGTAGCTTCGCCCTGCCCATCCTGGGGAGGAGACCTTGCTCCTTGTCCAGGATGTCCATTGTTGCAGGCCCAGAAGAGCGGGGGCTCTCCACCCAGGGGTCCAGCAACATGTCTGCTGTGTGGCAGCATAGGCAGCCTCTCAGAAAGGATGTGGATTGTAGGTTAGCGTTCAGGGGGCATCTATAAGATGCCCTCTGTAGTGCATTTTACATTAAATCCCACACTGGCATCAGTGTGGGTCTAAAGTGCTGAGAAGTTTGATATCACACTTGTCAGTCTTCGGTGTAGCCATTATGGTGCTGTGGAGTTCGTAATGACAAACTCCCAGCACCATATACTCTTAATGGCATCACTGCACTTACAGTGCCAAGGAATGGCCCTGGGTACTGTAGGAGCACAGGGCTCATGCGACTGTGCCCACACCACTGGCACAGGGCACCCAGCTAGAGGGGTGACTGATGTAGGCCAGGGCAGTGGGTTTGTGGGCATGGCACACAGAGATGTGTGTCATGTCGACTCTTTGTTTAGCTCTGCACCAGGACACTCAGTCTGCAAAGGCAGTGTGTGTGTGTCAGGGTGCAGGGCCCCTAAGTGTAGCATAATAAGTGCTGCAGCCCTTAGGGGTCTACTCTGGTCACAATGCCCTGGGTACCTATGGTACCATCTACCAGGGGCTGACATGTGGGCAGAGATGCCAATTGGGTTTTGGCTTCAATGCAGTTTTAGGGAAGGAACACAGGCCCTGAGCACCTGATTGGCAGGAGCCCAGGGCACATTCAGTCAAAGTACATTAGCAATTTAACAAAAAGCTGGGCAAACCATGCAAGAAAGATTGCACTTTCTCACACACAGAAAGCACGGAGACCACTACAGAAAGTATGCCCACGGGGCTTGGGTGAGACAACAATACCCTGAACTTCCCCGCTCAAGCGCTAGAACACTGAACTCAGTCTAGGCACCCATGGGTGGGAAAACCAAACCTTGTAGACCTAGGCCTGAGCCCTAATTTATGCGACACCCTAACACTGTCACACTACAACTGGAGTGTTTCCTGTTGGCTCAACAAATAATCTGGCACTTGGGTAAAAAAGATAAACTGCGACTCATTTTCTTTCAAGCATTTTCTGTCTTCAGCACACTAATTTACCTGTCCTCTTCAAAAGCAAATACAAAGCCACAAGTTGATGGCTTGAGATACTTGAACTAATCCTGACTACTAGCAATTGCTTAGGATGCATCCCTTTCCTGTCTTTGCTAACTGTCGCATGATAGACAAGTGCCAACGATATGGAGATTAGTCTAGACCATGCTGAAAAAGGGGCAGATCAGCCCGAACTGCTAAGCAGTGCGGGGAATGAGATTTTGATATCAATTTATGATTATGATTAATTTAATAACTTATCTCATTCGTCAATTTCGGACCGAGTTGTATCTGTCATTGAGTAAAAGACAACCCCCGTATAGGTTAGACAAACCCCATTAACTGACGCCACTCTGAAGAACCACTTACAACTGATAAAGTTTAAGAGTTTTATATAAAGTTAATTTGAATGCAATACAATCCACTCAGGATAAAATCTCAAAGTATACAAGATACAAAATCAATTACAATATCAGCAATTTAAGCTTCGATGTGAAGTGGTTCCTTCTGCGTCATCTGCAGTAAGATAAAATAATCAAGTTAAAACTGTCCCTACTCTCTGCTAGGTGACATCCCTACTTCGCAAGTTTCTTCCCTAAAAAGGTGTCAGCAGTTTGACTCCCAAAGAAGTTCAAACTCTCTTAGCCTCTAAAGGAAATCTTAAGTTTCAGAAGCAGTACCCTCTCTGCCTACCCATCCGCTCTCACTAAGGGTCCTCAGCCTACTGCTCCCTTGCGCTCTGATCTCTCAGCGCATCTGCTCAAGACATCTACCCTTGCCTTGGCTCTCGCCTTAGCCTAATGCTAATTGCTCTGCTGATGGCTCTGCTCTCCTCCCCGGGGTGCTGTCCCTAAAATACACAATCACAGTGTGGGTGGAACGCCCCTTGACGCCCACCACGGACTTTCCCCGATGATGTCAACTTCCTGCTTCTTCCATTGGTCCACTCCTTGCGTCGTTCGTTAAGTTGACCTTTCTCCTTAGATGTCATCTTCATCATCTCATCGTCGACTTTTACTGACTCTTTCAGATCGAATGTCATATGAACTTAGACAAGGCTTTAACTTATACCTGCAACTCTTTAACCTTCCAGATCCTGTGAATGTTCTTGTCAAAACATAGTTCACCTCAAAAGTGTCTCTCCTCACGTTCGAGCAATAAGCTCCGTCCGGCATTGTCACCTTAAATCTAACAAGTGCTAGACTTCTTGGCTCTCACGTCCACATCAAGCTATTTACGACTTTTACAAGCCCTCTAAATTACATACATTTGACTATGCTCCTTCGAACCCTTGGTCAGTTAGGTTACAAACACAAATGACCTAAACTCTTCCAGCATTCCTGAAACCCCTCTACACAGTGTAACCTTTGGCATACATTTATATACTCGTATTTTAGCAAAAGTCCTAGTTATACTTGAATACATTTTTCATAGAATATATAACACATAGAATACGACTGCGTAGGGTATAACTTATACATTCTCCTTGGTTACATCGTTATGTAAGTTCTCTCATACATTTATCCACGTTACATTTCTCTACGTCTTTCCATATAAAGTTACACACGTACACGAATTCTACTGTGCACGTTCTACATTTCCTAAGCATTTCTACACATTTCTATGTCTACCCATCATGTATACGGGCCTTCTAAATCTAATACATTGTAACATGTGAATACATTTACATTTCCTATATCATATTATCACGTTAGTTGGCCTTTATGCTATAATCGTCCACTTTACATTACGATATGTGTTTCATTCCTACGTTTATAACATATACGTCTAGATATGGCTACTATATATTTTATATTCAAATTGCGCTCTCTCAGTTCCCCCCTTTGATGACTTTTAGGAGTCATCACTAAAAGCAATTTGAATACAACCTTTTATACAGAACTAGTTACCTCATTTCCTCTTTTTATCGATTCAAGTGCTCTCAGACTTTTATACTGTTGATCTTGAAGAACAGCTAGTCTCCTTTCCTGGTCTCTCATCGATCTTTGTAACTGGTTCGACCTATACCACTTATACAATTTTACTAATCCTAATAATGTAATGATGCAAATTAATACTATTAATACAGGCTTTAATATATACCATATTATACTTTTGCCAAGATTAGCAAACCAACTTCCAACCTTTCCCACTCCATTTCCTACTTTTTCCCAAACGCTTATTTTTGATAAGTCTTCGATTTCTTGATGAATCTGTGTAATGTTCCGTATGACTTTCTCAAGTGGTTTTGAATTATCAGGAATATAAGTACAACATTCCTGAACTTTCAAAGCTTTACAAACTCCGCCTTCCTTTGCTAATATCACATCTAAAGCAAGTCTGTTCTGTAAAACCATTGCTCTGATCGACTGCATCTCACCTTCTACTAACATTAATGATCTTGCAGTATTGGCAGACAATCTATCCACGACTGTCGCTAACCTTCTAATCTTAACGTCGTTAAGAATCAAACCTAACAATGGAAACATCGCTCCAAATACATCTCCTACTACTTCTGCATCTCCTACTTCCCTTTTCGTTCTCGTCGAAGCCTTTCCTTCTATTATCGCCAAATCCTTTGCATGATATATTTTGGGGAAGACAATTGCCAAGTAACACGAACCATACCAATTATCAGGTAGTTTTACATAGGCATTTCTCCCACATACAAAATACACATTCGGAATAGCTTGCATCCCTTTCATAAAATCTTTCGTGTAGTACTCTAGTTTAAAAGAGTGCTCGCAACTAACTTCACCTACAAATTCACTCTCATAATACGTTTTGCTTCGAGCTAAACATAACTTTCCTTTCTGCGTTCTATCCAATGCTATTGGACCATTGCTACCTTTCTTTTTATGTGCCTTCTCTTCTTCTGTCCAATCTGTTTTCCATTGTCCTGACATTTTTAGAATCTTCTGCCGTCTGCATCGGTCATCTACTTGTGCTATAAACCTTTTCTTTACCTCTGACACTTTGCAAGTCAGATTATTTCTACGTGCATATGATGTATCTAATGTATCCCAAGGAAGAAAGAATTTAGCTAGTCTATCCTCCTTTTTGTAATAGTCCCACTTATTCATTTGCTTATAATTCAGAACTTCAGGCAGTACCGAATCATAATTTGAAAAGTAGTACTCAAATCCTTCCCTACCATAAAATATACTAAGCAGTAAACTACATGTTATCCCATAAGTCAATGGGAGATGGTGATATCTAATGCCTTCGTCTACAGAAGCCGGCAATTGCATACAAACGTAGCAATCTTTGGCCTCCATGGCATCGATATATTCGTACAATAATTTGGCATATGCATTTGACCTAAAGTTTCCTTGTGACTCGTCTACGTGTAATCTACGAGCTTCATCTGTAAGTAACGCCTTTTCACGTATAACAGTGCTCTCCTCCTTCTTTCCCACAAGAGCAGGTTTCAAAGTCGTTACAGTTTTTACATTCGCTATTTCTTTATCATTCTCATGTCCTGTCATGTAAGATATCGTTACTACTATGATTATGAGGAATATCACTATTGCTATAAGTGCACCTATTATATATCTAGCTTTTCTGTTTGGGTTGCCGTTCTCCATGTTATCAAACAGTGTACCTCGTTCTCTAGCGAAAATTCTCTTTCCAGTCTTTGGTTGCTTGTTTGCTTTCTCAGTCGTTAAAGTGCCTTTTTTATCAACAGGTATCTTTTTCACCACAATGTCTTTTCTCTCCTTAGCAGCAGACAACCCTAGCCCTTCTCCGTCCTCTAAATGTAATTCCCTAATTTTATTCTTCTTTCCACTCAGTGCTAGGTTATCTTCTTCTTTATAACATACGTACAAAAGTCTTTTATGCATCAACAATTATTTTCGGACCTGCAGCTTTCACAACAATTATTAACAGTTCAAAGCGAATAACTTTTTCTTCTTCTTCTGACATTTGCTGACCAACTGTTGGAAATTGTAATCTTTTTAGCACTAGATCTTGAATTTTACTCAAACGTGGGGGTATGGGAAGTGTGAAAGTCAGTAACCCCTCAGTCTCGAGTCCAGGCGCCAACATCCATATCTCCACTGCCACAAATGGATCGAGATCGATTACTTTCACGCTCTTCACTCTCCCAGATTTCTGTCCCCAATACATCTGCTAGATAAGTCCACTCTGGGGTGGCGTACCTCCTGCAGGGCACACGTACCCTTCTCGATCTTCGTGGACTCTCCGTTCCTGAGTCTGTCGTGTCTTCCTCCTGATCCGATTCTTCAGCGATCGGGACAAGTGTTCTTTCTTTCTTTTCTTCCGAACTCGGCATTTTCCTTCTCTCCGGCCAACTGGCTTCGTCACTCTTTGTCTTTCCGCTCCTTGTTCTAGGACCTGTCTCTTGGTCACTCTCAGCCTGCTCGATATCTGTGTCGGACTCCCAATTACTTTCTTCTCCTGAGGCGACTTCGGTCCCACTAGTGTCCTGACCTTCGTCTTCCTGTTCCAACACAGTTTCAGTTTCTTCGATCACCTCCACAGCTTGGCTTTCCCCCTCTATGGCTTCTCCGCTTCCCGCCGGATTCTCATCCGAGAGAGGAGCTGTGTCTTCTGGAGGTGTTGGCACTCTTCGGGTGTGTGAGGCATGTATCCAGTTTGGCAGACCTCCACACTTCACTGCGGTATTCGTTACAAGTATGCCTTGAAATGGTCCTCGCCAACGCACGTCTAAGCAGTTCTTCCTGACATGCTTCTTCACCAGGACCCAGTCTCCCGGACTCAGGTCATGGCACAAGTCTTGTACTGATGGAACCTCTGCAGCCTGGACCTGGAGGGACACAGAATTAACGGCATCAGATAGTCCCTTGCAGTAGTCCAAGATCAAATCGTCTGTGATGTTCACTAGCGCTGCAGTCGGAACCGATGGCAACCTCATAGCTCTCCCCATTAGCACTTCGTGTGGAGAGAGGCCTGTTCTTCTATCAGGTGTGCTACGTATGCTCATAAGAACTACTGGAAGTGCGTCTGGCCAACTCAGGGATGTCGATGAACAAACTTTAGCCAGTCTGGACTTGATAGTACTGTTAATTTGCTCTACAATCCCTGAAGCTTCTGGTCGATAGCTGCAGTGTAACTTCTGATCGATATTCAAAGCTGAACACAGCATCTTCACCACTTCGCTATTAAAATGAGTTCCTCTGTCCGATTCCAAAGAGGATGGCACCCCAAACCTCGGTATCAACTCTCTAAGTAACAATTTTGCTACTGTAAGTGTATCGCACCTACGTGTAGGGTAAGCCTCAACCCATCTAGAAAATATGCAGACAATCACTAAAACGTATCTGAGTCTGTTGCATGGAGGCATTTCTATGAAGTCAATCTGCATCCTATTGAAAGGCCCCCCAGACCTCCCAATGTGACTTAATGTAACTGGTGTTCTCTTTCCCACATTTAGTTGCTGACAGATCGCACATCGCTGACACACTGCTTCTGCCGCTACTCTAAACTTAGGATTGAACCACGTCTGTCTGAATACTCTCACCATAGCATCTCTTCCTATGTGCGCTGATCCATGCAATTTCCTTGCCATTGGACTAACAAGTTCATTTGGTAAAACTGCTCTCCCATCTGCAGATACCCAAAAATTCATCTCACTCTTCCCGCAACCTGCTGTTTCCCAGCTCCTTTTCTCATCATCTGGTGCATTTTCTTGTACAGCTCTCAATTCATCCCATGTATCTACAGTATCTAGTAACATGGTCAATTCCGTTCTTTCCTGGATTCCCCCCACTTTTACATCAGTGTGAGAATATCCCTGCTCTGCGCAGTAACGCGCTACTTCATCTGCGTATCTATTTCCTAACGATACAAAATCAACATTTTTAGTATGCGCAACACATTTGACCACAGCTATGGCCATAGGTTTTTGCAAAGCCTCTAACAAAAGTCTCACGAATTCTCCATTCCTAATGGGAGAACCCGAGGAGGTCATGTAACCTCTTTGAGACCATAACTGCCCATAATCATGAACTACCCCGAAACCATACTGGCTATCGGTGTATATGGTGACTCGAAGTTTGTCGCCTGCTAAGCAAGCACGAGTCAAAGCCACAATTTCAGCTACCTGTGCGGAGTGTACTCCTTCCAGGCAAGCGGCTTCTATAACTCTGGTAATCGTGCATACTGCATAAGCTGCTCTCAGCTGACCGACATCGTTTCTTACGCATGAACCATCGACGAAGAAAATTTCGTCTGGGTCTGTCAATGGCTCATCTACGATATCAGGTCTCGGTTTGGTACATAGTTCAGTCACATCGAGGCAGTCATGATCTGTACAATTTTCATCGTCCACTTCATTCGGAAGTGGCATCAAAGTTGCAGGATTCAAGACAGAGCATCTCTTTAGAGTCACATTCTCGGCAGCCAGTATGACTTGCTCGTAGCGTGTGAGCCTGCTATTCGTCAGATGCTGAGTCTTGGTCCTAGTCATTAACAATTCCACAGAATGCGGCACATACACCACTAACTGGTGTCCCATTACTACACTCTCCGATCTCTCAATGCTGACACCCGTTGCAGCTACGGATTTGAGACATCCGGGCAACGCTGCGGCTACTGGATCTAATGTAGCCGAAAAATACGCCACTGGCCTGCGCGCATCTCCGTGGATCTGAGCTAAAACCGCTAAAGCGCATCCCTCTCTCTCGCAGCAGTAAAGCAAAAAAGGTTTAGTGTAATCTGGCATTCCCAAAGCCGGGGCGCGACACAAGTCCTCCCTCAGCTGCAAAAATGCCATCAAACACTCTTTGTCCCATGGTACCGGATCACTTACTCCTTTGTGCGTCAGTTGCAATAACGGTTTGGCCTTCAGTGAAAAGTTTGCTATCCACTGTCGACAATAACCGACCATGCCTAGAAACATCCTGACTTCTCTTTGTGTCGTAGGCGCGTTCATTTTCATAATCGCCTCTATTCTGTCTGGAGACACCTTCCGCTTTCCCTTTTCAATCCTATGGCCCAAGTATTGCACCTCAGTCTTACAATATTGCAATTTACTTGGAGACACCTTGTGTCCGTTCTCGGCCAAGTGATTTAACAAGGTGATGGTGTCTTCCCTGCAAGCTTCCTCAGTTTCTGACGCAACCAGGAGGTCGTCTATGTACTGGACCAGAACTGAATTCTTGGGCAGTACTAGACTCTCAAGATTTCGTTTCAATAACTGGTTAAAGATCGACGGGCTTTCTGTATACCCCTGAGGGATACGACACCATGTTAAAACGCGATCTTCCAGCTTGAAAGCGAAAAGATACTGGCTCTCTTCGTCTAACGGTATCGAAAAGAAAGCCTGGCACAAATCTATCACGGTAAACCATTCAGCTTGGAACGGTATCTGAAATAATATCACTGATGGATTCGGTACCACTGGACAACATGAGACAACAATGTTATTAATCTTTCGAAGATCCTGTACTATTCTGTATTTTCCACTAGGTTTCTGCAAACCCATGATCGGGGAGTTACATGGACTACCCACGATCTCCTTCAGTATTCCCTGCTTAATCATGGATTCGATCACAGGCTTTATTCCTGCAATCGTCTCTGGCGTTAGCTTATACTGTGGTGTTCTTGGATACTCAGCATGGGGTCTTACCAAGATTTTTACCGGTTCCACTCCTTTGATCAATCCTATTTCTTCCCCAGTAAAATCCCATACCTCAGCTGAGACTTTCTCCCTCAAGTCCTGCGGAAGCTCCTCCACTGTTAAGGTAGGATATAGTTCCACACATTCCTTTGAGTTTACAACTTTAAAATCAGCATCCTCATCATTGGTCTGCACTTCTACTCCTTCTGGTGTGCAATGTATCGTGCAGTTCAGTTTGCACAGCAAATCTCTCCCTAGTAAGCACACAGGACTAGAATCGCAGATCACAAACTGATGTTCGTCACTGTAATTCCCTATCCTTACTGACACTGGTTCGGTCAAGGGATTTGTCATCCTTTTGTTCGCGACTCCTACCACCTGAACCATTTCTCCTGATATTGGCAGACCTGGGACTACCGCAGATCTCAACGTGGATCGAGTGGCCCCCGTATCCACCAAAAAGGTTGTAGGACATCCCGCTATTTCAGCCTCTACGTATGGTCCCCTCTGATCTACTTCCAAGGCGGCTCCTAGAGTACAATCTTCCTCCCTATTCGCCCGCTGCCCTGTAAGTGGATCAACGTAGTAGCATTCCTCTCCTCCTACAAACAATGGCATCTGTCTGTAGGTTTTCCCTCCGTTTGAGATGCGAGGTGGTTGAGGAAACGGGGCTCGAGGAGTCTGAGTCCCCCCTTTGACAAACTTGCCCTTCGGGACTGTGGCTCCCTTAACCACGTTGTTCTGAACCTCCTCCTCCTCCTGCTCTAATTCCCCTGACTCAACATTGTAAGGACACTCGCGTCGCCAGTGTCCCACCTCGTTACACTGATGGCATCTCGTCGTCTTTTTCAGTGCCGCGATATCCATTCTCGGTCTCGGTCTTTCTTCCTCATCTCTGCTCTGAATATTCTGTTTCCTTGCCTGCGTTCCTGTTCCCTGCTGCTGTGGTTTATCCTTTCCAGCAACTTGCATTTGCACTAGCATTAACTTTTCCTTAAGCTTCTTTGCCTTAGAGTCTATCTCGTCACTACAGTACCTTGCATACCTCAGGATTTCATCTAAAGGTTTGTTCTGCCAACAGATCAGATGCTGTTGGATCATTAGGCATATTTCCGGTCTCAATCCGAGGACAAACTTCGAAACAAACTGTCCTATGTCCTTGGGATCCATCACATCTAACCCGCTGTACTGCTTGAATGCTTTCAGTAATCTCTCATAGAACTCATGAACTGTCTCTTTCGGTTCCTGAGTAGTTCGATCTATCTTAACCCAGTCTATGTCTTGCACCGGCACTTTCTCTTTTAGCCATGTTATTACCCTCTCGTATTTTTCCATGACTCTAGCTGATGGACCATTCGTCCGAATATCTCTCGGTGGCTCACAAGTAGGCCATTCAACACTAAGCTTGCATGCCGTCCACAAATCTCCGGGTACTACGATATCGAACAGTGTGTTCAAATCGATCCACAGTACCTTCGAGATTTTCACGAATCTTTCTACCTGTTTGTACCACTCGACGGGATTATCTCTAAGCTTTGGGAAGGAATTGGTAAATGCCGCCAAATCCCCCCTACTCCAGGGCACGTGAACGTAGCTTCCATTCGCGATTTCTCGCAAAGGGAAAGCTTCCATTCGCATTAAATCTGCGTCCTGGGACTTCTCAAGCACACTCCGTCTAACAGAGCCCTTCTTGGACCATCTTTCCTCCCATCTATCCAGGTCTCTCCATATCCTGATACTTAAAATCAATTCCCTTATGTGTACCTTCAGCGCGATCGTTCTACGCTCATCCAGATCTCGATCTGTGCAAGTTAGCCTATGGTTACTCTGTAAAGCCTTAGTTCGCGACAGGTCTACCATGTACCTGTTTGCCAAATTAGATAGGTTCTCATGAGCTGACCTCGCTCTTCGAGTAATATCCTTGGATAGGAACAGTATTTCGTCTGGTGTATACAAGTCTAATCTCTCTAGTGCCACTGTGCCATCAATCAATTCATCCAAATCCAATCCCAATCCAAACTCATTACGTCAAGTCGCTTTGCTTTTATTTCCGCTTTCAGCATCTCAGTTCTGTGTTCTTCTCTCATATCCCTCTCACCTCCACTATGCGCCCTACGCCTGAGCACAGGTGAGTTATGAGGAGTCTTCCTTCCTTCTCTTCGTTCCCACCCCTCTAGATCCCAAGCCTTTCCATCTCCACGTGGGGTATGGTGGAATAATGCTCCGTCCCCCAACCCTTCGTTCCGACTTTTCGGCTCGGTTTCTCCAGATGTGAGATAGGATCCACCGTTCTGTTCTAACCCACTATAACTTACTTGTTGTCTGGTGTCGCTTAATAAAATGAAAGGCCCTCGCCGGTCCTCCATGTTCCCGTGGTCTCTTTCGTGATCACCGGATGGATGGCGAGACGTTTCGCGACTCCCTAGATTCTCATGACTCCGTCCACTATCGCCGGATGCATGTCGAGACGCTTCGCGACTCTCCATGTTTCCGTGATTCCAATGTCTCACGTCTTCACCTGGGGCATGGTGTGTGCACCTAAAGGTATTCCGGTACTCCTGTGTCCTACGTTCCCCTTCACTGAAGGTGACGCGAGGCACTTCGCCACACCCTGCACTTCTGTCTTCGCACATTAGCCTATTGCCGCTATTGGTAGGACAAGTATTTCTTCTGCTCTCTTGGCTTCCTCTCTCCCACTCGGGGCTGCTTTCGCCAGCTCCACAATGAGAGAGAATCCTGTTATCCTGCTCTCTCCACTCGGATCCCGTTTCTAAACTTCTATTCCGAGCCTCTTCGGCAGTGTCCCAATCCTTCAAATATTCTCTTAAATCTTTAAAAGTCTTTGGTTTAGGACCCCTCAAATCCATTGGCCCTCTTTGACCTCCCTGTTCTACCCTAAGACCCGTTGCAGAATCTAATGTGGTACTCCTTCTTATTGGTGCTCGTATTTGCCTGTGGGGATTCATTGTGGCATTCCTATTCTCCACTTCTGCTCCTTCATTTTCCCATCGTGCCTGTTCATCCTGCTGGACCCCTTCTGGGTTATAGATTGACACAATAGGGCCTATGGTGACCGGAACCTGCAAGGCGTCCGGCATTTGGTACGACCTAGCGCATTGCGTCTCTGGCACCTTCTGGACCACAAATCTTCCCACTACTCTCTGTTCAGAACTAGTTTGGGGTATTTCCTCAGTCTTATTAGCGTCCCACTCTGTTACTGGGATCGATTTATATTCCCCCCACCTAGCTCCGTCTGCTTGCGGTAATATGGGACTCGCAAGTTCACCGCTGTATGGAGGTGGTCTATCTGTTAGCAACCTTTCTATTAGATCCTCCTCCGACTCGCTTTCCTCATCTTCTAGTTCCAGAGGTTTCCTTTCTCCCGTAGCCTCTATCATGGTGAACAGTTTGTCCGCTTCTATCTTTTGTACTCTCCATTTCTTAGCTTCTTCATCCCATTTAGCATCCTGCACTGCCTTAACTGATCGTCTCACTCTCTCTTGGCGCCTCTTTACGCCCCTTTCGTGTGCTGTTCTAAACCACACACCAAGTGCTTCAAATTGTGTTGGTCTCGGTAGAGGTCTCATTGAAAGCATCGTCGCCTTCAGTTGGTTCAACACATCTAATTTAAACGTTCCGAATCTTGGAAACGCCAGTTCTTTTTGCCCTTCAGTTAGCCTGTGCCACTCGGAAATCCATAATATCGAATGTAAGCCTACATTGACTGCCATATGATATGCTGGTGTGCCTTCTGGTGGAGCTTCTTCTCCGGCATATAAATTTCTCCTTTTTCTTTTAAAGATTTTTCCTAAACCCTTAAAACACTTCATTTTGATCCTTGCTAATTCTTTTCCTTGTTTGCGTCTTGATAACAACCACCAATCCCTGTACGACTCTCGCTAATCAGCCTATCCCAGCACGGTTCTACACCAACCGACCAATCTCAGCGCGGCTCTACGCTGACGTCACTTCTATCTTCTTCAGCAGCTTCCCTCGTTCCTCAACTCGTCTCACGATCTCACATGCGTTTTCATTCATACACTGAAAAATGACTACTTCCGTCCAAGCGATCACTTTTCTCTGACTGTACGGCCACAGTCTAACTGTAATTGCTACCTCAACTGGCACAGCGTCTTTCCTCTTACGGTCGGACACTTGCCTCAACTGATAGGTTACTTACACACAGTAAACGTACGACCAGCGTCCGCAACTCATTCACTCACACATACGCTCCCCCTATCATCGGTCTATCGGGAAATCAATGGTACCTCATGACCCCCTTTCAATGGTAGACAAATTACTCTGGGTGTTCGATACACCCGAACCACTTAAGTCCTCTGGACATAAGATTTCATCCGGTTGCGCGCGCTCACAACCTTCCCTCAATCACACTACAGGCATTCAACTCCGCTTGACATTACAACACAGGAACAACATAAAACACCGCAATCTTACAACGCATGACCCTTATACTCACTCTCGACCGACTCTGCTGCTTTTCTCTCGACGCACCGTCAGCACCGTCTTCGGCTGAAATTCTTCTTCTGGTCGACGATGACTAGGGACCTTGGGGTAAACTAACCTGGCCTAGGTCGTCTTCCTCAAGAAGATAACCATCATACTCTGCTACCAACTGCGGGGAATGAGATTTTGATATCAATTTATGATTATGATTAATTTAATAACTTATCTCATTCGTCAATTTCGGACCGAGTTGTATCTGTCATTGAGTAAAAGACAACCCCCGTATAGGTTAGACAAACCCCATTAACTGACGCCACTCTGAAGAACCACTTACAACTGATAAAGTTTAAGAGTTTTATATAAAGTTAATTTGAATGCAATACAATCCACTCAGGATAAAATCTCAAAGTATACAAGATACAAAATCAATTACAATATCAGCAATTTAAGCTTCGATGTGAAGTGGTTCCTTCTGCGTCATCTGCAGTAAGATAAAATAATCAAGTTAAAACTGTCCCTACTCTCTGCTAGGTGACATCCCTACTTCGCAAGTTTCTTCCCTAAAAAGGTGTCAGCAGTTTGACTCCCAAAGAAGTTCAAACTCTCTTAGCCTCTAAAGGAAATCTTAAGTTTCAGAAGCAGTACCCTCTCTGCCTACCCATCCGCTCTCACTAAGGGTCCTCGGCCTACTGCTCCCTTGCGCTCTGATCTCTCAGCGCATCTGCTCAAGACATCTACCCTTGCCTTGGCTCTCGCCTTAGCCTAATGCTAATTGCTCTGCTGATGGCTCTGCTCTCCTCCCCGGGGTGCTGTCCCTAAAATACACAATCACAGTGTGGGTGGAACGCCCCTTGACGCCCACCACGGACTTTCCCCGATGATGTCAACTTCCTGCTTCTTCCATTGGTCCACTCCTTGCGTCGTTCGTTAAGTTGACCTTTCTCCTTAGATGTCATCTTCATCATCTCATCGTCGACTTTTACTGACTCTTTCAGATCGAATGTCATATGAACTTAGACAAGGCTTTAACTTATACCTGCAACTCTTTAACCTTCCAGATCCTGTGAATGTTCTTGTCAAAACATAGTTCACCTCAAAAGTGTCTCTCCTCACGTTCGAGCAATAAGCTCCGTCCGGCATTGTCACCTTAAATCTAACAAGTGCTAGACTTCTTGGCTCTCACGTCCACATCAAGCTATTTACGACTTTTACAAGCCCTCTAAATTACATACATTTGACTATGCTCCTTCGAACCCTTGGTCAGTTAGGTTACAAACACAAATGACCTAAACTCTTCCAGCATTCCTGAAACCCCTCTACACAGTGTAACCTTTGGCATACATTTATATACTCGTATTTTAGCAAAAGTCCTAGTTATACTTGAATACATTTTTCATAGAATATATAACACATAGAATACGACTGCGTAGGGTATAACTTATACATTCTCCTTGGTTACATCGTTATGTAAGTTCTCTCATACATTTATCCACGTTACATTTCTCTACGTCTTTCCATATAAAGTTACACACGTACACGAATTCTACTGTGCACGTTCTACATTTCCTAAGCATTTCTACACATTTCTATGTCTACCCATCATGTATACGGGCCTTCTAAATCTAATACATTGTAACATGTGAATACATTTACATTTCCTATATCATATTATCACGTTAGTTGGCCTTTATGCTATAATCGTCCACTTTACATTACGATATGTGTTTCATTCCTACGTTTATAACATATACGTCTAGATATGGCTACTATATATTTTATATTCAAATTGCGCTCTCTCAGCAGCATCCCCGCTGGATGAGAACACAACCGACCGCAGGCACATCTCCGACTTGCTGGGTCTCATACCTGTGGTCCAGCACAAACCACTTTTCAAAACTGGAACCTTCTGCCCCGATTATTCATTTATAGACAGCGCAATACACATTGTGATTGTTCAGCTAGAAATATATGAGATACATTAATAATTCTAGCTATCTACCAACTAGGGCAAGGTGAGATACCTCCTCTGGGTGATGCATATTTGGAAGTTTTGAACAAGGAGTTGAGCATATGGCAATGTGATCTCCTAAAACTATTAACACAATTGTGTGCATGGGCATTTTAATCCACTCTAGGTTTTGCTCCGATCAGATTTAATCCACTGAAATCATTGATAACCCTCTTAAATGATGATTTCTGCAACTCATTACATTGTTAAATGCTGAATTGCGATCGAGGATATCAAGAGATTCTGGAATTATCAGCACCTTCTCAGGGGGCAGGGGGGGTACTGGATATTACAAGGTGTACCCTGAGTGCACCCTTAGACATGAGAATATACCAGGGACTCTGGAGTATTGCAACTGATTCCCTTGGTATTTCCTCACTTTTCTCCAGGGGTTTCACCCCAGCTGTAGTGTTCATGTGAACTATACAGGATCCACAGAGGTACCACTGACCTAATATCTCTGATGGGACCAGAAACTCCTCCTACCACCCCCCTGGAATTCCAGGGGAACACGGATGTGGCTGTAACTGATGTGACAAACATGTCCCCTGTCCCACTGTGTGCATTCCTTCTGAATGAAAACTGACTGCCCTATGCTGTGCTCCGGCATGGTATGTGTCATGTTGTAACAAACAGCCCTAATTGTCTGCCTGCTCAGACGGTATACATCGGCCGTGCAAGAGATGAACAAATATCTCTCATGGCTGTTCCATATCGCTGCTTATGAGGAAAATAATTGGTATAGACAGAGTTCTTCAGGGAGATTGATTCACCCCTGATGCAGCACAGTTGATCATAATATTCTGGAGAAGCAATAAATTGCATCTTGAATTAGTTTTTTGTGAACTGTTGCTCTCTCATCATCAATCCATAATGTGCATTAGCTCCAGAGACATCATTACTATAATGCTAATTTGACAATACATTTTTCATTGATGGTTTCTTGCATTCCCCATAAAAGCAATCTGTTTCCAAACCCTAATGGAGATGGCGAGGGGCATGCTGACTCTCTAGCCATTGGGATTGCGAGTTTACAGACTTTGAGAGGATTCAGGCTGAATATTTATTTATTGTGGCGTTTTGTAAAGCACTGTGCGTTGACTTCCGTATATTTCAGTTCATTGACACTCGAGTAGGAATAGACACTTGCTGGAATGATTAGTCCAATCAGTGAAGGGAAGCTGCAGTCGGATGTTCTGATTTTCCTCCAAAATATTGAGGAAAAAAATACAGTGGTGTCAAAATGTCAAACCCTACAGATTGAGAACCAAAATATTGTATTTAAATCAGTGGCACTCCTCCACATTGGCGGAGGAGTGCCGCCCTACCGGCTCAGAGCCAGCAGCTGACAAATAAAACACATTTTTTTAATAATTTTATTTTTCAGCTGCTGATTCGCGGGGCTGGGGTTACAGGGGTGGGGTGCGAGGTGGCGGGCAGGGCTGTGGTTACAGGGGCAGGGAGGGCTGGGGTTACAGGGGCAGGGGAGGGCTGGGGTCACAGGGAGGATGATTGGTGCACTTCTAAGAGTGCATGTCTGTTTGGCCAGCCGTCTTAGGCCAGCCTAACAAACA
The DNA here is from genome assembly GCF_964263255.1 of Lissotriton vulgaris. Lineage (NCBI taxonomy): Eukaryota > Metazoa > Chordata > Amphibia > Caudata > Salamandridae > Lissotriton > Lissotriton vulgaris. The sequence continues at coordinate 245,528,780 of NC_141688.1, read as the reverse complement.
TACATGGTTACGTTTCTCCAAAACAGCTGTATGCAGCTGTTGGAGAAAGATGCATATCCCTGTGTCTGAGCGAGCGCTAAACCAGCCCACTCTGACCAGTCCCCGCACTGCTCTCATGCTACACGAGAGCAGCACAGGGATTGCACAGGGACTCTCTGCTGCCGTCTCAGGGGCTGTTGGGACCAGGAAGTAGATGTTCACCGAGTTGACAGAAGCAGCATCATATATGCTTCATTTCTTTATTATTAAACCTACACCAATCCTCACCCCGGTGATGCTACCCCCTGTGCTCCACCTGCCCCACCACTTTTCGTATGTGTCTGCCACTATTTAATTACATACAGGTTAAGTACAGGCTAACTATACTAAACTCTCTCTTTCTGTCTCTCTCTTTCTCTCTTTCTCTCTCTCTCTCTCTCTCTCTCTCTCTCTCTCTCTCTCTCTATATATATATATATATATATATATATATATATAACCACAAAGTCCACCTGCATGGAGGGGAGCCCACGCAGGTGAGTAAATCTTGCCTTCAATTTATTGGGAAAAACAAAATTGCGCAGCTAGGTGCTTCGCATATTCAAGTCCTGCCCGACGTGTTTCATGTCCACCGACATTTCTTCAGGGGCTCTGGTCTTGGCCAAGTTTCTGAAACAGCAGGTTCCTAGTACCACATTAAATACCTTCATTTTCCGCCTCTGTGGGCGTGGCCACCTGCATGGCCTGATGGTAGCTGTAGTGCTTCAGTGTACTCAAGTGAGATGCCGTCACAGTTCCCAAATAAAGCATATTATTTCCCAGTGGGTTGCTGGACACTTTTGCGGCTCAAATTGCTTCTTCACATTTCCCAATGGCATGACCTGCTCCCAAACCAATCCGCCATGTGACGAACTAGCAGGACTGCGCAGCCGTGCAGCGGGGCTCTTCCTCGCGGCCCAGGCGGAGCCGCACAATATCAAACCACAAAGTTAGCCTGCAATGAGGGGATCCCACGCAGGTGAGTAAACCTTGCCTTCAATTTATTGGGAAAAAACAAAATTGAGCAGCTAGGTGCTTCGCCATATTCAAGTCCTGCCCATCGCGTTTCATGTCCACCGACATTTCTTCAGGGGCTCTGGTCTTGGCCGAGTTTCTAAAACGGCAGGTTCCTAGCACCACATTAAATATCTTCATTCTCCGTCTCTGTGGGCGTGGCCACCTGCATGGCCTGATGGTAGCTGTAGTGCTTTCGTGTCTTCAAGTGAGATGCCGTCACAGTTCCCGATTAAAGCATTTGCTGCAGGATAAGAGTAGCAGCGGGGGCATGAGATTGACCTTCACCTCCCACATGGGTTCAACCTTTTTAAAACTGCGGGGCAAAGTCACAGCTCTCACTGGAGCAAGAAAGCGCACTACAAGGACCATCGGGCCTCATTGAGGCCACGCCCACTTGGGGGTGGTTTGTGAGCATTTAAGTGGTGCCTTGAAACCGTCGTAACTCTGCTCGGTGTCCAGTGTCTTTGAAGAAATGAATGAATGAAGGATGTCTTATAGTGCGCATACTTAACCACGAGGGCATTAAGGCGCAAGCAACATACAAACATAAGGAACTAAAATGCTGATACCACAGAATTTAGTAAGCCTGGGAGAAGAGCCAAGTCTTCAGAAGTTTATGGAAGATCGCCAAAGATAGTTGGCTAGCAAGTTCAACGGGGAGCGAGTTCCATAACTTAGGTGCCAAGGTGGAGAAGGCTCTTCCTCCCCATTTCGTCCTCCTGAATCTGGGAACAGTAAGTAGATTTCTGGTGGCTGAGTGGAGAGTTCTGGTAGGGGTATAGAGGCTAATTAGGGACCTGATACCTTCCGAGCCCGAGCCATGGACTGCCCTGTGAGCCTGACATATGAGTTTAAATGAGATCCTGTCCTGAATCGGCAACCAGTGAAGATCTTTTCTGGCCTTTGTAGCTGAGGAACGCCTAGGTAGGTTTAAGACCATCCTAGCTGCGGCATTCTGGACCACCTGGAGATGGCGAAGTGATTTCTTGTTAATGCCTGCATATAACGCATTACAATAGTCAAGTCTGGACCCCACCAGGGCAACCGTTGATTGTCTACGGGCATCAGGGGATAGATAAGGGGCAATCTTTTTTAGCGTCCGAATGATGGCACAGCATGTGAAAACTGTTTTGTTGACTTGAAGGTCGAAAGAGAGGTCAGGATCTATAAGAACTCCCAGATTCCTGGCCAGACGGGTTGGCTGGGGACAATCCCCCAAGGTAGTAGGCCACCAGTCCCCAGACCAGAGATCGTAACTCCTTCCAAAGACCAAGACTTCCGTCTTTTCTCCATTCAGCTTCAACAAGTGTGCAACAACACGAAACGCTTCGACATGCTGAACTGAATTTATGAACACCTTCTGGTGTGCCTTTATGCTCCCTGCAACAAGAATAAAAGTGTGGCTGTTTCGTATCTGTTTGGTGGCTTTCTTTAACGCAGGCAACTTTTCCTGTATATATAATTATATATATATATATTTCACTGAAAAGTACAAAGTTTAAAGGAACGTTCCTAGTTTGGGGAAAATGTCAATTAAAACATACCGTTTAAACAAACAATGGTACTGAAATTCACCAGTTATAGTTATCTCAAGTTACTATAACGTGCTCTACAACGACCATAACTCGTGCTCTAAAGTCACTTTACTCCAGTGTTGTACATTATTAAAGCCAATTTAAGCCCTCTACTAGGAGCTATGCAGAAAAATAGGAATTCACATTTGTATTTCCTGCTTGTGCATCCATTCGCAGGCAGATAAAACAACTAAAACAGAAAGACACACACCGTCTCCATTCTCAAAATGTCAAGCAAAATGTCAACCTTAAGCAAATTAGCAGAAACCTGTAGCATCTAATTGTTAAATCATACATACTTTACATATTCAAAGATATGCCCCAAAGCAATTATGCAGAGGCTTGGTGCAGCTGTTAATTTGATAGATGTAATACGTCTAACCTTTCCCTATTTGCTCTGAAGAACTGGTATTCCTGATGAGACATTTTTAAGGGACACTTTATGAAAAAATATGTGTGTATCTCAGTTAAAGGTACATTGTGACTAGTTTTACAGATATATTGAGAATCATTGTAGTTTTTGAAGCATCAGTATGGTTGCCCTGCATAACCAATCCCGACGTTGTTTAAACGTGGAGGGTTCACAAAAATATATTCATACTGTACCTAAGCGTCTACAGCAGGGAGTCCAATGTAGGTTAATTAGACCAGTATTTAATCCACATTTTCATAATATAAACTATGGCCTTATATAGAGTTTGGTGGATTTGTAACTCCTCCCACATATGAAGCGGATGTCCTGCCCACCTTATTATGAGTTCATTATGTCCTGTGGCACTTGTACTACAGTGGATGTGATACCCACCACGTTTGTCATAGAGTATCCTCTCCGTCACGCTCCAAGTAAGGCCCTGTGTCAAGTAGATCCTATTGAATAATTGTATGTACATCAGAATAGCCTGAAAATCTGGCGTATATTCGATCTTCTCAGACCTTCGTTGGGGATCTCTTGGACCTACTCTGGACTCTACGGCATCCTTGTTGGGAAGGGTCCAAGGAGGCATTCCAAATGTTTCCAATAAATATCAAAATCTCATTCTTTAGAAGCGCAGGTCATGCTGAAGACTTACCTGGAAGATGCTGGAATGTAACTAGCAATAATTCAAAAGAAATGCTATTAAAAGATTAAGGTATTTGGGATCATGCCAGATTCATAAATGTAATACTATGTTATTTAACAACGACTAAATCTTCTGGCTTCTAGGGATTACACATGGTAGAATGGGACTTGACCAATGTGAACAAAAATGAAGTGCAGAGAAAAGATCCAGGTGGGGGAGATGCTTATTGTTGGTTGGTGATGGGCAAGTAGGTATTGGATGCATAGAGCAGCTCTCACATGCAGGCTTCTCTACTTTCCAGCATTTCTCTGCAGGTGAAGTGGGCAGGTTAAGGTTGATCAAACTCCACAGCTTTGTAGGACGTCTCCAGGCTGGAAACTTTCTCAAAGGTATGCAGTGCTCGTGGAGGTCACAAACTTTTCTCGGCCAGTACTCAAGCCTCATCTTGGTCTTCTTTTTGGATCCAAAAGAAGTTTCACATTTTTTGGGTAACATAACGTTACCTAGGGCAATGATTGTTTGTTTGTTTGTCTTCACACTGGAATACCTCCCATGTTGGTTTGCTCATATATATAGAAACAAAAGTAGAAATAGTACAGGGGTTACAATCCTTTGGTCTTTGTGTGCTCTTCTACAGCTTGTGTGATTCTGGCTTGCTCACTTAATCCATTAGTGCCACTTGTTGTGGTGTAAATCTTTGAAATTATCCTGTGTATTTACTGAGCCTTATTAATATAATTCATTGGTGCAGCCTAAAAATATGAAGTGCCATATTTGAAAATTGCATTTTCTTTAATCCTTCTAGCTAAGAAGTACATCCGGGAAAGGATATCCATGTAAAACGTAGGTCAGGTTCTCTGAATTAACATAGCAGATCACTAACCGTTTGATCTGACAGCCTTAGGGTTGTCTTCTTCCCAACCATTTGCCTACCGTTTCCATACGTTTTTGCTGGATTTAGGACTACGTGAATTTAACCACTTGTGCTCTTTCTCCTAAAAATTGTAATATTGGCTCATCCCCAATTGGTATAATTTACTTATAAGTAGAGCTCTCGGTTCCATGGCATTTGTTTCTTTGACATCTCCATCTGTATTTATCCATATTTACTTTTTGCTAATGTTATCTGTATTTATCCATACTTATATGGGGTTTAGTGAATAAATGATATTGAAACAAGTATATTTCCACATGTATGTAACCCACAAATGTGAATTTATACTTGAACGCCAGATAGGTTTCAGTGATGGGGGCACCCAAAGATGATAAAACAATGCACTCGTATGAAAACACGAACATTTATGTATCAAAGTTGTGAATATCTACTGATGTTTAAACCTATTTGCAAAAATTCCATACATTTTTGTAACCCCTTACCTTTCAATACAAACAGCATTTAGAATCTGCCAATATCCTTTTTTATCCGCATTTAAAAATAAATACAAAAAGGAAAATAAATGGTTTTCTTCTTGCATTTATCTGTAAAAACGGTAAACAGGTAGACCTACTCATAATTCCCGACTAAAGTGCAGTACATATGCCCAGGGCCTGTAGATTACATGCTACTAGTGGGCCTGCAGCACTCATTGTGCTACCCACTTTAGTAGCCCTCTAATCATGGCTCAGGCCAGCTATTGCGGAGCCTGTCTTTGCAGTTTACACTGACATTTTGACCTGGTAAGATAAACCTCTCGCCAGAACCTAAACTTTCCATTTTTATACATGTAAGTCACCCCTAGGGTAGGCCACAGGTTACGCAGAGTTCTGGGTGCAATGCATCTAAAAGGCAGGAAATATACTTTTAAGTTTTACATGCCCCAGTAGTGAGAAACTACCAAAGTTCATTGTACTCAACTGCAAGGCCTATCTCTTTAATAGGATAACATTGGCATTACCTTATTATATCTTGTAAGTGTACTTCCCAATTATGAAGAGATGGACTTTTCAAGTTTTAGTGTCTCTGGCCTCACAATTTGAAATCACAATTTATGGTGACGTCGAATCTTAAATTGCAGTTTTGAAAATGCCAGTTTTAGAAAGTTCAATAACTTGTAGAAATCAGTCACACTCCTGTGGTAATCACAGTAAGGTTTGCTTGATAAAAGAATTATATAGGGTAGTAACAGGTTTGGGCCTGTAGGCTGCACCTTCTGTCCTTAGGTGAATTGTATTATACAGTAAAAATTGCCTTATCCAACGGGATGTGGTCACTGTCTAAAGACTCTCACTCAGCGAAAAAAAACACATTTCACCACACCTTGATATATTGAACTCAATTTTATTCTTCAAAGAGTTCTTTGGTATTATTATGTATCATACATATTCGATATCATTGTTTATGGTCAACTTCATTTTCATGTTATTCTTAATATCCTCCAATAACATCAGAATTATTTACATTGCTTTGACACAGGGTAATGGATGCCCCTATGCATTTAGGGACTTGCCCTTCATCAGAGGGTCTTCCCTGTGAAATGTTTGGATGGTTTCAATCGTCCAGTCGTGGTTCAGTAAATGTAACGTCTGTTGCGGTTCCAATGGTGTCTTTATTTTGCACACCATATGATTTTTGGTTGGGACTCTTCAGTGAGGAGTAGCTTGGTTCCAGTGGCACAGTGAGCATAAGGCCCACGTCTATGCATACCCTACATATTATGTCACCTTTGTTAGTATAACCCAGGACGTACAGTCGGAGCCCCTTTATAAAGTGTTGTCTTGGTGCAACCCGGGGACTGATTAGGATTTAAGGGAGAAAGAAAAAAATATTTTCAAAATCCCTCAGCTAACAAGTAGATAACAAAAATTACATTAACTTGTCCAGAATTTAAAAGAGTCAGCCACATGCATTCATCTATCAATTCACCCATGCACTCACCCATACAGCCATACATCTATGCCCTCATTAGTCAAAATATGTGCTCAATGACACTACAAAGAACTGCAACTCCCAAATATTGTGCACTTTTTCAGCAACGTCCATTTGCCCTATACTACCATTGCCCCAGCGCACTGCTCATGCACCCATCATCTGGTCATGCTCTGACCAATAATTTTGCCGTCCCTTCATGCAACCAATAACTACTCTTCCAAACTTCCATTGACGCCCTTTCCTATAATACTCACGTATTCACCGATTCATTACCCACTTCCCCTGTCAATGTCCTTTCTTACACACTGATCATTTCACTGCCTCATCTTCACCACACTACTGGTGGAGCAAGGATTTATTTATGTGAGACTTGCTCAAATTCAATTCACTCGTTTAACTTATTAACATGAATTAATAATTATGTCTCATGATTAATCCATGCACTTTACAGTTACATAAATAAGACAGTGTAACTTGCCTATGTGTTTTCTAACCATTAATATGGATAGCGGACTAAAAACGAAGCTCTAAAAGGGGAAATTTTACTGCGCATGCGTGAATTGCATCTATGTAATATGACGTCTAACAGCTTTGGAGGGAATTTTTCACGCATGAGCAGAATGCCCTAACATGGCATCTTGAAGACCCATATGTCTTGCACCTGCTTTGCTATCTAGAACACGCTTGATTTACTAAAAGCTAATGCAGGGAAAGTACTAATGAATAGAAGGGAATAGAGTAGATGTAAGTGGTATTCAGTGAAATCATTTATTTCTTGAATTAATATATTCTCTTTTGACCTTCTCATGACTTCGTATTTGGGCCTCCTTGCCATAACCCAAGTAATGAGTGAATGCCTTCTGCGCATGTGTGACCTCTACTTCCCCTGCAAGGATGAGCCCATGATTGGACCACATCCAAGGCCATCGACCGCTAAACTCTGGGAATGCGGATGTCAGAAAGGCAGTGGCTGAAATCATATGAACATTATTGATAGAAATGTTACAATTATGAATAAATTCCGGGTGGGAATAAAATAAAATGCATACTAATAAGGGGTTGGGGACAAAAAAACGTGCTATGACATCATGGTGTGATGACCAAACGCCCTTTGCCTGTCCAATCAGAAATCGTATTTTTGCGATATTGCAACTTTAGGGGGTGGTTCATGAATCCCAAAGGGTATAACTAAGGTAGTTTAGTTAGTTGGTGGGTGGGTGATCATGAGAGAATGCTGAGAGGGGAGAGGCTGTCAGAGTAATTGATTATGCTGATGCAGTGAGATGCTGAAGAGGATTGGAATAGAGAATTGCTTATCTTAAGCAACTAATTGGAAAAAGATCGCAGAAGAATTTCATGGAGGAAGAGAGTGTCAGAGAGGGGTGGGGCGAGTTGTCGGTTCTAGAGATGTTCACTATCCTGTTCTGATTCCTGTCCCAAAGGCTTTGTCATCTGATCTTTCTCAGGAGACCCTTACGAGCCCTTTAACCAGGGGGTTGGTCTTCGCACCATCGGTGGTAACTATATGATTCGTATATTTCCTGATGTACTGCTTTCTCTATCCTCTCCTTTCTGTGCACATCAATCTACTGACTTTGTGTGAGAGAGTATTTTGAATTTATTGATTCTTCTTCCCTAATGATTGATGGTGTCCGTGGTGTATTTTGAAAGGTTCACTCACATTTTAATCTTTAGATAAAGGTTTTGAAAACTTTCAGAGTCTGTGTTTTAAAATTATAAATGAACTATTGAAAAGAGGGGTTATGTGCATTGCCACCATCAACTAGTTCCAACTAATTTGGTCCGTCGACGAAATGGAAAGCATTTATTGATCAGTGATAAGAAATTGGAAGGAATATGACATACTACAATATTGATCAGTAGGTAAACAAAACTTTCCTCCTAACGGCTAGCCAGGAGATTTTGAGTGATAGGTGTGTATGTTTTGATGGGCAAAGGTGAATATATGGTATTGGAGTATCTGTTGTTGGTGAGCCGCTGGATCACTACCTATGCCACCACATTGCCATGGCCAAACCACACTGTTCTTGCCCTCTTTGTCCACTGATGCAGTGACTCATCCATTCAACAATATACACATTCACTTGCTCACAAATCCACCCATTTATTTATTTATTTATTTTGAGATTTGTAAAGCGCCTGGTGACCCGAAGGCATCCCGCGCTATAATACTGTAAAATCCGGGACGGGCGGGAACCAGGAACTATTTGGGGAAGAGGAGGGTTTTGAGTCTTTTGCGGAACACCGTGTGGCTAGGTTCCAAACGCAGCAGACGAGGGAGTGCGTTCCATGTGGAGGAGGCCTTGACCGAGAAGCGTCGTCCACCGGTGCGCGCCTTCTTGAATCTTGGGACTGTGGCCAGATGTTCGTTGTCCGAGCGGAGGTTTCTGTGGGCTTTGTAAGGTGTGATCAAATCTTTGAGGGTGGCAGGTCCAACCCCATTAATGAGTTTGTGCGTGATGCACAAGGCCTTAAACTCCACTCGCTGGCGGACCGGTAGCCAGTGCAGCGATTTGAGGGCCGGTGTGGTATGGGCTCTAGGGGGAAGTTTGAGAATGAGTCTCGCCGCGGCATTTTGTACGCGCTGAAGTTTGGTCAGGGTGGTTTTAGGAGCACCGAGATATGCGGCGTTGCCGTAGTCCAGGCGTGATAGTATGAGCCCTTGCACCAGAAGTTTCCTGGACAGGGGGGGCAGGAGGGGGAGGATCTTCCGAATTGAGCGGAGAAGACCAAAGCATGTGCCCGCGGTCTTAACTGCCTGGGTCTTCAAGGAAAGGTCCTGCTCCAGCCAGAAGCCCAGTGTTTTAATTTCAGTCTTGGGCGTGGGGATGTCACCGAAGGAGTCTGGCCAGGCTGAGGGAGGGACAGAAGACCGTTTGTTGCCCAGCAGCATGATTTCTGTTTTTGTCCCGTTCAGTTTCAGCGCGGATTCACACATCCAGGTATGTATGTCTTGCAGACAGTTAAGTAAGATTTCAGGGTTCTTGTCCAACTGGGACAGGGAGACGACGAGTTTTGTGTCGTCGGCATAATTGACTATTTTTATCCCATAGCGGGTGACCACGTCCTCCAGCGGGGCCATGTAGACATTAAACAGGGTGGGACTGAGCGAGGACCCCTGGGGCACACCACGCGTGAGCGGGAGGTGGTCTGATCGGGAGTTGCCGTCCCACACCTGAAATGAGCGTCCCGTGAGGAATGATTTGATCCAAGCATGTGCGGCTCCCACAACTCCTGCCTTAGCCAGGCGGTGGAGCAGTACACGGTGGTCCACCGTGTCGAATGCGGCACTGAGGTCCAGGAGGATCACTGCCACTGATCCTCCTGAATCCAGGATGCACCTAGCCTCCTCGATGACGGAGAGGAGAGCGGTGTCTGTGCCGTGGCCTGGCCGGAATCCGGTTTGTGACTGCCGTAGTATTTTATTCTACTCGAGGAATTGGGAGAGTCGCACATTGACCAGTTTCTCCGCCACCTTGCTGAAACAGGGAAGGAGCGAAATGGACTTACTCTTCATCCATGCCCCCACTCTCACATGCACTATTTGCCACGAATCTATGGCATAATATCGACAGACAGAATATCCCCATACAAGAATATCGACACAAAAATATCGAAATCAAAAATATCGAAGTTATATCTACATAATGGTAAGTACAAAATTATCGAAATAATAATATTGTTGTACAAAAATATCGAAATTAAAAATATCGTTATTTTAAATGTATTAATAATAATTTAAAATGTATTTAAAAATACATATAAGTGTACAAATATTAAATAAAAACATTAAAACATATGTAAAAAATTATAACTAATACATATACATTTAAAATAAATGTAAAATTCTACATATACATTTATAAATAAACTTACTCCACATATTACAACAGTAGAAAAAGCGTTGGATAGCGTAGGGGTTTAAATTACTATTCCCACTCCAGAGAGTGCAACAGTAGGGAAAGCGTTGGATAGCGTAGGGCTTTAAATTACTATTCCCACTCCAGACAGTGCAACAGTAGGGAAAGCGTTGGATAGCGTAGGGGTAAAAATTACTATTCCCACTCCAGAGGGGGCAACAGTAGGGAAAGCGTTGGATAGCGTAGGGGTTTAAATTACTATTCCCACTCCAGAGAGTGCAACAGTAGGGAAAGCATTGGATAGCGTAGGGGTAAAAATTACTATTCCCACTCCAGAGGGTGCAACAGTAGAGAAAGCATCGGCTAGCGTAGAGGTAAAAATTACTATTCCCACTCCAGAGAGTCCAACAGTAGGGAAAGCGTTGGATAGCGAAGGGGTAAAAATTACTATTCCCACTTCAGAGGGTGCAACAGTAGGGAAAGTGTTGGATAGCGTAGGGGTAAAAATTACTATTCCCACTCCAGAGGGTGGAACAGTAGGGAAAGCGTTGGATAGCGTAGGGGTAAAAATTACTATTCCCACTCCAGAGGGTGCAACAGTAGGGAAAGCGTTGGATAGCGTAGCGGTAAAAATTACTATTCCCACTCCAGAGGGTGCAACAGTAGGGAAAGCGTTGGATAGCGTAGGGGTAAAAATTACTATTCCCACTCCAGAGAGTGCAACAGTAGGGAAAGTGTTGGATAGCGTAGGGGTTAAAATTACTATTCCCACTCCAGAGGGTGCAACAGTAAAGAAAGCGTTGGATAGCGTAGGGGTAAAAATTACTATTCCCACTCCAGAGAGTGCAACAGTAGGGAAAGCGTTGGATTGCGTAGGGGTAAAAATTACTATTTCCACTCCAGAGGGTGCAACAGTAGGGAATGCATTGCATTGCGTAGGGGTAAAATTTACTATTCCCACTCCAGAGGGTGCAACAGTAGGGAAAGCGTTGGATAGCGTAGGGGTAAAATTTACTATTCCCACTCCAGAGGGTGCAACAGTAGGGAAAGCGTTGGATTGCGTAGGGTTTCAATTACTTCCCACACTACTCCCTCGTAACACACAACACACTAAACATTAAAAAATAACACAATTAATAAAAGTTTCAATAAATCAATTAAAAACAATAAATATTATTAAATTAATGTAAGTATAAATGAACTAATTAACACTTATTAATTACCAATTAATTAACAATAGATACCAATAAATAAATACAATCTCTTTAATTAATTACATGTAATTATATAACACCCTATTCCCCTATAAACACACAACCCACTACACATAAATAAATTACATCATTTAATCACTTAATAATTATTAATTACCAATTAATTATTAATTAACAAATAAAAAATCATAAGTTAAAAATATTAACACTTTAACTCTAATTAATGTGATTTACTACTTAATATTGTTTAATTACAAATTAATTAATAATTAACAATAACACTAAATTAAATATATTAGCACATTAAATCTAATTAATGTAATTAACTAATTAGTCTTAATTAATTACCAATTAATTATTAATTAAATATATTTACAAACATATATTAATTATTAATTATTATTAAATTACTTCCTACCCTATTCCCCTATAAACCCACAACCCGCTCTAATACTAAAACGCAAATTGTAAACAAAATTACTGATTTTCTAACATACATTTCTAAACATATTTAGCAAACATATAAACAACATAATAAAATACATAACACGAAACAACAACATTTCGATATTACTAACATACATACCTTAATATCGATATTCTGTCTATCGATAATATGTCACATCGATATACTATACCATCGATATTAAAACATCGATATTATTGTATATCGATATTTTAATTTCGATATTTTGTCTGATTACCATTTGCCACACAATCATATACAGCGCCCAAATTCAAATAGCACTTCAGGACCATTTACATGGTGAGTATAAGCTATATGAATGCCCTTTACATAAACTCCCAGTCTCCCGCACTGCTCCACCTTACTGCCCCAGGCACACCAGTCAGGGTATTATTACGACAATGGCAGTCCATGGGACCACCGTAGTTGTTGTGGCCATCCAACCATCGGGACACTGGGACCGCTGACAGTATTATATGTGGTGGTCGAACCATTGCTACCAGCATGGATCAAGGATCCTGTGGCAGTCTGGTTTCTGGTTTGAGGCCAAAATATGCTGGCAGTGCCGCAGCGGCACCTTAGAGCAGATTTTGAGTTGCCTCACTGCCACCACTTGGAGGCAACAAAGGGAGCCCTACGGGGCCTCCTTGTGCATCTGTGCATGCAGGGGGCACCTGTTGTGCCCCCTGTAGTTATACACTCCCAGTGCCTGCACGGGATGGAATGCTTGACATAGTGCATTCCTTCCTGTGCAGGAACGTGCACTGGCGGTCCTTCAGCGGTGCTGTTTGAAGCTCACAATGAGGCTTTCTACATCACAGCCGCGGGACCTCCACACCGCCGCCTGCCAGACCACAAAATTACTCATAATCTGGTGGGTGGTGCTGAGATTTGGCAGTTCTGGAGCGGTGCGGTGACGTGCCACCCTCTCTAGGACTGCTGAAACGCACAATAAGTCCTTAAATCATTGCCAGAAAATACTGCCCTTGCCACCATACCAGGCTTTGCCCGGTGGCCCCCTTATACACTCAGACATTTATGTACTCACCCACTGATACGTAACTCATCCGAAATCCATCGGAAACACTCATTCCTCCACCCTTGCACTCCATTGTTCTCATGCAGTGATGAAACAGTTTCACTTATAAGCCAGAACTATTGGCTTTGCCAGTGTATGTTTCTTTCTGATACTTCCTGTATGCATGTCTATGGATATGTAATTGACATTTCACAAAAAAACTGGTGCCAGAGTACGGAATGATCTCAATGGGAGCTATTACATAATGGAACTGGAGTATTTAATGCCAATGCCCAACAATAATCAATAACCAATGGATTCATCTAAGGTTCCGCCGTGGTGTGCTTGTTCTTGCACTTTAGCGCTTCAACGTCATTAGCAAGCGCTATGTGAATCCAATCACAAAACCTACCAGAGCTTAAAGTGTGCCTGGAGCGGAAAAAAGTGGAAGCACTTTGAGAAGATGTACTGGGCCCGATCCGTCAGTGAGGCTGTGACACAAACCACTCCTGGGGTCTGAGCTGCCGCGCCTGACGTCACGCTGAACCCCAGGCGGCTCTCGGCAGTGAACACGCTGCAGGACCACCCATTAACCTAGATTTCTTACCCTCTCTGCATCCCAGAAGATGTCAGACCTAATGTCGTGTTCACCCTTTGCCTGGACACTGACAGATGCCAGACCTCCGCCGAGATTTGCAAAGACAAAAATGATGCTACAGTCACTGCTTGTGATGGAGAGAATGGAACGTGCTTGACATAAACAGGGGGATACAGGATGCACTTACAGGAGACACAAAACACAAAGTCATTAAGGTGACAGTCTGCAGGTCGTTCCAAACTCCCATATTGCAGATGAGAAAAATCCAAAGGGATGGCATTTCACCATCAGAATTGTTCTCAATAGATTCTTGGCTCCAGTCTTTTGCTTCATTTGTTTGTGATTTTTCTATTGCTCACGAAGCAGTAACCCCCCCACGGCACTCTGCAACAATCTCGCCTCTTTTTCTTTCAAAACCGTGGCAGGTTTTTCAAAACTTTGCACACCCTTAAAGATATGCAATGGGACGAAAAGCAGAGCAAAGTTTGAGGGGGTTTTTATTTCCAGATCAGGTCTTTTATGTACTAATAAAGTGCCCTTTTTCAGAGTAAATAGCATTTTGCACTGACTTGCACCAATGTGCGTCAAGTGGTAGCTACATAGGTAGCATTCCAGCGCTCACAGCCATAGAGCCTCAAGGCCCAATCTGCTGAAATGGCAGACCAGGCTTTGTATCAAAAAATAAAACCTCTTTGAGGCAGGTGTAAAGTCGGAGAAACATAGGGCCAGAAAAGTATTTTGCATTCTCAAACGGTCGAATCGCAAAAGTTGCCCGTTGACAAATGCAAAAAGGCCTTTCCTTATGTATGAAAGGCTTTGTATTCGCAATTTAGGTTTATCGTAATTTTTTGTGATCACCTAAATTGCGGATCCAAATAGGGAATCGCAATTTGAGAATCCCTAATGCACATGCAAGAAGCCTTTCATAAATGCGAACTGTGCATTTAGGAAACGCTAATTACCATCAACTTCAACTTGATGGTAACCATGTGCGAATTTTGAATAATGCACAAAAATGGATTTTTCAAAGTGCCATGTTGCGCACACATGCCCCTAGGCAATGTGTGAGCTTTACATGTGCACAATTTAAAATCTGGGGGGTGCATTAGAGGGGGCTTAGGCCCCCGGGCCCCCTTGGCTTTGCATTTAATAATATGTGATTACCAATTATTTATTTATTTATTTATGCAATTTGTATAGCGCGCAAATACCCTGAGGCGTCTCGGCGCTGAAAAACAGTATCACAGAGCAGAAAGAAATAGCATATACTGGTTGAAAAACCAACGTTTTTACTAGCCTCCTAAAGATGAGAAGTGAGGGGCTGGCCCTGATGTGGTTGGGCAGGGTGTTCCACAATTTTGCAGTGGCGATTGAAAAACATCTGTCCCCCCATGACGATTTCTTTGTCCGGGTGACGGTAAGAAGGCCAGCTGAGGAGGAGCGCAGGAGTCTACTCGGGAAGTAAACGTCCTAGGGACCTTCTTAGGAACTTGGGTCCTGAATTGTTAACCTCTCTATATGCAATACCGAGAGCTTTAAATTTAATTAGATTCCTGACTGGCAGCCAGTGGAGCTGGCGTATTGCCGGGGAAATTGATTTGAACTTGGGTGTGCCTGATAGGATTCTAGCTGCTGAATTTTTAATTAACCGCAATTTGTTCAGTACTTTTTCCTGAGCATTTAAAAACGCCCATAACAATAGTTGATCTAAGATAAGATCAAAGTGCACATCAGAGTTCTTCCTGCATTCGGCGGGAGAAAAACTAGGAGTTTTCTGATCATTTTGAGAGTGAAAAAAGAGGCGGACAAAAGGGCATTAGCATGATGTATAAACGAGTCTTTCATCGACCATAACTCCCAAATTCCTGACCTTTGATACAGGAAGAGGGGGAGGTCCCATTTCGGTTGGCCACCAGGTTGGGGACCAACTTGGGCCTAAATTACCGAAGGTCATTACCTCCGTTTTTTCAGAGTTTAATTTCAGGCAGTTGCGAGACATCCAGAGACTGATGTCACGCATTCCTTCCTGAAATTTTTCTGCCACTTCTACTCCGTCATTATGGATGGCAAGTACAAGTTGGTTGTTGTCGGCATAGGAGGTCAAACCTATCCCATGGGCTTTGTTGGTGGTAGCCAGATCCAACACATATATATTAAATAGTGTCGGACTTAGGAAAGATCCCTGAGGCACCCCACATGGGAGGGAGAAGACCGGAGATTGGAATTAGGTCATCGCAAATTAGGTAATGCAAAACCATTCACACCTATGGGCCTTTCCGCCCATAGGAACGAATGGAGTCAAATTACCTAGTAGGGATTCCCTATTTACCGAATCGCTTTAGGTAATATTAAGGAATTGCAAAATCTTTGGTGATTCCTACATACATAGCATTTTGCGATTCCCAAATAGCGATTAGGTAAAAATCGCTATTTGAGAATTGCAAAATACTCTTTTGATACATCTGGCCCATACTTAGTCCTTCAAATAGTTAATACTTGGCATGTGAGCTCCACTGTATAGTACAAAATCTAATGTGTGAAATGTCTAAAAAATGGCCTAGGTGTAGGGTTTTGTACTGGAAGGGTACACTCCTTCACCGTCGCCTTCTTGCCTTGACACCATTAACCCGATAGTGTCTTGAGCCTCCCTCACTAGATTGCTTTTACTTATCAGACTCTTAAGGTGGGGCTTTTATGCCCTAATTTCCATTTCCCATTTTCATTAAGTCTACTGTGGTTGAGGTTTTTCAGAGTAGTGGGTCCGTAACTCTGGACAATGCTTCCAGTCTATTTAAGGCAACATGCTGTATTCGCCTTGTGTTTCTTGTTGAAGGTCACCTGCCTTCCTCCCTGTCTACTTAGGATGTTGGACTATTGTCTTTTATTCAGTGCCTGGAGCCCTGATCCCTATGGGTGACAGTGTGTGCATTGGAACTACTAGTCATTGGTTAAATTATAGGACACATTTCCTGAAAAGTACTTCTTTCCCTGCAAGACTCTTGTGGCTAAAAATCTGCTTGGAGACCCCTAAGGTCCATAACAATAACCCACCCTAGTTGGAATGACTACAACTGTAACTATCAAATTGTCCTTCTGGTCTCAAGGCTAAGTTTTGTTCTGGCCTAAAGCTTATGTTCCTAACAGATTCGACTGGCAGAGAGGGATTGCCCACAGAAGTAGCCCAAGCAAAGATAGTCCAGTGGCCTTCCCTGACACCGATCAGCAGCACTTCTGTTTTGTCACAGGGAAGTTGCATCCACGGCCCCAAAGTGCTTTAGTTAACAGGTAACCATTATCAAAATTGACTTTCGATGATCCATCTGCTCCTTCTACCTATATGTCAGTCTCCCAAACCCCCTTCTTTTTCAAAATCCTCAGCTTTGTAGTCTTTAACTGCCTCGCTTTATGTTTGTTTTCGCAAAGATCCTTTCATTCCCTTCAGTCCAACCTTCATGTACTACACTCAACTGAGTCTTTTTTTCACATTGTTGCAAAATCATTCTGTGCCCTGGGCCCCCTCCAACTTTTTGCTGACTGATACTGGTGGTAACTGACTCTGACTAACCCTTGCCTCTGAATGATGATGAAATAAACCCAGATCAGTTGACTGGGGGTGAGTGCTTGCAATGTTCAACACTCCGTCCATCATCCCCTTTGGTTTTACTTTGTTCGGCCTAAGTTGGCAGGGTATGCCCAGACGTGGGTCCCTTGCTCACTTTGCCACTGGATTCAAGATAGCCTGGCTGATGAGGGTTATGAACCCAAAACCAGTCAACGGATTGATAAGACAACCATTGGGTTTTACCCCACAGAGGACTCACTTAAGGAGTTTTTTGAGACAAAGTTGTGTACCCCTGCAGCTGGTATGAGAAACTTATGCTGACAGAGGTTTTAAAAAAGAAACAAGTGTCCAACAGAGGTGTGTTAAAACCTAGACTGCAGTGTCAACATTATCGGCGCCATCTTGCCCCCTTTTGAGCCCATTCGTGCGCGTAAGTGGCAGCCATTTTAAATACCATGGCCTCTCTGCCCATCGCCGACAGCCAGCGCGTCTCTCTCTCTCTCTCCTGACCTCGCAGGCATCCCCCGCGCGCTGACAGCCCCCGCTCTCACATGCCTTGGGCCATAAACCCCTCTTCAGCACAACTCTGCCTCGGAACCCCATCCTGTTCCCAGCTCAACACCTCCCTCCATTCCTTTCATGATCCTGGGTCCTTTGATAAAACCCCCCTTTCCTCTATGCACCGATTGTCTTACTCGTACCCAGGCCGCCACCTGGCCCTGCGGATGCTGTTTATTGCCCCCCCATACAGTAGGAAGCTTCTCCCATCAAAGGATCCACGAGTTGATCAAAGCCCCCACCCCATGAGATCCGATCAACCACATACATTCCGTGAATCGGCGGAATGTCCAGCTGCGCAACAATCGTCACCTGTTGTGACCGGGGTGGGGACTTCAACTGTAAATGTGTGTGGGAACGGGCCTGAAGCGGGGATTCCGAGGATGTCCTTTCATACTTCAAAGCATTTGTAAGAATGTACCACATGCAATAAACTGTAATAAAGATCATAAACCTGTGTATAAGAGGCCAGGCCTGAGAGATGCGGTTAGAGCACCTCGAGAAGATACCCTGTTGTCTGATTTTGATGTGTTCTGCTCCGTCGGAATAAAACTTGTGTTTCCTGCCTTCCAGTCTCCAGCGCCTGCCTCTTTGTTTGGTAATTCGAGTGGTATAGAGGCGGTTAGCGCCGGGCAACTTTGAAAAAGGCCATCAGCCCTACCTTTTTCCACAATTGGCGTCCCAAACGTGGGGCCCATCAGTGACTCGTGGATCCAGTGGGAGAGGTCCTGACGACAGAGTGAACGACTGCAACGAACGGGAGAGCTCCTGTCCGATAAACCCTCGTCTGACAGCCGATCATCCGAACTTCACTGGTTCCGAACAGACCTCTCTCGAGTGATCTACGGTCCTGACTGGGAACCATCAGGAGTGCCGCGAAGATCACGAAGAATAGAGGACGATCAGGCGCTGGTTTCGGAAGACAAGAAACTGTGCATGCGGTCCGGGTAAGGTCGTGTAAACGCGACAAATTGCGAAATGATTGTTTGATTTGGATAATACTAGTATTACTCTTTTGTTGGTTCTTTTGGAGATTCACTGTCTGCAAACGGAGAAACAACAGGCTCTCTCTTTGCAAGCAGTGAAGGATAGGTAACGCAGACCTTTGTCCCCGTTGTAATCCGTCATGCCTATCTTCCTCCCCCACTGATTGATTGTTTTGGCCCGAACTGTTGTTCGCAGATTGTTTTCTGGAGATTCTCTGCCTGCAAACAGGGAAGAACAGGTTCTCTCTTTGCACGCAGTGATAAGATAGGTAGTGCAGACCTTTGTCCCCGTTGTAATCCGTCATGCCTATCTTCTCCCCACTGATTGGTAGCCTGTTTAGCCCGGACCGCTTATTAGAGATGAATGTAAATATTTGTTGTTTGTAAATGTAAATGTAAATGTTTTTGTACTTGTATAGCGCACAGCTGCCCGCAGTGGGTTTCCCGGCGCTTGTACTAATACCACAAGGGAACCCTTCCTGGCTTTCCCTGTGAAGTGTCCACTCCTGGGCACCCCCATGGGGCAGACCAGGCATCCCTCACGTTGTGGGGGCCGTTCTGGAGACTAAGCAAGCTATTGCCCAGAGTTGCAGCGTGGGACCCATGATCAGAATAGGCACTGAGGCGAGAATATCCGGTCAGGGGAATTAATGAGCCCGAGACCCGCCAGGGCAGGAATCGAACCCTGGTCCCTGGCCAGAGCTCTGCATCGAGGTCTGCCTGCTCTAACCATTGAGCCACACTTCTCCACTGAACCACCCGGCTCCACTGGAAGGCACCCCTAATAAGGACATGTTCATGAAGCATGGATTGATCGCTATATCTTATAGCAAGCTGTGGCATAAATATACGAAGAAGAATCGGAAAAGTCAGTGGCCACTGATAGGATCCTTCGACGAAGATAAAATAAGCGCGCTATAAACAGCCCTTGGGAAACACAAGACAACGCCCACTATGCTAGATACTCTCGGCATGTGGCGCAAAGAAACCGAACAGCGTAAAAAGAGAAATGAAAGTAGGTTGGGAAAAGAGCTGCAAAAGGCAGCCCACCTGGCTGCTAAGAAATTAGAAGAAGAGATTAAGGAAAGAGAAGAAGCCAAACAGAAACTAGAGGTAGAGACATCAAGCCAGTGTCCGGTTAGAACACCCTCTACGCTCTATCCTGAATTGCCCTCGAAACAGCGAGCCAACGATGATCTTTTGTTAGGTCCTCCGATCATCTACATGCCCCCTCCATATGCCCCTTCCCAACCCTTAGCACAGCACTCACTACCCCCAAGCACAGACGAGAGTGGTACCAGAGCTTTGGTCCCCATGGCCTCTGCGCCGGCCGAACCCCTTGTTCTAGATACAGCACAAGCGACAGTGTTAGATGACCCAGAGACCCGAAAGACAGATTCCACAAGGACGAACAGGTTAAGCAAAGATGAGTGAGCAGGGATCGACAAGGTAGTGAGGACATTGGTAGAAAGAAAGGAGAGTGGAGAGCACATCACGGATATGTTCAACTCATATGCAGGGAGCCACAGACGGCATTTTGCGGTACGACTGTGTTATCATGCCCTGAATGCGTATGAGGACCGATATCGAGACAAAGGTCCCGAGAGCCTAACGACTCTGTATAGAAAGGTCGATATCGGGGATGAGGGCGAGTGTGACGTGACGGACCTCCTTACGCGTACGCTTGAGGTTTTCCGCCACCTCACTGAACAGGAATCGGAAGCTAAACCCACGACACCCGTAGCAACCGAACCACGAACTGAGCGAGCTAGCACCATGATACCTGTAAGAGAGGCTGCCCCCTACTGGGTTCCTCCACGAGGTCTAGGAACAAAGAGGGAGGGTAGTGTACAACTGGGTCTTACAGCCATGGGATCGGCAAGATATTCTGACGTTCTGGAAATCTCTGCCCGATTTACGTAAAAACCCCACTGCCTTCTACACTGAATTAGGTACAGCCCTAGGTTCAACGATTATGACCCTGGCTGACATCGACTTGTTTTTCGGGTTATGTCTGCCAGCTGATGTGTGGAAGCAAATCCGGAAAGTCGACCACCTTGATCTGTTCGGACATACCTGGTCACAACTCGATGGCATAGATAGGCAACGAGAACCTGGACAGAAGCCTTTGAAATCCATTTTAGACCTCCCAGACAAAATTGTACAGAAATTGAAAACCCTGATCCCAGAAAAGAAAGTGGACTGGTCGATAGTAACGGCCTGTCGTCAGAAACCCCAGGAAGACGTATCAGAATACTTCTCCCGGTTTGAAACAGTGTTCTCCGATTACAGCGGCCAGGACATGACCACTGCAACTGGACACCACCTGTTTGTCCAAAATTATGTAAAGGGTTTGTCGCCGGAGGTCTCTCAGAAACTGCAGGCCAGTGAGAGTAGTTGGGCAGCCTCCAAACCTGCGGCTATCCTTCAGATGGCCCAATATTATGAGCACCAGAAAAATGAAAACGATAGAGCAACAGAGAAAAAGAAGAAAGACTTAAAAGAGAGGGTAATGATTGCACAGTTGCAAGGGGTGACTATAGGACGGGAGCAATACAAAGGGAACTTTCAGACAAATGTCCCTAGGAACGCACCTCCTAAAGACCGTACCCCAACACCCCACATTGAACGTAGAGACATTAGCGAGGACCAGTGTGCCTTCTGCAAGGGATTCGGCCATTGGAAATCCCAGTGTCCGGTTCTGTTGGAGATGAACAGAAATAGGGACCCCAAGGACGTAGCGGGTGGACCGAGAAATAGAGAACAGCAACGGGGGTCCGCAAATGACACGACTAACGATAGATCAAACAGACCAAACACATTTGACCGACCCCGACAGAACCAGTACCAGCAGTCTGACTGCGACGATGCCCACGACTTCGCATAGGACTGCCAAGGGCAAGGAAGGGATCCAGTCGAGCTCTATGTTGACCAGCAAGGTCCTTATGTCACCGCTAAGGTCCTGGGTACAAAGTCTCCATTTCTGGTAGACACTGGCGCGACACGTAGTGCGTTATCTAAACGACTGATTCCAAGGGCACCCTTGTCTGGCTCACTTGTAACATCGATAGGTTTCGATGGAACGCCCTCCACTAACCCTTTGTCCACACCGATCCCCTTTGACTTAGAGAACAACACAACTGACACAACGTTTTTGCTTTCCGCCAATACTCCTGACGCCATTATGGGACTTGACTTGCTGAAGCATTTCCGAGCGACTATTAGATGTTCCCAAGACGGAGTTCGAGTTTTTCTGTACGACAACCCCATTCTGCTCAGACATTGCCCGTCCCGACGCATGTTTTCTATCACTGACACTGACTCGTCCCTACTTGACACTCTGCCTCCGTATCTGTGGGCCAAGACAGATTCGGACGTAGGACGCATGATGATTGACCCAGTGCACATCACTGTTCGACCGGACGCAATACTCCCAAAACTTCCACAATATCGGATATCGTGCGAGGGCGAGAAGGCATTGGTAAAGATTATTCAGTCACTGATAGAATCAGGAGTGGTAGAGGAAGTGGTTAGCAACGTTTGCAACAGCCCTATCTTGCCCATCATCAAGAAACAAGGAGAGGGAGATGAGAAAGCATACCGCTTCATCATCGACCTTCGAGAGATCAACAAAGTAGTTGTACCCCAGTACCTCGTGGTCTCGGACATCACCACTATCCTGACTTTGATTCCTTCTACTGCCACCACCTTCACTGTCATTGACCTAAAAAACGCATTTTTCTCTATCCCCATCCACCCAGACAGCCGATATCTCTTTGGCTTCACCCTAAAAGCCCGCTCATATAGATTCTGTCGAGCACCCCAAGGCTACACGGAAAGCCCCAGCATCTACAGTCAGGCCCTCAAGAGACAACTGGATGAGGTCCAGTTACCCGATAGAGTGGTATTGATACAATACGTCGATGACATCCTCTTGGCGGCCGACACCACTCCACTAGCAGTCACTGCCACCATTCAACTCCTGCACTTCCTCGCGGAAAATGGCCACAAGGTCTCCAAAAAGAAGTTGCAATTCTGCCAACCCCAGGTCACTTACTTAGGCCACCTTTTGTCCAAAGACGGTAGGAAACTTACTCCCAACCGGATCCAAACCATTCTTGAAACCCCTGTCCCTAAGACTCAGAAACAAGTACGCTCCCTACTAGGCCTCACCTCCTTCTGTCGGCAGTGGTTGCCAAACTTCAGCCTCATTGTGAAACCGCTGCTTTCTCTGCTAGCTAAGGATGTCCCCTTCCCCCTCCCTTGGACCCCTGAATGCCAATCCTCCTTCATAGAGCTACGAGATGCCCTTTGTTCGGCCTCTGTCCTAGGTACCCCCGATTACACAAAACCCTTCTCCCTCTTCACTCACGAAAGGGAGGGATGTGCTTTGTCTGTCTTGACTCAGTCCATTGAACCAAAGCAACGACCATGCGCTTACTTCTCTGCCACTCTTGACCCCGTAGCCAGAGCCTTGCCTGCCTGCCTTTGAGCTGTAGCTGCCGCTGCTATCTCTATCTGACAGAGTGAGGGGATCGTGCTCTCGAATTCCCTCACGGTATTAGTACCCCACGCAGTTGACACCCTCCTGAACCAAACTAAGACGCAACACCTGACGAGTGCACGACTGACTGGATACGAACTGACTCTGCTTGCACCCCACATCACCCTGAAAATATGCACCACACTGAACCCGGCAACTTTGTTGCCCCTACCGGAGAACGATCCAAATGTGTCCCCTGTACATGACTGTGTGACCCTCACAGACGAACAGACTAGAAGTAGGGTTGACCACAGAGACACGGCTTTTCCTGACCCCGACGCAGAGCTGTGGGTGGACGGCTCTTGCATCAAACTCCCCGATGGCACCACTTCAGCTGCCTATGCAGTCACCACGGCCCGAACTGTAGTAGAGACAGCCCGCATCACACAACGATCTGCACAGGCAGCAGAACTGATTGCCCTGACACGAGCATGCATCCTAGCAGCAGGAACCACAGCGAACATTTACACCGACAGCCAGTATGCCTTCGGGGTGGTTCACCACTTTGGGCTCCTTTGGAAGGAAAGGGGATTCTTGACCTCACACGGCACCCCCATCTTACATGGAGATCTAGTCTCCGCCCTGATCGAAGCCGTCCTCCTCCCCAAATGACTTGCAGTCATCAAATTCCAGGCACACAAGAAGGTGACAGACATTATTGGACAGGGAAATGCACTAGCCGACACCACCGCTCGGACCACAGCTGAGAATAGGACGACGACACGCATGTACGTGACTAGGTCACAAGCAGAGAAATGGACAGACGCTAGAGACACTATTAGGGACATTCAAATGGCTAGCTTACAACACGAATTGACTGAATGGGCACGGGTGGGACTGAAAGACGAAGAAGGCTGCTGGCGGACAAAAGACACGAACAAATGGTTGCTACCTGACTCATACCTGATTCCCATATTGACTATGGCACACTCCCCTGCACACATAGGATCAGCCCCCATGATTGAACTTGTCTCCAGAGTTTGGCACAACGACAAAATCACAGACTCAGCCAAACGTCTGGTCCAACAATGCTTGATATGCTTGCAACATAACCCCGGGAAAGGAACTGTGGTACCCCGGGGAGGGTTTGGGGTTCCCAATCACCCATTTGAAGTCCTACAGATGAACTACATCCAACTAGACAGATGCCAAGGCCTAAAATACGTACTTGTTGTGGTGTGTGCATTCAGCAAATGGGTGGAAGCATACCCAACCCGTGATAACACTGCTATGGCCACTGCAAAGGTACTGTTAAAGGAATTTTTCCCTCGCTACGGCCTTTGTCGAATTTTGTGGAGCGACAATGGCCCCCACTTCGTAGCCGAAGTTATCCAGCTCATCTTGAAAGGGCTGGGTGTAAAACAGAAGTTCCACGCAGTCTTCCACCCCCAGTCTGCTGGACTTGTTGAGCGACACAATGCCACACTAAAACTAAAACTAGCCAAGATAGTGGCTACCACAGGACTAAAATGGCCAGACGCTCTCCCACTGGCATTGCTATCGATGCGTTCCACCCCCACCAAACACTACTTGACACCTTACGAGGTCGTTTTCGGCCGACCTATGAGCGTCTGGTCTGCACCAAACCCGACTTCCATTCATAACGTTCCGGACGTCCTAATGTCTGATTACTTGTATAAATTGACTGAAACTCTGTCTGTCATTCACCAACAGGTGCTGCATGCCATCCCTGATGCTTCCAGGGGTCCCGGACACAACCTGCAACCCGGGGACTTCATACTGATAAAGATTTTCCAGCGTGCCAAGAGTCTGGAACCCCGGTGGACGGGCCCCTGGCAAGTACTACTCACCACCCGAACAGCTCTTCGAGTGGAAGGAAAGCGGACCTGGGTGCATGCGCACCACTGCAAACAGATTCCCCCGACTCTGACAACGACCGAAGACGTGACCATCCAGGAAGAGCTCCTGAACAAAGACCGACCATCGCTGAATTGCTACCCAGACACAGGGACACTTGAACTTGCAAAGATTCCTGACCCTACCGTGCCATCCAAAGAAGGGTATAACCTGCGACGAAAAGAGAGAGTTTCTGCTAAGCAGACCATTGACTAAGTCATAATTCTCAGATCGGTGGCCTAACACTACAAAGGCTGTCAGTAGAGAAAGCCAGACGAGGTCTTTGGTTCTGCCCGCTACCGAGCTCCCTTGAAGATGATGGAAGCGCCCGATAAGAAGGTGATGGAAGCAACCGGACATCCGAAAATTCGCTACAGAAACCCAAAGACAGACAGAATCCACAGTTCAAAGACAATTGCACTTTTTATCATGATCCTCTTTTGCCTTCTCCTCATGACCACACTCTGGATTGTGGAAGAAAATGCACCTGCTCATGAGACATTCCTGACCACTGCACAGCCTACCACCATGAAGGAACATTATTTGATCTCTCTCTCTCCCCAACTCAGAGAAAGGAGTTTTGGAACAACTCCTTTGTACAGCTGCTGCACCAGCACAATCTTGCCACCAATGCCACCAACTGCTGGATCTGTGGGTTGCTATCCCACGCCACTGGACATTCGATACCCTTCATCCCTTCACCCTTCTCAATTCACGGCTCCTGCCTTGCTTGGCTGATCCTCCTGCAAGAGAGCTATAGGGACAATGCCACCTCCAGCAAAACTATGACACATTTCTTTCATGAGGTCTGGCGATACAAAATGAAGACACATTTCTGCCCGCAGACCTCCAAGGACTCTATCCACATGGACATCCCTGCCAAAGAACGAATTGAAATGCAGGTGTTCAACAATCCGACCAGACCCACCTTCTCCTACCTTCGGAAGCGAACAGCCGCCACCCTGACTGTGGCCCTATCTGTCATCAACGTCACAGGCCTTATGTGCATAGAAGGGCTTGGAACACAGCTGGTGGGCCGCAGTGCTTGCCGCTTCACCAGATCTTTGGACTCCACCGATCCACCTTCCTTTGTATCCTCTCCAAACATGTACTTCGTTTGCGGCACAAAAGCCTACACCTGGCTCCCCAAAGGCTGGGGGGGGCACCTGTTTTATCTCCTTCATCCTTCCTCCGACCTATGTGGCTCCAGCGAATCACCATAGACAAAAACGAGCCAAGGACATTGAACAAGCCGACTCTACAGGAGCACAGTTCCTCGACGCAATGAAGGGACTTGTTCCACTCTGGGGCTCGATGGCAAACAGCCGTGCTATCCGACATCTGACTCAGGCAGTCGAGACAACAATGAACATCACAGCTGGTATCCTTGCAAACAACACAGCCCAGCTTCAAGCGGTCCGCCTGGTGGCTCTCCAGAACCGCCTTGTTCTAGATGTGGTTCTAGCGGATCGTGGCAGAGCATGCCGCATTATTGGGTCCAGCTGCTGTACATATATACCGGACAATTCACCCTCAGTATACAAGGCCATCGTACATCTCCACAGACTGTCCTCAGAAGTTCACCAGGAGCAGGAAGAATGGTCGCTTGGTGGATGGTTTTGGAGTACTGTTAAGAACTGGGGCTGGAGACTGTTTACCATCATCCTGATTCCTGTGGTTGTAATATGTGGGTTCTGCTTAGGAATTCAATGCCTGCCGCCTCTGTGTTCATTATGTGCGAATTGTATCTGCCCAAAGACTGTGGACTTTGGAAAGGAACGCATGGGAGCACTGTATGATGTCGAGGTCAGGAATTTAATGCAGATAGACTTTGAGTAGACAAGCTGGCTAGATATGTTGAAAAGGGAGGACTATTAAAACCTAGACTGCAGTGTCAACATTATCGGCGCCATCTTGCCCCCTTTTGAGCCCATTCGTGCGCGTAAGCGGCAGCCATTTTAAATACCATGGCCTCTCTGCCCATCGCCGACAGCCAGCGCGTCTCTCTCTCTCCTGACCTCGCAGGCATCCCCCGTGCGCTGACAGCCCCCACTCTCACATGCCTTGGGCCATAAACCCCTCTTCAGCACAACTCTGCCTCGGAACCCCATCCTGTTCTCAGCTCAACACCTCCCTCCATTCCTTTCATGATCCTGGGTCCTTTGATAAAACCCCCCTTTCCTCTATGCACCGATTGTCTTACTCGTTCCCAGGCCGCCACCTGGCCCTGCGGATGCTGTTTATTGCCCCCCCATACAGTAGGAAGCTTCTCCCATCAAAGGATCCTCGAGTTGATCAAAGCCCCCACTCCATGAGATCCGATCAACCACATACATTCCGTGAATCGGCGAAATGTCCAGCTGCGCAACAATCGTCACCTGTTGTGACCGGGGTGGGGACTTCAACTGTAAATGTGTGTGGGAACGGGCCTAAAGCGGGGATTCCGAGGATGTCCTTTCATACTTCAAAGCATTTGTAAGAATGTACCACATGCAATAAACTGTAATAAAGATCATAAACCTGTGTATAAGAGGCCAGGCCTGAGAGATGCGGTTAGAGCACCTCGAGAAGATACCCTGTTGTCTGATTTTGATGTGTTCTGCTCCGTCGGAATAAAACTTCTGTTTCCTGCCTTCCAGTCTCCAGCGCCTGCCTCTTTGTTTGGTAATTCGAGTGATATAGAGGCGGTTAGCGCCGGGCAACTTTGAAAAAGGCCATCAGCCCTACCTTTTTCCACAGGTGCTGTGACAGAGAGTCTAGCCCTGAAGAATTTGCCGCAAGTCAATAGGCAAAAAAACATGTTGGCAGTGGATGTGGGTATGCAATATTAGCTACCTTTCCCCTTTTTTTATTTCGACATAGCACATCTAGGATTTAAGACTAAAGTTTTGAGAGAGGTGTGTGTGTCGCTTTTAACCACTTTCTGTCACTAGTGAGTGAGGCTGTTACTCACTACTTTGCACTCATTCACTTTCAAATTTTGTTTGTTTTTGGACACATTCTTTTACTTTTCTGGGACGAAATGATTGCCGATGATGAGAAAAGGGGCCAAACCTGGTGAGTACCTACCAGTTACCCCGATGGTGGTGAGCCCGTGAGGTGTCATTTCGTCCTCCACATATTTTTCAATGTACGGGTGATTTGGCACAGACATTAGGACTTGTGTTTGTATTTCTCTCTTTTTTTCACTGTCAGTTGAGAATTGAAAGAGGTTTTAAATTAAGGGGGACACATGTTCATACCTACGAATTTATTAATTAAAAGGGTAGTGTAGCAGAAGAATTGGATATAATATATTCTCCGCACTGAAACAGAAAGACTTAGGCCGCCTAACGAGACAGAGTTTTTTTGTACTGATGACCTTAAGATGTTGCCCCTGTTTAGGGTGTACACTCATCCTCTGGATTTGAATTCTGGAATGAAGAGAATTATGTCCGACTCTTTTTTCCCATGGGATAATGTTTGCTGGTATATGTATGTCTCATTTTGGTTTGCCTTGTGTAGTTTGTTTCGGTACAGCGTAATATGCTCTCTCCCTCGGTTTGCTCCTTGGTCTGTGCACTGGCTGCTTCTGTGGTGCTTATTTTCCTAGGGTTCCTTGTGGGTTCGTGGATAGTGATCTCAGTTCTGTTACAGATGCATTTTTTGGGAGAAACAGCGATTGTGAGATCTGTGTTGGCTGTGGCAGACTCCTCTGAGGCCTGCATTGCGACCTCCGTGGCAGGTTGTGATGTGGCTATCGGGGGGGTTGCCTGTGGAGGGGTAATTTTTTCTTTGTCCTTCATTTGCCAGTTCAGGTAGATTGCTAGGTGGGGAGTTATTAATTTGACTAATGGGGTTCAGCGCTGTCTGTTTGCTTAAATTCCCTTTGGGTATCGATGTCTTTGCGTTCGGTGAGTATTTGTGTAAGGGTGATGATTTTATATGTTCCGTTCCTGGCTTCTCTTTACCCCATAATGTGATTTGAAGATTTTCGTTGGTACAGTCTACTCCTGCCAACTTTCGGTTCCTACCCTTTCTTTTTTGTTTACGGCGTGCGCGCGCATTCATTGGGCTCGCTGGTTCACCCCTTTCTTTAATTGAGATATTCTGAGGGTATCTTCTAAGATATACGTGGTTGTCGCCCTTGCATGATAATTGCATGAGGGTCGTTGCGATTCCTAGTGGGCTTTTGTTGGGGATTGATCTGCTGGGCTTAGCCTCTGCTATAAGCGGCGTTGTAATGTTTAATTTTAAATCCCCCAAAAGATTTCCCAGAATCCTGGGGAGTGTAGATAGTTTGTCAATTATTGGTGAGCAGACGCAGTTTATTCTTTCTATTTGTGTTAGTTTTGCTGCCTCTTGTCCTCTTTTTATGGGGCCATTAAGATCTGCAAGTTTTCTTTCTATCCCCATAGTAGCCTCTGCTAGTGTTTGCAGGACAGTTAGCTGCAGGTCTAGTTTGTCCAATTGGTACTGTAGTGCTGTTGACGACAGCTGAATTGTATTGAGTAGGGTTGCCCAAAAGGTTTCAGTGGGGCTTCTACTCCCCTCGTTGGCTGGTGTGAGCTCTCTTCGCTGGTGCTGTTTGTAGATGACTTAGAGTTGTACGATGCCACTAGGTCATTCCATTTTTGTGATGCCAAGAAGGTCATGTCCCTGTCCGAAGAGATTGAGTCCCCGCATGCCATGTTAGGCGAAAGGTTTACAGGATAATTTTTCGTATCCTGCATATCGGCTAATGGGATATCCCCTTGGATTTTTGATTCTGCGTATGGATTGTTTTTGTATGTATGTGATGTAGAGCTCTCTTGTTTGTTTATAACTAGTACCTGTTGGTTAAGTGGGGGGGGGGGGGGTATGAGTAGGGGATGGCTGACATCTTATGGTGTTGGTAGTGTGGTGCTCCGGAAGCCCTTCGGGCTCAAGGACTTTTTGCTCTGTATGTCCGCTTCAGGCGCTAACCCCGTTGAGCTTGCTTTGCTTCCTGATCGCCTACCCTTGTTGGTAGAGTAATTTGACTGGTGTCACCCTCTGTTGAAGCAGATCTTCTAGGTACTTGTGCCCAGTGTGGTTCAGTCCCTGTTATACTTCTTCGGTGGGCCGGGGTCTCCATTGGAATTGATGATGTGTGTATCTCTGCAACCGTATAGTTTGGTACCTGAGGCAACGATGTGTTTGCACCAGGGGGTACAGTAGGGACTGTAGGCCTGTAATGAGGTCGTTAGTTGAGTATATAGCTTTTCCTGGATCTTTTAGAAAAGTAAATTTTGTGTAAATTTTTGGTTGGAAGTAGCTTTTTGTTTTCCTTAAAGGCTGGTCTTCTATGTTGATTAGTTTGTGGGAGTCTCTGCCATGGAAAATAACCTTCACCAACCAAACTACAACTCCCTGCCCCTCATTTTGTCACTCTACATACTTGGCCCCAATGACTAGAACAGTGTGAACTTTGGGCAATTTCCTTCTAATCTACAATCAAGATGACTATCAAACCTTTGCCTCTTCCACCTTAAGGACCAAGTGTAATGATATCTCAGCCTGCCTTACCTCACAGAACATTCAATATTATTGTACAAATATGTGAAGCCATCTATGAATATAATTGTTTTGCATGGCTCAGATTTGAAAGACAATAGTTTAAATGAATAGATTCTGAATCAAGTAATTCACGGCTATGACACTATGTCTATGTAACCCATTGTTGCTATGTCACAAAGGAATTTCAGGCTGGGAGACGATCAGAGCTACCCTAGAAAGGAAGAGTCACAGCTCTGGAGTGAAGGGGAGGGAAGGGAAGGGTAGGCACAGAGTGTGGTACGATTGGGTGGCAGGAGGTCATGAATTGTGTTTTCATTTGAAACAGGGAAGAGAGGCTATGTTATGTAAGGCTTCCCCATTACTCATTTGTCTAACAAATAAAAGAAGGGGCAGGACTATAAATAAAAGAAATTATAGATAAACGAAAAATGTATTCCTGGGATATTTTTCACTGAAGGGCTCAGAGTGACAACAAATACACACGCCTTGCCTATGATGTCACTCAGAACCCCGTTGTTGCTCATCTATATGTCTATGTTCTGCGTGGCTTCCATAGGAAGTCTCTGTCGTGTACGCCAGATTCTGAATCAGGTAACTCACTGCTATGATGTAGCAACAGTAAGTAACAAAACCCATTACAAATGGTTGCAATGCCATAAGGGCATTCCAAGCCAGGCTTCCAGGCAGCACTGCTTGTCTGCTGCTGCTTGTCTGCTGTGAATAAATGCAGGAAGATGTAAATGTAAATTGATACTTGTATAGCGCACTACTCACCCGCAAGGGTCTCAAGGCGCTTGTACGAATACCGCTGTGGAACCCATCCTGGCTTTTCCTGTGAGGCGTACACTCCTGGGCACCCCCAAGGAGGAGGCCAGGCATCCTTAGCGTTGTGGGGGCAATTGTGGAGATTAAGCAAGCTATTGCCCAGAGTTGCAGAGTGGGACTCCATGATTGGAATAGGCACCGAGGCGAGAATGATCAGGTCCGTGGAAATTTGAGCCCGAGACCCACCGAGACGGGGAATTGAACCCTGGTCCGGGCCAGACCTCTGCATCAGGGTCTGCCGCTCTAACCATTGAGCCACACTTCTCCACTCCAAGAAGATCACCTGCAGGAGTGGAAGGGAGGGAAGGTGGCAGGAGCTGGTTAAGGCTCACAGGTACGGTAGGTATTTTTTGGGACAGGGAGGAGAAACTATGGTCTAACCAAACTCCTCTGCCCCTGCACAGCAGTTGAAGCAGAAGCATATGACTTTGGGGGCCTTACATAAAATCAAAATATAGGGGGGTAAAAAGTGAATTACGGGTTTTTGTTTCACCCTGAGGTTCAAAATGACATCATAGAAAACTTAAGCTGCAATCTCTGCTTTTATATGATGATATTCAGAACCTCTGGGGAAAAACATCCCCGTAATTTAGTGTCATCCATCTATACCTCTTTGTTAACGATGACACTCTTATCACCTTATCAGAATTTTTTGTCTCTCCAAAATTGTGAAAATGTAAAATAAATACTGATATTACAGTGCTTACATCTTGGATTATTTGCCATCAAAAGTAACACACCACCTCATTCTATATGCAGGGGCGAAACTATCAAAAGTGCAGCAGGTGCAGTGACACCAGGGATAGGGCTGTGAGGGGCCTACTGAACTGCTTTTATGGCTGTATTTTACTACAGTACCCAGGGTTTTTCTTGCATTAGGGCCCATGGTGCCTTGCTACACCGCTCTGTGTGTAATCATCATGAAAGCTAATGGGCATTGTTTTGAAATGTGCTTCCACATTACATTTTTCTTCTTTAAATGCTACTGCTTAGTAAAAAACACTCCCCAATTGACCTGTAGCAAGGACTTTGGGCCCCTCTTTTGTTACTAGCAGATGTACTATGGAAAAATGCATTGTGCATTAGTGTCTGAATTTTTAAACACAGCAGCAGGCAAATTCGACGTCTTGCTGCAGAACCTTTGAATAATAGAAGCATGTGAGTAGCTGACCTGGTATGAAATGTACACTTATGTAAGTGGGCATGTTGGATCAATCCAAACAATCCTTATGGTGATTTAGGAGTTACTAGACAACCATAGGAATCTCTCTAAGTGGTAGCCATGGAGAACAGCCTTCAGGCTTAGTCCAGAAGAAATATAAAGCTGCTTGTTTTCACAGAACACAATCTTATATGTATAGAATAAGTGAAAAAGAACCACACAAGGTATTTATAAGAATATGTATTTATTATATAATACTCTCTAACACATTTAGAAATCTCCAACCCGGAGATATGCGCAATGCACACAATGCTTTGCAAAGAAATCAAGTAAATAGCATGAAATACACAGTGAACCCTTGGGGGGAAAACCATATATTAAGAAAGTAGTATAAGAACCAAGAGTTGGGTCAGAGAAGGTCTAGAGGACGTAGAAGTGTCTGGCCCCAAGGAACCACCCAAGGAACCACCCAAGGAACCACCCAAGGAGCCACCCAAGGTCAGTGACTAGGAACCTACGGAGACCGTGTGCAGTGTGAGAACACGACTGTGCTTTCCATATAAGTCTACGTGTCAGTCACGGTTGGATTTTTAAAGATTAGGGCCCCATCCCAGTGGAACCTGAAGAAACCCCACAGAAGACAGTAGGTTGGAGAGCCACCTCACCCGTGGACACCCTAGTACCCATATTACCTACACCAGGGAAGCTGGGTGCATAGGTGTGAATTGTCAGTAACCACCGTCGAGCCCAATTGAGGACTCTAGGAAAGTGCTGCTGCTGAATAAGGAGAAAGTGTCTGGTGGAATCCGAAGGTGGATTTAAGTTGAGAGGTTCCTGCAAGAAGAGGGAACAGAGTGTATGTCACTCAGGAGTGAGCAGTAGATCTGGAAGACGAATGCCCACCAATGTCGGTGTTGCAGGAGAGTTGACTTGACCTTTACTCTGCAGCTGTGAGGACCAGGCAACGCCGAGGAAGACCAGAAGCCTTGCACGAGCTGTCCCACGTCGGATGTCATCAGTTGAGGGGTCGGTGTCCTTCAGAAGAACCAACAAGCCTTGGCAACTGCATCCCACGTGGATTTCTCAGAAGGTACAATGTCGGGACCAGCAAGGTCCAGGAGACTCACCACAAGCAGGTGAGTCAGGACAGGCCCGAGCAATCAGGGGAGCCCAAAAGAAACAAAGGTGACCCTCAACAGGACCCACAGACCAGAGGCACTGGAGTCGCAAGAGGACCTTGAGCAGCTCACCAAAAGATGCAGACCAAGATGCAAGCATGTGGTGTGGACTAAGATTTTGGTCACTGCGGCTACCACAAGGGATACTAGCCTCAAACTTGGTGAGAGGACAGGGCAGGCCTCGAGAGCTGTGGAGAACCACCACCTGTGTTGTTGAACTTTTCGGAGTCTGTAGGAGCTCAGGATCAGCGGACCGGTCAGCTTGGTAGTGGTGCCTGCAGATGCATGGTAGTTCATCGCTGACTTCAAGGGAGATTCCTGCAAGTGTCTTGGATGCCCACTGGTCTTTGAAGGATCTTGTATGGTGCACAGGTGCAGACGATGCAGGAGACCGAAAGGGGGATGAAGTCGAGCCCAAACGAAGTCCAGCGTAGTCCAGAGTGCCCAGGTAGTAGAAGTTGAAGTGGTGTTTCAATTGAACCTTGGCCCACATGGAATCCGGGGACCCACCCACAGGCAAGCCCTGTAGCACTCTAAGGAAAGGATTGGCCGCAGAAGATTCTGGGATCCTGTGCCTGCAGTGCACAGAGCCAGATCGGCGCGTCGGAGACAGATCGGAGTGCGGGGAATGAGATTTTGATATCTTTTATGATTAATCTGATCACTTATCTCATTCGACAATTTTTGGACCGATAGTATCTGTCATTGAGTAAAAGACAACCCTTATATAGGTACCATAAACCCCAAGTACGGACACCACTCTAAAGAATCACTTACAACTGTTAAAGTTCAAAAGGTTTAATATAAAATTGATAAAAGTTGTAAGTACAATCCTCTCAGAATCAAATTCATCAAATATATCGGAACCAAAAGGAACATGTATTCCCTAAAGAACCTCAATCTACAAACAAATACAATTAAAGTCAGTTCCAAAATCAGCAAATTAAGAAGAATCGATATGAAGTGCTTCTTCTGCGTCATCTGCAGTAAGAGAAAAAGAATCAAGTTAAAACTGTCCCTACTCTATGCTATGTGACATCCCTACTTCGCAAGTTTCTTCCCTAAAAAGGTGTCAGCAGTTTGACTTCCAAAGAAGTTCAAACTCTCTTAGCCTCTAAAGGAATCTTAAGTTTCAGAAGCAGTACCCTATCTGCCTACCCATCCGCTCTCTAAGGGTCCTCGGCCTACTGCTCCCTTGCGCTCCGATCTCTCTCAGCGCATCTGCTCAAGTCATCTACCCTTGCCTTCGCTCTCGCCTTAGCCTAATGCTAATTGCTCTCTCCTCCCCGGGGTGCTGTCCCTAAAATACACAATCACAGTGTGGGTGAAACGCCCCTTGACGCCCACCACGGACTTTCCCCGATGATGTCAGCTTCTGGCTTCTTCCATTGCTTCACTTCCTTTCGTCGTTCGTTAAGTTGACCCTTCTCCTTAGATGTCATCTTCATCATCTTGTTGGCGACTTCTATTGACACTTTCAGATCAAAAGTCAAATGACCTTAAATAAGACTTTAACTTCTCATTGCTGAGCTTGACCCTTCTAGGTCCTGCGAATGGTCTTGTCAAAACACAGTTCAAATTCTAAGTGTCTCTCCTCATGTTCGAGCAATAAGCTCCGTCCGGCGTTGTCACCTTAAATCTAACAAGTGCTAGACTTCTTGGCTCTCACGTTCACATCAAGCTATTTACGACTCCGGTAAGCCCACTAAATTACATACATTGGACTACGCTCCTGCGAACTCTTGGTCAGTCAGGTTATAATCACAAATGACCTAAACTCTTCCAGCATTCCTACAACTTCTTCTACACAGTATAACCTTTAACATATATTTATGTGTAACCGCATTAGTAACTGAATACAATTCGCATAGAATATATAATACATAGAATACGAGATTATATGCTTTTCGTTACATCGTCATATGTTTCTCCATACATTTCTCCACGTTATTTTCTCCAGGTTACTCCATTTAAAGTTACACACGTACATGAATTCTACTGTGCACGTTTACATTTCGTAAGCATTTCTACACATTTCTACATTTACCCATTATGTATACGGGCCTTCTAAATCTACTACATGTTTAACAGTAAATACATTTACATTTCCTATACCATGTTATCACTTTAGTTGACTTTAGGCTGTAGTCGTCAACTTCACATTACGATATGCGTTTCATTCCTACGTCTATAACATGTGCATCTAAATGTGGCTACGACATATTTTTCATTCAAATTGCGCTCTCTCAGTTCCCCCCTTTGATGACTTTTAGGAGTCATCACTAAAAGCAATTTGAATACATCCCTTTACACAGAACTAGTTACATCATTTCCTCTTTTTATCGATTCGAGTGCTCTCACACTTTTATACTGTTGATCTTGTAACACAGCTAGTCTCCTTTCTTGATCTCTCATCGATCTTTGTAACCGGTTCGACCTATACCATTTATATATGTTTACTAATCCTAATAATGTAATTATGCAAATCAATATTATTAATACAGGCTTTAATATGTACCATACTATACTTTTGCCAAGATTAGCAAACCAACTTCCAACCTTTCCTACTCCATTTCCTACTTTTTCCCAAACATTTATTTTTGACAAATCTTCGATTTCTTGATGAATCTGTGTTATGTTGCTTATGACCTTCTCAAGTGGTTTTGAATTATCAGGAATATAAGTACAACATTCCTGAACCTTCAAAGCCTTGCAAACTCCGCCTTCTTTTGCTAATATTACATCTAGAGCAAGTCTGTTCTGAAGAACCATTGCTCTGATCGACTGCATCTCCCCTTCTACTAGTATTAATGACCTTGCAGTACTGGCAGACAATCTATCCACTACTGTTGCTAACCTCCTAATCTTAACATCGTTAAGAATCAAACCTAACAACGGAAACATCGCTTCAAATACATCTCCTACTACCTCTGCATCTCCTACTTCCCTTTTCGTTCTCGTCGAAGCCTTTCCTTCTATGATCGCTAAATCCTTTGCATGATATATTTTGGGGAAGACAATTGCCAAGTAACACGAACCATACCAATTGTCAGGCAGTTGTACATAGGCATTTCTTCCACATACAAAATACACATTCGGAATAGCTTGCATCCCTTTCATAAAATCTTTCGTATAATACTCTAACTTAAAAGCATGCTCGCAACTAACTTCACCTACAAATTCACTCTCATAATATGTCTTGCTTCGAGCTAAACATAACTTTCCCTTCTGCGTTCTATCCAATGCTATTGGACCATTGCTACCTTTCTTTTTATGTGCCTTCTCTTCTTCTGTCCAATCTGTTTTCCATTGTCCTGACATTTTTAGAATCTTCTGCCTTCTGTATCGGTCATCTACCTGTCCTATAAACTTTTTCTCTACCTCTGACACTTTGCAAGTCAGATTATTCCTACGTGCATATGATGTATCTAATGTATCCCAAGGAAGAAAGAATTTAGCCAGTCTATCCTCCTTTTTGTAATAGTCCCACTTATTCATTTGCTTATAATTCGGAACTTCAGGCAGTACCGAATCATAATTTGAAAAGTAGTACTCAAATCCTTCTCTACCATAAAATATACTAAGCAGTAAACTACATGTTATCCCATAAGTCAATGGGAGATGATGATATCTAATGCCTTCCTCCACAGAAGCCGGCAATTGCATACAAACGTAGCAATCTTTGGCCTCCATGGCATCGATATATTCGTATAACAGTTTAGCATATGCGTTTGACCTAAAATTTCCCTGACTCGTCTATGTGTAATCTACGAGCTTCATCTGCAAGTAACGCCTTTTCACGTATAACATTGCTCTCTTCCTTCTTTCCCACAAGAGCAGGTTTCAAAGTCGTTACAGTTTTTACATTTGCTATTTCTTTATCGTTCTCATGTCCTATTATGTAAGATATTGTCACTACTGTAATTATGAGAAATATCACTACTGCTATAAGTGTACCTACTATACATCTAGCTTTTCGGTTTGGGTGGCCGTTCTCCATGTCATCAAACAGCGTACCTCGTTCTCTAGCAAAAAATTTATTTTCCAGTCTTTAGTTGCTTGTTTACTTTCTCAGTCTTTAAAGTGCTTTTTATCAATAAAGTCTCTTTTTCACAACAATGTCATTTCTCTTTTTAGCAGCAGACAACCCTAGCCCTTCTCCGTCCTCTAAATGTAATCCATAATTTTATTCTTCTTTCCACTCGGCGCTAGGTTATCTTCTTCTTTATAACTTATGTACAAAAGTCTCTATGTATCAACAATTATTCTCGTACCTGCAGCTCTTGCAACAAGTTCCAACAACTCAAACCGAATGACTTTATCTTCTTCCTCCGATATTTGATGACCAAATGTTGGAAATTGTAATCTGTTCAACACTAAATCTTTAATCCGACTCAAGTAAGGGGGTATGGGAAGTGTGAAAGTCAGTAACCCCTCAGTCTCGAGTCCCGGCGTCAACATCCATATCTCCACTGCCACATATGGATCGAGATCGATTACTTTCGCGCTCTTCACTCTCCCAGATTTCTGTCCCCAAGACATCTGCTAGATAAGTCCACTCAGGGGTGGCGTACCTTCTGCAGGGCACACGTACCCTTCTCGATCTTCGTGGACTCTCAGTTCCTGAGTCTGTCGTTTCTTCCTCCTGATCCGATTCTTCAGCGATCGGGACAAGTGTTCTTTCTTTCTTTCCTTCCGAACTTGGCCTTTTCCTTCTCTCCGGCCAACTGGCTTCGTCACCCCTTGTCCTTCCGCTCCTTGTTCTGGGGCTTGTCTCTTGGTCACTCTCAGTCTGCTCGATATCTGTGTCGGACTCCCAACTACTTTCTTCTCCTGAGGCGACTTCGGTCCCACTAGTGTCCTGACCTTCGTCGTCCTGTTCCAACACAGTTTCAGTGTTTTCGATCACCTCCACAGCTTGATTTTCCCCCTCTATGGCTTCTCCGCTTCCCGCCGGATTCTCATCCGAGAGAGGAGCTGTTTCTTCTGGAGGTGTTGGCACTCTTCGGGTGTGTGAGGCATGTATCCAGTTTGGCAGACCTCCACACTTTACCGCAGTGTTCGTTACAAGTATGACTTGAAACGGTCCTCGCCAACGCACGTCTAAGCAGTTCTTCCTGACATGCTTCTTCACCAGGACCCAGTCTCCCGGACTCAGGTCATGGCACAAGTCTTGTGCTGATGGAACCTCTGCAGCCTGGACCTGGAGGGACACAGAATTAACGGCATCAGATAGTCCCTTGCAGTAGTCCAAGATCAAATCGTCTGTGATGTTCACTAGCGCTGCAGTCGGAACCGATGGCAATCTCATAGCTCTCCCCATTAGCACTTCGTGTGGAGAGAGGCCTGTTCTTCTATCAGGTGTGCTACGTATGCTCATAAGAACCACTGGAAGTGCGTCTGGCCAACTCAGGGATGTCGATGAACAAACTTTAGCCAGTCTGGACTTGATTGTACTGTTAATTTGTTCTACAATCCCTGAAGCTTCTGGTCGATAGCTGCAGTGTAACTTCTGATCAATATTCAAAGCTGAACATAGCATCTTCACCACTTCGCTGTTAAAATGAGTTCCTCTGTCCGATTCCAAAGAGGATGGCACCCCAAACCTCGGTATTAACTCTCTAAGTAATAATTTTGCTACTGTAAGTGTATCGCACCTACGTGTAGGGTAAGCCTCAACCCATCTAGAAAATATGCAGACAATCACTAACACGTACCTAAGTCTGTTGCATGGAGGCATTTCTATGAAATCAAGCTGCATCCTATTGAAAGGCCCCCCAGACCTTCCTATGTGACTCAAGGTAACTGGTGTTCTTTTTCCCACGTTTAGTTGCTGACAGATCTCACATCGCTGACACACTGCTTCTGCCGCTACTCTAAATTTGGGATTAAACCATGTTTGTCTGAATACTCTCACCATAGCATCTCTCCCTATGTGTGCTGATCCATGCAATTTCCTTGCCATTGGACTAACAAGTTCATTTGGTAAAACTGCCCTTCCGTCGGCAGAGACCCAAAAATTCATCTGGCCTTTTATACAACCCGCTGTTTCCCAACTCTTTTTCTCATCATCTGGTGCATTCTCCTGTACACATCTCAATTCATCCCACGTGTCTACAGTGTCTAGCAACATTGTCAATTCAGTTCTTTCCTGGACTCCCCCCACTTTTACATCAGTGTGAGAATATCCCTGCTCTGCGCAATAGCGCGCTACTTCATCCGCATAGCGGTTGCCTTGTGATACAAAGTCTAAGTTTTTCGTATGCGCAGCACATTTGACCACGGCTATAGCTGTCGGGCCTTGCAATGCCTCTAACAAAAGTCTCACGAATTCTCCATTCCTAATGGGAGAACCCGAGGAGGTCATGTAACCTCTTTGAGACCATAACTGCCCGTAATCGTGAACTACCCCGAAACCATACTGGCTATCGGTGTATATGGTGACTCGAAGTTTGTCGCCTGCTAAGCAAGCACGAGTCAAAGCAACAATTTCAGCTACCTGTGCGGAGTGTACTCCTTCCAGGCAAGCGGCTTCTATAACTCTGGTAATCGTGCAAACTGCATAAGCTGCTCTCAGCTGACCGACATCGTTTCTTACGCATGAACCATCAACGAAGAAAATTTCGTCTGGGTCTGTCAATGGCTCATCTACGATATCAGGTCTTGGTTTGGTACATAGTTCAGTCACATCGAGGCAGTCATGATCTGTACAATTTTCATCATCCACCTCATTCGGAAGTGGCATCAAAGTTGCAGGATTCAAGACGGAGCATCTTTTTAGGGTCACATTCTCGGCAGCCAGTATGACTTGCTCGTAGCGTGTGAGCCTGCTATTCGTCAGATGCTGAGTCTTCGTCATGGTCATTAACAATTCCACAGAATGCGGCACATACACCACTAACTGGTGTCCCATCACCACGCTTTCCGATCTCTCAATGCTGACACCCGTTGCAGCTACGGATTTAAGACATCCGGGCAACGCTGCGGCTACTGGATCTAGTGTAGCCGAAAAGTACGCCACTGGCCTGCGCGCATCTCCGTGGATCTGAGCTAAAACCGCTAAAGCGCATCCCTCTCTCTCGCAGCAGTAAAGCAAAAAAGGTTTGGTGTAATCTGGCATTCCCAAAGCCGGGGCGCGACATAAGTCCTCCCTCAGCTGCAAAAATGCCATCAAACAATCTTTGTCCCATGGTACCGGATCACTTACTCCTTTGTGCGTCAGTTGTAATAACGGCTTTGCCTTCAGTGAAAAGTTTGCTATCCACTGTCGACAATAACCGACCATGCCTAGAAACATCCTGACTTCTCTCTGTGTTGTAGGCGCGTTCATCTTCATAATCGCCTCTATTCTGTCTGGAGACACCTTCCGCTTTCCCTTTTCAATCCTATGGCCCAAGTATTGCACTTCAGTCTTACAATATTGCAATTTACTCGGAGACACCTTGTGCCCGTTCTCGGCCAAGTGATTTAACAAGGTTATGGTGTCTTCTCTGCAAGCTTCCTCAGTTTCTGACGCAACTAGGAGGTCGTCTATGTACTGGACCAGAACTGAATTCCTGGGCAGCACTAGACTTTCAAGATTTTTCTTCAATAGCTGGTTAAAGATCGATGGGCTTTCTGTATACCCCTGGGGAATACGACACCATGTTAAAACGTGATCTTCCAGCTTAAAAGCGAAAAGATACTGGCTCTCTTCGTCTAAAGGTATCGAAAAGAAAGCCTGGCACAAATCTATCACGGTAAACCATTCAGCTTGGAACGGTATCTGAAATAATATCACTGATGGATTCGGTACCACTGGACAACATGAGACAACAATATTATTAATCTTTCGAAGATCCTGCACTATTCTGTATTTTCCACTAGGCTTCTGCAAACCCATGATCGGGGAGTTACATGGACTACCCACGATCTCCTTTAGTATTCCCTGTTTAATCATGGATTCGATCACAGGCTTTATTCCTGCAATCGTCTCTGGCGTTAGCTTATACTGTGGTGTTCTTGGATATTCAGCATGGGGTCTTACCAAGATCTTTACCGGTTCTACTCCCTTGATCAATCCTATTTCTTCCCCAGTAAAATCCCATACCTCAGCTGAGACTTTCTCCCTCAAGTCCTGTGGAAGCTCCTCCACTGTTAAGGTAGGATATAGTTCCACACATTCCTGCGAGTTCACAACTTTAAAATCAGCATCCTCGTCATTGGTCTGCACTTCTACTCCTTCTGGTGTGCAATGTATCGTGCAATTCAGTTTACACAGCAAATCTCTCCCTAACAAACACACAGGACTAGAATAACAGATCACAAACTGATGTTCGTCACTGTAATTCCCTATCTTTACTGACACTGGTTCGGTCAGAGGATTCGTCATCCTTTTGTTTGCGACTCCTACCACCTGAACCATCTCTCCTGATATTGGCAGACCTGGGACTACCGCGGATCTCAACGTGGATCTAGTGGCCCCCGTATCCACCAAAAAGGTTGTAGGACATCCAGCTACTTCAGCCTCTACGTATGGTCCTCTCTGATCTACTTCCAAGGCGGCTCCTAGAGTACAATCTTCCTCCCTATTTACCCGCTGCCCTGTAAGTGGATCAACGTAGTAGCA
Source organism: Lissotriton vulgaris (assembly GCF_964263255.1). NCBI lineage: Eukaryota > Metazoa > Chordata > Amphibia > Caudata > Salamandridae > Lissotriton > Lissotriton vulgaris. Next base: position 245,486,268 of record NC_141688.1, on the reverse strand, counting down.
TTCCTCTCCTCCTACAAACAATGGCATCTGTCTGTAGGTTTTCCCTCCATTTGAAATGCGAGGTGGTTGAGGAAACGGGGCTCGAGGAGTCTGCGTCCCCCCTTTGACAAACTTGCCCTTCGGGACTGTGGCTCCCTTAACCACGTTGTTCTGAACCTCTTCCTCCTCCTGTTCTAATTCCCCTGTCTCAACATTGTAAGGACACTCGCGTCGCCAGTGTCCCACCTCGTTACACTGATGGCATCTCGTTGTCTTTTTCAGTGTCGCGATATCCATTCTCGGTCTCGGTCTTTCTTCCTCATCTCTGCTCTGATTATTCTGTTTCTTTGCTTGCATTCCTGTTCCCTGTTGCCGCTGTCCACCCTTTCCAGCAGCTTGCATTTGCACTAGCATTAGCTTTTCCTTGAGCTTCTTTGCCTTTGAATCTATCTCGTCGCTACAGTACCTTGCATACCTCAGAATTTCATCTAAAGGTTTGTTCTGCCAACAGATCAAATGCTGTTGAATCATTAGGCTTATGTCTGGTCTCAATCCGAGAACAAACTTCGACACAAACTGTCCTATGTCCTTAGGATCCATTACATCTAACCCGCTGTACTGCTTGAATGCTTTCAGCAATCGCTCATAGAACTCATGGACTGTTTCCTTCGGCTCCTGAGTAGTTCGATCTATCTTAACCCAGTCTATATTGTGCACCGGCACTTTTTCTTTTAGCCATGTTATTACTCTCTCGTATTTTTCCATGACTCTAACTGATGGACCATTCGTCCGGGTATCTCTCGGTGGCTCACAAGTAGGCCATTCAACGCTAAGCTTGCATGCCGTCCACAAATCTCCGGGTACCACGATATCGAACAATGTGTTCAAATCGATCCACAGTACCTTTGAGATCTTCACGAATCTTTCTACCTGCTTGTACCACTCGACGGGATTTTCTCTAAGCTTTGGGAAGGAATTGGTAAATGCTGCCAAATCCCCCCTACTCCAGGGTACATGAACGTAGCTTCCATTCGCGATTTCCCGCAAAGGGAAGGCTTCCATTCGCATTAAATCTGCATCCTGGGACTTCCCAAGTGCACTCCGTCTGACAGAGCCCTTCTTGGACCATCTTTCCTCCCATCTATCCAGATCTTTCCATATTCTGATACATATGATCAATTCCCTTATGTGTACCTTCAGCGCGATCGTTCTACGCTCATCCAGATCCTGATCCGTGCAAGTTAGCCTATGGTTACTCTGTAAAGCCTTAGTTCGTGACAGGTCTATCATATACCTGTTTGCCAAATTAGATAAATTTTCATGAGCTGACCTCGCTCTTCGAGTAATATCCTTAGATAAGAACAATATTTCATCTGGTGTGTACAACTCTAATCTCTCTATTGCCACTGTGCCATCAATTATTTCATCCAAGTCTGACTTCAAACTCATTACATCGAGCCGTTTTGCTTTTATTTCAGCTTTCAGTACCTCAGTCCTAGGTTGTTCTCTCATATCCCTCTCACCTCCACTATGCGCCCTACGCCTGAGCACAGGTGAGGTATGAGGAGTCTTCCTTCCATCTCTTTGTTCCCACCTCTCTAGATCCCAAGCCTTTCCATCTTCCCATGGGGTATGGTGGAATAATGCTCCGTCCCCCAACCCTACATTCCGTCTTTTCGGCTCGGTGTCTCCAGATACGAGATAGGATCCACCGTTCTGTTCTAAACCACTGTAACTCGCTTGCTGTCTGGTGTCGCTTAATAAACGATAAGGTCCTTCACGACCCTCCATGTTCCCGTGATCTCTTTCGTGATCACCGGATGAATGGCGAGACGTTTCGCGACTCCCTATGTTCTCATGACTCCGTCCGCTATCCCCGGATGCATGTCGAGACGCTTCGCGACTCTCCATGTTTCCGTGATTCCAGTGTCTGACATCCTCACCTGGGGCATGGTGTGTGCACCTAAAAGTATTCCGGTACTCCTGTGTCCTACGTTCCCCTTCACTGAAGGTGACGCGAGGCACTTCGCCACACCCTGCACTCCTGTCGTCGCACATTCGCCTATTGCCGCTAATAGTAGGACAAGTATCTCTTCTGCTTTCTTGACTTCCTCTCTCCCACTCGGGGCTGCTCTCCCCAGCTCCACAATGAGAGAGAATCCTGTTATCCTGCTCTCTCCACCCAGCTCCCGTTTCTAAACTTCTATTCCGAGCCTCTTCGGCAGTGTCCCAATCTTTCAAGTATTCTCTTAACTCCTTAAAGGACTTCGGTTTAGGACCCCTCAAATCCATTGGCCCTCTTTGACCTCCCTGTTCTATCCTGGGACCCGTTGCGGGATCCAATGGGGTACTCCGACTCATCGGTGCTAGTATCTGCCTTTGTGGATTCATTACGGTATTTCTATTCTCCACTTCTGATCTTTCCCTGTCCCATCGTGCCTGTTCCTCCTGCTGGACCCCTTCTGGGTTGTAGATTGACACAATAGGGCCTATGGTGACAGGAACTTGTAAAGCGTCTGGCATTTGGTACGACCTTGCACATTGCGTCTCTGGCACCTTCTGGACCACAAATCTTCCCACTACTCTCTGTTCTGAACTAGTTTGGGGTATTTCCTCAGTCTTGTTAACGTCCCACTCCGTTACTGGGATCGATCTATATTCCCCCCACCTAGCTCCGTCCTCTTGCGGTAATATGGGACTTGCAAGTTCACCGCTGTATGGAGGTGGTCTATCTGTTAATAGCCTATCTATCAGATCCTCCTCCTGCTCGCTTTCCTCATCTTCCTGTTCTAGAGGTTTCCTTTCTCCTGTGGCCTCTATCATGGTGAACAGTTTGTCCGCTTCTATCTTTTGTACTCTCCACTTCTTAGCTTCTTCATCCCATTTGGCATCCTGTACTGCTTTTACTGATCGTCTCACTCTCTCTTGGCGCCTCTTTACGCTCTTTTCGTGTGCTGTTCTAAACCACGCACCAAGGGCTTCAAATTGTGTTGGCCTCGGTAGAGGTCTCGTTGAAAGCATCGTCGCTTTCAGTTGGTTCAACACGTCTAGTTTAAACGTTCCAAATCTCGGAAACGCCAGTTCCTTTTCCCCTTCAGTTAGCCTGTTCCACTCGGAGATCCATAGTATCGAATGTAAGCCTACATTTTCTGCCATCTGATAAGCTGGTGTGCCTTCTGGTGGAGCTTCTTCTCCTGCATATAAATTTCTCCTTTTTCTTTTAAAGATTTTTCCTAAACCCTTGAAACACTTCATTTTCGATAACGTACGATATTCCTTACTAATTTTCTTCCTAATTTTACGTCCTGATGACAACCACCAATCCCTGTGCGACTCTCGCTAATCAGCCTATCCCAGCGTGGTTCTACACCAACCGACCAATCTCAGCGCGGCTCTACGCTGACGTCACTCGTCTCTTCTTCAGCAGTTTCCCTCGTTTCTCAACTCATCTCACGATCTTACATGCGTTTCATTCATACACTGAAAAATGACTACTTCCGTCCAAGCGATCACTTTTCTCTGACTGTACGGCCACAGTCTAACTGTAATTGCTACCTCAACTGGCACAGCGTCTTTCCTCTTACGGTCGGACACTTGCCTCACTGATAGGTTACTCACACACAGTAAACGTACGACCAGCGTCCGTTACTCATACACTCACTCATACGCTCCCCCTATCATCGGTCTGTCGGGAAATCAATGGTACCTCATGACTCCCTTTCAATGGTAGACAAATTACTCTGGGTGTTCGATACACCCGAACCACTTAAGTCCTCTGGACATAAGATTTCATCCGGTTGCGCGCGCTCACAACCTTCCCTCAATCACACTACAGGCATTCAACTCCGCTTGACATTACAACACAGGAACAACATAAAACACCGCAATCTTACAACGCATGACCCTTATACTCACTCTCGACCGACTCTGCTGCTTATCTCTCGACGCTCCGTCAGCACCGTCTTCGGCTGCAATTCTTCTTCTGGTCGACGATGACTAGGGACCTTGGGGTAAACTAACCTGGCCTAGGTCGTCATCCTCAAGAAGATAACCATCATTACTCTGCTACCAACTGCGGGGAATGAGATTTTGATATCTTTTATGATTAATCTGATCACTTATCTCATTCGACAATTTTTGGACCGATAGTATCTGTCATTGAGTAAAAGACAACCCTTATATAGGTACCATAAACCCCAAGTACGGACACCACTCTAAAGAATCACTTACAACTGTTAAAGTTCAAAAGGTTTAATATAAAATTGATAAAAGTTGTAAGTACAATCCTCTCAGAATCAAATTCATCAAATATATCGGAACCAAAAGGAACATGTATTCCCTAAAGAACCTCAATCTACAAACAAATACAATTAAAGTCAGTTCCAAAATCAGCAAATTAAGAAGAATCGATATGAAGTGCTTCTTCTGCGTCATCTGCAGTAAGAGAAAAAGAATCAAGTTAAAACTGTCCCTACTCTATGCTATGTGACATCCCTACTTCGCAAGTTTCTTCCCTAAAAAGGTGTCAGCAGTTTGACTTCCAAAGAAGTTCAAACTCTCTTAGCCTCTAAAGGAATCTTAAGTTTCAGAAGCAGTACCCTATCTGCCTACCCATCCGCTCTCTAAGGGTCCTCGGCCTACTGCTCCCTTGCGCTCCGATCTCTCTCAGCGCATCTGCTCAAGTCATCTACCCTTGCCTTCGCTCTCGCCTTAGCCTAATGCTAATTGAACTCTCCTCCCCGGGGTGCTGTCCCTAAAATACACAATCACAGTGTGGGTGAAACGCCCCTTGACGCCCACCACGGACTTTCCCCGATGATGTCAGCTTCTGGCTTCTTCCATTGCTTCACTTCCTTTCGTCGTTCGTTAAGTTGACCCTTCTCCTTAGATGTCATCTTCATCATCTTGTTGGCGACTTCTATTGACACTTTCAGATCAAAAGTCAAATGACCTTAAATAAGACTTTAACTTCTCATTGCTGAGCTTGACCCTTCTAGGTCCTGCGAATGGTCTTGTCAAAACACAGTTCAAATTCTAAGTGTCTCTCCTCACGTTCGAGCAATAAGCTCCGTCCGGCGTTTTCACCTTAAATCTAACAAGTGCTAGACTTCTTGGCTCTCACGTTCACATCAAGCTATTTACGACTCCGGTAAGCCCACTAAATTACATACATTGGACTACGCTCCTGCGAACTCTTGGTCAGTCAGGTTATAATCACAAATGACCTAAACTCTTCCAGCATTCCTACAACTTCTTCTACACAGTATAACCTTTAACATACATTTATGTGTAACCGCATTAGTAACTGAATACAATTCGCATAGAATATATAATACATAGAATACGAGATTATATGCTTTTCGTTACATCGTCATATGTTTCTCCATACATTTCTCCACGTTATTTTCTCCAGGTTACTCCATTTAAAGTTACACACGTACATGAATTCTACTGTGCACGTTTACATTTCGTAAGCATTTCTACACATTTCTACATTTACCCATTATGTATACGGGCCTTCTAAATCTACTACATGTTTAACAGTAAATACATTTACATTTCCTATACCATGTTATCACTTTAGTTGACTTTAGGCTGTAGTCGTCAACTTCACATTACGATATGCGTTTCATTCCTACGTCTATAACATGTGCATCTAAATGTGGCTACGATATATTTTTCATTCAAATTGCGCTCTCTCAGGAGCATGGATCCAGGTAAGTTATTATTTTTTATTTTGTTGTCCAGCCCTGGTTCCCCTCTCCCCCGCCCCACCACTGTTCCCAGATGCCTGCTGCTACTGCTTAATATCGTATTTTGGAAGAACCGATGTGATGTGCTTGCACATATTTCATGTATGTTACTTTCTTTCTCGTTTTTTACCCGAGCACCAAAGGATAGTTTGAATGGATTTGTCAAACATAGTGAATATTTTTTCACTAAAAGTGTTATTCGGCACTTCATTTTCTTTTGCCTTTCATTTTTTGAACAAATACCTATTAGACTGTGCAGGGAATCCCAGCCACAGCCTGTAGTTTTCACACACACTCCTAGGGACCTCCTTATCGGAGGAGGGAGAAGGGGAACCCGTGAGTTGCTGTGTCACAAGAAGTGTTTCTATGACTAAAAAGGCAGAGCTCAAAATGGTGCTCAATTTATTTTTTAGCATTTACAAAATGCAAGATCAGCCTCAGGGCGAGTTGCCATTTATGTGCATACATAGGTCATTGAAAGTGGCATCTGCCCATGTGCCCTTTCAAGGGATTTAAGTTCGTCTTTGCAGAGCAAAGTGGCACCCTGGCACCACTTTGGGTCTGTGTGAGTGCCAGTTGCACTAGAATGGAACAAGAACAGGGGGCAAGCAGCCAGACTTTCAGGGGCACCCTACCCACCGGAGCAGCAACCACTAAAATGTCATTTTTGTACATCTTGATTTTTACCTTCCTGGTACCCGCTTTAGTCTATTGCTAATGAGATATTACAAAAGCTTACAGCAGAAGTGGATGAAAAAGGACGGTTCCTAAAAACTGGCATAATTACCGATTTTAAATTCAAAAGAACGAAAGAGCTGTTGACTACTGTGCTAGCTGCCCTGTCATTGCGTTCGTTTTCTGCTCATCTACTGAAAAAAAAGTAGAAAAAAAATCTTTTTTGAAAAAAGATAGGCTGAGGGGCTAAGTAGATGACACTCACAGGCTTTACAATAAGCCAGGTTAATGGTGTCCTGGGGGAAGGGTGCCGTGTGCGACTTCTATATCCTGTATTTATTCCTTTGTTCAAACCTAAAAAGGAAAGAGGAGACTCCTGTACAGCAGCCAGCCCGAATCATGTAATTTATGACTGTGAAACCTGCTCCTGTTCTCCGGGAGGCCCCAGGACAGCTGGCAGCTGCTCCCCTTCAACATCAATCCATGGAGCAAGAAAACAGACTGCTCCCCGCGTGTTATTACACCATGGAAATACATCCGAAACCAATAGATTTTCCTGAGGAAGAAATGGCCTGTTTTCACACCAGAGGAAGAGTATGGGCAGAGATCCCCCGTGGAAAGGCATTACTGTACCATGACTGAGCCCAGGCCTGCAGGAATGAACGACAGCAAGGGCTCCAGCTATTACACGCCCTGGGGTATACTGGGCCATTCGGAAAAAATATTAAAGGGAGAATATCATTGGCCGTCATTTACAATATTTTGAGGCACGGCAGCGCAGCAAGCCATCCTCCGGCGCTGCTGTGCGTCATCAAAAAGGGCAAGAATGCATCGTATCGACAAGATACGGTGCATTTCTTTCCTTTTCCCTTGGCATGTGCCAATGCAGGCTCCCTTGCGCCATGCTGCAAGTGTGTATGCATTGTAGGGGTGATTGATTTTGTGATTAATGCCGTCTTGTAAATAAGGCATCCTATCATGCTATACTTTGCATGACAGGGGTGGGCAATGGGTGTTGTAGTGGGTCTTCCACCGCAGCACCCATTGATTTTGACACTTTCCCATCAATCACGTGTGGGGGCTGGAGGGTTGCGCGGGGAGGAGGGGGGGTTCATTTAATAATACATTTAAAATTACCTGTCTGCTAGCCGGGTCCCGCGTTTTCTCTGTGCCCGCTCCTGATCTCCTGCCTCCAGCAAGAACTGGTAGCAGGCAGGGGGGGGAGCTGCTAGAGGGCGCACAGCAAGATGGCCGCACCTGTGTGAGGCTCTACCCGGCAGCGCGCGAGGCGTTGGTGGCGCAGGCACAGCCATGGAGCGGAGTGAGCCCGGGGACTGGGCGGAGGACGGCGGAAGATACAGAGAACTCCTCTGCCCTTGCTGAGACGGAGAGACACCCTTCGATCCACCGTGGACAGTGGAAGAGCGGGCAGTCCTGGCTGGGCCCCGGGCGCCGGTAGCGGTGAATGGGGCGCGGTCGGCACCGGGTCGGTACTCGTAGAGGCGGGGGCGGCCCTGGTGTGCGCTGGGTCCGGGTCTCGCTGCTGGGCACTGGGGGTTTCAGGCGACCGCGGAGAGTGGCTGCGTGAGGCTGGGGATCGCAGGGCAGACTGGGCTCCGAGCTCCGCAAGGCCTGCCCTGGGTGCGGCGCTTTTAATGGCTTGACGATCTTGGCCCCAGAGGGTAGTGCGAGACAGAGGAGCAGTTGGATAGTTTCCCAGGCCAGACATTAACACCATTGGGTTCTGAGCCCCCCGGATCTAGGGGGCGCTGCAATTAATGTAAGACTTTCCCCATCTTGGATTGTTGCCGTCACTGGCAGCGCTATCCGGGCCGACACCCTGGGCAGTGCTGGTGCTATGGACAAGGACAGAGTTTTCCTTCCCGCCTAGGCAGCCCTGTGGTTTGGGCCTCTGGAGTTTGGGGGCTGTGTGCTTTGGGAGATTGCCAGCAGCTGGAAGGAGATACCTCATTTTATAATGCTTATGCTTGCCTTACCCTCGTCTGACCTTGCCTGCCAGTGCGCTATTGGAGGCCTACACACTTGGGTGCTTTGGGCGACACCTGGGATGCTGGGCGGGGTGTGCGCTCCTCGGAATCAATTCCATTGCTGATCATCATCGGCGGCCCCTGCTGCAGTGAACTGTGGGTGAGGTGGTTTATTGTGTGCGGCTGCTCTGGAGGGTGATACAATGGGCAGGAACGAGAAATCCCAAACACGTCTCACGTTTGAGGCGCGTAAAACGCCTCGGACTCGGAGGCGGAGGCCCCTGTGGTGGAGCAGTCCACCTTGGAGACCACGCTTCTTGCAATGCAATGCAGCCTCCAGTCCATAGAGGGCGCGATGGCTGCGGTGAACCATCGATTGGACCATATGTCTTCCCAACTTGAGAAACAAAATTTCCGCATGGGAGAGGTTGAACAGCGCGTGTCTGCAGCCGTAGATGGTATTAGTGACGTTGCGGGGAAGGCCTTAAATATGGAGAAGGTCCTCACCCTCAAACAAGCAAAGAATGAGGATTTAGAGGCACGCTCTAGGTGGAACAATACACGCATTATTGTGCTGCCAGAGTCCACAAATGTGGGGAACATGGAGTCCTTCATTGAATGGTGAATCACAGAGATTTTTGGTACCACCCACCTGTCCCCTATATTCGTAATTGAACGTGCGCACCGCTCTTTGGCTATCAAGCTGGTCCCTGGTGCACCCCCGCGCCCGGGGATCGCTAGGGTGCTAAACTATAGGGATCGGGATTCCATCCTGAGAATGGCCAGGGAGAAGGGGACTGTTGAGCACCAAGGAAATACTCTTACCTTTTTCCCGGACTTCACTGTGGCGGTACAGGCGGCTCATAGAGAGTTTGGTGCGGCTAAGAAATTTTTACAAGCGGAAGGAGTCCCCTTCGCAATGCTCTATCCGGCTCGTTTGCGGATAGGAACGAAAGCTGCATCAAAAATTTTCACCACTCCAAAGCCGGCCATGGAACATGCGAAAAAGTTGAAGAAGTGGCGGCAGGAATCACAGGCGACCTCTGACATTGATTATTGATGTAGACTTCACTAACATTTACCAGTTATAGAGGGCGCTGCTATATATGTGATGGGAGGGTGCGGGTCTCCTGGAATGTTGATCTATGTTTTTCTTTCTTCATGCCTCGGTTGTTGACAGTGCCTTACTCCGCAGTTACAGCAGTTGTATCATGTTTTATATGACCACCCAGGACTTATGTAGTTTGGTATTTTGCTTTGACATGAATATTGTAGGTTAGCCACCTCCTAGTAGATGGGAGGACAGTAGCTCTTAACGCCTCCGAATGGGAGTACCCCAGGTGTATGTGCTTCTTTTCATGTTGGGTTGGGGAGGGCTTGTTCAGGGTTGGGATGGCTTTGGCGAGTTGGGGGTGCTGGAGTGGGAGGGGGGTTGTGGGTTTGGTTGGCTGGGGTTTTCAAGGCTAGACTGGGTATCCTGAAATGGCATGAGACGATGTGGTTGATATATTGGTACTATGCGAGAAATGGCTCGTACTATATTGAATGGCCTGGAAGTTATGGGGTCATTGTGGAACATGTGGTAACCTTACAAAACTCTGATGGGGATGAATATACTGTTCGCTACCTCACCTGGAACGTACATGGGATGAATTCCCACAAAAAGATCAGATCAGTTTTTGCCTATTTAGATCGGCTGGGAGTGCAAGTGGCTCTACTGCAGGAGACCCACCTCATGGTGGATTCGGTAAGGGTATGGGTGCACGCTGGGCCGGTATTAGGGTGGCTGCCTCTTACTCTTCCTACGCTAGGGGGGTGTTGGTGCTCATAAAAAAGGGCATCCCTTTCACAGCGTATAGGGAGGAGATGGATGATCAAGGGAGAGTGGTACTCCTTTATGGATGCTTGGGTGGTATGAGTGTGCTGATAGTGAATGTCTACTGCCCAAATATGGACGACCCCTCCTTTTATTCCGATGTTTGGCCTAGAATTTCAGGGTTCCCCCCCGCAACGATGATTTGCTGCAGCGATTTTAATGTGTGTCTGGACTCACGACTGGATAGAATGGGTAGTAGTGAGGCGCGTCTTGAGCAAGCTTCCGAGGCGCTGCAGGGTATTAGTGATGCAGGGAACCTCTATGATGTATGGCGGTGTCGCCACCCTGACAGTGAGGAAAGCACATTCATATCCACCGTGCATGGGTCCTGTTCCCGTCTAGATGTTTGGCTACTCTCTGAGACTGCATGTTCATGGGTGACGGAGGTGAAACACGAGGCGCACATGCTGTCGGACAACTCCCCGGTCACTTTGGCACTACAGGTTCCCACGTGCAAGCGCCCCCCTTATTCGTGGTGTTTGCACCCTACGGAACTGGCAGACCAGGTTTTTCAGCAGACCATTACGGAGGCGATTGGAAACTATTTTCGTGAAAACGAGGGCACGGTAGACGGCGCAGGAGTGCTCTGGGAAGCCTTTAATGTAACTATAAGAGGGGTGTGCATTGGGGTGCAGGCAGGAGTGCTGCAGGATATCCGGTGCCGTCTTAAAAAGCTGGCATCCGATATTTCCGCACTTGAGCGGGACTATGAGGCTACTCCTTCCCCACAGACATTGAAGGATATACGGTCCCTCATCACCGAATATGATGAAATGGTGGATCAAGAGCTACTCCATTGTTCCCGTCATAGAATAGCTCGCTATTATGGAGAGGGAGGGCACCCGAGTAGATCCTTGGCGCAGAAACTTGCAGCGCCTAAGACCAAGGAGCACATTGCGGAAATGCTAGACCAAGATGGCACACAGCACTATTCCACGCCTGAAATTAGTGGGATGATTGTGCAATGTTATACCCGCTTGTATGCTGCCAAACACGATATCTCCCCTGAGGAGATTGGCAATTATCTGGATGACGTAGAGCTTGGCTGGCTCTCCAATGTGCACAGGGAATATCTTGTGATGTCGTTTGATGTGGAGGATGTAAAAATGGCTATTATGGCACTTCCAACATGCAAGGCGGCCGGCATGGATGGACTGCCTAGTGAATTCTAGAAAGCATATGCGACTGTACTGGCCCCAAGATTATTGGAAGTCTTCGCAGAGGCCTATGACACCGGTCAATTGCCCCCGACCCTTCGAGTGACTTTAAAAGTGATGCTCCTGAAACCCGATAAGTCTCCGAAAGCATGTGAATCATACCGGCCACTTTCCATAATAAATATTGATGGAAAAATACTGGCAAAAATGATTGCAACTTGATTGCAAACCTTGGTCCCATTGCTGGTTCGGCACGTTCCACGACACATAATCTTCGCACCATTTTTTCTACATTACATTATTTTAACCCAGACTTTCAAGCGGTTGCTGTACATTTAGATGTGGCTTTTGCCTTTGATTCCTTACAATGGTCCTACATGTTTACGGTATTACTGCGGATGGGTTCCCCCCTTTTTTTTGCAATGGATCAGTGTAATATATGACAATCCTGTTGCTAGGGTGCGTGTAAATGGGTGGGTCTCCTCTAAGATTCCAATCAGGAGGGGAACCCGCCAAGGTTGATCGCTATCACCTATTCTTTTTTTGCTTGCCCTTGAACCTCTTGCCTGTAAGCTTAGGCAATGACATGGTTAGGACGCGTTGCGATTTCGTCAGCGCCCGCTGGTGGTGTCAGTTTACGCGGACCATATGCTGCTTTACGTGCGAGACTCCGAGGTACATCTGTCCGCACTGCTCCGGGAATATGTCAGATTTGAGTGCTTTTCTGGTTTGGGGATCAATTGGTCAAAATCAATGGTCTTCCATCTCACGGAGCACACAAAAGAGATTACTCTGGACTTCCCGTTGACTTGGACATCAGACCCTGTCAAATATCTGGGAGTTTGGATCCATAGGGACCCGGGGGTGGTGATTTCGGAGAACTATGGGCGGGCAATCACGAATATTACAGACAGAGCCAAAAGATGGGCGCACTTACCCCTCTCGTTGGCGGATCGGTTAGCAGTCGTCAAGATGACTTTCCTCCCCAAATTACTGTATTTCTTTATCAATGTACCTATAAAACTAAATATGGCATTTTTTTAAACTTTACAATCAGTGCTTTTGACATTCGTCTGGGGAGGGAAAAAGTCGAGATGTAGGTGGGATCTTTTGGAGAAACCATTTGAACAGGGGGGCTTTGAGGCACCAGATTTCAGACTCTATTATTTGTGTGCTTAGGCGCAGTTCGCCCATTATTGGCACTACCCGCAACGCTTCCAGCCTCACGTTGCCATAGAGGCGGATGCAGTACTTCCTATGGCAATCCTGTGCAACGTACAGACTGGGCCTGGTGACACCTGGCAGATAGAGCTCAACTATCCTATTTATATGCCCCGTTATTGCCACTAGCGTCCCATCGGATATCTCGGCTACAAGCGAACAGCAAGCTTTTAGTGAGTTGGCCAAGGTGGGGGTTGAGAGACTTGGGGATATTTACAACAATGGTCGCTTCAAATCATTGCATGAGGTGCAAAAAGGAAAGGACGGTGGTTTCATGTTGGGGTTCATGTTTGTGAGAGTGAGGCAGGCCATCAAGGCAGCATATCCGGAGTTCCCAGCAGAGCCTACCATACTGCGGGTCTTGCAAACAATGTTAGCAGGTACTGAACGCCAGGGCCAAATCACCAAACTCTAAAATGCTTCGCTACGTGTGCATTAGCAGCAGGAGAGCCCCTTCTTTGTGAAGCGGCAGAGGGTGCTGGGAGACGCTTTCACTCCGGAAATGTGGGTGGTATGCTGCAAGCTTACTGGCCGCCTGATAGCGAATTGTAATTTGCAAATTATACATTTTAAGTTTTTGCACCAAATATATTACACCCCGATGCAACTCTTGAGAAAAAAAGGCCAATTGTATGCAGTGTGGAGGAGCAGACGCGGAGTTTGTGCATGTGGCATGGCGGTGTGTGCGTGTGTTTGCGTTTTGGGAGGAAGTGACGAAGATGCTAGCAGATATCACGCGGGAGCCGGTACGTTGCACCGCTGAACTCTGCCTACTAGGTTATGTCCAATGCTGTAAGCCCTGTAATAGGCGACTAATTGCTATATCCACCCTGTTTGCAAAACGGGCTGTGGCACAAGGCAGGGGCGCAAAGGCGGCTCCGACCAAGCAAAGATGGCTCCGTGACCTGTGATATTGTAAGGCACAACTGCACACATATGAGGAAGAGCTCCCTGAGGCATTCCGCCCGAAGGTCTTTTGGGCTCCACTGTCAGCATATCTACTTACTTGTCCAGAGTAATTCCTTGTACATTAGCCTGTGTTGGCTTTCTGATTGGACTTGAATTGGTTCCGAATCATGCTCCACGGGGGGACACTACTGAAGCTCCTTGTTGTAGATGGACTTTGTTTCCCAATTGTGATATATTTCACTCCAGGACTAATTACGTGTCCGTTTCAACTACATTGCATATGTACAGCTACATGTGTGCTTGTGCTATTTTGACGCTATGTGGGTACCAGCCTGGATTGGGTGGGAGGGGTGAGGGTGCGGTGTCTTTTTTACATTGTTCTGTTGTTGATATAGCTGATGATGCGATGTCAAGACTATGTGCAGATGTATATTATTTTTTGGATGAAAATAAATAAATATATTAAAAAAAACAGAACAGGTAGCAGGCAGCCTCCCTCCCCTCCCCTACTCTGAGTACAATGCTGCAAATGCAGCATTATGATTCGTGGGGACGCCGCCCAGCCAGGCCATGTTCTCCATGTAGGCTACATTGCAGTCTGCATGGAGAAAGGGCAGAGTGCGCATGACTGGTTTGGATGGCTCCAGAGCGCCGACCAAACAGTCATTGCGCCCTCAGGGGTGGGCACACCACTCCTCCCAAGGTCGCAGAGTAGGCCCGCCCACCCGCCCCACAACTGAACATAAAACGGTTATTACGGGAAGTTATTACCAATTTATGTTTCTACTTCTCGCACTGCGAGAAAGGAGTGTGCGACTCTCTACTGCCCTGATTTACAAGGGTGTCGCAAATATGGGGCAGCGCCAAAATTAACACCAGGTAAACCTGGTCTTAACATGGCGAAAGGAGAAGAAATGCTTTATTTCTCCTAATTTTTGCTGCTTCTGTGTATGCTACATTGTGCAGCACAAATAGAAACAGCAACACACCATGAATGGTTGTTAAGGTGCAGGAAGTAGTCTCTTCCTGCACATAAACAATCATTAATAAAGGACGATTTGAAATTATTTATGCGCTGCACAATGCAACACACATTGGAGGTACAAATCACCATTTATAATTGTTTATGTGCAGGAAGGGACACCAACAAATAATTATTCCCCCTAACACAGGCACCCTTGCACCATGGTGCAAGGGCGCCTGCGTTGGCGCTAGGCAGCTCAAATTAGCACCAGCGCTAGGGGAAACGCAGGGGTGCACTGTATCTTTGTAAATACAGTGCTTCTCTGCATTTTCAGAATGGCGTTTGACTCCACACTCCATCATTCTGTTGTACGTATGCCCCTGTAAGTGGTAAAAGCTATTACATATTAGCTCACAGATTACATAGCATCTTCTATAGAATAAAGAACCTTCTGCTTTGGCCCATAACTGTTAGGCAGATATTTAGCTTTACTAGGTTATATAGATAACATAAATACCAGAATGGATTCCTGCACTAAAGAAACTGAGCCCGGCCATCCAATACCAGGCAGGAATAGCATTATTAAAGACTAGAGTGAGCCTAGGCAGACAGTATACAACCAAGGCCAGATTTCCCAATTTCTTACACAGTACAGTGCAGGTGCCATAAATGCTGTACTGTGTGAGAAGGAGAGAGAAGGAGTGTACCAAATTTACTGAAATATTGCACTCTCCTCCACGGACCCTAGCGACGGCACTGAAATTAGCGGCTGTGAGTCACGGAGACACCTCTGCGACATAGTGCACGGGTGTCTCTGTGAGTCAAGCATAGGTTTTGTACTGGAAGAACATCCTTCTAGAACAAAATAACATGCTAAGATTAAATGTCAACATTTTTGCACTTTGTATGTGTGCTGTATAGTGCAGCATCCGGAAAAATAAAGGAGAAAAAAAGCATTTCTCTTTCATAGCGCCTGGTTTAAGGATTCGCTATTTTCGGATGCTAAACCTTGTCTACTTTATTTAGTAAATTGGGTTTAGCGTCAGAAGCTTTTATGGTTGCATGGGAACACCCATGCACCACACATGGTACGCCCCCATGGTGCTGAGTGATGTAAAGCAGAGCTATGCGCTGCTTCACAATACTTTTACGTTACTTTTACATTATTTCCTGTGCTAAACAAGTTCAACGCTGAAAAGAAAATCGGGCAAAAAGATTTTGCGGTAATTTATGTCACTTTTTTGATGCAAACAAGGAGTAAAATCTTAGTAAATCTGCTGCAGGTCTTTAAGACTTTCCTGAACTCAGACAGGGCTGGGGTCCGTTACTCAGCTAGAGAGGCATGAAGTTTCACAATATAGCGGCAGACTGAGAGAAGGCCCTGCCACCCTAAACATGGGACTATCACGGAATTTGGTGGGTTGAATGAATCACATATGGAGTTGATTTTTTCCTCGAAGAGAGTTTATCAGCAAGAGCCTGGGAATGGACAAAAACAGAGGCAGCCGAATGGTTAAGATTCAATTAGTGGAACTATTAGTCTCTTTGGGGCATATTAACACAGACTTTATCTCCACTTTTTACAAGAGGGTGCTAGCATGCATAATTGCATGTTAGCAACCTTTTTCCTGACACCTCTCTTTGCATCTCTAATGAGTTGCAAAGTGGGCGTCACTTGGCGTACCCCAGATGGACTACCTTGTAAAATATCGCTGATGTTTACATCGTGATATTTACAAGGCAGCCCACAGGATTTTAGCACACGTTAGATTGTGGCAAAAACGCGGTTTCGCCAAAAACTAACATTTGCTAAAATCCTGACTTACCTATGCTTAACATAGGGCTGAAGTATGCTGATACGACCACAGGGTAGTATCAGCAAGGTTATCGACATTTTGCAAGGAACATCCCAGCAAAACGGCTATTTCCCGCTATCGCTGGATTTTTTATCGCCGTTGTGAAAAGCGGTGTTGATACAGCACTATCACGGCGATGAAATACAGCGTTCGGATAAACATCGCTAAACACGCTTAGTGATGTTTATCTCTAATCGTTGTTGATATGGCCCTAAGATTATATTAGAGCAAAACTCAGCTTTAGAGCGACTACTATTTTATTGTTAGCAACGGGCAGTTTGAGTTCAGCCCGAGCTCTGGGAGAATAGGCTCAACACCAACGACGTTCTCTCTTTGGCAACCCTCAGAACTACTGTATACCATGGAGTGGAACGATTTAGTTGCTTTGAGTTTAACAATGGTTAATGTTCTCTGCATAGGATGTTAACTAATTCCAAATTACTATTTATTCCAGTATTTGGACTCTTTTAAACAAGTAAAAGCACTGTGGACGATCTGCATTCCTTCAAGACCGGTGACCTGAGGGGAATAGTTCTAGGTCAATCCACTAAAAAAGTAGATTATGAAAAGACCTTAAGGGCCCGGAAGAGGCTTGAAAAGGCCAGAGACTCATGGAGGAAGAAGGTAACCACAGCAGTGTGGATGAGGAAGACACACAATCTCAGCACACTGAAGCAGAAGTTTCTCTGAGGGCTGAAAGTGACACTATTTCAGCCAGCACAAGTATTCAGAGATGGTCCTCCGAACATAGAATTGGAGGTCCAATTGCCAATCATATCCCTGGAGGAAAAGTAGTTATCCTTGGATGAAAAGCAGCTGTCCTTAGAAGAGAGAAAGGTCAGCTTGCAACTGAGTTCTAGAAGTAATGGTGGCAGCATACGAAAAGTTGTGTCTGCACAGAAGTCACCTGATCCTCGACTACCCATGGTTGTTATGCATTTGCTTGTGGTTGGAGACAGCATTGACAAATGGATTGCTGCATTTGAGAGGGCTCTCAAGATCAGAAAGATAGGTCCTTGTTGGGGGAAGTAGTCCCAGTGGTTGGGATAGGCTAGTGACATTAGAGGAAGGTGTAGCTGGTTTACCCCCGCATGAAGATGGCTTTGATGGCAAAGTTAGGTTTTACCCCAGAGAAGTACAGGAAATAAGTCTAAGATATCCACAAAGATGCACAGGAGCCCTGGGTGGACTTTATAGACATTTCAGTAAAGGCACTGAACGTGTGTTAAAGGGCAATGAAATTACTACTTATGATGGGCTATACAATTTAATGGCCAAAGAGCACATTTTAACTAATTGTTCATCAGAAAAGTTAAACCAACATCTAGTGTACTCTAAGCCATCCAGCTTCACAGAGCTGGGTAGGATAGCTGATTTGTGGGTTTCAACTAAGGTATCCAAGAAGCCCCAGGAAGTGATCCTACGAAAGGGCGTCAGACACCCAACATTGGAATGAGGGAGCAAAGATAAGAGGTAGTATTTCTCTAATGGGTCCCAAACATCTAATCAAGAAGGAGACCTGAGACCCTTTTAAGTCCATATTGCTCTTCACAGGCTGTGTTGTGCTATGACTGTCAGCAGCCAGGGCACAAGAAAGGAGACTCACTTTACACTAAGAAGCCTCTCAATGGTGGGCAGCCCAAGGGGAGTGCCAGTGTAGGGATTGTAATGGTAGATTGCCCAGAGAAAACTAGAGCTTACAAAGAGTCCAACTTAACATTTGTGAAAAATGTGGGTGTTGAAGCCTTGGCAGCCTTACCTTCCAGTATGGTGAAGTAAAGGCAATGGCCAGAATCATTGGTATGAAGGTAGAAGCTCTGGAGGATACAGGTACCAACCACAGTGGTGGATACACTGGTTTCTCCAGAGTAGTACATATCTGTTATACAAGGTTGCCAATGCCACCTTATGGCAATGGTGAACTTTGCGGGGGGAGGAGTTACTGGCCTCAAGAAGGTAGCTGTGTCACCTGTCATTCCAGTGGAGATCCTGCTGGAACATGACTTCGGAAACTCTGCTTTGGCAGATGTTGATAGGAGAACCAATGCAGAAATGTTGGGTCTCCCTTATATGGTGTATGTGGCTACCAGGGCCAAGCTGCCAAAAAGGAGGCTGACTCATTGGGTTAGACACTGGAGCCTGAAAGGTCCATGCTTACCTGTCAGAGCTCGCAGAGCTGCAAAGAGCAGAAGGACCCTCAAGGACAGAGGACCTGTCTAACTCTTAAAAACCTACATTAGCAGGTTGAAAAGCAAGAAAAGAGACTTGTCAGTTGTACCCACTGTGTCTACTGCAGAGAGGGATAGCTGAGTAAGCCAAGGGACCTCAAACCAGTAGCAACCACCAGAGTAATTTTCCTGAGCAATACACAGAATTCCTACTAAACCTAGGCCATGACATCCCTTTGGCTGGACATTTGGGACAGCCAAAAGTGCGGTACAGGCTGATCAACCATTTCTATTGGCCCCAGATGTCACAGAAAGTAAAGGAGTGCTGTCACTCCTATGTCACCTGTCGAGTCAGCAGCAAGGTAGAGGAACAACCAATAGTTCCCTTATTCTCTCTAACTGTGGTTAAGACCATTTTGGGAGGGTTTGGAGTGACACTCTTGGCCTTCTAGAACTTCCAACAGCTTCTGGAAACTGATTTATCTTGGTGTTGGTAGACCATGCACCAAATATCCAGAAACCATATCCTTTAGGACTTTAACTGCGAACGCAGTGGCAAGAGTCCTACTTGATATCCCTATAGATGTCATTTCTTGTATGAGTACCAGTTCATGCCTGTACACCTGAAAGCTATGTGGTGTTACTTACAAGTTTATCACCCCCTATCAACCCCAGGCAAATGGTTTAGTTGAGTGGTCAACACAACCATGAAAGGCATATTTACAGATTTGCCTGACAAACACAAAGGGAGATGGATTGTTCTCATACCATGCCTACTTTTTGCCTACGGGGAAGGTTTTGGTTGGGCATTCTGTGTGTTTGGTTAGTGTGGGTTGGGAGAAACCACTCCCTGAGCCCAAGCAAGATGTTGTGGACTATGTAGAAGACCTGCGGTTAAGCATAGCAGAGTATATGAAGGCCAATAAGAATCCGGGGGCCAGCCAGAAGCTTCTGAAACAGCGGTATGATCAGATGTACTCCCTGGTCGACCTCTAGCAAGGTCAGACTCTGTGGGTATTTGAGCCTGTGTCTCCCAGGACCAACTGGGACAAGTTCACTGGGCCTTAATCAGAACTGGAGACAAAAGTGGTTAAGATCAGAGTTAGTTGATTGTCACATTTCATTGGAGGGGGGCCAGGTAAGAAAGGACCTCATTTTGTATGATCACTTCTCTAAGTTTTTGTACTGATGCTGCTGTTTTCTTGACTCTGTAGTGCCCCTTTGTACAGGCCACAGGGCATGTGCTCTGACACCCAAAGGACATGTACAGTGCGCTAGTGCCTGATTGCCTCATTTAACATACTTATTAGTCCATAGTATATTGTACAAGATGTGCCTAGGGCTAGTTAGTTAAATGGCACTAGAGGACTGCAGCACATAATTGTTCCACAACTGCAATGACAAGGTAAACATGTGACTCTGGGCTAGCCATTGTAGCCTAGTTTGGCAGCTGTAAACCTGCCAACTCATTATGGCAAAATAAACTGTTTTGTCAGGTCAAATCCTTCCTTTTGAATTTTAATGAGCCTCTCATCAAAGCCTTAACCCCTTCACTGCGGCGGCTATTCCGCCGCAGTGCTAAGGTGGCGGGGGGGGCCGGGCGGCACGCCCAAGCTGGTGACGGAACCGCTCTGTCACCAGCCGCGGTTGCGCTGTGCTCATGACGGAGCGGTTCCGTCACGGCCCCGCCCGCTCAATGGAATGCTCAGCGCAGCGCAGAATCCGCGCAGGCGCGCCGAGCGGGCCGTGACGGAACCGCTCCGTCATCAGCACAGCGCGACCGCGGCTGATGACGGAGTGGTTCCGTCACCAGCAGGGGAGGGGGGAAAAAGCAAGGATAGATCTCAGATTGCTTTGACTAGGAGGGAGTACAAAACGTATTGATGGCAGCTAGAGCTTAAGATATCAAGCGTTTTTGGCAGCTGGTATCCCAGGACAGGCATACTGACAAGTTGAGGCCAGATTACCAAATCCTTCTTAGGATGGGCTTCACATTTTGGGTGCCTTTATAAGGCAAGGACCCCAAAAGCTGAAAGGGAAGTTAAATTAACAATAACTGTTGTAGATCATGGGGACAAAGAGTACGATGAATTTACTCTCAAAGAAAGCACATAAGTTGTATTTGCCCAGAAATCTAGGAAAGCCTAGACAAGATTCCTGTTGAACTTTACCAAAGCGAACCTCGGATCTGGGGTCCATACATAAACTCTGTGTCCAGTGTCTTGAAGGTAGGAGGCTAGATTCCAGACTCCTAGAAGGGAGCCATAATAGTACTGGTCCACAAGAAAGGAGATTGTGCTATCCGAAGCAACTACAGAATCATAAGTCTAATTTATAATATTCAGAACGTTTTAGCACCCAAATACTCAACAGAATATAGGACTGCATTGCGCAACACAAGGAATTATCCCATTTGCAGGTAGGTATAGGCAAACAATGCGCACAGGGGACCAACCCATACACTTCTTAGCCATCAAGAAGACGTCTGTAGACCTTCAGAATGGGAGACTATTAGCGGCTTTTGTGGATCTTCGATCCATATTTGATCTTGTTCTAAGGTCCAAATTATAGAAGACTATGTGTAGGATAGGGGTCCCTAGTGACCGTTTGACCCTAATCTAGGAGCTTTATAGCGATAACTATGCCAGGGTCTGGTGGGTACCTGTGGGTGAACTGACAAACAAAATACCAATTCAAAGAGGAGTGCGCCAAGGGGGCCTACTGGCTGCTATGCTGTTCCTTTTATACATGAACGAGTACTTACTGTATCTTTTTAATTGTAAGAACGATTCCCCCAAGATTAATGACATGAAGAAACCCTGCCTACTATTGTCGACGACACTTTGTCGATATCTAAAAGCCTCTTTGGTTTATCCAAGCTGCTTGAGAAGTTCTCATTATATTGCAGAGATTCTGAGCTGGAAATTAAAAAAACCAAAATATAGTATAAGGTGTTCGGAGATCGCAAGGGCAAAATAAAAAGAACTATACTATAAGACGGGGTGGCTCTCAAGAGGGACCCTGTGTTTGACTATTTGAGTGTCCGCCTGGAAGACTCACATAGATGGGCAGCTCAGGTAGCTCGGAAGCTTGAGGAAGAAAACTGGGTCCCTAAAACAATATGCTGGGTCTATTACAAGGTTTGCAAATATGGCACCTTCTTTTCCCATTTCTCCCCCTATAGAAATTTGCAGAAGTCAAGCATGCAAGGTGGACCTTTATGTGACAGACATTTGGGTTAATTGCAGCTTGGAGATGCATGAGAGAGCAGAGAACATTTTCCTCCTGTCACTCTTAAAAATCCCTCAAAGGGCTCCCAAACACCCCATCCACATGGGTGTAAATCTGAGATCCATTTCCCATATTGCATCCTTGAGACTAATCCAATAGAGTGAGAGTCCTACAGGAAATGGCTTTGCGGCTTGTTAGAGGGTTGTATGCTGATAGGAATCCTTGGTGTGCTTATATAAAGACATGGGAGCATATTACCAAGGGCCATTATTGCCGCATTAGCGGGACTTTTTCCCGCTAATGTGACGATCATTTCATCGCCCTATTACCAAGCTGTCGCTAACACCAGTTAGCGACAGCTGGTAGGTGATAGCGGGCATTTAGGGGCCCACTTTGCATGTCAGTGATAATTATCGCTAATGACATGCAAAGTGGGCGTGCCAAGATGTTAGCGACTGAAAACAGTTGCTAACATCGCTATCTCCGATTACCAACTTTTGGAAATATTTGCGCTAAGCGCGAATATCTCCAAAAGCTAACGCCTGCCCTGAGCAGTTCTTATCCATGCTATCCAATGATAAGTGAATAACATGGCTAAGAGCATTAGCTCGGTAATGCATGAATATCGCTGACTTTTCAGCGAAATTCATGCATTTCGGACGATTTTTATCGCTTACCTAAGGGTCTTATTATACGTTTGGAGGTGCAGTGGTCCGAGGCCCCTTATATGCTGGTGGTGCCATTGTAGCACCACCAAGCATATTAGGAGTTACCTCTCCACCACAGTTTTCATGGTGGTTATCCCACTATGAAAACAGTGGCGCTGAGGAAACAAAGGTGAGCCTAGAGGGCCCCCTGTTGCCTCTGCGCAAGGGGATGCATGCAGGAGGGGACATGGTGTGCCCACCTGTAAGTATGCACCCCCAGTACCTGCAGGGCATGGACTTGACGGTCCATCCCCTGCATGAACTGCCTTAGATGCTCCCATTGCGATGCTTTTTCTATAAGCACCGCAGTGGGACCGACAAAGAACCGCCTGCCAGAGAAAAAAAAGTCCTAAGCTGGCAGCGGTTTCTTATGGCAGTGGCAGTCTTAGAGTTGGGCGGAGGCATGGCAGACCCGCTCCAAGATAGCCATAGTCATAATAATGCCAAAAAATCTTCAGTAAGAGCATGTTTTGTCAGGTTCAGACTGGGCAAATTACCAGTAGCTACTTTACTTGTCTTTGGACAAAGAAGTTAGACAGATCTAATATATGCCCAATGGGATGTATGGTTGCAGAGTTCTTCTTCTGCACGGCCTACACAAAGCAACGCGTGCGTTGGATTAAACCACTCTGTAAACTGATGGGCTTTAGGGATCGCAACACAGCGCAGAACGTATGCAGAAGAAACATCAGTGGCACGGTTGTCTTTTGAATTGGTAAATTCTTCAGCAATATTGTATGTGAAGTCTAAGAAAGGATGAATCCATACCTAAGAAAGAATGAATTTCTCCCAAGTGTTGCCTCAAGATGTTTATACATTAATGTTGAAACTACTGCCTTTAGTGGGAAATATTTTTTTAACAATTTTCATTGTTTTTATATGCAAACATATGTACTTCATTTTATGTATTTTACTCATATATGATTGTATGTTGTTACCTTTTATGTTTTTTATAAACCAAAATAAAGGAATATGTGATGTTGATGATGATGAATTTTTATAAGCCACCCCTAGGAAAGGCCTTAGTAGCTCACCAGGCAGGGTGCCGAATATTAAATAGAAGGACTCTTTCCTCCTGTGTTTTACAATCCCTGATGGTGAAAATACAAAATTGCAGTTTTTACTGAAGCAAGGCAATTGGTCCCATTGGTAAACATTGAGTTTCACTAGCCACCGCACTAAATGCTAACGTCCATTTGGGACTACTAAAAATATTAATTCAAGATATCAAATTAATAGTTATATTAAACCTGACAAATTGAAAAGATAGGATTTATGGTAACTTTTAATAGAAAATCACCACTTTGTTGGCCAAGACTCAGGTAAAGAGGGGGTATCCTGGGATAGTCTGGTGGCCAAACCCCCAAGAAGTAATGAAATGCGAAAAAGAGAGGCCTCGTACGAACTATTGCCCCATCAGCTAGTGTATACTCCGCTCCCACAAATGCGAAAAGGGCATAAAAATGGCACCCCAGATACACAGGTCTCAGATCACTACTGGGCTGGAAAAAGACAGAAAAAGTGCTTCCCTGCTGCTCCCTGGACCCAGCAAAGAGAGTCTGCACCAAAATATGGACTGCCCCTGTTTCACCCGAGAGACCTGCAAAGGGGGCCTTGCCTGCTGTGCCCACTTGTGCAAAGTGATACACTTGTACCAGGAAAGAAGATGTGACTCCAAAGGCTAGTTGGCTAGCCTCCTAGTAAGTTTCAGGATCACCAAAAATCTGAGGTACCCTGCACTCCTCGTGAGCCCAGTTGCCCAGGAATGACTATTAACAACTGGACGCCAAAGTGCCTACTGGGTGACCAACTTTTGTACTTCTCAAAGTGTCCCCAAGTATGTGGGAGAGGTAGCCATAGTCGAAGTGGACAGTGGTCCCCAGAAAGAAGAGAATCTGCTTACCTGCAAGCAACTACTGAACTTCCTGTAACTGAAAGACCAGTGTACCAGTGGCATCTGGACTTGCACTGGACTCGGTGAGTGGATCGTGGGGAGTCGAGCTCTGACGCTTTGATCCCTGAGGCCAGACAAGACCAGGGTGGCTTCAGCAAAATTGCCAGCCTCTCTTCTTTGTCTTCAGCATCTAAGCATGCTCAGCATCAGGACCACTTCCTGAACATCAGCACCACTGATTGGCTGCACTGTTTTAAAGAAGAAAAAGACACTGAGAATGCTGTAAGCAACCAGTAACTTTCGTCCTGGACCTGAATGGTTCCTGTGACTGGCCTCTGACCTATTGTGGACCATCCATGTAATGACAGGTGGCCATTCTAGCCAGTTGGCTACTAACTGCTAACCTGCTTACATCAATTTATTGGTTCTTTATAAAAAAGAATTTACTTACCTTTGCAAATTCATATCTGTGCTTTTCCTCTATAGAGTTTTGTTGTTTTGATGTCTATTGTAAGATAAAAATGCACTCTATTTTTATAAATTGGCGTCAGGTTTTTATTGTGTCGTGTTTCATACGTATTAACTGCTTTGGTGCTTCTGAATCCTTTCACTTGTTCCTTTGATTTAGCCCGACTGCTCTGTGCAACAGCTACCCAAGACTAAGCTAATGGTTTTATTAAAGTTCCTTACTGGGTTTGATAAGGATTGTGACATTGAGGCATATATAGGAAATTTCCATTTTGCGATTCTCAAATAAATATTTTTAAGGAATCGCTATTTAAGAATAGCAAAATGGAATGTAGGTAATTTTTGTGAATCACTAGCATTCCTTATTTGCGATTACCAAATTGCGAATCGCAATTAAGGAATAAGTCTCCCATTCATTCCTATGGGCCAAAAGGCCCATAGGAAAGAATGGGGATACATTCTCAAATTGCGATTTTCTGTGAGCAAATCGCAATTTGAGAATCGCAATTCCAAGGGTGCCAGGGTATCCAAAGGGACACCTGTTGCACCCCTGGAATTTGCCTGTAAGTACATGTGGCGCACATACATGCCCTAAGGGCATGTCTGTACGCCACATGGCACTTTAAATTTTGTTTTAAAATGCATTTTTAAAGGAAATCGCAAAATACCATCTACTTGAAGTAGGTGGTATTTTGCGATAGCTTTTAAGGAATCGCAAAATTGTGATTCCTTAAATGATATAAGCAAAATAAGGAATCGCAATTTTTTTGATTCCTTATTTTGCTAAGTGCCACCTACATACCAAAGGGGCGTTTGCGATTCGCAAATGCCGAAATTCAGCGAATTTCGGCGTTTGCGAATCGCAAACGCCTACCTACATATACTCCCTAATTACATGGTGAGGTCTCGCAATTACAACACAAAATAATCCATGCTGTGCCTTACTCCAGTAACATAACAAGGCACTTTAAAGTGCAGAGATATAGACATAGGCATACATAGAGACAATTATTTATAATATGCCCCTCTCACAGTGATTCAGTATCCTACCTGTTGAACACTAAGATTTTGTTAGAGGCACGGTTATTGTCAGACAGGGAGGCCTTGAATGTTCCTCACCAGGCTGTGTAAAGCAAGCCCGGTGGGGAAGATGCAGAGTGCGCAGGACTGTGTGGCCGGTCTGAGAGGACCGGCCAAGCAGTCATGCATGTTTAAGGAGTGCAGAGCGCGCCTCTCCCTGCTCTGGCCAGCCCCGCCACAGGAGCCACTGACTTCAACAGAAAAAATGAAATGGCAATAAGGTTACTTTATTATCATTTTATTTTTCCTTTTGGGGAGTGGGCTGACGCTCCTCCGCCTTAGCAGACGAGCCGCCACTGGTGACATCATAGCTTCCCAATGATCATGCATTGTTGCATGAAATGTACAGAACTTATATTTTTTAGTTCTTTTACCCCAGTAGAAACCCCTCCAGCAGTGAGCATGTTGCTGTACCAAATTTGTTGAGAGCATTCCGCAGTTTTTTTTCAAGTAGAAGTTTTACTTATAAGTCAACATTCTTGTACGTGTTTTCCGATTCTAACTTTATTATGAAGTCAACTACTGTAGTCATGTTCTGTTGTAAAAATGAAGGGTGCGGTAGAGTGTACTTTTTTAACTTCAATATCAATGTGTTTTCAAAGGCCTGTGAGCGTTTTACCACATGGAGAGAATCGCTTTCACTGCCTCAACAGAAAACCTCCTGCTGAAGGAAACAGCGGGGCTCACTTTCTCTTTCATGCCACAGTAGCTACAAAACAGGAAACATTTTAGTTTGAGCTCATGTTCACTCGTAGAGAGCGCGCTACAATGCACAACAAAGTTAAAAGCCTTCTTCTCTAGGGCTGAAGATGATAAAGCACAGTGCTTAATTTGTAAAATATAAAGTGCAGGTGCTCAAATGTTTGTCGGAGGCCACACCTACTTTTTGCTTGCTCCACCTACTCCCTCCGATGGCTCCACCCACATCGTCAACTGCCACTGCTAAAAGTCAGAGGTAATATACCTTGCTGATCCGAATTTCAGCAAGGGAGCTTTCCTCATAGTAAGGTTTAGGTCCCCCTGCACTGTAAACATTTTGAAAAAGATTAACTCAAAGGTGCATTTCCATGCACATACCCCCCTACTGCAGAGATGCCCCGCCTGTGCTGTGCTATTCCCTAAAGCTCCCCCCTCCTCCTCGCGCCGTGGCTACCTGACCCTCCGGTGTTGTGCAGTTGCAGCAGTGCAGTATTACTTGGACAGACTGCACACACAGTGCACTTTAAATGTTATTTACATAACGCCACCGGAATCCGTATTGCTCTTGTGAACATACTGAGTGTGTGTGAGAGTGCAGTCATCCATCACATCCCAATCGTCGCTACTAGTTTCATCAGCGGATTGCCGATGTGTAAAAAAAGAAATGCACCGAAAACATATTGCCACACTGAAAAGAATCTAAGCATGTTATGTCGTTAACAGAATCTGTCACAAACCGACTGGGGGCGGCGGACACAGCTTTATTAACCTACCCTGAAATTCCAAACAAACATTTTGGGCTCTGTTTCATCACATAATCCATAAATAAAAAATTGGGGGTGCATGCCAGTATTGCAAACTTCGATCAGGAATGGCAGCATTTACACAACATAACATTTTTACTTTGAAAAAACTGAGAGAGTTTATATATTTGTAAAATGTAAATGGTCATTTAATGAAATTGCACTTAATCCCGCTGTAGGAGGGATTCATTTTAGCAGACAAGGGAACTGTCCTGAAGACGTAAAATAAAGTGTTTCTCCGACCTAGATCACACACTGTGGTCAAGTTGAGAAGCTGAGACTCAACCTGGAGGCTATTTGTTTCTCTGTTGGCAACTTGGCAATTAAGCCACACTCGCCCACGTATATTGTTGTAGAATTACAACTGACTTGCTGTAAAATCATGTAGTCTCATAGACAAGGCAACCTTTAGTCCATAGACATCATCACCGCCATAATGCACTTCCCCTTGCATCTCCTGAAGAACATCCGGCCAATTCTCTTGCCGCAACCGCAACGGAACACTTCTGGCAACATGAATGATCCATCTGATCAAACACACAAACCTCCTCATGAACAGAGTGACCAGGCATGACCAACGCAGGAGTAAACCAGTCGGCGTAGCGTAGGCCTCACCTGCGCAGCAGCTTTACTTATTTATTTAGCCGCGGGCCTACGCTGCCTACACCAGGCCAGTCCTGCACCACCAGGCCCTCTTGATCGATTAAAACCAGTCAGAGTCACCAATTAATCGTCATCAGTAATCCTGCGCCTGCGGCCGCCCCCCCTGCTGCGCAATCATCTTGATTTGGCGCCGGGCGGCGCTGGCCATCATGACCAGAGTGACCAATCCACATAATGACCGGCAGCAGCCATCACCATCACGGCAGCGCCGCGCTGCTGCCTGAGTGCTAGGGCCCCCTGCTGCTCCCTCGCCCTCACCTGGTGAGCAGAACTGTAAGTCGGATGTCGTCCAAGCAGCAGGGGAGGTCTGTCCCGACTACTCCTGCTCCCGCTACTTCGAAAGGCGGCACTCCGGGCGGGCGTACAACACCTCCACTGACCGGGGTGAGGTGCGGGCGGGCGGGCGGCCTTGCGGGTATGCTGGGGCGGGCGTGCACAACAGCGAATGGTCAATGCGCACGCATTCAAATCTGCGCCTGCGTCGCTGCCTCTGCCGCGCACAGCCCCAACCCCCGCAGAAAAAGACCGCCTTGCCCAGTCCAACTCAACAACAACTACACCCCGCCCCCACCACTGATCCGCGGCTGCGGGCCGGGCCGGAAGGCAGTCTTGAAGACGAGGGAGTGAGGAGGAGGGGAGAAATGGAGAATCGATCATTGGAGAGTCTGCTCTGGAGTCAGTTTACAGTTTCAGTTTTAGTCAGGGTTTTAAACATCAGTCAAACATGAACCACGGTCTCCAGAGCTTAAAAAGAAAGTGACAACACACGCTCTCTCGTTAGAAATGCATCAATTACTGACGCAGGTGCACTCAATGCTGCCGTGACTGTAGACCCGGCCCTAACAATTAGGTGCCGGTGCTAAGCACCGGCAAGCTCCGGCTCAAATTAAGCCCTGATAAAGCATCCGTGATAGCATCATCTAGTGAGTAGCATGAATCTCTCACTGGAAGCCCCTGAACTCAGCTTTCCCTGTATGATTATGTCATCACACAATGTTCTCATTTAATTAGCAGAATAGCTGCATATACACACTACGTCACTCCAATACTTAATAATCTTGTACAGCATATTCTGAAAAAATGGTGGAAATGAAAATGCATTGCAGGTTTCTAAAACATTCAGGGCCTCATTTATGAACAGTAACGCATAGCTGCGTGAAAACAGCGATGCGTCACTTTTCATTGCACCCTCCTTACTACATGCTGGATGCGTCATATTTACAGTATGACGCATCATGTCGCAAGGTGTTACAGATACATCAGTATTTCTGACATATCTGTTGGTGCAAAAACGACATATTGCAGAAGTGTGTCACAAAAGTGACGCAACTCCAGCATTGGGTCATTACACATGGGCAAGTCCCATTACATCCTAGAAGTGAGGCAGTGAGATCTTACAGATTTCACTGCATCACTTCTAGGAGACTTACTTGTGTCAAAACGCCCACCCTGCAAACATTATACCTGGCGCAGGTATAATGTGGTGCAGGGGTTTACAATGTGACGCATGCACCTAGATGCGTCACTTTGTAACTATGATGCAACAAGGCGCATTTTTTACCCTGCTGCTGCGTCACAAAAATGGACACACCGGCAGCGCAAAAGTGGCTTAAGAGCTCATAAATAAGCCCCACAGACTGGTTGTTTTAGTTCTGCAGCCCCATGTACTGTCACTGCTGGATCTCACTGGTGTTTCATTTACAGTGATAGAAATATTTACATCCCTCCTACTACATTATGCAGTCAGATTTTCTATTTCGGCCTGTAATACATCAGGTAGGTATTTTGCATACATTTGAATGGATACTGGGTGTGTCTTGGTTGCTGATACAGGTTTGTGAAACGGACCCCCAGTGGGGCAATCAGCCTGATCTAAACAGGTGCCAGACTGCACTAAACTACGAGCAAACGCATGAACGACAGCTGTATACAGTGCTCCCACAGTCCCTACAATACTGGCCTGCCAGGACCCCGCCAACACTGACAGGCAAAGATGCTCTCAACCCTAACACTGCCTTAATATTCCTCCCGGGACCCCAAGTCTGACAGTCATAATGGCCCCATGGGGTGTAGGAGCTGCTTTAAAGTGTTCCCCACCCCCTACAATACTGGCCTGCCAGTACCCCAACCTTGGAAGGCTGTGATGCTGCCACCCCCAACCCTGCTGTAATGGTCCTGCTGAGCTCCCAACCCCAGCAAGCAAGACCCACATGAACGCGGGGCAGCTTTATACAGTGCTCTCCCAAACCTTAAAATACTGGTTTGCCTGGACCCCAAACCCAGCCACTCCGCCTGCTAAACCCCAAATGCCGAGACCCCAAGCCTAGCAGACATATGCCTGGCCCTCAAAACCCAGCAGCTCCGCCTGCCATTCTCCAAGTGCAGAGACCCCAAACCTGGCACGCATAATGCCACCAATGAGAGTAAGGAAGCTTGATACACTGTACCCTCACCCCCTACAATACTGTCCTAACTGGAACCCTGCTCCAGACAGCAGTGATGCTCGCATGCATGCCGGTACCCCAAGCCTGGCAGCTATTATGATTCTCCTGGGGTGGAGGGGCTTGTAAGAGTGCTGCCCCACCCCCTGCACCTCTGCCCCACCATAACATGCCGGCCCGGACCGTGAGTGTGCGTTTGTGTGTGTGTGTGCGTGTGTGTGTGTGTGTGTGTGTGAAATGTGTTGCTCTAGTTGATGCTCCTATGTATACTTCCGGGTGTGACTCCGGATCTGAGACAGTGGTACCTTACAAGTGGTGTGGCTCTGAGGATCTTTCTGTACTTCTGCCTTCATGAATGGTTGTCTTAGTGAGTGAAATGCTGCAAGTGTGTGCTCCTGCGCAAGTCTGAGTGTGGTGTGTGTCAATACTTACAAGAGTCTTTGGGCCTCATTTATGAGCCCTTGCGTCACTTTTACGCCCCCGGTGCATCACTTTTTGTGACTCACCAGTGGCGTAAAAAATGCGCCTTGTTGCGCCATATTTATGAAGTGACGCATCGTGGTAGATGCGTCACTTTGTAAACCCCTGCGCCACATTATACCGGCGTCAGGTATAATGTATGCAAGGGGGGCGTATTGACGCAAGAAAGGGTCGTAGAAGTGACGCAATGAAATCTATGAGATTTCACTGCGTCACTTCTAGGACGCTGTTGCATCAAAATCTTGCACCTGCCTCACAGCAGGCTTAAGACTGACGCAGGCCAAGCCCCATGTGAAAGGACGCATTGCTGGAGTTGCGTCACTTTTGTAACACACTCCAGCAATGCGTCACTTTAGAGCTTACAGATACGTCAGAAATACTGACGTATCTGTAACTCCTTGCGCAATGATGCGTCATAATGTAAATATGACGCATCATTGGTGTCGCAAGGAGGGTGCAATGAAAAGTGACGCATCGCTGTTTTCACGCATCGATGCGTCACTTTTCATAAATGAGGTCCTTTGTCTCAAAAAATAGCACAGAGCCCATACGATTTTAGACACTTTTATATATATTTGCTTTAATACAGGAAGTGATGTAATTGGTAATTTTATAAGTGATGTTATCATTGATGGCACATATGTTGTCATCAATGAGGTAATGTGTGATGTTTTAGGTAGCGCATAGAGGCGGTGGTCTGAGTTATGGTTTCTGAGGGAAGCATGCACGTTTGTATCTGCGGGACATGTTTTAAGTGATGGAAGCCTGTGTGTACCTGGTCTGAAGATGGAAATCTACCATGTATGAATGTGTTAGTCTTTTTCTGAGTGTTTCAAGCTTGCACTCCTGATGTACTGGACATTAAATGATTGTGGGAACCCTCCACGTTGGTATGTGCAGGGCCTATTCCCAGAGAGCGTGGCGCCTACCACTGCATGTGCTAGACAAGTAAGAGACGTTTATACTTCTGCATGTGTTACCTATTCTGGGGGAGAGAAGCTTACACTTCTGCAAGTGCTAGATCTGTTCTGAGGGAGTGCAGCCTGCATGTCTGCATATGTATACTTGGTATGAGTGTGAAAAGATTGCACTTCTGCATTTCTTAGACCTGCTCTGCACGACAGAATCTTGACCTTCTGCATGCTCTGGAGCTGCTCTGTCTGTGGGAAGCCTACACGTCTGCACGTGCAGAATATGCTATGGAGAATATGGAGAATAGTGGCTCACTGGTTAGAGGAGGCAGACCCTGATGCATTGGTCAGACCCGGGACCAGGGTTCAATTCCCGACGCGGCAGGGTCTTGAGCTCAAAAATGTCCACGGACTCGATAATTCTCGCCTCGGTGCCTACTTGAATCATGGGTTCACACTCTGCAACTCTGGGCAATAGCTTGCTTAATCTCCACTACGGCCCCACCGTGATGGGATGCCTGGTCTTCACCTTGGGGATGCCCTGTAAGGGTTACCTCGCAGGGGAAGCCAGGATGGGTTCCCAAAGCAAGCGCTAAGAGACCTGTTGGTGATTTGGCGCTATATAAATCGAAATTAACATAACATTGAGGGTAGCATACATCTTTTCAATTCCTGGACCTGTTCTGAATATGGGAAGCTCACACATATACAAGAAAAGCCATTTCAGGCTTACAGGGTGGCATAAAGTATGAAAAATATAGGGAGTCTTTGGCAGGTCTCAGCATTAGGTGGAGACCAGCTCCTTTACATGGAACACTATACCACATCACAAATCCACTAAAACTACTACTCTCAAATGTCTGTTTTCTAGCAATTTTAGATGCATTGGATTAGGATTGGGATTAGCAATGGATTAGCACTGTGCTAATCTGTATAGCTATACAGATTATCCAGCACAACTCTGGAGTTCTACACAATTTGAATTTACAAATTCTTGACTTTCTGTAGGCAAAATGTCTGTTCGCAACACTATTTTATTTAGCATGCAAGATGATAAAAAGTGGTGGTACAAATACAATCTTGGCATTATCCAATGCATGGAGTGTAGCTGTGCTTGGATTTAACTGCATATTGTTCAGGCTGTATTTGGATTGAATTACAATCTAACATTTTCACTCTGTTCATGTAAACCGGGGCTATCACGGTGTAGGGAACAGACAAATCCAGCAGTACAGGCCTACCGCTGAGTCTTTGACAAGATACGGTGTCGGGAAGACCTGCAGATAGTACTTTGGAAATGAAGGGTGTTGTGCGATAATATCTGAAGATGCGCCATCTGCTCTGGATGTCGGTACAGAAGTCATCGGGTCCTTGAAGTCACACACACTGCAGATTAAACTCTACAAGGTTGAAGTCAGGATTACCAGCAGGCGTATGGGGGTGCGGTGTGTAGTGGAGCGGTGCGGCATGCAGTCCCCCCAGGTCGCGGTGTAGGCAGAGGCTCAGTGAGAGCCCCAGCGGTCTCATTGAGACTAGAGAAGCGGTGCGGAATGGGGCGGTGCACGTCGCAGGATGGCAGGTCACAGTACAAGAAACGTTGTCATCATTGGTGAAGCACTGTTGTCGGTAGATGATTTCGAGTCAATGACGCCACTGACGGTAAGCAACAGCTGTGGTGTGGGATGGGTTGGTGCGTCAAGTAACTTGCGAGCAGTGCCCCCAGGTCATGGTGCAGGCAGCGGCATTGAGGTTGGCGAGGAGTGGTGTCATTGGGGATACCAGGGTGGTTATGTGCAGTGTAGTGGTGAGAAGTCTGGTGCCCTCAGGTCACCGTCCAAGCAATGGCTCGGTAGTGGCGGTGAGACCAGGGTAGTTGAGTGAAAAGGGGCAGTGTTCTCTGTGGTACCAACAGGTCACGGAGCCAGCAGCGGCATTGTTAACAGCATCTGATTACTTATTCTTCTGTTCCAGCACAAAACACCCAGTTCCCAGTGCTGATAGCAGATGATCTTGAAGTGTTTGTTGTTCCTCATACACAAAAAGGAAGAGGCACAGAGGACAGTTAAGTAAGAAAACACCCACTTTATAAAGGTTATGCTGAAATGAAAACACCCCCTATACCTTAGATCTCAATGTGATTCTTAACGAAAATACCCCCTATACTATATATATTAATGTGAATCAATTGATTGTATCTGTAAATATCAATTAAGGCTATTAGTTATTCTTTTTCTTAAAAACACTCATTGACAACTAGGTTTCCACCCAACCCTCACTCTCTGCGCTTGGATCAAGGAGCATAGCGCGTGTAGAAACAAGATCATTCTTTTCTGATTGAAGTGATTGCTTCAAATGAAAATCTGCAAAAACCTTTGGTTTCTGCAATACACATGTTTAACATACATAGAATCATTATTTACGTACATATCACATTAACTCCTTAAGCGCTCCCGTCGGCCAACGGTCGTCGCAAGCACTACCTTGCCAGTGCTGCGCACGACCGTTGGCCGACGGGCCAGCGCTCGTTATTCGAACGTTCAGCACTGGGTGCTGAACGTTCGACGCAGCTATGAAGTTAAACATAGTGGGACACCACTTGCACAATTCAACATGACATTATTGCAATAATAAAAATTATATGGTTACTATCACATAGAAAAGTGACTGGGATTTTTAAACATTCAAAGTTATATATTTTTAGCTGGGGGCCTGATTCTGGCCCTCAAAAGGTATGAGGGGTTCAAAAGATACCCAATAACCTTATTTAGTGGTCAGAGAATGCCTGATAGGTCTACTCGCCTTCAGGTAAGTGTTACTTTCTTTCTTTATATTTTTAAGTGAGGAACTCCTGACCACTCCTTAGTTGATGCTGACGCGTTTCGACATTTGTGTTGGGCCTATGGGTATAGGGTGAAGGTCTTCCTCAGGGCAAGAACCATGAGTGGGGGGGGGGCACTGTGTAAAAATAAAGATAAAGAGGCAGATGTATGATTGGTTCATGGAGCCTTGATAAATTCTTGTTATAAAAACAGCATATTAGCATGTGCCCCTGAATTTCCTGTTTGCCGAATGGAATGCTTGAAATATACTGAGTGAAAGAGGTAAAAGGAAGAGTTTAAAATACCCTTCCTAAGGGTGTCACATATCAGGGCCACACTTGGATAAGGTTGTAACTTGACTAAGCTGGGGGTATTATTGCCCCAACGCGCGTCTTGTTTGATAACTGGGGGGGGGAAGTAATGCCTGCTATTAAGTTGGTTTACATACAGCATCCATGGTTTATCTTTATAGTTGTATCATAGTAGCAAAGCATACCTGCAGATTTTTCTTTGAAGTTCAAGGTAAAGTTATGGACAGAGGCCGTCTCTTGAAGAAATTTGATGGGCAGTGACTTGCATGGGGCGGAGAAATGCAACAAAAGATGCTTGCCTCTGCCCTCTGTTCTGTTCTTTAAAGACATGTTCAGACATCTCAGTCTACAGAGAAAGCTAAGGCTGTGTGTCCTCCTTCGACATTAAATTCCAGTCGGAGAGCATTTCAGAGACAGACTGTGGAGAGTCGAGGCTCCCCGCGTTTCAAATAGAGACTGTGGAGAGTCGAGGCTCCCCGCGTTTCAAAGTGAGACTGTGGAGAGTCGAGGCTCCCCGCGTTTCAAAGAGAGACTGCGGAGAGTCAAGGCTCCCCGCGTTTCAAAGAGAGACTGTGGAGAGTCGAGGCTCCCCGCGCCCGCGTTTCAAAGAGAGACTGTGGAGAGTCAAGGCTCCCCGCGTTTCAAAGAGAGACTGTGGAGAGTCGAGGCTCCCGGCGTTTCAAAGAGAGACTGTGGAGAGTCGAGGCTCCCCGCGTTTCAAATAGAGACTGTGGAGAGTCACTTCATCAGCACTCTACAACCCAGGCTCTAGTTTCACTTTCCATCTGCCTGAAACGGCAGTCTCACTTAAAGGAGAGTGATCGAGCACTTACATTTCTCTTGGCCGTAAACTGCGAAATGATCTGAATATCAAACAAAAACAGTAAAAACCAAAATGCAAAGTGAGAAGGCTAAATCCTTGCAGGGCCATTTACAGCCCAGAATAAATTTCATGCGAGCCATCTTTCTTCTTCTGCACATGCATGGTGCTCAATTACCCTGTAACAAGGAGAGATTCCCGCCCATCCGTGCTGAGGTGAGCTGTTATATGCATTGATAGGTCAATTTACAGCCCTTGTAAAACACTTCAAGGACAAATTGTGGGCAAAAAGCATAATGTGTGTGCAGGCATTAGAGTCATAAACGCATGCCATGAATCTCCCCCAGCATTGCAGGCTGGCAAAAGTCCATTCAAAAGCCTACATTAAAAATGAGAATTTGCTAACTTTAGAACAGGGCACAGTGATAAAATAGAACATTTTTTACACAGGATATGAATAGTGAGTGGATGATCAATCAAGGCAGATAGCCCCTCATATTATAAGTGAAGAAAAAAAAGAAAATAAACTTAAATTCATGGGGGTGGGGAATTCTGGGGCATGTTTACATTACACAGAATAGTATGACGGCATATATTGCCTTCTGACACACAAAAGGTTTTCCTGTTGTAAGTACTTACTTGTTATTTCTAAATCTCCATTATGAATCTACGATTATGGGTAGGACATAAAATCGGTGTATTAATAATGCACTCTGGAGCATATTATCAAGCGGCAGCGCTAATTATCGCTGGCCGCATTTAGCGTGACATTTTTTATTGCAGGAAATTATCGCCATGCTAGCGCTGTATTAACAACGCATAGCGCAATGCGATAATTATTTCAGGGATAGCGGTGTTTTCCATGGAACATCGCTGGTTTTCCATGGCGTTAATCTAGCTGATACGACCCTGTGATCGTATCAGAAAAATCCACCCCCAATGTTAAGTATACGCAAGTCGGCATTTTAGCAGATGTTAGTTTTTGGCAAAAAACGCGGTTTTCGCCAAAAACTAAAGTCTGTTAAAATGCCCGGGCCTCCTTGTAAATATCGCGATGTGCACATCATCGATAATTTACATGTAGTACTACCCAGTGACGCCCACTCATTAAAGATGCAAAGCGAGGCATCTGGAAAACGGTTGCTATCATGTGCTTATGCTTGTTAGCACCCACTTGTAAATAGGGCCATAGTATTATCTTTGCTTTTTTTGCCTTTAAAGCAAAAAGAGCGGAGATAAGGCCATTGTTGATATGCCACTTGGTATTTCCAATTCTGCCTGCTGAATCTAGAATTATGTGCTTTTCCAAGTTACACACAAGCTGGCAGCACCCGAAATGCTGGTCTGACTGTTCAGGGTGTGGGCCGGTTTTTAGGTATGGTGTTAGCCAAGACCTTTTGATTTTACTAAAATGAAATGTATAATATACTTTAATGGGGTATCCAGCCATCTCTCTTCACTCAGTGGTCTATTGCTGTGCCATTCGCATTTGCCGTCCACCCACTACTGCATCCAGCACGGGGCAATGGGTCAGTCTACTTCAGCCACTGGCTAACTGCACTTTAAGTGACTGCATTTAGCCTTTTTTCCAAAGAGCACATCTGAACACAAGGTAGATCCCTTCAATGCGAGTCTTTTTTGTTTTACTTTATTATCATGTCAGTATTTTGTTTGTTTGTAGAGCCTGATGGTATAGCAGGAGGCTTTCTACCAGATGTGGGCACAGGGCATATTTCAGCTTTATCACTTGCAACTCGGTCTGTTTGTCATTCCTTCTTTCTTTCCTTCAGTACATTTTCATTCATTCTTTCCACCTTTCTTTCTTTCCTTTTTTGCTTTCTTCATTGCCTCTTTCTTTCCTCATTCATTCTTTCCTCTATCTTACTTTTTCATCTTCTTTCCTTCCTTTTTCTTTTCTGCCTTATTCTTTCTCAGTTGCCTAATTCTGTCTCCCTTGCCTTGCTCTTTCTGTCTTGCCTTCCTCTCTTTCTTTCATGCCTCCTGGTTCTTTCTTTCTTTTTTCTTTCTCTTCTTTCTTTCTTCCTTTCTTTCTTTCTTTCTCTTTCTTTCTTTCTTTCTTTAAACTTTTTCTTGCCAGACTGATTGGCTTTTTTAGGTCTGTGCTAGCCAACACCTTTTGATTTTCTAAAATGATGTGTATAGCATAGTTACTTATAGGGCTTTCTGCCAAACTTCCTCCATTAGTCTTTGGTTGTGCCGTTCGCATTTGTTTCCCACCCAATCCCACATGCAACAAGGGGTAAGGTGTGAGTACACTTCAGCCATTGGCTGCCTTCACTATCAATTACTGCTTGTTGTCCTCTCACAAGGAACACATTCACAAACAAAGTAGGTCCCTTCAGTGCGAGGGAATACTATAGTAATATGGGATTTTTGAGACTAAAACAGAATGTTTGCCTTTAACCACTATCTTTATTCAGGGCCCAGCAGCTTGCAGCACACCGTACAATACTGTTTCTCAAAAACCATGGCATAAAATAACAAGACCTGTTCAAATGCTGGCGGATAACACCAGACTTAAAGCTTTCCCAATGTTGTTAAGCTGTTTGTGGGCCTGGTTTATGTTCAGTGTTAGAATTCGGGGTCTTTAGTTGGCACAGGTAGGTACTTGTGACAAATAGGGATCCTCTCCTCTAGTCAGGATAAGGGGATTACACTCATAAAATAACCGCAACTCATCTCCTTGGTAGCTTGGCACGAGCAGCAAGGCTTTCTCTCAGAGGCGTTGTAAGTTAAGCATTTGTGACCACATACAGTAACCCAGTGGCAACACTACAAATGGACACCACACAAGGTTTTATATTAAAAATAAGTATATTTTCTATAGAGTTACCACAAGACCAATAAATGACAACAATAATCCACAGTACTATTAGATTTCAAGAGTTCTGGTTAAAAAGGCTTAAATCAAGGTTCTGTGCGAGGCAGTAGCCCGGTCTGGATACAACGTTGTTGAAATAACATGGGGGCATATTATCAAGAACAGGCGATAAAATTATCGCAGTTTTATCAGCAGGAAACTGCAGCTAAAACTGCGATAATATGCTTGATATTATGCCCTTTTGAATTCCCATAGCAGCCCAGGTTAACACCAGAACCTGGGAAGCTGTGGGAATTCACAAGGACATATTATCAGGCCCATTATCGCCACTTTACCTGCAGTTTCCTGCCAATAAAACAGCGATAATTTTATAGCCTGTTCTTGATAATATGGCCCACAAATCCAGCGGACCTGCGTCGGTATGGGCCCACTCAAATGTCGACAGACTCAGTCACAGTACCTTTTGCCTGAGGCCGCTGGCACGGATATGCAAGCCTGTTCCCGTGTGCGTCGCGGTGCAGAAAGGAAGCGTTATAGGACGCATTTTCCCTCGCTGCGGTGCAGGCAGAGGCCCATTGACAGAGTCGGTGGATCCAAGGCGTGCGTTGCAGGGTGAGACGGTGCTTCGATGCGGTGCTTGCAACTTGCGGTGCGGCGACAGAGCCGGAGTTCGGGAGCTGGCATCAATCAGTCCGGTCAGCAATGCTAGTCAGGTGGTGCGTCACATAGAGTGCCAGGTGGTGCCCAACCTCGGTGCATTCACGTGACTCGAAGTCAGCAGCAGTAACCGCGTCGGTCAGACCAGTATGAGTCGGTGTAGCAAAGCGTTGCACGTCGCGGTGTCCACCAGTCACGGTGCAAGCAATGGCTTGGAGACGGCGTCAGGACGGAGTCAGTGAGCTCAGAGCTTGCATTGTTCGAGGCGGATGTTGCTTGATGCGGTGCCTTCAGGACACCGGGCCGGTCATGCGAGTCGGTCACAGCTCCCTGCTTCTGTAGCCACTGAAACCGTGTTTCCAGCAGCAATACACAAAAGCTCGTGAAGTCCACTGGTCCTGGGACCTCGGTCAGGGGCAATCTCTCTTCCAAGCCCTTGGAGATCTTTGCACAAGTTGAAAGTAAAGTCCACAAAGTTCTTTCTCCTCTCTTTGGCAGTCAGGCAACCACTGCAGGCCAATCCCCCAAGCAGCACTTCAGCTTGCGAATAGCCTCTCCTCAGTTTCTTCAGGTTCCTCTCCACAGCAGAGGTGCTGTTTTTTAAGTGATCTAATTTCATGGGATCAGGGTACCAATATTTATACCCCAAATCCTTGGTTCTCTGAGGTGAGTGGGGCCTGTGCCCAGTTAAAACCGGTTCTGAAGCACTCTGTTTACCAGACTTCTCCTTTCTTTTCACAGCGCAGGGCAGGCACATCAGATGCCCCACAGGAGGTGGAGCCAACATTGTGGAAGGCAAGTACAGTCCTGGAGCACTTTGTTGACATTCTTCCTTCTCTACTTTCAGTGTGCAGGGCAGACATCAGACGCACCACAGGGGGTTGAGCCGGTGTTGTAGAGGGAAGGCCCGGCCCTATTCAGGTCCCAGGCGCAACTCCTCCCTCCCATCTAGATACAGATCTCTTTGGTATCCCCCAGCCCTATCACTCACAAAACTAGACGAAGGAATACACAACCTCGCAGAGGCAGGCTTAAATGGTTAGACAAGCAAATACCTACTTTCTAAAAGTGGTGTTTGCAAACACAGAATATTAAAATAAACTTCAGTAAAAGATGTATTCTATTATTCTGAGACCAGGAATGCTGAACTTGAATTTCTACCATGTTCTTTGTGTCTGTTAGGATTATAAACATGCAATAATCTAGCAGCCCATTCTGGCCTATGGAGAACAGATAGCCTTACAATAGTGATAGACGAAAATGGCTGTAATTCACTAGTAGGACATGCCACACACATCACGGCCTGTCCTACCTGATCCTTACAATGCACCCTGCCCGTGGGCCTACCATAATGGTGACTAATACAAAGAAAAGGGAAGGTTTAGGGACTGGCAAGTGCGTGCACTTTCCCAGTCATCATGACAGTACCAGACTGCATGCAGACTCTGCAATGGCAGACCTTAGACACGTTTTACAAGGCCGCTTCTCTGGGTGGCACAACCAGTGCTGCAAGCCCACTAGCAGCATTTGGATTTACACGACCTTGGCACACTCAGTGCACCTTACTAGGGTCTGACAAGTAAACCAGACATCCAATCATGGAACCACTAATCAATACATCAGATTACAGTAGGGAGCACTCGCACTGTGGCACTGGACAGCAGTAGCACAGTGCCCAAAGCATCTAACACCAGCAAAAACTCATGAGGCAACATGAAAAATGGAAGGGAGACCCGCGTCAATGGTGCCAGGTCTGACATTCAGGTTGGCCATTTTCTACTCTGGTATGAATACATATATTGCTTGAAAGAAGCACAAATACCCAGATCTTCAAATGTGGGACACATTTTTAACTATCTGGTTCACTAATGGGGGACACTTTCATTTTAATACAGAGGCCTATTTTCGGTCCCTGACCATGTCATAAAGGGCACTCCCAACACAATTTATTTTTGGCCGTGGGACATAGTACATCCAATGTCAAACAGCATTCCTGCATAGCCTGTATATTTCTTACAGGGAGTTAATGCCCAATAGAAAGTGACCCATCAATATCTTCAATACATTTTATTTCATCTATACATATTTAATATGTTTGTCTTTTCATAATTTAGAGTATTAAAAAAATCATTAGTCCATACATCACTACATTATTAATAATTTCACTGTTTCAATAAAAGCATGTTTAATCATTACAAACCCTACACCTTTCTCACATTTCTACCAAACACATAGAATCTCATACTCTCAAAACTAACATTCCTCCTCCTCCAAAAATCCTCTTAACAACCCAACTGGGAGACCATTCTTTTTCTTGCCTTCTGTCGTTGTTTTTTAGCCGGGGGACTCAAAAGATAGTCAACACTCATTTTAGTGGCATATGCAACTGGTCAACACCTTCTTCTGGGCCTAGCTCCTAATGTCCTTTTTCTTTACAAAAATGCATGTGGGGTTTGTTCTAAACATAACCAGAAAGAAATATCATATAAGCGAGTCAGTGTAATATAACATAACAATATCTCAAATTGCTTTTAATAAGTAATCATTAATTCCATCGATTCCACCAGGTTGTCCCTAGTGCACTACTGTCCATTTATTAAAAAGATGTGGCTGGACAAAATCCATCACCAGTGACATCCTTGTGTTACATGATCAACCACAGGAAACCCAAACAGATCCTCTCTCTACTTAAAGCATAACATGTTCCTTCACTTTTACATTGTGCCACCCCATGTGCTACTGACAAGGTAATCATTGATGCCTAACTTAAAGGCTCAAATACACTCTTGTCAATGATTATTACACATAACATCAGCTGATAGATCTCTTTGAATTCCTTTAATGGGATTTCCACCATTCAGATGCACACAGGGTCGGAAAGGGAAAGTTCTCAAAGGGTCATCCCTTGACTAGAAACACAGGGCCATAACACTCCTTCAGGATAGTAAAATCCATCATTTCTAAAATTATCTCATCACACTTTTCAAATAAACTTATTTACCTTGCTAGAGATCCCCAGGGCATAAAGTGCCATCACTCACAGCCTTAAGAGATGCTATATTATGTTTCTCGACAAACTAAAACTGAAGGCATAAAATGAGAAGATTGAATAATGGGGGCACAGCACTTTCTATGGCCACATAAAGGCCTCACTACCTTTACACTTTTAGGTTCCTTCACATCTCCCCTACACTGATTCTCTGATGAGGGAGACACACCACTTTAATACCACAGGCGGCAACCTGTAACCGCCCGACTCACTCATCACTAAGTTTATTGTCCAAAGTGCCACACAGTCTTACTACTACATGCTCACTACTAACTGAACCCTCTAATGTAGTTCTATTGCTTAAATAAAAGTCCTGCGTAGTTCAACTTCCCAAATATACTGTCATTCTGCCATACTTGATACACAATGGAAATATTCCATATCCGTTTGTCAGGGTCTTAGTAATCTCCCTTCTGGTGACTCAATAAGTACCTCCCCATTCCCCCTTGAGTGAAAACAGGGTGATATTCATCAATGGCACATTTATAAACATGAACAGTCTGTAGCATATTGATGTTTTGCGCTCTCGGACCCTTGTGCTTCTGGGCAGACTCTAAAGAGGAAACATTTAATATGCGAGGAGATATTAGAGTGTGGTTAACGTGAAGTGTGATGTATTATATAGCGTGGGAGTGCATGAAATAAATTAATGTTGATAGCAGCTCCTGTGTAGCGTAATTCATCTGCATGTTTCTGGGCTGGTGAAGACGCTACATATGCCGCTAAAGTAAGGGAGGGGTGCCAGAGAGGACAAGTATGCTCTCCTTGAGAGTTTGAGACGATATGGCAAACTACTTCTGCATTCCATGAGTGACCAGAATTGATGCAGAGTAGCCTGCGATGGTCACATGTGAAGTCAAAGCCCTGCTGCAGGCCCTACATGGCCACATGAGAAATTGTAGGCCCTATGGAGGAAAGGACAGTAGCGTAGCAGAGCACATGTACGTTGAAATGTGTCAGTCAAACAGAGCCATTGAGAGGGAGACACCCTGTACCACACATCGCAGACATGATCATGCAATTGAACGGAACCAAAGTATTTTCCTGTCTTGACTTGAGCAAAGGATACCATCACCTCGAGCTGGGAGAGAACTACTGGTACATTACTACCTTTTCAACTCATGTTGGTTTGTTCAGATATATAGACGGGGTTTTGGAGTATCTTATGCTGCTGAGATATGTCAGGACGTTATTTAACGAGTAATCCAACCTGTTGCTCATGCTCTCAATTAAAGTAATGACATACTGGTTTTGGGGACAACACAAGGAGAACACGACAAAACCCTTATCCCAGTGTGCCAGTTAAATGCTGATGCAGGTCTCACTCTGAACACTGCAAAGTGTGAGCTTAAAAAAACCAAACTGAAGTATTTTGGGCACATATTCTCTGATGAGGGAGTGACTCTTGATCCAAACAATGGGCAAGCACTGTCATCCACTC
This sequence comes from Lissotriton vulgaris, assembly GCF_964263255.1. Taxonomy (NCBI): domain Eukaryota; kingdom Metazoa; phylum Chordata; class Amphibia; order Caudata; family Salamandridae; genus Lissotriton; species Lissotriton vulgaris. The sequence continues at coordinate 245,442,406 of NC_141688.1, read as the reverse complement.
TGCCCCTATGCTGCGATCCTTTCTAGACATGGCCAGCTATTGCTCAAGATAAATTTGGTACTTTTCTACAGTGAGTTCTCCATTGAGAGACTTGAAAAAAATAAATGTACCGTACCTTTTTTCTCCAGAATGCGAGCGGAGTTTAAAAGACAATAAACATATGATTGAAAATGCAATGTGAGTGGCCTACTTTGCCCCCAAGTTACATACTGAAATAAGGGGGATGCAAGCCCGGTAGGGCTGAGGCCAATCCTTGCTCAGCACAACGGCTATAGAAATGCACAGAGACACAATATGGCTTATTGTAGTCAAAGCCTTTCTGATATAGAACATGTTTACTCTCAGCCGGAGAAAGAGATTCTTACTGTAGTGTGAGCATGCAAAATTTTTCAAGTATTCTTCTACGGAACATGATTCACTCTCATCACAGATAACCAGGCGTTGCCTAAATTATTGGGAAATCCAAAGGCTCAGATGCCTTCTAGCATCAATAGGTGGGGGTAAAGACTGCTAGAGTACGACTATGAGATTGTGCACAAACTGGGATAGGAGCAGAACACAGCAGATTACTTTTCACAAGTGCCACTGTCTCATCAGAGTTCGAACTGAAGGATAGCTGAAACAAATCTCAACTTTATTATGAGATCCATCAAGTCTCTCTGTGGAACAATTCTTTGCTGCCACCAATCCAGAGGAGGACATGACCATGATCAAATAACTCATTACCACACACTCCTGGAGGAGAAGTACCCAGCCCATTGCCAATCTTTTTACGTGGCAAAAGTTTAAAAAAAGTACAGGATGAGTTTGCAGTCACCCAAGTAGGTATAATACTGTGTAGCACTACTCCGTGCTGATCCATGAAGGACACTGTAGTATCATAGCCACCAAGAGAGCCTTAAGAGATCGAGTGTGGTTTCCTCAGCTTGTTGAGTGAGTCGAGAAGGAAATGAAGCCATGCTACATTTGCAATTGTTTGTCACCCAAGGTAATGCAACACGCAGTGACAATGTCCGACCTTCCTGTCCATGCTTGGAGAGGTATAAATTCCCTTTTTTGGGCCTTTAGAAAATAGACGCCATCTCATGTATTCTTATACGAATATTCACGTTTTCCTGTGGTGAAAGACTTATCTTTGACAACCCATGACAATGTCGAAGAATAGCTTGAAGACATCTTTGCAACGTAGAAAATCCCCGAAATTCTCAAATCTGATAAAGTCGGCCCTTCAACAGCAAAGAGTTCATAGAATTTCTTGTCCTACTCAAAGTAAAACACCAAAAGATTACACCTCTTTGGCTTCAGGTCAATGATGTAGTTGAACAGTTCATGAATACCCTCAAGAGGGTCATTCAACGAGCGTCCATGAAGAGAATAAATCGATACCAAGCCCTGTGCCAGGCTCCCCAGGCCTATCAATCAACCCCTCCCTTCAATACTTGTAAGAGTTCATCCACCTTGCTATTTGGGAAAGCCATCAGAACAAAACTACCTCAATGGACTATGAATCTTTCAATGAATGCTGACAAGGTTTGAGACACCGAGGTGACTTGGAAAAGAAAGTAAAGTGTATGCAGATTAGTGGCGCCAAGCCCAGGAGACAGTCTTTGACAAAGGAGACTGGTACTGGTTAAGCAGAGATGAAGAGAAAAAATAGGCACTCCTTTTGCCACTGATCCATTACAGATGCAAAAACAACAGTTGATGGACAGAATGCTGAACAATGTCATACAGAGATCTGGGCCTAAATCCATCAATTTTTTGCACTCCACACCACCCCAGTTCAGACATGGCCATATGCAAATCAGCCTTGGGAACAGTCCAGCCCGAACTGCCAAGCCATGTCTTTCCTGGACCGAAATCAAGCATCCTAGGGCCGGTATCTGGCTATCAGCCGTCATCAGCCAGGATAGCTTGGTTCAAATACTATTTGATGGTAAATAACGAATTCCTGTGTACATGCACATCTGTGCCATGTGACACACATACATGCCCATGTGACACACATACATGCCCTTAGGGGCATGTATGTGTGTCACATGGCACACAAGCCTGAATCAGGGGTGCAACAGGGTGTCAAAGTGACACCCTGTCCCCCTTGTCAATTTGGTAATTTTACTGAATCGGTATTTACTGATTCGGTAATTGCCATTGGTTCCTATGGGCTTACCGAATCGGTAAATACTGATTCGGTAATTACCGAATATTGCCGAATCGTTAATTTATTCGGTAAATATACCTACATAGCATTTACCGATTTGTAAATACCGAATCAGTAAAGTTCGGTATTTACCAACCGGTAAATACTAATTACCTACATCGGGCCTTTAGTTCGGAAACGGGTGATGAGGTTAGTTGAGAAGTGGGTGAAGGTAGCATTTACCTGCAAGAGATTAGGGGTAGTTAAGGAGCGGGTGAGAATAGGAAGAAGTTACCACTATCAGGATATTTGGAGAATTGGTATAGTTTTCAGTGTGAGGGAGGACAGCTTGGGTTCACTGAAATAAAGATGCCTACTTTAAAAAATGGAATCCAAGAGCTTTTCTCTTACAAGAGATGCATCTCCATGCAAATGCCGGTATTTGTGGGTAGGTATGGCTTTAAGGGGGTGTATCACTCTAGATACACTAAGGGATCCAGAGGTGATGCAATTGTATCGCATAGATCCAGGAAGAGGTGGGGCGCCGCGGCTAGGTCGACTCCAGAATCTGGGGATCACAGTTCGATCCCTGGCACCAGCAGCAGATTAGCCCAGCACCATGTGACTCTGGGCAATACCTTGCTAATCTTCCCGATGGCCCCCAGCGCCTAGAGACCCTAATGAGTGATTGTGCGCTTTACAAATGTGGATTATTATTATTATTATCCTTCCCCTTGGAGATTGCAGATATCCATCATGATACCCTTGCACAGTGAGTTATGATTCGTGAGTTGATGGAAAGTTGATTATGGACTGTAGTCAAAATGTATGTGTCTCCCACAATAAGTGAAGATACCAGGCAGGTATTAACCATTCTTCTGATAAAATCCTCATTTGGGAGGATAATTGTAAGAGGGATTTCTTTACTGTGACAAATGTGTATCTGGATTCCACTAGAACTTCAGGCCTTGCCAAGGTCACAACACTCCCCATGTAAATGTTGTTGCTGGGTTTTTGCTATGTTTGAAAAGTAGGACACCCTGCCCGAATCAATATAGGCATGTATACCTGTATATAGAGTGTTCTCCAAATGCTTCCAAATAGAGAAGGGAACAAGACAGAGTCCCACCCCCCTTACTTCCTTGCCCTTCACCTCTTCTATGGCGCCATTGAGAATTGGATGGGGCAAGACGTTCAAGTATGGGACATTTAGTAACTGGGGAAGCACAAGGATCAAGTTGAGCTTCATACAGAAAAATCCAGGCAGGTATCCACTGAGGGGGAGGAAAAGTCGGGAGCCTGGGACAGTATGCAACTTTAATGTGCAAGTAATACCTTCTAATACTTTAGTGTCTATATCTCGAGGGATCCATAAGTGAGTGGAGACCTAAATATCACCCGCTGCTACAAAGTATTAAAACGCGTATGCAGGCCTAGAGCCAATTGCCCCTGTCAATAATGGGGAGTTTGGTGTAAGTGCTTGTTTAAAAATATCGCTCCACCTCTGTTGATGTATATACTCCAAAACTCCTGATACCCCCTGCTAATCTTTTACCACATTACAATCCTCCATATTAAGTTACCTCTTGGCAGGTGGTCATCTGTGGGTCGCCTTCAATAAATGTGCTCAAGCGCATAGCCGACCACTCATGGGTGGGCCCTACTACTCACTATAAATGACTGGTTCAATGCAGACCAAGTGAACTCCATGGTGAAGCTATTAAACCTGATGACACATATGTACAGGAATACTGACTCTGCCTCTGCCACCAAAAACTAGGATAGCATTGAAATGCTGACTCCGAACTTAAAAATGATTGTAAGACGCAACTTTTACAATGCAAGTCATTACAACGACTTGCGTAGGGGGGCGCTGGATAGTGAATAGTTTAATTTACTATTCCAACTCTAGTCCCCGTGGATAGTAGGGTAGGTGTTTTAGAGTAATTACTACAAAAACAGAAAGGAGTTGCCTGGTCCACAAAACTGTTTGTGTGTCGTGTCAGACCTAGTACCGTGAGAACATCAGATCACAAATGTGATAACACTGGGCTGAAAATTTTTACACAAATTGCTGTCGCTACTACCATCTGGTCCTGAAGAAAGCTTGGACACACTGTCCATTCGAGCTGAAACATGTCGACCTCAATATACCGCGCCATCATATAGTTATTATTTAAAACTATCAGGCGTTGATTTTAAATTTTGACCCTAGGATAATATCTATTAAATTCAATTTTTTGTCCTAGGAGCCAATTTTATTTTCACTTTTCCTTCACTATTTTTTCTCACTAGCACTGCACTCCATCAGCACTACCTGTGAGACACTGTGGTCTAGAAGAATATCTTTAAAATCCATCTCTGCATCATTACCAGGTGCGTTGGGTGAGATCTGGAATTATGATATATACCCCACATGACGATATTCCACCAGATGGGTGGGCTGATGGGAATTTTTTTTCAGCCCAGTGTTATCACATTTGTGATCTGATGGTCTCACGGTTCTAGGTCTGACACGACACACAAACAGTTTTGTGGACCAGGCAACTCCTTTCTGTTTTTCTAGTAGTTGTAGGGGCTTGAGCTGCCTTGGTCATTAAATATGCCCTTTTGACCCTCCTCACTCTATTTTTTCAGTTGGAGAGTAATTACCTTATTCCCTATCCTAGATCGCCCTCCAGCGCAATTCGTTGTAATGACTTGCGTTGTAAAAGTTGCGTCGTAATGGTAGTGCGTTGTGAAAGTTGCGTTGTAAAGGATGTTTCCCTCACAGCACTGTTGCAAAAAACGCAAAACTACTGATAGATGCTTATAAAGAAATGGGAGCAAGACTTCGCCCCCATCAATAGGGAGAAATAGATTGAGTGCAAAACTATAGAAAGATAAAGGGTAATCTCAGTCCTACTGTGCCTTATTCAATTTAAACATGTCTATAGGATGTACAACAAGTCCACAAGGCCATGGAAGATGGAAAGAAGTGCAAATCCTATTTGTTTTCAATGGGAAAAATAGAGGAGGGCACCTTTTTCCACACAGTTTGGTTTTGTTCTATTTTACCAAACCTATTTGACTGGGCTCTTCACATTACTAGGAAAAGTGACCAGAATCTCACTGAAACAATATCCCAAAACAGCAATAGAAGGAATCTTGCTGGATTGTGATGGTCAAAGGGGGTGACAAAAAATGTATGGGTGGTTTCAGAAAGGGTTTCCGCACTTGTGGCAAAGGGCCCACTGTTGTTGTCGCAGGACATCCACAATGAGTTACTGCAGTGCGGATATCCTGCCGCAAGGGCCAACCCCCCTCTACACAACTGTGGAACCTCCGCCATGAGTGAAGAAGCCCTTTATAAATTGCCCCCTGAGTGTTTTTATTTGGCAAAGAGGGATATTGCCCAATACCGGTGATCAAACTTCACCTCTTCTATAAACAAATGGCTTAGAAGTATGTATCTCTCTGTTCACCAGTGGCGGTTCCTACATAGGAGTGTAGAAGCGTCCCCACCCACACTGCTGCAGAAAGAGTGAAAAATAAAATGGGAAAAAAATGATTGTATCACCATTTATTTTTTTTACTCACTGCCGAATGGAGTATGGGGGTGGGGGCAGTGCATCATTGCTGCTGAGTGGCTACATCAGTTTAAAATGCAAATGTAGGTCTGGGCGGGTATCTTAATATGGTCAGCCCATCATTAACAGCATGAGAGCAGCCTCTAGATTGGATAAGGTAGTTAGCTGTTGCCAGGGACCGGAGAAGATTGAGAATGTGCTGCAGTACAAGGTAAGTCAAACATATTTTTTATTTGTCTAATGTTTATTTCTAATGTATGTTGATATCGTCCCACTATTTTTGTATGCAACCAACTGCCACTGCTGCCCACGTCAGAAGAGATCATTTATAAAGTAAGGGGGTCCCTGTGGAAGGTGGACAAAACTTAGGGCCCATGGTAATATCACTTGCAATCAGTATGACCAAAAATATGTATATGTCTAGATGACGCTGACGATGAACCTACGATGTTAAAGCTTTTTGGGGCATATTATCAAGGCCCGGCGATAAATATTGCAAAGCCGCTTAGCGCTTGCATATTTATCGCCGGCTATCTCTGGAATTTATCGCCCGGTTAGTGCGTTATCAACAACGCGCATCGCTGAGGCGATAAAAAATCCAGAGATAGTGGGGATATCCTAGATGATAGGGCCAGTGGTCTTAGCCACACAATCCACCTCTCATGTTAGGTATGCCTTAGTCAGGGATTTAAATAAAGTGAACACGAACCGCTGCACTCCAAGGTAAACAAGGTCTACACAGGGTGGTAAAGGTACTTAGTTTTATAGGTGCGCAGGAAGTCACCTTCTAGGTCCAAAAGGTGCGTATGAATATCGTGTAGAAACAAGCCTTACAGGGGGTAAGGACAAATCCTAGGCACTCTAATAGGCACCGTGGTGCGTGGTTGCAATTAACAATTTTCCAGATGTGGTTGTTATGCAGTAATTATTAGAATTTATTTCGAGAAGTCTTTCTCCATAATATTCGTTAAGTTTGGCAGTTCAATCATTCAATAATCATATTTCAGTCATATGATATGCAAATTGGATTTCAAAGGTTATGTAGATTAATGCAGTCAAATAATCCCCGATGCATTTCGTGCAAGATTGCACTTCTTCAGGGGGAATCTAGAAGGTGAAAGGAAAAGTATGTAGGACGCTAACACAGGAGTCTTAAACACACAATGCATGCTTGTGTGAGGATGGTGACACAATATTATATATCGTCCAAGGGAGAGTGAAGATTAACAATAGTGAGAATATACGCGATACAAAAATAATAATAAGGTGCCACGGAGTGACTAAAGA